>NW_026137948.1:0-2400000 GCF_019393585.1 Leptopilina boulardi | reverse complement strand
AATATTAATTAATATTAATCATTGTCGTGATGTTGGGGCTTTTCATTAAAGAGCATCCAAAAAACCAAGATGTAAAGGAAGGAGATTTAAAAAATATAAAAGAATTAACTAAAGACTTTTATGGTGTTTATGCTGCTGCTAACACTAAAAAGGTTCGATGTACTTTCAGTCCTTCTTAAACCACTTACTCCATTCAAGATAATATGTGAATCCAACCTTTCCACGATTACTTATGTCACTACAAGAAACTAAACCCCAGTTTGTCCGTCACTACAAATCCCTGGAGAGAATTTTTAGATATTGTTGTGGAGATATTTCTGTTCTTAGGTTGGAATAGTAGTGTTCCATTTGTGTAACCGATTCAAGAAACCAAAAAGATAATTGACTATTTTAAAATTTGGACAAAAGAACTGTCAAATTCTTTTGTCCGAAAACAACGAAGTTTTCGATCGATATACTAGTATCTTGATAGTGTAAAGTTCTATTTTAGTTCTAGTTTTGTATTCGTTTTAAATATTATATTTTACTATACATAGCACAGGAACTGTACATAAATCGCTTTCAATGATGCTTTGAAATGCTAGAAGTATCATCCCCAAAAGACCAGAGGTGGATATTTTTCTCTGGACCTATAACCCGGATAGAGGCGGCTTTAAACGTCTTGAGTAATCTGAATATAGAATCAAAACTAGTTTGGGAATTCCGGAAGGTATTAAACGAGCTAGGTTTGAAAAGTAAACTCTCATTAATCTGGCTACCAGGACATTCGGGAATCAGAGAAAATGAGGAATCGGATATCTTAGCCCGTAGAGGGTCTGAGATGACTATGGTAGGCCCGGAACCGGCGGTAGGCATTATGCCAGGCTCGGTGAAAGAGGCCATTGAAAAATGGTCTAGGGGATGTCATCAGAGAATGGACGAAGACTACTGTAGGTAGACAAGCCAAGGCTCTGTTGGGATTAAAACTCAACGGGAGCTTTGTCGAGTCCCTTCTAAAACTCAACAAGATCAGAGTTAGAGCAGTGGTAACGCTGCTCACAGGATATGGCCTCCTAAACTATCATCAGCACAAAAAAGGTAGAAACGTCTCACCTAGATGCAGATTATATGTGATGCAGAAGAGGAATCTTCTACTCATATTTTATGTCACTGTCCAGCTTACACTGCAGTGAGACATCAATGCTGGAGTCATGCCTTTGTAGACCCAGATTGGATTCGCAACCTCTTGGTAGAAGAGTTACTGGAATTTTGAAAAAGGACAGGACTCTGGAGATGGATACTGGGTTCGAGCTTGCCGGGGTTAGGTGCAAAGGGTCTTGCGACTTACGTACCAACACTCGTACTAGGTGACTTCGGTATAAGCTCGTTTTAGATTAAATTAGAACCCGGATAAAGTTTGCATAACAGAGACCAGGCTTTTACATTCTTCTAAATTTGAAATAGCTAGGTTTGTAACGGTGCGACAGGACCGTCCAATAAGTATAAAATGTGGGATTTTAATTCTGATTCGCAGGGAAATTGCTTTTTCAATTTTCTAAAGCTTTTTGCCATAAGGTTCTTGATACACAGATTGATGTCATCTCGATTACTATCAGATCTTTGTTTGGCAATACCCAAATAACTTGCGTCTATGCTCCACCGTGTAGTAACATTACACCTGAAGAATTAGGTGAGCAATATTTGAAACGCTTCCAACAGACGTGAATAACATCTTTTGTGTCAATTTTAATGCACACAATACTTGCTGGCGTCAACGAAATCTAATCTTCAACGAATCTAAGAGGAGTCTCTCTTCTAACATTCTCTTTACAATTCCATCTGTTCTCATCCAATAATAGTCTCCCTACCAGATCTCAGGATGCGAATGTGTTAGGCAGGAGACGCATGAATATTCTCCAAATTTCAAATGGCCTAAAACTTAATTGACCTAAATTCAATTGGCCTAAAAGTCGTATGAACTAATTATTACTTGGCCTAATCTGTATATGACCTAATTATTATTTATCCTAATCTTTATTCAATCTAATCCTTATTTGTACTAATCATCATTTTTCATAATTCTCATTTTGCATAATTTTAATTTAACCTAATTCTTATTTCACGTAATATTTATCTGCCCTAAATCTCACTTAGCCTAAATTTTCTGTAACCCAATACTTTATCGGCCTCATTTTTATTTGATCTAATTATTACTTGGCCTAAACACAATTTCCCATAATTATCATTTATAATTATTTTCATCTGGCCTAATTATCATTTGGACTAAACGCCGCTTAAACTAATTTTCATTTGATCTAATCTTTAAAGAACCTCATTCTCATTTGGCCTAATCATACTATAACCTAATTTTTATTTGTTGCAATATTTATGTGACCTAATTCTCATTTGGCCTAATTTTACATTATCCTAATTTTTAGTTGTTCTAATATTAATCTAACATAATTCTAAAATGGCCTAATCTTAATTTAACCTAATTCTTTTTTGGCCTAATCCTCACCTGATCTAATTCTCACTTAGCCTAAACTTCATATATCACTCGCTTATGAACGTGACTCATAAGAGAGAAAAGAACAAAAATATGTTTCGTCATTTTCTCTCTCATGCTTCGCGTTCATGAGCGGGTGACAAATGAAGTTTAGGCCAAGTCAGAATTAGATCAGGTGAGGATTAGGTCAAAAAAGAATTAGGTTAAATTAAGATTAGGCCAATTTAGAATTATGTTAGATTAATATTAGAACAGCTAACAATTAGGATAATGTAAAATTAGGCCAAATGAGAATTAGGTCACATAAATATTACAACAAATAAAAATTAGGTTATAGTATGATTAGGCCAAATGAGAATTAGGTTTTATAAAGATTAGATCAAATGAAAATTAGTTTAAGCGGCGTTTAGTCCAAATGATAATTAGACCAGAAACAAATTATCTCAAAAGATAGTTATGGGAAATGGTCTTTAGGCCAAGTAATAATTAGGTCAAATAAAAATGAGGCTAAAAAAATATTAGATTACAGAAAATTTAGGCCAAGTGAATTTTAGGGCAGATAAATATTATATTAAATAAGAATTAGGTTAAATTAAGATTATGCCAAATGAGAAGTAAGACAAATGATGATTAGTACAAATTAAGATTAGATTGAATGAAGATTCAAGAATGTTCGTATGCTGACGTTTTGGGTAAATTAATACAATTTAAATTTCATCCAAGCTGGTACTCCTAGTCCTCTATGCAGTGAAACACAATGACTGCAGTAAGAGTAAGTTACTTTTTAAAACACATATTGTTCATTCTTATCATATTGCCAATATTACGTAATATAACAAATAAATACTTACAACTTTCCAATTTCGTTTAATATAATTTTTAAATGCAACTGATCCTGCAGTTCTAATTGTCATGTCAAAGTCAGATTTATCTATTAAATGAAGTAAAAGTACAGGATAGTTTTGATTCACTTCAACGGATTCAAGAAATTTTTCAGCTAAAACAAAAAATAATTTTTTTATCTTACAAAACATCTATTACATATACGTTATACTTACACCAATATCATAGTATAACTATTAGTAGTACTAATACTATATTAAAATAGTATATTATATAATAGTTATATTATAGCATTATTATTAAAAGTACTAATAGTATAACTAACTGTATAAATAACATAATTTAAGCAAAAGACAAAGATATAGAATTATAAACAAAAATCTAAAAAAGGGATTGAATTAAACTAATTTGGCGTCGTGTACTGAATTTTTAAAAGAAATAATTCATAAGAATACTGTTCGACTTGGCCTATAACCCAGTGGAGCAAAATAAAAATACATTAAAAGCAGTTACTATTGAAACAATAGTATAATATATCTATTGTTACAGAACGTATTTTATTCATTTGTTTGCGTTATATTTTTCAGATGTGGCTGAATCCATTTTAAAGAATGCAGGTCGACTAACTTCAAATCGTAGATTTACCAGTCGCTGAAATATATTATTCTGTATGAAATATGAAGAGACATGTATTTTTTTATTTTTCATAAAAAATGTTTCTACAGATAGTCCAGTCAAGTTAGCATTTTTTGATGTTTTAACTCAGGACCTCAGTTTTTTTTTGTTAAACCCTTCATTTTGGGGTCAAAATAAAGTACCTAAATTGTATACAACGAACTCCTTAGGGAACCTAATTTTTTTTGCAAAAAATCAGATTTTTGCAAATTGCTGCTTCCCATTTAATTTTAGCGTAAAAATAGTTCAGAGAGAAAAGAAAGTGTAAGTATAAAATTTTGAGTAATTTGAAAAAAATCAACCCTGTAGCTTAAAAATTGTCCGAGATATACCTTTTTCAAAAAACCCATTTTTTTCGTGATTTTAGCAAAAATCCGGCAATAAAAAACAATGCAATAGCTCTAATAGTTTCCGAGATACAGTCTCTTAAAGTTGACACTTTTGAGATTTTACATAGAATCTCATTTTATGATGTACCTATTTTGCAAAAAAAATTAGGTTCCCGAAGGAGTTCGTTGTATACAATTTAGGTAATTTATTTTTACCCCAAAATGAAGGGTTTAACCAAATAAACTGAGGTCCTGAGTTAAAACATGATATGCCTTGTTTTTCGTCTAATTTGACTGGACTAAGAAGTTATGGGCATTTGATCTTAAGACGGTAAAACTCCAAAAAATACTCCAAAAGTACAGTGTACAAAAATTGTTTTCCTTGAAATTTTTTTCTAATTAATGTAATCAATTTTTTTCTTGAGTCTTGTAAGTTGTCTTTTTCTTTTCAAACTCCAGTTTAAAATTTGTAAAAAGCTTTAAAATTATTAGAATGGTGAATGATTTTCTGAAAATAGATATTATCCATTTTCTCAAAAACCCCACATTTTTTATCTTAATTTTTTACCATACATTTGTACTAATATTATGAACAATTTCTATGAGTTTCAAGCGCGCTAAACCATGCTGGCATCCAGAAGAATTGATTAAAAATGAATAAAGATAAATTAACTCCAAAAAAGTTTATTTAATTTCTTCTAAATCATATTTTGCAGTTCGAGCCATATTAGAGACTTTATCCCCATTTTCCAGTTCCAGTGGTCAGAGCTCCCGACCTTTAGTTTTAAAACAGCGGTTCGATCCCAGGCGGAGATGAGATTTTTCAAAGTCCACAAATATTTCAGTAATGACAACAAAAAACACTAAACCAAATTTTGTGGTTGACTCCAACAAATAGTTTGGTTGCTTAAATACCAAAAAAATTTTTTTGTTGGCCCAACCAAATTTTGGTTGCTCTGACTAAACATTTTTCTCAGTGTGATTGCTCGGGTAAATTTAAAATTATTATATAAAGAAACTTATTTTGCGCATAAAAACTAGATAAAATAATTGTTTAAATAATTCTTTAAAATCCATCCTCCTGCAACCTGCCCATGCTTGACAGTGTTGGGACGAGCTACATAACTTTAAAACGTCACATGTTCATTTGCTTGCAATTGGATCATTGTTGATGCCGGAAATTTTTTAATAGTTTTTAATAAATGTATAAACTTTTGTCTTTAACTGCAAATATTTTGAATCCTTTCTACCGCGGTTATAAATTGACTACAGAGCAACTTAAAATAGTAAATGAGTTCATTTTAGAGAATTTGGAAGGAGCTGCTCTAGACCAATGGGCTCAATATGTTAACAAAAGAGGCATATTTTCAAAATTATTACAAAAAATTTTTTCTTCCCCTTTAACATTTTGGAGTATGGCGGAACAATAGAGTCCGGAATTAGCGGAATTTTCAAAAATAGTGTTGAGTATTCCGGCAACAACAATAAAATTTACGTTTTATTTTAAAAAGAATAAAGTCTTGTCAAGAGAACGTTTAAAAAATCTTGAGAATTTATATCATAATTTAAATTTACGCCTTTCTGATCAGAGTGAAAGTATTTAAAATACTTAATTTTACCGTAACATATTCAAAGATGTGATTAAAATTTAGTTAAACTTTATATGTACTTCTCAAAGTTCATGTAAATATTTGTTGAAAAATATTTTTAAATTATGTGTTATTTAAAATATTTGCTTCATGCCAAAGGAACCGCAATGTAAAAATTTAAAAAACTACAACTTCGATTCTAACCTAAATTTTAACAAACACTATACCGGTGTGATTGCTAGTGCGTCAAGGGCCGTGGGCTTCCTAATTCGTGCTACTCGCGATTTTACAAACCCGAATACTTTAATCATGCTCTTCTACTCTCTAGTTCGTTTGAGGGTTTAATATGCGAATGACAATTGGAATCCCTATTTTGCTAATCATTCCGACGACATCGATTATATCCAAAAGCGTTTGTTGAAGTATTAAGCTTATAAGGTGGATGGCGTATATCCACAGCGTGGCTCTAACTACTTACAATTATGTCGACGATTTAATTTTTTCACTCTGTCAGAAAGAAGAATTACGTTAGTTTTAGTTTTTTTATTCAAAATTATAACGTCTGAACTTGATTGTCCGTATCTTTTAAGTCAAATAAATTTTAAAATACCATGACTATCATCCAGATCATATGCACCCTTTCATGTTCCAGTGTTACGTACTTCGAGTCTCGCTATGGACCTTATTTACTTATCGTGCCATCATTTAAATCAAATATATAATAACCTCAACCCTAACTTCGATCTTTTTTTTGTAATATTTCTTCTTTCCTTAAAACAGTCGACCAATATATTCTTAGTCTCAGATAAGCACTACACAATACATTTCAATTAATATCTTCGTCTTTCTTTTTGTTTTTATTCGTATATTATAATACACATGCGACCTTATAACAACATCAACCTACGTACATTATCATCTTTGTATGTAATTTAAAAATAATTTACCTTTGTACAAATAAATAAACATAAAATTGAGAAATACTTATATTTATTTTAAATGTTTAAGTTATTATTTTGTATTTCATGCAATAACTTGTATTCATAGGTTTTGTTTCAGAGCAAACATTTTGCAACATTGGATTTGGTCCCTTTTGACTCATCTGTTATTATTGCCAAACATTCAAATTGCAATTGATCGTACGTAAAATATGGTGTAGAATTAAATTTTTTTTTTAATTTTAAAAATACTATTTACTTTTTAATAAATATTTAAAATTCATAAAATGTCAATTTTAATTTTTGCAACGATCGTAATTTGAAAAAGTGAGGTAATGTATGGAAAGAAGATGTCGGCATGTAATTTACCTAGTTTTCTACGTATTATACAGTATTTTACGTCGAAAACCTCGAGTCACCAGTAACTGCGCAACCCTTCGTGCCGCAGTCCAAACTAGGTTGTTCATGTTGAGTGGAGGCGCATGATTTTTCCCAAAAATTAAAAAGGTCGAAAATTTAATTCATCGAATTACATTAAGTCGATATTTTATTTGAACGAAATTCTAAATGATCGATATTTAAAATGGTCAACATTTTATTTGGTGGATATTTTATTTATTCGAAATTCTAAATAACCGACATTTAAAGTGGCCTATATTTTATTTACTCAATATTTTATTTTATCGAAATTCTAAATGATAGACATTTATGAAGGTCGACATTTTATTCAGTCGATTTTTTATTCGGTCGAAATTCTAAATAACCGACATTTATGAAGGTCGACATTTTATTTAGACGATATTTTATTTGGTCGAAATTCTAAATGATCGACATTTAAAGTGGTCGAAATTTTATTAGTTAGATATTTTGTTTGGTAAATATTCTAAATGAACGACATTTAAAGTGGTCGATATTTTATTTGTTCGATATTCTAAATGATGGAAATTTAGAAGCATCGAATTTTATATCCATCAAAATTTAATTTGGTCGATATTTTAAAAGCTCGACACTTTTTTAGCTATACGAGTTTCCTTTCTATGTAGTTTGTCGGTAAAGTACATTGAAATTTCGCGGGAAATTTGAAATTATTGATGTAAATAATAATAACAACATAGAGAGGAAACTCATATAGCTAAAAAAATGTCGAGCTTTTAAAATATCGACCAAATTAAATTTCGATGAATATAAAATTCGATGCTTCTAAATTTCTATCTTTTAGAATCTCGACCACTTTAAATGTGGATCATTTAGAATATCGACCAAACAAAATTGTTGACCACTTTATATATTGATCATTTAGAATTTCGAATAAACAAAATATCGACCAAATAAAATGTCGACCACTTTAAATATCGATCATTTAGAATTTCGGTCAAATAAAATATCGACTAAATAAAATGTCGACTTTCATAACTGTCGTTCTTTTAGAATTTCGACCAAATAAAATATCGATTTAAAGTAATTCGATCAATTAAAATTTCGAACTTTTTAATTTTTGTGAAAAATCATGTGCCTCGTTGAGTGGGGAGAAATTCAAAATGGCGATGAAGCGGTGCACAAACAAACATAAAAAATGTACGGAATGAAGTTGAATTTTTTTAATATCTCGCTTAAATAAAATTTTGGAACCTAAGTGTATTAGGATTTTAGTTTCTATTTTTATTTTTAATTGTCTTTTTAATGCAATAATAAAATTTATTAAAAAATTAAAATCGTTTTAATTATTGTATTAAATAGGTAATTAAAAATGGAAACTACAATCCTAATACACTTAGGTTCCAAAATTTCATTTAATTTCCCCCACCCAACTTGAACAACCTAATTGGTCAGGCGGAATTGCGTGCGCGTTGAATAATGTGAAAACCACTGGCCTCAAGTTCCCCCCTTACTGAATCTGTACGAAGATCCACGTATTTGGAATAAGAATTTGAAGATCTAATCAGTTGATAATAAACCTGTGTTGTGAAAGTTTGTTTTGTGTTAGAAATTTGTATTTTCTATCGATTAAAATGGAGAAATGAAATATAATGATTAGAGAGAAAGGTAAGGTTTAAAATTTTTTCACATTAAATTTAACCAAAGCGACTCCAACACAAAATATTTCAAATAGTACTGTTAATAAATTTGTACAATGGCTATTTAATTTAGATGAAACTGTGTATGATAGAAATGTAATTCACGTTGTGATTTCAATGATTCGAAGAAATAATTTAAAGATTCATCAAGCTATCTGTGAGACCATAGAAGACAATAAAATAAATGGCAAAGACTTGAAAAACATTGTACTTAATGTTCAAAAAAGAATGTAAGTATTACGTATAAATGAAATTATAATTTCAATATTTAAAACAAATTTTAATAAAAAAATTTTATTTTTTATTCGAATTATATATTTTATAGAAGAGAAAAATATAAGGAAACATGTCAAAATAAAGAAGAAAATATATTAATAAAATTAAAAATGAATTTTTCAATTTTAAATAATAATATTAAAAAGAGTTCCAGAATAATTTAAAAAAAAAGCCGATTCCTTTTTCATTAAGAAAGTCATTGGCGACAAAAGACACAAAACAAGATATAGAACATTTGACCATAAAGTTTTGTTAAGTCGTAAAAAGAGATCAATTGAAGACAAAAAATTACAAGTTAACAAAAAAACGTTAAAAAGAAAAAAAATATAGTCAAATATACTTCTCTTAAATACATATTCTGTAATATGATAATTCTTGCTTATAAAGTTTGGGACAGGGGGGCTGCAAGTGAGTATTTATATCAATTAGCCTTTTTCAAGGCTAACTAAAACATAAATTCTGAATGAAATTCAGTATTCATATCAATCAGCCTTTTTCAAGGCAAAATAAAACATAAAATCTGAATGAAATTCATTATTTAAATCAATTAGCCTTATTCAAGGCTAAAAAAACCTGATTCGCAAGCAATTAACACAATGCAGGGAATTACAAATAGTAAAAAGAATTTTTTTAATATAGTCAGAGGGTGATCGGTAAGGGCAGCAGTTGTTACGCGGTCTTTGGCCGCAAGATCGTCTTGCGTTTTGAGCCGTGTAAGCGTAAAAAAACACTATTTTAAATTTTTTTTCGAAAATTATTGACTTCTATGAGAAAATGTATACTACATAAAAGACGTATTTCAATGAGAACTATAATTCTTCTGGTACTTAAATTCCCTAAGCTCCCCCACCTAATTATTTATTTTCATGCTAAAATACGTCAGAAAACATTTTGGAAATTCATGTACCCTACTTTGCGGACGATAGAAACAATGATGCAGCTATTCTGCAAAATGAATTTGACAGAGATGCCGAAAGAAAGAGGAAATGGTTCCGCGAAAATGACATTGTCATTGTAGACAGAGGTTATCGCGATGCAACGGAATTGTTGACAAGACTGGGAATCATATCGAAAATGACTGCTTTTCTTGAACGAGGAAGAAGACACCTATAACGACTGGCGTTTATCAAGTCCACTTAGCACCGTCTTACGTGCAGGACAAGCTGGAAAGAGAAGAGGACGAGGAATTCTAAATTGAAATGTTGAGAAATGACAACAGGATTCCTTAGCGTGGCTTTCTAAGAGTAAGAGTTTACTCCAGATTTACAAGAGTTCCGAGACACCAATTATGGATATCTTATAGGCTAATAGATGAAGCCAAACAGGATGAGGAAGATGGTACTGATTTAATTCGAGGATACAATTGTACATGTGAGTCCGGTGCACGTACTACTCAGCATCAACAAAACATTCGATATCCATTGACAAAACTTCTAGACGTCATTCTTGATGCTCCAAATAGACCACCGTCTTAAAGAAATACTTGTAATGAGATAGTCGAATCAATTAATAAGCTTCGGAGGATAATGCGAAGTACAGACGAACGAAAGGTAATGTATAAATAAAATCAATCTGTTCTTTTCAAGAGTAAACAATGTGCAAAATCCCATCATGGAACCACCTCGTGGTGCACATTACTAGATACGTTCAGTTAGCACCTCCACAAATGAATTTCAAAAAAATAATTACGTCACAATTTCGGCTTAATATTAGGCTATTTTTAGGCGAAAGAATTAATTTTTCTGCTACTTTATTTTTTTCAAAAAATCGATTTTTCGGTGGAGGTGCTAAATGACAATTCAGTTAGCACCTCCACTATATAAAATATCGTAAATAAAAAAAAACCAATATACCATAATTTCGGACTCTTTTCGGGCTTCAAAAATCAATAATTACTTTTTTCAAAAAACCACCCCTATTTCCAAAAACTACCTTTTTACCAAAGAAATAGCATTTTTCACAAAATCGCCAGTACCATAATGTCACTCTATTTTCGGGCTTTGCAAATAAATAATTACTTTTTTCACAAAAACCACCCCCCCTCCAAACATTTTATTCGAAAAATTACCGATATTTTCATTTTGCTTCCTAATTACGGGAATCAAGAAATTTGCTTCCTCGTGAAGAAAGCAAATTCGATATATTTTTTCTTTAATCTGCTTGCGCAAATATAGGTTTACCTAATATCAGCTTTCTAGGCCAACTAGTTTAGCCACTAAAAGATAGACACAAAAATTTATTCGAAAGACAAGGAAAAAAACTTTCAAAAATGTATTAGTTAAAAATTTTGTATCTCTTATCGTATAATAGTTATGCTTTTTCAATGAAGCCAAATTGGTATAACTGGGGCCAATCAATTTATGAAGACGTTGTTAATAGCATCGGAAATGATTTTGGAGATAAAGGCAATGCTCACTATTATCCAGAACTAGCAAAAAAAATATTTTCACCTGTGAATTGGATACCATTATGGTCAAATATTTCTAGAGATAAATTTGGTTACGGTCGCGTGCCTGCTACTAGTGCCTTATCGGAATCAAATTTTAATGATATAAAAAACAGGCTGATAAAAAATTGCCATTTAGAATAGATGAGTTCATCATCAAAGACGTAGAATATTTAAGTGGCAAAACAAAAATTATGAATTAAAGAAGAGATTTTTAAAAATGTTGAACCCGAGGTTACTGTTAAAACAGACATCGTCTTCAAATGACATTATCGAATCGCATGAGTAAGAAATGAATCTATTTACATGTTTAAGTTAATTCGATTTAGGTGTCAATTAGATATTGTAAAGTTTTATGTGGATTTCTAAATCCGAATTTGATGTTAAATTTGAAAAATTTCAAAACGGTAAACTGAAAATGGTAGTTAAAATTTTTCAGTTTTTTAATAAGACATCCATATTCAATTTTTAAAATCTTATATTAAATTTAGGTTTTAAGCAGGCCTATATTTTCTTGACTATACTCTAAAAATATTAACGTTTTTGGGACTTAAAATGCAAATATTGTTTCGCATGAAAAATTATTAAAATTTTGCAACGCGCCACGAGGAAAATTGGAAGGGTTTTAATTCTGATGTTGATTACCTAGACAAATAATTTCTGTTCGATAAAAAATTGACAAAAATACCCATTTTGAAAAATGGTAACTGCAACGATCTTGAGCTGATTAATATTGCTGGAAAGCATATATCACTGACTAATGCCTGTTCATTTGACAGTTTACTACAAATCTGCTTAAGTACAGTTTTTGACAGAAACTTATTTAGAAAGAGAGTACAGGAACTGTAAAATAGGAACTTTTTTCTCAACTAGATTATTGATATTGCCAACGGTAGTGCAGTAAATTCGATGTGTAAAATGTGATCATTTTTTTATAAATTATTTTTAGAATCAACAATAGTTGTGCTTAACATAAAAGTATACCTAAAGTTAATTCTACATAAAACGTTTCTGTTTTATTACAACATCATAGTAAATAAAGTTGAAGTTTATTTGAAAACTCCTGTTATTACAAAAGGTAAAAATCTAGAGTTACAAATATTTTAATTTCAAATTTTTAAGAATTTAAAGCTTGGCTGTAATTTTTAATGTCACTTTTTATATTGATATTTTTTGAACATTTTAAAGGTAAGTCACAACTGCATCCTAAAGAATTATAAGAGACAAGAGAGATTGCTAATGTCAGAATTCATGTCGAAAGAGTAATTGGATCACTGAGACAGAAGTTTCCAATACTGTCTAGTACTAATTCCTATCACTCTGTTACGCACAAAACAAAACGGCATAAGGGTTTTTGATGAAATTGTGCATGTTTGTTGTTCTTTAGTAAATATTTGTCCTTCAATGGTTTCTTTAACGTTATATTTTTTTCAGAAAAATAAGTATAAAGATCACATGCGTGGAAACGTTAAAGCTGCTTGCCCTTATAAAAATTGTACAAAGGTATATGATAATGTACAATCTTTTACCAGAAATAGGAATTTGTTAGGAAGAAATGAAAACGATTATTCTATTGACAAAAAAACCTAACTTGGACGAAAACTTACATGAAACACAAAACACCTTGTCATACACTGAGATTCGTGACATAACAGTTTCGAGTAATACAAATGAAGATTTTAGTCATACAATTTCCCAACCTGATCAAGCAGATTTATTTATTTTACACCTTGCTCAGCTTTATTTAAAATTATAATGTCAATTTATGATTCCCACTACCACACTGCAATATTTAATTTCAAAAATTTGTACCAATCATAATAAATGTCAAGAAGTTTTGAGACCAAAATTGAAGGCTCGTTTAAATGAAGAACTTAAGGCAGAAGAAAATGCTGAGAAAATTATAAATGAAGTTTTTGAAACTGATCTGTTTAAAAAAAGTAATTATGTTTTAAAAACTGATTATTTTAGAACAAAATTTTACAATGAAAAATTTGAATATGTTGAGCCACAGCAAGCAGTGATTAATTCAGAAGATAAATCGAAACAAAGAATTTTTCATTATGTACCTATAAAAGAAACCATAAAAAGAATATTTCTATATAAATCAATGGAGAACGAGCTTTCAGCTCCTAGAAAATCATCAGATTCCGACCTACTAACTGGCTTTACAGACGGAATAATTTTTTCACAGAATGAATGCCTTAAAGATCCAAATAATTTAACATTAATATTATATCAGGATGCTTCTCAAACGATCAATCCACTCGGTTCTGCTAAAAACATACACAAACTTGTTAGCGTCTATGTAACCTTCTGACCAATTCTCAATACTTTGGTTAATATTTCGGAATGTGGAATTAATCCAAAATAGTCCGGTTTAGAGTAGGGTTTCTATTATCTTGAATTACTCCGGTTATGTCCGAAATTAGTATTTTTTGTGTGACTAGTAAATCTGGTCTAATCCGAAATTTGATCGGACTGACTTCGGATTAGGCCTAATTAATTTCGGATTCACTAGTTACTCAAATCGGTCAAATTTCTGATTTAGCAGGACTAATTCCGAATGACAAAAACCTGAAAAAAACCGGACCGTTTTAGACGAATTCCACATTAGTCTGGAATTTTTATCAGGGAACTGATTTCAGTTTTAACCGGACTTATTCCGGATGAAAGAAACCTAATCATAAATCGGATTATTTCGGATCTACTAGTAAGAAATAACAGATTAGTTTCGGATTTTACCAGACTAATCTCAGAGTCCCTAGTTGCGTACAATCGTACTAATTCCGGATTAGATCAAACTATATTTGTATTCACCAGGTATTCAGAAACAGTATTGTTTTCTGACTTAACCGTACCAATTCCGGGTGACAAAAAGCTGACCATAAACCGTGATCGTCCGCGATTACTCATTCACCTATATTGTAATTGTTTTATTCGTGATCATTTTTTTTTATTATTATTAATTAATAAAGACAAGTGTTATTTGAATCGTTGGTTTTATTATTATTATACTTCTCTATTAGTTGTTAAAGATACATGGAAAACATTTCGAGACTACAGACGTACCAATATCAAGTTCAGTTCTCCTACTACTACCTTTGTATAACCGATACCCCAGACAGGTAGCTCTGCTGTCTCCTTATGTACAACAGATGCGCTAAAATGTTAATTAGAGCTCCCTTTTTGGGATGTCTGTTATACAAAGGTAGTAGTACAAGAGCTGACGTAGACATAGGTATGTCTGTAGTGCCGAAATTTTTTCCGTGTATCTATCATACTTTACTATAAAATATAATATTACATGACAAGCATATATAAGGAGAATATAATATAAACTATACTATTTTTTGATTACAGGAAAGTACTTGTACTACGAATCAGCTAAATGCAATGTATGTATAGAAAAATAAAATATTGTAAAAACAATAGATGTGTTGGAAGGAATATATTTTACTTTCGTTTCGTATTATTGTTTTGGATATTCCTACCCTCCAAACTTATCCAAAACACTAGAATTTATTCAGAGGTAATATAAATTTTAATTATTTTTAATTCTAAGATATGCACACAAAACTCAAATATTGTAGACATAAATTTCGCAAACCACATTAAAAAATTTTGCTTTCATTTTAGAATTATGTTCAAAATCAATCCGCAAGATGAAAAAGGAGATAAGAGAGCTTTTGGTGCTAAGAGAAGGGTATCAAACTTCGAAATATGGTTCTAATAGTTTCTAAAATTGTAATTATAACTTCCATTTTCATCGAATTTTGCTTTCGCCACGAAAAGAATCATTGGTTATTGGCAGAGTGGTCGACAAATGGCATAAATTATGATATGCCTATGCTTTCTTTGAAGTACGTACTAAAAAAATAAAAAAAACTTTGGACGCGAAAAATCCCTAATTAGCGGCGTTACATAATAAATTTAAAGTAACTTTTCGCAACGAAGAGGGTACAGAATTGTATAATGTTGATAATGCAAGCCACATTCTTCAGGAGAAGACGAGATAAATGAAAGTAAACTTGGAAAATCAGCTTCGGATGCATGGTTATAAATGTCAAAGAAAAGAAGAAAAGAGAGAGTTGAAGAGACTTGAATAACGAGAAAAGGAAACGACAAAGGAGAATCGAGAGAGAAAATAGAAATGCAAACAACAACAGAACACCAAGAGGGAAGAGAGAAGAAAAGAAAAGTTTGGAACAAGAAAAAAGAGAAATGAATTACATAAAACACATGTGTTTTGCAAAGCACATGTAACGCTAACTAAGGAGAGAGACTATATTCAATCAATTATCGGAAGAAGGTAAACGAAAGTTTGAAAAGGAGAGACAGAAGAAACGTTCCGACCTGGAAAAGAAGAAGGAGAGAGAGAAAAAAATTGCGCAAGAGAACAACAGTAACAACAAGCCGCCGAAAAAGAAGCGAAGAGGAATCAACGCACAAATAAGCAAGTAAACGACATGATGCGAAAATTAATTCGTGACAACGTTTGCCATGATATCGATTTTCGAAAACTGAATTGAGAGAAAGAATGTCATAAGTTCATATCCTTCTTTATTCGACTTCAAAAATATTTGTGCGAAAACAACTTGAAATCGGTTGTGATGCCACCAACAAATAAATATGGCAGGTATCACATATTCCTTACACATATCGGTATAACAAACGGTATGGAAAAATTGGCAAGAGGTGGCAAAAGAAATAGGTGTTGAGAACAACAAACAGACCTGAATCGATTGATGCAAATGCCTGCAGCCGAACGCAACGAAACCTTTTTAAAAGATATTTCAAGTTAAGGGAATTTGAAAAGCAGGGATTTAAAACACGTCTACCTCGAATTTGCACAGACGGAATAAAGGATTCATTAATTAACGACCGGAAAAAACCAAAAAATTCTGCGAAAAATACGAACAAAAAGATTAAGTTTATGAAATTTGTAGGTCTTGATCCTGAGAGCGTGACCACAGTCAAGAAAAAGTACGAGCCTCCGAGGGATACGCCAGTGTATTTAAAAGCAACTTCCTTCCGTTTCCTAAATGGTGAATTTCGACGCGACAGACTACGTAAAATACGAACGCGATAAGTGAAACGTGATTAAGTGCAACTTTTGAACGATCACGAGGAGTATCACGAGATAAACTTAAATGATCCGTTGGACTATATCAACATTACGCGTTATCATTTGCACATGTTCCAGTTGAAGTAAAATCGGTATGCCTATCGGTGTGTGGCCTCGCTCAAATGGAATAAACTGAAGTGTGTCGATCGCGAAATTGACAGACTCGTGGATTTTATTTGCAGTAACGATGACAAAACGGGTGGTACTCTTGTGGTTCTCGCCAAATGTTCATTTCTCCGTACATCAAGGGCCATGTAAAACCCCCGTTAAAATTGCTTGCGCGTCGAATAATTGACAAGAGTAAGGAACCGGGAAGTAGAAAATCAATGATTGCAATGAAAAGTACTTGGAGTTTAGGAGAAAGGATATTTAAGCATAATTTTAAAAGATTGAAACTTTATGGGACATTAGTAGGAAGTGTGAGACTTTTCGGGGCAGAAGTATGGGAGTGGGAGGAGGAAGAAAGTTTGGACGTAATCACAAGAAAATATTTAAAATGGACTTTAGGATTAGACAGAACAACACCAAATTTAATATTGATGGAAGAATGTAAGATGGAGGAAGTGAAAATAAAGGCGATAAGAAGGCTGATTAGATATTAAGAGAAAGCAAGAAGTTCAAAAAAGAACTGGTTAAGGACTTTTTGAACAAAAGGGAAAGCGAGGGTAGAAGAAGTAGCAAAGAAAAACGGGCAAAGGAAAAGAAGAAAATGTTGGAGGAAATAGTAAGAAAAATAGAAGTAAAAAGTGCAAGACAAGGAGAAGAAAATATCGAGTATGTTATAGAAAAACTGATAAAAAAGGAACATGAAAAAAACGCACAAAAAATAGAAGAATCAAGGTATAATGAATTATACAGAATAATAAAGAAGGATGAAAGACTGAAATATATAGAATAAAGAGAGAAAAATAGTAGCTCGATATAGTTGCGGTAATGAAGTCAAGGCGAAAAATTACTGGATGGAAAAAGAGGACAAAATATGCAGAATATGTGGAGAAATGGAGGAAAATTTTCTACATGTAATAAGAGAATGTGAGAAGAGCTCACTGAGAGACCTTTTGCACCACGTCAGAACTACGTGTGACTGCAGCGCGACTGTAGGTTTTGGTGCGCTGCATTCTAAATTTTGTATCGTGACTGCCCAAAAATGAAAAGGAATATTGCGCCCATCAACTTTTTGGACAGCTACGCTCCAAAAATCAATATTCATCACGCGCGATCACTTGAGTCTAACGAGACTCCCGGTAGTGGGGAAGTCAAGCAAGAGCACAGGCCCGACAACGCCGACCAATCATAGCTCACTGGCTCGGACGTAAAAGAGGAGCGCTCAACCCAAGTACCTCATTTCTTTCCATAGCGGAGGATCATTCATTGTATAAAGAGGGACTATATAACCTTAGTTTCAGGTAAAAGGTGCAGCTGTCTTAAATTAAGTTCCGTTTATCTAAATTTATCCATTCATATTTTCCTACTTACATTGCTTAATAAAATTTGATAAATCTATAATTGAGTACCCGGATCAAAAAACTCGACTTGCGCTCAGACGAAGTTTGTCAGGCCAGTCAAACCCGACAAAAATTAAAAAAAATAAAATTCGGAAATTTTAAAATATTCGACCAAATGGAGAATAAATATACTCAAAATGAGATTTTATTTTTTTAAATTTTTGTTGGGCTTGAATGTCTTGACAAAGTTTTTCCGAGCGCAAATCGAGTTTTTTAATCCGAGTGCTCAATTTGTAATGTTAAATTACACATCCCCACAAAATAAAGATAATGACGGTGTTCGGGGATCAGTGCACCCTACCCCTATGTATTTTGGGCCGCTGAACACAAATTTGAAGTCTATTTTGTCTCTGGGGGTCTGGATGTGAATTTGTAGAGAATCATTTTCTGAAGAAACTAAGCCATATTACACTGAAATCAAATCATTTTTAAAAAATTCTATAGAAGCGATGTAATAGAAAATTTGTATAAACAAATAAATTTAAGTTTAAAATTTTTTTCTTGAAAACTGATAGTTCTTCTTTCAGAAAGTACAATTAATAATAATATTTTAATTGTTGAAATATTAAATGATTTTTTTTTGGAGGTCTGCATTTCCGTCGATAAACGTCCTTAAGCTTATAAGACTTATTATTTGTCTTTTTTATTTTCGAAATAGAGTAAGCAGATGGACCTGCACTTACAGATATAACTGTGGCTTTACTTCAAAAATTATTTAAACTAAAATAAGAATTATCTTCTATTTTTTAATATAAAATTATAGCCTTTAAAAATATAGAACAACTTTATATAATAGAAGTAGGTATAAGCACTGAAATATATACTGTATGGAACAGGCAGTCCATCTCTAACCGCGGCTTAAAGGACAGACAATCCGCAGGTATCGTTTTCTCTCTCTGTACAATGTGATGACGCGTTCTGCACATGCGCACTAACAAAACTGAGAAAGAGGACGATACCTGCGGATTGTCTCTCTCACAGCCTGGACTAGGACTGCCTGTTCCATATAGTATATAATTCAGTGGGTATAAGAAAACTCTTGTTAATAAAATATAGTTTTCTAATATATGAATGTATCTAAAATTTAAATAAAATAAACTGAATTTTCAACCAAGGATTTTTGAATTTTTAATTCTGCGTTATTGAATTTTATATTATTATTGAGATTTGTTTAATTTATAATTTCGTGTTACTAAAAAAAATTAATTGATATCATTAATATTCATAAAATTATAAGATAATATACTCATTGTAATAATAAACATCTAAAAAAACTGTTTTTTGACTTTACAAAATAATATAAGTACCCGTGCAGAAATTTCCTTATACAAGGACCCTAGTAGAAAATAAATCTCCACGCCCGATCAGGGACACGAGAAAATGTGGATTTTCTAATCAGGAGCGGCGTTTCATACCGGTCCATGAAAAAACGGGCGTAAATATACGTGGTTAATTGACTGATATGGGCAAATCTCACAAGCTGGGTTCTTTTAGTTTTAAAAAAAATTATTTTCAATTTAGTGGCACACTATTTTCTCCCATAAATTATTATTTTTCGACAAATATAAGTAAATTTTTACTCGCGTAATTCATATTTCTTAATAGCTACTCGATTTAAACCATATTTTTCATTTTTGTGGTTATGAGTGCAGGTAAAACGTATTTTTAAGAGAAAATGTTCTCAAACAAAGTTCCTAACTCCATTTTCCTTAATCTTAAACGTAAAAACGTGTTCACTATTAAAATAGAATTTTATTTCAAGAAGGAAAATGAGTTTCTTTTTAAGATACACACTAATTTCCATTTAAATTAAAACTATCTTGATTTTTAAGACTGATTAAACTTACGAGTAATCTTTATAGGAGATTTTATTTTTACTGTGATGACATCCTTATTGATATCAATCGTTTTATACTCAGAAAAGCTACTCCAAGAAAGAAATCATCTCTGTGGCGAAGGAAGGACGAAAATCGTAATTAGAAAAAATATCGAAATTAACAATTTTATGTAAATTTCAAAATTTTTCTAAGTACCTGACAAAATGTAAATTATAATTATAATAATAATGAAACTTCATGGATTTGATATAATTTTTCTAAATAAAAAAAATTACAAAAGGATATGTACATTTTTTTACGTATAATTTGTTGTGCTCGTCGAAAAACTATTTTTTGGGAAGGAGTTACGCACTCGTTGCGCGTATTCCCAGAACGATTACACAGAAATGTTAAGTGGCACAATGTTCTACCATCCAGAATTCTTTTCTTGGATAGCTGAAAATGTAAATTTTATATGGGCGAATGTTAAATAATGATCGCTCAAAAAGTATTATAAGAAAATTGATGATTTTCAAAAATCAGCAAAAATGTGGTTACACTTATGAATAGCTCATTATCTCGCATATCACAAGTGGCACACTTGTCTAATACACATTTTTTAATCCTTCAGAATCCATAAATGAATGTCAAAAAACCCCAAGCATTAAAAACGATTGCTTAAAAAGTTATCGTTAAATGAAAATTAGATTTAATGAGAGTTACATCAGGATTTTCTCTATTTCTTCAATTTCAGTGAAGAAATATGTTGTTTAAATATCTAATTTTGCCCAATAAGACCATTTTTTATTTTTCACACTCGTGAGTAGTATTAACAAACGTAAATTAAATGTGAATTGACAATTTGGAGGTTTTTTGAGGCACCGATATCGCAGTACGCAACGTACCCAATGTCTAGGATTGGGCCTAATATTTTGTGCATTTTTACCACATATGTGAACGCAGAATTTTATGAGGATTACCATTTTTATACACAATATTAGTGGTCTCATTTCAAAAGACTAGTTTTTTCGCTTTAAGGCCTCTCGTTGTGCCCCGGGCCCAATTTTTTTGGTTCAAAAATGGGGACGCATGAATATTGCCCAAATTATACTTGCCGGAGTTTTTTTAGTGTCGAATTAAAAATTATCGAATTTACATTTAGTAGAATTTAAAAAAAGTAGATTTTACAATGAGCCTAATTTTGATATCAAAAAATATCTATTTAAAAAAATTCTTATTTTATAGAATTTTTATTTAACTGAACTTTGATAAAGCAGATTTTCTAATATATCGAATTTTCAAATAATACAATTTCCATTTAAAAAAATTTATGTCTAGAATAATTTTCATAAAGAAGAATTTTTATTTATCAAAATTGTTCTTTTGCCAAATTTCTATTTATCCGAATATTCACTTAAACGTATTTTTATTAACAGAATTTCCAATTAAAAGAATTTCTATATAACAAAATTCCTATTTAACAAAACTTTTATTAAGAAATAAAATTTCTGTTATATTTAATTTTTATTTAAGGGTTTGTGGGAACCTCCCACGTGACCTAGTATGTATTTTGGTAATGTGTTTTGGTAGTATACATCTTACTCTAAAATGAGAAAATATTTCTGTCTAAAATTTTGAGGGATGATAGATTTAGATTCAAGGAATCTCGCTGTTCTCCGAAAAATACATAATTTTGCATTAAATTATTAAAAAATGAAGTTTAAAAAGTGGCATTTTTAAACTAAAATGAAAAAAAGATGGCGGTGCATACACAGACATTGCGTGAGTGTGTCAGTGCTCCATGGGAACAGCGCCAATTCGAGCGAGTGGCCACTGAATGAACTATGATAAAACACATTACTTTACTATTTATTGCTTCATTTTTATTATTTTTGCGTTATGTTATAGTAAATGTGAAGAATAGCGAGATTCCTTGTACCAAACAAAATCATTGCTCCATAATTTTAAACTGAAACCATTTTTTATTTCAGAGAAAGTTTCAAACCACAAAAAAACGTCGTTTTCCCACATACCCTTAATAGAATTGTCATTTAACAGAAATTCTTCTTAGCTAAATTTTTAAGACAAAGAGAAGAAGAATTTTTATTTCACCGATACTTTATTTTACCGAAGTTTCACTTATCGGAATTTCGTTAGATAGAATCCTAGACATTGGGCCCAACATTTTTCTTCAAATAAGTGAATTTAAAAAATCGCGACTTATGGGGTTTTTGGGGTAACATATTAGAAATTCGAAGCTAATTTGATTCTGAAAATTAGAGGATTTTATTTAACAAAAACAACTAATTTTTTGGGTTCACAAATGTAGATCTTTTTGTTAGGAACAACTTTTGTCTTAAACATTTTTTATAAAAATTTGTACATTTCGAGATATTTGCAAGTTTACATACTTTTGAGCAAAATACATTCTGCGTGCTAGCGCTAGAGACACGCAGCGCCGCACAAAAAACGCGATAACCTTTTGCTAATTGCGATCCACGAAATTTTAAAACGTTTTTCGAATGCTTATGAAATTCCCTTTCCAACAAACTTTCGATCAACTTTCTAAGACAACGAGAACATGGTTTATTTTTTAAATAAACAATTAATTTTGCAATAACAATTATTAAAAATCAAACATTTTTAATTTTCAACTAAAACACTATCATTTTCTGTGTCAGTATACCAATTTTTATAAAGATCCGTTCACTTAGTTCTAAGATATTTATTTTTTAACTTAAGACTACAAAAAACTTCAATTGTTTATAACTTTAAGAAATTTAATTTTTTTGAAAAATCCTTTGAGGCAGTTTTTCAACTTATGATAATTTATATATTTTCTATATTTCCAAGCAAATACAGTACATCTTTAATTTTGGTGATCCACTTCAGGAATTTTCACTCCAAAATAATTAAAAAAGTATTTTTTTTCTATTTTTTTGTATTTTTTAATCGAACTAGACCCTCCTTAGCTTCCTCAACCAGTCACAAATTTCCCTTTTCTCCACCATTGGATTCAAAGGAGGGCCTACGGGAGTCTAAAAGATCCAAAGTAGGGTTTATTTAGGTTCCAGGAGAAGCTAAAAAGGATTCAAATTTCGACTCGGGCTATCATACAATTATAATAAACTTTCACAAACACTTAGAAGTTAGAAATAAGTCTTCAATTAAAAATAATTAAATTTATATGCGGATGAACCTCGAATATTTATGAATTTTTATTATAAAAAAAGGTTAGAGCAAAATAAATGACAAAATTTTTCATCCACTTTTTTTTCATTCTCTTGACATTTTTTACAAAAAATTTTATTTTTTTGCAAAATGAGGTTCATCCGCATTTTACGATTATATTTTAAACAAAAATTCTTGGGATTTTTATTTTAGACATTTTTTATGAACTCTAGAGCTGCCGCCAATTTTAACGACCCCCTAGGTTTGACACTAATATATCTATATATATATTTATATAACAAATATATTTTTTTTAATTTTCTTCTCCATATGTTCCTTTTTGTGTAAAAAAATTTTATGTAACAAAAATATATAATATTATTGAAAGAAGAAACCCTCGGCTAGACCAGACTTCCACCTTAAGGGGAGGTATGGTATTTAATT
The DNA here is from genome assembly GCF_019393585.1 of Leptopilina boulardi. Taxonomy (NCBI): domain Eukaryota; kingdom Metazoa; phylum Arthropoda; class Insecta; order Hymenoptera; family Figitidae; genus Leptopilina; species Leptopilina boulardi. Next base: position 2,376,279 of record NW_026137948.1, on the reverse strand, counting down.
TTTTTTTGCATTTTTTTTTATTTAGTTCTGTGAAGTTGAAACCACCAGTTCAAATATTTTTTCAATTTCTATGTTGCATTCGTTTGTCCACAATAAGTCCACGTTTGTCCAACAAAAATTTTCATTTGTCCACCTTTTGTTTATAAAAAAAATCAAAAAATTGTTTTTCTCAGATTAAAAACCACTAAAAAATGCAAATTTAACGGTTTTAACTACACGTATCGTTTGTCCAGGGTTAGTCCACATTTTTTGCAACAAATTTTTTTTTTTTTTTTTTTGAATAAAAGTATACAGCCCTTGATCTCTATGACGAACTTTTAACTCATTAGTGGCTAATTTTTAAACAAATTGATTTTTTTTATCTTTTATCAACTTTTTTTGTTTGTCCAAGCATTGAATGCGTTTGTCCAACCCTTAAATTAATTTGTCCATCCTTTAAATTTCGTTGAAATCTTTAGTTTTTGTATTGTTAAAAGTTCATCATAGAGATCAAGGGCTGTATTCTTTTTTCCAAAAAAAAAAAAATTTGTTGCAAAAAATGTGGACTATCCCTGGACAAACGATACGTGTAGTTAAAACCGTTAATTTTGCATTTTTTAGTGGTTCTTAATCTGAAAAAACAATTTTTTGATTTTGTTTTAAACAAAAGATAGACAAATGAAAATTTTTGTTGGACAAACGTGGACTTATTGTGGACAAACAAATGCAACATAGAAATTGAAAAAATATTGATCTGACGGTTTCAACTTCACAGGCTTTTTTTATTTTTTTAATTGAATGTATAATATTTCAAGAATATTGTAAAAAAATTTCAAACCGATTGGAGCAAAATTGACGAAGTTATGAGTATTTGAGCATTCAAGTGTTGGTTGCTCCGCGGGCTGTGTTTTAGGATATTTTGAATTGAGTTTGTGTTTAACCATTTACGGACATTTCTGAATGTTTTCTGATGTCGTTGATGTGTATATATTAGTTTTGGGGTCGCTGATTACGAATCTGAAGTCAGATTCCAAAAATTGTCAAAATTTAAAATTGCGTTTTTCTTAAAATGACATTTTTTAAGTCGGTGTTCACGGTATCTCAAAATCTACTGAACCAATCGTTTTGAAATTTGGCTCAGTACTTCTTGACTTACTTCCCCAGGTAACTACGAGAGCTTTTTTTTAATAATTATTAATTATACAGTAAAAAATAGATCTATTTTTTAGCGAAAAAATAGGGTTTTTGAGTTTTAAGTGCTGCGAAAAATCGAAAAATCAAAAAAAAAACCTCTTGTAGTTACCTCGAAAAATATCTCCTTTAACAAAAAAAATTTTTTTTGGATTCAGATGTTTCTGTTGCGAGTTACATCACTCGTTTAATTTGCAATATTTTTTAATGAGAATTTAGGAAAATATACTTAAAATATTGTATTAATATGTGGAAATTAAGTTAATAAAGTAACACACTTTATATCAGCGAAAAAAATTATTAAAAAAGTGCCTTTTTACACCGAATTAACCATACCCCCCACCCTCCTTAAAATACATTTCTATAATTTTGAATGCGCCTTTTTTTTGCAGGGAATATGGTGCTGGAATTGCAGATTAATCGGTAAGAACTATATTTTATTGTTAACTTTTTTAAATTTCAAGATTTCGATAATTTTTTTAAACGCCAATTTTCTCAAAATGACAAAAAAAATTATGAAATATATGAACGGATATTTAAGAAGATACCATCATTTTCAGGGTTTTTTTTGCACAATTACAGAAATAAAACGATGAAAATTGAAGTAAATTTCAAACACCTTCAAAATTTTTAATTTTCAATATTTTCACCTGGATTACGGTTCATATTCTTAGAAAATAAGTTAAAAATGTAAGAAAAAAAAATTTTTTATTTCAGATAAAAATTAGAAATACTAGGGCAAATGCACTAATTACGACGCGATTCGAGTCCAAACACCTTTGAAATAGAAAATTCGACATTTCTATTGCATAAAGTCAATTTAAGACTTATTAAACTAAAAAGTTATGTTATTTAGATATTAAGAAAAAATTTTAACTTTGTAAAAATCGATTATTTAAACTAATATGAGAAATTAAAACTAATGCCATAATTTTCTATTACAGCGCGTTTGTATCAGTTTCGGTGACCATAATTACGTGTATTTTAAAGATACTTTGCTCGCCGAAATTGGTGCCAATGGAAATCTTAAAAATGTTTCAATTACGGCGAGGGAAAAAATTTAATCTCAAATAATTAAATTAATAATTGTTTTAATGTGCATTTTTATTAGTAATTGTATCAAAAAAAGATTAAAATAATTTTTTTAAATTATTTTGCAACAGTTATTAAATATAATAGTAATAATAGTTATGTTTTATGAACGCGCCGTAATTGATGCACTTACTCTACAAGTCCCGCAAGTCGAGAAAAAATATAACTATTAGCGATTACAACTACCTTATTTCTCGTAAAAATTGGTCAAAAAAATGTACAAAGATTGTTCAAAAGCACAATAAAATGATGCCCAACTGTCACTGAATTTTAATTAATTCTCCCTAAAAAAAAATCTAAAAAAATTCATAAAAATGTGCCTCTTAATGTGGTTTTCCCTCTTAAATTAAACATACGGTATATATGCAAATATATCAAATTTCCTTTGGATTTTTCTAACAGTGTATGCTTGATGCAATACTTGGATGAAAATCAGTGTCTGAATAAAATATCATCACATCAATATCTCTGAAAATCGATTTTTTAAAGTTAAGCTTCTAGAAAAATCTTTGTTAAATGTTCTAATACCTGATGTACAAAATGTAAAAAAAATAAAAACCGTTACTGATATGTAGTTTTCAATCAGTGCTGATTTTCAGTCAGTGTAAATACTTAAACGCGTTGCTGTTAAAAAATTATAGAAGAAAATAACTATTGTTTTAAAGATAGTTTTTATTATTTTTTAAATACTTTTTTAATAATAACAAAATTCGATTCCTGAAACTGTGTATATTTTAAAAATTGAAAAATATGCTATATACGAAACTCCTTTGATAATTGAAGGTTATGTTATACTTGCATCCTTTTATAAAACTACAAATTCATTTTTTCTTATTTTCTTTTCAACAGAATTCATAAAGTATAACCATGTTTCAAGATAAATTAACAATAGTAATAACATGCATTCCCACTAATTTTGACTATAATCTGCAATCGAAAACAAACACAATTTTGGTTATTTTACCTGGTCTTCTAATATTCACATCAGGACTTAACGAATGTTTTAAATATTCACTAAGAGTTTGTAAATTTTCACTCGTTATCTCCATTTTTACTGATTTAAATGACCAATCACAAAAATAAAATAAAAAGAACAAAATTATTTCTTTAGGAAATCAGTTAAGATTCACCGGCTTTTTAAAATGTTTAAAACCTTGGAATAGTTAGCATCATATAGAGGCCAATGAACAGTGTAATCTTAAAGGCGAATCCACACTGCTGATGTGATGTCGATATCAAATATCGAAAGTTATCGATATATTTTTTACGATTATCGATATTTTAACATCGATATCGGCCTAAGCACAACTAAATCGGGTAAGCAAGTCGGATACGGGATATGTAAGTTCCCGTGAGCTGGGTACAGAATGACTACAAAAATGGTACATTCGTGGCGAGATATGTCTACACATTTTTGTTCTTTTCTAACGCACGTGTTGCCATGACAACAGGTGAGTTAGAAAAGGACAAAAAAGTGTAGGCATATACGGCCAAGAGGGTACATACGTTTTAACACAGTGCTATTTTAAATGGGCGATGACAGCACATTAACGTTAAAACGTACCGTTTTTGTGCTCATTCTGAACTCAACTTAACCGTCTTTAATTGTGCGTTAAAAACGGTTACCGGTTACGTCAATGTTTTCCACAACCGTTTTTCAACGCACAATTAAAAGACGGTTACGGGAATTATAAGATATTATAAGATCTTATTATAAGAGTGAGAGAAATAAAGAATGTTTTTTATTTCTCTTACTCTTATACGTTATCATAACACGCTCGAACGCTGCTTTTTGCGTTAAATAATGAGAGAAAGAAAGACAGACATATACTTTTACATACTATCTCTTTCGTTCTTATATGCTTTCCGCTTTTACGCCGGTGTTTCACGTTGTCATGGGACGGCCCCTTTACATAGGCCCACGAAGTAATAATAAGGAGACTCAACTATAATGGTTTATATTATCGGAATCCGGCTAGGGTGACTGGACCATAAGTGACCTGTTCGTTAAATGGAATTGACTCTCGAACGAGAGCGCATGTGCAGTGTCATATATGTGTCTCCCTCCAACTAATGAATAAAGTGAGATTGAGAAAGTTGCCATCATCAGTCTAATGCTGTCAACTTTCTCAGTCGCACTTTTCCAATTAGTTAGAGAGAGACAAGTATATTACACTACACATGCGCTCTCTTTCGAAAGTTAATTCCCTTTAGCGAACATGTCACTTATGGTACAGTAACCTTGACAGATGGCAAATACAGAGTTGAGTCTCCTTATTATTACTTCGTGGTAATAGTTTGTCTTGACAAGAAATCATTTGAAGGGAATAAAAAAAAATAATTTTGTATTTTAAAAGAAATTCTTCAAATTTTTTTTTTTAGTCATAATATAATCAAATATGAGATTATCTTTTGGTCATACGCTGTTTATGTTTCAAAAACATATAGTTTCCAACGTAGAATGTTTTTTCTTTAAACGAAATTATGCCGCTCAAAGTAAGAAAAAGTGTAGTTAATTTTATCATATTTTACCCATGGGGACATGAATGTTTTTAGAAAATTTATAGAAAATAAAATTCTAATTTGAACGTTTCGGAAACACACGTTTATATATGTTATTTGTATGTTAGAGTAATATTTAAAAAAATGTTCATAATAAAGATTTTTGAGGTTAAGTCAATCTGCCGGTATCATTGATAATCTTAAATTTAAAAAAAGAGTTAAATAATTAGTTGTAATTTTTTTCAATTTTAAAGTTTAATAGATTTTTTTTTGTTTAAATACTAAACTTCAATTTTATATTTAATTTTCCACTTAAATTTTTACATTATTTAAAATAACATAACCTTTTGCACAAAAGAAATAAATTTTTATATTTGCTTTTTAAAATAGTTGTCTTAGTATATTGTATTAAATACATAATTTATATATGCGACATTTTCTGAAAAAAGACACCCACAATAAAATGTTTCGGAATTGTCTTGATACTTTAATAAATTGTTGTCCTATATGAAAGTAACAAAATCTTAAAATATGAACTCATTTTTAAAAAATTATAAAAAAGAGAAGGGGTTGAATTTTTTTAGGTAACACTGTTATTTTCAAATCCGTATAACTCCTACAAAACTTGATGTATTTTAATTTGTCAATAGAATTTTTTGTTTAATTTTTCATGTAGTATTCAATGACAAAATATTTGTAACCATATTTTTTCAAAATTAATCCTTATTTTCCTTTTAACGCCTTTTGCCACCTTATTTATTATTATTTTTTTTTTATTTGAAACCTGAGATTTTTTCCACCAAAACTGTATAAATAGAAGAATGCAACAACACTGAGTTTGAGAGAAAATGTAAATAAAATCTATTTTCTGCTCTGATTTTTATATTTTCTTTTAAACCGAATGTTGTCCCATTTTTATATTTATACAGATTTTTTATAAAAAATCTCAGTTTTCGAATAAAAATAGGAAAAAAAAATTTTAATGGGGCATAAGGGGTTAGAAATTAAAAATAAGAGTTAATTTAGAAAAAATAGTGTTAATTTTTTTTTTATTTAAAAATACACGAAAAACCCAGCAAAAAACCCTATTGATAAATTAAAATCCATAAACTTATGTTGAAGACATGTAGTTCTGAAAGTAACAGCGACTGAAGAACTATTTAAAGTGGTCACAGTAATATTTATTGTTGTATTCATGAGTATTATTTTTAATTTTTGACCCCTTGTGCCTATTTAAAAAAATTTTTTCTTATTTTTATTTGAAAACCGACTTTTTCCAACAAAACTATAAATATAAAAATGGGACAACATTGGGTTTGCGAGAAAATATGAAAAACAGGGCAAAAAAATTGGTTTTCTTAAATTTTTTTCTCAAACCCAATTTTGTTCCTTTCTTATATTTATTTACAGTTTTGTTGGAAAAAATCAAATAAAAATAAACAAAATTAAGGGGTCGTAAGGTATTAAGAAATAAAAGTTTGGGTTAAGTTTGAAAAAAGGGTTACAAATTTTTTTTACATTAAAAACTACATGAAAAACTGAACAAAAAAGCCTATCGACAAATTAAAATACATAAAGTTTTGTAAAAGTTATATGGATTTGAAATAGTATTAATTAAGAGGACTTTATGGTTTAGAATTTCAAAAAAATCGATTTTTTTGCTTGAATATGTCCCTTCGTAGCATAAAATTACTGTCCCAAAACGTTTTTTGAAAAATATGTAAAATAAAACAAAAGTTGTAATCAAAAATCGTTTGACAGTCCTGGTTCAATGTATTATGTTATGAAAACTTTAAACGCGTTTTTCTCAAAAACAAATTTTTCAAACTTGTGCATGGCTTTTCTCGAAATCTACCGAACCTATTTTAAAAAACCAATGATCATTCGATTCCTTATTTAAAAAACTAGAGAATAAACCTTTAAAATTTTATATTTATACCCCCTGTTATTTTATACGGGGGTAAATTGCCCCAAAAATACGGCGTTTTTGCGAATTTGTGAAAAAAATGTACATAAAAATTTTAAAAAAACTTTTAAAAAATCGTTTTATAGATTTATTGTATAGAATAAACCTTTATGAAGTGATTCCTGTTTGAATTTTGAATTTATATGTTACTGGTTGTCCGGAATCAAGTGCACCAAAAAAGGGTACCTTTTGAATGACGCCACCTACAGTTACAAAATTGAACTAAATACACTTTAAAATTTTTTTTTTAATTTTCTCAATTTAATGTGCAACAATGTCCAAAAAGAATTTATGCAATTTCTTTAATACTTTTCTTACAATAAAAGTTTTTAAATGCGTCTTTTTTGTCAACTGTAAACCAGAAAGTCCCTCTAACAAAAAATATTTGCAATTTTCAAAAGCATAAAAAGCATAATTTCAGTTCCTAAGCAACGTAATCCAATTTAATCATAATGCGGCATAAATTGATAAGTGGAAGCATAATATTCGCATAGGTTTTTTAAATAATATAATTATTTCGATTTAATATAAATAATTTAATTTTGAAACAGTTACACTTAAAAGTTTTGACATTAGTTTTAATAATTTAAATTAAAAATTTCAAAAGTAATTTAATTTTCCAAGAATTTATATAGAATTATTTTATTTTAAAGTTATAATTGTTAAAGATATTTAATTTACAAGGATGTTAAATAATAAAAAAAAAAGTTGCTAAACTCTTCTGTATTCTTTTTTTAAATGATTGAAGTTTTTATTTAAGGTTTTTTTGTATTTATTTATGAACATTTTAATTTATAAATATTTATAAATCCTTAAATTTTTTTACTAAAAATTTTATATTTAAAATTATTATATTACCACTATAAATTATTTTAATTAAGTTTTAAATGTTTACAGATCTTTCGCTAGGTAAAAAAGGAAAAGCGGGAAAAAAATTAGGACCTACAGCTACGAAAAAATTATTGCCAGTCGAAACCGATGTTAATAAATTACTTACTTTTGTTTGCGGAAGTAATATTTTCAAGGAAGGTAAAGACATTGAAATTAAACCAGATTCAGAATATCCAGATTGGCTTTGGAACATTCGCACTGGGCCACTTCCTCCTCTCGAAGAAATGGATAAAAATACAAAAGCGTATTGGAGAAGATTGAGAAGATTGGGTATGCAAAGACATAATAAAATGTCAAAATTAAGAAGATTTTAAAGTAATATAAAATAGTTTATTATATCGTTTGAACATTGACTATTGTTAAGAATAATAAAATAATAAGTTTATGACAAATTTTTGAGATTTATCTAAATTTTGAATTCATTTCAATTAAAATTAATTTTATATTCGATATTTTAGATATAACTGTCTTAAATGAAAGATTTTTTTCATCCATTTTTCAAAACCCTTGGGGTTCTTTACCTTTTGTGGTCCATTTCATAGATAATAGCAAATTGTTGTCAAGATTTGTTGAATTTCTTCACTCACAAGTTTCAAGAAGGAAACTTGTACTAGTTGAAAAAAAGTAATAGGTTTCCTCAGTTCCGGTGGTCGCTTGTCCCGGCAGCCACACAAAAATGTTCCGTTTTTATTTGATTTTTTTCATTTATCACTTTTATGAAAAATTCCACCACCAATGTGAAAATTCAATTCAATAAAATTTTTTCAAGAAAATTAATTTGTTTTTATAAAAAAATTTTTGCAACACTAACCTGTAAAGTTGAATTTTACACACTGAAAACTATGTGCAAAGTGCCTCTTTTTTTAACAGTGCATAAAGTATTTACTTTACGCATTTTTGTGATTGATTAATAAGAGAAGGACAAAGATGAGGGTTATTGGGCTATAAACTTATAATAATTGATAATTTATTAAAAATAATTGAATTTTCTTTAGAGTTATAATTGAAATTATTAAATTTCAAAAAAAAAATTTTCGATGGAAAATTTTCGAAATAATTAAATTTTAGATGCTTTTAAATTCAAATTATTGAAAATTCAATTAGTTTTGAATTCAAATTTTTGAGAATAATGAAATTTTTTTTGATTTTAAATTGAAAATTTTTGAGAAATAATTAAATTTTAATTGAAATTTTGGATAATAATTTAATTGAAGTTCATTTTTGATTGAAAATTTGGATAATTAATTTTGAATAGAAATTTTAGAAAATAATTGAATTTTATTTCATTTTAAATTGAAAACTTGGTAAATAATTAAATTTTAAATTGAAAATTTTTTATAATTATTGGATTTCTAATTGATTTTGAATTTAAATTTCGGGTAATAATTGAATTTTTGTTTATTTTGAATTGAAATTTTTCAAAAAATAATTTAATTTTATTGTGATATTTTTTTTTAAATTATAAACAATTGTTAAATTTCCTAAAAATTTTAATTGAAAAATAATTTTGATATAATTGAATTTGTGATGTATTTCATTAAAATTATTAAAAATAATAATTAATCTAGTGAAGAATCATTTTAGTTCAAAATTTGTTAAATAATTGAATTGAAGAAGATCTGAAGAAGATATAAATTTTATACTAAAAAAATGTATTTTATTTACATTTTTTTTTTCAAATGTAAAAAAAATGTCGCATTTTATTAAAATAAGTCGATAAAAGTCGTATTTTTGAGAAAATGTCGGAAAAAGTCGTATAATCCGAGGCCTGTAAACATATAATTTTCATTATTATGATTTAATATGTAATAATATTCTAATAAATTAAATTATTATTGATAATATTAATCTTTAATTTCTTTATAACAAACAATTAAATACTCAATTTGGCGCGCTTGAGCGCGTTTAATTTTGCTATTTTTTTTAATAATTCCATAGTATTGTTACTGATACTGGAAAATAATAAATATGACAACAGACATTTTTTTACATCTTTTAAAGCGGAACAACTTTTATTTAGGAAATTTTTTTATAACTAGTGTACTTTTTGAGAAAAATGGAATTTTTCTTAAAAAAAATGGAATTTTTCTTAAAAAAAATAACAAGAAAAATTTGTTTCTCTTCTACGAGAATCGGGTAGAAGTTAAATTCTTATAGAAAATGTTCTTCACTGTAAAGACAATCCACAAAAAAATTTTGATCAAAAAAGTGTTAAAAATTCTCGATTATCTGCGTGTATTTTAGGTGTTTCTGATATTTATTTTCTCTAAAATTATTGAAATTTAATATTGGCCATACCAATTTTTGATAAAAAATCCCGTTTTTGTTCACTTTGAAATGACACCTCATTTAACATTGGTTTAAAAAATTGTATTTATTTGAATTTTAGTTCAAAATTTTGATAGGTTTAAACAATAATTTATAAATAAAAAAAAGTTGTTTAATAAGCGTGATTATTATTCAATTTTGAAATATACATTAATTAATTTGTATTTAATAGTCGATACACACAAATCAGTTTCTTCATTGATAAACGAAGTTCTGAGGAATAAATAGAATTTCTTTTTATTTGCAACTTATGATTTCTTTTACCCCACCCAGTTGAAAAATTTAGTTGGGCTGTCACATTCATTAATAATAGAAAGCAGATAATAAATCTTGTAAGTGAGTAAGGACATCGTGAAAAAGGGAACCTATAACATAACAAGGGAAATAATTTATTAAGAATACAATACATATATTATATACACTACTAAATCAATAACTTATTAATAATAAATGTGACGCGCTCTAAAGAAAGGGACCTAAAGAGCAAAAAATTATAGGTTATGTTTTAAAAATTTTGATTATAAGTCTTCATTATATCCAAAATAATAAATAAAAATTGATTTCGATTTTACAAAATCAAAGAAGACCTATTAATTAAGGTAAAACTATCATAAACATAATCTATAACTCGTTTGCTTCTTAGATCCCTTTCTTTAGAGCGCATTATATATTACTGAATTTATCACTCAGTGGAGAATTACATGCGTGAAAAAAATTATTATTTCTGAGTCATGTAAAAAACACATTTGTTTTTTTTTTCTTTTTTTTCGTTTCAACCATAACAATATAATCCTCATCAGACATAAAAACGGTGTGTACAGCTTACAATTGAAGACAAATTATCAAGAAAGTAAAACTAATGTAAGGAAATTTAAAATTTTAAAGAAATAAAAAATAACGAGATTTTCACCTTTGTTGAAAATTAAATGTTAAAGAAAAGTGAGGAAAAAGCAGATATCATCAAATAATCGTATAGTAGAAATGGAAAGATTTTCCAGAAAATAATTTTTAATAGAATTTGAAAGAATTTTTCTATGAACACCGTATAAAAGTGGGGAAAAAAAAATTTCAAACATTATTTCTAATAGGATTTGATAGAATTTTCATCAAATAGTTGAATAGAAATTGAAACAATTTTTAATAATTCGATTTTGATAGAATTTAATATACAGATTATTAAAATGGATTTGAATAGTCAGAATTAGACGTTTTTAAAATGGATTTAAATGGAATTCTAATCAGAAGTTCCATTTCTGTACAATTTTTTTGTATCGGTTTGGAGAAATTGAAAATAAGTTCAATTTAATTTCTTTCAATATCATTTTAAAATTTTATGGACAAAAACATTGTCGGTCTGAAGATTTTAACTTTAATAATTAATTAAAATTTTTAAAAAACGATATGAAAAAAATGTTGATATGTAAAATATATAAATAAATAATTGTTATAAGTTAATAATAAAATAATTAAAATACCTAATAATGGTGGAATATGTGTTCGACCCAATATTGAAGTAGGTAGCACAATTGAAAATAACTCAACTGCGAATTCAAAATACAAATTGACAACCCGTACAGCTTCTTTTATCTTGTCTCGACATAAAGAATGTGATCAAGAAAAACAAATCACATTTGTAAGTCTTCTTATTACTTTCCTATGTTGTAGGCGTATTTTTTCTTAAAGGGCAGATACATGAATCAATAAGAAAACTATTTTTAATCATACTGATGACATGTGTTTAAACATAGATTTAAATATGCTTAATTAAAATAAAAATTGTAAATAAATTAAGCGCCACCTAACGTTATTATTATCTACCAAAAAATAAAAATTTTTGTCGTTTACCTAATTTTACTTTGTCTTGATAGAGATAAAATCTCTATCAAATTGTTGGATATGAATAAAAAAATTTTTTAATAATTCGTTTTCGATAGAATTTGATAGAATTTTCATCAAATTTTTGGATATGAATGGAAAGAATTTTTAATAATTCGTTTTTGATAAAATTCCCATCAAATAGTTTGATAGGAATAGAAACAATTTGTAATAATTTAGTTTTGATAGAATTTGATAGAATTTTTATCAAATAATTGGATATGAATGGGAAAATTTTTAATAATTCGCTTTGATAGATTTTTCTTTGTATTTAGTGGGACAACTAGTTTCCTGAAAAATGTTTGAGTATGTTTTTCTACAACCCAGCAGCGAGGCGGCGAAAACTGATGATCGACGACTGAGTTGAAGAAAAACAAGCTCGTACCTTTTTTAACATATTTCAGGAACCACAAAACATTTTTTAAGTTTCAAAAATGCAAATTAAAGCTAAGACCTTAAAGATTATAATTATTATAAAATTGTCAAATTTTTCTATACATTATTCTAGATTACGCCAGGAGTCAAAAACATTCGTACGAAAGTAGGAAAATTGAATAATTTTTTCTTGAAATCTTTTCGGTGTTATAAATGCTAGAATAAATGCACTAATTGCGGAGCGATTCGAATCAAAACACCTTTGAAGTAGAAAATTCGACATTTCTATTGTATAAACGCAATTTAAGACTTATTAAACTAAAAGCTTATATTATTTAGATATTAAAAAAAAATTTTAACTTTATAAAAATCAATTATTTAAACAAATATGAGAAATTAAAATTAATACCGTAATTTTCTATTGCGGCGCGTTTGTATCAGTTTCGGTGACCATAATTACGTGTATTTTAAAGATACTTTGCTCGCCGAAATTGGTGCCAATGGAAATCTTAAAAATGTTTCAATTGCGGCGCGGAAAAAAATTTGATCTCAAATAATTAAATTAATAATTGTTTAAATGTGCATCTTTATAAGTAATTGTATCAAAAAAGGATTAAAATAATTTTTTTTAATCATTTTGCAACAGTTATATTAAATATAATAGTAATAATAGTTATTTTTTATGAACGCGCCGTAATTGATGCACTCGCCATAATTGGTACACTTACCCTAGAAGAAGAAAAAAAATTTTCTTGATATACATTCAGACGCAGAATTTTATGAGCTTTCCAACCATATAAGTTACAAGTCTATAACTTTTTTCTAACTTAAAATATCCTGCTTTAAAGTCAGCATCAAATTCCCACTCCTCGAACGTGAGGTGTATCGACAATTCCGGACGGTTGTATTTAATAGTACATTGTGCAACTCGAGAAAAATCATTCTTTCCCACGTGTCGCACACGACGTTTTCTCCAACGCTTCGCGAGGAAATGCATTTTTATTAGTTAGGAAGAATTAACAATGTATATATGCTTTATATATAATGACAACTATTTAGTTTTTAAAAATGAACAATGTTTTATTTATTATTATTATTTATTTATTTATTATTTATCAAAGAAAAACTAAAAAAATTACGATTTACTTTCCCCACGCTCGGCCGAGGAGTTAATGAATATTCAACTTCCCAAATACTTTTCTAACCAAGAAAGTTGCACTTGCCGAGCAGGCGTTGGAGAAAATATATTCCCAGAATAAAGTCATTAATTATGTCAAATTGTCAAATCAGCTTGTTCTTCCGTTGATATGGTACAATTCAAACCCACTTGCCGATTCTGCATTCATTTTTGTAAAACCTATTCGAAATCATAAAATTTCGAATCAAATAATTATGGAAAGAGTTGAAAGGATTCAAAATTTTTGGAAAAGTAATTCTCACTTATTACACCTAAGACACACACGAATGAGAAAAGAATACAAAAATTGTATGATTTGTTTATTCAAAAAACTTTTTTCTATATTTTTATTTCTAGATGAATTAATTATAAACGTAAAATATAATTAAAAATAGCCAAAGGGTAAATTAATTTCGTGTAACAAAATTTTTTAAATTGAATAAATAGAATATTCCATAATTAATTACTTTAGTCGTTGAATAACAGTTGAATTATGTAAATTAGCTTCGGCGACGGTAACACTTTCTTCATTTAATTCCTTCGTAGGATAAGCAGTGAGGATACTGAAGTTCATTGATGCATATTGAGGTCTTAAACTAGATATAACATTAAGGAAATAAAATATTAAACATGGTATTATTTAATCCAGGTGTTCCATTTATCGATAACGGTCATCTTAGTAGGCAGAGAGTTAAAAAACTTAAACATAAAAAAATCAGGCCAAAATACATAGAGAGTGATCTAAAGTTCCGAACCCACAAAAATTGTCTCTATATATAAATATTTTTATTAAAGTCTTCTTCAACATGCAAATCTCAAATGTTCTAGAAATGTTGTACTCTGTTCTGAAATTTTCCTACAACATTGTTACGTCATTTTCTAGGTCACATTAGATTTTATTAGTAAATTAATATTTCAACTCATATTTTCAACCCTTAAATCATCATCGCCACCGATGATTCTACGAGGCCTCCAACGTTAAAAAATGTAAAACGTTTACGAAATTTAAGAAAAAATTGAAATTTCACTAAATTCAAAATGGCGGATACAATATGGCGGACGAAAAAAATGAATAATCAATCGGATTTGCTTAAAATTTGTTACTCGGGAGTTTTAAGTGTGGCTGTTTACGAATTTGATGTCAAATTATCAAAATTTAAAATAGCAAATCCAATATGGCGGAAGTAAAATTAAAAATTAGTCGGATTTGCTCAAAAATTGTTACTCGGGGGTTTTAGGGGTCGCTGATTACAAATTCGATATCAGTTTTTTAAAATTCAAAATGGCAGATCCAATATGTCAGACATTTTTTTAATTTGTTCAAATTTGCCTAAAACTCGGATTTTTTCGTGGCCGCTGACGACGAATCTGAAGTCGCATTTTAAAAATTCAAAATGTGTATTTAAAGTGGATGATACTTTTTAAAAAAATTGTTGAAACTAGTTTGAAACTTGTCACTCAGGGGTTTTTGTGGTTATGTTGATTACGAGTTCGATGTAATTTTTTTTAAAGTGTCAGCTTTACGTCCGCCATTTTGAATTTGTTTTAAATTCGTAATCAGCAACTGCAAAAGACACTGTATAACGTGTTTCAGGTAAATACGATTATTTTTTTAGTTTTATATCTACTATATTTGCAAATTCGATGAATTTTTCCGAAATATCTCCCATGTTGAATTTTGAAAATCTGACATCAAATTCGTAAACAGCCACACTTAAAACTCCCGAGTAACAAATTTTAAGCAAATCCGATTGATTATTCATTTTTTTCGTCCGCCATATTGTATGCGCCATTTTGAATGTGATGAAATTTCAATTTTTTTTTTAATTTCGTAAACGTTTCACCTTTTTTAACGTTGGAGGCCTTGTATAATGTTGAAAATTATTTTTTTCTTTATATTTGACCAAGAAAGAAAATTGAAAACTGTGGTTTTGGTCATTTATTCCTCTATATATATATTTTTTTTTTGAAATTCAATATTTCAAAAAGGGCCACACAGCAATGAAAAGTTGACATTTTTACCTTTAATTTGAGCTATTATAAAATGTTTTTGGATTAAATTTAAAATGAAGAAAAGGGGTGGCCCACTTGAGCAAGAATGACTTTTATAATTAATAAATTTACTTTCAAAAGGATACGTTGTTATAAATCGCCGAAGATCACCAATAGTGTGAGATAAGTTAAAGTTTTCTCTTATGTGACTGCCATCAGCAAAACGGATTTGTATAGTTGTCGATGGATTACTGGCATCAAAATTTAAATCAGTCCTCGCTTGACTTTCTAAGGCATCTGCATTTACTATATTTGTTGCTACAGGCAAGCTGACCGTAGCAGGAGATGGACTAAAAATAAATAGAAAAATATTTATTATCTTTTTAAGTAAATATTTTCAAAATGACAATTTCCTCATCAATCTAATAGAATCCCTGCGCTATCTGCAGGGATTAGAATGTGAAAATACACAATTCATTCCTGTGAATTTAAAAAGTCCGAATCGAATCTATAAAGTTACAGGCTTAGTTCTGCTGGCTTTGAAAATAAGATATCACTTTAGTGTAATTTTTATAAACATAATTCATAAAAAAAACTTTCTACCTTCCTAAGGTATATCCTTTCCCAGAAAAGACGTTCAGCTGAATTTTTGGTGGAGTGTAATCTTCGTTGCGATGATCTTCCATGTCAAGGCGGACTTCCCCTGCATGAATTTCTTGTTGAATTTCCAGAGGCACTTCTCCACGCTTTATAGCATTTAGAAATTCTGTGTTTTTTGGGTCATTGTATGATCTAAGACCTCTTTCATTAATGGTAAATCCATTACGCCAAAGTTTTAATGTAATAAGAGTACAATCTGCTTCTTGAGCCGAAGATGGTGCAGCAACAACTATTCATAAAATAACAAATATTTAGAAACTGCAACGTAAACAATTTTTTACTTTAGTTTTAATTTGTTTATTTAAAAACATCTTTCGACAGAAAAAATTGGAATACTTTTTGAGTTTTGTGTAAAAAGATCTATAGTTAAACTAATTAAGATTATTTTGTTAAAAGCCACTATGTGAGATATTAAAGTATCTACCTTCAACATCATTACTTGCTTGACCTAACTTATATCCAGTGCCACTAAAAGAATTTCCACTCTTATCTTTTCTTGATTTGCTTTCTATAGAAAGTGATTGTTCTTTACACGATTTAAACATTTCTGATATGAGATCTTTTTTTCCTGGTCCATAAACTTGCTGTCCGCTATTTTCGGAACCACCAGCATAAAAAGCTTGGCCTTCTTCTTCATCAGAACTATTGTGATTTTTCTGTAAATCTTTAAGAGTTGCAATCTTCTGTTTAGTTGTAGTACTATGCTTCGCCTGATTAACTTCTTTCGACTGCTGTTCACTGCTGCTCGATTCCTGTGTATCTTCAGTTGAAATAATATCTTCAGTTACTCCACTTGCTGTTGCACCTTGTTCATCAGTTTCGTAAAAACTTGCAAGGGCAACCTATAAAATAGATATTTATTAATCATAATCATAATCATTCGGTTTAAAAAACGCTCCAACCACCTTTCGAAGAATGATGGATAGCGCTTTTCAAGGAATAATTGACAATGCATGTTTTGTATTTTTATAAGATATTGTTATTTTTGGATCTACCTTAAAAGAACATAATAAAAAAAAAAAACTTTAAGGGACAAAAAAAGTTGTTTTAGCCGATTTGTATATTTTAATTAAATTTAATTAGTTAATAAGTATTTTACTTTAAATAACTAATGTTATTAGATATTAAAACCATTTAATTAATTCCTCAATTTTAAATAAGACAAATTTCTAAAAAAAAATAAATTTTTGAGTTTTTATTTCAAAACTTTTTTTAAATAATTTAATTTTTAAAGAAATATTAAAACAAGGTGTTCAATTGATGACCATTTAGCTTCCTCATCATGATACACTTATATTCAAGATTAAAAGAAGGATTACAACTAAAATAGCGATCAATTTTACAAATATTGGTAAAAAGTAAACATTATATACATCAATCGATTCGTTTTCATGCCAGGAATACGGTTTTGACAGAATTTATTAAAAATTTTCATAAAAAAAAAAAGTTATTTCAAAGAATACGAAAAAAAATTTTTTTTCAAAAATTAAGAAATGATATAATTTATAGATTTTAAGTAAAATATAGACTTTATATAGATTAATCAATTTGTTTTAATGCGAGAAATCAGTTTTTTGAATAAAAAAATTATATTTACAGTGTCAACAAATTTTTTGTTAAAAAACATATTTTCGAATTTTTGAAAAAGTGACATAAAAAAAATTATGTGGATATTTTTGGAAATCCTTGTGTCTGATTTTAGGTATTGATGACTGTAATAAGCCTATAAAATTTCAGGACAATCCATCGAAGTATATGAGAGATAATTTGTACACAAGATTTTGTGACATACACACATACATCCGGACATTTGTTTAAAACTTCAAATATATGCATTCTAGATAAAAATAAGCCCATATAACTCATTTTTAAAAAATCGAAAATTGTCACGAATACAAAGCTTTCTCGTGAGGAGAGGAAGCAATTATTAAAAATAATTCAACTTTGAAAGAGTTATAGTTGAAATTTTTAGAAATAATTAAATTTCAAAAGATTTTGTTAAATTTCAGAAAATAATTAAATTTTACAGTATTGAAAATAATTTATGAAATAATTTTAGATAACATTTTTTGTTAGTAATTGAATTTTTAAAGATTTACTATTCAGATATTTCAAATTAATTTAACTTCAAGTGATTTTTAATTGAAATTTTTAGTGATTTCTCCTGCTGAAAAATGTATTAGAAATTGCAGACAAAAATTGAATTTAAAAATTTTTTAATTAAAACATGCTTTCACACAATTGAATTTTTGAAAAATATTATAAATATCATTAAAAATAATTGACAATTCGGAAAAGTCATAATTAAAATTATTAAATTTCACAAAGTTTTGGATGGAAAATTTTTAAAATAATTAAATTTTAAAATGTTTTAAATTGAAATTTTTGGTAATTATATTTGTTTAAATGTTTTAAATGAAAAATACCTAGTTTAAGATAATTGAATTTCTGAAGAATTTCATTAAAATTATTAAAAATAATTAATTTAGAGAAAAATTTGTTAAATAATTGAAATAAAGAAGATTTGCATTGTATACTAAAAAAGACGTATTTTGTTTACATTTTTCTAAAAAAAATATAAAAAAAAGTCGCATCTTGTTAAAATAAGTCGAAAAAAGTCATATTTTCGAAAAAAAGTCAGAAAAAGTTTTATAATCCGAGGGACCCCAAAAAACAGTCGGAAATGTACTTCCACAATTTTTCCTAGTTTTTTTTTAATACGAGGTTGAAATCAAAATTAAAAGTCAGCACATTTGGTCGTTAAAGAGTTAAAAAGAAATTCTGTCAAATGTTAATTCGAAAAAAAGAAATTTCTTTCAAATGAAAATTCTCACTAATGAATTTTCAGGGATAATTTTGCGCCCCAATTAACCATTTATTTTTCTTTTTTGACATTGTTCCTATAATATTTTATCATAACTTATTAAATTTACAAGTCATTGTACTTTTACACTTCGTTATTAAATATACATAACCTTAATGTCAAGTTACCATATCATGTTTGAACGATACAATCAACAGTGATTTTTCTCGCTAAAACGTTGAATGTGTAAAATTGTATTAAATTTTTTTTTTCAATCATACGTCATGACAATTTAAAATCTATATTCTTGGTACATTGAAAATTACAAAAATTTTTAAATGTAATTTTACCTATTCATTCTATACATAATATTTATCGATTTTTAAAATTCACTTTGTTCTTTTACAAAAGTTGTACAAAACACACATTTAAAATATTATATCCAATTTCAAAATAATTAATTAACATTTGTAAAAGTACATTTTGGTCAATGCAATATTCCACTGTAAACAAATAAAACAAATTTACATACTATTGAAAAAAGGAAAAAATTTACTTCTGAGTTTTATACACGATTTATTTTACTAGTTAAAAACAGTAAAATTTGTACAAGTACTGTAAAATTGTTTATATTATTAAATTGTAAGCAGTAATATTACATTTTTTAAACTGATTCAAAAATCACGTAATTTTACTATTCGAATTAAAAAAATGAATTAGCACTTGTCACACTGTATTTTTTAAAGTTTAATAAAATATCAACAACTTTTATATTTAACATTGCAGCCAATTTATATAAAATTACAATTTTAAGAATTATTGTCTTCAGCCTGTTACCCCATTCAGATCATTAAAATTTAAAACAAAGAAAAATATAATTATAAATTTGATGACGATTTGTCTTACATCAAGATGCCATGCAGAAGATTCTAAGTAAAATTGAGCTCGTTCAGCTTCTACACCAGTCACATCCGAAAATTGGGCAATTAATTCCTCATGACTCGTCATTTTTACCATAACCCAATCTATTCAGCAAAATATAAACAACTAAACTTCAATGTACCTCCCCGCTCAAGAAAACTAGAAACAGGAGGGATAGAATAACTTGGCAATAGTGGTGGGGCAACTGTTATTAGGTAGTTCAACTTGAGAGGGGGAAAATTCAAGATGGGCGAAAGCTGTACGACACACAGTGAGGAAAAATGTTAATTTTTGTGTCAAAATCGTATTGACTATACTTATACGTATTTTTTTCATGCTGAATACGAATCCAATGCCTGAATTAATGAAAAAAATCGAAAAAAATCCACCATATTTTTTATGTTTTTGGGGTTGCGAATATGACGAATATGACCACAGAAATTCAAAGTTCGAAATGGCGGATCCAATATGGCCGACTAAAAATGTCAAACTGCTTCTGTTCTAAACAAAAATAAAGTGTTTTTTATATTTATTTTATATTATTTTTGTTTAGAACAGAAGCATTTTGTCAATTTTAGTCGGCCATATTGGATCCGCCATTTTGAATTTCTGAAGTCATATTTGTTATCAGCAACCCCAAAAACATAAAAAAAACATGAGTTTTGTTCAGTGCAGAAATATTTTGACCCCTTGAAGTCGACCATATTGGATTTTCCATTTAGAACTTCAAATTTCTGAGGTCATATTCGCTATCATTTTACCAAAAAAACATGGCGGATTTATATTCCTCGATTTTTTTCACTAATTCTGGCATTGGATTCGTATTCAGCATGAAAAAAATACGTAAGTATAGTCGATACAAACAATGATTTCAACATTTTTACGTTCGCAGTACATTGAAAAACAATTTTTCCAGTGAAATTTAACTTTGCACAATTTTTTAAAGGTTTCTCCATATAGGCCTGAGCAGAATGAAATCTCTAATCGTAAATCTTTAGCTTTTACATGAGAGAGAAAAGGATAGAAATGGGTGATTCTCTCAAAAAGGACAAATTACGCTTTTAAGATATTTTGTTAAAAAATATGAAAATTAATTGAAATTATTTAAAATTCTGTCAGCCATACGTTAGGATTTAACAATTTTCAATCGGACCACTAAAGAAAATTTTAAAAAAAGGTAAAATAACTGAAATATTTAATAAAAACTGATGTTACGGAATGGAGTTTTAACACTAGTTTTCATTCAATAATTCAGTTGTTTGCCATTTTTTTGAAATTTTCTTTAGTGATCCCATAAAAATTTGTTGAATTTTATCGTATGGCTGGGAGAATGTTTATTAATTGAAATTAATGTTATTATTTTTTAACAAAAACCTCGTCCAAAAATTGTGCACAAATAATTTGTTCTTTTTGAGAGAATCACCCAAATATCTTTTATCCTTTTCTCTCTCATGTAAAAGCTTAAGATTTACGATTAAAGATTTCATTCTGCTTAGGCCTTATTTTTCCTCTAATCTGTAGAGTCACAGCTTTCATCTCCAATTTTTTTTATTAATATTAATTCTGTCAAGAGTTCTTCGATTTTGATACAAAAATTAACGGTTTTCCTCACTGTGTGACAGCTTTACTTAATTTTTTAAATATCTCACTTAAATGCAATTTTTGAAATTAAGATTTTATTTTCTACTTTTAAAAAACTATCTAATGCAATAAAAAAATTAATACAAAAAATTAAATCGTTTTTTATTATTGCATTAGATAGTTTTTTAAAAATAGAAAATAAAATCTTAATTTTAAATATTTCATTTTAGCTTAATAGTTAAAAAATTAAATTGTACAATGTAAAGCTGTCATTCAGCTTGCGTCCATAAGTAGGATCGTCATGGTAACATATAAGAGTGAGTGAAGGAGCTTCTACAATTTGCATCAGTACTTGTATCTGCACTTGCTTTGCATTTGATCTTGTATGTGAGCGCGAACATCAATTTCCAGATATCAAATATAGAATTAATTAATGAATTACTAATTAATTAAATGTAATTAATTAGTAATTATTAATTAATTAATTTAATATATAATAGGATTACTAATTAATTACATTTAATTAATTAGTAATTCATTAATTAATTTAATATTCGTAAATGAAAATTGATGCGCACGCGCACATGCAGTAGCAAATGCAAAGCAAAAACAGATACAAGTACCGATGGCCAAATATACATGCGCAATGCAGTATGGGTGCCAACGTTAAATTTAATACTACTACTACAAGTACCGATGCAAGTTGTTGTAGAAGCTCCTTGAAATAAGAACATTCTTTATTTCTTTCACTCTTATACGTTACCATGACGACCCTACTTACAATTAGATATCTAAGCTGTAGCCGACCCTTACGGAGCATTTACACCTTTGGTAAAAAAATTTTTTATTTTTGAATTTTCCGAAATACACAAACCTGATTGGTTGTTCACAATCTGATTGATAATGGACAACCAATCAGATCTTTGCATTTCCGAAAATCAAAATAAAAATTTTTTTTTACGAAAGGTGTAAATGCTCCATTAGAGAACTGGCATTGTAGAAGCTCCTTAAATAGACGTGTCACATTTCAGAGGTTCCACGTTATATTTGCCGTTCGGCTCGAACTGTCAAAATGGTTATGTTTGTTTATACACATGTGATACTCATCAATTATGTATTTTTATTTTTTCTTGATTATAATTTATGTGATTCTTTTTAAATATTTGAAATTGAAATATTACATCATTGCCAGTTTTGTTCTCAGTATGAGTATTTTTATAATTTCAATGAATTCTTTAGAAAATATCATCGAGTCCAAGGATATAGAGAAGTGTCCTTTTTGTTATGGTCTTACAGCTTGTTATTTAATGGATATTAATGAACTTTCTTTTGATTATAGCGATTTATCTGTTTTGTTTTCTAATTATTTTGGAACAAAGAATGTTTATTATGTTAAAATGAGAAATAAAAAATTGATTTTGAAACAGCTTGCAAGCAATTCAGAGCTGGATGAATTCGATAAAATGAGTATTGTATTTAGGGAGAAAAAAGACATTAATTTTCTAAATCTTATTAAAGAAATTGTATCTACAAATATGAGTGACACATTAAGTAAACTGCGTCTTTGTCCAACTACAAAGAATATAAAATTGTTTTTGGCAAATGTAATTAATAGCAAGAACTTCTCTTATCAAAATATTTGGACCCTACTGAAAATAAATCCAGAAGCACTTATGCTGCAGGTATTGCTATAAACAATGTGCCCTATAATCAACATAAAATTGTTTAAAAAAATATTGGGCCTATAAACTTTTCAATGACCAATTGACAACCATTAATTACTTTTTTGGATAAAAAGTATATTCAAATTAAAAGGGGCCGTCGATAAACCACGTAGGCCAATTTTTGGCACTTTTTGACCCCCCCTCCCCCATGTAGACCAACGTAGACTTTCGCTCTAAACCCCCCCTCCACTGGTAGAACGTAGTTTTTTTTTACTTATTTAAAAATGTATTTCTATTGAATAGATAATAATTTCCAATAAAGAGAATTCAATTTAAGAACACAAAAGGAATTTTAATTTTAATTTTTTATACTAATAATAATAAATAATAATAAAATAATAATAAATAATTTATACTAATGATTTTTGCTTCCTCGCGGAGGAAGCTTTGTAGTCCTTTCGTTTATAAAACTTTTCAAAGTGGCGGAAACAAATTTTTTTCTTTATAGAAACATGTTATATGAGATCCTGATCAATTGTCCGGATATGTATGTGCGTGTGGATCCCTTTTTTGTTTAGAAGATAAGTTTAACAGGTCTTAATGGATTTAGATAAAATTTGGTAGGCTCATTTATCATATTAATATCTCAAATCTGACCAAAGGATTTTGAAAAATACCCCAAAAAAAAATTTTATCGTCTTTTATCCACAAATTTTTTTTTAATCGAAAAAATGTTTAAATAGAAAAATTTAAGGTTATATATAATAAAATCGTATTTCTTACGTCAAGACGAATCGATCGATATATATAAAGTATACATTTGAGGTAAGTTTAAAGAATTAATGAAAGTTAAAAAATCAAAATCACATTTTGGCAATAAAATTTGGATTTCTCCACGAGGAAGCAAATTTTTTTGCTGATCGTAAAGAGGAAGCAAAATGTTTATGTAATGAACATCTGAATTTACAACTTGTTTCAATAAATTAAATGCTCTTAAATATGCTTTTACACACTTTTTAATACCTGAAGGGATTTAAATTTTATTTAACAAAAATTTCATCTGTAAGAATATTACGCCTGTTTTTTAATAAGAAAAAATTACTTTTAATGAAGATTTTACGTTATATAATTTTCAAATTATATAGTAATTCGAATAATTAATTAATAATATTAACATTACATAACTTTTAATTTCTATTAAAAATTAATTCTAATAAAAATAAGTTTAACTGAAACATTCTTACCAGTTAAATGTTTGTTAAAATGAAATAATAATGTATTTAGCATTTGGTTTTGGCAGCAAAATCGACAAAGTGAAATTCATTCTAATAATTATGATAAATAAAAATATAGCTAATTAAAAATTTCAATGAATGAAAATTTAGTAAATTGTGGAATTCTTAATTAATAAAAATTTGTTTACAATATTGTTTGCATTAATTTTTTTTGATTAAGTAATATTTCTAAAAGCAGGTGATTTCGAAACACTAAAAATGCAATTTTATAATTTTCATGGCATATTATTCGTGAGACCCAATTATTTTTCTTATTTTCATCAAGTTTATAATAATCATTTTAAAATAATTTATAAATATTTTATTTTACAAAAATTCTACTTTATATTCATATATCGCTCAATTCGACATTGGAATTACCCGCGCAATTTAAAAAATATCAAAATAAATGACTTAATAAATATAACTACGTAGTCATGGCTCGAACCCCTCCCCTCCCCCACGTAGTTTACCGTAGAATTTCACTGAACCCCCCCCCTCCCCCTAAACTGGCTACGTGGTTTATGGACGGCCCCAAAGTTTCACTTGATAGTAGACAAAGAGCCTCCCTTAAGCGCCATGCAAAAAATGACCGTTTTTTGAAACTCCAATTTTGAAACTTTTTGGGACGCATGAATAAGATCTAAAAATATTTTTTGGAATTATGATTTAATAGAATCTTATTCTGTAAAATATTTATTTTTTCGAATATTAATGTTTTAAAAAATGCAAATGATCTAAAATCAATTTGACAGAATTTTTATTTAGACGAAAATTAATTTTCCAGAAATTCAATTTGATCGAAACGTTATCTCGTAGAATATTAGTTTTGCAGAATTGTGATTTAAATGAATCTTAATTTTGCAGAATATTCATTTACTCAAATATTAATGTTTCGGAAAATTTAAATTGTCGAAAATCAATTTGCCAGAAATAATTCGGCGGAAATTTCAAATTTGACCAATCACAATTTTCTTGTTATTTTCTGATTGGTCAAATTTGGAGTTTCCGCCGAATTATTTCTGGCAAAAATTGATTTTCGACAATTTAAATTTTCTGGAACATTAATTTTCGTCTAAATAAAAATTCTGTCAAATTGATTTTAGATCATTTGGATTTTTGAAAACATTAATATTCCAACAAATAAATATTTTACAGAATAAGTTTGTATCAAATCATAATTCAAAAAAAAAAATTTTAGAGCTTATTCATGCGTCACACTCTTTTTATGTTCCTGAATAACTAGTATCACACTAATCCGATCAATTCAAAAAATGGTGTCCGTCAAATTAGATCCGTTATTTTGAAAATTTTAAATCTAATTTGAATTCAGCGACCCCGAAAACCCCGTCTAAGGATTATCCATTTTTTTCTTGTAAATTTCAAATTGATACAGATTTTGAACAAATCATCACAATTCAATTTTTGAAACGGTCTTTAAAAGCTTATTTTATCATCTTTCAAACGCTTTTTTGAAAATTATTCTACGACAGACCCACTTACATTTTTCTAGTTTTAAAATTTACAAATTGATCGGATTCGTTTGAAACTCGTTACTCAGGACTCGTTACAAATTTTAAAAAATTTATTCGATTGTGCTCCGATTATCAATTTGGTTTTTAAGTGTTTATCATTGCGAAATGAAAAATATTACAAATCAATTTTTAATATATTTGTCTGACATATTGGATACATTTTTAATTTTTGAAAACCGACTTTATAGTTTTAAGCAACAAATCATTTTGAATTTTCAAAAACAAAATTCATATTCGTAATCAAAGACCCAGAAAACCCCTGAGTAATGACTTTATCAAACGAATCGGATCAAGTTTTCGTAAAGTGGTCCGCCATATTGGATCCGCCATTTTGAATTTTAAAAAACAGATTTCAGATTCGTGATTAGCGACCCCAAAAACTCTAAAGGATACAGTGATCCGTAAAATTTGTTGAATAGAAAAATATATGACTGAAAGGGTTAAGGAAAATATGATCATTTGTTTAAAAAACAACAAAACATTTGTTTTTTTTAAAAAACAATTTTTTCAATTGTTGATAACTTGAGAACAATTGATTTTTGAAAAAAATTGTTAAGAGAAAAAATGTTCCTTCTTGTGTGTAGAAATAGTAAAAAAAAATATTGAAAAATTAAAAGAGAAAAATTTTTTTGCCTTATTTTGACCTTATATAATAATTAAACAATGAACAAAAAATTTTTTTAAATTTTTTCTTATGTATCGTTCAAGTCAAAGATGTAAGCTTTAAAATAAATGATTGACGAAGATGGTTTGGACAAAATTTTTTTTTAGGGTGGGCATTTGATATGAAATCCACCATATATTTTTGTTAATCTTAACAATTATTTTCACGTGAAAAGTATTTCTATCTTTAATTAAGACTTTTTAAATAGATTTTACCTGCAAGACTGGGATGGCCTGTTCCTAAATACTATGGAGCATGTGGAAGATTAGTTATTGAAGAATTTGTGGGCCCTGCTCTTTCTGAATTTTATAATAAACATTGGATTCAAAGAGCAGAAATAGCTTCTAGCTTACTTAATGCAGCACACACATTTACTTTTCAAGATGAAAATTTTACATATTATTTAACAGATGTTTCTTTCGATAATATTGCCGTTGATTCCAATAACATTGCTAAATTTATTGACCTGGAGAATGTTATTGTGGTTGATAAAAAAACATCTATCGCAGGTACATTACTGATTTCAAATATTTTAAATACTATATATCGACGCCTCTCATTGATAAGATGCCCGTTCATTTGTCAGAATAATAAAATGCCAACTCGAGCTCAGTTTAATATGAAGCTAGTTCAGTTGTCAAAATACTAAAAGGCTAACTCAGTTTCCGTATAATATAATCCTATCTCGCATTAAATTCGAATTCAAGTTTTCGTAAATTAAAAAAGAAGTTTAAGTCGATCAGAATATTAATTCATACTTTTTAATGATTAATTAATTAATGAACTAGCTTCATATTGAACTGAGCTCGAGTTGGCATTTTATTATTCTGACAAATGAACGGGCATCTTATCAACGGGAGGCGTCGATATAATGATTTTTTTTTCTTTATTGTTAATTAGATATCTTGTTAAATTAAAGTTCGATGTACTAAAGGATCTGGTATATAAAAGGTCAAGTAAACAGAAATTCTGTTAAATAAGAATTCAGTTAAATAAAAATTCTTCGATATGAAAAGTCGGTTTAACTTTCAATTCGAAGATACAAAAATCCCAAAATAACAGAAAAACTATTATAATTTAATATCCCAGCTGGAAGTAAAGAGATAGAAATCTTATAATTTTTTATCTCCTTTTATCTCTAAGATAGAAAGTGATATAAAAATTATATAACTTTTAATCTTCGGTCTAAATCAAACTCTAAATATAAATCTGCTGTACAAATTAAAAAGATATTTTGTTTCTTATTATCGAAAAAAAATCTATTCTTTAAATAATTTCTACTTTAAAATGGACATAAGAGTGTCAGTTAGTGAAAAATACAGACGAAAAAAACACAAGAAATTGTATGTCTCATGTTTTTAGATCAATCTGAAACTTGGAAAGACGTTCATAGAAGTGACTCAGATTTTGGCTGTGAAGATTGCTTAATATTTTCTCCATCAGACATTTGTGCACACGAAGTTAGCGACCATAACTATTATACTATATGCAAGGTTCGTTTACTTGTTATGATTTAATTCTAAGAATAAAAATGTACCCAAATAGCATGTACCTTAATATCACAGTAATATTACATGCAAGAATCGTAATATTACAGTAATATTATTACTTTGAAAAGTAAATTGGTAATGTCTATTGAGTGGAATGATAAATTTTTACAAACAATTAAAAAAGCTTAATCCTTTCAATTACGTGAGTATTATTAAAAGAACTCTATAAAAATTAAAGGAAAAATATAAAAAAAAGTCACAGAATGACAAAACAATTTCATGTAAAACCATTCTAAAAAACAGTTATATAACTCAAAATAGTTTTTTCAATAACTCGGAACATAAAAATATTTTATGAAACTTTTTATAAATTATGAATATATTTTCAGCATATTTTAGCCAGAAAGACGACTGAAAACCAAATATCAGAGGGTTTCTTACATGATGTACCGGATAATATTTTGAGTCAATACCCTGTCTTTATTAATCTTGTAAATAAATGCTCCAAGTCTGATACTTTAAGTAACAGAATTACTACAGGAATTAAACTTAATATCCTGTTAAAAGATATTATTAAAATGTACACTTTGAGCTACAATCACCATAATAGGTAATATATCAAACATATCATTAAATAAAAATATTAAAATCAAGTTAAATATAATTTTATATTTTAGTATTGTTTAAAATAAATACTTTGTAAAAAATTTTTAAAAAAATTTTGAATTGACATTGGAAATTAAGCATCTAGGGAATTATATTAAATTATATCTAGATATAGCAAAAAATTTAGAAAAATTTATAGAGAGAATTTAAAATTTACACCAAATCATCGTTGAAACCTTTCATTTTATGTTTGCCATGCAAGTTGTGCATAAGATATTACATAAGATATTCATTTCAATCCTGTTTCTGAATACGAAATTTTCAAGAGTTTCTTTAAGATTTTATGAAATGAGTTTAATAGAATGAATATCCAAATCAATACTTTGTGAATCCAAAAATTTTCCCTTGTTGTTCTACTGTCCAGTGGGCAAAAAATCATGTTCGTTCTAAAAACGTTTTATGTCTGCGAAATAATGTTCTAAAACATTTTAAGAACATGGATGTTCAAATAATGTTCTAGAACATTTTTTGACAGACACGAAACGTTCTAAAAACGTTTTAAGAATGTTTTTGGAGCGAACATGGTTTTCTGCCCACTGGGTAATTACAAAGAAAATTCTACCTATCAAAGGTACCGTTTTGCTAGATCCAGTCGTTTTCGGTTTTTAGGGGTAAAAAACACTTAAGTAGAAGATATAAAACATCTTTTAAAAAATTTTACTTTTTTATGACACTTGGAAGTTGGAGGCTTTCGAGGGACGGCGGGCTTAAACCAATTTTAAAAAAAGTCGCTTGCTAATAAATGGAATTTGTTTGTGGGTTCCAACACTGGAGATCTCCCCGAGTATTTAGCGACAATAATTAAAATAACCCATTCAGCCGTTTTTTAAAAAACTAATTTTTAGTATTTCCATCATGAGTTAATAGATTTATTTGCTCCTCAGGTAAATAGGTTTTACAAAAATGAATGCGAAATTGGCAAGTGGGAGTTTGAATTGTAGTCCCTCAGAGTGTCAAAATCCGTTTAGAACGAAATCCTAGCTGCTCGGGTTTGCCAAATATGCACGTTTAACCAAATTAGCGCTGTTAAATTTTTATATAAAAATTAAGAGAAGGCATCACCTTTATTTTGAGTCCTTTAAATTTTAATGGTGGCTGGAAGTTATATTTTTTTTCTTGCATCTTTTGGGCCCTGAAAACATACAGAATAGTCAAGAAAACAAAATACTCATATTTTTCTAGTTTTTTGAAAAAATTAAATATTTTTAGAAATCTATACGAGAGATTCTTAAGGGCGCACTCACACCTCTGGCTGCCTGCACAGGCAGCCAGTGAGAGCCAATCAGAGAGTCAGTAGATTTAAATTTGAATTTTCTGTCTCTCTTACTCTTGTACGTTTTCTGCGTGGTGGGAGGCTGCCTGTGCAGGCAGCCAGAGATGTGAGTGCGCCCTAAGAATCATTAAAAAAGCGTGGAAAAAAATTGTCAATGAAAAATAGTCAAAATTGTAAAAGAAGATAGATATTTAAAATATTAATTTTTTTAAGACTTTAATTTCTAAAATGGTCAAAAATTAAAATTTTATTTTTTTGTCCATCCTGTATGTTTTTAGGACCCAAATGATGCAAGAAAAAAAAATAATTTCCAGCGATCATTAAAATTTAAAGGACTCAAAATAAAGGTGCATTGATAAAAATAATTAAAAATCTTTGAGAAAATTATATAAACAATAATAATTAAAAAATAATCTGTTGATAAGTCTTTTACTATTTTAAATAAAAATGTTCGAAAAAGAGTATTTTTATAATTTAATTATTATTTCTTTGTATAATTTGTAGTGATGTGCAAAAAGCTCGAAACTCGATCGAGATTTTTTGAGCTTTTCGTTTTTCGAGTCGAGTATTATTAATTTGAGCTCGAGTCGAGCTGTATAAAAAACTTGAAAATTTTCGAGTACTCGAGTAACTTCGATCACTCGGGTGAATTCGAGTACTTGAAAATTTCGAGTAATCGAAAATAGTCGAGTACTTGTGTAAATTGATTTTGAATATTCGATTGTTTGTAAGCTATTTACTATTTTTTCATGATTTTGTAATTTCAAATATGTAGAAATTCATTTATCTGTTGATTAATTTAATAATTTTTGCAAAACAATAAAAATTGAACGTTTAATATGCTCGAATTCATTCGAGTACTCGAATATTTTCGAGAACTCGAAAACTTCGAGTGCTCGAATTCACTAGAGTGCTCGAAAAATTCGAGCACTCGATACCTCGAGTCAAGCTCGGGCTCGACTCGGCTCGAAATTCGAGCTTTTTGCACACCTCTAATTTCATGTCATTCATTATCATTTTAATTAATCATTCATTTAATTTTTATATATTAATTATATTTATTTTCTATAATATTATATTATTATATAATAATTTAAAAAATAATTTAATGATCAATTAAATCAGCTATTAAATGTCTCAAATAAACTTATATACTGTTACGCTGATGTTA
This sequence comes from Leptopilina boulardi, assembly GCF_019393585.1. Classification (NCBI taxonomy): domain Eukaryota; kingdom Metazoa; phylum Arthropoda; class Insecta; order Hymenoptera; family Figitidae; genus Leptopilina; species Leptopilina boulardi. The sequence continues at coordinate 2,345,209 of NW_026137948.1, read as the reverse complement.
AACATGTATATTTGGCGAACCCGAGCGCTAGGATTTCGTTCTGAATAAATTTTTAGTGTGACCTGTGAGTACAAATCAAACCTCAGTTGCCGCGATTTTGCATTCAGTTTTGTAAAACCTATTCGCCTCAGGAGCCTGGTGTGTGATAGAATTGGATAGATACTTAATACAAATCTTTTAATAGAAAATTATTAGATTTTTCGTAGGATGGAATTTGATAGAACTTTTATCAAAACCGTTATGATAGAAAACTATTAGATTTTTGGATAGAATTTTTATCAAAACCGTTGTTAAGGAATTATTAGATTTACTTGCGGATAAAAATTGGTAAATTTTTAATCCAATTTTTTTGATAGGAAATTATTGGATTCATAAGTGGATAGAAATTGATAAAATTTTTATCATATATCATGACAGCAAATTATTAAATTTTCTTTTATTATTAATTTTGATAGAAATTGTATCCAAACTTGATAGCTTTATTGATTTTTCAATTTTGGATAGAAATGTACAGGATTTTGAATATTTCAGAAATAATTTTTTTATTTTGTTTTTAACAAAACGATCATATATTAACCTTAAACTAATAAAACGAAAGCACATTAAAAATCCTATTGTTTAATAAAATCTATCAAGAATATGAATATTGTTTGATTAAGTATATCAGATAATTTTACATTTGATGTCATTTCTTTTTTAAAACACGGTAATAACAATAAAATAATTATACTGGGTTTGCAATCAAAACAAATAAGCATCGTCAAAGTTTCCGTAAGATACGGATCGGAACACGCTACGAAGCACACTACGAGGCACGCACGAGTGGGTCGATTCAATCGTACCTCGTAAAGCGAGTGAGTGCTTAGTGGTGACGCATAGAAGCTTCCGTATATTGCAGAAAGGCCTTTTACTGAACTCTAAGGCTGCAGTCCCATGGCAGCGTTTTGTGTTGCGTTTTGTCACTAGACCATGAGTGTAAAAGAGATGCAGATATATGTTTGCTATGTTTACACTTAGGGTCTAGTGACAAAACGCAACGCAAAACGCTGCCATGGGACTGCAGCCTATATATCTGAAATGCTGTCTGCCATTGATGGTCGCGAGCCGAGAGGGCTGATTTTTGTATCCCTCTCCTTCTCTTGCTAAACTGCGCAGGCGTAGTACAATACGTTCCAAAAGTTTACTGTTAACTGTGTTATGTCATGTTCACGTATACTGTTAAATATTTTATTGGGATCAGAAATCACGCGAAACTGACCCACCCCTGAGCCTTCTTGTGACAACCATCTTGGTTTTTTATCTCTTTCTTTTGTGTATGTTAGAGAAACACGGAATGAAAACATGGCCACCACAACAAGGCTCTCACCAGATGGCGTATCGCAGTATTTCAGATCCCAATAATGGACCAGTACCGACAAAGAGGAGAATACAAAAATCAGACCTCTCTCTCGGTTCGCGACTTTTAATGTCAGAGAGCATTCCAGATAGAGTTCAGTGAGGCCTTTAGGTTAGTTTCAGAATGGAGCTAAACGCAGACGCGACGCATCCCCATTTGCTTAGAGTTGGTTCCACAATGGGCTCGACGCAAAGCAAACGCAGCGTAGACGCGACGCATTCTAAAGTCGGCTCTACAATCCATGGTACGCGACGCGAACGTGAACGCGACGTGCTGACGTCACCCATTTGATTAACATTGTGACGTCAGCGCGTCGCGTTCACGTCAAGCCCATTGTAGAACCGACTTGATGCTGAGCCGATTCCAGAACGGAGACGCCCTAATCAAATGGGGATGCGTCGCGTCAACGCTACGTTTACCTTGCGTCGAGCTCATTGTGAAACCAGCCTTCGGTACACGTTCGCGTCCAACGCGCTTATTGTAGACGCTGCTTAAGTCTGTTCTACAATGGACACGTTTTACGTGAATGTGTACGTTCCGTACTGACGTCACCCATTTGCAGAACATTGTGACGTCAGCACGTACATGTTCACATTCGCGTAAAAACGTGCCCATTGGAGAACCGACTTTAAGGGTGAATTCACATAGAGGCGTAAAGCAGAAGATCGTGAGTGCAAGAGATGAAGACATATATCACTATCCCTCTCACTCTTATTATTTTCTGCTTTCCGCTTTACACCTCCATATGATATCACCCTCAGACAGACGTGCGTTGATATATTCCAATAGACCTTTTCATGCTGGTCGTTCTGTCCTTATCTAGCGCATACAATGACGCATGAGTTGGAAGAGGACAGAATGATCAGCATGAAAAGGTCTATTGTAGGCACAACAAAAGGGAACAATCTATAGAGCAGATTTGAGTCGCCGGAAAGTAAAACCACACATAAAATTCTGACTCCCATTGAATTAACATGGCCGTCAGAATTTTATGTGTGGTTTTACTTTCCGGCGACTCATTTGCGGATTAGCAGAATAAATTTCAACCAATGAAAATTTAGTTTCTCTTGGAAAATGTTAGTTTACCATTAATTTAAGTTTAATTATAATTAAGTTATAACAAAGCTAATTATAGTTTAACTTAAATCACTAATTTGCTCATGTGACAATAAGACAGTCATGTAAACACAGCCTTATACACTTTTAACATTTTGGATGTTTTAGTATGTTACATAAGAAATGAATATAACTGGATAAAAACAGCATGGTAATAATTTTGACTTATTTATTATTTAAAGAATTTGAAGTACATTAAACTGTGATCGTATTTACAAATTACATGACAGAAGTAGATCCGTGCAAGAAATTAGCTTGTAAATTACAAACGTGTTTAAAAGGTTAGTGTGTTTCAAATTGATAAAAAAAATGAAAAACTACATTACACTATTACTTTTATCTCATGTATGACATAATTTAAATAAATAGTAAATTTTATAATTCTAAGGTTGCTAAATGTACATTGATGTTTATAAATTATGTTTCTTTGATCAGGTTATGTTGTCATGCATGTTTAATTCGTACTCGATAAAAAAAGTTATGCCGGTTCGAATAGTAAAATTTTACAATTTTTGTAGAAGAAGGCAAAAAAATATTTATTAGAAACTCAAATTTAATAAAAATTTTAATTTCATGTAAATCACAAATTCATTAATCAACCAAAAAAATTTTTAACATATTTATGTGCCATTCCATGAGTTTTTGATCACTTTTCGGAGTAACCTTTCCAAAAATTAAATGAAACATTTTTTTTATAATATTTATTAATATAAACGTCCAAAATAATCACTTTTTAAGTAAAAACAATTGTTTATTTAAAAAATACAACAATAAATAATGAAAAAAATTCACTTTTTTTCTGCACCACCAAATAAATTGGTTTAAAGATCAAAATTTTCCTTATTTTTCAAGCTTTAATACTGCACAAGAAAAATGAGGTGATTCGAAATAGTTAACTCACAAATAATAATATTTGCACCATATATTGATACCCATATGAGTATAAAATTCTGAAAGTATGAACCTATAATTCAAATTTTTATGGGAGTTATGGAGGGGGAAAGAAAAATAAAAAAACTCATTTTTCTCGAAAACTACAGAACGGATTTTAATAAAATTTAAATATGTTATAAACATTAGCAAGACAAATTAGAAAATAATTTCAAAAATGTTTTTCAAAATTTTGTAAGATTTTTTTTACAAATTACGATTTTTGGGACCATTTAGACCATGTAAAATCGGTTTTACTCAACAGAAGAAAAATCCTTCGTTCAATCACTAGTCAATACTATGTAGAAGAAGTGAGCTGAATTTCAGAAAAATCGGTTTATTACTTTTTGAGAAATAGTGGCTACCGACTTCAAAAATATAATTTTGAGAAAACAGCGTTCACAGTTGAATGATATAAAAACGTCGGATTTTCTTTGTTATTTACTTTGAGGTTTTTGGGGCTGCTGCTTACGAATCTGGTGTCAGTTTTCCAAAATTAAAAATGGCTGACACAAAAAGGCGAACTAAGTAATTAAAAATTAATTGCACTAGGTGCCGATCGAAACAAAAAGCTTTTTTGAAAATTCTCTCTATTTTGTAGAATTTTACTCACATTATATTAAAACTTTGGGAAAATATTCTTGAAATGTTATACTATCAAATAAAAAAAGAAATTCGATTGTTTTTTCGACCTATGTAACCTCTTAAAAGTATCAAATTGATATAAAAATTTGTATGAATTTTATATTTTCAGTATCAATTTGATACTTTTAAATTAGTGTGATCATTTTTCTTTGTTTGGACTAAAAACTATAAAAATCGTATGAAATATGATTACAAATTTAAAAATATTTTTATTACATGATTTGAAATAGAAATAACTTATAGACATGTTCAATATCCTGTACAGAAACTGATTATAACTGACCATGGTAGGAGTTCAGCTACTGAAATTATACAGGAAATTGTTCAGTCTTGTACAGGAATTTTTAACAACTTCTTATTAAATAAATTAGATCTTTTTTTAACTTTAATATTTAAAACTTACCTTATTAACATTGATTTTAGATAATGTCTATCAACCATCTAAATGTGAAAAAGTTCTTGAGGAATTAAGACAGTGTTGTTTAAAACATTCATCACAGTCTCTTGTTTGTGAAGGGATAGATACATCTAAACCATACGAACATCACACTGTTGATTACGTAAGTCTTTTATATAATTTTTAACTTGTATGACATAATACAATTATGCATTAGGGGCTTTGATAGGCTGACCCAAACACAATATCTATTTTGAGTTCCGTGGAAGGAACTAGATTTTTCCCCAATATACACAAAACGAAAAAAATAACAACCCAGGTTAAAATTCCGGAATTAGTTCGAAAAATTTCGGATTATACCAGACTCATTTCGGATTCAGATTTTTAAACGGACTGAATCTATCTAAATTATACGAAACGAGTCCGAAAATGATATGAAATATTTCAGAATTAATGCGGACAAAAAGACAACGATTAAATTCAAAATATTTCAAGTTACTATGGAAACAGTTGTCATTCTATCGATTGCTATAAAAATCAGTGAATTACCGTAAATGCAAGATTAACATTCCAAATGTTGCATGATTCTAATATTAAAAACTTAATCAAATGTAATTTAAGTAGTCAACAATTTTGAAACATCCAATTACAGATAGCACGTAACCTTCAAATGTCCCACCTGCCCCAAGCTTGCATGGTAAGCTTACCGAAAGATTGCAGTGTAAGGTTGTCGCAAGATTGCTCAGTAAGCTTGCACGGTAAGCTTGTAGCAAAGTTGATGCAAGGTTGCCAAATAACCTAACTTTAACCTACAAAAATTTTTTTTTAATGTTTCGTTTAATTTATATAATAAAATTATATAAATTAGACAAAACATTAAAAAAAAATTTTTTAGGTTTAAAGCAAAGTTATTTGGCAACCTTGCACCAATCTTGCTACGAGCTTACCGTGCAATCTTACTGAGCAATATTGCGATAATCTTATTGTGCAATCTTGCAGCAACCTTACACTGCAATCTTTCGGAAAGCTTACCATGCAAGCTTGGGTTAGGTGGGATATTTGAAGCTTGCCGCAAGATTACTATAAGCTTAAATGCTATCTGGGATCGTAATTTAATTGCTGGCTGACACTGGAAGTAAATATACTATAAAATAATTGTTTTAATTGAATTATTTAAGATTCATCTCGTATTACCGTCGAATTCAATTACCGCTGTTGTTTAACAGACGACGTAGTTGATAAATAAATATATTTTTCATTACATAATTTAGAATTTCTTGAATTAAAGCTTTATCTCTGAAAATGTTGTTGAATATTAAGTATATTATCCTTTCATAATATTACTTAATATTTAATTACTTAATTACTTAATAATTAATTAATATTACATAATATTACTTAATTACTGTAAGTGCTAGATTAACATTCCAAATAGTTCATGATCCTATTATTAAAAACTTAATAAAATTTAATTTAAAAGTAGTCCACGACTTTGAAACATCAAATCGTAATTAAATTGGTAGCTGAAACTGGAGGTAAATTTACTTTACGATAATTCTCAATCCGCACGAAAACTTGCATGAAGCTTGCCATGCTAGATGTGCAAGATTGCAGTGCAAACATGTAGCAAGTTTGGCGCAAGCAACAAAATGTCCTCTTACGGTAAGCTTGCAGGGCATCCTTGGCGCAAGCTTACTAAAAGTTTTGCAAAACTTAACATGATGCGCATTTGTTAAAGGAAGCTCCTACGGTTGCGTAAAAAATTTTTTAATCTCCAAAGGAGGGTGTTCTATGTTTGTTTCTAAATTTTTTTTTTTAATATTATATAAGCTTGCAGCAAACTTGCGCCAAAGTTGCCCTGCAAGCTTGCCGTAAACGGACATTTTGTTACTTGCACCAAACTTGCTACATATTTGCCTGCAATCTTGCACATCTTTCACGGCAAGCTTCCTGCAAGTTTGCTGCAAGTTTTCGTGCCGATTGGGTTGTTTTAATTGAATTATTTAATTTTTATCTCATTACCATCGAATTCAATTACCGCTGTTTTTTAACAGACAAAATAGTTGATAAATAAATGTCTTTCATTACATAATTTAGAATTTCTTGAATTAAAGCTTTATCTCTGAAGATGTTGAATATTAAGTATATTATCCTTTCGTAATGAACGTTAAAATTAAATTTATTTCATTATTAAAACATTTCGAATAAGTAACACCTTCTTCACAGTAGATCTAAATTGGACTTCGATTGATGTAGGTAAAAACCTTGCTAACATTTAGAAAGTTCTATGATTCTAATTTTAAACATGTTTATGTTTATTTTATTTATGTTTATTTATGTTAATTATTTATTATTTATGTTAATTATTTATTATTTCTGTTAATTATTTATTATTTATTTCTTTATTATTTCATGTTAAAGCATTATTTAAGTCGTGGATCATCTTGAAAAATTTATCTTAGGGATCATATTACAAAGTGAATTTGACTACCGATTTTGTAAAGTTGATTAACTACTTATTAACAAAATATATAAGCAAACTAGATAATTGAGGATTCCTTGAAATAAAGCTTTAAAACTAGAGTTGAAAAATAATATTAAATATATTATCGAATTCTATTGTGTTTAAATACCACCTTAGAACATTTAGAAAAATACCATCCCCTAAGTAGTCTCTTAAAATCGATATCAGTGAATTAACGTAAAAGCTATATTAATATTCCAAATGCTGATGAAACTGAAGATACCAACGTTGATTCAACGAAAAAAATAAAAGTTAAGGATTCTAATTTCCATCAATGAAATTTGTTTATTTTTAACCCTTTAAAACCTGAAATATAAAATAAGTTAAGAAAACTGTATTTATCATTGTTTTGGCACAGATTTTCTGAAAATCTCGAAATTTCAAGTAAATTCATATTTTGCCACCTCGGAAGCAATTTTTCTCGTTTGATAATTATTATTTATTTCAATGCTAGAAGCCTTTTAAGAAACAGAAAAATTGCTTCCAAGTCGGGGAAATAGCAATTTTTTTGTAGGATTTTCGTAAAATCCTCGACAAAAAATTGAATTCACTGCTTTCCCCGACTTGTAACATTTTGAAATTTGTTTTAAAAGGCTTCTAGAATTGAAATAAATAATAATTATCAAACGAGAAAAATTGCTTCTGAGGCGGCGAAATATGAATTTACTTGAAATTTCGAGATTCTCAGAAAATCCGTGACAAAACAATGATAAATACTGTTTTCTTACCTTTTTTATTTCAGGTTTTGGAGAGTTGAAAATAAACAAATTTTATTGATGAGAATTAGAATCCTTAACTTTTAATTTTAATTTGTAGCTGAAACTGGAAGTTAATTTACTATATGATAATTTTTTTAATTGAATTATTTAATTTTCATCTCGTATTACCATCGAATTCAATTTCCGCTGTTTTTTTATCAGATTATGTAGTTGATAAATGAATATGACTTTCATTACATAATTTAGAATTTCTTGAATTAAAGCTTTATCTCTGAATATGTTGTTGAATATTAAGTATTTGATCCTTTCTTAATGAATGTTAAAATTAAAATTAAAATTATGGAACGCCAAAGCATCGTTATAAGGGTTTTGGCCCTGTGCCATGAAACCCTAAAAAAATGAGAAAAATTACCATTAGAGCTACAAAATTAGAGTGGAAAAAGAATAAAGGGACGTGGAATATATGTTTACAAAGATTAGGGCGATTGTTAATATTAGAAAGGTATATAAAGATTAGGAGAAAACTACATTGTTGATCATGGAGTTGGAAAATGAGGAAAAAAAGAATCAAATTATAATGTTAAAAAGAAATTTGTAAAGAATTGATAAGAATTAAATGTGTATGGAGAGAAGGATAAGGTGGTCACTGGAGGGAAAAGGGTGTACAGAGGAAAGGATAGAAGTTAAGATAAAGTTTGTTAGAGAATTTGTTTGGGTTTTTATTCTGCTCAGGCTTTAAAGGAGTGAGGGGTTTTATACTGTATAATATACACTCGTGGCCAGATATGCCTACAAATTTTTGTCCTTTTCTAACGCAAAAGTTGTCATGTCAACACGTGTGTTAGAAAAGGACAAAAATGTGTAGGCATATCTGGCCACGAGTGTACCTTATTGACTCTGGGAGAGTAAATTTTAACAACTGTTTCTGCAATAAATTCTTTTTTCACTATTCCAAAAAATTGGAACATGGAAAATGTGATAAAGCCAATCAAATTCAACGATACAGTCGTGAAAATTTACTCGCTCCCAGTGTCGATGAGGTATATAAATACTTAAATTTACTAAAAACTATTGAGACTAATTATAAAATTATTATTTTTCAGAAAAAGGCAACAAAGTAGACAATGAAAAGAAAGCCAGTACTGAAGAATGCTTCTTTTATACAACGGTATCCAAGATTTTTCATTGTTACAGGGTGTGTCTTGTCTACAAGCCTGTTTTTCAGTAGACAAATTTACGAAATTTGGACCGCTCCTGTTATTTCTGAAAGTGATATAAAAAAAGCATTGTCTAATTTAGAAACCAACAATGACTAACAGCGTAGAAATCTTGAAAAGTACAAAAACTCGTTTAAGAAATTGTCCTGCATTATTATTACATTGTCATGAATCAGCTGCTGCTTATGCAAATTGCGTAATAGGAAAAGTTAATTTAGAAAAAAATAATTGTAAATTAGAATTTTATAATTTTAAAAAATGTCTGAGAAAGGCTGTAGAACGTAAGTTGTAAATGCAATTTTCAAAATACACTGGAATTCATAAACTTTGTAAGTATTTATTTTTGTTTATATTCCTGAAAGCAAAATGAAAAATTTTACTTTAAAGTTCCATTGTATATTTGCTTTTCTCTTGCGCATAATTTTGGTAATTTATTCAAAATTTCATGATGAAAATTTTAATGTATCATATACGGATGTAGACTATGAAGTATTTACGGATGCAGCCCGATACATACTTGATGGTCTATCTCCATTTGAACGTCATACTTATCGATACAGTCCGTTGTTAGCTTTAGTTTTAACGCCAAATATAACTTTATCTGCACAATATGGAAAAATTCTGTTTTCATTTATTGACATTTTAGTTGCACTGCTAATTTATAAATTGGTAGTTATAAATAAATCTCGTGATGAAAACGTTGCAATTAAATGCGCATGTCTTTGGCTATATAATCCACTAACGATTGTCATTTCAACTAGAGGAAATGCTGACTGTTTGGCTGCATTTTTAGTAATTTTAACATTATACTTTTTACAATCAGGATATAATATATTAGGTGGTTTGATACATGGAATTTCTATACATTATAGGCTGTATCCTTTAGCACTCAGTATGGCCATGTATTTTTCTCTTCGAATTCCTAATTATACTTTTGTAAATATGAAACAAATCAAATTTACTTTTTGCTGCGTCATGTCTTTAACAATTTTAACTGCAGTGAGTTATTATTTCTACGGTTATGAATTTATTTACGAGAGTTTAATATATCATTTGATTAGAAAAGATACGCGACATAATTTTTCTATTTTCTTTTATCCCCTTTACTTATCTATGGGTAATTCATATTTACAATTTTTTCGAATTTTCAATAACATTATTCAACTTGTATTATTAACATCAATTTCTATTTTTTATTCATCCAAACGAAATCTATCATTTGCTCTAATGGTGCAAGTATTTCTTCTTGTAATATGTAACACTGTTATGACGTCACAATATTTTTTTTGGTTCTTGTGTTTATATCCATTATGTTCTCAAAGATTAAATTGTAATCTTTTGCAAACATTTACACTATTTGGAATTTGGATGTTTTCACAAGGTATATGGTTGTTAATGGCTTATATATTAGAATTTCAGTCTATAAATACTTTTAACTATATTTGGATTGCCAGCATACTTTTTTTTCTTACTAATATTAAGGTTTTAGTTAATGTGATTAAAGTTTATGAAAAAGATTAATGTTCGAATGAATCAGCTCGACGCTTTCCGTTCATATCATGATTGAAATACTATAGTGATGAGAATAATAAGTTATTAGACTTTATTATTTAATAAGTTTGATAAAACTTATATTGTCCGTTAGCTTCAATAGGTATTATTTTGCATGTGACATAAAAAAAATATCTTGTACTAAAATTTTGGTATGAATGATATTGAACGGAAAATTTAATAAAAATGATCTTGTAATTGTGTTTTAATCAGCATTATATAAACGGGAGACGTTGACTTAGGCGACGAAGTGCTAAACATGTAGTTATAATTTTTGTATTAAATTAACATAAAAGAGAAATAAAAAGTTTATCAATTTTCTTAAATCAAAAAAATCTAATAGAGTAAAAATTCCTAAAGTAGATCACCCAAATTAAAGATGTACTGTATTTGCTTGGAAATATAGAAAATTAAAACATTATTATCAGTTGAAAAACTGCTTCAAAGGATTTTTCAAAAAAATTAAATTTCTCAAAGTTATAAACAATTGAAGTTTTTTGTAAAAATCTTTATAAAAATTGGTATACTTACACAGAAAATGATAGTGTTTTAGTAGAAAATTTGAAAATTTTTGATTTTTAATAATTGTTATTGCAAAATTAATTACTTATTTAAAAAATAAACCATATTCTCGTTGTCGTGAAAAGTTGATCCAAAGTTTATTGGAAAGTGAATTTCATAAGGATTTGAAAACCGTCACAGAAAATTAAAAGGCATTAAAATAAGCTGCAACGCTTATTATTTTAATCCAATTTTGCTTATTTTAATACCAAAATGGATTAAAATATATAAGCAAAATTGGATTAAAATAATAAGCGTTGCAGCTTATTTTAATGCCTTTTAATTTTCTGTGGTTTTAAAATTTCGTGGATCGCAATTAGCAAAAAAGTTATCGCGTTTTTTGTGCGGCGCTGCGTTTCTCTAGCGCTATCACGCAGAATGTATTTTGCTCAAAAAGTATGGAAACTTGCAAATATCCCGAAAAGTACGCATTTTTATAAAAAATGTTCAAGACAAAAGTTGTTCCTAACAAAAAGATCTACATTTGTGAACCCAAAAAATTGGTTGCTTTTGTTAAATAAAATCCTCTAATTTTCAGAATCAAATTCGTAATCCCTATGAAATTATGTGTTTTAACCTGTGAAGTATATGAAAAAATATTGGGCTGAGGAATCTTACATTGAGCTCTAGGCCTAAAGCGAAAATTAGCTTCGAATTTCTGATATGTTACCGCGATTTTTTAAATTCACTTATTTGAAGAAAAATGTTGGGCCCAATGTCTAGGATTTTATCTAACGAAATTCGGATAAATGAAACTTCGGTCAAATGAAGTATCGGTGAAATAAAAATTCTTTGTCTTAAAAATTTAGCTAAGTAGGATTTCTATTAAATGATAATTCTATTAAGGGTATGTGGGCAAATGTCGTTTTTTTGTGGTTTGAAACTTTCTCTGAAATAAAAAATGATTTCGGTTTAAAATTATGGAGCAATGATTTTGTTTGGTACAAGGAATCTCGCTATTCTTTACATTTACTATAACATAACGCAAAAAGAATAAAAATAAAGCAATAAATAGTAAAGTAATGTGTTTTATCATAGTTCATTCAGTGGCCACTCGCTCGAATTGGCGCTGTTCCCTGGAGCACTGACACACTCACGCAACGTCTGTGTATGCACCGCCATCTTTTTTTCATTTTAGTTTAAAAATGCCACTTTTTAAACTTCATTTTTTAATAATTTAATGCAAAATTATGTATTTTTCGGAGAACAGCGAGATTCCTTGAACCCAAATCTATCATCCCTCAAAATTTTAGACAGAAATATTTTCTCATTTTAGAGTAAGATGTATACTACCAAAACACATTTTCCCATACTGGGTCACGTGAGAGGTTCCCACATACCCTTAAATAAAAATTAAATATAAAAGAAATTTTATTTCCTAATAAAAGTTTTGTTAAATAGGAATTTTGTTATATAGAAATTCTTTTAATTGGAAATTCTGTTAATAAAATTACTTTTAAGTGAATATTCGGATAAACAGAAATTTGACAAAAGAACAATTTTGATAAATAAAAATTCTTGTTTATGAAAATTATTCTAGACATAAATTTTGTTAAATGGAAATTGTATTATTTGAAAATTCGATATATTAGAAAATCTACTTTATCAAAGTTCAGTTAAATAAAAAATCTATAAAATAAGAATTTTTGCGCACAGATTTTCGCTCAGTTTTAATTTAAAGGATTTTTCACACTGATTTGGTTTATAAGTTTTTCGCACAAATTTAGGTTATAAGAATTTTGCACTTGACTTCACTCGTACAAACTTGGGCGAATTACAATTAGAACTACTTGTGCGTATCAAGCCGGATAGAAAGAAGAACTGACTTCTGTAAATTCTTCTCGCCTTTTATATACAGATCTTTTGCGTAGGCTAAAATCAGAGGGCTGATCAACTTCCCAAAGGGAAGAATTTTTACCCATAAGGAAGATCTGTGACAAAGTCATTATACCCGATGGTGCAGGCGATCGATATTAATAAATCCCACAGAGGAAAAAACGCTTGGGATTTCGCGCTCTAATGCCGTTGAATCGAGGTATTGTGAACAGAAAATTATTAAAAGATCATGTTATATTTACAGATATATTTTATTACATTTTTAGATATTTTAGAATTCTAAATTCTAACCTAATAATTACCACCATGTATTCAAAATCTTTATTTCATAATACTATATTTTTATAACTTTCTTTTATTAAAATCACTGAAGAATCAAACTGCATTAATGAATTTTTAATTTTTATAAATAATTATGTGATATTAATTTTCCTTGCAAAATCGGCATTTAGAGATCCAATCTTATGTTGTTCCATCAAAGAATGTCTTGATAGTACTCGAAATTTGTTCCGGAGTGTATTTAATGTATTTTCCAGGATTTTTTGAAAAGGAAGTTTTTCTATACTTATTATAAAAATCCGAATAAACCGGTGTGATAGAATTGTTTAATTCCTTACGCAAATCAGCTCTTAAACGCGCATCCGGTACTGAAAATGATCGCTGATGTTTTGCAACTTCATCAAATTCCTTAGTAAAAGTAGAAAATATTTCTTTGATTGTTTTTGATCCCAAATCTGTAAACAAACGATTTTTTTATTAAATAATTAATTTATTATTAATTCTCAGAATTAAATAAAAAGATATAAGCATTTGAAAAAGTATTATTTTATAGATATAAATGAAATAAAACTTTTGTCTATACATTGATTACGTATTATCAAATCTTTTTTTTATAATTGGAGCACACATTAAAATCTAATGTGAGGTGAGATTCTGTTGACATCAGTTTTTTACATTTATTAATAATTTTACCTGTATCATCATTAGCATTTTCTATGGGCATTTTAGCTTTGCTGAATGTAGCAGATACGTAATTAATTTGATTCCGTAGAAGAAGATCATCGTATGTTTGCTCAGCATTTGGTTCAGCCAATAATAATAATTCCATTAGTGAACTCCGACGGAGAGCATTTATCACATAATTATGGTTATTTAATCGGAATAGAGCACGTAAAGCTGCATCTGAATATGAATTATCACTTCTACTCACTAAAGATAAATTTAATTGAGCTAACACTTTTTCTGAAACAAATCGAAATATAAATTATATAAATACAATATTTATGTTATATTTTCTATATTTCTATTTTTTCTCATTCTTTTTATAAACTAATTATACAATTTAAATTTTAAGTAGTCTTTTTTTGAATGCTTCATTTATTTGTAAACCTCTGTTGAACGTTAAAAAAATACTTACTTATGTAGGATCCTAAAAGTGCACGATGAGAGCTATCTTTGAATGTAACTGTAAAATCGGTTTCGTTACGATTGAGTACACTGCTCGCAGTATCCGTGTATTCAATTAACTGTTCTAGAAATACTATAACATTACTAGTGCTTTCAGCCACTGTTCCATCTTTTGGTAAAGCAGTTCCTGCTTCATTGCGTACACTTTCAGCAAAGTCTTCCAAAGCTTTAGCTCCCTAAATTGAATAACAAAACTATAAATTCAATTTTACTAAATACTAATAAATAAAATTTACATTTGAGAAATCCCAGCAATATCAGTGTTAAAATTACATATTTTAAACATATAACTGCAATAATAATGTTTCTATAAATTTTTATCTAAACGAAATTAAATTTAGCAGAAATTTTATTCAACAAAATTAGTACTTTACTCTCTACATTTTCTTGCCATATTTCCCTTTTTATTTATTTAAGTGGATTTGATTTTTGACTATTGAAATACCACTTCAGCTCATTTAATGGAAATATGTAAAAACATTTAAATATGTTGATGGAGATGAAAAAAGTTAAGAATAAATTATATTCGTTACCGTTGCATTTAATGTCGATATAAGCGATGCGAATTTCGATCTAAGAGTGTAATCACATCCTTCAACTGTTCTTTCAAAATCTGGTTTTAATTCGCCAAGATGTTTTAAAATTGGAAAAACAACTAAAACAGCAGAAAAATCGCGTCTCCCAATACAACGTTTAGCTCTTGATGCAATATTTTCTCCATCATGAACTACAAGATCCATAGCATCACGTACAGTTGCTTCTAAAACTTGAGGTTGTAAATAGGATGATAAAATCCTACCCAACAAAATACGTTCAGATTGTATAAGTTTATGTAAACTAGCAGTTAATAAAAGATAGTTTTCCATTTCTTGTTCTTCTGGAGCAGTATCTTCAACAATAACATTAGATGGTGTTGGCAATTGTCTTCTTGAGGAAGGAAATGAAAGACCTATACCAGTAGTTTGAGATGCTTTTAAAAACATTTTACTGGCCTTTTTCTCTAAAGCATGCTGTAAACGTCGTGACGTTTTGCGTCCAACATTTTCTTGTGCACTTAATGAATGACGATGTTGAAATTTCGTCTTCTGAAAATAAAAATTACAATTACTTCTAATAGTCTAGTTAAAATAAAATTAGTTTTGAAAGGTGTCTTAGTTAAAATAATTACATACCATCATAGGACTAGCCGCGTGTGTGCTGCCACCACTTGCACTTCTATGATGTTCTTTCATCAGTTGCAATGATCGAAGAACAATTGCAGATCGAACAGATGTATATATATCAGCATAACGACGAAGTCCTCTTTCCTCCAGCCAGACAGCTATTTTTACTAAATCGCCAATTGTACTTTCTGGTAACTGACAGAGAGATTGTGGAGCATCTTCGCCACTAGTATCCTCATCAGAACCAATTATATCTAAAAGTACAATTGGCAGCATCGGTTTACTTTGTCTGGCTAAAATATCATGAAATTCAGCATAAAGTGCTTCTAATCCAACACCAAATAAAGTAGAAATATTTTCCAGTTCAACAGAACTTGGATTATTCTTTTGAAAGTAATGCTGAGCATTATATAAACGGTTCATTGCTTCAAGAAAACCATCTAAACCACCTGCACCGTTAGGTCCACCTCGAACTGATCCCTCTACTTCTTGGCACACGCCGTAATAGCCAATTGCATGATCCAGTACTGTCAAAGTTTTTTCGATATCTAAATAAGAATTAATTTATCACAAACTTTAAAAAAATCCTAAAGATCTGAATTAGAAAATTAATCCTCCGAGAATCCTCATTGAAAATATTCGATAGAACCCGACTTAAACTTATGAATCAGATTGAAACTATTTAAACTCTTTTTAAAAAATAATTGGTACATTATATAGAACGATAGGTTTGCATGACTCCCACCATTGAAATTAGGGTGAAGCTTTTTCTAACTATTAATACAAAAACAATTGCAGGAGAAATGTTATATAATTGATAAACTCTTACTGTGCTGTTGAGACTGCAAGTTTCCTGTCTCATTGTAAACTGGAAGAATTGTACGCCGAAGAGTTGCTAATCTTTCTTCCAAAGAAGATATTATTGCTACCATGCCACTTGTTAAACGTTGACTTTGTACCTGTGCATTGTTCAAAGCTTTCAAAGCATTAATTTCTACTTCTAATTTACATTCAATCTCAAATCTTCTTTCAGAAGTTTCTCCTCCAATGAAGGACATCTCGTTTCAATGATATTTATATGAAGAATACTTTTCTGTAAGAAATAGTTAATATTAAAAGAATGAAAAGTATCAAATATTAAAGTATTTTTAACCCTAGAAAGCACATCTGGGGTAGAAAACTACCCCAGAAAAAATTCAAATTTCGGTATTTTTGGCAGATTTTGTGATTTTTGTTGTGGTTTTTGTAATTTTTGGCCATATTTTTGATCCTATCAAAAAAAAAAAAAAAACGCCCTCTTCTTCCTTATAAAAAAAGGGAAAAAATTATTTATAATAAATTTATTTTGCGCTAAATATAAACATTCTAGCAACAAAACAATTTTGGGGTGGTTTTCAACCCCAGATGTGCTTCTACTTATGAGCCAGCTATGTTGTGCTGTCTAGGGTTAAGATAATAAAAATCTATCCCACTATCCTTATTTATGCATGACTATTCACATACATACCTCGTCCTATCCATCGAAATTCCTATCTATACAAATCTCTTCAATTTTACCCAAACTTATCGCAATATTTATATCCTAATCTATTTTTGGTTCAAAAATTATAATTTACTGTTATTCCTACCTACCTATCGACTAAATTTCATATACATACACGAAATTTTCATTGGAATATTTCTTACAATTCCTATTACACTTTTATGAAAACTTAGGACACATCATCTTATATTAAGAATTCCTAAGGTACAAAGTACAATTTTTCCAATTCAGAATGGTAATCACATTCTCTATTCTCGCTTGTAAAGTATTCCCTGGTTAAAATTCCGGACTGCTTCTGAACTAATCCGTAATTAGTCCGATTTATGATCAGGTTTTTATCACCTGGAATTACTGCGGGGAAATCCGATTAAATATTATTTATTAAATTTATTATTGTAGAAAAAATTTTTTTTTTAATTATTTTTTTTATTAAAAAATATCCAGCAAACTAGAAATAAAACAATTAAAGCTTTTGGATTGCTCTTATATTAGGATATGATTTTACCAAATATTATTAAAATTGAAGAACCTTTTGCAGTTTCTGATACTTCTTACATGGACTTATTGTAATATTGAAAAAATTATTCAAAATTCAACCTAATCATAAATTTTGCTTGGCAAACTTTCATTTCACAATTTTTTTTTTACAGTTGAGATCACTTTTATTTGGCTAAGCTTTTAGCATCAAAGATGTTTTTGATGGGATACAATTTTCCTAGAATATTGCTATGTAGTCAAATATCAATAAGTATTTTAAATAATAATGCAAGTACATATATTATTGTGGTGTTAAAAGTTGCAGGATTCAAATACCGTGTGTCAAAAACCGAGCATCATCCACTTACCGTGGAAATTTCAATAGCTATATTTTAGAAGCAATTAAATGTAATCAAACATAAGTATCATAAACAAATCATTATTAATTAAATTGTTTTTAGCAAAATACATTACTTTTCTGAGGTTATTATCATAGAGAACATTACAAAACTACTAACAACTTTAAAATTCTTTAACTAACTTAAATTTAAATGTTACTAATTATAATATAGCTGGTAATCCTAATATTTGGAAACAATTTTTAACCTTTAAAATTTTTTAACGACATTAAACTGATAAGAAAAAATATTAAATATTTAAATAACAAGGATATTTGGTATGTGATCCGCTCAGAAACTTTGAACAATTAAATTTCATTTTTCTCCCTCAATTTTTATTCTCTGTTTTGCAGTTCTGCTATGTTTGATTTGATTTCAGACTACTCTTGTTTATTAGTTTTTAAAAAATACAAAGGAAAGAATTTTAGATTTTTTAAGATTTGATCAGTTTTATAGTCATCGAAAAAGCAGAGCTCGCATAATTCTCTGCGGTAGTGTATACTGCCATCGTGATGATGAAAGTCGGTAAGCGACATTTTTAAGAAAAATGAGATTTTTATACCATACTGGATTCATTACTTGCATTACTAGCATTCATTAATAGCTTCATATCTAGCTGTAGTAATATTATTTTATAATATTAATTAATTTTGAAGATAATTAGTCCTTAATTACCAAACTTTTTTGAGATCGTGTAGAAAAGTCGGTAGGTACTTGCAGACAAAAATGATATGTATTGGCAACTACGGCAGGAAAGTGGTGACGTAGTTACTCCTCTTTCCTTGAAGCAGAGTCGGTACTTACTATTACTGACAGGAAATGTGGTCTGACAAGTGACTTTGTGATGTGACGTCACAAATGTTTTTTCCAGCAGTAATGCAAGTACGTTTCTTTAAATATCTCGAAATTACTCTGAATGCAAGTACCGACTTTCTTCATTAGGACACGAAGCTGAAGTACGCAACGTTTATATAAACGATTTTTAAAGAAATAATTTTTTAAAATGAAAAATTCTATAATTTTTTGCTTAAAAAATATTTCTTGTAGTTTTCATTAATCAACAAATTATAAAAAAATATTTTTAGACAAAAAATTATTTCTTTAAAAATCGTTTATATAAACGTTGCGTACTTCAGCTTCGTCATCAGGACGGCAGTATATCATTATACTGTGCAACAGAATTTCATTTTTTTTATTTCTGAAATCGAATAGGGTGATTCTTACAGGTTTTTTGACGCTGAACGCGATTCTAACTAAGAATTGCACCATCACCCTAGGTTTTCGAGAAATTTGACATTGAAAATTGAAAAATGCCGTTTTTAGGGTATTTTTTGATTTCTTTTAACAGTAAACAAGTTTTTTTAAAAGTTTATTTATTATTTTTGTATGAGATATCCTTGTTTGAAATTTGCGTTTGAAAAAATTGATAGTTTTCGTTGAAACTTGTCTCTCGGGGGTTTCAAGGGTCAGTAACACAGACCTACAAGGTTTTTTTTTTTTAGATATCAGAGTGGTTTCCAATGTATTTTTGTGTGCTGAACACGATCCCAGGTTCCAAAATTGTATATCACGTCAGGATTTTAAAAAAGTGGGGATAAATACCCCAAAAAACATGTTTTTGACGGTTTGCAGTATTTTTTTCAAAATTAAAAATCTATATAGAAGTATATAAAGTACGTCAGGTTAAGGAGAAAACAATACTGAAAACCGTCAAAAATATGTTTTTTGTGGGTAATTACCCTCACTTATTTCAAAATCCTGACGTGATACCCAATTTTGAACCTTGGAAACCGCCGAAAGATAAGTTTCAACGAAACCTATCCATTCTTTCAAACGAAAACTTCAAACAAGGATATCTGATACAAAAATAAATATTTTAAAAAATTCTAAATTGCAAATTGTTCAGGAAGATATGAGCTTTCAAATGCATATCACGAAAACTTCAAAAAAAAAGGTTTACCGTTATAAAAAATCAAAAAGTACTCTAAAAAAGACCTTTTTTCTTTTTTTAAGGTCAAATTTCTCGAAAACCTATAGGATAATGGAGCAATCCTGAGTTTAGAATTGTGTTCAGCGTCAAAAAACCTGTAAGAATCACCATATGCGATTCCAGAAATAAAAATGCAGTTGCACTATATTAGACGAATAATTTAGTAACCTTTTTAATGGTTTTTGTTTTAACTGTCTACCTTATATATTGACTGAGTTATTATGGTTTCTTGTACATATAAATAAAATATTATTCTTAAATGACTTTGGCATTACCGAGTATCACAACTGTCAAATATAAATACAATAACGTCAGGAAATTACAAACTGTTAAAAAGTTTGATTTACATAAGACATAATCTAAAACTATCAAAATATAATAATATTTCTTTATTCAATTATACAGGCAATGCCCTTTCGTACGAAGTACTAGAAAATACAAAAATTAAGTCTTAAAATCAAACTGACTGCATTGTTATTATTTTTTAAATATTTGTAGTATAAATATTTTCGCACTGCGTAATTTCTCCGCGGATTGTGAGGCTTTTTTATACACTGTCACAAACTATATTTGACTTGATTATATGGTAAATTAAATGTTTATTTTGGATCCAAGTTCATATGAGAAATACGCAATCAGAAAAACAACCGTAACCTCTAAAACATCTCTTTTCTTATATCACCTTTTAATTAAATGCACAGAATTAATTTTTTACTAATAAAAATGAAAAATATTTAATATTACATTCTATTGTCGAATTGAATTTAACACTCATGCAAAGTGTATTAAATATAATTACATATTCATGTTAATAAAAACAATCTGTTTTTTAACATTTCCTAAGAAACAATTTTTTGTAATTAAATAATATATTGTACTCACTTTACTTATTGAAGTTAATTTACATTACTTTTTCATAGTTTTAATGTCACTTGATTTTGACAATCATTGTAAAATTTTATAAAATTTTGATAAAATCGAAAGTCTCATGAAAGATTTAAAATATTTCAAAACACTCAACCATGATCCAACAATCATGGATCATGCACTCAACAAAAAGATTCTCAACTACTCCTCAACTTTAGGTCCTTTTCTAACGCAAGAGTTGTCATGGCAACACATGCGTTAGAAAAGGACAAAAATGTGTAAGTATATCTGGTCAGGAGTATGTACATAAGGGTACGGTCACACTATCTCAAGGCGGTTCCAGAATAGGTGCAAAAGCCAAGTACAGTGATGGGTTGTGACACGTCACACGAATTTTTGTACGTATAATACGTTTTCGACGTAATATACGTATAAAATGTATAAAACCATGTAGAAAACCACTGACATTTTGACATCTATAAATGATCCTCTGATTTTTGCCATAACGAATTTTTCTTATCATTCTATTTAAATTAAAGTCTTAAAATAAAATAGAAATGGTCAGAAAAAGTAAAAGAAAATCTTTTAAAGAGGGTTTGCCCTGGGAAAGTGTAATGAATGATGTATTTTAATGAAGAATTTAAATTGACGCTCTTAAATCACGTGATCAAATGTCATATACATCGTGTAGAAAACTTGGCACGTAATATACGTAGAAAACCACGTATTATACGTCATGTATTATACGTACCCATCACTACAAGTGCAAGTCCAAATGCAAATCTGATGAATGCAAAAGAGATAGATAGACTACCTATCTCTTTCGCACTCATAAGATTGTCACTTGTACTTGGCTTTTGCACCTATTCTGGAACCACCTTCATGCATGCACTGTGCATGCATGCAGAAACATTTGTCCGGTCACACTTCAACAAAATCTAGTGAATGTTTAGTAACTTTCTAGTTAGGTACAACCGAAATTTTTGGAAAATTACTAGAAAGTTACTAAACATTCTCTAGAGTTCATTTAAGTGTAACCAGACAAATGTTTCTGCATGCATGAGATAGCGTAGGAGGTTCTACATAAGATGCAAGACCAAGTCCAAGTACAAGTGCAAATTTATTGTACTTGGATGCGCGCGCAATGTATTGCCAACTGTCGCTGAGGCGCAGTGAAAAATACTGGTTTGCGTCAGTTTCCGTTCTCTTGGTGCCGGCTCTTTAAATTTTTTGTTTAAAATTAAACAACGTGGGATTCAATTTTTAATTATAAATTAAATAAATTAAATATAATTGCTGGTTGCATTTAATTAAGTGAGGTAAGTAATATTAAGAAAATAAATAATATTATTTTGAAAATAAAAAAATTGTGGGTTATGTGTACATAACCTTTATGCAGTTTTAAAACATTGAAAGTAATTTTACATTTTTCACAGCGTAATAAAATTGTAATTGTTTAATTAAATAATTAATTGTGTTTTTAATATGTTTTTTAATATGTATTTTTTTTTCAAGTCCTTTTCAAATGAAGTACACGGAGAGAAATTTATGCTACTGGGTAACATAATGATGTTAAGGGCAACCATATTTAGTGCTAAATATACAGACAGCGATATAGATTGTAGCATTTACTATCAGATGATTATAGAAATTTGATTGTACAACCCTGGCGGATTCGATTTGCGTAATGTCTACTTAACTAAGCGGACTTTAGGTAGACATTAGGTAGACATGTAAAAAAACGTATAAAAAAGCTATTAATCGACTTATTATGATAAAAAAAAGTTGATAAAAGGGTAAATGAATGTTTATAGAGTAAATTCGTACAAAATTTGTAATTAATAAAGCAATAAATAATTAATAATGAATGGAAATGTGCGCGAGGTACCTGATCAGTTCAGCTGTACAATTATTTTCGTGCTATTTTCATGAAAAGAATATAAATTAACTGCAAAAACAATTGATATTTATAAAAAAAGTGTAAAATTGATTTAATTTTATTGTTTGCAATACGAATTATTAAATAATAATTAAGTTTTTATCAAATGTGAATAGTGTTGTGAAAACCTGTGAAAACTAATGAGTTACTACATTACCGATCGCATATGATAATAAAAAGTTCTCGATGAGTGTAACAAAAAAGCTGCAATCATGTCCGTAATTTTGGACGAGAAACAATTATGAAATCAATAATTATTTGTATAACTTTATTCTGCATTTTAAAATTCACTTTTTATTTTCTTTCAAAGCAAAAGCTTGGAAGAAAACATGCTCGCACTGTATTGTAAAAACTGGTGGCGCCATCTCTCATATGCGATCGGTAATGTAGTAACTCATTAGTTTTCACAGGTTTTCACAACACTATTCACATTTGATAAAAACTTAATTATTATTTAATAATTCGTATTGCAAACAATAAAATTAAATCAATTTTACACTTTTTTATAAATATCAATTGTTTTTGCAGTTAATTTATATTCTTTTCATGAAAATAGCACGAAAATAATTGTACAGCTGAACTGATCAGGTACCTCGCGCACATTTCCATTCATTATTAATTATTTATTGCTTTATTAATTACAAATTTTGTACGAATTTACTCTATAAACATTCATTTACCCTTTTATCAACTTTTTTTTATCATAATAAGTCGATTAATAGCTTTTTTATACGTTTTTTTACATGTCTACCTAATGTCTACCTAAAGTCCCCTTAGTTAAGTAGACATTACGCAAATCGAATCCGCCAGGGAATTTACAATTTTTGATGTTAAAAATTTTATACGATCTCTTTACGTTCTCGAGTGTCAAATATACACGAACCTAACCTCGCTTTTTTTGTAAACTTAAATAATTTCATTTTATTTTAATAAGACATTTCGATAAGAATTTAAACTTTAAACTTTTTACATAAAAAAGAGTATGTCTATTTTTTCACTCCGTCTATAAAAAGGACTTGCTTAAACATAAATATATTTATCAAACGGTATATTTTTTTCACAGAGTCAATTGAATTTGTATTATTTTACTAATTTTTAAGTTTAAAAAAAGTAAGAAAAAATATGAAAAAGTTTTTTTTCCAAAAAAAAATTTCAATAAACACATGTACATTTATACAAACGAAAAAAAAACTTACTTGATTTTTGTAATCTTGAAATTTTTTAAAAAATTTTAAGCGAGGTTCTGGTTTTGGTATAATGAGTGATATTGTATCATTGTCCAGTAAGTAAAACGATTCTTCATCAATTTCACCGTCTAAACAACGCAAAATTGTTTTGAGGTTATAAACACGTTCACACTTCAGTCTTCGCTAATTCAATCAAAATAATAAACCTACCTCCAAAAGATGGAATCAAAGATTCCATATTCAACGACATTAATAAATTTTTAACAAACTCGTCCATTTTTTATTCACAACTTTTTTCACTATATATAAACACGTGCGTGAAAACACAAGGACCGCAATTGAATAGGCGAAGTATACACCACAATCAGCGCATGCGCTCACATTTAATTTTTACAATATTTGATAGTAGTGACTACAATCCAAAAGCTAACATATTTTACGTCTTTGGGTAACATCTTGGATAGTAAAATGTTGATAGTAGATTCGCACAATGATAGTACCTTGTACAATCTTTCTTTTTACTATCAAATTCTTACTATCCATTTCTCTCAGTGTACGGAGTCAATATACCATGGAACCTCAGTTGAAACGCAGTCAATATATTTAACAAATGCGAACTAAAAATTATAAATACATATATATATAAAATATTTAAAACACAATTAATTAATTAAACAATTACAATTTTATTACGCTGTGAAAAATGTAAAATTACTTTCAATGTTTTAAAACTGCATATAGGTTATGTACACATAACCCACAATTTTTTTATTTTCAAAATAATATTATTTATTTTCTTAATATTACTTACCTCACTTAATTAAGTGCAACCAGCAATTATATTTAATTTATTTAATTTATAATTAAAAATTGAATCCCACGTTGTTTAATTTTAAACAAAAAATTTAAAGAGCCGGCACCAAGAGAACGGAAACTGACGCAAACCAGTATTTTTAACTGCGCCTCAGCGACAGTTGGCAATACATTGCGCGCGCATCCAAGTACAATAAAATTGCACTTGTACTTGTACTTGGTCTTGCATCTATTGTAGAACCTCCTTGTGACCGTACCCTAAGGCTGCAGTCCCATGGCAGCGTTTTGCGTTGCGTTTTGTCACTAGACCATGAGTGTAAAAGAGATGCAGATATATGTTTGCTATGTTTACACTCAGGGTCTAGTGACAAAACGCAACGCAAAACGCTGCCATGGGACTGCAGCCTAAAGGCCTAAGCTGAATAGGTTCGCGAACGTGAAACATGAGTTAGGAAAGGACAGAGATATATTTGTATCCTTTTCTATCTCATGCATCTCGAACGACATTCGCAAATTTTTTGTGCGCTAGCCTTAAAGTCCTTTCTCCAATATATTCCTAAATGTTTGAGTTGCGTGACATACGCGTTGATTCGCATGCGCAGTGACGTCATCAAAGCATTGATACCAATTGCGAACAAAAAGTTTGGTTTATGTTCCTCTTCTCCCTGTTTCCCAACTTTACAATTTTTAAAATGCAAATGTTTCTCGACGGCCTTTTATAATTAAATAATTTAATATTTATAAAAAATAAAACTTTTTGTTCGCGATTGATATCAGTACTTTGATGACGTCACTGGGCATCAAAATAATATTATTATTGACTGATGCGTTGGTTTGCAACCGCAGTGACGTCATCAAAGCATTGATACCAATCGCGAATAAAAAATTTGATTTATGATTTTAAGACACTGAAGTTTTTAATTATAAATATGTATTAAATTATTAAAAGCCGTCGAGAAACATTTGCACTTTAAAAATTGTAAAGTTGAGAAACAGGGAGAAGAGAAACATAAACTAAACTTTTTGTTCGCGATTGGTATCAACGCGTCAGTCACGCAACGCAAACATTTAGGAATATATTGGAGAAAGGCCTTAAAGGCCTTTCTCCAAAAGGATCCTAAACTCTTGCGTTGCGTATGCACTGCGTGACTGACGCGTTGATTTTAAGGTGGTTCCAGAATAGGTGCAAAAGCCAAGTACAAGTGCAAGGCCAAGTGACAATCTCATGAGTGCGAAAGAGATAGGTAGTCTATCTATCTCTCTTGCACTCATGGGATTTGCACTTGGACTTGCACTTGTACTTGGCTTTTGCACCTATTCTGGAACCACCTTTAGCATTGGTTGCCAATAGCAACCGACGCAATGCAAGAGTTTAGGATCCTATTGGAGAAAGGCCTTAAGTCGGAAGCGTAAATCATGAGGGTACGGTTACACTATCTCATGCTGTTTTTACACTCACCTAAAGCTGAGTTTAGAATGGTCTCGTTACGCGGTACGTTATAACGTGCCCATTCTAGACTCAGCTTATGCTGATTCTACACTCATCTGAAACTCAGCGATCGGCCCGCTTTCCGTGACGCTTCCCATATTAAATTATATCTTTATATATAAAAAATGTAACGCAAATGTGGACCGCTCGCGCAGTTTTAGGTGAGTGTAGAATCAGCATTATATATATAGATAAAGTTAAATATAGGAAGCGTCACGGAAAACCGGACCGCTCGCTCAGTTTTCGGTGAGTGTAGAATCAGCATCATGCATGCACTGTGCATGTATGCAAAAAACATTTGGCCGGTCACACTTCAACAAAATCGTATTAGGTTGTTCAAATTGGGTGGGGGGAAATCCAAAATGGCGATTAAGCGGTGCACACACAAACATAACAAATGTACGAGATGAAGTCGAATTTTTTTAATATCTCACTTAAATGAAATTTTGGATCCTAAGTGTATTAGACACAAATATTTTTTGTCTCTTTTACTATAATTGTCTGTCTCTATTACTCTATTACTCTTACGGCTGTCTCACAGCCGAGCTGTGACCGTACCATAAGAGTCAGAGAAATAAGAATATTTTTTATTTCTCTCATGATTTTCTGCTTTGCATTCTGCATTCGCGCCATATTGGGACAGAAGCCTCACCGTACCGCTGGACGTTACTGTAAGAGGAAATGATAAAAAGAGAAGGTCCTAATTATGGAATGTTTCGTCAATATTTAATTTCAGAGGATTCAGAAAAATTACCACAATTTCGATAAAATAACATTCAATGATCATTAATTAAATGTTTTTATAAATTCCATGAAAGCAAAATCATTTTTGCCAATTTTTGAAACTTTTGAATAAAAATATTTTGAAATTTTTGAAATGAAGAATGGTCTTATTTCTGTCAGGGCACGGCCACAGCTCAGCTACCTAAGTAGAGTCGTCATGGTAACTTATACTGCCGTCCTGATGAAGAAAGTCGGTAATCGACATTTTTATCAAAAATGAGTTTTTTATATCACTGGATTCGTTATGAAAAAAGGAATCTGGCTGTAGTAATATTAGTTAACAATATTAATTAAGTTTGGAGATAAATAGCCTTTAATTATCCAACTTTGGCGAAGTCATTCTTACAGATTCGGCACTTGCAGACAAAATAGTCGGTATTTGCTCTTACTGCTTCAAAATGATGACGTATTTACGTACTTTCCTTGAAATCCTAAGGCTGCTCGCACAAGAAAAGACGGAGCAGTGTGCAGGATGTGTTTCAAATGAGATAGAAAAAGACAGGAATATCGTTTTTTCCTTTTCTAACTCATTTGAAACACATCCTGTACACTGCTCCGTCTTTTCTTGTGCGAGCAGCCTAATGCCGATGAGCAGTATCGCGAATACCGACTCTTGCCTCAAGGATTTCAGGCGGAGAAAGACCAACTTTTCATGCAAAAATTCGGTACTTGAATTTCTATATTAATATAGGCTGTACCGACTCTAAAACAGTGACATCACACAAGTCGTAATAGTACATACCGACTCTCGAGCAGTATTTACAGGTTTTCTGAATCAATTTTTGTCAGTAATCGACTTTTTTATTATAAAAAATGAAAATTTCTAAAAAATTTTAGCATCATTGAATAGAAAGCATACAAAAATTAGTTAATATCGATTGTAATTATTTTATTATGTTTCAAATATTAGTGTTGCTCGTTAAAAACGCGTTTCTTTAAATATCTCAAAATCACTCTGAATGCGAATACCGACTTTCTTCATTAGGACAACAGTATAAAAGTGAGAGAAATAAAGAATGTTTTTATGTCTCTCATTCTTATATACTTCCATGACAACCCCACTTAGATAGCTGAGCTGTGACCGTACTCTCATGGAGCATTTACACCTTTGGTAAAAAAAATTTTTTATTTTTATTTTCGGAAATGCAAAGATCTGATTGGTTGTCCATTATCAATCAGATTGTGAACAACCAATCAGGTTTGTGTATTTCGGAAAATTCAAAAATAAAAAATTTTTTTACCAAAGGTGTAAATGCTCCGTCAGGCCGTTTCCGAATTGGGATTTTTGTCGCACTTTTGATAAATAAGTGTATACTCGGGAAGTATGCAGTGTCCTTGTTTTATAGTCCTTTGTGACTTTTGTCAAAAGTGCGCTAAAAATCCAAATTCGGAAACGGCCTCACTCTTGAACATTACCATGATGACTCTACAAAAGGTGCTTTTATACCTCAAGTATTTTGGTCAAGCAATCGGCTGTATTGAATTTTCACGGTTGTATCACTGAATTTGATTGACTTTAACAAAATTCAATTTTCACGGTGAAAATGTAATATTTGTCAGAGCCAATAAAATTCATTGATACAACCGTGAAAATCCAATCCAGCTGATTGCTTGACCAAAATACTGGAGGTATACAAGCGCCTTTAGACAGCTGAGCTGTAGTCGTACCCTTTGCGGGAGTTAATGGTATTGGCTGTCTCAAGAAGACTAGAAACAGGAGTTCTTCTTGGGCTGTCTCTTCAACTTCCGCACCCTACTCGAGTGAAAATTTAGTGAGTTTATACTAAAGGCCTAAGCAGAATAGATTCTTGAACGGGGACGCAATCGTAAACGGAAACGTAAAAAAGAGTAAAAGAAGGATAGCAAATATCTTTTTGCAACACTAACCTCTAAAGTTATATTTTACACACCGAAAAGTGTGTATAAAGAAGCTCTCTTTAAAACGGTGTGTAAAGTGATTCACTTTACACACTGAAATTTACTTTACGCACCGAAATTTTTTTCACATAATATAAGGATTGTTTTAGACCATACAAAACCACAAAATTAAAAAAAGAACTTTACTTTTAAATTTATACACTGCTACTTAATGATTTTTTTCCTGATTTTCGATTGATTTATTTAATTCTATACAATCGAAATTATTCTAATAGAGAGTTGGAATTCTTCGTATGTAGGTACTTAACTTTATAGGTGGGTTTTGCAAAAAATGTATGATACACGTGCGTAAATCTGATTATACTCGTGTGATTTGCATCACTCGTATAATCACTCACTGTACGCACTTGTATCATAAATAACTATTATTCTTCTCTCACTGATTCTTACGTTTCCGTTCAAGAATCTATTCTGCTTTGACCTTAACTTTTAATTTTAACAATAAATTCACTAAATTTTTACAAGAGCAGGGTGCGGTAGTTGACGAGAATTATGACATCATAATCATTTTCTTTCCGCATGTAAACGTTGAAGAAAAATATTGCATTTTGCACAATGCAAAGTGTAAAACACAAGCAGTGAGTTATCGTTTTGTAAAATTATAAATATAAATGTATAATTATTATTTTTATATAATTATATTAAATGTCAAAAAATATATATCTGTAATATTTTTGTATACATTTATCTATATGTCATTAATAATTATATTTATTTTTATTAATATTTCAAATATTGTTATCAATATACATGGCGTATATATATATTTGCGTACTTCATATAGTTAAATTAAATATAACATCAAAATATAGAAACCAGAGGTGGAAACTTTTGTTTGTCGAACAGAAATTCATTTCGTTCGCGGACGACTTTCGTAAAGCCATTGTGTGTTGGCCCTTATTGTTAGTTTCTAAAACCCATTCACTGTAGAAACGGTTTTAGTCCTCTTTTAAAATCCCCTCTACAAGATTCTCGATCGTTTAGACCATGCTAGATTTTATTTTTCTGTTTCGAGAACATTCTAGTAGAAGGAGTGAGTTCGTACAAGTGACCAATAACGTTTAGTCATCAAAGTTTAGTAAAATATATGATTGGTTAAAAATCTTTGCATGTGAGAACGTCTTGCAATTTTAGTTGACTTGAAAATTAATCTGGACGAAAGTGGATAGATTGCGACTATCTTCCACGGGAATGGTTCGGTTTGGTTTACCTTGATAAAATTCGATTTTGTTATCTCTCTCCTGCTATACAAGGATTGAATGTAAAACTTAAAAAATTATCAGTCAGTTGTTAATGTTTATTATTCAAGTTTCCAAATACGTATTGAACTGTTTAATTTCATTGCATTTATTTATTTTTAATATATCCTGAGATTAAGAATATCATAACCATAAAATATTCATTGAATCTAAAACCATGGCCGCAATGTCAGTAATTGGAATTGACTTCGGAAACGAAAGTTGTTATGTAGCCGTTGCACGTGCAGGTGGCATTGAAACTATTGCTAACGATTATAGTCTTCGTAATACACCGTAAGTATTTTTGTTATAAATAAATAAATTTAGTTCATTTAATTTATCTTCTAAGGCAACCGGTATTTCAATTTTTATTCATTAACTATAACTTTGGACTCCAGCGACACGTAAAAAACTTATAGGTCCATGCTTGAAATTTCTGATTAAATTTGTCAAGAATTATAAAATTCATTCTTTATCAGAGTTTCATTCGATAAGAAAATTAAAATAATCAATTATTTCCAATGTTGGTTTTTACTCGTTCCTATATGGAATTTGTGTCAAGCTTAACCGGTTTAAGTTAAGGATTTTTTCTGTTAAATAAAAATTTTAATTTACTAAAAATATTGTATACGATTTTATCCGAATTCTATCTTGATTAATTTATTAATGCCTGTTTTAATTCGCTACCTAACTGATTTCTGAGGAACTTATATCAAGTGTTAGACTTAATCGGTTTAAACCCGTATGCAATTAATTAATTATTTAACATCAATTCCTATCCGATTTTTATTTGAAAACCACAAATTTTGGAATCTAACCGCTTTTTAAGCTGGGAGTTGATTTCTACTTTAAATTAATTTATTCCATTGTCAGGTTACGTATTGAAGGTGACTAGTATTTTTTTTTACTTTTAATCCATGCTTCTGGTATAATAAAATAACCTAACCTAAATTTGGCGCGAAATTCTAATTGTTTTATTGGTCTAAATAGGTATATTTAGCTGACAACATTTTATTATCAAAGTTGCCAATAGACATTTTCATGCTGATCGTTTTGTCCTTATTTAGCGCATACAATGACGCATGAGTTGGAAGAGAACAGAATGATCAGCATGAAAAGGTCTATAGAGTGTTTTAACCCCTTCGCAGTCGAGGCCAAAATCTCATAAGTGGGCCCAAAATGTCAGTAAATTTTTGAATGATCAAAATTTGTGCAAATGTGTATACTATGGTATTTAAGGTCGCTGATTACGATTCCAAAGTCAGATTTTTTAAATTCAAAATGGCGGAGCCAATATGGCGGACGATGTTTCAAAAAATGGCAAAACTGATTTAAAAATACTTAAAAATTGTTACTCGGGGGCTTTTGGGGTCGCTGATTACGAATCTAAAGTCAGATTTCAAAAATTCAAAATGGCGTTACCAATGTGGCAGATAATTTTCTAAAAATTTAAAAAGTAATTAAAATTACTTAAAATCTGTTACTCAGGGGTTTTGAACGTCGCTGTTTACGATATTCAAGTCAGATTTTGAAAATTCAAAATAACATAGTATAGGTGTGATTATTATTGTATCCATATTGAATTTTGAAATTTTGTTATTCTGACATCAAATTCGGAATCAGCGACCCCAAAAACCCCCGAGTAACGAGTTTCAAGCGAATATGGTCAATTTTCAAAATTTTTGGTCGCCATATTGGATCCGCCATTTTGAATTTTGTAAATCTGACATCAAATTCGGAAGCAGCGACCCCAAAAACCCCCGAGTAACAAATTTTAGGCCAATTCCGTCTTATTATTGGGCTCAAAATTTATGTGCGTGTATACACGTCATCGACACTTTGAGCCCACCTATTCCATGACGTGTATACACGTCATCGACACCCAAGGGGTTAATATAACGTTATGAATATATATGTGTCGGTAAAATAAATATCTGCGTAAAATTGTCATCTGGTAGAGAAGATGACATCACATTAAAATACTCTATTTCCACGTTTTGCAAACTTAAACTATTTGTTTGTTTCACTAAATTCAAGGGGCGCACGAATTTTCTCCAAATTTTAAATCGCCCCCCTACCCCCATGTAAGGATACATACGATTTTTCGGACCCCCCCTCCCCCTTCTTACGTAAGTTTTTAACAATATTAATGTAATTAAAAAATTAATTACATCATAATACAAATGGAAAATACTTGGCAAAATCTTACGTAAGATTAGCTTCTACCCCCCACCCCCCCACGTAAGACCATGTAGAGATTTTATAAACCCCCCCTCCCCCTAAGGACCCTTACGTAATTAATGAATGGCCCCTAATGCTTTATTGGCCTAAATTCAATTATCACAATCGTAATTCTAATTTGAACTAATCTTTATTTCACCTAATTCTTATGTGAACTAATCTACATTTGATATCTATAATTCTCATTTATCCTAATCGCCAATTGAGTTACTTTTCAATTCGTCTAATTTTTATGTAACCTTATTATAATTAGGTCAAATAAAGATTACTTTACGGAGAAAAATGAAAAAACCAGGGTGTCTAACGGTCAGAGAAGTCAGGGAATTTTGTTGGTCAGGGAAATGTCAGGGAATTTCAAAAAATTTCATTCAAAGTCAGGGAAATTTCTACAAAAATTAAAATTTTTTGTGCATTTAAAAATTTTTTAATCAAAAAAAACTTGAATGGTTTTTGTTACCATTTTTTACTACTATTAGAAATTAATTTATTGTTAAATATGTCAGTAACCTTATGTTTCTCCAAAGAAAGCACAAAAAAGGTTACTAAAAAATAAGGGAAAAATCAAAAAATGTCAGGGAGGAGTCAGGGAAAAGTCAGGGAATTTTTTTTCTCAATTCTTGTTAGACACCCTGAAAAACGGATAAAGTAACTTTTATTACTTTAAAAGTAAAACCGGAACTGTCTACAGTTTCTGCGCATTTCTGTCAATGTTTACACCACAAATAGTAAAATTGATTCCGAAAATAGTAAAGTTTACTCCTGAAATAGTAAAAATTATTCCGGAAATAGTAAATTTTACTATTTCTGGAGTAAAAATTGACAGAAATGCGCAGAAACTGTGGTCAGTTCCGGTTTTACTTTTAAAGTAGTAAAAGTTCCATTTCCATTTTTCTCCGTATTTAGATAAATTCAATTACACAGGCCAACAAGAATTTTTTTTTTTTTGAGATGTCAGAGTCGTTTTCAATGTATTTTTATGTGCTGAACACGATCCCGGGTTCCAAAATTGCGTATCACGTCAGGATTTTGAGTAAAGTGGGGGTAAAGTCTCCAAAAACCGTGTTTTTGAGGGCTTTTAGTATTTTTTTCTCATAAATCTGACGTGATAGAGACTTCTATATAGGCTTAAATTAAAGCTTATATCTTACACTTTAAGACTAATATGCGCAAGATAAAAAAAATTTGAAATTTTGAAAAGAAATTACGTTCAATTTATCAAGTCACCCAAAAAGTTTATGGGGATCTTTACCTACACTTATTTCAAAATTTGAAAATTTTTTGTATTATGCGCATATGGGTCTTAAAATATACGTTTTAAACTTTAATTTAAGCCTATACAAAAGTTTCTAGCACGTCAGGTTAAGGAGAAAAAAAATACTGAAAACCTTCAAACACACATTTTTTAAGGTATTTGCCCCAATTTTTTCAAAATTTTTTTTTTTGTCTTATGCGAACGAGTCTTACAGTGTACGAATTAAGGTTTAATTTAGGCCTATATAGAAGTCTCTAGCATGTCAGCTTCAGAAGAAAAAAAATACTGAAAACACTTACCTTAAAAACACGGTTTTTGGAGTCTTTATCCCCATTTTTTTCAAAAATTAAAAAAAATTTTTAATCTTGCGAAATAGGTCTTAAAGTGTGCGACTTAAGCTTTAATTGAAGTCTACATAAAAGTGTCTAGCATGTTTAGTTAAGGAGAAAAAATATAATGAAAACCCTGAAAAATATGGTTCTTGGAGACTTTACCCCTACTTTACTCAAAATCCTGATATGATACGCAATTTTGTAATCCTGGATCGTGTTAAGCACACAAAAATACATTGGAAACCACTCCGACATCTAAAAAAAAAGTTTTATTTTGTAGACTTATGTTATGTAAATTATGTATTACGTAAATTCGATTTAGGTCAAATGATAACACAGGCCTGCAAAATTTGACTTTTTTTTACTTTTGATATCGTAGTGGTTTACAATATTTTTTTTCGCCGAACACAATCCTGGGTTCCAAAATTGTCTAGCACGTCAGGATTTTGAGATAAAAAGAGGGTGAAGATTTCAAAAAGTGTGTTTTTGGAGTTTTCAAGATTTTTTTCTCTCTTTAACCTGATGTGTTGGACACTTCCGTTCGGTCTTCAATTGAAGTATGAATCATACACTTTAAGACCTGTATGCGCAAGACAAAAAAATACAGAATTTTGAAAAAAGTGTAAGTTCAGAACCATTAAAATGGTTTGGTTTTTTATTTGACATTGTAGTGATTTTCAATGTACTTTTTTGTCCACTAAACACGATCCTTACCTTCACTTTTCTTAAAATTCTCTATTTTTTTAAAGCTTTAATTTAAAATCTTAAAGAAATCTTTAGCACATTAGGTTAAAGAGAAAAAAATAATCTCAAAAACCGTCAAAAATACGTTTTTTTAGGTCTTACCGCCACTATTCTCAAAATATGGTCCGTTCTTAATTGATTAATTTTAGATCATCCGGATATGCTGTTGGGCTTCGTCTACACTGAAAAAAATTTGCTTCGCATTAATGACTATTAACCATAGCAACTTTAAATCTAGTCAGCGTAACCAAGCATCCTAGTCAATTCAGTTATGTAGCTTGGTTAATATTGTCAAAGTCGATTTAGTAGACTTGACCTCTTGTTTCCTAGTTATATTAACTAAGGTGTTTGGTTAATATCGCATGTATCTATAGTCAATTTTGCTAAAGTTTAATTAGTCAAAGTGATTCTAGCCAATGTAACTAAGATACCTGGTTATTCTGATAAGCTTCCCTATTTTTGGCTATTTTTAGGCCCTATTAAGAAATTTTGGGCTCTTTAAATTTTTCCAAAAATTTAATTTTTTTGTGGGGCTGCCCACTTACGTCAAGCTAGCACCTCAACTATGTAAAAACTTAAAATTAAAAAAAATCAAATACACTATATTTTTGGTCTTTTTTTGGGCTTTTAAAAAAAAATATTCCCGATTTATAAAACTCACCCCTTCATCAAAAACCAACCCCTTTAATATCAGCAACATACATTTTCCAAGTTTTCCAATTAATAAATTCATCGGATTCGCTTGAAATTCGTTAGACTGGGGTTTTCGAGGTCGCTGATGACGAATCTGAAGTCCGTCTTCAAAAATTCAAAATGGTGGACGAATTTTAAAACAGCCATCCCAATTTTTGGGCTCTGCCCCTAAACTCAAAATCCACCCCTAAACTTTAAAACAAGTGTATATTTTGAGCCATTTACAATATTTTTTATTATTTCTTCTTCTAACTGATCCCAATATTTTTGGGCTCCTCAAAAACAGCCATCCCGATTTTTGGGCTCTACCCCTAAACCCAAAAACCACCCCTAAACTTCAAAACATGTGTAAACTTTCAGCTATTTAAGCAATTTTATTTTATTTCTTATTCTAACTGATCCCAATATTTTTTGGCTCCTCAAAAACAGCCATCCCGATTTTTGGGCTCTACCCCTAAACCCAAAAACCACCCCTAAACTTCAAAACATGTGCAAACTTTGAGCTATTTACGCAATTTTATTGTATTTTTTCTTCTAACTAATCCCAATATTTTTGGGCTCCTCAAAAACAGCCATCCCGATTTAGAATAAGAAATAAAAAAAAATATCGTAAATGGCTCAAAATATACATTTTTTTTAAAGTTTAGGGGTTGTTTTTGAGTTTAAGGGTAGAGCCCAAAAATCGGGATGGCTGTTTTTGAGGAGCCAAAAAATATTGGGATCAGTTAGCAAAAGAAATAAAAAAAATATCGTAAATAGCTGAAAGTTTACACATGTTTTGAAGTTTAGGGGTGGTTTTTGGGTTTAGGGGTAGAGCCCAAAAATTGGGCTGGCTGTTTTAAAATTCGTCCGCCATTTTAAATTTTTGAAAACGGACTGCAGATTCGTAATCAGCGACCTCGAAACCCCCCCTAGTAATGAGGTTTAAACGAATCCGATGAATTTATTAATTGGAAAACTTGGAAAATGTATGTTGCTAATATTAAAGGGGTTGGTTTTTGATGAAGGGGTGAGTTTTATAAATCGGGAATATTTTTTTGAAGAGCCCAAAAAAGCCAAAAAATATAGTGTATTTGATTTTTTTTAATTTTAAGTTTTTACATAGTGGAGGTTCTAGCTTGACGTAAGTGGGCAGCTTCACAAAAAAATTAAATTTTTGGAAAAATTTAAAGAGCCCAAAATTTCTTAATAGGGCCCATAAATAGCCCTAAAAAAGTCCAAAAATCTAGTATAGTCGGATTTCTAAATTTTAATTGTGGAGGTGCTGGTTTGACGGACCTACTTTGACTAAGATTGCCTAGTGGGTTCCTCTCGTAACCAGGCAAATTAGTCAATTTCTGGTATACGGGGGTTAGGAATTTTTTTCAGTGTCCATTGTGTTAATTCTAGCAATATTGAAACTAATGTTAATTAACAAATTTAAAGAACTTTTGCTATCAGACATTCTAAATTATTTTTATAGGGTGAATGATACCGTAGTCGGCCATTTAAGGAAATGTAGCTACAGTAGTCGGCCACCAACATTTTTTAGTTCATAATATATAAATATTACTTAAACTTTGGTATACAAAATAAAAAGTGACGTACTATTGAGACCCAAGAATTTTTTATTTTTCTACATAAGTGATTTCTTTTAATTTTAAAAATAAAAATAAAGTGGCCGACTATTGGGACATGGACGATCTAACTCTCAGTTACCCTAGCTACAGTAGTCGGCCACTTACATTATGTAGTTTATATTATAATATATAAATATTATTTAAGTTTTTTTGTGCAAATTGAAAAGCGGATATGCTATTGAAAAGAAAGAATGTTTTACTTTTCTACATAAGACACTTTTTTCAATTTTATGAATAAACGTAAAGTGACCGACTACTGGGAGGTGGCCGAACTTAGTCTCACCCACCCTATATAAGGAAAAATTTCTGTAGCGTATAAAGTGGAAAAAAAGTTGGTCGGATCGAAACTCACCTATGGGTGAGTACCGAGGTGAGTACTTTAATCTCGAAGTATTGTTACGTTTTATCAAAACCTGTAGGAGGGGGAGGGGATTGAATTATTTTGAAAAATGTAATCAGTAAATTTTTGAAGAGTTATAACTTTTAAACCATTCGAAAGAACACGAAAAAAGCTTACGAATTTTTTTTTCCACTTTAACATTAAATAAACAATTGAAAAAAATTTTTTTCTAAAAACAAAATCAGGCGTTATGCAGAATTTTATCATCTTTAAAACAAGACCAAGAACGACAAAATCGGTTGAAATTTGTAGGCTTTATGTTAATTTGTCCACGGCCATGTTTTACGTCCCACTCTGCACGTTGCTCGGGATTCGAGGGCGCTTTAAAAAAAAATACATTGTTATTGAACTATTCCAAGTTACCGTTTTTTCCTTTTTTTTAATCCTCAATAAATTCTCTTCTGGGGCGGTTAACTGTATTCAGTTGAATCCTATACACTGAAATTATTTTTTATACATTTAATTTTATACTGTTGGACTCTATACAAAATAGCTTGATGAAATAATATTAAACTCTAAACTGTGGAATTACATAGGGTAAGTGTACCAATTCCGGCGAGTGCATCAATTGCGGCGCGTTCATAAAAAGTAACTATTATTACTATTATATTTAATATAACTGTTGCAAAATGATTAAAAAAAATTATTTTAATCTTTTTTTGATAAAATTACTTATAAAGATGCATATTTAAACAATTATTAATTATATATTATATAGTAAAATAACAGCAATAAAAAAAACTACCACGCCAAAATTTTGTGCTCTTTATGTGCTTTTCAATGACAACAGACACACCAAACTTAAGAAAAACGTTACAATAAAATTAAGATTTTGATCCACTTGAGTAAAATAAAATGGTCAAGGTACATAAGATTTACTCAAATTTCTAAAATTCAACTCTAAACTCATAAAAATTTGATTTTCATTCTTTTGAGTAAATAATATTGTCAACCAACATAACATTTACACAAATTTCGTATTCTCAAATTTTGTGCTCCTAACCTCTTACTCAAAAACCACCCCCATTTCTAATATTGAACTCTAAACTCATAAAAAAATTGAATTTCAATCTTTTGAGTGAATAATTGTGTCAACTAACCTAATATTTACTCAAATTTCATGTTCCCGAATTTTGTGCTCCTAACCCTTTACTCAAAAACCACCCCCAATTCTAATATTGAACACTAAACTAAAAAAATTAGAATTTCATTCTTTTGATTGAATAATAGTGTCAATATTATTTGAGAGAATAATATTCCCTCAGAAGAATCAAAATCACGATTTTATGAGTTTAGAGTTCAATATTAGAAATAGGGGTGGTTTTAATTAAGAGGTTAGGACCAAAAAATTTAGGAACATGAAATTTAAGTAAATATTAGGTTGGTTGACACTATTATTCACTCAAAAGAATGAAATTCTAATTTTTATGACTTTATAGTTCAATATTGGAAATGGGGGTGGTTTTTGAGTAAGAGGTTAGGAGAACAAAATTCGGGAACATGAAATTTGAGTAAATATTAGATTGGTTGACACTATTATTCACTCAAAAGAATGAAATTCTAATTTTTATGAGTTTAGAGTTCAATATTAGAAATGGGGGTGGTTTTTGAGTAAGATGTTAGGAGAACAAAATTCGGGAACATGAAATTTGAGTAAATATTAGATTGGTTGACACTATTATTCACTCAAAAGAATGAAATTCTAATTTTTATGAGTTTAGAGTTCAATATTAGAAATGGGGGTTGGTTTTGAGTAAGTGGTTAGGAGCACAAAATTTGAGAATACGAAATTTGTGTAAATATTATGTTGGTTGACAATATTCTCTTTCTCAAAAACCATCCCCATTTCTAATATTGAACTCTAAACTCATAAAAATTAGAATTTCATTCTTTTGAGTGAATAATAGTGTCAACCAATCTAATATTTACTCAAATTTCATGTACCAGAATTTTGTGCTCCTAACCCTTTACTCAAAAACCACCCCCAATTCTAATATTGAACACTAAACTAAAAAAATTAGAATTTCATTCTTTTGAGTGAATAATAGTGTCAACCAACCTAATATTTACTTAAATTTTATGTTCCTAAATTTTTTGGTCCTAACTTCTTAACCCTTTGCGTCACAGTGGGTCGCTCAGTGACCCACCTTTGGTTTTTCACTATATTACAATTATATTTCATATGAATTCGCTTGAAAATCGTTACTCGGGGGTTTTCGGGGTCGCTGATTACGAATCTGACTTTAGTTTTTAAAAATTCAAAATGGCCGATCCAATATGGCGGACATAAAAGTTAAAAATTAACTGAATTCTCTTGAAAATTGATACTCGGGGGTTTTCGGGGTCGCTGATTACGAATCTGATGTCAGTTTTTAAAAATTCAAAATAGCGGATCCAATATGGCGG
This sequence comes from Leptopilina boulardi, assembly GCF_019393585.1. NCBI lineage: Eukaryota > Metazoa > Arthropoda > Insecta > Hymenoptera > Figitidae > Leptopilina > Leptopilina boulardi. The sequence continues at coordinate 2,305,338 of NW_026137948.1, read as the reverse complement.
ACATAAAGTTGAAAATTGACTGAATTCGCTTGAAAATCGTTACTCGGGGGTTTTCGGGGTCGCTAAATACGAATCCGATGTCAGTTTTTTAAATTTCAAAATGGCAGATCCAATATGGCGGACGAAAAAATAAAAAGTCAACGCATTCGCTTAAAACTCGTTACTCGGGGGTTTTCGGGGTCGCTGATTACGAATCTGACTTTAGTTTTTAAAAATTCAAAATGGCCGATCCAATATGGTGGACATGAAGTTGAAAATTTACTGAATTCACTTGAAAATCGGTACCGGGGGTTTTTCAGGGTCGCTGAATACGAATCTGATGTCAGTTTTAAAAAATTCAAAATGGCGGATTCAATATGGTGGACATGAAGTTAAAAATTGACTGAATTTGCTTGAAAATCGTTACTCGAGGGTTTTCAGGGTCGCTGAATAAAAAAATAAAAATAGAATTTCAGAATTTTAAATGTTTAAATAGAAATAATAGATGCTTATCTTTAAATAATGTACCTGACAACACTTGGATTAGTAACCTGTAAAAATAAACGTTTTTTACACTCAGCAGTATTGTTATTTACAAAATTGTTAGCATTTATGTTTTTGTAACTGAATCCAATGTATACCTTTTTTTACTATCATAAAGATTGTTGACGATCGTCATTTGTTTTACTGACTTTTTTTTGCGACGATCGTCATTTGTTTTATTTATAAGAATAAAAAAAATAAATAAATAAAAAAAACAAGGTGGAACCAAAATCTTGCCACGTCCACGTCGTTGGTTCTGGGTAACGCTGAGAGCAGGATAGATAAAAAAAATGAAATTATTATTTTCGAAAAGTGACATGAGATTCGTATTCAGCGTCCCCGAAAACCCCCGAGTAACAATTTTCAAGCGAATCTAATCAATTTTCAACTTCAAGTCCGCCATATTGGAACCGCCATTTTAAATTTTGAAAAACTGACATCAGATTCGTATTCAGCAACCCTGAAAACCCCCGAGTGTCAATTTTCAAAGAAATTCAGCCAATTTTTAATTTTTATGTCCGCCATATTGAATTTTTCAAAACTGACATCAGATTCGTATTCAGCGACCCCAAAAACCCCCGAGTATCGATTTTCAAAAAAATTCAGTCAATTTTTAGTTTTCATGTCCGCCATATTGGATCCGCTATTTTGAATTTTTGAAAACTGACATCAGATTCGTATTCAGCGACCCCGAAAACCCCCGAGTAACAATTTTCAAGCGAATTCAGTTAATTTTTAACTCCAAGTCCGCCATATTGGATCCGACATTTTGAATTTTTAAAAACTAATGTCAGATTCGTAATCAACGACCCCGAAAACCCCCGAGTAACAATTTTCAAGGGAATTCAGTTAATTTTTAATTTTTATGTCCGCCATATTGGATCCGCCATTTTGAATTTTTGAAAACTGACATCAGACTCGTATTCAGCGACCCCGAAAGCCCCCGAGTAACAATTTTCAAGCGAATTCAGTTAATTTTTAACTCCAAGTCCGCCATATTGGATCCGCCATTTTGAATTTTTAAAAACTAATGTCAGATTCGTAATCAGCGGCCCCGAAAACCCCCGAGTAACAATTTTCAAGCCAATTTAGTAAAAAGAAAAATGTGTGACTTAAAGGGTTAATTAAAATCACCCCTATTTCTAATATTGAACTGTAAACTCATAAAATCGTGATTTTGATTCTTCTGAGGGAATATTATTCACTCAAATAATATTGACACTATTATTCAATCAAAAGAATGAAATTCTAATTTTTTTAGTTTAGTGTTCAATATTAGAATTGGGGGTGGTTTTTGAGTAAAGGGTTAGGAGCACAAAATTTGGGAACATGAAATTTGAGTAAATATTAGGTTAGTTGACATAATTATTCACTCAAAAGAATGAAATTCGATTTTTTTATGAGTTTAGAGTTCAATATTAGAAATGGGGGTGGTTTTTGAGTAAGAGGTTAGGAGCACAAAATTTGAGAATACGAAATTTGTGTAAATGTTATGTTGGTTGACAATATTATTTACTCAAAAGAATGAAAATCAAATTTTTATGAGTTTAGAGTTGAATTTTAGAAATTTGAGTAAATCTTATGTACCTTGACCATTTTATTTTACTCAAGTGGATCAAAATCTTAATTTTATTGTAACGTTTTTTTTAAGTTTGGTGTTTTTGTTGTCATTGAAAAGCACATAAAGAGCACAAAATTTTGGCGTTGTAGTTGTTTTGATTGCTGTTTTTTTACTATAGGTGAGGTGCTAGCTTACGTCTTGCTAGCACCTCATCATTAAAATTAAAAAAAAATTATTTATTGATGAGCAAAAAATTTTTTAATTAGGCACAAAATTAGCACATAATTGTAGCATATTTGATTTTTTGATTAATGCTTGTGGAGGTGCTAGCTGTACGGACGTCTACAACTGTTCAAATTTAGTTTCTTAATTTTGCGCAGTGGATTGCCTAGGTTCATGTAATTACCAAAAATCAATAAATAAAATTTTTTTAATAAGTTATTTCATTTCGAATTAATTTACATTGAGCAAATGAAAAGATTAATTGAGAATTTAAAAAAATAACTTTATAGTTAATAAATTTTTAAACAAAAACAAAATTTAATTTTATATGAGATATCGCACTTATGTTTTAATTAATAAAAAAATTTTGTACAATTGATATAAGTGAAATTTTTTTTAAATTTAATTTTCTTAAAGTACTTAGACTTTAAGGATAACATTCTCATCACGGCACTCGCGTTTCACGCTCGAAAATTAGAAAAATGCGATAGCAAAACGTACAGATTTAGAGAAATTATTAAAGAATACCTATATATATAAATAAATTTTTTTAAAATTTATGTTTATTCAAGCTATAATTATAAGAATAAAAATTCATAGAGTTAAAAGAATTAAAATAAATGAGTATTGGTCAATAAAAATTATAAATATAATTTTATTTATTAATAATGTATATGTATACTTAATATAGAATATAGTAATTAGTAAAAAATTATATTAAAACATAAAAAAATACTGCTCTTAGCTTAAATGAGGAGATATATTGAAAAAACATTCAATACTGCATAAAATCTTTAATCTTGTTAGAAATCTTCAATACTGTTGCACTTATAGATGTACGTCGCCGCTATGCGCCTACTGCCCTTTTATCTTGGTGTTCAGCTGGATTAGTCTTGGAAATGATTCTGAAAAACAGAAATAATTTTATTTATTTTATTGAATTTCCTATATTTATCCATATTAATTTCTTTTCTTAACAGAGGCGTAACTATCTTTTAAAAGGAGTGGTACCGTTAAATCTTTCAAATTTGACGATCTAAAACACTCCACCATTTCCTCTCTTTATACTTCTTGAGTTTCAGAAGTCTGCAAGTTTGGTAACTCTGGGGCATATTCCACACATCCATATTCATCGTGTTTACGACACATTGTTGATCGACCATCTGGTTCAGAATTTTCGTTAAGACGTTTCTTATTATTTTTTCTAAAACTTTTCATATAATCTGCAGCATTGTAAATTTGATCACAAAGAGTACATACTCCATATCCTTCTGTTTCGCTACCTACTTTGTCGTAGAATATCTGGATAAATATCTGGATATTTTTTGCAAATGAAAGCAGAGAATTTTTATGCTGTTTTATGCTGGCTCATAACTGATAGCCTGTTCTATGGGTGGACACTTATATTTTATAATTTTTTAATCTCATATAGTAGGGGAGCCCATGAAGCTAAATGGGGATTTACTCGAGCGTCATGGGGACGAAGATATTTTGTAGTTTAGATAATAAGGAAAATAAAAGGTTCTATAAAGTTTTCCTTTTTAGTGGTGGGGGAAGCGTCTATAAATTTTTAAAAATGTAAAAAAAAACAATTACATGGAAATACTCGAGCGTGTCAGATATTAGTAGTTTAGATACTCCAACGTGACTCTGATACCAGAGGTATGTTCATCTGACGGTTTGCGTGGTGGTGTTGGCTCTCCGGATGGATACAAAGTAAAAAAAAAATTTTTCTTCGAGCGCGTCAGATATTTACGGAAGATGTTAAATGAACCTTAAAAATGCTCCCATTCAAAAAACTGACGTTTCGGAATTGACGCAAGCTCGTAGCGAATTGTTGAAAATGCAAAAAAAAATCGCCATCTTGAAATACTCCAGCGTGTCAGATTTTTATACTGATGGTGCAGCTTGATGCTGCAGTCATGATAGCCGAAAATCTGACGATTATTTTGAGGAATATTGTTAATCTGACAGCTGTTTTGTGATCAGCTGTAATAGTGTCTTGGCGACGGAGAGCAGTGTCAGAAATCGAGATGGTGCGAGAGAGTCAGAAATAGGAAAAAAATGAAACGGAAGATGAGGCACGGAGTGGGGAATGCGTGTTGTACTCGAGATGCGCGCTTTAATCTCCATAGACGATTTTCATTACTTCGGCTTCTGGAAATCGTCAGATTATATTTTATTCGTGATTCTTATGTTATTTCCTTCAAATTAAAAAAAATTTAACCGCGCTCGAGAATGTCAAGTCAACGTTTTTTTTCAAATTTATAACCCTCCCACTCCCTTACGTTACGCTCAAATCGTCAGATTTTTTAAATGTACATTTTTTAGCTGGTAAATAACCCACCTTCCCTTAATCTGACGCGCTTCAATATTTCCGACGATCGATTTTTTTTACTAATCTGATGAGCTCTCCTAGTCGCACGTCTTGATAAAAAGAGTTAATACTTGGAAGAGGTACTTAACAATATGCAAGGTATCTCCCCCTGTGTTCATCTGCCGCGCTCGAGTTAATCCCAAAAAACACATTGGGCTCCCCTACTAATATGATCGACCATGATGTTGAAATATCGTTTTCATAATTTGCACAAACAAAAAACATTTCTGTCATCGTCGAATGAAATGAGACATATTATTCCAAGTTCGACATTGCATTGGTAACGAGAATGACGTACACACAGTGCATCTCCTTTATTATATGAGGTTCCTTTTACACATACTTTATTACACTCTTGCATATTTAGAAGTTTTTCTTTTCGTACAGATTCTTGAAGTGCTTTCGCATACATATAAAGGAAGAAAGATGAACTTCCACGTATTTCAACTAAAAATCTTTAATGACTGCCTAATCTAAGGAAGCTCTGAAGAAGTTCATGTTTTTCACTTAAAGACTTAATGACATTAATAAAATTATGAAGAGATCGTATTGTCCTTTTAAAAATAAGTATACTTACTTTCAAATCTCATAGTCCAAACTTATTAAAGGTCCAAATATAAGGATGAAGCTCAGATAGTGGTGCTTAGAACGTAATTTTTCTTGAAATAAATTTTGCCTCATTGTAAAATATTCATTGATTAAACCCTGAAGATGTGGTAAACGTGATTTATCGATATCTGGTGCACACACAATCTCTATAATTTCTGTTAGTAATAAAAGTAACATCCATAAATCATCGTAAGCATCTTTAATGTAATTCTCAATTAATAGTGGGAAATGACGCAAAAATTGCCATACTTGACAAGCATTTCCTAGTATTCTATTCTTATTTCTTTCTACAGGACAGGGTTTATCTCGTCGATCTTCAGTTGAATAATGAAATAAGTCAATTAATTTATTTTATTGATCAAATAAAAACCATTTTTTGTAACAAAATAATCTATAAATAATTTTAAATTAAACGCAATCACACCTTCAAATAAATCATGAGCAAGACAAGGAGGTACACCAGAATTAACCATTTTTTATTAACAAATTGTTAAATTCATCATTTTTGAAACGCAGCAAAATATCCCAGTGGGCACGGAGAGATGGAATGTCTTTAAGACAATTTTGTCTATGTCTATCCATGGAACTTCTTAAAGATATCTTATGTCTTGAAGACATCTTTTGGACATACGATGCGTTTAAGACGTTCTTTGGACAGACATAGACGTCCAAAAGACGTCGTAAAGACATCCAATATCCCCGTGCCCACTGGGTTACCGCAATGAGAAATTTAAAATAAATATTCAATAAATAATCCGACAATGATATCTACAAATATTAGAAACAGAATATTATAACAAGTCAAGAAATTTACAATTTATTTAGTTAATTTATTTAAAACTTACATCTGTATGACTGCTTTTTTATAGTATTAAATAATATTGTTATTATTTAATTTATAACTGATAATAAATTATTCGTGTATAATTTATTAATTAATTGAATGTAAGATGAGTAATTATAAACAACAATTTACCGTAGTTTATAGAATGTTTATTATATTACACAATTGTGGGTAACGTTGCAAAGCCGTAGTTTTGGATACGTCTTGCTCTACAAAAAGATAACTTAGAACTAACTTAAGGACCTTGTCCTAGACCATTCGAAGCTTACAGCTAAAGAAGGGGGACCAAACTAGTTTTCTAACATTCCTTTGAACAAGGGTAGTAGAGAAACTTTGTTAAGTATTGGGCCTTGCGTCACAGCTGTGCTATGGGAACATAAATTGACGAGTTTTTATTTATTTTTCGTCAACTCCACTTCGAAAACTGATATTTGTGATTTTTCATTTTAAATATATACAGCTGTGTTGATAAGGAACTATCACTGCTGTTTTCATCTATAGTATAGATGAAAGTCGCATTCTTTTTATTTTTGTATAATGATTTTAAATGATTTCCATTGTTGTGGTGCTGTTATTATAATTAAAATTTAATACACATTTTTCACACTTCACTTTTCTATTTCCTTCCAGACGGCACTCGGTGCCATATTTATAAAAACTATTAATTCGTCAAATGTTTATTAAAAATGAATTTTAATCCAGTCTGAGTATATGCGAAGGCGTATTTTCATAAATGTTAGGTTTAAAGCCACTGAAAGTGCTAAAAGTAACCCAGTCAAAAAGTTGTATACACTGTAAAAAATTTTTCGGAAATATTTCCGAAAAAATACGGACAGCACGGAACCCCATGGGGTGGAAATTTTTCCGAATAGAAATTGGGAAAAATCTCCGACATATTCCGGAAATTTTTCCTACTATTGAGTAGGAATTTTTTCCGAACTTGTTGGAAATTCTACAATTTACTTAAAAATTAAAGTAATAAATTCATAAAATATAATATTTTGCAATAACATGGTGTAAGAAGCATCAATTAAATAAAAAAAAAATATTTTTATGATAATTTTGCAATTATATCTTCAGATCTAGAGGAACCGATTTGGTTAGGACTTGAACTCTCGAATCATGGGTTTTATAGTTTGTGTGTGTATCTGTGTATACAGCCTACAACCATTGGGAACTGCCGCGTTAACGCGCTCGACCAAGGGAGGCTATAAAAAAATTTTGTGTTTGTACACTGAAAAACTCTAAGGCGTAGGGAGTTTCTAATAGTGCAAGTGACCTTAAAGAATTTATTGTTTTATTTTAAATAATTGTCGAGCAAATTTTTTTAAATATAAATATATAATTTTCTAAATTGATATTATATTTATAAATATTTATAACGGTCGGAAAAAATGCAAAATTATATACATTTATATGAACCATTATTTATAAATTAAATTTATTAACAAATACTATTTTAATTAATTAATTTATTTATAACTGCATATGATTACAATTAAATTATAAAATCTAAGTAAATTTAATTTTATTTCAAAAACATAATATTTTCCCTATTTAATAATATAGTAATTTCCATTTTTTAAATAAAAAAATTACTTATCCTCCCAATTTCGGAAATATTTCGTACTAATATTGGTAGAGTATCCATTGTTTGTGGAAATTTTTCCAAAGTTTCAGGAATAAATTCCAATTTTCATTGGAAATACTATTTTTCCTCACATTTTCGGAAATATTTCCTACTAATAGTGGTACTAATATCTATTATTTTCGGAAATTTTTCCGATATTTGAGGAATAATTTCCGCTTTTTGCGGAAAAACTATTTTTCCTGATCTTTTTGGAAATATTTCCTTTTAAATATTCGGAAAAAATGTTTTTCCTCCTGATTTCGGAAAAATTTCCTCTTATTTTATCGGAAATAATTCCCAAATTTTTTACAGTGTAGCAGAAGCCTGAATTCCGTATACCACGCCTAAGCTGGTATACGGAATCCTGACTTTTCGTATTACAGCCTTTACTGTAATACGAAATTATAAGGAGGTTGTATGCGGACAACTTTTACATGACTTTTAATGATGGAATACCTGTTTTAAGATAAAATGAATTATTGAATATTAATATACAATATTTAAAAATACTTAATCATAAGGGATATAACAATTCAAAGCCAAAAGTGTTATTTTATTCACTAAATGTGTAAGCTGTGACAAGAGTGAATTGATGATAATGATTTACCCGATAATATTGTTGTTACTTACCGACAATAGATATTAACTGAACGCGATTTATAAGAATTTTATTGTTTTATTTGAATTACCTGCTTTCTCTAATGTACAAATGGTTTTTTTATTTACAAACTTTTAAAATTAAAACCAAAATTTTATTATATAAGGGAGTGTAGTCAGGATTGGACATAGTTTTAACTTTTCTCTAAAACTTCCCCTGTAGGACGAATTTTGAGATTTCTCGTATATGGTTCGAAAGATCTACTAAAATGCAATGTTTTTGCTGAAAATTGTAAAAATATTTGACCAAAAGTTTCGGACTTATAGTCAATTGAAAAAAAGTAGTCAGGGTTGAACCAAGTAGTCAGGGTTGAGCCACTGTAGAAAATCAATGAAATATGCTCAATTTCGGTTTGAATATCGGGCGGTATCTGAGCAATTCTTTTAAGGAGAATTGAATGTTAATCGGCACTCATGCATATATTACTTGATTTGAAGCTTAAAGTACTACGAAAGTTTCTTATGATTATTATAGATTATGTTGCATTCAATAATCATTCCAAATTTCTTTTTGTATAGAGCAAATAATATTTTTTACGAGGCTTTATATCAGTTTTACATATTATTCGAAAACTTAATTTCTTCATTAATTTTTAATCTATTATTCTATTATTTAATTAATTGTTAATGTGACATTTTTATTGATAAAACTTACCTAAATATGTGTATATTATCCTGGAATGTTAAAAACTTCAATATCACTTCTACACTGTCACCGAATTTTTTAAATTAAATTTTAAAATGAAAAAAATAAAATATATTATATTAATATGTTTATAAGTATATTTTAAAATTTAATAATTAGTTAATTAATTATCTTAGATGTATAAGTATATTTTAAACTTTAATAATTATTTAATAAGATTTTAAAAGTGCATTAATTAATTGAAAAATTAACAATTAAAAAACTTTAGCAATAAAAAAACACAAGAGAACACCCAGTCGAAAATCCTACGCTACGTTAAGCTGAACAAAAAGTTGTTTTGAAGTATTGAAATAACCATTAGAGAATTGTGAGACAGTAGATAACTAGCTATAGAAAACTTTCAGGAAGCCTGTTATGGCCGATTTTTCGCTTCCACGGAAAGCTTGAAAATAACAAATTTTGTACGTTTTAAACAAAGCATTCAAGTAGCTTTGAGAGAGTTATCAAAGAGTTGCAGGATTTTGCATATATAAAAAGAAAGCGTTCAGGTGGCGAAAATTAAATGAAGCGTCATGGATGTTTCAGGAAACAGCGGAAAAATGACAATGATCAAAAATTAAATTTAACCTTTCTTTCCATCTTTATTTATCTCGTAAAAATATTATGTATTAGATTATTATATTTAAATATTTTAATAAATAATTAAAATATTTTGTAAATTTTTAACTTTTAGTACATTGTTGTCAACCAAAATTTGTAAATAAAAATACGCTGTTAAATTCATTTTCATAAATTATGAAATTCTAAAAGAATAAAGAATATATTATTTATAAAAAATATTCATAAATATCAAGTATAAAAATAATAATCTTTTTTTTTAAATATTAAATATTTTGTCTTTTTTTTAAGAAATTGTATTCATTATTCAATATAAAAGGTTTTTACCGTGTTCGTATTCCTAACCCCAAATTTTGCTCAAGTTATATATAATTTTTTTCGTATATAATTTAAGTGTTTAAAAATAAACGTTTTCTTTGAAAAATAATTTTTATATAATATATAAAGAATAATTATTAATTGTATAAAACGGATTTACAAATTACTATAGAATTTTTATGATTTTTCGATTTAGTTTAATTTAATGAAATTATTCTAGTTTTCAGGAAGTGTAAAAAAGGTAATTAAATTACATATTAATTTGCAACTTGTGAAAAGCAAATAGAATTGCTTTCTTACACATTAAACCAGGCATTAGGAAAGCATTCACCAAGCAAACTGGTAGACCTTTTGCTAGAAGCTGTCCACAGATATTCAACAAGCTGTAGAAAAAGCTTCCCGTTAAGAAGTCAGAAAGCAAATATCACAGAATTTTAGGTCTAATGTATAAATAGTTGCCATGAAGCTTTTGAAACCTTCATAACAGTTACCTGAAGGCCATGTGAACCCTTCAGGGAAACTTACGATTTTCGACTGGGGCATTACTTAAATTAATAATAAAATTTTTTTTAATATATATTCCATAAATGTTTTTAAAAATATAAGCATTCTTCGAAAAATTTCCTAAAGGTTTTGGGTAACAAATTTAAAAATAAAAGTTTTCCAAATAGAGTGGTAATGCACAAGTTTGGAACAATTACTAAAAATTTTGTGAAAATTGCATTACCTATAAGGATTGAAAAATTTCCTGAAAGATTACCAAAAAAATGTTTGAAATTATTAGAGTAATAACACATAAGTTTCGTAGAATTACCAAAATTTGGAAAGAATTCTTTACCCAGTAAAATTGAAAAATTTCCTAAGAAATTACCAAAAAAATGTTTGTAATTATTGGAGTAATAATACACAAGTTTCGTAGAATTACCAAAATTTTGGTAAAAATTCTTTAGCTAGTAAAATTGAAAAATTTCCTAAGAAATTACCAAAAAAAATTTTGAAAATAATTAGGGTAATAATACACAATTTTTGTAGAATTTCCAAAACTTTTAGGAAAACTCTTTTACCAACAAAAATTGAAAAATTTCCTAAGTAGGGTAAGTCCGGGGGAGTTGGCCATACGGGAGAGATGGCCAATTCAAATATTTTATAGAATTTTCTGCTAGGTATCGCTTATTAAAGATTAGTTCGCTTTGTTTTGTGGCAAAACACAATTAAAAGAAAAAACTTGACGAAAAATATTGAAAAAGTATTTAAAAATCTGATTTGTTATTTTGACTAGTTCGGAAAAAAGTGATGAGTTTACGTTTCTCACTGGTGTTATGTTATTTTATAGAATAATTTTGAATTTTATTTTTTTCTGTAAAGTACATGACCCAAGCTTTGTCATAAATTTATATATATTCAAAAATTTTATTTATTTATTTATATTTTAGTTGTGTTAATTTGTCTCCTGACATTAGGAGAGATGGCCATGTTTTTTCGAGGTGAGATGGCCATACTGTTTAAGTTATTGGCACCCTTGAGATTCGTATGTTCGCTAAAAAAACATTAATTCTGTGGCAAATGACATATATTACAACAAGACACTCCAACAAAGATTTTCAAATTTAAATATGATTAAATAAAATAATCACTATTGTGTAATTAAATCTGAAAAACGTTTATAAACAATCATAACACAGGTCTACAAAATAAGACTTTTTTATATATATATCAGAGTGGTTTTCAATGTATTCTTGTGTGCTGAACACGATCCGGGGTTCTAAAATTGCGTATGAAGTCAGGATTTTGAGTAAAGTGGGGGTAAAGTCTTCAAAAACCATGTTTTTGAATGTTTTCAGTATTTTTTTCTCCTTAACCTGAAGTGCTAGAGACTTCTATCTATAGGCTTAAATTGAAGTTTAAAACGTACATTTTAAGACCCATATGCGCAAAATAAAATTTTTTTTGAAATTTTGATAAAATGGGGGTAATGACCCCAAAAATCTTTTTAAGTGACTTGAAACTAATTTTTTTCAAAATTTCAATTTTTTTATCTTGCGCATACCTATGTGTCTTAAAGTGTAAGATATGAGCTTTAATTTAAGCCTATATAAAAGTCTCTATCACGTCAGGTTAAGGAAAAAAAATACTGAAAACACTCAAAAACACGGTTTTTGGAGACTTTACCCCCACTTTATTTAAAATCCTGACGTGATACGTAATTTTAGAACCCGGAATCATGTTCAGGACACAAAAATAAATTAGAAACCACTCTGATATCTCGAAAAATTTCCTTGTAGCCTTGTTGTGATGGTGAGACAGACAAACAGACAGCGCTTATGAAAATTGCACTGAATTTAATCATAAATGTTCGAAATATAGTCAGAACAAGAAAAAAAGACTTTAATCCCTTTAAATTAAAAATTTTGATAAAGCGAAAAGCTAAAAATTGATTTTAAAGTATTGGCCATCTCTCCCGTACGCCTATGGCCATCTCCCCCGTACATTCCGGGAGAGATGGCCAAACGCGTTTTTTAAAAAATATTAATTTTAAGATTGTTTTCATTTAAAAAATTTCTCATTTCTATCATTTTTTATAAGTTAAATGTTCAATGTTTAATTATCAATAAAAGTTAATACTTAAATCACTCTCTTTTTATTTTTACAGACCTTTAAAAAAACTATGGCCAACTCCCCCGGACTTACCCTAATTACCCAAAGTTTTGAAAAATTTTCCAAATCATTGGGGTAAAAATGAACAAATTTGGTAAAGTTACAAAAATACTTGGGGAAAATTACTTTACCTACAAAAATTGGTAATTCTACACAAGAAATAATAGGAAAATCTACCAAAATTTTTTACAGTGTACTTACATACAAAGACAGATGGCTCTAGTGTGATAAAACAAAATAAACGCGATGGCTCAACCCTGACCATTGTCCAACCCTGACTACTCTCCCCTACAATAAAATTCATATAAATCGCGTTCAATTAATATTTATTGTCGGTAACTAATAATTGTTATCGGGTAAATCATTACCATCAATTCACTCTTGTCACAGCTTACATATTTAGTAAATAAATAATAATAAATATCTTAATCGTTTCGACGAATGATGTGGCAGGAATCATATGTCTATTAATGTAAACAAAAGCTCTGTTATTTCTTTTTCTAAGCAAAAAACTTTGATATACTGTTACACTGTTGGTCGGGACTACCTCTCCAGAGTGCCTCGAGTACGAGACTTGGGATTGCTTTTGTGCAATGATTTTTCTTTTAATGACCATATCTCCGAAATAGTGTCAAAAGGTTTAAGATCATTAGATTTCGTTATGAGGTGTGCTTCAGTTTTCCACCACATGACTACATTAAAAGTATTATATTTCACATTTGTTAGATCCATACTGGAGTACGCCTCTTTCATCTGGGTACCTTACTACACTTTTAATAAAATTAGAATTAAACGTGTTCAGAACAGATTTTTTTTTAAATTGTCATTTTCCCTTATAATTTAGTCTTTTTAAATATTCTATATTAATATTCAAGAATTCATTTTATCTTAAAACTGGTATTTCATCATTAACAGTCATGCAAAAGTTGTCCGTATACAACCTCCTTATAATTTCGTATTACAGTAAAGGATGTAAATACGGAAAAGTCAGGATTCCGTATACCAACTTAGGAGTTGGTATACGGAATTCAGGCTTCTGCTATACAACTTTTTTTACTGGGAACTTAAAATTGTTTGTAAAATTATTTATTAGGTTTAGGTAAAATACAAAAAATAATTTTAAACAAAAGTCGACCTTGAAAACTCGATTCTCAACGACTTTCGTAAGTTGAAAGTCGACTCTGGCCATCTGGAAGCGACTCACTCATGGCTACTAGGTGTTCAGTTGAGGTGTTTCTTTCTGAACACTGATGGTGCAGGCCCGGTCAACTCCATTGAATAGAAATGACAACAATCAGCGACTCTACCACCAACCTAGCAACTAAATTTTACCCAACCTGTATATCTCTATATATAATAGATATAGATATACAAACTGAGTAAAATTAAGTTGTTATGTTGGTGGTACAGGCGCAACAGGTGCAAGAAAGGTACTCTTGTCTGTGGAGCCTCTTGTCAAAAGAGCCTCCTTGACTTCCTTGTTCCTCATCTTCACGAACTCTCTGTAGGAACTTCTGCGAGAGTTTGTGAAAGACACCTTTCTAGTACCTGGTGTGTCCTCTTCGCGACCTCTCTGGCGGAGCGTCTGCGAAAGGATGCGAGTATGACGTCATAAACTCGATCACTACACGGAAAAAAAACTACAACTGAACCGGTGAATGTTTTAGCCAAAACAGCTAAACATTTAGTCAAAAATGAACGAGCGATATTGGCAATATCACCGGACTGACGATATTGGATTTTAGTTAAAGAACAACATAACCGAAAAATGACAAATATGACAAATTATGTAGAGAGTAATATTAAATGCGTATTTTTAAATCTATTCAATTTTATATTCCATATTACAAACAATTGAAAATAAATTCAAATTAAAACTGTTTTAAAATTAAAGATCACAAAACTTGATATTTGTGATTTAAGAAATATTTCTTGGTAAGAACGGTAAATTTCCAAATATTTTCAATATGGCTGACGAATGAGATTCAACTCATGTTCACTTTAGCCGAATCGGCTAAACATTCGACTATTGCGGTGAAGCTAAATTCCCAGCGTTGGTTGTGTCTTTTTTCATATTAAATATATTCCCAAAATCGTTCGTTCACGTCTTACAATTTTTTTCCGTGTAGAGTACCGTCTCCTCGACTTCTCTGTACCGTCTTCTGCAAGCGGATCAAGGACTACGGTACATACCTGACTCTTCAACTCAACTGACTACCTCCCATTTTTTCCTTGAGTCCTATGAACCTATGAATGTCCGCCCTAGTTTTCGTTTGTCGTGATATAGCTTACATTTACATTTAGACAATTTATTGGGTGAACGCGACCACGTTATCGTGAAGGTACCTACGTAAACAGGGAAATGTTTGGAAAATTATTGTAGAAGGCAGTGCTATCGACCGAACAATAGTAGTTAAGCTCGACGTTAGTTAACCTCAGTTTCTTATGATTTAATGTTTTATAGATTCATTCTTTATCTTTTGCATTGAATAGATTCTTTTGTTCATTTATTATTTTATATTATACTTTTATTTTTGTATATTTTATTATTTTTTATTTAAACAATATATTCTCTTTCGAAGGTTTAAAGAAAGACTCGTTAATGACTACACCTCTCCTATAGATTATTGTTAGAAATAGTTCCAAAATTAATCTGAACATATTTGGAGCTTCACGCCACCAATAAGAATTTAGTAAACACAAGTACTCTGCCCCCATCCGGTGAGCGGTTTCTTTGTCAATAAAAATTCAGATCATTACAAAATTATGGTTTCATGTTTTTAAGTATAATATCTAAAATAATCAAATTCAATTTTGCAGAAAATCCCAGATGCTCCCCTTTCCAAAATATCGATGAAAATGTTATTTTTTAATTAAAAAGCACTGAAATTGCTAATAAAAATTATAAAATTCTATTTTTTGTTTCAGATCATGTGTAGCATTTAGTGGGAAAAATAGGATTCTAGGTGTAGCAGCTAAAAATCAAATGGTTACAAATATGAAAAATACCATTTATAATTTTAAACGACTATTAGGAAGGAAGTATAATGATCCTTTCGCTCAAACAGAAATGAAGAGTATGCCTTTCAAAACTTCTCAACAAGCAAATGGAAACATCGGAATACATGTAGGTGTTTTTTTATACTTTCAGCAATTTCATTGTGACATCTTGTTTTAATAATGAGAAAGATATTTAAAATTAACAAATCTAACAAACATTTTGAGAAAATTGAGACTTAAACGAAAGGGTTTTGCAAATATTTTAATTATATGTTTACAAAATTTGAGTAAATGAACAATCAATTAAATTTAATTTCTACTAAATTAAAATTAGATAAACTAAAATTTGTTTTAATGAAAATTTTTTCTGGGGCTCGTGAAATATTTTCGAAAATATGTAGAGAAATTTTTGATCCTAAGTAAACCTCTGTATGACCTTCTTAAGAAGGTGACGAAATTTATATTTGGTGACAAAAAATTCTAATCAAAAATAAATGTTTAAAGAATTAAATTTTGTTCATCGTTTCAATCACAAAATGAGAAAAGTCTATATAAAAATAACATAAAATCAGAAATGATTAGATTACTTAACAAAAATTAACTGAGTTGAATAAATTAATGGTTATAAGATTGTTACTTTTCTTTTTTGTTAAATTTGTTATTTATTAAACTTGAACATAAACATCTGTTTAAATAAAATATATGTTTTTATTTGCAGGTACAATATTTAGGAGAGGAACATGTATTTTCACCAGAACAAATTACAGCTATGTTGTTTACAAAATTGAAAGACATATCTGAAACTGCCTTGCAAACAGTTGTCAATGACTGTGTTATATCCGTTCCTTCTTATTTTACACAAGCGGAAAGGCAAGCTCTTTTGGATGCCGCTAGAATTGCAGGCCTAAATGTTTTACGATTATTCAATGAAACTACAGCTACAGCTCTTTGTTATGGAATTTACAAACAAGATTTACCTACCGTAGATACAGCTCCTAGAAATGTTGTCTTTGTAGATTGTGGTTACGCTAGTCTTCAAGTATCCATATGTGCATTTCACAAAGGCAAACTAAAGGTATTTCTTTTAATTTCTTTTTAATTACACTTGAATCTCAATATAAGAAGAAGTATAGGAAAACCAAAAATCTTACTATAACGAGCACAAGAGAAAATTCCAACAAAAAATTTGTTTTTTTTAATGTCTACTTTAAACCTATGAAATAATATTTATTTAACTACAGGCTTAGCACTTATTTACTAAAAGGTACTATTTGATTACTATTTTCATCCTTTTGCTACTAATAACTATTTTTTAAAGTATTTTTATAAATTTTTTATTTTTACTAGCGGCTCCGTGGACCGCTTCGCGGTCGACTACGTTACCTCTATGCTTCCATTCTTAATTTAAAAATATTGAATATATGTTGATTTTCAAATTTTTTAATTAATGAAAATAATAATTTACCTTCTAATATAATTTCCAACTTGAACAATATATATTATATAATAAATTTTAAATAATCAATTCAATTTTTATGAAATTATTAATTTGTAATTATATTTTCTATGCAAGGAAAATTGTTTAATATTTTTATATTTAAAAAAAATGGATCTCAAACTTCAATTAAATCAATTTTTAAATTGAATTATTGAATAATAATTGACGTTAAAAAATTTTGAACCATATAATTAATTTATTTTTCCATTTAATCTTTCTTTATATTTTTCATTTTCAACTTGTAAAATGAACAGTGTTTCATTTTTTCTTTTTTTTAAAAAAAAACTGACTATTGATTCATTTTGAAATTTTGTGAGCTATCTATTCAATTGTTAAATCAAACTTAATGATTAATATTCACAATTCTTTGCACGCAAAATTAACGAAAAAATTATATTTCAATTTATTTATATTTTAAAATTTTATTCAATGAAATTACTATTTTGAAAAATTAAAAAATTTAAATTACACAGGCACACAAAAAATAAAAAGTGGTTTGGCCAAGATACTACACTAGTCTATTTATTTAGATATTTCCATGTATTTCCATGTGTTTATTTCCATGTATTTTTTTCCGCTGAATCCGAATCCAAAGTCAGAATTGTCAGATTGGTTTTTATTTTTGAGATAAACTCAAAAAACTGCTCAGAAAGAAAAATAAAATCAAAAAGTGAAAAAAATTTGAATGACACTGAGCTAGTGTAATTCCATGTATTTTTTGCCACTGAATCCGAATCCAAAGTCAGAATTGTTAGATTCTCTCAAAGTTTTCAGATAATTGCAAAAAACTCCAAATCAATTTTTTGGAATTATCTTTAAAATTTGAGCCAATCTGGCAATTCTGACTTCGAATTCGGATTCAGCAGGAAAAATTACACAAAAATACACTACCGTAGTGTTTCGGCATAAAGAATTCTCTGTGCCCCTAATTCAAGATTTTTATCAGTTTTTGGCGATTAGCTGAAAGAAATTTTTTTTGCTGAAAAACGACGATAGTGCATTTTCATTTATTTTTTCACGCTGAATCCGAATTCAAAGTCAGGACTGACAGTTTGGCTCAAATTTTAAAGATAATTCCAAAAAATTGATTTTGAGGTTTTTGTTACTTGAGTTTTTTGCAACTATCACAAAAATTTGAGCGAATCTAACAATTCTGACTTTGGATTCGGATTCAGCGGAAAAAATACATGGAATTACACTATCGCAGTGATATTCAAAAATTTGTTAACTTTTTGATTATTTTTTTTCTTTCTGAGCAATTTTTTGAGTTTATTATAAAAATAAAAACTTATCTGACAATTCTGACTTCAGATTCATCGGGAAAAATACATGGAAATAGACTAGTGTAGTGTCTCGGCCAAACAGTTTTTTATTTTTTATGTGCCTGTGTTATTAGAGTTATTTTGTAATTCATTTGTCATAGGAAAAGTAATAATAGTTTTTATATTTTCTTTTTAATAACAAATGAACAAAAACGTAATATATTAAGTTATATTGAAAGTAGTAATTTTTCATTTATTTAAATAATAGCGCTCATTTTTCATTCATGAAAGAAGCGACTGCAGCTACATCTATATATTTCTAATCTTGATATAAGTTTCGCTTTTCTATTAAGATTTCACATTCTCAATGCTCATTCCTTATTTCGAGATTTATCGAGTTTAGTGCACCACTGTTTTTTTAAGAAAGGATTTTGAATAATTATGGGACGTTCCACTTCAAACGGAACAGAGCTCTAGCCGAAAATTGGCTTGATAAAAAAAATTGTTTAAAGTCAGATTTTCAAAATTCAAAATGGCGGAATCAAAATGGTGGTCGATTTTTTCGAAATTGGTTACTCGGGGGTTTTTGAGGCCGCTGAATACGAATCTAAAGTAAGATTTTAAAAATTTAAAATGGCGAATCCAAAATGGTGGTCAATTTTTGTTAAAACTCAATATTTTCTTCGAAACATGTTATTTGCAGGTTTTCGGTGTTGGTGAATGAATGATAAAATTTAATTTTTTTGATTAGATATGTTATTCAGGTGTTTTAGAGGCTGCTTATTTTTAAAGTAAAGAAGCACTTGTATATTTTTTAGCCAGATGTCTTTGAAACCTCTTATAAACCACTACATTGTAATTAACAGTGTACATTTTTTAGAGCTTTATGATATGATTTATGTATGGAAACGAGTTGGATATAACAATTCTTTTCAGAGAAATAGGCGACTCTCCAGATTTCAACAAGATAGGGATAGCAGTGGACCTCATGCAGTCTAGAGAGATTCTAAGAGCTGCATTCTGAACTGTGTCTAGAATTTTAAGGTTGGAAGGAGCACAGTCAGCAAATAAGGGAACGTCCCACTTCAAGATAGTTTGAATAAGGCCCCGATATACCATAAGAGAAAGAATCTGAATTGTTCCCCAAGAAACCCTAGAAACAATTTTTAAGATGCCATGGGCTTTAATGTCTCGATTAGCAATTTACTTTAAATAAGGAAGCCATGTTGAAGTTCTTAAAGGAGAGTCTAGATTTTAAGAATATAAAAACGGGTTTTAATAGGAGCAACTTCTATCCACAAATCTCTAAGCCAAATGCATAAATTTATGGCAAGAGAAAACTCTTCAAAAATAGAAGCTGGATCCTTGAAGTTAAGATAGATAAGCAGGTCATCGGCATACATGGTAAACTCCTTAGGGAGAGAGAACTCCTTCCTGAGGAACTCCAATTCCACAATATCTTCCATCAGAACCATCAGGGATAAAAGAGATATGTCTTTTAGTGGCAATAAACGAAATAAAATTAATTAAATTAGGATGAAATCCAAGATCAATCAAAATTATGTTTAAAATCAAGAGACGTACGTTCTTAAAAGTGCCCTTAATAGCAATAGATATTGCAAGAGTATGAAAAGAGTCAGCAAAAATAATCATTATTTTCGCGACGAAGATGGCCACGGAGTTCCATAATCAACGTTCTTTTCGGAACTTAAAAATACAGTACCGTCGGAAATTGTCGGTACGATTGACGTGCGCGGGATGAAATGTTGATGTCGCACCTAAATTAAGATATTTTAAGATTGAGAAAAGCTAGAGACTTGAAACTTAGATCACCTGAAAGCTGATAAAATTTTGCTTGTGAATATATACCTATAATTTTTTTCGACTTTCTGGACCGATTATAACACTGGAAAGATTTCGAAAAAAAACGTCTAATTTTCCCAATTTCGTACCCAGTTTTTGATTCCCTGCATAATCTAGGAAAATGCAAGGAAAAATTTGTAACTCCTACAACATAATCTTTAAGATCTTAGCTTTAAAAGTAATTTTTAAGACTTAAAAAATGTTGTTTCGTTTTTGAGATAAGTTGACAAATGTCAGAGCATGTTTTTACACAACTCAGCGTCAAAGATTAGTTCTTGCATCCTCGCTGCTTCTCCCCTTCCTTGCGCAAGGGCCGAATATCACTTTTATTAACCGACACAGATTCTCCACTTATCTTACCGGCGACAATATTGTGTCTACTTTTGAACCTATTAATCCAACTCGGTGTACATGTAAAATCTAAAATGCCAAGCTGCGATGCAAATAAAGTAGCCTTTCCTGCAATATAGGTCCATTCACAGGAATCCCTCGGTTTCGTTGCACCTTAAACCACTGTAATAACGCTTTGTCAATTTCTTCGTGTGCAGATGTCTTCATGCGTTTTTGTTTAAAAACATTTGAATTAACAGCAGATTCAATTTTATTTTTATTCTTGAATATTGTTGATATCGTTGAATGAGACACATCAAACTCTTTCGCAAGGGATGCATTAGATTCTCCTGCTTCTAATCTATGAATAATAACACTTTTTTCTTCAATTGAGAAGCACTTTCTTCGCTTAGGCGTTGACATTTTCGCGCGTGTTATTAGCAAGGTTTCTCAGTTGATGGAGAACACGAAACTGATTTAAATTCAATAACTTAAATATTGAAAAATATAAGAGAAAAGAAGGTACAGCTCATACATAGACATTATTTGTATACAAAGCTTAGTTCATTTACTTTATTAAACGGCTCAAACAGCAATTATCTGTATATAAATTTAGAATATGTCGTTATAACCGGACGAATTTTACCAATTTCTAATAAAAATACGTCGCTATAAGCAGATGGTCGTTATAAACGAAGTCGCTGTAAACGGACTCATGCTTATAGTAATTTCAATGTAAACCAAACTAAAGGGTTCAAGTATGTCGTTATAACCGGACAGTCGTTATAAGCGAAGTCGTAAAAAGCGGATTCGACTGTAATTCAATATGTCATACAAATGCAAAAGATTAACCATACACTGTTCATATTATTGTTTCCATAATTTTTACTAAAATAATTAGTACTACAAATTAAATTTTTCAAAATTAATTACAAATTTTAAACAAAAAATTTTAAAGTTCTGAAAAAGAAGAACATTTTTCCAATTTGGTAAATTTTAAGTACAATATTAAAAAGTATTTGTTAACCTTTTAATTAACTAATAATAATAACATTTTTTAAAAAAATTAATTAATATTCTAATAATCAATAACTGTAAATATAAGAAAATACAAGACGGGTTTCAAGCAGGGGCCCGCACGCATATTCGGCCCTTGCGCAAGGAAGGGGAGAAGCAGCGAGGATGCAAGAACTAATCTTTGACGCTGAGTTGTGTAAAAACATGCTCTGACATTTGTCAACTTATCTCAAAAACGAAACAACATTTTTTAAGTCTTAAAAATTACTTTTAAAGCTAAGATCTTAAAGATTATGTTGTAGGAGTTACAAATTTTTCCTTGCATTTTCCTAGATTATGCAGGGAATCAAAAACTGGGTACGAAATTGGGAAAATTAGACGTTTTTTTTCGAAATCTTTCCAGTGTTATAATCGGTCCAGAAAGTCGAAAAAAATTATAGGTATATATTCACAAGCAAAATTTTATCAGCTTTCAGGTGATCTAAGTTTCAAGTCTCTAGCTTTTCTCAATCTTAAAATATCTTAATTTAGGTGCGACATCAACATTTCATCCCGCGCACGTCAATCGTACCGACAATATCCGACGGTACTGTATGTCGCATTTTTTCAAATTTTTTTGAAGGTCATTTAGAGGTCGCTCTTTTGATTTTTATGCAAAATTTGTGCTTTTTATATAAAAAATTTTTTTTTCCTTTCTAAGTGTTTAACATTTTCAAAACTATGCGCGTTAATAGTAGAGGTTACCAAATCAGTAAAAAAAATTGGTCCAGGTTAAAAAAAATGTTTGAAACTTATTTTTATGACCTTAAATGAAAAAAACGGTCTCCTTCACGTTCAAAGTTACTTTATTTTAATTTAATGCCTCTTAAAAAATCCAATTATTTTTAGAATCTTTAAATAGGCAATATACCTTAATTTGGTAAAAGAAAATTTTGCTACATATGTTGTATTTGTTTAAAATATAAAGAATTTGAAGAAAAAATTATTTTTCACAATAAATAATCAAAATCATTTAATTATTTTTTGTAAAAATACACAGTACGTATATAAAGAAAGTATATCACATGGCTGCGAAATTTAATTTTTTTCAGTACTTTAAGTAGCTCTAGGTGATTCTTGTAGATTTTTTTGTGCTGAATACGAATCTGACCTCAAAAATGGTCACATCACGTCAGGATTTTTAGTAAATGAAGACTAAGGGCAAAAACGGGCTACTTTAGCCATTTTTGATAATTTTTTTTGGATATAAATTTTTTTTTTCATTCTTCGACTAAAGGATCTTATAGTACTACTCTTCAGCTTTAAAAGCCTTTTTGTAAAATTATTTTACAATTTTTTTTAAAGTTATGACATTTTGAATTTAAAACTTTTAGTAATGTTAACATACACTTTGGCCATATATGGCCACCTTAGAAAAAAATATTAAGCATAATTCAATTTTTGTATCAATGAGTATATTAAGGTTTTTGGGGTCACTGAATGCAAATTTGAGGTCAGATTTAAGCAATTAAAAATTTGGATTCATAGACTCCAAAAACCCCGAATAAAGATTTTTGAACAAATCGAATCTATTTTTAAATGTCCCGCTATATTGGGTCACCATATTGGGCCCGCCATTTTGATTTTTAAAATTTGACCTCAAATTTGGATTCAGCGACCACAAAAAATTTTAATACGGTTGTTTTGTTGTGAGAAAAAAATTTGAAAAATATCTTAATTGTTTTTCATTGTGTAGGATGTGGAATTTCAAGTTTTTTGTGGTATGTAAAAATTACTAAAAAAAATTTGTCAAGTACATTTTTTAATAATTTATTTTGAACATCTTAACGATAACACAGCCACAAAAAAAAAAAAAAGTACCCGGGCCGGGGAATGAGACCACCATTTCTTGATGTATTTTGATGCGCTGAACACGAATCTGAAGTCCGTTTAGCTCCATCACGTCAGGATTTTGACATAACCTCAAAAAACATAGCTGATTTTAAATGACAGGAGAAATTTTTTAAATAATGGCAGATTTGTTTGAATCTTGTTACTCGGGGGTTTTTGGGGTCGCTGATTACGAATTTAACGTCAGATTTATAAAATTCAAAATGGCGGATTCAATATGGCGGACGAATTTTTAAAAAGTAGTTGGATTTTTACGAAAATTGGTATCTAGGGGTTTTGGGAGTCGCTGATTACAAATTTATCGTCAGATTATTCAAATTCAAAATGGCGGATCCAATATGGCGGACGAGTTTTTAAAAAATAGTTGAATTTTTATGTAACTTGGCCGATACTGGGGTTCCGAGTCTCTGCATCGTAATACGTTTCCTACGTGTGTCTGCTATGACGGCATCAAAGCCATTATCCAGGGACTTAGCCGGATAGCGGACAAACTCCGTTGTCCACCGTCACCGCGTGGAGGTACCCTGGATGCAGACACATGTAGAAACATAAAGATATTTGACCACCGTACTATATCTGCCATTTTACATTTGAATAATCTGACGTTAAATTCGTAATCAGCGACTCCAAAAAACCCCATGATACCAATTTTTGTAAAAATCCAACTACTTTTTAAAAATTTGTCCGCCATATTGGATCCGCCATTTTGAATTTGAATAATCTGACGATAAATTTGTAATCAGCGACTCCCAAAACCCCTAGATACCAATTTTCGTAAAAATCCAACTACTTTTTAAAAATTCGTCCGCCATATTGGATCCGCCATTTTGAATTTATTAAATCTGACGTTAAATTCGTAATCAGCGACTCCAAAAAACCCCATGATACCAATTTTTGTAAAAATCCAACTACTTTTTAAAAATTTGTCCGCCATATTGGATCCGCCATTTTGAATTTGAATAATCTGACGATAAATTTGTAATCAGCGACTCCCAAAACCCCTAGATACCAATTTTCGTAAAAATCCAACTACTTTTTAAAAATTCGTCCGCCATATTGGATCCGCCATTTTGAATTTATTAAATCTGACGTTAAATTCGTAATCAGCGACCCCAAAAACCCCCGAGTAACAAGATTCAAGCAAATCTGCCATTATTTAAAAAATTTCTCCTGTCATATAAAATCAGCTATGTTTTTTGAGGTTATGTCAAAATCCTGACGTGATGGAGCTAAACGGACTTCAGATTCGTGTTCAGCGCATCAAAATACATCAAGAAATGATGGTCTCATTTCCCGGCCCGTGTACTTTTTTTTTTGTGTGGCTGTGTAATTCTTATCTTTACATAAATTGTCTATTCACGATGGCAGTAGAAAAGTATCTGCCTTTTCTCGCAAACATCTAGTGAAGGTCCCAAGGGTGAGGAGGGAGTCAAAATTTGCAAATTTAGGAAAGGGAAATCTTGACTCTCGATTGGTGAAAATTGGGATAAACCCAAAAGGCTCGAGCGTTGCCGTTTGCTCGGCCACATGCAAGACATATGGAAAGAGTGACTGTCTGCGTTTTACCTGGAAGCGTCCTAAGCAAAAGTTAGAAAGTAATAAAAAAAGGGAGTTGTTATTTTAAGTTTATAACTGACGTTTTTCTATTTATTTCGATGACATAAAATTATAAACGCTTCGACCGTACAGAGGATTAAGATAAAAAAGATCATTCCATAAAGCTTACAGAGATTTTCAAAGTCCTCACCCATGTCATCATAAACATTATTGTTCCTTATTAGTTAAGTATTTAAATTGCTTTACGCTAAATTATGATTTCTCAGTGAACACAAAAATAAAATTGAAAGTTTTAATAATATTCGACTCGACAAGAAAAGATGGAACAGTGTGCAGGATATGATTCAAATGAATTAGAAAAGGACAGAAATATCGCTCTTTTCTTTTCTACCTCATTTTAAACACATCCTGCACACTGCTCCGTCGTTTCTTGTGCGAGCACAAAAAGTAAAACGGTTTCGCAAGTAAAACGGTTCCCTTACCTTCACCTTTTCATTGGCTGGGGTGGGAAAGGAGAGGAGATCAAAACCTCTTCTCGCACCCCCGCACCCACCCAGCCGAACCAAAGATACCTTCCGGTTTCGTAACTGCGGAGCCTACTCTTCCTACTATTGCTCAGGGCTTGTTAGAAGAGAGAGGGGATCCAAATTCTTCTCCTCCCCCTTCTGCTTGATCCCTGCCGAGCATTTAGGCATCTCCCGGTCAACTCGGGTCTTCCGTCTTTATCTTTTGTCGACATAACCTTTATGACAAAGGTCTCGATATGTCTCCAGGAGTCCACACTTTGGAGCAAGTCAGAGACCATGGTATCGGGGTTGAATCTAGTCTCAACCGCCGTAAACATGGTTTCTCTATCCTCGCTTCAGTGCTCACAGGAAAATAGCGTGTGTACTGCGTCATCGATTTGACCCTAGTAGAAATTTGTCGTGGATGCACTAGATTGACTCAAGTTACTTGACAGTTTTTCTCGCGGACGCTGATTCTAGCTGAACTGATAAATAACTGTGAAGTTACTGATCAGTGCTTTTTGAAAGAAATTCAAGTTGAACTTGATAATTCCACGACTCAAAGCTATCCAGTTTTTTTAATGGCACTGTCCAGTGCTGCTCGAAATTAAATTCATATCCTTGTCATGGCGGTGGCGCTTCAATAAGTCTAGTAACTGGACAGCTATGCTAGGATTTTGTGTATTGACATTTCGCTTGCTTGATTTAAAAAAATTACAACTTGTTTATAAAAATTAATAATAATAATATTAATATTCCTTTCTCAAAAAAAGACAGTGCATACAAAACACATGAAAATGTATCGAAATATCTCGGTGGTCGAAAAAATTGAATTTAAGAAAAAATGAACTTTGCTTTCCAGAGCATCTAAATCAATATTCATTTTATGAAAATCACTGTAAATTATTGTTCCACATATATATTTTTTGCATAACTTATCTTATTGCAATAAATATACACTTGCAAAATATTATTTGTTGTAAATGTTTGCCAGCTGTCATGAATCAGAAACGAACATAACCTATATTTAGTTGAAATCACTTGATTGGCCCAAGACAAAATAGCGCGCGCTTTTTTAAAATAATAAAATTTATTAAATTATAATAAAATAATTGCAATAAATTAAATTATTATGAAAATAATATTACCTTGAATAAAAAGTGTTTTTAGTTTTTAAAAAAAAATGATTAAACAATTATTATTATTTTCAGACAAATTTTACAAATATAGTAGAATATTATTTTTCTGTTTGAGTATATTATAATAATATAATAATAATAATAATAATAATAATAATATTATATTATATCAATAATTATTAATTTATTAAAATAATTTTATTTATAAAATTTTACATATAATTTTTGAGGATAATAAATAAAAAAAATTAGTAATTAGTTTTTTATAATTGTCTAATGTTTAAATTAAATTATAAGTAAATCATTTAAAATCAAATAAACATCTAAAATGTTTATTTGCCTAGAAAATAATAAAAATAATATGCACAAATTCATAATATTATTAGGTACAGTGAAATACGTCAAGCATTTATTCTAATATCACTGATCAGAACGGCCGAGTTGCGTAAAGCGTGCGTTTCTTTCGTTCCCGCCCAGCGGACCCGTGTTCGCTCCCCGGTAGCCCCAAGATTTTTTCGTTGAAACTGCGAGAAGTGTTTTAAGGTTTATGTTATGACATTCATATTAATATAAAAATTATAATTGTTTCAGTGTTGTTAACAGTTCAGGTCAAGATGTTGCTTCAATCGTTTTACTTATGTAAATTTTTTTTTTAAATCCAGTTTAATTGTGAATGAAAAATTACATTTTTATAACGAATTACTATATTTAGTGCAATATATTTTCTTATAATAATTTTTGTTGATAATTGGAATATTTTTTTTAATTACATAAAATAAACGTGTTTACTACATTAAATCTTATTATTAAATGAATTTCGAAATATTTAAAAGAATTAATTTGACTAGTTTTTCAAAAGTCCTATTGATAAATAATTATCAAGTTGGGCTGGATAATAACTTGATGAAAAAAGCGTGACATGACATTCGAGTTTTTAGCTAGCTGGTCAGTCAAGTAACTAGACAGACTCCAGCGCGACTAGGCAGTTCCTTTAAAATAGCTAGGACAAATTTCTACTAGGGGAGCATGGCAGTACACGCATTTCGAAGCTTTTCTTATTTTAAATCTATGGAGGTAATAGCCGAAACAACCATGACCTGACATTGCTTGTGTCAGGTAATACCCAACTTCGCCGTGCTCTCTATCAAGCCAGGTGGCGAGGTTAGAAATCAAGCGGTGTGTCCACCTTCCTTTTGAATCCCCATCCCATCTCTCTTGCCATCTCTCAACGAGACGTTTCCTCGCTTCATTGCGAATAGCCGCCTTTAGGCTATTACAGTTTCCTTGATCCAGCGAGCCCGCTAGGTCCTTCCTTAGCCTGAAGACCTCTTGTCTTTTTCTCGTCAATAAATCTACTGGTGCAGTGCTCGCCAGAACTAGTACTGCACTCGTTGAAACCGTTCTGTAGGCTGAAACCACATACATACAGTTGCTTTGCTAGACCCGCGGTGGCCACCAATCGCCTTTTCTTTTCCCTGGATTATTATTCTAATTATTATTATTATTAGTATTATTATAATTAATATTACTGTATACTTAAGTACGTTAAGAAAATTAATATTTTTATAAGAAAGCAATATATTTAACAAAAAAAACAATAAATTCAATAGTGAAAATGTTTTTATATTGCTTTCTTAAAGTTTTCTTATTATTAAGCATTTTATATAAACGCGCTTTTTTCAACCTATAAGAGAGTTGTAGCGCAAGCGCAGTAGCGGTTAGAGGGGTCATTGGCAACTCTGGGTTAAATTGTTCCATTTTGGATGTTTAAAAATTGTCTGTTTTTTTTAAATTCTCTGAAATCTTTTAACTGCAAAAATCGCATTATTTTAAATAATCATAATTAGTGACAAAAAAATTTTCAAAATCCAAATTTTAACTAAAAGATTAAAATAAATTTTTTTTAATTTTTCAAAGTCTTTAATATTTTTTGAACTCAAAAAGTCAAGTAAAATTTTATTAAAGAACATTATGTATTGAAAATAATGTATATCATAATTTAATTTAAAATATTTTTATCTATAGATGCTGGCAAGTGCATCTGACAGTCAATTAGGCGGACGAGACATTGATACAATTCTCGCAGAATACTTTTGTAAAGATTTTCTATCTCGATACAAAATTGATGCTCATAATAACCCACGAGCATACTTAAGATTACTTACTGAAGTGGAGAAAATAAAAAAGCAAATGTCTGCTAACTCTACAACACTTCCACTGAATATAGAATGTTTCATGGAAGAAAAAGATGTGCATGGTGAAATCAAACGAGGAGACATGGAAACAATGTGCTCGCATTTGTTCAAACGGGTTGAATCTACTCTCAAACAATGCCTTGCTGATTCAAGTAAGATAACTGAAAAGAAACTTTTTATTATAGATAGTAAATGAGAATAGAAAATTAATGAATAAATTCATTTAAAAAATTTTTTAATTTATTTTTTAGTTTGGTAGGTCAATATTTCATCTAAGTCGGCAGCAATTTAGTTCTTCAAAATTATAATTTGCAGTAGTGTTTTTTTTAGAGAAACATGAAAAAATATAAAACTTGGGGAATTTAGACATTCAGTTTGAACAGTAATTATTTTTTTCAGAATTAAAATTAGAAGATATTCATTCCGTGGAACTAGCTGGTGGTTCCAGCAGAACCCCAGCTATTAAACGTTTGATTGAAGAAGTTTTTGGTAAAGGAACATCAACAACGCTTAATCAGGACGAATCAGTAGCTCGTGGTTGTGCACTTCAGTGCGCTATGTTAAGTCCCGCTGTTCGTGTTAGAGACTTTTCTGTTACTGATATTCAGCCGTACCCCATAAAACTTATGTGGGATCCAACTCAAGGAGAAGAGGGGTGAGTTTACTTCAATTATAACTGAAACCATCAATAAAATTCTCTATAAATAAGAATATGATCGAACTAAATTTAAATTTGAAAGTCGAATATCAAGTGACAAGGAGACTCCTCTTTCGGACGAAATAAATTTATGTATACTGCTGCGGTTCAACCATGTTTACAACTTTAATTTTTATACACTGATTATTAACACAGAATATTCCAAAGCAGTAAAATTAGGTTTAAATTACTACAAATGTATTTAGTTTTTTTTTCTTTACAGAAATAAATAACTATTCTTTTTTTAGGCAAATGGAAGTATTTGGATATAATCATCCGGTTCCATTTTCAAAAATGCTTACATTTTACCGTTCAGCACCGTTTTCATTGACAGCTGACTATATTCATCCACCGAAATGTTATCCCCAAGTCAAGCTTGGTATGTATTTTATTTATTTTATATTATCTTCATTATTCATTTAAAACTAGGGTAATACTCCGTCAGAAAAAAAGCGATTTGTAAATGGTCTTCCGATTTCTTTGAAACCTTGGGAAATAATAGTCTTATATGAGTTAGATTTAACCCTAAATGGCGGCCACTACGCTATGTTGAAGATTAGTGTGGCGTTTTTTTTTTTTTTTTAATATCTCCGAAATTTTTTGATCGATTTTAATAAAATTTACAGGCGAAATAGTTAAAAGTACGTAGTTTAATTTTATATTATGACCAAAAAAAATTTTTGAGTTAATTTTTATTTCATTTGGCCTAATTTTTGAATTTTTGTATCTATTCTTTAATTCTCACTGAAAATAGTTAATATTAAAAACTGAAAAGTGCTATTTGATTGTGATATACTTTTTATATTATTTTTCATTTTTGTTAATTCTCTGTTTTTTGTTTCGATAGTTTTTTTTGCTTGTCTTTCTGAGTGTTTCTTTTATTATTCATTATTATTTCTTTATTAGTTTTGAAATATTGCTCCTTTTTAAAGGGATTGAAGCAAATGTACCTTGGCATTGTAATGAAATAATTATCACTCTAGGCGAAGTTAAACTTAAACACTATCTAAAATTACTCATTACAACTAAATAAAAAGAATAATAAAAGAAACACTCAGAAAGAAAATCAACAAAACTTAAAAAGTATCGAAACCAAAAACAGAATTAACAATAATGAAAAATAATATAAAAAGTATATTACAATTAAATAGCACTATTCAGTTACCGATAATATAGATCGGACGGTGGAGTGCCTTGGCTTGCGATCACTGAGGTTAAGTACAGCTGAGTACGGTTAGTGCTTCGATGGGTGACCGTCTCTGTGCTCGCTATAGCCCTGGTGTTTTTACTGTGATCGAGATATATCAAGCGGGAGGTTCGACGTCGAGGATTTGTTTGTACATTTGTGATGATTATCCAAATATACATTTGCCAAAAGTCCAGGCAAATGCGAGTGCTGCTAATAAAAGTCGGTCAACAGCCACAATTTAAAAAAAGAGTTTGTGAGTTTAAAGATTTAAATAGAGTTGTGAGGAAATTGTAAAGACCCCTAAGGGGTATACAATGAAATCAATATGAATTAGCACTTTTTAGTTTTTAACATTAACTATTTTCAGTGAGAATTAAGGAATAGATACAAACAAAGCTGCTTTATGAAATACACTGAGAAAAAAAGCTGCCGCGACGGCTGGAAAGTCATGCTATTGTAATAGGAGTTGCACTGCCATTGGAACACTGCCGTTTTAGCATTATGATACTGCGAACGCTCTGTATAACAATGCTAAATGTCAATATTTCATGTTAAAACCGCATTTTTCTGTTGTCAGTTGTAACTCATGCCAAAGTAGCATG
Organism: Leptopilina boulardi; assembly: GCF_019393585.1. Taxonomy (NCBI): domain Eukaryota; kingdom Metazoa; phylum Arthropoda; class Insecta; order Hymenoptera; family Figitidae; genus Leptopilina; species Leptopilina boulardi. The sequence continues at coordinate 2,273,934 of NW_026137948.1, read as the reverse complement.
GCTTTACCACTAAAACGACAGTTTTTTTTAGTGTATAGTCACAGTGTGAGGTGGTCTGTGCACGTTTGCCCCCCCGCTTCATATTCTGCCTCGTCACGGAGTATAATTGCGCGGCACACGCTCTCACTAAAATCGCAATATCTCGAGAACTATTAAAGTCTCCAAAATTTTATTTTTAAAATGAAAGGTGAAATTATAAGGAATCGATATTTGCTTATTAGAAAGTTCAAACATTAGGCCAAATGAACTAAAAATTAACTCAAAAATTTTTTTTTTGTTATACCCAATTAATTGTCTTACCCACATTAATTAAATATTTTAAAGAACCATATTAAAAGGTGGTTTTTTAGTCTTTTTTGTTGATTTTTTTTCAAAAGAATACATGATTTAATTAAATAAAACTTTATCGTCTTTTTATTCGTGTTTTAAATTACATTTCTAATTTTTTTAAAGTATTTTTCTTAAAAAACTTATAAGTTTCTTCACATCAAAGTTTGCTGTCTGGGTTTATTGCTATGACTAACTATATTAGGAACTTGAATTTTAACTGATATTTGGTATTGCTAAAATATATACCAAATTAAATTAAATTTTTGATATTTTTTCAATCCGTTACGTTTTATTTATTTACACAAAGATCCCGCAGTCTATCTTCGACCATAAATGGTTAACAAAAAGATGATTTATTGCTGATTAATGTATTTCAATTAATGAATATAAATAAAATGTTTCTATTAAAAATGAAAGAAAAATTGAATCATTCTATGTAAGAAAAGTGTTACTGCAGTTTGCAAATTTCGCAGTTTTTTTTGTAAATATTTATTTATTTGTGATATTCCACGACAAACGGAACAGAGCTATAGCCAAAAATGTTTTAATAAAAAAAAGGGTTTAAGGGCTGAAAAAACTTGTACACTTTTGTACTTTTAAAAACAGATGGGCGATTTTAGAAATTCAATATGGCGGCACCTGGAGGTGTGATATAAGTCGCCAATTTCACGATGCGACAAACACAAACATGAATAAATTTGAAAATTTTAAATGGCGGTCGATTTTGTAATAATTCAATTTTTTTCCTCGAAATTTGTTACTGGGGATTTTTGGGGTCGCACACTGAGAAAAATGTTTAGTCAGAGCAACCAAAATTTGGTTGGGCCAACAAAAAAATTTTGTTGCTATTTAATCCACCGTACTATTTGATTGAGTCAACCAAAAAATATGGTTGAGTGTTTTTTGTTGCCAAAACAAAAATGTTTGGTTAGCTCAACCAAATTTTTTTGTTAGGTCAACAAAAATGTTTGGTTGATCAGACAAACAGTTTTTTTGTAAAATTAAAAATTTTATTCTATCTTATTCCTTTTCTTTTTATCTTTTTTATTTATTTAATTATTTATTTATCATCAATTTAACATTGAATTGACACTAATTGACCCGTGGAACTGCCGTCAAGCTTTGGTCTTCAGAATTATTCTAAGTTTGATTATTCAAATTAAACGCTTGTATTTGAAGAGCAAGTGTCATGTGATGTAACGTTCTCATCTGTTTCCGAGAGTCGCTTATCCTCTCGTATCAGCCTTGCTATGAGAGTTTTCATTTTCCTCTCTGCTTTGGGAGTGCATTCCCATTTGAAGAGCTACCGATTCTCCGTCTTTAATTTTAAAATCGTAAAATTGTTGCCACGTACTTTGCTTTGCATCTTAACTACTATCCGCATATAATACAGAAAGTTTGTCCCAAATTTGTTTTGGAGTTGTACAGTAGGGTGCCTCAAAAAAACCCGATTTTTGAATTTCTGTAACGCTACCTCAAAATAATGTTTCTTGGGGAAAAAGAAAAGATACGTATTTAAAAAAAATTTTTTTATTAATATTTAGAAGTCGCGCTAGTCCGTTTTTCATGAAAAATGGATTTTTACAATTATTGACTTGTTAAATATGCAAAACCGAAGCAAAAATATTCGGGCCTTTTATAAATTTACTCTAATGGTATCACCAAATGTAAAAGTTGTGTAAAATAAATAGATATATATATATAATTTGAAGGTTATTACAGACCTGAAAACATGTAAATTTTAAATTTAAGTGTAAAAATGGGTCCAAAAAGTCAATAAATCTTATTTTAACTAACTCTAATTACTATGACTTTGTTGTGTAAATAAAGGACTTTTAATTCTCTTATATGGACCAGAAAAAATTTAACCTTTAAAGATAACATATGCGTTTTACTAGTACCGAAGTTATTTTTTATTGGCGATTTTTTAAATAATAAGTTTAAAAACATTATTTAGTAGTTACCCGAGACGTTAATAGCAAATCAAATGTCAATTTTTCAAAATTCAAAATGGCGAATCCAATATTCTTTGCTCGAAGTCGTGACTGCTGTTCTCACAGCTCTGAGTACTGTGTAGAATTATTTTTTAGAATTTAGAAAACAAAGGAACGTTTAACGTCAATTAAAAGGAAGATAGCCATGGTTATTTTTTTTGTCAATTATTGATTTTAATTGTCATGTTTATAAACAGTTAATGAATAACAGAAATAAAGAAATGAAAACTTTAAAAAATCTTTTTAAAAACTATCGGTTTTAAAATTTTTTTTTTAGTTATATGGGTGATTTGCAAATAACTGTCATTTTTGAAGCGAGATTTTGTCCCGTCAAAAAAGGAAACCAAATTTGATTTTTATTACATAGTTTAGTTCATTTTGGTTATTATAGTTTATGTTTAAAAGGAATCTACAATATCTCAAATACTTTGAGAGTTACAATAAAAAATAAAAAAATAACATACCACGGTCCTGACAGTTGCACCAGGGTTCTGAGAAATAATTGAAACTCATCAAATTTATTGCTTACAATATTAATTTATTAATAAAATTAACTTCTTTGAATTATAATTAACATTGGTTATGTAATTAGTCTTTGGAAACAATATTTTTAAATAATTGAGGTAAATATAATATGAAGCGTTAATCATTTCTTCAGATTTCTGGCACTTCTTCTGACTGCCTGTGTCGAAATTTTCTTTACTTTTTTTGGATTACTGTTTGTAATTTCTGATTTCCTTTTAATTGATCCTGACTTTTTATTAGAAGAGAAATTCAATGATCCTTGAGAGTAGTGTGAACAGATGCTTCCTGGACTGCATGTAGCACAACTGAGAAAATTAAACTGTATCACAAAAGAGTTTTCTTTCTTCCAAGTATATTGATGGACTTTCCTAGTACCAACAAAATTTGGTATTTTATCAGGTAATATCGAATCGATTTCTTCAATATTGTTCAACTCCACGTGAGAAAAAATCAAACTCTTTATCAAAATAAATTTTCATTTCTAATCCACTGATTGATTTTTTTTCTTTTTTGGTAATTTGCACTGTTATGAGCTTCTTAGTTTTCTGGTTAATCCTTTCTTCCTTTTTGGAAACCCATTTAGTGTAAGTGACTTCTGGTAATTCGTTCAAGATAACAGTGTTTAATTTTAATTTTTTTAGTGAACAGCCTTCACATTTCCTTGAAAAACATTCGGTCGAGCTTCTTTCACATAATAAACTTGCGAACACCTTATCTATAGAATTCTCTTGCAGAATATTTTGTGCGTGTAGTGACTTAATTAGCAACGAAAAATTTTCGTGGATAAAACAAGCACAAGTTTCGCGAGCAGTTACATTTTTCTCAATACAGTAACACGGACGGTATCTTGTAAATGTTGCGTAGCTTACTCGAAATGATTTTTCTGAAGTGAATTTGTTATGTAAGTCAATTATACTAGCATTCAAATAACGCTTTTGAATTTTTTCTTCACCTACTATTTTAAAACTTTTTTTCCCTGGATCAATGGTAGAATTCTCCTCAAAAAATTGTTTGATTTCATTCTTAACAAAATTTGTTTTAGCTTTAGTTGATTTCACGAATTTGAGCAAGCTTTTAGATTGAGGTAATCTACTTCGGACGACAGGTGCAACATGTTTTTTGACATAAGTTAATACTCGATATTTTCTTATGACCTTACCAGATAGAATCCTTCCTAATACTTGCTTAACCTTGTTACTTTTACTGTTTTTATAACTATCTTTTATCTCTTCCATTAAAGCCATACCTGCTACAGTATTTATCTCATTATTATTATTATTATTATCCGTAATGTTATTAATTTTTTTTCTATTAGATAATTTATTTTTAAGACGCTTTACTTTCTTAGACATTAGTTTCATTTTTTCCCTTAAATTGGTGTTCACTTGTCTCAATTTAGTGTTAACTGCGTAGCATTTATTTCTACATTTCTTTTTCTTTATCTCACCTGCCGATTGTTCAATTAATGGGGTTAAAGATGATTCTACATTTTTTTTCCGAAGACGTGAAGCTCTTTGCCATTCGTTTTGTTGTTTCCGCCTAACACGTTTTTCTCGAGGTGTTAATTTATCAACTGTTTTACGCTTTCCTTCTGCAAACCTTTTTTTATTTCTATTTTTTTCGCGCTTACGATATGCTTCATATTTTACAGGATCATTCTTAATATTTTGTCTCCTTTTTCTTTCTGCATCTCTTTTTTTCTGAAGTCGTTCGGCTCTTTTTTCTTTACTTTCTACCTAAATTTGAAATAAAAATATTCAGAATTTTTATTGTAATTTGGGACATATTAACTGCGTATTAGAAACCAATTTAAAGTGATATCTCATTTTATCAAATTACTTGAAGACTTAGTTTCAAATTATTTACCTTTTTCAAAGGCTTAAACCTTTTTTTTCTTTCTTTCTTTTTTTCTTCATTCCTGGAAACTGAACTTCTGGTTTTTATTTTTTTGTTTCGAGACATTTTTAATAGAAAAAACAGGTGGTAAAAGTCTTGCTATTCTTCTTGATAATGTGGCTAAGAAAAGATCTGGTGAAAAGTGAGGTTAGATGAGGTTAGGTTGGAACTAAACGCACGCTCGTGATTGGTTCGTCTTCTATCACTGGAAATATTACCCCTGTAACCAGTGTTGGGTAAGTAATTTACCTCTGGCATATTACCTGTAAAGTTAAAACTTACTTAAATAAGTTTAAAGACGTATATTGTTAAAATAGCCACGGTCCTGACATCCACGGTCCTGACAAACTGACTTTAAATTAGTCTATTTTCATTAATATTGAAAATTTTCAGAATTCCAAACGTACGTTATTAATATTTAATATATACAACTTTTCTATGCAAATAATTTAAAAAAATATTTGTTTACCTCCAAGTAATAAATTGCCACGGTCCTGACCATAAGTTTCTTTTCAACAGAAAGCACTTAAAAACTACAGAATTTCAATAAATAATTTTTAAATTTTTCCTTCAATAATCGTTGATAATTTGTTTTTAACATTCCTGCTTCAAGATTGTTTTGATAAAAGACAATTAAAAATTAAATTAAGTAGTAAAATATTTACTTTTGTAAGCACGTGTACAAAATTGTTGAAATTGGGGACATGAAACAAAGTGCTCATACATATAGAATACCATTATATTAAAATTGTTTTTATATGTAAAACATCTAGTTATATTTGTACTTTAAAATAGGCAAAGTGTAGTTTTAATATTTGATCGCATTGAAATTTTGTCAGAACGTAAACTCAAAATTTTAAAAAGGGGCATGCCACGGTCCTGACATTTTAGGCCTATTTTCCTAATTTTAACTATTAAAATGTTTACTTAGTGAGCTAAATATGAAGTATCTTTGAAAACAGGGTGCCATTACTTGGTATTCAAGGTAATTAACACACAAAAAAATGTTTAAAGTAAATTATCACTGGGGACATGTAAAATGACAGTTATTTGCAAATCACCCATATAGCAAATAAAGTTATTATATTATAATGAAATAATAAATAATTATTTTTAAAATAAATTATTATAGGTAAGTTTTAAATATTTATTTGTATTTCACAAGTTTTGAGATTTTAAGATTTCTTAGCTAATATCAAATTACAACCTAATCTAAATTTACAGATAATTATGATTAAAAAATAATAAGTTTCGACATTATTATTTTAAATATTTATCTCTTGAAGTAAAAAAAATATAAATAATCTTAATCAAATAATCTGTTTTTCATAAAAATATTAGAAAACATCTAAAATTGATTAAAATTGTCTTGAACGCTTGTTTAAAATTGTTGTCTATTTTTTATTAAAGGTTTAATGTTCTTTTATTTCTTTAATCCTAAAAAAGCAAAGAATTTATTGCTACATTCGTAGCTCTGAATAATCTGTTGTCAACTAATATAAAACAAAACTCTGATTACTGTCAAAAAAAGTTGTGATTATTTTCTGCAGAGCATTCAGTGCTGTGTGGAGAACTTTCAGAACTCTGGAATTTAATTTTTTGATTTACACAGTAGCCAGTGCTGTGAGAAAAAATACTCAGTGCTTTCAGATTTTCTCCGTGTAGTTTTTCTATAATCATTAATTAAAAAGGTTAGTACTTTACAAATTGCTTGTTTTCATTTGTTTACACAAATTAATTTTTTTTTGGTTAATTATTATAATATAATCCATTTTTGAAGAACATAATGTCTAACACTACAAAAAAAATATGAAGATATTTGGCTAGTCGGAATCCATGCAAAAAAATTGAAGGATGTATTTTACCAACAAAACGTCAAGTCTTAGCACCATTTTTTTTATATTTGAAAAATAAGAATACTGTTCAACGAAGTGCACAATTAACTAGCCAGGAAATCATACACTTTTGGTTGTTAAAACGAATTCCTTGCAGAGAAGAACGAAATGTAATTGTTTGTATAACAAAGTTACACAATGATTGGATAAAATTACAATAAGACAAATACGAAAAACATCGTTGGTTATAGAAAAACGTAATAATTTTACCGATCAATTGGATAATTTGTTTGATATTGTTTCAATGTCAAATAGCAGTCAGGCAAGTCTTAGCCAGTTAAACAAAAGTCTTTTGAATTCATTGCGACTAAATAAAAGAGTAAACGAAATATGTATAATGGAAAGTGAAGTCAATGCAGAAGGAAATTTAATTGAAGAAAGAACTGCAAGTAATGAGAAATCAAAATCTATAAAGCGAAAGAGAGGCAAAAAAGTACTAATAAAACTAAAGGAAAATATTGATATGCGAGATGAAGATTACTCCGAAGAAGATCACAATGATGATAATGTAGATGACGATGATGATGATGATAATGATGACGCTGATCTTCCTAATAGTTCAACAGGTTTGACGACGAAAAGGAAAACAAGATTGGATGTAATGTCAGACGAGTTTTGTGCTGTTTTAGATAGAACAAAAATATGTAACACTTAAATTTAAAATTTTTATGTTTTCAGGTCTGTAATAACCTTCAAATTATATAAATATCTATTTATTTTACACAACTTCCACGTTTGGTGATACCATTAGAGTAAATTTATAAAAGGCCCGAATATTTTTGCTTCGGTTTTGCTTATTTAACAAGTCAATAATTATAAAAATCCAAATTTTCCTTTAATAAATTAACAAACAAAGTACTGGTTAATGTATTTATTCAGAAAATATGTTTATGGAAAAATTAAGTTTTGAGAGTAACGCAGTACTCGCTTCAAAAGCTCGTTAACAACTAAGTATCTTGACAAATGCAAGGTTTAGAGGGACATGGTCATTGCCCATAGACACACTCACATAGTCACAACCAGGACCAAGTAGGGCTATACCTCTTTATTCCTGCACCGAAATAAAAAAAACCACATATGCCAGATTATTGGCACATCTGCAGTTTGCTTGTTTCATTATAAGTTTTCCGTGTAGGTCAAAAATATTAAAATTAGAAACTTTTTCTTTCTGAATTAACTAAACGAAATGTAATAAATAAAAATTTCAAGATTTTGCATTTCAAAAAATGATTAACTTAACACCTATGCTTTACATATCTATGCAAAATTTCTTCTATATATGCCTATATAAAACGAAAAAAAAAACAAAAGAAAAAGTACCATAATAAAGAAAATGTAAAAGAAAATTCAATTATATGAATATTTTAATGAAAAACAAATCAATCGCTTTAAGTGGAAGGTAAATTGTCGGAATGATTGTCTATTTCAAAGTTATCTGTAGGATTTTCTGAGGATTTTCATAATCTCCAGGGTTCTCAGGTGTAGAATCATGATGATAATGTATGATCATCGGAGACAAAATAATTCGACCTTTTTCTTTTCTCTTATCTTTTTGTCTTTCTTTGAGGGTACTTCTACCCATATCCCCTCGGCATTGGCTTTTTCTGTCTGAGGTCCACTAACAGGCAAGGCTTTTACTTCCTAATGGATTTCCTCAGACGTCCTTTTTTTGACACTCCTCTTTTCTGGGCGTGTGCCGAGGGGCGTTGTTCCTTCCGCTTGGACTGAGGTGTCACTGGAGTACTGGAGGTGTTGTGCTGGGAACTTTTTGGGCCTTTTGTCTTGGGTGTACTCGGCTGTTACAAAGTTTTTTGGAGTTTACCAGCCGGTAACAACACGACGGCAAGGCTCGCGTCCTTTGCAATACTATAAATTTCTTTAGCAACCTTTACTCTTCACTTTTAGCTCGTTAAGGGTGTTTTTAATAAACGCCCCTTCGATGTCGTGGAAGGCCTTCTCTAGTGCTTCCATTCTCCCTTTGAGTTCCTCCACAATGTCAAGCAGAAGCTTGCATGGCCCTACCTACGAGGGCGTGTAGGAACCTCTTCTCTTTCCTTTAACGTCAATTCATATGCGAACACATATGACAACTCTCATTATACCTTACGTACGAACACAATGAGAACTCACGTACGAACTCATATAAAAACTTACGTGCGAACTTATATATGAGAACGAGTACAGAAAAATACAAAGGATTAGGCAAGTCTTATGTAGGTACTAAAAAATAATAATTTTTAAATATTTTATCCAATTAAATAATATATTAATTTATTTTTATATATAATAGGACAGGACTACAAAATTAGATTTTTTAGATATCGGAGAGGTTTTCAACGAATTTTTGTGTCCTAAACACGTTCCCGGGTTCCAAAATTGTGTAGGTTTTCAGTAATGTAGGGTTAAAGACCCCAAAAACCGTGCTTTTAAGTGCCCTTAAAAAAGGGGGAACCAAAATTACCTCTTTTTTAAATAAATAAAAAAAATTTTATAAATGATATATTATTATATTATATTATTAAAGTTTCGGAAATTCAACCACTTTGTTTTCTTCAAAATGATCTCGATTATATTTTCTGGTACCAAAAGCACTTTCGTCAATCTCAACAATGGAATTCATCCCGCCAATTTTATATGAATTCTCAATTAAATTACAAAAATCGAGCAGGCATGTCTGTAAAGAATTCGGACAAATACCAATTTCTCGGGATATAACATTGGACGGATAATCCAAAATCCAACAAATTAATATTTTTATTTGTGTCTCCCAACGAATTTCGCAAATTGAAAAAAAAACTATTGTCTCTTGCTCTTTTTTCTTACTACAATTATTTGAACCGCACTGGTAAATAATATTTCTATTTTTCCCATTTAATTTCAAGTGCATTGTTCAATTATCGCATGCACTACATTGTTTTTTATCCGGGAAAATATTATTATTTTTTAAAAAATTAACAAAACCAACTTGAGGTACATAATTATTAAAATTGCGGAAACTTTGTAGAAATTCCATTTCCGAAGGAATTTTATGACTGACAAAATTAAACTGAATAATAAGTTTGGAAAATATTAATTATTCAAAACCTTCATCAATGAGTCTATTGTTTTTATTAAATCTTTGAAGCCTTCATCGGTTTATTGTTTTTATTTTGAAATCGTGAATTTTAAGTAAGAATGTACAAATGAGATATCGTTGGAATCGTCAGAAGGCGGAGATATCAAAAATATATGTTTAAAATGTGTTTTATATAATTAATAAAATTTTTATTTTTTATTTAAAAAAAGAGGTAATTTTGGTTCCCCCTTTTTCAACTACCCGCTGCGACGGGGTATACGTAGCTCGGATACAACCCGACCTACTATTGTGCTTCTCATTTTTATATATACTTCACATTATACCCCTTTCAATACTTCATAAAATTAAAAATATTTGGCATCGACAAACACTATATTTGAATTAGATAGAAATTTTAAATTAGCTTCAGTTGAAAATAAAACTATATTATTTGAATCATTATTTAGTATCAAGAAATTTTCATTTTTATTTGTTTTTATGTCCAAGGTCGATAAACTATTATGAAGTGATTCTAAGCTATCTGGTAATTTAGGAATTATCATTCGTCGCGCGTAATTCATATTATTTTTTATGAGGCGAACGTCGCATAAATCTAATGTATCGACATCACCTTTCATTAAATCTTTTTGCAAAATTTTTGCTGGGCGATCAGAGGGATCGTCGACAGCTTTACGCTTCAAACTATTGCTTCATTTCTGAGGATTTATTATTTTCTCAATATCCAGTTCATGATACTTATTCAACTTACCTTCTACTATATCATATTGGTCATTAACTTTAAAAAATGCTTTGCATATTCTTTTTGAGCATGCCCACCGTTGAATTTCATTTTTTAATTTTTTTTTGAAAAGAAAACTTAAAATTGTCAACGAGTATCAAAGTCTTACCTTTCTTTCCAATCATTACATTCAATTTTTCCGTTTCAATTGATATACACTACAAATTTCTAACACAAAACAAACAAACTGACACAACACAGGTTTATTACCAACTAATTAGATATTTAAATTCTTATTTCAAATACATGGATCTTCGTACAGATTCGGTGACTCGTCGGGACGCAATTTAGGTGAGCCCACATTGCTACTGTCCAAGGGAAAATCCATGTAGACGAACCCTCATATACGTTTAAGCCTTTTTTCTCTTAAACCCGACGTATTAGTGACTTCTACACAAGCTTCAATTAAGGCTTAAATCGTACATTTTAAAGCCCATATGCGTAAGATAAAAAATTTTGAAAAAATGGTTTTGCAGACACCAATGAATTTTTTGGGTGTCTTGAACCTAATTTTTTCGAAATTTCAATTTTTTTATTTTGCAAACGTAAGTCTTAAAGTGTATGATCTAAACTTTAATTTAAGTCTAAATAGAAGTCTATCGCGTCATGTTAACCCCAGATGGTCACACTTCAATAGAATTACATTATAGTCACCTGGGGTGTTTAACACCCCACCATCTAAAGAATGTTATACAGTGAAACCTCCAATATCTGTCAGGCAATGGACCAATACTTTGACGGATATTAGAGTATACATGCATTTTTTATTTTATATTTTTTTATATTTTTTACATTTTATTTATATTTTTCACAACAAAGTAAAATTAATTAGATAACAAAAAATCTGTCATTTTTGTTTGTCTGACTTTGCTTTGACATTTATTCGTCGCATACGTGCGTAGATGGCGAAGAATCAAAGTGTCTGTCACATTTGCGTCGTCTTGCTGTTCATACCAGTCAAAAAAATTTTGCATATTAGAACAGTTGCTCGATGATCTTTAATTTTTTTTCAAATGTGAGAACGTTTCTTTTTCGTTTTGGTTTACTTGATGTGAACGCAACAAGTTCCATTTTAAGTGAATAAATTTTATAAATTTTGTCAAAGAAACACTTGACACAATGTTTAAATCCAGACTAAATCAAATTCTCGAAAAGTTCACAATACATTGTGTGTACACGCAGTATACAAAAATAAACAATGTGACCAATACAAACAAACAAAATACTAATGATTCAAATTTCATAAATAAAGAAATAAAGTAAAAGTAACGTTATGTAGATAGAAATTGATTATTTAAAATAAAAAAAAACCATCTCAGAATGAGGACGGTTGACAGAGGACCGGATAATCGAGGTACCACTGTATTTAATTCACCAATGATTTTAAAAATATTTAATAAAATCTCCAGATAATCGTGAAGTATTGCAAAACATTATCTATCAATGTTTCTTGTCATATATACATATTTGGATATTAAAAATTTCATAAATTTGTGTATGAGAACAAAAAAATTTTTTTCTTTTCCTTTCTTTTGTTTTACTATTCTCATACTAAAAATCGTTGCAGACAGTTCAAAAAAATTTTGGGGTCTTTAAAATCCCACGATGACCATCTAGGGTTAAGGAGAAAAAACATACTAAAAACCCTCAGAAATAGTTTTTGGAGACTGTACAATATCCTGACGTAATACAGAATTGTGAAACCCGGGATCGTCTTCAGTAGACAAAAATACATTGGAAACAACTGTAATATATCAAAGAAAACTTTGTAGACCAGTGTAATTTATTCTATGAGAAAAATAAATTAGAGAAATATTCTTCTCAAAATCTATTAAATAATAGATAGCAGTAATAGGATTCAAGCACATCTTGAACAAAGTCGTTGCATACTACAGATGCCTACCGCTTTCTCTCTCACAGCCGACAAACACCTCTATATAAGCAGGCAACGATTTTTGTCAAGACGTTGTTGAATCCTACCTATTACTGCTCTCTATTATTTAATAAATAAGCAGAATATTTTTCTAATTTATTTTTCTCGTGGAATAAATTATTATATACAAAAATAAATTAATATATTATTAAATTTGATAAAATATTTAAAAATTATTGTTTGTTAGTACATTTGCGCTGCTTAGTTCTTTGTATTTTTCTGAACGAGTTTTCATGTGAGTTCGCACGTAAGTTCTTATATGTATGAGTTTGTACGTAAGTTCTCAATGTGTTCGCATGATTTTATACACCGAAAAAAAATATTCTTGTATTCAGAGGAAAATTCCTCTTACAGAATCCTCTTGAATTTTATTCTTAAAACAAGAGTATTACTCTTTAAATAAGAATATTTTCCTCTAATTTCAAGAGGATCGAAACAAAAGGACTATTCTAGGGCATTCCTCTTATATTCAGAATAATCTTTTTAGAATAAAGATAATACTCTTAGAATTTAGAATAATCTTCTATGTTTAAGAATATTCCTCTAAATTCTTAGAGGATTTCCCATAGAAAGTCGCTCATGCGCAAAGATGATTGCGTCATAAATCGCATATCATGCGTAAAAAAGTTTTAGTTTCTGTGTAAAAAAAGGGGAATTAAACAAAATGGATAATAATAATCTTTTAAATATCTTGATAGAGTTGCAACATACCCAATACATGCCTATTTTTGAAGGTAAAAGGAATTTTTAAAAGTAATTTTTAAAAAAATTTAAATAATTTTGAGATTATGCTATTTAAAATTTTATTTTATTACGATTTTTATTTATTTTAATTTTATTTAAAATTTATTTAAAATAAATTTTCAAATTTAATGAATTATATGTTTTGCGCATAAAAATATTATTAAAAATAGATTTAGTTGATTTATTCAAAAAAATTAAAATCAATTTCAATTTATTTATACTCAAATAGTTGTAAATCATGGAATAACAAATTTTATTCCTTTTAATTTTATAGATTATATCTATGACATAAAAATTAGATGATTGCATTTTTATTATTTCAGAGTTCTTTTTAAGATGATATTTTCCTTTTAAAATAAGAGTATCCTCTTAAATTAAGAGGCATAATTTTACATAGAGGACAATCCTCTTAAACTTAGAGGACATCCTTTTGCAGCATATACTAGAGGAAAATATGCATTGAAATAAGAGGAATCCTCTTGAAACAAGAGGATTTTTTTTTCGGTGTAAGCGATCTCACGAGAATACTTATCTGTGGTCTGATATGAGGCCTTATGTACGTTTTTACAATAGGGGCGTTCCATTTCATGAGGGACTGGCGAAAAATTGATTTTGTTTATACTTCGTGATTTTGTTGTGTTTAGGGTGCTAAATAAGTATGCCAAAAGGTTTTGCAAAATTTTTAATATTTTGCAAGATATTTGCAATTAAACAATTTCGTCTCTTTTTTTCAGGAATTTTTATCTCGCGTATGTGACTTCCATCAAACCTTTAATTTCTGTCTTTAGGGTTTCAACGTCATATAAATTCTTCCATAAACACCTTTTTTCTATTTATTTTGAATGTTTCTCCTCTTGCGTTATTTTTGTTTCATTGGGTGGCAATGGCATTTGGTAAGTCACAGACGTATTCATCGTGATTTATATTTTCCTTATCACTCTGATGGATATCTTCTTCAATGACATTATTTTTTATCATTTTTTCGTTCGATGGCTTTTTATAATTGATGTGATCATAGAACCTAATAAGAAAAACTTCTTTTCCATCGCTTAACTTTTCTCCATCAGCATCAATTATTTTTAAAGCTTGTGGATATTTATTAACAAATATATGAATTAGAGAACTAGCCGTATTTCTTCTGTTATCGTTAAGTGTCCCAATCAGATGAATGCCCATAATTTTCCTTAACTCCCTACAATCTTTGTTGGACAAAGTTTCATGCATTTCTAGTCTGTCTTTCATCGAATCAGGTAGTGCACTCCAAGGAAAAGAAAGAGGTCTTCTTTTCTCGTAATTTGGAACTTTAAAACAAATAAAAATGCATAACAATCATGTGAAATACTGCGTATTTTACTTATGTTTCATATCGGCATTTTATAATACCTTCTCTTCGAACAGATGGTTGTTCCTCTTTGGGGCATCTATTACAATTATTTTCTTCTGTAGGAATAAAAGTTTGGCTTTGTCTAAGAGAGTCTTCTTTTGTTTGCCAATCTTCTCCTTTTTGAAAATCATAATAGAAGTTAAAACTTACCTAAATCCTTAACTGAGTGCCAGCGGAAGAGGGAGGAGATCCAGTTAAGGTCTCCTCCATCTTCCGCGAGCACCCATCCGAGCAGTAGAATATCTCCAGGTCAACCTCATCTTCCTGTCGTTCTCATTACTTGCGTAATGAAGGACTCGATGTTTCTCTAACAGTCAGCGTCCTGCAACATAATTGAAACCATGTTTTCAACTGTGACTTCAGTGCCAACACCCAAAAACATGGCTCGTCTAAGTTCACGCCATTGCCCGCAGAAAAAGAGCGTGTGCTTCCCCTCGTCAATGTGTATTGCTTTGTCGACGCTCGAATCGTTCCAATACACACATTAAGCGTCTTCTTCTATTTTAAATCTGTAAAAATACAGGCCGAAACAACCATGACCCGGCAACGCTTGCGTAAGGTAGTAGCCAACTGTGCAGTGTTTCCTTTTCAACCATGTGGCGAGGTGGGGAATCAGGCGATTGCTCCACCTACTTTTTGACTCTAGCGAATATCTCTGAACCGCGAGAAGCCTGTCAGAGATGCCGTGAGTCTTTAGGGCCGAAACCCAAACAGGGGCCGCATAAAGCTGATTTGCTTGAACCATAGTAGCCACTAGTTTTAGTGTCGCATCCTTGAAAAAATGGCTATTGCTAATAGCAATTTAGCTGCAGTCCTTTCTGTATGGAAAGGGCTTTGTGCCCAAGACTAGATATAGCTTTTTAGGGCGTATAAGGAATTACTCAATAATAATAAATTGTCGAAATATATTCCAAAGTAATTAATAAAATTTTTATGCTATTAAACGATAGTAAGCAAACGATTTCTCCGAAATTTTCAATTAATTAATTATACTTTTTTGACAAAATTTACCGGAATTAAGATCATATAGATTTAATGAAAAGTTTCATTATAAACACGGTTTTAATTTAATTTTTATTAATTTTTTTTTTTTACATTCTAGGAGCATTCCTCATCAAAAACGTAAAACCTACTCCTGAAGGCGAATGTTCAAAAGTTAAAGTTAAAGTTAGGCTAAATCTTAATGGCATTTTAACCATTGCTTCAGCATGTCTAGTTGAAAAACGGGAACAAGAAAAAGAAGAAGAAGAACTACAAAATCAGAATAGCGTTGAAAATGGTAATCAACCTCAAGAAACGGACAAACCTGATCAGGAGGCTCAAGCAAAAGAACCCCCTGTTACTGAGGTAGGTAAAAATTAATTTTATTAATAAAATTAACTATATATTATTATATTAAAAGTTATAAAACCCTATATTCGTAATTCCAAATTACTTCAGAATTGTCTGGTTTCCGTCTTTCAAAAATTTGTCCTGTCTGTTTCAACTATGCAGCAAATTAAACTAATTAAAAAAAATTTTAATTAATTAACTCTTTGCATGAATACGTACACTGAATAAACGAATGTCTTATTTTAAGACAGACTTGTCCTCGTTTTTAAGACATTTTATGGTGCGAAAGATTTCGACCAATCACACACTGTAAAAAATAAATCTGGATTTCAACACACTTTAAACTCAAATCGTTTACAAAGGACATAAATTTTAGACTTCAAAACATGATCTTCAGCCTTTAGAGTAAACTTAAACTTATCAGCCATAGAAATGTCTGATTTCTAGTCATTTTAACAAGTTGACGTGGGAACCTTTTAAGACAAAAGTAATATTTATTTCATAAATATTTATTTTCCTCATTGCTATCAGCAAAGAATTTGGTTCCTCTACGAGGTAACATTTTAAAGTAAGGAATGGTATTTAATTATTTATGTTTAAAATTCAATCAATCCACTTGCATTGGATGAACACCTATTTCACCTCATTGAAATCAAACTTTAAAAAGAGCTCGATACGGCCAATTGGGTTCTTAATAATAGAATATAGAAATCGTAAATTAATTAAATCACTTCACACTGCAGACTATTTATTTATTTGTAAGAAAACATTAGAAAAAGTCTTAGAATTATTTAATTTGACGAATTTATTGTACTACATATTAGGGCGCGCCACATATTAGAACTAAGTAGAAATCTTCAAAAATATATGAAAAATGGCAAAGTTATAAAATTTTAAACAAAAAGTTTTCAAAACACTTATTTTACCATAAAATTTTAAATTTAAACAGTACAAAATATTATGTTTCAAAAAATCCGAGTTTCTTTATTTTTCAAGTAAAAATACATACATAATTATAATCGTTTTACGATCATTCATAAAATATTTTATTAAATATTAGATTTTTTCCAAGAAGATTAGCCATTTGGTTTCGTTGTCTGCTATAGTGCAATCAGCGCTACATACAACTTAGTAGCCCGTGTAATTTAAAATGATTCTTAATACGATTGTGATAACATAGAGTGAAGATATCACCGGGATCGGCATATGGGCATATCTCTAGAACTTTTAAACTTTGAGATATTAGAAAAATTAATTTTCTTTCAGGGCACATTCGTGAAACAAATTTTATTGTCTTCAGTATTGATCAAATACTATACAAAAATTTGCGTAACTCATTTTTACACATTGTTACGCAGCACAGTGGGCCTTATTGCAAAAAATCTGCCCAAAATCTCTAGATGTGTTTAAAACTGACTGAAATTTGTTACTCGCGGATTTTTTTGGTCGCTGATTACAAATCCGACGTTAGTTTTTTTAAAATTCAAAATGGCGGATCCAATATGGCGGACGACTTTTAAAAAATTGATCGAATTTGTCTGAAATTTGTTACTCGGGGGTTTTTTGGGTCGCTGATTACGAATCTGAACTTAGTTTTTCAAAATTCAAAATGGCGGATCCAATATGGCGGACGACTTTTAAAAAAATTGATCCAATTGGCCTGAAATTTGTTACTTGGGGGTTTTCGTAGCTTAGTTTTTGTAACCATGTACATAAAATTTAAAGTTTCATTACTAATATTTAAAATGGTGTATCAAATATGTCAGAAAGATATTTTTCAATTATTCAATTTTTTAAAAAATTTTGTTTGCAATTTTGGATCCACCATTTTGAATTTAGAAAAATTAAGTTCAGATTCGTAATCAGCGACCCCATAAACCCCCGAGTAACAAATTTTAGGCCAATGGGATCAATTTTGTACAAAGTCATCCGCCATTATGAATTTTGTAAAACTAAGTTCAGATTCGTAGTCAGCGACGCAAAAAACCCCCGAGTAACGAATTTCAGGCCAATTGGATCAATTTTTTTAAAAGTCATCCGCCATATTGGATCCGCCATTTTGAATTTTGAAAAACAAAGTTCAGATTCATAATCAGCGACCCCAAAAACCCCCGAGTAAAAAATTTGAGGCCAATGGGATCACTTTTTTAAAAAGTCGTCCGCCATATTGGATTCGCCATTCTGAATTTTGGAAAATTTAAAATTCAGATTAGTAGTCGCAGCGACCCCAAAAACCTTCGAGTGAGAAATATCAGACAGATTTAAACACATCTATTAGTTAATACTTACTTTTCTTCACAAACTATGCGTCGGACAGTTTAGGTTTATATTCATTATTAATTATAAAGTTTTAATGAAGTGTGCAAAGGTGAACGATTTTTCTGTAGACTTTTATAATGCATGAGAAGAGATTACAATGAGTTGGGAGCATTTAGAAGCAAAATTCAACATGTGCTTTTCAAATATGTGGTTTTTTGATATGAGTTACGTTTTAAAATTTAATGTTTGAAGTCATTGCATTCTTTGTGTAAAGGAGGCACACATTCCTGTATGGGTTCAAATTACTTCTTATTAGGTAGATAATATAATCCCGTTGTGCCGTTACTCAAAAACCTTCGTTAAAAAAGTTATATCAGTTTAACTGCTAACTTGTAGAAATTTTGAAAAAGTTGTCTCGCAAGTTTGAAGCTACATAGTTTTTATTCAATTTGAGGCACATCATTGTTTCATGGATTTTTTAGTTCTTTACACTCCCACCTACTTCTATTGCAAGCCACAAGACACACAATGTTTCGTTAAAAAAGTTACAGTCTATAAACTAAAAAAAACAGTCAATATCACACACTAGAAACTGTCGATTTCACCACTTTAACTTACGTTCGTCATTTCCTACATAATTAAAAAAATTATATAACGCATGATACATTTAAAAAGCCCTATAATTGGTCAAATTATGGTATTGAAAAATTATTTAAAAAATTCTTAAGGTATCATAATGAGCGATAACATAAAGTTTAAAAGTTCTAGAGATATGCCCATATAAATTAAGTAAAAACAATTTTGTGCGTTACAACCTCGAAGCCCAGAATAATCGTGAGAAATAAATTAGTACGGAGTCCCTGTTTTCCTCGCTGTGAAACGCAAAAATGTATTCTGCTCTATCTCATTTCTGTCAATATCAACATCATATTAGGGTTTACATATTATGAATAAATATTTATATATAACTTAATTGGCATATAAGATTAATTTCGATTTCTATTTAATATATGAGGGATCCCAGGTGATGTAATTAAGTCAAAAAAAATATTTTTCTCTGGTCACGCTTAAACTCAGGGGATTTGTAATATTTATAGATGTTAATTTTTGGTAAAAATATTTTTTCATTCAGTCCAATATTTTCCGAGGGGGAGGAGGTGAAAGCTTTAGGGTTTACGGTACACCGCATATTTTAATAATTCTTTTCCTTAAATGTTAAAATAAAAAAAAAATTTAATGAAAGTTTCCAAAGTTTTTTTGATTCTCTTTCGATTAGTAATATGCATTTTTGAAAAAAAACTTTTAACAATAAAAATGAAACTCAAAAATAAATTTGATTTTTTCGGGTGAATGGTACGATTTTTTGAATCGAAGGCTGAGATTTTTTCCTCTAAAAATATGTAGTTGTAAAAGTAGAACAAGAATGTTTAAATATTGATAATGAATATTTTTTTTTTTACTATTTTTCAATATTTAAACATTCTTGTCCCGTTTTTTCAACTGTATATTTTTATAGATAAAAACCTTAGCTTTCAATTTAAAAAAATCGTACCTTTCAGCACGAAAAAGTCAAATTTATTGTTGAGATTCATTTTTTTTGTTAAATGTTTTTTTTGAAAAATGCATATTACCAATCGAAAGAGAATTAAAAATAGCTTTCGAAAGTGATATTAATAAAATTATTGAGTTTAATATTTAAGAGAAAAAAAATAATTACAATAAAAATATATTTTTTCCCCTTTCATCACTTCACGTGAAATCCTCCATATACTTGTTTATTAATTTTATAACGAAAAAGGCCTCGTAAGGCCTTTCGTTATAAAATTAATTTAAAAAACGGCTCTAACAGTAAGCAAATATTTACTCGTTTTGTTAATATCCAAAAACGTGCTCAGTCTGAACATCCTAAATACATTCTGATAGCAAAAAAAATTGAGTTTACAAATATTTTTTTTACATAATTGAAGGTTTTTTACCTACTCATTGGCAAACATTTTATGTTACATGAGTTGTTTCTTATATTCTTCACTTTAGGTTTTGTTCATTTCGTGTGCACATATTTTTATTAAACAAATATAATGCGAGATCTGACATGAGGGCGTTGTCTAAAGCAATATGGCGTAATTTGGATAACACTTTTATTAATGAAGAATAAGATCTCACAGAAGATTTTATACTGATTATTTTTGAAGAAATTTCAAAATTATCGAACGTATTTTTTATATTCACTACACGTTGTTTTGGCTTCGTAAAATAAAAAATTACGTTTAAATTTTTCGCTACGGTACTAACTGTGACAGTCTCTCACAGAACACGGCGAAAATGTATAACATCATTCATGATGATAAAATAATAAACAATGACAGTTGAACTACAATTGTAAGTGATACACTGAAAAAAAAATAGTATTGAACTAAGAAAATTTTACTTAATTCAAGAAAATCGTGGGACTGAATACGATCAAATCAATTATGCTACTATTTCAAGAAAACGATTTACTTGGTGCAGTATATTTGAAAGAAGAATATATGTTCTTGATCCAAGAAAATATGGAAATTCGATCAAAAAGTAAATCGACTTTTATGAGTAAAATATTTTCTTGTTCTAAGAATATCTGTATAGTCAAATCAATTATTGCATTTGATTCATTTAAATTTTTGTAATGTTGGTTCAAGTAAGTAAAGATTTGAATCAAAATATTATTTACATTGTCAGAAGAACGCATATTCTTGGTCCAAGAAAATATGGAATTCATCTAAGAAGGTAATTGACTTCTAAGAAATGTAAAATATATTAAGTTAAGATAATATATATATTAAATCAAGAAAATATTTTCTTGACTTGAGAAAACTTATAGAGTTCAACCAACAAAATATTTTTCCAATACAAGTAAATATTTACTTGAATTACCCCCCCCCCTCCTACATCCCTTCCTCCTCCCACCATGTCTAATTCTTAAGTCAAACATTTTTATTTATTATTATTAAAATTCATATTTTGTATTATTTATTTAAATAATGTTTATTTTACATACATATTTATATTGAATTAATACTTAACACAATTAAAACAAGTATACCTTGAATGAAAATTTTTTACGGTCCAAGGAACTGAACCCGCGTTGCGCGCACCAGAGGCAGTAACGTAGAGCACTATGCCATCGTGACTTAATTGACGGTTTTCAAAAACTCCTATTTAAGTTTCATATCCATTTGGAGAGAAATATTTTCTTGGATCAAGAATACGGGATTTGTATTAAGTTAGAAATTAATTCAAAGCAAATGAATTTGATTCAAGAAATGAAAATTTTTCAGACAATATTTTATTATTTTGCTTTAGAACATAATATTCTTGATTGAATACTTTTTGGTACTTGGGGGAAATAAAATATTGAGTTGTGATAATAAGATATTTACTTCTGACAAATGCTAAATTCTTCATTCAAGAACTATGCGTTAATCCAGTTGAAACAAGTATTTACTTATCACGGTACCCTGGAACCAATCTCAACCCTCAACATTCTCCCTTTTAAAAATTTCTGTTGCAACTTGTTCGGGGTACCTCACTGAATATTTTCCAACAAGAAAAATCAAAATACGTCGGGCGCTTTTTTTTAATTTCAATTTTTGTGATTTTAGCGCCAAATTAAAAAAAATGGTTTTTATAATTATTTAAAGTAAAATTCAACTTCACATGGTCAAATTTTGTTCAAGAAATTATACAAAATCATAATTTCGGTAAAAAATTTTCTGTAGAATCGAAATCTGACATTGGCTTTCGAATTTAAAGCAGAGGAATCCCAGAAAATCCGGAAAACTGTTAATATTCTAAAAACAATCTCACCGTAGCGTTGTTTTTTCCAAATTGTCTGTCAAATTTTATAAAAATAAGAGCAATTTCAAAATTTATCGAAATTTCCCAATAAGTAACAGTTACTTTTTCAAATTTACAAAACAAAATATTATAGAATGAACATTTTTTTGTCAGTGATTAAAATCAATTAAATTAAAATCAAATAAGAAAAAAATAAAAATTATGCACAATTGTTTGAATATGGAATTAAAATCTTAATCGTGTAAAAATTACCAATATCAGAATATTCTCCTGGCATCCAATTAAATTAGTTTTTTATTCAATGTTGAAATAGTTCTTCAAACACTAATAGTAAAACGTTTTGACTTGTGACAACAAGCATGAAGTTAACAGAAATACAATTTTTAATTCGTTTCTAGTCTGTTCTTTTCCCAAGAAATTTGCGCCTGCGCCAATTAATCTTGACCAACGCAGCAGTTTTGTGGAATTTACCACTGCGGTTTGTAGATGGCGTAAGGAATTCTGTGTTTAATACAGAAAAAAAAATTCGACACAGAAAACTTGAAAAAAACGACAGTGAGATTGCTCTTAGAATATTTACAGTTTTTCAGATTTTTTGGGATTCCTCTGCTTTAAATTCGAAAGCCAATGTCAGATTTCGATTCTACAGAAAATTTTTTACCAGAATTATGATTTTGTATAATTTCTTGAACAAAATTTGACCATGTGAAGTTGAATTTTACTTTAAATAATTATAAAAACCAGTTTTTTTTTAATTTGGCGCTAAAATCACAAAAATTGAAATTAAAAAAAAGCGCCCGACGGATTTTGATTTTTCTTGTTGGAAAATATTCAGTGTGGTACCCCGAACAAGTTGCAATAGGAATTTTTGAAAGAGAGAATGTTGAGGGTTGAGATTGGTTCCAGGGTACCGTGTTATATTAATATTCGCATTTTCTTGACTCAAGACTATATTAGCGTTGAATTAAATAAAACATATTTTCAAGGAAACAAAAGAATGATTTCATTCAAGATTATATCACTATTTCTATTGAAAAAATAAATTATTTCATTTAAGATAATATAATATTATTTCTGGAAATTGAATGTTCTTGAAACAATATAATATGAAAATGTTTCAAGTATATTAAACACTTGGATTTATTGATGTTTAATAATTTTTAATCAAATTGAAACAAGTATCTACTTCTATTAATCTTTACATTTTCTTGGATCAAGACTATGAGTGTTAGATTAAGTAAAAAGTTGTTTTGAAGGAAACAACAAAACGATTTGACCCAAGAAAATAAAATACTCAACGTAAATTACTTGACATAAGAAAATAATATTCTTGACTCAATACTTTTTTGGTTCTTGACGCAAGTAAAACATTTCACTTGAAACAGTAAGATATACACTACCGTCCGAAATTGTGCGAACTCTGCTTTTTCAACAACTATAAAACTGTTCAAATCTTCAAAAATATTAAAACTAAAATTTTTTCCTCTTTATTTTATTAAAGCTAATAAAATTCTGAAAGAAATGACACCTTGACAAAGAGAATATGTTAATTTTTCAATTAGATATCTAAGAAAAACCCAATTTTCAATGTTTTTACTATTTTTTTTATTTCTCTGGCAAAAATTAATATTTTTAAACGTTCTTAGGCTCATTGAAATCGTATTTTGTTATGCAATTCAAATTATATAAAACAATTCATGTACACATTCTTCCCTAGCGTATGCAAACCGTGAAAGTTGGCTCATAAAATGTCAAAAAATTTAAATTTAATTCTACAATAAAATATAATGTTTAAAAATCAAGTAAATATATCATTCTTAACTTCTCTGATTTATGTAAGTAAATTTAAGATTTATACATTTTACTGATCATTTTTTGTCATATAAATATTAATCACAATTTTTTGACATTTTATGAGCCAACTTTCACGGTTTGCCTACGCTAGGGAAGAATGTGTACATGAATTGTTTTATATAATTTGAATTGCACAACAAAATACGATTTCAATGAGCCTAAGAACGTTTGAAAATATTAATTTTTGCCAGAGAAATTAAAAAAATAGTAAAAACGTTGAAAATTGGGTTTTTCTTAGATATCTAATTGAAAAATTAACATATTCTCTTTGTCAAGGTGTCATTTCTTTCAGACTTTTATTAGCTTTAATAAAATAAAGAGGAAAAAATTTTAGTTTTAATATTTTTGAAGATTTGAACAGTTTTATAGTTGTTGAAAAAGCAGAGTTCGCACAATTTCGGACGGTAGTGTATTTACTTGTATGAAACTCATATTTTCTTATTTCAAGCTCAAAATTACTTGACTCAAGAAAATAAATTTCTTCCAATAACAAAATATCGTATTGTTTCAAGTAAAGTACCTCAAGTAAATGTATTTACTTGATTCAATTAACTTTTTTTCAGTGTACAGTTATCCAAAACTAGTAACATTTTTCATCATCAGATAACCTGTCTACAAATATCATATCCCAATAAATGTATGTATGGTTTTTATATTATATTCACATATGGGAATTATTATTTTGGAAATATTTACAGTATATATATTTTTTTCTATGAGGGAAGTGGAAAATTTGCATAACCCTTGGTACCCAACACAGATACCTGCAGTCCGGTGCTTCAAAGGGATTCCTACTTTAGAAGACCTAAAAATAGCGCTTTTTTAAGAATTTTTTAAGAAGGAAAAAAATAACTTAGACCTCGGGGCTTTTTATGATGTTTTTGTATATATTTGAAGCATTTATAATAAAATTTTAGACAAAATATTAAAAATAGAGAAATTAAAATCAATTGTTGACGGTAGTGCACATCAGGTCTTAAAAACGGCGGACACAATAGAGACTGCAAATTTTGTTTGAAACATGAAATCAAAGAAACATTTTAAAGTTTACATATGTAGTTTATATTTGAACCAAGAAAATTCCAAAGAAATAGTAAAATTCGATAAGTTTGAGTGATAAAAACAAAAAAATCATTTTCAAAAAATGACTTTAACAGGTTCTCAAAATTGTAAAAAAAAAATTTTCGAAAGTGTTTTGGTTCAAATAGAAGAGGGATTAATACTGAGTAAAACAAGCCATCATTTATTAAAATCTGTCAAGGTATTTTCTGTCCATTCTCCCAGTAAAAAAGAACTAATTCAGATGAATTTAAATGAATTAACTTTTTTTTGGCAAGGTCCAATTTCTATTTGACGCTAAGCAAAATTCAGTGAAGACCTTTATATATTCAATTCAATTCGTATACCAATGAGTTTTCTTTGGTTGAGAATTCAAACAAAATGACCAACTCGTCTATTGAATTCGTGCTGACGAATTGAAAAAAAAATAAAACTCAAAAGTTTGTTCATTTAATTAGTACGGATAGAGAGTTTAGAAGTTGAAAGCAGCTTTTTCAAATACATGAGAATTGCAATATAGCTCCAATTCGAATTTGTCGCTAAGCCGGATGCACTGAAGCCCAGAGTATAATCATTTCAATTTAACTGTATTAGTTTTCATTTGCTGGGCTGCCTGCCAGTTTGTCAAATTCGTAAAAAGTAAAATTAGAGAAAATGCACTTCAAAATTTGTGGTTCAATAAGTATAAATTTTACGCGTTTCAATATTTCTCTAATTGGCAATCCCAGTTCCATGAAGTGCTTACTAATATAATAAAGTACCTTTGCAGGAGCCTTTCTGCGGGTAAAAAATTCGGAATAGACAATAAAATGGGGGAGGGGGACGCCTTCGAGTTTAGACAGGCTCTTTAACACCTACCCGACTCCTCGATGCGTTAGTCTCGTAACTTAAAAAATACTTTAGATTGGCCTCTAAAACTTTAAGTAAATATTCTTAGATGTATTACCTAAAGGTTTATGCCAAAAAAAAATTTTTGATTTTTGACTGTAAAGTAGGATTCCCCCTTAAGGTTATGTGGGAATGACCGTACTTGTTCTGGTCAACCCACTAAAAACCACACCCTTTGTCTGGACTAATCCTCACATTACGGAACTGCCGTCAAGCTTTAAACTTCGTAGGTGAACGTCCCTGGGATCTCGCTATCGCGATCCTTGCCATTGACGATCTTTCTGGATTATTTATTCTTCGTTCGTACGAGAGTATTTTTGGACTCCTCAAGAGTCGTCTTGTAAACTTCGCATCTTCCGCTGTCTGCGATATGGTTAATTATCTTCTTATCGCCAAACTTTTCTCTACATACAAAGCAGCTTGGGTTTCTACTACAGTTTGCAAACTTATGATTGGCTTTACCGCGCTTGAAGCACGCAGTAGATCCCTACTGAAAATTCTCATTTTTTCACAGTTGAGATCAGTCTTGAATACTATAATAGCTGAGACTCTAACTCAGAAGATGTATTGCAAAGCACAATTTTTTTCTTTTCAGTTGAATTGCAGTAATATTATTTGATATTTAATGAAATAATTTTTATAAATTGCCGTCTGCCAACTGAAAATTCCTATATGAAATCCTATATTGTTTCCTTTATATAATTCTATGTGAAATCTTAGATATAGATATTTCAGAATCTACATGAAATCCTATATGATTTCTTATGTCCAAATCAATCATATCCCTACCGAAAGAGTGGTACTGGAATGGTACTGAATTGGACTTGGCTTGAGTTCCACTTCAGTACCACTACCTGATAACCCATAAGAAGACATTTTTAAAGTACTTTAACAATAGTTTTAAAGGTATATAAGATCAACAAACCGTCTCTCGCGAAATACGTGTAAAACAGCAAAAAAAACATAATAGTTTGTAGAAAATTTCTGTTAAGTTTGGAAATTATATTGCAATCCCTCCTTGAACAATAGACCCCTAGGTCCTTTGTTGAAGGATTAAAATTTTAACCCGAGTTTTATTGCTTAAAAAATTTGTAATTTTAATAACTCAACTTTAAAAAATATATATTCAGATTCGTTAATATTTCCAGATTATGAATATCTAAAATTTATCATAAAATAATTACATTTAAAAAAGTTATAATTTATCTCGTATACCTTAAGTTTGATAAAAAAATGGACATCATTTTTGAATTTAGCTGACAAAGGAAATATCATATGCATAATAATGTATGAAAATAATATAAATCCATGAAAAACAAATATAATATTGAAATAAATATAAAGTTTTAGTTTAAACATATTGAAAAAGCTAGTCGCTTTTCACTTTTATGAGGGTATTAACGGTAACTCGACCCTTTTCGCAGGTAAATTTCCCAGTTCCATTTCAGTACCAAAATGCACCAAATTAGTACTGAGTTGGTACTGAGCCCTCAGTTCCAATTTCCCAGTACCAATCCAGTACCACTCTTTCGGTAGGGATATATGATCCCACGTGAGGATTTTTAATATGATTTCATGGCAGATTTTTTGTAATAATTTTTTATTCCAGAATCGAAAAAAGATTTGATGTATGATTTGATATAGGAAAATTTCTAGTTAAGGATTGAGCAATGAATTTTAGTATGTTTTCTAATGACAAAACAAAAAGGAAATTGACATAAGAAATTGAAGGAAAAAATGGGACCAGAAATAATTGTAGGATTTCACATAGGAATTTACATAATTTATTACTTAAGAATACGTTTATAAGAATTTACATCGAATCCCACTTCAAATCATGTCTCAATTTCCTATATGATTGTTCATAAGATCCTTTTTAGTTTCTTACATGACACATAGGATTTTATGTGGATTTTAATATATGAATTTATGTGACATCCTATATGAGAATTTTCAGTAGGGATTTGTCCGCTGCCTTACAAACTCTTTCTATGTGGCCAGGCACCAGTAGCACCAAACGACCACCTTCTTTTTATTGGGTAACATGAAGCCAATCCTTATGCGTCCCACTTTCTCCAGCCTGTCCGCCTCCTCTGTGTCGATGACTACAACCGCGAACTTCATTCCTCGTCAGTTGGGTCCTAGGACCGTTACTCTCTTGCTTTCTGGCATCTGGAGCACTTCCGCCAACGCCTGTTAGACCTCTTTTTCCTGGGTAAAGCAATTCCGGTCGCGGATCTCAAGTTTGACCTGTCAATCCACATTCTGCACCTTCCCCATGCTTCCAAGCACTTTGGTGACCTCAGCGGTAAATACCTCCTTATTAAAGTCTCCTCTGATTTTGATCAGGAGATCTCCGCTTCTTGTAGGCCTTGCGCCCACGATCTGCCTGTTGCTGACGTCTAGATTCACTTACCTCCGAAGATAGTTCAGTACGTCGGCATACGTTGTTCAAGTTGATGCTCGGATCAGAACTGAAGATCCATTCGTCGCTTTCTTCTTACTGGTTTGCTTAGGATTCGGTGTTACTGACACATACGAAATCTTTTTGACAAGAGGTGCCTCCTCTTGCTTTTTCTTCGTCGCCTTTGCGTCAGTCCTTTCCGGACAGCCAGATCTTTTTCTTCGTTTCTGCACCTCTATGACTGCACGTCGATGACGCTTATCATTGATGCGCTCTCTTTTCCTATTTCGCTCTTCTCGGTCCACCTCCGCATTCCCTATAGCGCCAGCCAGGTTGCTATCTTCATTATCTGCTAGGGCGTGCTTTGTCTTCGCCTCACTGACAAGATATTGAAGAGTATTAAGTTCGTCCTTAATAGTCATGTTGACATTCTTCTGGACTTCGCAAGACTTTACCATCTTGGCAATCTCTTCTTCGATCCTCTGAAGACACTCAGCTTCTTCCTGCCTAAGTTTTAAACACTTCTCGCGTTATTCTTAAATTGACTCTTTGTTTAGGTCAGACGGAATCAAACTTCTTCCGGTGCTGACACTAAAAACGCTTGAAGCGCTTTCTCTTCTACTTCCAAGTCATTTCAAACGGACCTGAGATATCTTAAGAAACTGAATGCCCCCATGGTCTATCCTCCTTGTGGCATTGAATGCTACAGTACCCAAGGTGTCCAATACTGCGGCATTATGGTCACTGGACAAGGTTTACCAAGAATTTACAAGACTCTTGGTAGCGGACAACTTTAAATCACTTAATTTAGAAAAAAAATGTCACAGACAAACGTTGTCATTTAGGACATTATTTACACTCACTATGAATGTGCGACAATACAAGTACATATCGATTTTAATAATCTAGATCAGGCGATAATATAAAAAATTCTTAAAAAAGAACAAAAAAAAGTACCTTTTGGTAATAAAAAGCTGAAAAAAGTAGTAAATAGTATCTTTTAGTAGATGAGTGCGAAGCCTGTGTACAAAAATTAGTGTAATGGCCTAATAAAAATATGAGAAATATAAAATTTTTAGAACAATATTATGGACAATTGTAGTTAAAAATTGCAATTCTTCTCCATTATCTTTGTAATTATTTTATTGTTCCACTATTGGTGTAAAACATTGTTGATGATCAAGCCACTTTTGTTTAGGAACCATTTTAAACTTCCTTATCAAACTCAGATCAACAATTGTAATTTCAGCATCAGCTTGTTCTTTTTTAAATTTCGTAAGTGCAGAATAAAGATGTTAGAAAAATATTTTTATGTTACTGGTATATTTACAATTTCGACAAACTGTTTTTGCTAAAATTTACGTTCGTGGAAGTGTACACTGAAAAAAAATTTATTTGACTCAAATAATCGGTTACTTGACTATTATCAAATTATCATTATTTGAGTCAATTAAATGATAATTGTTTCAAATACAGGAATTATTGGTTCAAATACAGTTTATTTGATTCAAATAAAAATTATTTGGTTCAAGTGAATATTTATTTGATGATAGTCAAGTAACCGATTATTTAAAAAAAAATTTAGTATATAAAAGTAGTCGGTAAAATAGTATTCGGAAACAAAATTTTCGGTAATTTAAAACATTTGAAATAATGTACAAGAATCGATGGTGGTAGATGGAAACTATTATTTACATGATAAATAAAATAATTATTATAATTAAATTTTTTTTCAACAACTTTTCTTTGAAATATAATGCATGGAATCATAGCTATAATATTTAAGACTTACCATTCGCTTGACAGATTCAATTTAGATTACTATAAAAATAAAACTCCAATAGAAGAATAGCTTCAAGTATTAAATGATTATGAATGTGCGAAGATATATAAACTTTAAGAATAATAATTAAAAATTTAATGTTACTGTTTTACCTCTTGATTGTGCAACATTTATCGGCGTGACTCTGAGTCTGTTGTGATTTAGGTGAACATGGATAAAAGGCGACGGAATTCAGATGCTGACGATAATGGAAGGGGTGCTTCCTCCTATTCGTCCAGGATTCTCTCTTGGTTCAGCTCGGTACGCGGAAAGTCTATCTCCACTTGAAATCATTTACTTAACTCTTCCGGGTCTAGTTATGTATATATTAAATAAGTACTTATCTCAATTATTAACCTTGAAGAACTTGACCTGTAAGTATTGGTCTTTCATTTTTTTTATCATTTTTATTAATTTACTACAAATAGAGAAATTTTAAGTATATAAATAAAAAAAACTCAATTTTTTTCAATCAATAAAAAATGAAAAAAATTCCTTAATTCTTAATGCTTACAAATCTGGACGAGTTCTTCATTATTTTAATTTTGATGTAATTGTGAATTAAGTATGCAATAATGTTAAATTATTATTGATCCTGGAAGTGTTAAATCAAACATCTTTGCACATTATTTCTATTTTTTAATTACACAGGTCTACAACGTTTTTTTTAGTTATCAGAATGGTTTCCAATATATTTTTGTGTGCTGAACACAATCCCAGATTTCAAAATTGCGTATCACCTCAGGATTTTGAGTAAAGTGGGGATAAAGACTCCAAAAACCGTGTTTCTAAGGATTTTTAGTATTTTTTTCTCCTTAACCTAACGTGCTAAAGACTTCTATATAGGCGTAAATTACTGAAACCCTTCAGAAACAAAGTTTTTAGACATGTTTACCCCCACTTTACTCAAAATCTTGACGTGATACGTAATTTTGAAACCCAGTATCGTGTTCAGCACACAAAAATACATTGGAAACCACTCCGAAATCTAAAAAAAAGTCTTATTTTGTAGACCTGTGTTATAGATATATTCTAAGAGGTTTAATAGCTCATACTTATTACTTTAGGAAAAATATTCAATCTCTTTTGGTTTTTAAGACAATCTCGAAAATTTGAACAAAAATTTCCTGAACATTAATAGTTCTTTTCTAAACTTTAGGTATTCTCTCCAATTTTCCAAATAATTTATTCGTTTTAGATCCGAATGGAATCAAATTAGATTTTTAATTCAGACCTAGTTTTCCAAATAAGAATCAAATCAGATTCAATAAAGAATAAGCATTCAAATTAATGGAGTTATTAATAATAAATTGTCATTGTCGAAAATTTCTCATTTTCCGCAATTTAATTACAAGTAAATGAAATTATTAAATTATATTAAAAATTTATGATTTGATTTATAATGATTCTTTGATTAAAAAATAGTACATTTTAATTTAATAGTTTTTAGAAATCTAAAAAATTAAAATTCTAAAACTTATATTTTTATCGTTAATACTTTATATTCAGTACGTTTAAGTTTAATTTTTTAATTTCATTTATTTGTAATTAATTGCTAAACAGCATAAATTTTATACACTTTTTATAGACATTTTATCAAATTCATGTTTTAGAATTATGTGCAGAATCATTTTCACAAAGTATCTTAAAATTAATAACTGTAACCAATTTTTGCGATTTATATCTTGTAGCTTTACAAAAGTCAATCAGCCTCACACAAGAAAAATAAAGTTTCTTGTCCCTCAGACTTGACTCCCTCTTCTATTAAGTATTTTGAGATGCTGAAGACGAATCCGAAGTCAGATTTGCTCCATCACATCAGAATTTTTTTAAAAGTTTGATTGATTTACGTTAAATTAAGTATCTAGATATGTTTAGGGTTTTCTAACAAGAATCTGAAGTTAGATTTGCTTTATTAAGATAGGATTTTTTCTCACTTCAAAAAATATGTCGGATTTTATGTGGCGACGAACTAATTTTTTTAATTTACATGAAACTTAATATTAAAGCTGCTTTTACACCTTCTTCGTTTTTAATAAGCGATGCATTTTCACGGTGAATCACTGAATTTGAGTGGCTCTAACAATATTCAATTTTCACGGTAGAAATTGAATATTTGTCAGAGACAATCAAATGGTTGTAGGACACATTTCCCAATCCATTATTCCCACTCAAATCTTCCCAACGGACATATTTCCCAAAGCAGAAATTTTGCTCCCAATATTGAATACAACTCCAAATTTCTGTAAAGTTAATTTAATATAAAGGTATATTTATGTTTATGATTCAAAAATCCCTCAACGTGTAAAAAATATCCTTTTCCCTTTGTTTTTATTAACTCAGCCATTATTAACTATAAATTTTAAAACTTGATTGAATTTTAATTAAAAAAGTCTATACAATTTTGACGCAGTTTGATAAGACTAAACAAAGATTGAAGGTTGTAAAAACAATAGATTGGAAAAAGTATAATTTGTGAAAAAAATATGTTGCGAGAAGCATACTTTAGGGAAATAATAGCTTGGGAAAAGTGGACTATGGGAAAAAGAAAGATTGTGAATTTTAACTATTGGGAAATGTGTCCCATTCAGAGATTCGACCTTTTAAATTCATCGCTCGCTAAAAACCAAGAAGGTATAAAAGCACCTTAAAAAGTTTTTGCTGTTGCTTATTATGAATCTGAAGTCATTTTCAGAATTGAAGAAATCAAATTTAGTTTGTCCACCATATCGGATTGCATCAATCTTCAAAAAAATTCGTTTGACGCTATATAAAATCCGTCATGATTTTTGAGGTTAAAAGAAATTCTAATGTGAGGAAGCAAATCTGTCTTCAGATTCGTGTTCACTCTATTGAAAAAAGAGCAAAAATATGACAATAAATGCGACTACAAATATGACTAATGAAAACCCTTATAATACGGTAGCGAATTACATTAAAGGTCGTAGTTATTACTTTTTCTGCAGTCGTACTTGCGGTCACATTTGGGGTAACTATCGATAACAATTGGAATTTAGTTCGAGCAAACAACTTAGTCCGAAATGAGTCGAAAATAATCTTGATTTTCTATGTAAACTATTGGCAAACAGTACGCAACATTGCGGATTCTGTACTGTCAAAAAACTGAATCCGAAATGTGTCTGGAACAATCAAATCTTTATGTTAAAAATTCGGCATAAATTCTGATTGAATCTGGTAAAAAATTCTAATCCAAAATGAGTCAGAAAAAATTGTGAATTAGTATGTATAAAAGCAGCAGTCAGTACTCACAAAAATCTTAATCAGAAAGTAGTCCAAAATAATAGGAAATACATCGAATCCGGATTTAGTCAGGTCAGCAATCTTCATTAAAAATCTGGTATTAGTCTAACAATGGTGATTTTGTACATAAAAATTCCTAATTATTTCGAACCCATTTCAAATTAATTTTTTTGTTCTACCTAATATCGTATTTTAACAGATTGATTTCGTAGAAGTTTCGGACTACTCCTGACTTATCTCAGATTTGTATTTTTGTCTACACTAATTCCGGATTAATTCAAATCATTTTTGGACTGTTTTTCGTACTCCAATCTAGATAGATTCAGTCCACTCAAAAATCTGAATCCGAAATGAGTTTGAAATAATCCGACATTCTATATTAATTAAACCGAAACAATTCGATTTATGATCAGGTTTTTATCATCCGAAATTAGTCTGATTAAGTCCAAATAAGTCCTATTTGAGTGACTAGTAAATCCAGATTTAATCTAGTCAGATCCGAAATTTATCGAATGATGCACAACTAGTGAATGCGAAATTAATCCGGCCTATATGTAAGTACCCAGTAAAAAAACTAATTCAGATAAATTGAATTGAATTTCATCGGTTGAGAACTTCAATTGAGTTTGGAAGTTGAATGCAGCTTTGGCGAATTCAGAAGAATTGCAACATAGCTCCAATTCGAATTCGTCGCTAAGCGGGATTCACTGAAGCCCAAGGTATATTTATTTCAATTCAACTAAATTAGTTTTCATTTGTTGGGTAGTAATTCCGGATTCAATAATTACGTTTGATCGCAGTAACTTTCAATTATACCAAATTCACTAGTTACACAAACTGATAAAATTTCGTAATTTGCCGAACTAATTTAGGATGAAAAAAACCTGATTGTTTAGAACTAATTAAAATGGAGCAAAACTGACTACCGTTTCATGTTCAACGCCCAAAATTTGTAGGGGAAGAGTAGCCTGCACTGAGGGACAAAGAGACTTTAATTATATGTGGAGCTATATAATAAAAACGTAAATCGAAATGAGACCAAAATAATTTGAAATTTGTACGTAAACAATCCGTAAATAGTAAAACTTAACGAGGAATAATTCGAAATCTTTATGTAAACGATCCGGATTTAGGCTTAGTTAAAAATCCTAATTCAAATGAGTCTAAAATAATCCAAAATTTATATATAGGGAATCCGGATTTAGTCTAACAAAAATCTTAGTACAAAATGATCCAGAATAATCAGAAATTTTAAGTGTTAAATCTTCAATTATTTTTAAATATAACGGATTCAGTCTGATCAAAATTATTTCAAACTTATTTCTAATTTAGATTTTTGTGCAGACTGTATGATAAATTTGTACATACAAAATACGGATTTTTCCAGGTTTATTTCGAATTAGGAAAATAGATCCGATTAAAACTGGATTATTCAAGACTAATTTAGGATTAAGTATTCTAATAAAATTTAATTCTGATTGTAACATACTGTTTGCGAATTATTGTTTACATACATATTTCAGATTATTTAAAAAATCATTTTTGATTAAGTTTCTTGTTACGGACTGATTTCAAAATTTGTCTTTTCATCCAGACCGTTTTCAGACGACTGTGGAACATTTTCATTAGACGTTATTAATTCAGGTGCATCACAAAAATTTTGACACTTTGCATCAAAATTAGAATGTATCACCCACAACGGAAGAGAAGCTTTTTCACATTGGTTCTGCAGGGTTACGTTACTGTAGCGCAGCGTTACAATTGCTAGTAAATGCTAGTAAAACAGATCACCCAAAAACTTTTCCGTGTAGCATCAGCCTATTGTCCAAATTTCGGATACGCATGCATCATTACTATGACAACCTCAGGTCCGTATCGTCAAACAATTGGTCCAGAGGTTAAGTAACTTTACTTTTAAAGTTTAATATTTATTTTGTTCCCTGAGGTTTTATCGCATCTTTAAACCTATCAAATTTTGGTGCAGGATTAACACCTTTTTTTAAGGTATTACAGCGGCTGTAATCGGATCCAAAAATTTAAAGCGCGCTTCACTATTCTTCCGCACTACGATTTTAGCGTTGATTGTGCTACTAATTAAATTCTTATTTATTGTTTATATTTTTGTTTTTTACACCTATTTGAAATACTAAGTCTTTAATGTGCATAAAAACAAAAATACATTATAGAAATTAAACAGAACAAAAAAGTTTTGATCAGTCCCATGTAATTTCTCTGAAGACTGAGGAGTTTTAAAATAGATAAAACTCGAATATTTTTGCACTTTATTAACCATAATATGTGAACCTGGTCCCCTAAAAAGATTTTTTTTTAATTGATGAGATTCGCTTGAAAGTTATTACTCAGAGGATTTCGGGGTCGCTGGTTGCAGTCAGATTTTTAAAAATTCAAAATGTCCTACTGAAAGTTTAAATTTTTATTGATTTGTTTGAGATTTTAATTTAAATTTTTAATAAATAAATTACTTATTCGAAAAATATTCAAAATTAATTGTATCAAAACTTTCGATATATAGAAAAAATCAAATTCGTGACATTTTTTGTTAGGTCGCTTATTATTGGATTCAATGAATTAATAATTAAAATTTAAACGAATTTCTTTAAAATTTGTTAATCTGGGATTTTTGAGTTGGTTGATTACAAATTTTATGTAAAAATTTACAAATTCTGGATAAAACATCCAATATGTCAGAAAAGGTTTAAAGTTTTTTGTATCATCTTTCATAAATTTGTAATATTACTTTGAATTTTCGAATGCTGACATTAGTAATTACCGACCTCTGAAAACCCGAGTAGAAAGTTTTAGACAAATCAGCGTGAATTTAAATTGTCCATCATTTTTGAATTTTGAAAATCTGACTTCAGATTCGAAATCAGCGACTCCAAATATTGTAGATTAATACTTTTCAGGTAAATTATTAAAAATTTGTATGAATTTTGAAAATAATATAAATATGCATTTGATTAAGTCAATTGAGTGATTTATAAATACAGGAAGCCATCTTTACCAAAAAATTGTGTACGAACCAATGTACCAATAAAAAGAAATATATTTTAAAATATTCTCTTGTGTGTAATGTTAATCATTTTTACAAAGAAGGAACAAGTAAATAAATATTTATTAATTAATTACTTAAACAGGCAATTTCGGCATCTTATACTTTATTTTTCAAACTATTTTTGGAGTTAAATTGAGGGTGTCCATGCATGGAGGGGACTAGATATAGTCCCATTATTTATTAGATCTAGTCTCCCCCGTGCAACTCAAAGTAGATATTACTGTTGGGACAGACAGTCCGATCGCCTAATGCACGAGCGCCCTTAATTATAGTAACGTTTTCAATTCACATTCTCCCCGCCAGCCTTGTTCAAATTAATTACCTTTTCACTACTTAAGAATAGGTTCAATGAGCTTAAACCTAAGTTCCAAATATCTTCAATAGAAGAACCTAATTTAGAATAGAACTAAAGATTTAAATAAAAATTTCTCCTAGTATTTAATTTATTTATGCATTGTTTTAGGGTGACGAAAAAGAGGATGGAAAAAATAGAAAAAAAGTTCCAGTTCGTACAATTGAGTTACCTATTGAATTACACAATGGTGGACTTTCTCAAAAGGAAATTGATGCAGCTACTGAAAAAGAGGTTTAGTATACAGATTCACATTTTTAATTAATCCTTCATTACTCCAGGGTTTCTACAAATCATGGAAATGTCATGGAAATTCATTTTGAAAGACTGGAATTTTTACGTTCGTTGAAAATGACCCATTTTCAGTATTTTAACTCTCTGCCTATACTAACTTATCCCCACTCTAACGCCATAGAACGTAATTCCCATAGTGAGTTTTAAAGTATCATGGAAATTTTATCATTTATCACCTGGAAATCATGAAATTTCGCGAAGAACAATTTGTAGAAATCCTATACTTTCATTTTGAGCTAAAAGTTTACAACTTTTTTTAAATTCCATTATGTTAAAAGATTAAGGTAAATGCCCCAGTACTCGTCACCTTAAGACAAAACCCATTTTTAAAATAAACAGTTTTAGAGGTTCAAGAAAATGATTTACTTGTCCGTATTTGATCCACTAATTTTTTTAATTTAACAAGATTCTAATAAGGTTATTGCATTGATCCTGCCTAATAAAACTAAGGTCTTTATAAACAAGTTAGGACAGTTCTTTTCTTTAGATAAAATTTCAAATTTAGCTAAGTTTTTAGCTTTGTCAATATTCATACCTCCCACTCCAAAAACTCGATCAAATCGAGGATTTAAAATTTTAAAGGCTTTCTCTGAAACAAAACATTCTGATCTTTGATCAAG
The DNA here is from genome assembly GCF_019393585.1 of Leptopilina boulardi. Lineage (NCBI taxonomy): Eukaryota > Metazoa > Arthropoda > Insecta > Hymenoptera > Figitidae > Leptopilina > Leptopilina boulardi. The sequence goes on along the minus strand of NW_026137948.1, from coordinate 2,236,324 downwards.
TAAAATTCTAAATTGGTAAATATTAATTCTGGTCCAGAATAATTCAGAATTTGTATGTAAACTATCCGCAAACAGTACGCAACAATCCGGATTAAGTACTGTCAAAAAACTGAATCCAACATGAGTCCGTAATAATTTGAAATTTGAAATATTTATGTGGAAAATTCGGTATATAAATAAAGTAAAATTTTAATTAAATATTATTCAGTAAATTTCATTTTGTGTTTCTTTCATTGTTTAACTTTTTGAATAAATTTTATTAAAAATTTGGAAAATTTCTTTAAAATTTTAACAATAATTCAAAAATTTTAGATTTTTTGAAAAGTTATTATTTTAAATAAATATAATAAAAAAATTCTAAGAATTACTTTTTTACAATGATTACTTGATATATACTTTTTTTTAAAACAATTTTTTGTTTTGATTTTTTATTAAAATTTTTCATTTCATTTTCAGAAATAAACACATATGTAAAAATAATTTTTTATATGAAATTATACATTTGATTTAATTATTATTTAAATTAATCTAATTTGTTAAATCTAAATATTGAATAAAATGTTCAAAATAATCATTTCTCATATTTGCAAACTATATACTTAATACATACATATTGATAATATTACTATTACGTGATGAAACCCAATCGGTTATACTCGGCAATAACCGGATATTTTTCGTACATCATCGGTAAAGTTCGACCAATCGAATGCTACTAAGAAATAAAATTCCTATTTTCAATGTGAATGTTTTCAAAAAACAATTTTAGATGTTACAATAGCCAATTTTAAAATGAGCAATATTTTTAGCACCTCTGCTTCTTTCCAATAAAAATAGTAATATTTTTAAAACAGAGTGTAATATGTGAAATTTCAACTCTTACTTTTCATAATTATTCTAGTCAAAATTATTTTTGTGAATAACTCTTTTTCCCAATTTACAATTCATATAGCTTTTATTAATCATTCCAACTCCTTATTGTAATTATTAATAATATACTATACTTTTAAATGATACCGATAAATTTATTTTGTAATACAGTAGTAGAAAATAATGTCATTTTTATCACTTCATCCTCTCTTACTATTGGTTTTTTGTAAAAATAATTATTATAATATCAAATTTTACAAACTAAAGTGTCTCCGTGTAAAAGACATGTTGCCTTCTGACTAATACCCAGCAAACACTGTTACAGGTCAGTTATAGAACTGTTACAAATTTTTTGAGAACATGTTCTGTAACTGGTTAAGAATCTGTGAGTCACTGGTTACGCAAAATGTCGTACTCAGCGGATATGTAAGATTCTGTAACAGATCTAGAATATTTATTTATTTATTTATTTATTCAATACATGTCCCCGCGGTCCATTAAGGACCATAAATGGGTAACTATAGGATTACAGAGAAATTATCAATAGTTATCAAAAATGCTTACATATTTTCTCGTAAATTAATAACGTATTTGTTAAGTAAAGGAACAAATTTAGAATGATTTACATTAAATACATCGTAGTCGGGTCTCATAGTGTGAAAAAGTTGATTGATATGGTAACACGCGATTTGAATTGGGTAACGGTCAATTAGTTCTAAGTCATTTTTGTTAATATAAAAAGGTTCGTAATTTCGTGAACCAAGACGAGGTACTTTAAAGTTAATTAATTTCAAAAGAGTCGGGCAATCGACATGATAGTTAATTAGTTTAATCAAAAAAATACATGCAGAAACAATACGTCTTTCTTGAAGAGTAATAAAATTGAAACGCTCACATAATTGCAAATAATCGCTTCCTCTTGGAGGGTATGCCCCTTCTACCTTGAAAATTAAGAACTTAAGGAAACGCTTTTGAATTTTATCAATTAAGTCAGAGTACTTTTGAAAGTATGGAGACCATATAATAGATGCATATTCAGCAGGAGATCGGACAAGGGTATTAAATAGGAGAGAAATGGTGTTAATGTTAGAAAAATTTTTTGAGCATCTTAAGAGAAAACCAAGGACTTTAGAGATGCTCGATAATAATATAGATATGTGGTCGGTAAAACTGAGGTCATATTTAAAATTGACACCAAGGTCACGTATAGACGTGACTCTAGTTACTGTAACATTATTAATTTTATATGGAAAAATAAATGGAAAGCCAGATTTATTAAAAGATAGAATTTGACACTTTGTTAAGTTTAATGATAATTTATTATTACTACACCAGGTCGAGATCGTGTCTAGGTCTTTTTGTAAAATATCAGCATCATGAGAGGACATGACTCGACGGAAAATCTTGACGTCATCAGCAAATAAAAGTATTAAAGATTTTAAATTAGTATCAATGTCATTAACATATATAGTGAATAAAGGTGAACCGAAAGATGAACCTTGAGGTACTCCACGTTGTGGTACAAAAATAGGAGAACAAAAGTTTCCGACAACAACTCTATGGGATCTATCCTGAAGATAATTAATAAGTAACTTATTTATATTGGTAGGAAGGTTTAAAGAATCTAATTTTTTGTTTAAAATTGTGTGATCTATAGTGTCAAAAGCTTTAGCGAAGTCTAAATAGATTACATCAACCTGATAACCATGCTGTAAGGATTTTTTATGGTTTTTTTATTTTTTATGGAATATGGTTACAAATGTATTTGTAACAGTTCTAGAACTGTTTTGTAACAACTATAAAATGGTACATAACCATTGTCGCAAGATTATTACCTAAAAATACATGCAAAATATTTTTATTCTTAATAAAAATATTAAAACTTGATGTAATAGAAAAAGGAAACTCTAAAATAAACATACACTGAAAAAAAATTATTTGGATCAAATAAAAAGTATTTGATCCAAATACACCATTTACTTGTCTATTATCCAATAATTTTTTTTTATCCAAAATACATTTTTGATATTTTATTTTCATTTAATAAAATAGTGTATTAACATTAAATAACGCATTATTTATATTAAATAATTTAGTTGGTTAGAATCAATAAAATAAATTTATTGTTTCAAATACTTTTTATTTGTATCAAAAAAATGAAATATTTGAGTGAAATAAATAAATTAATAGTTGCAAGTAACGCATTATTTTCGTTTCAAATTATTATTTAATTGATTGAAATATTTTTTAATTTGTCTTCATTAAATAGTGTATTAGTATTAAATAATTTAGTTGACTTGAATCAATGAAATAAAGTTATTGTATCAAATACTTTTTATTTGTTTCAATAAAACGAAATATTTGAGTGAAATAAATCAATTAATTGTTTCAAGTAAATCATTATTATCGTTTCAAATAAATATTTAATTGATTGAAATATTTTTTATTTGTCTCGATAAAATAGTGTATTAGCATTAAATAACGAATTATTTATATTAAATAATTCAGTTTATTTGAATCAATTACATAAATTTATTGTGTCAAATACTTTTTATTTGTATCAAATAAACGAAATATTTGAGTGAAATAAATGAATGAATAGTTTCAAGTAACTCATTATTTGTATTAAATAAATTGATTTATTCAATTCAATTAATTATTTAATTGAACCAAATACGATTTATTTGGTTCAAATAAATGCGATTCAAATAATTCAAGTTATTTGAATCAAATACATATTTTTTTGATCCAAATAAAAAGTATTTGAACCAATTAAATATTTTTCAAATAATTTGAAGTATTTAAATCAAACAAATTTTTTTTCAGTGTAGTTAGAACAGTGTCAAATTTCAACTGTTCTATAGCAATATCGCTCCACAGGCTAATACGCTAACCATTACGCTACCCTAACATGGGAATATAAATACAAAATTGATTTGATAACTTGCGACTGAGGAGGATTTAAAAACTGTATTGCTTATATAAAGAAAAAACAATAAGACTATGTGATATATAAAAATTTTAGAGTTTTTTAAATTTAACTACATACTTAAGTAAAATGAACTATTTATTTATTAATTCCATAGAAAATAGTTAAGGTACTTATGAACACTTCAAAATTTTTAATCTCAGGTACAAATATATTCCAGAACTGAACTTGATCAAAATTTTAGAACAGTTACATATCATTGTTCCGATATAGTTCTAGATATGCGATGGAACATTAGTTGCAGAAAATTTGTGGCTATAGAGTTGTAGAAATGTTATGTAACACTGTTGCAGAATTGTTCCGATTTGTAGGTACAAATGTCATCCAGAACTAATCTGCAACAAAATTTTAGAACAGCTACATAACATTTTACGGACACAGTTCTAGAACTATGTTGGAACGTCAGTTACAGATCATTTGTGATGATTGTGTTACAGAAATGTTACATTACATTGTTATAGAACTGTGAAGTTCGCATATAATATAGAACAGATCAGTAACTCCCTTGTAACAATGTTCTAGCATTCTGTTACAATGAGGTTATATAACAGATTCATAACCAGCTTGTAACAAATTTGTCCTCACTGTTATATAACATTTATAGAACGTGTTTGCTGGGTAGTGACTACTTTGGTTAATATTTCGGAATGTGGAATTAATCGGAGACAATCCGCTTTAGAGTCGGGTTTCTATTATTCGGAATGCGAAAGAAGTGAGTGTAGAATGTTTAATCCTTGAAAATTAATTTTTTACCAACTAGAATCATTTTTTGTGTCATATAATAGTCCGCAGAGCTTTAGTGCGTAAAAAATGTTAATTTTCTAGGTTTAAACCTATATGAGTTATGTAAACTCAAAGCTACGATAAAAAGTAGCTCAAAAATTGGGACGAGAACTTTTAAGTGGTCAAATTAAGCATTTATTTCTGCAGTGAGCCTTTGATACTACATGTTAATTGAAAGTTGCGTTAAAACACAGTATATTCAGTTTTTCAAAAATTTTATTAACCTTTAAAGATACACACTTAAAAAACACACGCAGCTGGCTTCAAAATTTAAAGTAAAATTAATATTTAAAACAAGTTTAATAATTTAACAATAATTTATGGTTACCGGGTGCCAGTCGACTGTCGATTTTAAACGAAATTTTATAAAACCGATTTTCTATATTACGGAATATTTATTTAACACAAAATTCATTTAACAGAATTTTCATTTCTTCGAATTAACTTCCATCAGATTTTTTTGAGTGCGGATTATAAAATTAACTAATCAGAAATAAACCAGAAATTTTTGATTCGTTAATTTTAAAAATTACGCTGAAATGTTTCGTCTAAAATAAAATTATTTATGTTATGCTATTATTATGTTTTAATTATTTGGCTAATAATTATCTGAACATTTTTGAATGCTTTAATTGATTATATAAAAAACTTTCTAGGGAAAAATGGTCGCTGATGATAAACAAGAAAAAGAGCGTATTGATGCAAGAAATGCACTAGAAGAATATGTATATGATCTGCGTTCAAAACTCTTGGATGAGGACCAGTTATCAACTTTCATAGTTGAAGCCGATAGAGTAGAACTTTGTAGTATATTAGATGAAACAGAAAATTGGTTGTACGAAGAAGGAGAGGACTGTCAACGACAAGTTTACTCAGAAAGATTGTCTTCGTTGAAAGTAAGTTTCAAGTAATAAAAAAAATTTCATAATAACGAAAAAATACTAATTAAATTCTTATAATTTAATAGCTAAAAGGTGAACCAATTAAGGAAAGAAAAATGGAATTTGAAGGTAGAACTCATGCACTGGAAGAATTAGGTGGAGCTCTTCAACTAGCTAAGAAAGGTTTAGATCAAATTAAAATCTCTGCTGAAAAAGATGACAAGTATTCTCATATAACTGATGAGGAAATTAAAAAATTAGAGAGAGCTATCCATGAAAAATGGAATTGGCTTGAAGAAAAACGTGCAGTTCTTTCTAGTACACCTCGAACTCAACAGCCTCCAATTCTTGTAGCTCAAATTCGATCTGAGAAACAGGTAATTTTAAAACATTATTACAATTACCAATGACAATTTTTAACCATATAATTTTTTTTAAATTAAAAACTATGTTAATATCTCTGGAGGTGATTAGCAATTTTCAATTTCATTTCCTCTAAATTTGTTTAAAACTTATTACGAAAATATTTAATTTAAAAATTATTTCAGTCATTGGACAACACTGTTTTCTCTATTTTGAATAAACCTAAACCAAAAGTTGAGCATCCAAAAGAAGAAAAATCAAAAGAAAAATCAACTGATGAACATAAAAACACTCAAAATGATCAAGGAGACAATGAAACGCATAGCAATCAGCAGCGGCAACCGAATGAAGATAATATGGATGTGGAGTAAATTTTACGAACAATTGAACCAATAATATAAATTTAATTTAAAAAATTAATGTCAACAGTTTTTCATGCGAACAAGTATTATTTCTTATCTACAACGTATTGTACTGATTATTATTATTATTATTATTTTATCGCAACTTAAAAATTTTCTTTGCTAAATAATTATAGCATCTTCAAATTATTAATTTAATCAGACATACTTGACTTTTTCTTGATATTTTCTATTAGAAAATTAGTAAAATGAGTTGTTCCAGTTTTGTATTCGTATTTTTTTAATTTTTATCACATTAATAAAACCATTGGCGTTAATAATAAAATTATTGCTTGAAACTGTAGTTATGTTATTAATTTTTTATTTCTTCATTATATTATGTCCATTTTAACTTTTTTCATTTATTAAAAACCAAAATATTTATCATTTTTTTGCACTTGAAAAAAATTTAACTATTTAAAAAAATTTGTAATCCACATCATTCATTGCTTTTCTGCTTAATGATAAAATCCAGCAAAAAATTGTTTTAATTTCCTCACTTTTCACTGATCTTCCTTATCTATTTTCTTTCAAAAAGATTACATTTTTTTTCTAGATTCTATAACATTTGTTTATCTATTTTCATATTTTGTTGTTTTTATCATAAACATTGAATCTTGAGTTTTCTTTTAAAGAAGCAATGTTTTATAAGACAAAAATTGCAACGGATTTTGTATTTAAAAGAATAATATAAATTAAAAAATAATATGAAACTTAGAAACCTCAAAAAAAAAAAAAATTATACATAAATTTACAAATAGAAATAAGACAGAAAATAATTAAAATTCGATAGAAAATAACGTAATAAACGAAAAGAGAAACAAAAATTTAATGAAAAAAATTTAATAATATATATATTAATCACAAGAAATTATAAAATTGACGGTTCCATACAATAAGCAAAATTGTAACCGCGACACACTCACTTTTCTTACTTCTCGAATGAATTAAAACATTAAAACGAAACAAAATTATACAAATATCAAAGACACATATAAAAATTATAATTTAAATTATTTATTAAAATTATAAAAAATTAATTAATTACTAGTATTATTTATTAATTTTTTATACGCTTTTTTATAGTTTTAAGAAATCCGTCATAATATTGGTTTTAAAAGTTTCAATTCTCTTATAAAAATAAAAAAAATTTTTAATAGTAAATTCAGGAAATGAAAAGAAGTTTTGTAAAAAATTTTGTTATTGTAAATTAATTCATAAACAACAGAAATCTTTTATTCTTAAAACTTTTTTCGCTTTGTCAATAAACGTCAAACCTTATTAAATTAAAAAAATTCCTTTTACAATAAAACTAATTCTTTTAACCATTAAAGGACTTTTTTTAAAAAAGAAATTAGTTTTATGTTTAATAAATCACTTTTCTCAGTGTTTCACAATTTTAAGTATTTTTCCACACTTTTTTATGATTCTTCAGAATCTTTCGTATGGATTTTCAAAAAAATTTAAATTTTTTCAAAAAGTAAAAATTCTAAAATGGTCAAAAATTAAAATTTTGATTTTTTGACCATCCTGTATGTTTTCAGAACTGAAATGATGCAAGAAAAAAAAATATAACTTCTTGCCATCATTAAAATTTAAGGACTCAAAATATGACTCCCCTTAAAATTGTCACTTTAATTTTCAAAAAGATACAAAAGAAATATTTTATAAATAAGCACACTAGAAAAGAAATAAAATTTAATATTGAAATTCATGTAAAAAACCGCACCTCCGGGCTGTCGGCGACACGCAGAGAAGTGGTTACTAATCTACACCAACACGGAAAGTAAGAAAAATCGCTTACAAATAAAAAAAGAAAATATTGTTTTATAAATATAGCATTTTATTTTTGAATTTCATTTACAAAAAATTGTAAGTCTTATATTCTTTCATTGAATAAACTAATTTTCTTTTAATTTTATTCCTTTTCGAAGTAAATCTGATTTTGCATCTTCTGTTTGCTGTAAAGAAAAATAAGAACAGTAAGTAAAGTCAAGTTCTAATATTCGACTAAGTTTTGTCTAAGTTACGTGAACTAAAATTTCGTTATATATTTATTAAACTTACCTTTTTAAGTTCGAGAGATGCAGCTTGACAATTATTAAACGTGAATACCCTGTAAAGTACTACAGAAGCTGCACAAAATACAAAAATCCCTACATATAAAATACAAATTAAAATCTTAGAATTAATTGGAAAATTAAGGCCGACATGTGAAACGATCTTTTCCGAATTAATTAGTAAAAATGTTAACGAAATGAACACGACCAATGTTCGTAGTAACCAATGCATAAGATTTGACATCTGAAACAAAAAAATTTTTTTAATTGTAATTTAGGGTCAGTTGGGGTAAATGGGGACGAAATCGCTATTTTCACAAATTACGTAAGTTTCTTCCTTTAAAAAGTAATATTTGCAGGTTTATTTTTTTTTAAGTTGTTATTTACATTTACCCCAAAATTTAGAAAATATCATAAAATTTGGGGTAAATGGGGACAGCATAGTTTCTAAAAAAGTTTTAAGGAAAAAGTTTCTTTAGGTATATTATACTGTATTAAGGGATGAAAAAACTTGAAAAAAATTTCTAGTAGATATATAATAGTTGAACCAATTAAATTTTTTTATTTTTTTTATTATTTTTTTATTTCAGTATTTTGTCTCGCATTTGAAAAAAACAGAATTAAAAATCATACCAAATTTTTTTCTTATTCCTTATGACTTCCATAACAGAAATTAACTTGAATTTTTGTTAATTTGGTTAATAATGACAAGCTGTTTGACTTTGATTTTCAAGTTTTTATGCATTGAGCGATAACTTTTTTTATCCTGCTGACAATTGTCAAGATAAAAGCTTGGCAATACTCAAAACCTCTTGCAGGTGATCTGAGGTTAAAATATTGACGTTGAACGTAATTTTAAACTGTAAATTGAGCTCCAAAACCTCTTGTCCCCATTTACCCCAACTGACCCAACACGTGTTTGAAATAATTTAAGGCATAATAAACAATCGTATCAAGTAGTTAAAGTTTCAAATTCAAATTTCAGGCTAAAAAAATGTCAATATTTCAAATTTTGATTTTTCAAATTTTTGAGCATGGCATTCAAATTGCTTATGCATTGCTGAAGAAAAAAAATTTTTTTTAAATTAAAAAATATGTTATCTACAAGAAATATTAATCTTGCTGGATTTAGAAAATTCATTAGTTTTTCTGGGTATTTGAAAAAATTTTCACTTCTATTGAACTCAAAAAATTTGTATTTAAAAGCGAAATCTAGTATTAAAAAGTTCCTTTATTTCTGTACAACTCAAATATTTATAAGAAATAAATTAAAGGGAGGCATCTACTTTATTTTGACCCCTTCAAATTTTAATGATCCGCAAGATGTTATATTTTTTTATTGCATCATCTGGGTCATAAAAACATGAAAAGTGGTTAAAAAAAGATAATTTTGACAATTTTTTATCGCTAATATTTTTACAAGCTTTTTGTAATGATTTCTTAGCTCTCGTATGGATTTTCAAAAATTTTAATTCAAAAAATGAGTTGATATTTAATTAATCTTTCTTCTTCAATATTAAACTACTTTACCTCCATGAAGTTGGCGTCGACGCTCAGCGCCGAAAATTGTTTTTCACAGGACAAAAAATGTAAAATTATTTTCAAAAAATAATTTTTGGTCCAAATAATGCCTTGAGAAATACTTTTCAAAGTATTATTTTGACCCAAATCCTTTTTAAAAATGAGATTTCATATTTTTGATCCCTGAAAAGTAATTTTCGACGCTGAGCGTCGGCGCCAACTTCATGGAGGTACTACTTTTACAATTTTGACTATTTTTCATCGTCAATTATTTTGCACCATTATCTCTCGTATAAAAAATTTTTATTCTTAATTTTCTTTTTTTGACCACATTGTATGTTCTTAGGACCTGAGTGATGCAATAAAAAAAATATAACATCGTACAATCTCGAAAATAATATTAAAACCAATAAAAATTTTTTTAATCAAAATCTTGAGAATAAAAATACAAAAAATAACAATTAAGGCATCATAACCTTACTTGAATTATTGTTAATTTAGATAAAAAAACAAATGCAAACACTAAAGACTAACTTCATGTGTATAAACAAAAAACAGAATAATAACATAACGTTTGTCATTTGTATATATAAATAATATAATAATCAACTCGGAAAAAAGACATAACCTTTTTAAATTTTTTTACGTGAATCCTGAATTTTTAGTAGTTTTAGAGTTTTTTAAGTAAATAATATTTAAATTAGGTGTTTTTTAATTTAAATGTATTCGACTCTTATTGTTTGGATCTTATTCAGTAAAATTTTTATTTTCTGTAAAGTACATATTTGTTTGTTTAACGAATTATTAAATAAAAAATTTACTGAAAAGGACATGTACATTCATTATACTTTGGTAACAAAATAAACAAAAATTTCAAGTTTTTTTACGGTTATGTTAGACAAATACATGTCAACTCTGCTATAAGGATATATATTTTTTATTTTTTAAATTAATTTAATTATTCCTAATTCAATGTACAAAATTTACATATGTTTAGGATTAATTTCACATATGTAATGATAAGATTACAATTTAAACTACTTACGTTTCACTTCACAGCGGCTACAGCATCAGATATATTTTTGTTTTTGACAAACGTCACCAAACGCTACTGCGCTTGCGCTACTATTAACTCTCTCATTCGTAGAAAAAGGCGTTCTTATTTAAAATACTTTAATATCAAAAAATGTTTAGAAAATAATAAAAAATATTATAAATGTTAAATTTATTATTTTTATGTTTAATTATGTTTTCTAATCAATATTAATTTTTATAAACTATTTTGAGATTAATTTTCAGTAGAAGGGCATTTCCATGAAAAAGCGGACATTCTGTCCGTGCGTCACGATGCCTAAATTTGTCTGTAACTTTTTTTGAAATTATTATAAAATAAAATTTTTTTTCGATGCAAAAACATAAGAAAATAGAAACGTTTCCAAAAAATTTTTTGATTTTATAAAAAGATACAGCCGTATTAGTCATCGTGACGCACGGACGAAAATTCAATTGTTCTCGTGGAAATGCCCAGAAATAACTTTGTTAAGTGTAAAATTGGCTTTTGTGTATAAAAATCATATTACATTCTTACAAAATTCGTATGAGGAATCGGTTCCCAAGGCCACAAAAATTTATAGCGAAAGTACGTAAGATATTTGGTGGAAAATTTCATAATTATTTACTTTGTGGAAAATACAGAAAAAAAATTTTCCCACGCTTAAAAAATAATAATCTCTGAAGATTAAAGAGACAAAAAAAAGTTTCCTTCTGAAAATCAAGGTGGATTTTTCTTCATATTTCGTTTAGTAATTCTTATGAAACCGATTCCTTGTATGAATTTCAAGTGAATTTTATACGAATATCCATTTTAATTTTCGAACGAAATTTTAGAAACAAATTTCAGTCATTATTCGTTTGATAAAACGTTTCAAAATTCCACACGAATTCCAATTGAAATTTCGTGTGAAATCAGTACGAATTTAGTACAAAATTCGTCCAAAAACCGTACATCTCATTTTCGCGTGGGTAAACACCGTTAACTCATCACAAAAAAATTCTACACAATAATAAAATTTAAAAGCAAATTAATTAATATTCTAAATAAATATTATAAAATATAATTCTATAAAATAAATTACATGCTGCAAAACCCTATACAATTAAATCTGTACACTGCAATAAAAATTGGAATTTTTTTTTAAACTATTAATATTATTATACAAATAAATTATACATTTTCAAATTCTGCACGAAAAACTCTATAGAACTAATTTTAATTTCTTAGATTCTTCACAGCTGACATCACAACTTTTGTTTTAATTGAAACAAAAAACAGATTTACCATGTCAAATGTGTAGGATCTAAAAAATGACAATTGCGTGAAATTTTTCGTTCAGAATTTTATTGTGCAAAATTTTAAAATGTATAATTTATTTGTATAATAATATTAATAGTTTTAAAAAAAATTTTCCAATTTTTATTAAGGTGTACCGCCACCTTTATTTCGCAAAGGTTTTTTTAATTTAATAAAATAATTACAAAGTAAACGAAAAAATCGTTTAAAATTAATTAATGAACTTTCTTAATTGGCTTATTTGAGTAGAAAATATAAATGAACCGTTCGCTGAAAAAACGGCTTAAGTCAACTTAAGTCGTATTTTAAAAAACTGTTTCTATCGTATTGTTTATCATATAAAGTATAATAATCAATTAAAATTGTTGATTTAATAATCATTTTAAAGTTTTAATTCGAATTTTAAACTACGCGCAGGCCGAATGTATGTATGTATGTATTGAAAAGTACGTGAAAAATTTCATAAATTTTCCTATTTAGATAGTAAAATCCACAGTTTTTTCCTGGAATCTTCCAGGAATATTCGGCATATTCCACTGGAAAATGCTGGAAGGTCCCTGGAAAACATTAAATGTCCACCTGCTCTTGAATATTCCGGGAGAATTTGGTGGGAAGAAGTTATAGGAATAGTCCTGGAATATTTTTAAGTTTTCTTTCAGGAAGATTTTACAAAAATATTCAGAGAAATTGCGTACGAAATAATTTTTAAAAGTATTTTTAATAATCGGTATACATCTTATACATCATTTAAAAATTGTTTTGATAATCTCTTTTGGACATGTTCTATAATTTTTCTTGAATTTTCATATTATTCTTTTACATAAGTTCCCAAAAATAATTTTAAAAAGTATTTCGTACGCAATTTCTCTGAATATTTTTGTAAAATCTTCCTGAAAGAAAACTTAAAAATATTCCAGGACTATTCATATAACTTCTTCCCACCAAATTCTCGCGGAATATTCCTTCGGAACATAGAAGAGCAGGTGGACATTTACTGTATTCCCGGGACCTTCCAAGCATTTTCCAGTGGAATATGCCGAATATTCCAAAAATATGTCACTTAAAACGTAAAAACTCACACCAACTTTCTACAATTTTTTTTTAATGAGCTAATATTTTAGAGATTTGATACTATCATACAGGGCAACAATTAACCAAAGTTACATTACTATCGACCTGGACAGTTCAAGAATTTTTTCCCATATATAAATTTTTTGAGCACAAAAGTACCTACAAAAATTTTTGAAATTATTCTGGCGTACAATTAATATTTTTCGTTTTATATTGCAAAAACTAATAAAATTGTAGGGACAAATTTAAGTTTTAGCCGTTTCTTAGGCTGAATAGAAAAAAAAGATATCTTCAAAGTTAATTACTTTAAATTTAACCTATTTTTCAAACAATAATTTAAAATTATTTATTTAAATGAATTGATTAGACACAATTTAAGAGTATTTTGCGAATTTATTTACTTTAATACAAATTTGACATTCACTCACAGTGTTTACTTGATTAGAAACAGGACGTCAATTACTCACTTGCTCATATTTTATTACAAAAAAAAGAATCTTTCACACTCTTACGTAACATACGTGAAAATATCTGTTGTATGTCCATCACAATGTTAATTAATTCTGTAACTCGAACCCCTGGCACTTTTACCGATTATGATTAACTAGCGCTTCAAGTATGGCATAAAATTTAGAAATTATTATTGTGATAATACATATATCAGCACATTAATTTTTTTGAAATTGTAACCAAAAGTTACTATTTTTCCGTTTAAATTCCATTCAATGGTCTTTATCAAAATATCTAAAACACTAAGTAATACACTGTTATAAAAAAATAAAATAAATGACAGGATGTAAAATTATTGACAAAAATTATCTGCTACCATATATAAAAACCTAAAAAGTCTTAAAAGGACTTAAAAAGTTCATGAGTCTTAAGAAAACTTTTAAATATTCTGTTCAGTTTTCTTCTTCTTCCTCCTCCTCTTCCTGTTCATCTTCTTCCTCACCGGTACTCTCAGGTTTTTCCTCTACTTTCTTTGCCCTGCCACGACCACGTCCCGAAGATGGAGCTGTTCCTTTCGCTGCTCCTGGCTAAAATTTTTTTATAATTTTTCATTAGATTCATTTTTATTTATCACAATATAATTTACAAATTTAATAAAATGTTTTAATATCTATTTTAAAACGAATGCAAAAAATGTAGATTTCGCTTTACTTTTTGGATGCATTTCTAATAGCCTCGAGTATTATAATCAGCGAAAATGCCTTTTCAACTTTATTAATTCTATTAAGAATAATTCTTAAACAAATTTTTCAGGTTTGAATTCAGCAAAATAGACATTTAAACAAATTTTGCAATTTCTTTTTTCTTTACTGTTTTTCAAGTCTGATTTATATATTAATTCAAATTCTCTGTAAAAATATTTAGATGAAATGAAATTTTTAATTTCAAAAATGTAATTTAAAGTTACTAGAAAGTAATTTATTTAAATATAAAAATTCCATCCAGTGATAATAATAATCATAATAAAACAACTTTTTTGTATTTTTAAAGTAATTATTAGATTTTTAAATAAGTTTTTGTGAATTATTATGTGATTGTTAGGTCTACAATGTAAATTTCATCGGGAACTTTACTCTTAAAATATAAAATGTGTATATATCTTAAATATAATGATGGACGAATGTTTATGGGTGATTTCACTTGAGATTTACCTGTGATATTTTAAATTTGGATAAACTTTTTTTTTTCGTTCTTCGTAGAAAAAAAGGTATACGTATTATTTTATGTGTCCAAATTTTCAAGTTATGAATTTTTAAAAATTTGGGTTTTTAGAGGATGAATTATAATTATAAGTGATTCCACGTGAGATTTACCTATGACATTTTAAATTCGGATAAATATTATAAAGCTGAAGTACGCAACGTTTATGATAAACGATTTTTAAAAAAATAATTTTTTAAAATGAAAAATATTTCTTGTAGTTTTTATTGATCAACAAGTTATAAAAAAATATTTTTTAGGCAAAAAATTATAGAATTTTTCATTTTAAAAAATTATTTCTTTAAAAATCGTTAAATCATAAACGTTGCGTACTTCAGCTTCATAATAATATTTATCCGAATTTAAAATGTCATAGGTTAATCTCACGTGGAATCACTTATAATTATAATTCATCCGGTCGCCATCAGATGGCAGAAGTCTTCAAACTACAAATTAAATAAGACTCGCGCCATTTCAATCGGTTAATGCTATTACAGGAATCACAGTGAACTTTCTGTTCAATTTTAGGTAAATTGAGGATTTTGAAAATCAAGAAATAGTTTAATAATTACATTATAATATGTCAAATTTAATCTTGATGAAATTATTTTTTTCTTTTTCACGTAACTATTTTAAATAATTCGAATTTGCTTTAGATTATTTTTATTGCAAAGGAACGCATGAATATTTTCCACATTAAAATTATAAGAATTTTTATCACGTGGAATCCTAAGTGATTTTTTTGTGTTTAATAAGAAAGACGATTTATAAAGGAAAAAAAGTAATTTTGTCTTTGAAATTAACTCTGAAAATATCGTTTACAAAAATAGTCTTTTTAATCTGCAATTTCTGAAAAACAGCTTAAAAATGAACGCAAAATTTTATTAAAAATTATAACAAAAAGTTTAATCTAAATAATAAAAGCAGATATAAATTTTTGATATTTTTTCTGGGAAAAATTTCAATTTAAACAATTGTTTTTTTTTGTATAAATATGCATTTTTAGTTGTTTAAAACAAAAATTTAGTTTATTTCAAAAATATTTGGGTTTATTTCAATAAATTTATTGAATAATGAAAACATTTGAATGACTCAAATTAGTCATTTAACTAATTTGATGAAAAAATTGATTAGAAAAAAGGGATAAAATTCAAGATTTCAGACCCATTTTTTTTGCAAAAAGGGGAGAACAGCGATAAATACTGAAACTACCCCCTCCATTGAGTCACAATTTTAAGAAAATTTATTTTAATAAAAACATTTTTCTAAAATTGTAACTCGTAAAAAACAATAATTATCCCCAATTTTTGGTGTAATTTGTCGACTTCCTAAATTTGAATGAATAAAATATGTGAATTTAACAAAAATGCATAAAACTTCGATATACCTTCTTCTTGTGGGAACCCTTTGGTCTACCTCGACCTCTCTTTGCGGGAACTGATGGAGCATCATCTTCGTTATCAGATTTTGAACGTGCAGTATTGTTTTTGTTTTCGGCTGCGGGTCGGCCTCTCTTTTTTGGTTCTTTTGATACGCTTTTTTCTCCTTTTGAAGGTCGACCTCTCTTCTTCTTCTGGTCTTCAACTGCTGTTGAGTTATCGTCCGACATGATGTACTGTGTTTTGTTACTTTCAATTAGCTAAAAAAATTTAAATTTTTTTATAAAAATTATTCAAATTTTTAATCAACTAACTATCAATTAAGAATAATTTTTCATTAAGAATCTATCTGCTTTAAATCAATTTTTTAGCATGCAATTCGATCGATAATCAAGAATAGTATCTCACATATTGCAGAAATTTTTATATGCTGTGAGGAATAAAATAATGAAATTAATATTTTTTTACAATGCAAAAATTTTAATTTGCAAAATATTTTTAATTTATCAGATGCAAAAATTTGCGAAAAATTATTTCAAAAAAAAAGTTAATTTTTCTTTGATTAAAAAATATATTTTTTTTAAATTAATATTAATTTCAAGATTGCCAACTAAATTAATTTTTAAATAAAAAATACTTTGTAAAAAATAATTTGCAGTAAAAAATTGATTAATAAATATTAATACAGGCAGATAATTTATCTAAGCGTTACTATCGATTTTCCAAGTAACACTTATAAAATTATACTGATTCCTACTATAACGACGCTCATTAAATAAACAGTTAATAAATATTAATATTTAAAATTAACGTCAAAAAATTTAGTGATAATTTTTTACAGTAGAAAAAAATAAACAAATAATAGTTTAATTCATATAAAAAATAAAGAAACAATTTTCAAACGGGAGCTTGACGCTCAACTCAAACACCTAATTCGCAAGCAATTTGTTTAGATAAAAAATAATTTTTCATCAAGATGTAATGAAATAAACTTCATTTTATAAAATTCCAAGATACTATTTTTGTTATTTTTGGACAATATTTTAACACAAATACATTGTAAATTGAGCAAAAAAATTTTAGAAAAAATTTCGCGCCCGCCATTTTCAAAATCAAAGGGTAAATACTTGCAATCAATTTGAATTGAGGAGACGCCAAGCGTCAAACATGCATTTCTAAATATAATATTGTTTTCATTAAAAAATATGTTAATTTTTTAAAAATATTTAAATATTAGTGGAATTTTTTAAAGCTAGAAGAAAAAAATATTGGGAATTTCGCAAAAGATATCACTAAACAAGACGCCATAATATAGAGTATGGACAATTTAGTGCCATCAGTAACAGTGCGTCGCGTCATATATTGGCGGAACTATATTTTTCTTATAATTTGTGACAGTAACCGAAATATAAAATAATTTATTAAAATTTCAAAAAAAATTAACGATTTTTGTAAAGTTTTATGAGGAAAATACAAAGGCTAAAAGCAACAATAAGAAATAAAATTGTTCTTACCTCTCAATGTGATGTAGAGACAAAGGCGGCTAGGCGGCTACCGGTGCGCGCGTCGTGTATCCTACCGTGCAGTTTAGTGCGGTGCTGTGCAATGCGAAGCGACGCGTGCAATACAGAAACAGACGCCGAACCACGTTTCCAGTCTCTCGCTATTCTGCTTTGGGCTTCTCTTCTCCTCTCTTACTTACCCTTTGTGACTAATCATTCCTACCTTTTCTATTGAAACTTTCGTTCACTGTGTGCGCTTGCGTCAGCCTATATATTCTCCCACCCTTTTCAATATTAAACCAATCCAAAACTATTTTAATACCTCTATTTCACTTTCATTGTTTACATTAAATCAACAATTAGACTCAGGAATATTATTTACTACCGAAATAAAATTTTTCAAATTTTTAACTTTCCTCTAAAATTATATGGAAAATAAATAACTCAAAACATTCCCGCGCGTATTTAATTTTCCTCTTCCCGCTTAAAATCTCAGATTCAACCAATTCATTGATTAACTTTATTTGTCTTCTGCTATTAAGAGCATTAAGCCAATTCCCGCCAAAAACTTATTATTATTAAATTTATTTTTTGAAACGCATTTATTAAAGATACAATTTAATATTATTTATTCTAATATGTTAAAAAAATTTTTTAACTTTATAATACACGTTAAAAAAATATAGTCAGAAGTGTAATGTAGTTTTAATACAAAATCGATAATTGAACACATTTAAGGCGCTTACACACCGTTTGGGCTTTCACTTTTGTTAAACACCAAACGCATGCTTGACATCTAAGGGTGAAATCACATAGAGGCGCAATGCGTAGAGCAGAAAATAATGAGTGCAAAAGATATAGACATATATTACTATGTTTCTTACATTCATGCTTTTTCTTGGGGATTTTACACTAACATGTTGTGCGAAAGCAATTTCATGGTAAAAAATTTTTAACATTTTTGATATGTTTCGTAATGATAAAGAATAAATTATATTTATAATATGTACTCAGCTTATAATAATGACATTTCTAGTTTAAAGTAAAATATCATATTAGGGTACGGTCACACTATCTCATGCATACACTGTTCATGCATGCATGAGATAGTGTGACTGTAACCTTATACTTTTTGTAAATTTTGTGCAATAAAATTGATTGTCCCATGATGTGGATGAAATCAAGGCCTAAGCACAACTGAGTCGGGTACGTAAGACGGATACGGAATATATGTACACTCGTGGCCAGATATGCCTACACTTTTTTGTCCTTTTGTAACGCATATGCTGTCATGACAATACGTGTGTTAAAAAAGAACAAAAAAGTGTAGGCATATCTAGCCACGAGTGTAACATTTGCATACATTTTGAGGTTGGGAAGCCCATATCCTGCATTCGTTTAGGCCTGAGCAGAATGGAAACGCAACCGGAATCGTAATCGCAAAAGTAGTGTTTTAAAATTCTCGGTAAAATTGAAACCTGAGAAGGTAAGAAAGAAAATTGCGGTAAATTACCGAAAAAAAGAGAATTTATGAGAATATTCATTTAAGTGATTGATAATTGCCTTTTTTAAATTTAAATATGTATTTTTATAGTATGTAAGTTATAAATAAACGACCGACATGTTATTAAATGAATAATTTGAACAATGAATATAATAGACTGTAAGGGTGCAGTCCCATGGAGCAGATTAGCAGAATAGATTTCAGCCAATCAAAAGTCTCTCGCGGCAAATTTTGCATTTCAGTTAGAGACTGTTTTTTTATTGGTCAACGTCTAATCTGCTAATCTGATCCATGGGACTGCACCCTAATTTTCTCTGTGTTCTTACTGACAAGATGACAGTCGGGTATATATGCCTGCACTTTTATCATTGTCTAACACGTGCGTCGTCATGGCAACATGTGTGTTAGACAAGGATAAAAGTGCAGGCATATAAATGTACCTGATTCAATATAATAATGTAATATTATATCAATATTAATATATTAATATATATATATTATATATTGTAACAAAGATATTTTTCATTATAATAATAATTGTACAGTCAGGAACATATGTCTGTACTTTTATCCTCGTCATACACGTTGTCATGACAACGCACGTGTCAGACAAGGATAAAAGAACAAGTAAAAATTCTCATAAATTCTCAGAGAAAAAACGATCCGGTAATTTACCGGTAAATTACCGTAATCTTCTTTCTCTTCTTGACGTAATTTACTGTCTTTAGAACACTACGCAAAAGCAACCGGAAGAATGAGTTAGAGAAGGATAGACATATTGTTTGTCCTTCTCTAACTCATTCTTCCGGTTGCGTTTCTATTCTGCTCAGGCCTTTTCACGCTCCCGACTCTATTGTGCTTAAAGGCGATTCTAGAATAGGTGCAAATAAAAAGGCAAGTGCAAGTCCAAATGCAAATCCAATGAGTGCAAGAGAGATAGATAGACTACCTGTCTCTTTCGCCAGGGAGAATAGACTACAGGTAGTGTTCTAAAGACAGTAAATTACGTCAAGAAGAGAAAGAAGAATACGGTAATTTACCGGTAAATTACCGGATCGTTTTTTCTCTGAGAATTTATGAGAATTTTTACTTGTACTTTTATCCTTTGCTGACACGTGCGTTGTCATGACAACGTGTATGACGAGGATAAAAGTACAGACATATGTTCCTGACTGTATAATTATTATTATAATGAAAAATATCTTTGTTACAATATATAATATATATATTAATATTGATATAATATTACATTATTATATTGAATCAGGTACATTTATATGCCTGCACTTTTATCCTTGTCTAACACACATGTTGCCATGACGACGCACGTGTTAGACAATGATAAAAGTGCAGGCATATATACCCGACTGTCATCTTGTCAGTAAGAACACAGAGAAAATTAGGGTGCAGTCCCATGGAGCAGATTAGCAGATTAGACGTTGACCAATAAAAAAACAGTCTCTAACGGAAATGCAAAATTTGCCGCGAGAGACTAACTTTTGATTGGCTGAAATCTATTCTGCTAATCTGCTCCATGGGACTGCACCCTTACAGTCTATTATATTCATTGTTCAAATTATTCATTTAATAACATGTCGGTCCGTTATTTATAACTTACATACTATAAAAATACATATTTAAATTTAAAAAAGGCAATTATCAATCACTTAAATGAATATTCTCATAAATTCTCTTTTTTTCGGTAATTTACCGCAATTTTCTTTCTTACATTCTCAGGTTTCAATTTTACCGAGAATTTTAAAACACTAACTACAGGAGACCAATGTAGTGTATTGGGATCTGAAATACTGCGATACGCCATCTGGTGAGAGCCTTGTTGTGGTGGCCATGTTTTCATTCCGTGTTTCTCTAACATATACAAAAGAAAGAGATAAAAAACCAAGATGGTTGTCACAAGAAGGCTCAGGGGTGGGTCAGTTTCGCGTAATTTCTGATCCCAATAAGAAAACGGCCAATTTTTGTCGGAAGCTGTTAGTTCCGAAACATCTCGCGCGCTGCGTTGCAAACAAATAGATACCAGAAGTTCTAAAATTAACATGTGCTTCTTGGTTAACAGCATACATCGTGATATATGGTTTTCCGGTAGAATCACGTTTTCGGTGAAATAAATAAATACGTCACAATGTTCTGAAAATGGGTGACGTCAAGACGGAACCTACACGTTCACGTATAAACGTGCCCATTGTAGAACCGACATAACATTGTGACGTCAGCACGTACACGTTCGCGTCCTAACGTGACCAATGTAGACTCAGCTTAAGGCTAGTTCCAGATTAGGCTCTGTCACTTGTGACGTCAGAGTCGATTCTAGGTCTGACGTCAGAGGCCTGGAGGAACAACAAACAAACGTCACAATGTTATTCTTATGGGGAAGAAAATTTGTTTCCACTTTCATCAATTTTATTCATACTTTAAATATGGAAAACGCTTGTTGACATATAATAAAATTAAAATGTGTGTTGATAATTAATTTTGTTATATATTTGATTCAATTGCATTAATAGATTCTCTGAATTCGTGATAAAATATAAATTTCGAGGTTAGGGGTGTTTGTTTACTAACTTGAAATCTTCTACTGCTGCCGTAATTCACACTTAAAATAGATATTTCATATCTTTTGTAATAACATGCATACTGGATATTGTTTAATAATGTTGTTAAAATGTAAAATGTGATTAGTAAACAAACACCCATAACCTCAAAATTTATATTTTATCACGAATTCAGAGAATCTATCAATGCAATTGAATCAAATATATAACAAAATTAATTATCAACACACATTTTAATTTTATTATATGTCAACAAGCGTTTTCTATGTTTAAAATATGAATAAAATTGATGACAGTGAAAACTAATTTTCTTCCCCATAAGAATAACATTGTATCGTATGTTTGTTGTCTCTCCAAGCCTCTGACGTCATATCTTGAACTCGAAATATCTCGATGAACTGACACAGCCTAATTGGGGCTGACGTAAACGCAGACGTAGTGTTCTAAAGACAGTAAATTACGTCAAGAAGAGAAAGAAGAATACGGTAATTTACCGGTAAATTACCGGATCGTTTTTTCTCTGAGAATTTATGAGAATTTTTACTTGTACTTTTATCCTTTGCTGACACGTGCGTTGTCATGACAACGTGTATGACGAGGATAAAAGTACAGACATATGTTCCTGACTGTATAATTATTATTATAATGAAAAATATCTTTGTTACAATATATAATATATATATTAATATTGATATAATATTACATTATTATATTGAATCAGGTACATTTATATGCCTGCACTTTTATCCTTGTCTAACACACATGTTGCCATGACGACGCACGTGTTAGACAATGATAAAAGTGCAGGCATATATACCCGACTGTCATCTTGTCAGTAAGAACACAGAGAAAATTAGGGTGCAGTCCCATGGAGCAGATTAGCAGATTAGACGTTGACCAATAAAAAAACAGTCTCTAACGGAAATGCAAAATTTGCCGCGAGAGACTAACTTTTGATTGGCTGAAATCTATTCTGCTAATCTGCTCCATGGGACTGCACCCTTACAGTCTATTATATTCATTGTTCAAATTATTCATTTAATAACATGTCGGTCCGTTATTTATAACTTACATACTATAAAAATACATATTTAAATTTAAAAAAGGCAATTATCAATCACTTAAATGAATATTCTCATAAATTCTCTTTTTTTCGGTAATTTACCGCAATTTTCTTTCTTACATTCTCAGGTTTCAATTTTACCGAGAATTTTAAAACACTACGCAGACGCATCCCAATGCTGGAGCTTCTACAATAGGTCCGAGAGGCAAGTGCAAGTACAAGTCCGACTGGCTCGGACTTTGTTGCGCGCGCATCGTGTTGACTTTTAATTTTGTAAGATATTTGATAATAAATAGTAATTAATTATTAAATTATGAGTAATTAATTAATAATTAAACAATTAATTAATTAATAATGAGTAATTACCATCAATTATTTTAAAAAAATAAAAATTACACGATGCGCGCGCAACCAAGTCCGATCCACTCGGACTTGTACTTGCGTCACGTCTGCGTTTGCGTCAGCCCCATTCAGGCCTTTCTCCAATAGGAACCTAAACTTTTGCGTTGCGTGACTGACGCGTTGATTTTAGCATTGGTTGCCAATAGCAACCGACGCAATGCATACGCAACGCAAGAGTTTAAGATCCTATTGGAGAAAGGCCTTTCTGGAACTAGGGCTGGTTCCTACGGAAGCCTGTACGGCTCACGAGCGTCTCAGACGCAAGTGGCGGTGTTTCGTACCACAAGTGGCACGAAGTCCGTCCAACTTGTGGCAAGTTCGTTAGTTCGTGCCACTTGTGGAAAGTGGATTTGTTGAAGGGTCATTCACAAATATGACAATTCCGTTGGATCCTGTTGCCGTCTATTTCGTCAGTTTCCATTGTCCCTACTCGCATTTGTCATAATTCTCGTCAACTTTTATTTTTAACAATAAAGTCACTAAATTTTCACTAGAGCAGGGTGCGGTACTTGACGAGAATTGTGACTCATGGTTTAACGGAAAACGCAACGTTTCAACGCAAGCATGTAAACATTGCATAAAAGGTGTTTTCGGGAGTTGCTATGAGTATACTGTCAGAATGTTGTGATTAGCTGATCCATAAGCATGTTTATTCTGATTAGGTAATTTTTTACTGTCAATATACTGTCAGATGATCGTCGGGTTTCGAAACGGTAGCGGTAGTGTCCGGACGGAATATGTTCCGGCACTCCATGCATTTTTAATCGATTTTGTTCTACCTATTATTTTTTTCAAACAAGTTTTAGTTCATCTTAGTCAAGTTCTGTGTAGTAAATACTTATGATTTGTTCTGCTTCTGAAAGCAACTATATAACCTTTTTATTAAAACGTTCGTTCTACCACGTGCTCTCTGATGTGTTCTTCGAAGTTTGTTCTAATCCTGATCAGTTCTGAGTTTTGTTCTATAAGCGAGTGTGACTTCTAGTGTTCTAAAGACAGTAAATTACGTCAAGAAGAGAAAGAAGATTACGGTAATTTACCGGTAAATTACCGGATCGTTTTTTCTCTGAGAATTTATGAGAATTTTTACTTGTACTTTTATCCTTGTCTGACACGTGCGTTGTCATGACAACGTGTATGACGAGGATAAAAGTACAGACATATGTTCCTGACTGTATAATTATTATTATAATGAAAAATATCTTTGTTACAATATATAATATATATATTAATATATTAATATTGATATAATATTACATTATTATATTGAATCAGGTACATTTATATGCCTGCACTTTTATCCTTGTCTAACACACATGTTGCCATGACGACGCACGTGTTAGACAATGATAAAAGTGCAGGCATATATACCCGACTGTCATCTTGTCAGTAAGAACACAGAGAAAATTAGGGTGCAGTCCCATGGAGCAGATTAGCAGATTAGACGTTGACCAATAAAAAAACAGTCTCTAACTGAAATGCAAAATTTGCCGCGAGAGACTTTTGATTGGCTGAAATCTATTCTGCTAATCTGCTCCATGGGACTGCACCCTTACAGTCTATTATATTCATTGTTCAAATTATTCATTTAATAACATGTCGGTCGTTTATTTATAACTTACATACTATAAAAATACATATTTAAATTTAAAAAAGGCAATTATCAATCACTTAAATGAATATTCTCATAAATTCTCTTTTTTTCGGTAATTTACCGCAATTTTCTTTCTTACATTCTCAGGTTTCAATTTTACCGAGAATTTTAAAACACTAGTGACTTCTACCCTCGCTCATCGTAACCTTTTGTGAAATATCTAAAATTTTTGTGTCATCCTGAGAATCTATCTTATTACTTCATTCTGTTCCGCGTGTTCTTTCATAAATTTTTCTGGTTTTATCTGAGTTTGAGACGACTCACTGTTATTGTGCTGTGACCTCTGCGGTTTACAATGCTTTGTAGATCTATGTAAACATCTTTTGTATATTTGTGGTGTCACCTTGTAGTGTTGTGGTCTTCGACAGTTTAATATCTTAACTGTATACCCCTTGTTCAAGGTTTAAGTATATTTAAAGTGTTTGAAACCCGGTGTTGACATTTTCCCGCGCTACAAGTACAATTGATGTTTTTCTCTCAACTTGAGTTTGTCTCTCATTGCTTTGCCCAGAGGGAGCCTGACTGCGGTAGTCTTACTTTAAGCAACCATTGTGTTATTTTTTCCGATTGAAACTTAGAAATTGATATTGAGATCAATTATATATATCAATGTATGGCCTATACGCTTTGAATTCAATTCTCACATGTATTCTTCTCATGGGAGTTTATTATGATTCATGAATAGATTCAACGTATGGCAAAGTCATTTTCCTTGTACTCGACTTGTCCGTTTCCAAGCGAACAATATATTTGATTCAATCTCAATTTCCAATAAGCTGGATTTTGTCTAACCTGTATTACCAACAGTGTAGCATATAGTGTATTCTAGAACTTTTTCGTCTTCTAAGTTTATTGTTCTGACAGTTGGCTGTGCCTCAAGTCATTAAGAAGAAGAAGAAATATACTGTCAGCAACTCCCGAAAACACCCAAAAGGACGCTGTAAACTTCCCGAGTATACACTCAACAATGTGCTAAAAACCTCAATTGGGAAACGGCCTAAGGCCGTTTTTTAAATAGCTCGCTTAAATTAAATTTTTTGAACCTAAGAATATAAGGATTTTATTTTCTATTTTTTAAAAACTATTTAATGCAATAAAAATTTTTTTTAAAATTAAATCGTTTTTTATTATTGCATTAAATAGTTCTTTAAAAATAAAAAGTAAAATCGTAATATACATATGATTGAAAATTTCATTTGAGCGAGATAATTAAATAAATAGATTTTATCCCATATACAAGACGCTTGCTTTTCACCGAACGGTCAATACGTCGAACAGACAAAATGTCGAATGGCAAGTTGTCGAACAGGCAAAATGTCGAAAAGCCAATACGTCGAACGGTCAAAATGTCGAAAAATTTTATTATAATTATAGTTAAGTCAATAAAATTTTTCGACATTTTGTCCGTTCGACGTATTGGCTGTTCGATGTTTTGGCTTTTCGATATTTTGTCCGTTCGATGTATTGACTGTTCGACGTCTTGGCTTTTCAACATTTTTACCGTTCGACGTATTGGCTTTTCGACATTTTGTCTGTTCGATGTATTGGCTTTTCGACAGTTTGTCAATTCGACATTTTATCTGTTCGACGTATTGACCGTTCGGTGAAAAGCAAGTGTCTCCCATATACTTCTAATGTAAAGTTGTGTACCAGCAAATCGCCATCTTGGATTTTCCCCCACCCAACTTGAACTACCTAAAGGCCTAAGCAGAATAGATTCTTGAACGGGAACACAATCGTCAACGGAAACGAAAGAATGCGTCAGAGAAGGGGATATGCATTTGCACTTGCTTTTGCACCTAAAGGCCTGAGCAGAATAGAAACGTAACCGGATCGTAATTGCAAACGTAAACGGAAGAATGAGTTAGAGAAGGATAGACATATTGTTTGTCCTTCTACATCTCATTATTCCGGTTGCGGTTACGATTCCGTTTACGTTTCTATTCTGCTCAGGCCTTATTGTAGAACCTCCATTATATAGAAGCGCATGCGTAGTTGGATGACGGTCGTTGGCAGCTTTAACCTGCACAATCGTGATCCATCCCTGATCAGATTAAGATCTCCACTATATACATTGTGGTTTGGTTTGTTAAAATGTCAACAATCTCGTAGACCGTATGTCAATAAATTGCGGTACGGTTGTAAAAGAGAGACATCAGTCACAAATAATTTCACGAAAAATTGTTACTTAAAAGAGTGTTTAGAAAATTACTTTAACATCTATTTAAACACCGACGTTTTCTAAAAATTACTTTCTTGCGATACTTGTAAGTATGTGTATAGATTATTTACACTAATTTAATATAGAACTGTGTTTAGAAAGATTAACAAGTGACATCAGCATTTTTATTGAATAATTAATAGAAACAAGAAGTAAAATAAATTGTCAGACAAAAATCACTTATGGTTGTTAATTTATATGATAAAGTTATTTCTTATCAATGTTATTGCATGGCAATGTATTGATATTTCCACGTTTGTCAAAATAACAATGCTTTTTATAGAAACAATTAATGATTTTAATTTGACAAATTTTAAATAATAATCTTATTTTATTGGAATTTATACAGAGTCGTTTCTAAAAAGTGACTAATTCAGTTTTTTTTTGTTTTTGAAAATGAACGTGCGTAATTTTCGGTAATTAAAAATGTTTTTCTATTTAAAATTTTTAGGTGAAAAAACATTTTTAAAATTATCTGAATTAAAAATGTTTTCTTTATTTTTTAATGTCCAATATATCTAATAAATTCTTTGGATTGTTCACTATAATTTTTGTTAAATATTTCAAACAAATTTTGATAAATTGTTCTGCAAATTTTAAGTCTCATAATTTTTTTTATATAAAAATACTTAATAAATATAGCAGTGGAAAAAAATACAGTAAACAGCGACTGAAGAGGTTGACGAATAAAAGTCAAGGATACGTTGCTATGGCAATTTAGAAAACGGAGAGTTCACTTTTCTTTCACTTATATATTTATATTCATCCGAAAAGTCAATAAAATATATCCTTATCAGTCATTTTATATGTATTATAATTGGTATCTTCATGCGAGTAAAAAAACTAAAAAAATTTTTTAAATATGATTCTCAACACCGTCCAGCTTCTCGCCGTCATGAGAATCACGCAACTTGAAAACTTCTGAGGCAAAGGGATATTCTTTCATAAACAATTTTTAGCTTACTCAAGCTTCGAATCGACTTTAAGGCGCAAAAAAGTCGTTTCAGTTGATATACATTCAAAAAAAGTCGATTTTTTTATTTTAATTAAAATTAATTAGTTAATAAATTAAATATTTCGCTTTAAGGGGGGAGCCTCATATGTAAACGACCTGTTTGTCAAAAGAATTTATTACAAAAAACTAAAAATATTTATTTTTCTACTATCATTACAAATGACACCATTCTTCACAAATTGTATTAGCTCAGAAATAAAGTTACAGGCAATTATATGCGTGGGCTCTCGGTACATATTGCGCGCATCACTTTGATGAATTCTTTGGAGCCTTTAGGTTTTTCTTTCGGACTTAGGATTTTGAGAAATAGTAAATAAATTTTTTTAAGGAGGAAAAAAATAATTGCAAAAAAATTTAATTTTACATAAGACAATACCTTACATAACTGTTATTAAATATTAAATTCAAATATTAATTCCTGAATAAAAATAATTCTATAAGAATATTATAAAGAAAATTTATTTCGAATACTTTAGAATCCAACTAAGACAAATTTTCAAAACTTTAATTAAGGAAACTTTAATTACTTTAGGAGGCCTAAAAGTAGAATTTTTTTAAGAAAGAAAAATATAACTTAGACCTTCCAGCTTTTTGCGTTGTTTTTGTATATATTTGAAGTATTTGTAAAAAATTTTTTGCTAAAAATTATTCAAATAAATTATTGACGGTACTTTTTTGTAATATTTATTATTTTTAGTATTAGTATAGAAATGTGTAACAAATTACTAAGTTTTTTTTTAAAAATATCTAAAAGTATTACATTTACCTCTATATTTTTTTTTGAAAAAATTACTAAATCTTATAGTAAAACAGTAAGACCATCATTTGTAACCAAAAAATTGTAAAAGTTTCTTATCATCTGTTAAAAACGAGTGCAGTATTTGAAAGAAAACTACAGTAAATTCAGAAAGACCGTCTAAGGAAAATTACTACAGTTATCTAACTAATGAAAAATACAATATTTTTAAAGAAGGAAGATTATAAAAATGTAAAGAATTCCTTAGACAAATTCCAGAGTCTTAAGGGCAGGTTAAAGTCGATGCGATTTTCCCATTAAAGCTCTGTATAAAAATTGCATCGACTTTGACCTACCGTTAATGGTGGTTCCTTGTAAGGCAGCGCCATCTACATCCAAACTAAAATTTCATCAAATTTTCAACAGTACTTAGTCGAAAACAAAAAAATGAAATACTTTGTTCTTTAGTATAATTGATTATTGTCAAGAAATACACCAGCCAAAAATTTTGTTTAGTTAAAATAATGAAAAAAAATAAATGACAATAAATTAAATATTTGCATTTTTCTACGAAAACTGTTTTAAGATATTTTCTCGAAAATAATAAACAAGAACACAATTTTCCGAAATTTTAGTTTTGTTATAGATCAATATGACCATTGTATGTAAATCAGTAACATTTCACTGATTTTTAGTCAAATTGATTCTCCAGTGAAATGTCACTAATTGTCAGTGAAAACCACTGATTCAAATAGCTAGAATTTAGCGACTGATTTGAGACCAGTGACTTTTTCACTGATTCCTATTTAGAGAGTAGAAAACTTTTCATTGTCATAGCAAAAAAATTAGCTATGATTACTTATTTTGATAGATCCCATAGCAAACATCAGGTAGCATCTTTAAGCATTTCTTTTTTTTCCGTGAATAGAAAAGAAAACTTCCCTCTCGATCATTTCTCACAAACTAAAGAAATAATCACAGGCCGACAAAATTTCAACAACTTCATGTTGACTAAAATATGATAACCGATTCTTATAGTATTTTTGCGGCTGATATCGAATTGCGTGCGCTTGGTTGAATTGCGTACCAAGGGATGGCAGGTATAGGTTGAATTGCGTGCCATGGGTAACCCTAATATAGTCGAATTGCGTGCGGTGGTCGTTGTCCTATATATATATCATTTTACGTTACACATTTCCCTTCGCACTCTACAAGCCAACGCAAAATAGATTCTCAGTTTGCGTTTTGCAAGGCTATTTTGCGTTAGCCTTATCCAGCAGGGTTTCTACAAATCATGGAAAACATGGAAATTCAATTTAGATCATGGAATTATAGAAATCTTATGGAATTTTTTCAATTCCATGATCTGAGACTCGAATTTACACGTTCGTTGAAAATTATACCCATTTTCAGTATTTTAATGCGTCATAATTTATATTTATAGTGAGTTTTAAAGTATCATGAAAATTTTATCATTTATTACCTGGAAATCATGGAAAAATCATGAAATTTCGCGAAGAGAAATTTGTAGAAACCCTGTCTAGGCTTAGGACTGGCAGCAGTAATGCAATAATCCTTTGTCATTTGTTAAATAAATAAATGAATAAAAGCAGCAATAGCGCCTTGCGCCTAGCTTCGAAGGCGATTTGGGTGGAAACGGCACGCAATTCAAACACAGAGAGAGATGAATCCGGACGCAATTCGAGCTAAAAAGGATCATACCTGAAAAATCGCACGCAATTCGAAATCACCGATTTTTGCCGTAGAGTGCGAATCTGACCTTGAAAATATCCAATTGGCTTTAGTTTTAGATCGTTTAATGTTTTCGATTTAAAAAAGCAGTGTTTTAACTATTGCCTTGAAGACGATATGTGTTCGAAAATATCTTTTGCACTAAAGCAAGATTTACTATCACTTCCTAATAATGCTTGCTACTGACAATTAATAAGATTCTATTGACAAGACATTTATTTATTTATACATCGAATTATAGATTAATAATCTAGGATCGTATTCTACAGATAGTAAACTAATTTTTAAAGCAAAAAAAAATTGTAAAAATTTTTTTTACACGAGTTTCCCCCCTTAAATAAGATATTGAATCTATTAGAATTTTTTCTCATAATTAAAAAAAGTCAAATTGATTTGAAAAAATAAAAGAGAAATTAAATTAAATGAAAATTTTTTTAATATCTATTATAAATAATGTTACGAATACCAAAAACTCATTAACATTTAGCGTTAAAAAATGAATTTTTTTTTTGTCAACAGCTGTTTTGAACACAAGATATTAAAATATGGACAGGCCAATAGCAGCGGATGTAGTAATAATAACAGGCAACTCTCATCCCGAATTAGCTAATTTAATTGCTGAGTAAGTTTTATTTTGATAATAATAAATTTCACTTTATTTTAGTTAATACTATATTTGTTTTTATTCTAAATGCCGCTTAATAATGATCTGCTTTAAAATTGACGGGTTTTAAGTACAGTAAATACCATTCAATCCGGTTTGAAATTTGCTTATGCCACTGTGTTTAAAAAATTGTGTCTAATTTCAATTTTTGGGTGTCTATATTAATCCGGGCAATTTTCGGGAATTTGCAAATAGATCCGGTAACTTTTCTAAAGACACAGAAAATTTTAATCTAGAAATATTGCAGAAAAAATTTGAAATTTACACAAGATCATCATTTGTATATTTAATATGCCAGTTTCAAGAATATAGTACTAGTTATATTTGAGTATTGGTAGATAACGTATAACCGAATGGAACTTAGCGAGTATCAAAAAGTGGTTCACAATACTGTGGACGTCGTTTGGCCTCCTTATACTACTCCATGAATACTGTGTCAGATATATTTAAATTAATCCGTGCAGAAAGTATGACCTGGGCCTTGGATGACACTTGCTAGTTAGCCATGATTCTGGCGTGGGCCTGGGATGGAAAACTGGTATGGGACAATCACGAAGTAAGAATAAGAAAATTTTACTCTATGCGTAAATTGCAGGACCAATGTCCCCATTCGCTATATAACAGCATTCCAGAAAATTCGAATAGGCCGAGGTGGCGTTACATGCGGGAAAATTTTCAAACGTCAATTTAACGTGTATTTCAGTTTATTCTGGAGTGTGCTTTTATTTACTGGTATTTTCATCAGTTTAATTTTGTTAACATTGATACTTATATATCGTATTGTCGTTTTTGAACAAACTGTTTTAGGGGTTAAATATTTATTATTTTAATTCATTTATTATATGGGGGTGGTAACGATTCTACGCAATTAAACTCTACACAAATGAATTCTACACAGGAAAACCCTATGCAATACATTTAGGCAAGTGGTATTAATTCTACATAAATAAACTCTACACGAAAAAATTCTACACTTTATAATTAGATAAATTTAATTTAATAGGGTAGGTGTACCAATTGTCGATGATTTTAGACAACATGTGACTTTGATATTTTTTTTCTCAGGAGTAAATGTACTTAAAAATTTGAATTTTGTGCAGTTGGACGAAGAAATTAATAATGATTAATATTCCTATTTATTTTTCTAAAATAAATTATAGTGTTAGAGAAAAATTGTTTTTAAATGTAAATTGAGCAAAATCACCATTTGTCGATGGTCGTGTACCAATTTCTCGATGCTCGGTTCCAATTCTCGATGGTATTGAATTTTTTTAACATATAACCTGACAATTAGTGAATTAACTTTTACCAGTATTTACAAAATCAAATAAATATTTATTTTTTAAATAAAAATATTATGAAACATTGGCATGAAACAATTTTACTTATTTAACTGTAAGTTTATAGTTTATACAAAAAATAACTAACCTATAAAAAACAAAAACTTAACCAATTTTATTTTGCATTTTTTTTTCGTTTGAAGCATCGACAAATGGTACATCAGCTAAAAAACTGAATTTCGAGTCAATACCTCGAAAAATGGACCTGAGATAAAATATGGAACCAGATACCGATGATTTGATTTAAAAAATATAAAAAATTTATTTTAACAAATATATTTATATAAAAACTTAAAACAGTTCTTCTACAATGCTATAGTAATAATTTAATACGAAAAAAGTAATTAGAAATACATTTAATTTGTATTTTTAAAATTCAACTCTCATCAACTTGAAGTATTAAGAAAATATCGAATCGAGTAAATTTGACAGCAGTGAATTATAATTAAAAAAAAAAAATTATTATAGTGCCATCGATATGAAATTTAATGGGGTAAATATGTAATTGGAAATATAAGGTTAATTTACAAATTATTTTGGTTATTAAATTTTCTACAATATACTATTTGTCGGAAAAAGAAAATTACGAGGGGGAATTTACTCAGGTAGTCAAGTGTACACTCTTCCTGTAATACTTGTGTAATAACGTGTAATAATGCGTTATTACGGTGCTGTAATAACGCAAAAAAATCTGTAATATCTCTGTAATAATGTGTAATACTCTGTAATAACGTGTAATAACTTAGTAATAAGGGTAATATGAGGTGTAATACCGGTAGTCAAGTGTACACGTTTTTAACTAGTAAATTCCCCCTCGGAAAATTACGACCATCGACAATTGGTGCACCATCGATAACTGGTACACTTACCCTATAATTTATTTAATTCATCGCAGTTAAATCCTACACAAATTAATTTTACGCATTAGTAGCTATTATTATTTCTGTTTTAATTAAATTTTAACATTACGTCGTTAAATTGAACACCAGAAAACTCTACGCAAATAAACACATTTTGATTCAATAAATTATTTTAAAATTCTACGCAATTAAATTCTACACAATTGAATTCTTCACATTAGAATTTATTTTAATATTAATTTTTAGGTGTGATTTCTTAATATACAATATTAAATGTACGATTTAACTGACAGAATTAACAATTGTACAGTTTAAATATGGGAAAGTGAAATCGCCTCAATTTTTAGAATATTTTATTCTTTTTTTCGTGTAGAGTTTATTTATGTAGAATTAATACCACTTGCCTAAATGTATTGTATCGAGTTTTCCTGTGTAGAGTGTGCTGTGTAGAATTCATTTGTATAGAGTTTAATTGCGTAGATTTGCTACCTCGTTTGTGTAAACCAATATGAATAACGAGATACGTATACGGTTTAAATATACTGGTACCAAGTTAATAAACGGTCATTTGACCTAGTGACAATTTATTAAATCTAATAATGAGTTATAAGTGTCATTTATAAAATTTCATCATTAAAAATATGTAATTTATAATAACTAACGTCAAAAAACAAATAAAAACGAAAATTATAAAAAAAATTTGTTGATATAATTTCTAAAGAACCAAAAATAAAAAGAAGAACAGGGAAGAAAAAACAAAATAACTGATGAACGTTAAATAAATTTATTCACAAAAGAAATATTGAAAAAATAATGATGGATTTCAAAATAGTCCGAGAATATTGAAGTATTTTGTAATTATAAAAATTAGGTTTAATTTCCTCTTGTAAAGCATCAATTATCGCAAGGCAATGTAACATAGTCTATGCGAGTCACATGAATATCCTGTAAATTAAATTAGTTAAAATTTTCATTTCAAATAATTTTAATAAATATAACATTTTATAGCAAAATTTTAATTTTTGTAAATTTTATTAAAAGAATTTCTTATTAAACGAACGTTTACTAAACAGAATATGACTTGTTGAAAAACTGGCAAAAGGCATAATTTATCATTTTATATTGGTTATGTCACAACAACAAAAAAGTGTCTGAACCGAGTAATTTCGGGGCATGCCAAACTTGTAAAAAAACTGACAAGGGCCTTTACAAAGCTAGCTTTTATTTGAATTTGAGTAAATAGGGCAATTTCTGCACGGCAAAACAAACTCGGAAAAAATGTAGTTTAAATTCCGGGAAATCCGCGAGAATCTGAAAATAATAATTCGCTAGACGCCTTGCAATTTTTAATACATGAATTTTAATCTCTATTTTTGATTAAACTTTGTTAATTTGTATTTATACACGGAGAGAAAAATAAAGCGTTTGTAGCATGAAAGTTCTACCTTTAAACGCATGGGACATCAGCATACTACAAAATTAACATAGAGGGCTCCCATACTACAAAAGCTTGATTTTTCTCTCCGTGTATTAAAGTATTTTTATTTTTTTTTCTTAAGTCGTTTAGGAGTGAAAACTGGGGGTTGTGCAGTCTATTATAAAACAAATCGGGAGACCATGGTTGAGATTGGCGATTCTGTCAGAGGCAAGGATATATATATTATACAAACTGGAACAAAAGATGTTAACAACAATATTATGGAGTTACTTATCATGGCTTATGCGTGTAAAACATCATCAGCAAAAAACATTGTTGGTGTAATTCCATATTTACCATATTCCAAGCAATGTAAAATGCGTAAACGCGGTTGCATTGTGTCAAAATTACTAGCAAAAATGATGTGTAAAAGTGGATTAACTCATGTGATAACCATGGATTTACATCAAAAGGAAATTCAAGGATTTTTCGATTGCCCAGTTGATAACTTAAGAGCTAGTCCTTTCTTGTTACAATATATTCAAGAATCGGTGAGTTATAAACATTTATATTTCGCTTCGCACGCCAACCCCATATTTAAATTTACCAAAAATATTAAATATAATTTTGATTAAATTTATATTTAATAAATTGTTTAAATTTGAACAGCAGAAATTTATATTTATTTATATTTTAATATGAACATAAACTATACCATTAGAATGCTTATCAAAATCCGCATCCAACTAGCCTTATATGAACTATTTTGGATAAACGGGTGTTTAATTAATAATTAAAAATAAAAATTATTTAAATAATAATTAATAACATTTAAGGAAATGAAAATAAACCGTCAATTCTTTTTTTATTTGGAAGATCATCTAATTCTGTGCTAAAAAAAGATTATTAAGTATTACTAAGAATCAAAAATTAATTATAAAATGTTATTTAGAAAAATACTATGCCGCGTAGGTAGGCAGCCCCCTCCAACTTGTGTCGTCGGGTGCGGAAACCTCAATTTTCAATAATCATCTGTTAATAATTTAGATTTGTTAAAAATGTTTTTTTACATTGGTTTTATTTAACACAGAAATAATACATATTTTACTAATATTTCCGTTGAACAAATAATTTTGCTTTTGATAAAAGAAATATAGAAAAAATTTAAAGAAAAGAAAATAAGAGTGCTGACACCTACCTGCTAAAAAGCGCGACTCTATTGATTTTATCGACAAATGTTGACAATCAAATGCAATATATTGAAATTAATAAAAACGTAAAAATTTTATAATTATTCAACAATAATCATCTTAAAATGCATAAAACTTATTGATTTTAATAATTATATTATCAAATTCATCATTTTTATACATTTTAGATAAATTTTCAATTTCGATCTCGTGCTCCACGAATACTCCGCCAATTTCGTGGAGCATTCGCGTTTGAGGTTATGCCTGTCTCAACTCCTTCAAAACTTTGGTTTTTGACATGTCCTTCATTTTTGAGGTTATGTTCATTTTAATCTATGATTCTGTCGTTTAACCTTGAGTATTGATGTTATCTTAATTTTTAACCTATGTTTGTGATATATGTAGAAAGAACAATCTCTGAAATTTTCGAGACAAATTCTGAACGGTACGCGAGTTTGAATGCTTTGCGTGTTGAATGGTAGAGTACATCGAGTTCCCGCGTAGCGTCGAAATTCTCGCCTAGCGTTCATTGGAGAAAAATTCTGACCGGTACGCGAGTTTGAATGCTTCGTGAGTTGAATGGTAGGCGAGTACTGTGACCTCCCGCGTAGCGTCGAAATTCTCACCTTCATTTAATTTATTTATTATTTAATTGTAAAACTAATAATTATATAATAATAAAATGCTTGGTCTGTCCTTCTTTCCTAATTTGAAGTTGGTCTTTACTGATTTCACGTATTTTTTGAATTGTAATGTTATGACGTATCAAAGGGTGCATGAATTTTCCATAAAAATCATTCATTAGAATTTTTATTTTAAAGTATTTTATTCCAAATAATTATTTTTTAGACGAATTTTCAATTTTTAAATTAAACTTTGACAGATTTTCTTATTAAACGAATTTTTACATAACAACATTTTTAACTATCGTATTTCTGTTTGGCAGAATTTTTATTTTATAGTCATTTAATTTACATGACTTTTTATTTAAAAGAATTTTCATTTAACATAATTCTCATTCAATCAAATTTTATGTGATTAGAATTTTTAAATGAGAGGAATTCCAATTTTTAAGTCGCCGAATTTTCATTTGTTCGAAATTACAAATGGCCGAACAAACAATCGACAAAAAGATTTTGGCGCAATTTTTTAAATTAATCAATCACGATTTTCTTGATAATTTCTAATTGGACAATTTTAAAAAATTGCGCCAAAATCTATCTGTCGATTGTTTGTTCGGACATTTGTAATTTCAAACAAATGAAAATTTGGCGACTTAAAATTCTGTGAATGGAAATTTCTGTTATTTAAAAATATGAATAACATAAAATTCGATTGAATGAGAATTCTGTTATATTAAAATTGGATTAAATTAAAATTCTTTTAAATAAAAACAGCTCTAGAAAAGAGGCTGTTGGTTTTAATTGCTCCAGTAGGCTTAATAGCACTCTCAACTTGTATTTCAGATTTTTCTCACTCCTACTCTGAGAATCTATTGGTATTATTAAATTGCGCTAATGTTTGGTTGCATCCAAAGAACTTAAACAAAATAAAATAAAAGGCAGAATCTTAAATAAGAAAATAAAAAGTAAGGAAATACGAGGTTTGCTTTTCGGTTTCAACCACACATAGTATAAATTTGAAAAAAGTCTAAAATTACGGTTTCACCTTACGCCATTAGTATTTAAGAAATCCCTAGTTAGTTTACGGTTCAAGTCTGGACCTAACTTTATTTATTTCACATATTTTGTATCTGATGAAAATTCAAATTTATCTTCAATTTCATGTAAAACGTAATGATTGTTTTTAGATACCTGACTATCGTGACTCGGTCATCGTAGCAAGAAATCCAGGTAGCGCGAAAAAGGCAACCAGTTATGCAGAGCGCTTAAGACTTGGAATTGCCGTTATACACGGTGAGCAAAGAGAAGCAGACACTGACATGAATGACGGACGTAACTCTCCGCCTGCTTCATTATCTTTAAGAACAATGGAAGTTGGTGTGGGAGTTCCAATTCACCCTGCTAAAGAAAAGCCGCCCATAAATGTTGTTGGAGATGTTAGTGGAAAGATCGCAATTATGGTAGTAAGTAATGTTTTTAGATATTCATAATAACGATTAAATCAGGTCTATTTCCTCTTAATGTATTTTAACCCTAGAAAGCATATCTGCGGTAAAAAACTACTCCAGAAAAAATTCAAATTTCAGTATTTTTTGCAGATTTTATGTTTTTTGTTGTGGTTTTTGTAATTTTTTGACAATATTTTCGATCCTATCAAAAAACAAAAAACGCTATCTTCTTCCTTATAAAAAATGAAGAAAATTATATATAATAAAGTTATTTTGCCTAAAATATGAACATTTTAGCAACAAAACAATTTTGGGGTGGTTTTCTACCCCAGATATGCTTCTACGTATGAGCCAGCTATGTTGTACTGTCTAGGCTTAAGAAATAAAAGGGAAATTGTTTTTTTATTATTAAAGTTTTACAATATTTCTCATTTATTAAGAAGGGATTTATTATAAGTAAATCAAAAAAAATTTTCAGGAAGATATGGTAGACGATGTACAATCCTTTGTTGCTGCTGCAGAAGTTCTTAAAGAACGTGGAGCCTATA
This sequence comes from Leptopilina boulardi, assembly GCF_019393585.1. Lineage (NCBI taxonomy): Eukaryota > Metazoa > Arthropoda > Insecta > Hymenoptera > Figitidae > Leptopilina > Leptopilina boulardi. The sequence continues at coordinate 2,197,434 of NW_026137948.1, read as the reverse complement.
AAATTTATATTTTAGCCACTCATGGTTTACTCAGTTCTGATGCTCCTAGGCTTATTGAAGAGTCACTAATCGATGAGGTTTGTAGAAACTTATAAAATCATTACATTTTTATTCATCCATTTGATAGAACTTTCATATATGTTCACGTGTATCCTCGAATATATGAAAGTTTTACCAAATGGAAATTTGACATGTTAGCAGTTCTATCAAATGACATTTCGGACAAGGGAAAATTCGGTCAAATGGAGTTTCGGTGAAATATAAATTCTCTCACTTAAAAATTCTGTTAATTAAAATTTATGTTAAATGAAAATTATAACTCTGTTAAATGGAAATGGGAAATATTTTTGCACCCCGTAACATTAATTTCACAAATTTTAATAATTGAAATTTGGTTTAAAGTATTATCAAAAATATTAACTTTTAAATAAACATAACATCATTTTTTCAGGTTGTTGTAACCAATACAATACCTCATGAACTACAAAAAATGCAATGTCACAAAATAAAAACTGTAGACATTAGTATTTTACTAGCGGAGGCAATTCGTCGAATACACAATAAAGAGTCTATGTCTTATCTTTTTAAAAATGTTACCATGGAGGATTAAACTTTTTGTCATTATATTTAAATAAAAAGAATTTACTGTTGTATCATTTGTAAGCACATTACACTTTCAATTCTCTTTTCAAAAAAAAATGTTACCTTGAAAAATTAAGCTGTTTGTGATTATATTTTAAAATCAAAACTTGTTAATGACGATAATGCTGATTTTTCTTTTTATTACCATCCGTAAACTGTGTAAATATTTTTTAAAAAAATGTTACTTTTTTGCATATGTGTCTTTGTCTGTTAAAAATAACACGAAGAAACCTTTGTGTCATCTACTCGATTGAGACCGGTGCGTCAGTGCCTTATAGTGACAAAAAAATTTAGGTTATGTTTGTGATTTTTAGATTGAAAATACACAAAGAGGATCAACTCTTAATACAAACCACTGATGTTTATGTATTTATGAGATCCAAAATATTTAATAGAAACTGATTTTGATTTTACATATTTACAAATGAACATTTAATCAAGCTCAAAATATCATTAGACATAAACTAAAACTTTTTGCTTTTAAGGTCACTTTTCTCGTGGAGCGTCACATAAAACATATTTTCAAAATTTTAAATAAAAGATGTTTATTTAAGTCATCAATTTCGCTTAAAAGGAGGTTTTATGTGTCGCTGTTTACGAATCTAACATTAAATTCTTAATCAGACATCCACAAAATCCCTAAATAATAAGTTTCCAGCGAAAGGGATAAATTTTTAAAAAATCTTCCGCCATAAAAGTGAAAAATGATTTTTTGGACCTTAAGTCCCTTTTATTTTAGCAAACCAAGGCACATATTGTTAAAAACTAGAAAATATAGTTATTTATTTTCGTCTCAAGTGGAGATGGAGCCAAAATACAAATAAAAGAATATATATGTTTTAATTGAGTTTATTTGGTTGTGACTTTATAACCTGTCTGACCCTTATATAGGGTACAAATCCTTAAACCTTCGGGTTAGCGCAATAACATACCTATTCAGAAAAAAAGTAAGAACATACAAATTCATAAGTTAACCTTTTTTGTCAAATTTTAAATAAATTCGACGCCTCCCATCCATATAATCGGAACTCGGAGCTGAGTTCAATATGAACATAGTTAATTTTCAGAAGAATAAAATCGTATCTCAACGATCAATTCTATATAATCGTATCCCAAAACTCAACGTAATTATTATAATTATTATTTAAGTTTTCATAAAATAAAAATAAAGCTTAAATAATAATTATAATAATTACGTTGAGTTTTGTGATACGATTATATAGAATGAAATTTTGAGATACGATTATATAGAATTGATCGTTGAGATACGATTTTATTCTTCTGAAACTTAACTACGTTCATATTGAACTGAGCTCCGAGTTACGATTATATAGTTCTGACATTTGAGTTACGATTATATGGACGGGAGGCGTCGAATTGTTGAATATAATATGAAAGTGGTAGGGATTTAAGTTTTTGACGTTTTTTGAAAGATTTTTCAATGACAAAAAAATGTTAAGCCTCTTTTCCTTAAAATAATCCTTATTTCTTAAGTTTTACCAATTTGGGAAAATAAAGAAAAAAATTGGTCAAGTGCGAGTTACACTCGCTTACCTAGGGTTCCGTTAACGATTATTTAAATGTTTATATATGTTTAAAAAAAATAATTTTCCTATAAATTTCTTTCAATTTGCTTGTAAATATGTACATATATAATGGTTTCAAAATTGTTAAAGTTAAGATAAAAAGGAATTTTGATTTTTTTTCAGAAATTTTGAGTTTTTGTATCGAAGCAATATTTAAGTCAATTTCAAATGAGACATATAATATTTTTCACAATACATTTTTCGTGAAATGTACACGTGAAATTAAATGTGTCCCAAGTATAAGCTTCTTAGCTCCAAAACTGTAAAAGTTAAGACGGGGGGACACGCTTTTTTCAGAAATTTTATGTTTTTCGAATATAACTATGTATATGCAATTCAATTCCAATCGGGTTCGCTATAATTTTCGTTTAATCTACTCGCGAAAATACGTATGTACGCCAAGTTTGAGCTCAATCGGTTCACTGCTATAAAGATTATACTAGTGATTTTTGGATAGAAAATACATAAATAGGTTCATTGCTTCCCACACAGCACCGAAAATTCCCCGAAGATTCATTGAAGGTTTAAACGTTAACTTGGGAGTATTGAATCGCCGCGGGTTCCGAAAAAAATTGTTTAAATTTTAAAATATTATTTTCGCGTTAAATATTTACTAACATGCGGACATTTTAACTCATTTTGACTCCCAAGTTAACGTTTAATCCTTCAATGAATTTTCGGTGCTGTGTGGGTTAATACAAACGACTGATGTTTAAGTCTTCATTAAATTCAAAATATTCAATAGAAATTATTTTGATGTTACATAATTATAAAAATGAACGTCCATTTTCTCGTGGAGTGTCATAACTCGTTCTCCGGTCGGTTTGCTCGCTCAAAGGCGAGTTCAAAAAGTAAAGAAAATTAGAATTCAAAATTTTGTTTTTGAAAATTACCACCTTATGGAAAATAAAAAGGCGCATCTTTTTTTTCTTTAACATTTTTTAGTACGACAAATATTTTAGATTATAAAAACGAAAAACAGAAATTTTTATTTACAAATTTAATTAAGATTTTTAAACACAAATCAACAATTCGACAATTTTAAACGGATTTATTTGGAACTTAGTTGTATACACGCATTAAAGTCTTCTGAATGCTGCAATATAATGAAAAATCAAAAAATTATTTTTTATTATTTTTTTAATGTAAATAAGGACCTGTCGCAAATCACGTTTTATTACTTTCAGCAACAAAAAGTCTGCGGGTTTGTCCTCCTGCTACACACACAGGCAATTGCTTCATGCATAAAATTTAATAAATAATTATTTATTTTATATTTTATTATTATATTTATTACTTTTATTAATAAAAAAGAGGCAATTGATAAAAGGTAATATTTTTATTAAAAAATATTAGTCTAATTAAAGTTATTTAATACAATAATTTAAAAACCTAATTTATATATATAAAACTTTTTTTTTGTTTTCATATATATTTTCAAGTATTTTGAATTAAATTTTTACATTCTTAATAAAATTAGAAGTTTTAAAATACTTGATAATATATATTATTATAAAAGTTGTCATATTTGTATATACATAATATATAATACATGTATATGAACTTAAAAAAAGTAGAATTTGATTAATCTGTTTTTGCTTGACTCTTAGTAGGCGAGTCAAAATATGTTCTGTAAATAAATGAACCTAGAGCCACATGCAAAACCAATATAGCAACACCAGCAGCATATACATTACTTGCTATACTGTTTACCCCCAAGAGGCCTGTAAAAAAATAATTTAATTTAAACTTTAGAGCAATGATGGATTTGTATTTGTATTATTTTTGTTATATGTATAAGACGTTAAAATTGTAATTTTTTAATTCGATTTATTCAACCCTCCAATTTGACTGGGTTTTTTTCCATTAATTAAATGTTTCAGAATCTATTGAAAATTAAACATTAAAAAATATGTAAATATATGACAATTATCACTTAATTAAAGTAAAAAAATTGAGAAATTCGATAAATCAGTGAAACTATCTTCGAATTGCCATTCCAAAAGCTTCAAGTGATTTATTTCTAGTTTCCTTTATTTTTTTTGTGTAAAAAAATGTTGAAAAAAATTGTGCAGAAAATAATATTTCTAAAACAATTAAGTTAAATTAAATAATATTTAAATTATAATATGAATTTTAATATTTTAATATTAAAACGTCTTTAAAAATTATTGCCTATATCGAAATTACTTAATTATAAACATAATTATTTTAAATCATACGTACTATTGAATATCAATACTTTGCTCGTGAAGAAACATATTATTGGTAATGCAATAATAAATAGACAATATGAAAGCACAGTTTTAAAAACCTGTGCTTCTGGAATTTCCTGAAAAAAATTTATAGAGTTTAAATGTTTTACATCTTATGGAAGTAACCTAATCAATAAATGATTCCCAGTTTTACTTGATAATTTAAAAATTAAATTCTATATATTTAAAATAAATCAATTAATTCAAATAAAAGTACCTACTTTCAATTTTTGTTAGATGATTAATGAAATATTAATTTTAATAAATATTACAATTATATTAAAAATTTATCAAACGAAGGAAAATAGGTGTGGATTTTGTAAGTTTTAATGTCGCTTGACATCATGCTATTAATTTTAACTTCAAATATTGAAAAAATTATAGAATAACTTGAATTTTGTAGAAATGTTTGTTATTTAATTAACAAAAACTCGACCTGCACTTTTTTACAGATTAAATAACTTTTAAACTATTAAAGATGCCATTCTGCAAATAGGTATACAAAATCTACAAAATTTAAGATATATTTTAAAATATTTTAAAAATGGTGTAAGTCTATGAAACATTGATTTTGGAAAAATTAGTTTTTCAATTTTTAAAGTTAAAATTAATATCACGATGTCAAACGACATTAAATCTACTATAAAATCCACATCTATTTTCTTTTATTTAATGGATTTTTAATAAAATTGTAATATTTAAAAGTAAAATGGATTACTATAAATAATACAAAATCAAAGAATTCTTTTCATTTAATAAAAAAAATAAAGTAATGCATATTTCCTTTTTTCCATATAAAAATTGAAAAAAATTATTCCAAATTTTTTATTGAAAATATTACGTGGAGTACCCCATAAATAATAATTTCGTTGTCCATTTTTTTTAAAAAGAAATAATAATTGAGTAACTTTTGAAAAAATGTCCAACATTTTTCTATATTTTATAATTTTATAAACTTCAAATAAAACATAGATTTTATTATTTCTAAGCTTTTGTTAATGATCTTCGAAAATTATAACAAAAACTTTCTGAAAAAAGAAATATGAATTTTTAAGAAAAAAAAAATTTATTTATACAATTTGCATAGGATAAAAATTTTCTGTCACATTTCTTCTACAGAATTTATTCAAATCATTTTAAAAAAATCTAAAGTTTTCTTCAAATAGAACTCAGTGTGCAAAAAACCATGTTCGTTCCAGAAACGTTCTTAAAACATTTTTAGAACATTGAAATCGAATGATTTTTTAAAAATTCTGTAGAAGCGATGTGACAGAAAATTTTTATCCTATGCAAATTGTATAAATAAATAAATTTTTTATATTTAAAATTTTTTTCTTTAAAATTGATATTTCCTCTTTCAGAAAGTACAATTAATAATATTATTTTAATTATTTAAATTTTTTCTGGAGGTCTGCATTTCCGTGGATAAACGTCCTTAAAGGTTATGATTTCGTTTCAGCTATCCAAGAGAGGAAGTTATTAGAAATATTCAATAAAAAGCCGAAGGGTACTCAAATAGTATGCTTCCAATTTTTAATTTAAAAAAAGTGCTCTTCTACTTTTTTAACGATGTTTTATTTGAATAAAAAAAAGCCATTGATTTATAAAAATTGTATTATCTATTTGTGTAATCAATAAGACTTATTTTAATATTACAAATATGTTTGAAAAACTATTCACTTCATTTATATCTCTCACTTTAAATACTAACTTTTACTTCTGTCATATTTCCAAATAACGTCCTTAAATTAAATACAAATTCTTTGTCAAAATTTATTGTTATGAAAAGTATTTAAAATGCCTGCACTTTCCTTACACTCAACAATAAACGTAGTACACTCGTGATCATTGATGCCTTCCCTCTATTTGTCCTTGTCTTACACATGTATTGCCATGACAACATGTGAGTTAGAAAAGGAGACAAAAGTGTAGTAGACATAAGGCCAACGCACAGTAGCTTCGTGAAAGTCGTTCGCGAACGAGATGCATGAAATAGAAAAGGATACAAATATATATCTGTCCTTTTCTAACTCATGTTTCACGTTCATGCTGATTCTACACTCACCGAAAACTGAGCGAGCGGTCCGCTTTTCAGTGACGCTTCCCATATTTAAGGCTGCAGTCCCATGGCAGCGTTTTGCGTTGCGTTTTGTCACTAGACCATGAGTGTAAAAGAGATGCAGATATATGTTTGCTATGTTTACACTCAGGGTCTAGTGACAAAACGCAACGCAAAATGCTGCCATGGGACTGCAGCCGAACTATAATTATCTATATATATAAAAAACGTAACGCATATGCGGACCGCTCGCACAGTTTTCGGTGAGTGTAGAATCAGCATGACACCTCTACATTGTTACTTACGTCATGCCTCATTCTGTTGCCTATGCTGTGGGAATTGAAATATTATTATTTTGCTTTTCATCATAATGTCCAAGGAACCAGATGTCAATAATGTTTTTGAAAATTTGCTAATGACAGAAAATTTAGCTGCAGAAAGCAATTACGAAGAAGGGTATAAAAAGGGTAAAAATAATTTATTGCAAGGTTATCACCTTGGTTATCACAAAACAAGTTCAGTGGCTACACAGTTGGGATTTTTTAAAGGTGAACTAATGAAAAGTCACAGTCAATCAACACTTTTAAAAGTTGATCTCCAAAAAGAAAACTTACTTTCAAATATAAATAATTTCTCAGTCTATAATAACAGCTCAACTGAAATTATTAAATCTTTTGAGAATATAAAATTCAACTTTAATAAATTTTGTTCCATGACAAAAAGTAATTTAGCATCTTTTGAAGAGGATAAACTTAATTTTTGAATTTGTATAAGTATTTTTTTGGCAAAATGACTTACAAAGAACATTTTACAAATGTACTTGATTTAATGGAAAGATATGACAATCTTATAAACTGTCATTTAGTCGATTTTCTAACCGAAAATCTATGGAACAAGTTTATATCTTTACCAATGAAATTAGAATTTGAAAAAATTGCAGCAGAGGATCCAAAAACTGATTGGTGGGTTACTGAATTGAGTTCAGAATTGAACAATTTCAAAAATATAACTCAATCCTTAAACTTGAACAACTGTCCTGAAGTAATAAATTATCGAGATTTAACATCATTGCTATCAAAAAGTGTAAATTCCAAAAATATTTCCTCAAAACATGAATCTTTTTTCATGAAGAACAAAAAGTGGCATGAAATTGATATGTTCTCAAAAACGATTGCCCACTTTATGAAGACCGATTTTGATTTAATCATAGACGCCGGATCTGGCAAAGCATATTTATCACAGTATTTATCTGAAATCTATGGTATTCCTTCATTGGCAATTGAATCATCAACATCACATTATAACAGTGCATTGCAGCGAAAGAATTTAATACATCAGAAATATGGTTTATCTTTTCCTAAAGTAAGTTTATTGCTATATTTATTTATATTTCTATCCAAATAGCAAAAGGGCAAATTTGAGGAACTCTACGATTCAAGGGAAGGGGACGATGAAATTTCAAATAATCGAAACTAATGTTGTTAAGGGGTGTTCATTTTTTTATAGCATTACTAGCAAAGTTAAACCCGCCAAATTGAGTATTTAATTGTTTGTTATAAAGAAATTAAAGATTAATATTATCAATAATAATTTAATTTATTAGAATATTATTACATATTAAATGATAATAATGGAAATTATATGTTTACAGGCCTCGGATTATACGACTTTTTCCGACTTTTTTCAAAAATACCACTTTTATCGACTTATTTTAATAAAATGAGACATTATTCTTTACATTTGAAAAAAATCTAAATAAAATACATTTTTTTTAGTATAAAATGTAGATCTTCTTCAGATCTTCTTCAATTCAATTATTTAACAAATTTTCAACTAAAACGATTCTTCACTAAATTAATTATTTTTAATAATTTTAATGAAATACATCACAAATTCAATTATATCAAAATTATTTTTCAATTAAAATTTTTATGAAATTTAACAATTGTTTATAATTTAAAGAAAATATATCACAATAAAATTGAATTATTTTTTTAAAAATTTCAATTCAAAATAAACTAAAATTCAATTATTACCCGAAATTTTAATTCAAAATCAATTAAAAATCCAATAATTATCCAAAATTTTCAATTTAAAATGAAATAAAATTCAATTATTTTCTAAAATTTCTATTCAAAATTAATTATCTAAATTTTCAATCAAAAATGAACTTAAATTAAATTATTATCCAAAATTTCAATTAAAATTCAATTATTTCCCAAAATTTTCAATTCAAAATGAACTGAAATTCAATTATTTTCCAAATTTAAAATCGAATAAAATTTAATTATTCTCAAAAATTTGAATTCAAAATTAATTGAATTTTCAATAATTTGAATTTAAGAGCATCTAAAATTTAATTATTTCTAAAATTTTCCATCGAAAAATTTTTTTTTGAAATTTGATAATTTCAATTATAACTGTAAGGAAATTCAATTATTTTTAACTATTTTAATAATATTCTTTGAAAATTCAACTATGTGAAACCATTTTTCAATTAAAAATGATTTTCAAATTATTGTATTTTGTCCGCATTTTCTAATAAATTTTTAGTGAAATCATCTAAAATTTTAATTACAAAACACTTAAAGTTTCAATTAATTTCAAAAATCTCAATTTTAAATCTTTGAAAATTCAATTAAATTTAAAAAATGTTTTCCAAAACTTGTTTGATAAATTATTTTTAGTTCTGTAAAATTTAATAATTGTTTGAAAATTAACAATATCTTTTGAAATTTAATTATTTCTAAAAATTTCAACTTTAACCCTTCGAAAAGGATTATTATTAAAAAAAAAATTTTTATTTAAAAATCTAAAATATTTCTGTTAAAATAAAAAACAAATCCACTTTTTTTGAAATATAAATCGACTAAAACGACTTTTTGTGTCTTTATGTTGATTCGAGGCCTGTGTTTTTATAATTAATATTTAATAGGTATTCGTTGGCCCCTGGTACCTTAAAAATTAATTTTTAAAAATAATTTTTTTTCAAATTACTATCTTGTATACGAATACAACTTTAAAAAAATTTCGTTTTTGGAAACACAATTATACAACTTCGGCAAAAATGAGAAAAAGAATTGTCAAAATTTGACACGTCATAAGATTACTATTCAAAAAAACACGTGAAATCAGAAAAGGCCAACTTCAAGTTAGGACAGAAGGACAGACATACATACATTATATTATTATTTAATTTGGGATCCAAAAAGTAATGTGAATTATTAAAATTAAAAAAAATTTTATTTAACCATTTAACCATTTTTTCAAATTTAAAACTTAAATAACAAAAAATATGTCCAGTTTTTTTAAATTTTGTCATTAACATTTTTTGTTCAGGAGGTCAAAATCTACAAAATTACGAAGTTTCAAGAAATTTCATCGGACCCCAATTTCCCATGTACTTATGCGATATATATGTCCAAAAAGAATTTTTGCAATTTCTTTAATACTTTTCTTTACAATGAAAGTTTTAAAACATGTCTTCTTTGTCAATTGTAAACCAGAAAGTCCCCTTAAAAAATTTTAATTGTTTTTTAATTTCTCATAGTATATTACAGTTTTAAATACTCAATATTGTCAGAAAAAAAATTCACAACTTTAAACAGCATTAATTTCAAAAAGTTGAAAGAACCCTGCACCGCATACAAATTGGAATTTAAAAATAATTTCTGATACACTACCGTCGGGAATTATGCGACCTCTATTTTTTCAATAACTATAAAACGATTTAAATCTAAAAACTATGAAAACTAAAATTTTTTCCTTTTTATTTTCTAAAAACTAATGAAATTTTGAAAAAAAAGACACCTTGAAAATAAGAATACGTTCAGTTTTCAATTAGATATCTAAGAAAAACCCAATTTTCAGGGTTTTTCTATTTTTTTAAATTTCTCTGGCAAAAAATTAATATTTTTTAACGTTCTTGGGCTGATTGGTATGGTATTTTGTTATACAATTCAAATTATTTAAAACAATTCCTGTGCACGTTCTTCCTTAGCATATTTTTAAAAAGGGAGTAACTAGGATTTTCTGAAATATTGCATTTGCATTTGATTTCTTTAGAAATTGTAAAAAAGTAGGGGAGAGTGACAAACAGTGGGACAGTTTTTTTTCAAAGACATATTAATATGTCAATTTTATATATTTTTGAAGACTTTTTGGTATTACCATAAAGTTTGAACTCTTTTCTACACAATGCACATATTATATTGTGATTAAATAAAAAAATTTCAAGTTTTTCAAACTTGATACATTTTTCTTGTTTTGAAGGTTTGTGTTAAACAGTGGGACACATATTATTAACTACCGAATAATTATTTCAATAATAATATTCTGCTTCAATCTTTGCAAATATATATATTTTGCATTAAATAACTTTAACAAATGTTGCAAAACACTCATAATTTAATAATATTTTATATTTTATAATTTGGAGAAAAATTTGAATAGTCGTTCTCTTATCGAGTGTTACTTTTTAAATGTTGTCTAACAATAATTGTAATAATTATTAATTATAAATTTTGAATTTTTTATTGTTTTTTAGCATAAAAAAATCACATTTTTAGTCGCTGTGTAAGTATAAATGCGCATGCGTATAGCTGACACAACTTATAATCAGTGTTGCCAAAATCCACGTTTCATAAACTTAAATTTTTGCCTGTCCCAGTGTTTAATGTAAAATGTTTTAAATTATTGGATATTATACTTAAAAACATGAGTAAACGAAGTAACAATTACACTTTTTTTTAAAACTGTCCTATCTATACAAAAAAAAATCAGCATTGTATTTTAAGAAAAAATTTACTCTGGAACGTCAAAAACAGTTTTTTTTTTAATTTTCTTTGTAAATAATGAATCAATGTGGCTAAAATTTTTGGAGATGGACATGGTTTACATTTAAATTTTGGTCGAGTTTCTTTAAGTAGTTTTTCAGAAAATTAAAGTGTCCTACTGTTTAAACTGTCCCACTGTTTGTCACTCTCCCCTATAGCTTTTTTCAAAAGATTTATATTATTTCAAAAAAAAAATAAAGAATCTAAATATGGGCATTCAAACATTTTATATACATATCTGAAAAAAATCAAAAAGTTTTGAAGAAAAATAAATGTATTTAATAACACTTGATGAAAAATCATATTGTTTTCTAATAATAATAAAAACTTATAAGATATATTTCAGAAATATTTTAATATGTTTAAATTGTCTTTGATTTAAAAATTATAAGCTTGCCGCAAGCTCACTGCAATTAAATGTACTATCTGAGTAATATTTTTTCGGAAATATGAAAAGTTTTAAACATCTAACATTAATTTTTATTCCGTAGGTTTGTTATATAAATGAAATTATTAATGAAGTGACAGATTATTCAAGTTTGATTGACGACCATTTTCTTGATGGAAATGATAGAAACAATGCGATCTTGGTTGGCTTGCATACTTGTGGAAATTTAACTCATTCTATTTGTAAATCGTTTATTTATTCAAAAGATACAAAATGCCTGTGTATTGTTCCATGTTGTTATCATTTAATTACAAATTCATTTACGAAGAAACCAAATTTTTCCAGAAATGCAAGGATGCTTGCTCAACAATCATTGGAAAGAATAAACAGTAAAACTGAACCGATGTCTCAAAAGTTATTTTATCGAACAATTTTGCAAGTTCTTCTTCGTTCTTTAGGTTTGATTTTTAAAAATAAAGTAGACGTAAAATTCCACGAGATTCATTTTTTAAGAAAAATTTTTTTTTCGTAAGATACCTAAAATGTAGATTTTCTTATACTTTATACTAATAAACAGAATGTTATTCAAGTTTCATGTAACTTGGTGAATGTGCTCTGAAAAGTGGTCTCGTGGAATTACAGAGAGGTTTTATTTTAAATGAGTAAGAAATTTCATTATTTAATATTTTTCCTAATAATTTTCTACTTCCACAGGAATCAATGATATCAAAGTTGGCCGTGGTGGTCCTTCAAGTGATTTTCCCAATTATGCAAAGTGGGCTTTAATTAAAGTCGGCGTACCTATAGAAAAGGTATTTATTTATGCTTTCTATTGTCATTTTTTAAAAACTTTTGCCCTAGTTTTTTATGACTTTATTAATATATATGTTTCAATAGATATTGATTTAAGCCATATTTTTCCAGTAAACAATAATGCATGGGGGATCAATAAAAGAAATACGAGATCCTAAAATTTTATAAAAAACAAAACTATAATCTTTTATTGTGGGAAAATAATAAACGCTACTTTTCACAGCTACCATTTCTTTTTAATCACATATTTTGTTTCGCCTTTAGTACATTCTACAATAATAAAATTGTTCACTTCCAGATACCATCAAGAGAATGCTTGGAACAAATGTATTGTACTTATGTTGCTGATCAATGGAAATTTGAAATTTTCAACATGTTAAGAATGTATTTAGCTCCCGTTGTAGAAGCAGCGATTATTTTGGATATGGCAACATTTTTAAACCAAAGTAGCGGTTTTTTGAAACCAAAAATTATTCAGCTGTTTGATCCTGCAGTATCACCTAGAAATTATGCCATTATAGCAACAAAATGAATAAATTAAAAGTGTTTTAAAGATTTTCCCTTTTAAAATTTTGTAATTTTTTCAAAATAAAAGCATAAAATTCATAAATTTGCTGTACTTACTTTTACCTTTGACCTACTGTTTATTTTTGATTAAATTTATCTTAAAGGGACAATACATAGTAACGCACTGAAGTGCAATTGTATTTATGTGATTTTTTTTAAAGTTACCATTGGCTCTTTCTAAAATCTTTACCGCAGTTTAAACTACCGGTCAGAATTATGAGACCACCCAGTTTTTGATTATGAAAAACAATATTTCATAAAAGTTTGAATTACTTCTGAAGAAATAAACTGTTTTTAATGTTCTTAGGTTTATTTTACAGAAAATATATTGAAATTTTGAAATTCTTTTTTTGCGGCCACACCTTTTGTCCTAAAGGGTTAAAATTTGGTACATGTATGTATTTTCACGTGTAGATAACAGGAAAAATGTAGCGAACATGAATCGGATCAATTTACATAGCTTTGTCAAGGAAAAATAAAAAATTTCGAAAAAAATGCTTTAATCTCCCTAGAGTACTTTACCGATTTTATTTTATTTTATGTTTAATAACAGGATTGCTACACTTTCTGGAAACCTGGAAAAGTCAGTGAATTTTATTTGGTATATGGAAAAACAAATTAAATCATAAAATTCATTGAGGTCATGTGATTGTTGTGATTTCACATGAAAATATTCTCCGCAGGTTTTTTAGCAAAAGACTTGATAGATTGAGCTAAAATTTTGTGACAATGACTAAAATCGTATTGTCGACATATTGAATTTTCTTCAAATATGCAATTTTTTAAAAATAAACTTCTTGATAGAAAATTAATATTCTGATACATAACGATGATTCTTTATACTATTTTTGATTTCTCCACAAAATTTCAGCTCAATTTACCAAATATTTTACGAGAATTCGTGATATCGAAATATTATATAATTACTTAAGAAATATTTAAAAATAATTGCAAAAATCGAAAATTTCCTCATGTCAATGAGAATTTAAAAACTTAATAAGAATTTAATTTTCATTTTTTAAAAATATACAAAAATAGGTATTTGTAATAAACTGCACTTATTACAACGATCGAATATTCTAAATTAAGTTAATTAAATATTCCTATGAAAGAAATAATATGAGTTGTAAAAAAAAGTTCAAATTTTAATTAATTTATTGTTAATAACGAAAAACTATTAAAAAAAACTGGTAAATTAATTTTTAAAAAATATGTATTATAGTAATAAACTTTACTGTATTTTAATCAATTTTGTATTTAATAACTATTTTTATGTAAACCATACTTTTGTGGAGTATGGAAAAATATCATACTGAGTCCTGAAAAAGTCATGGAATTTTGTTCGAGAGAAATCGTAGCAACCCTAAATAAATGTAATTATTATTTCTCTCTTTGTTTTATTTTTTATGTTGTTATTGTAAACAAATTTGTTACGTTATTTTTAATTTATAAATTTGTATTTTAATTTCGTTTTTAATTTTTATTTATGTCAAATAGACTACCTGAAGAAAAAATCCGTGGATTTTGAAAAGTTAGAGTATCTTTAAAGAATTGTTTTCCGAATGACTTTGTTTTTATTTGTTCATTATTATATTTTCTCGGACGTTAAAGACAGACATTAAATTATTTTTGAGATAAATTAATAAATAATGGCTTAAAATACTCATAAGTATTTCAAAATTAAGAAAAAAAGAAAAATCCATTTTTTGAAAATGTCACGCAGGTGTAATTAAAAAAATATATTATGATGGTTAAAAAAGAATAAACCTGTCTCTATTTTTTTAAATTTATTTTCTCATAAAATCTTTAAACGGTATTACTATAAAATACATGGTGATTTGGTGTATGATTGTTGAAAATCGGTCAACAGTCGTACATAATTAAAAAGTGAACCAAGTTCTTTGAACTTTCTCCACTATCTTATAAATGGTTTATAAACAATTTATAAATTTGATATAAGTTTTATGCGCTAAAAATATTTTATCTGTAAAAGGCACGACAAAATCTTCGTTTCAAATAATCTGTAAAAGTCCCATTTGCGCGTAAATACAAAAAATTGTATTGAAATGCATACAAAAACATACTGAAAGACTAAATCAAAGTCTATTATAAAAAATCTCATTAAAAAAAACCCTCACCTTTCCTTATTTTATAATAGAAGAAAATATTTTTTTTTGTATCACAAAATAAAAAAAAACATTTTTTTAACATGCTTTTTTGTAAATTCAGTTTTGTATCAAAAGAAAGTATAATTTATCCATAAAAAAAGAATATTAAATTGTTTTAAACAAAAAATATAAAAGTTAAATTATATAAAAGTAAAAAAAAATTCGGCAGTGGCACATAAAATATTTTACAATTAACGATGATACTGAAATAAAATTATCCTGGGACTTTTACAATCATTTGTGGCTGTATCTACGTAATAAATTAGATAAATTTCTTCTTACATTGTTCTACAATTTTAAGACGTAACATCACTCAAAGCGTTCAAAAATAATGTTTTTTTTTCTTTTTATAATTCATTTAAAAAATAAATGTAAATTATATTGCCTTTCGGCTATTTATATCTAACAATAAATGTCTCATGATATAAAACTAACATTTTTAGTATTATTTCTAAAAAAAAAAAAAATTAGCTGCTTCATATCGGAATGTTAAAACGCAAAAAACTTTATACAAAATATATTTTCCTCGTAAAATGATGTGTCATTCACATTGATGTTAAATTAATATTCTTATTTTTAAGGCTTTAAAGCACCATTCAAGCATTAGAAATTTCGAATTTTCGAGTGATGTAACCCCTTAATCGAAATGACACTATAGCTGCTTAATTAATATTAATAAATGTATAAATACAATGCAGTTTCTTACGATAACTATGAACTTGAAAATTGTTTTCGTAAAATTTACAATTTTTGTATGTATATGTGACGCGACGCGAAGAAAGGTACCTAAGAAGCCAAACGGCAATTTTACAGGAGAGGGAAAAGAACAAGCTAGAACGCGGCGCAGAATTTCCGATATCTCTTACTCTCTCTCGTTTCCCACTACTAATTCGAGTTAGCGTCTGTGTATTCGGCCGTCTTCGGCAAGTAAAGAGAGATGCACCTCGTTCACGTGCTTTCGTAGTGAGAGAGAACGGTGTAGTCAGCGCATCTCTCTCTAAATCACGAATACCGACCCGAACTTCAAGTGGCGCATGGTTACAGTGAGAGGGGAGCGTAGATATGTGTGCGTGAGGAAAAAGAGAATCAACTCTTAGCACGAATTGTTCATCTTTAAATCGTTATTACAAGAAAAGTATTAGATAAAAATTAATTTTGACTTCAGATAATTGAAAAGCAATCTTTAGTTTATCGAAAACAATCATAATCCGAAAATCGATTTTTGCCTTCTTAGGTACCTTTCTTTGCGTCGCGTCACATATATATACCTATATACTTGTAAACCTATAAAATTACATACTTCTTTAATTAACCCTCCAAAACTTGCCTTTATATTCCACCTTTGTTTAAAATACTAAAAAATATTTTAATGGGGAGAATCCTTTTAATAATCTTTATTTTTCAAAATTTTTAAAATTTACTCCTTTCAAAAAAAAAGTAAAAAATTATCATCAAGCAAGTTTTGTAGGGTTAAAATAAAAAAAATTAAATCTAAAAAGATAATATACAGTTATTTATGGTGTAAATAGTTCATTTAATTAGAAACTATTTTCAGTAATAACTAATGAGAATGTAAAAGAATAATTATGTTTGGACGGAAGACACACTTTCCGCAGACTTACAAAGAATATGTGATCCTTTGATATAAAAATCGTACAAGTTTTCAAAAAATTTTTTAAATTTATGTACAGAATTTCTCTGTTAATAAATTTTTTTTTAACAATAATCAGTCACACTTCATTTAAAAAAATGTATTCATATAATAGATCATTTAACGATGATTTAATCAATTTTAAATACCTCTATTTAATACTTATTGTTTCTGTTCACGATATATTTGATTAGAATTTTTTTTTTAACTTATAATAGTTTCATATGTAAATTTTACACCCTGTATTTGATCAATGTTTAAGGCTTTAGTATAAAACCTAAAATATTTATTATTTAACATTTTAAAACGTTTGCTATTCATTCAGCACAATGGGAATGTATATTACATCAAATATTTAATATCACATTTTCCTGTTTCGATTCTTTGGCGTGTCGTAGAATTAGAGAATTCGAAATCGAAGGAAATGCGTTCTTCGCCATGGAAAAAAAAATTATAGTATATATATATTTACTTTAAGTACATAAAGACGAAAAATATATATTCGTTTTTACTACTTATAAGACGACGCCGACTCGACAACAGTTGAAATTGTATGACATGAAAAAATCTTGGGCGAAGATTTTTTCCGCGTGGAAGCAAAGAATATTAAAATAATATTTTAAGGCGCACTATGTCATTTAGTTAGTGCTTGAAAAAATTCTTATAATAAAATAATATATTTATTATTTTATAAACTATATGTCAATTATTTTTTTTTTTTCTAAAAATAATTCTTATTTGAATTGCAGCTCAAAGAAAGATTTTTTTCTTTTTTCTAATTTAAAAATTAATTGTTTAGAAAAATCTTTTTTCTCTGTATTTTCAAGCAATAACTTGATGCAGATCATCTAAAATATGCTTCTAAATCAATTCACTTCTTTTAACACCAACTTTCACTTTCGCGTTCGCAGACACCTTCACTTTCTTCATCACTGGATTCCTCTCCATACATATCAGCTAATTTTCTAAACCTTGGTCCAAAGTTTGAAAGATAATTGAACTTTAAATCTCCATCATCAGTGCCTAGAAAGTGAATTATATATTTAATATACACTTTATTTTACTATAAATGTTTTTAATTTTAATATTAATTACTTACACGAAGCTAATGATGACAATGATCCATCTGAATTGCCTCCACCTTCATAAGCGTAATGTCTAACATCATCAAATGGGTTAATGTCAGGATCTTTATCACAACTCTCTTTTCGTACATCAAGAAAACCACAAATATCAGGCACTTCGTTTTGTCCTTTAAACATGTTTAATAATTAAAAATTTAGAAACATAAACAGTCTAATAAAATAGATCACTTTAAGAATTAATCTCCTACCTCTTGTTTGTAGTCCCAAAGGTGTAATTTTCGAATCCAGAGAAGGATCGTACATAGCTCTAAGAACATTTAGATCATAGCCCGTATCTACTTCACCACCTCCTTCATCGTCATAATTAATTATATTCTCTCTTATATCATCCATGTCTTTATATAAATCATCCGTTCGTTTTTTATGAACAACTACAGCCAAAAGAAGGATAAACAATGTAACCGCACAAACACAAATAGCTACCAAAAAGTTTCTATCTATTCCAAAAGAAACAGCTTTTGCCATTCCATGATTGCATCCAGAATCTGCGTTTTTGGCCATGGACGGCATTCCTAAATTGTATGTCTGTAAAAAAATTCATTATTACAACCTTTTTGTTTTTATGACTTTGACATTGACTTATAATTATTATTTTATTAATTACAAAACATTGATTGAAGATAAGTGCAGCTATCAACACTTTTTCAAAAAATCAATCATTTATTTTTACAATTAATCAAATTTCAGGAGATTTTGAATTGAAAACTTTGTAAATTTAAATTACGGAACATTTTTTTACAAAAATTTTAGACAATAACTAAATTTTAAAAATTAAAAAAAAAAAAATATTTTAAATAATTTAATTTTTGAAAAATTTCATTAAAATTATTGAAAATAATTAATTTTGCAAAAAAATTGTAGATTTCAATTTTCAAAATAATTGAATTTTGGAAGAATTACAGTTTGTACTGAAAAAAATAAGTATTTTAATTTTAATAAATTATTTAATTTTAAATTTTACTTTGTAAAATAAGTAGAAAAAGTCGATTTTTAAGATTTTATAAATCTAATGTAAGAAATATTTTGTTTCTATTAATCATTGTGTTTACATTTAAAAAATAAGTTTTCATAATTCTTTAATAAGAATAATGGAATAAAAATTTATTAAGAAATTTTATTTAGTAAATATTTTAAAATTCAGACAAATTTTCAAGAAATTCAAAAATCTTAGATAAAAAAATTTCTAATTTAAAATAAAAATGTTTTTGAACCTCTATTAAATTATAATAACTTATTTTTTTCAACTCCATCTCTATAATTAAAAAGTAATACAATTAAATACTTACATTTCCGTTGAATGTCATATTTCGAATACATCCTACAAATCCCTTTTCTGTTGGAGTATAATTCCAACCCAAATTGTTGGATAAATAAGCTAGGTTTGAAAGTGTGCCTCCAACTTGCATAGGTCCGTTTACATTTAAGAATTCATTTAAACCTTGCGGAGCAGTAAGACCCATACAAGCTGATATTCCACAATTATCGATCTTCATTTCAATTGCCTAAAAATTAAAATTATCCGTAAAAACATTAGATTCTTTTAAATAATTTCATAACATTCACAAGTAATAATTATAAAGAGAAAAATGTAACTTACATTTTTGGTTAGATAAACATCTATTCTATGACTTTTACCGTCAGTTAACTTAATTTGTTTTTGATCTAATTTAACTGTGCCTGTACCATAATCAACGTACAAAACCGCGTATCCATTTTCAATTTCCAAAGCCATAAAGTCTTGAATTCCTAATTTCGAAGAATAAAATACTGGGCCAAAATAGAAAATCAATCCATTCTCTGTATGAGGAGTTATTTCCAAACCTGTGAACATATAAATAAATATTTTACTCATACATTTTAATAACAGCGACCCCAAAAATCCCCGATTAGTCATTTTTGCTATCTTATATTAAATTCTTCTTTACAATTTGCTATATTTTTGAAAATTTTACAAAAACATATATGTATTTATATTGTTATAAAAAAAATTTGTTGTTAATTAATTAATATATAAATTTTTTTTATAAAGTTGAATAAATTTGCGGGTCACTAATAGACTTACCTAAATGTGAATCATCACAAGCTTGTCCAGGTGATGGCATAACAGCCCAACCGTCACCATGAAATCCAATAGCCAATAACTCGCATCTTGCTCCTTCGAATCCTGCAGGACACTTACATTTTTCACCAACTGCAATTCCATCGTTTAAGCAAACAATTGGTTCTGCCACGTGACAAATACACTGAGGATCAACAACAGCTCGAACACCAACAAACGAGCTCGTGTTTGTAAAAACAGTTGAAGGCACTGAACTAACATTAAGAAAACTTCGACAGGAATTGTTACAGTGAAGTTTTTCTTGAAGGCATTCGTCAACATTTATTAATAAAATATTTGTTTCTAATTTTCGTTCAATTTCAATAGCATGTTCAGCTAATATAGTATTTAATTTCTCTGGCGCATAATAAGGACTTCCGTGAGCAGAGAATCGGACGTCTAATAAAGATTTATTATTATGATGTGGTGAATGAAGTACCGTAAATACATCCACATTGTCCGTCGATACATTTAATATATTTCCCAAAATTTGTTGAAACATATTTTTCTTACTAAAACCTGAATCACCAAAAGGCATTACAAATTCTTCAGCGTTCATTCCATAAAATCGTACGGATCCAGATTTGGCGACAGCTTCTTCGGGAATTTCTTTAATAGTAACATTAACAATCGCTTCGGCTGTCACTTCAGAATATCCATCTAAGAAATAGCTACTTTGCTCTTTAACGCGAAATTTAAGAATAAACGACTTATTCGTTGTACCCGAAAGTAAAGTAATCATTCCAGTTTCAGGATTTAATTGAAATCCATCGTGTGAAGATGCCCATGAAAATTTCTTGTCTGGTAAATCCCAATCATCGGGATCGTCAACGTAGACTCTACCAATTTCTGAATCAGGAGCTTCACCTTTATAGTTATAAACAAATATAGAGCTGTTACCATTTCTCATTGGATTGTCATTTACGTCACCAATAATGACTGTTAACAAAGAAATACCAGTCATTCTAGGAGTGCCACTGTCTGTTATTGAAATAGGAATAACATAACTTTTTCTCTCTTCACGATCAAATTTAACCAATGCATAAAGATTATTATCTTTAATTGCAAATTTCGCTTTAATTTCCTCGTCTGCAGAATAATCAATTTCAAAATAAAATGGAGGTCCATTCTTTTTAGGATCATCATAATCCTGCGCCTCCAATGTGATAATTTTTCCAGCCACTTTATTTTCATCCCATATAACAGGATATGGCATATTAAGAAATGGTGCATTGTCATTTATATCTTCTAGCGTTATATTCACCATTTGAAGATTCTGAAGAGAAGTTGGCGAACCATTTTCATCTCTAGCCATAACAATAACCTTAAACAATACACATCAACAAATTAAATTAGAAAATAAATTTTATAAATTATCTTCACAGGTTTCGAAGTATAGTAAAAGACTAAAAAGAAGTGTGAAAAGTATCCTCAAAATTAAAGAAAAAAAAAATTAGCATCCTGTAAGTAAAGTTATGACTTTTCAAAAAACACACTATTTACACACGATGGTGAAGTTCACAACATTGATGATCAACGATTTGTAAAGAAATATTTTTTGAATTAAACCTCTAATAAATTTTTACCTAAAAAATATTTCTTTTAATGTTTATTGATCAAAAAATTATAAATAAACATTTTCGTAATAAAAAAAATTTTTTATAATTTTTCTTCTCAAAGAATGTTTCTTTTCTAAACGTTGATAATAAATGTTGTAAACTTCATTACCATGTTCAAACTTATGATGTTTGATTATTGCACTTCAGAAATTTTGCCTTTTGTATAAGTGATTAATTACTGTGTCGAAAAATTCAAGACAATTTAATGCTACACATAAAAATATCGTAATTACTTTATTATTTAAATAAAATATTTAAATATTATTTATATATATTAGCAATATTTAATTATTAGTGAGTAAGAATTTCTGAAACGTGCCACCTAAAACTGAAAAAATTTATTTTTTGTTGAAATGTTATTTTTCTTATAGTATTTTATATGCACAATCACCCTCTAAAACGATTTTGGAAAAAAACCCTTTTTTTAAAAAATTAATTTCAAAGAAATTTATTGTTCGATTTTAGTGATCTGAACGGCATTCTTCTTGTTTTGAACCATAGTTTTATTGATATTTTTTGGTGCAAAAATATTGATTTTTATTGCAAAAAAAATTGTTTATTTATAAACAAATAATAAAAAACCATGAAAGCAATTGAATTTCAAAATGAAAAAAATAGCTTCACATACTTAAAACCCTTCTGAATAATATTCCGTCGAGAAAAAAAAATGGCACGCATTCGACAATTGGTTTATTTAAACATTTTTGACAGCGTGCATGGCGCATGTAGTACGTAGTGAATGACAAGAATGAATGTAGGTATTCTATTCTACAAAGTTTGTGGAAAAATAAATTTTAATATTAAATTATAATTTTCAAATGTTGTTTTAAAAAGAATGTTTCAAATTTCAGTTTACATATTATTATTATTATTATTATTATTATTATTATTATTATTATGTATAATAAAAACTTATAAACATTTTAGCTCAATTTATTGTTTTTTGGTGCATATTTTTATAATGATTTTAGTCCAATTTTTGTTGGAAAAATAAAGGTGAAACTAGAAGGAATATTTTACTTTTTACAAGAAACTCAAACATCGGTCCCTTTCAAGTATAACAACGATTAAAAAAAATTTCTACTTTTTTTGGGTCAAATTTCAATATTTTTTCAACTATATATCACTTCGAAAAAATATGCTTTTTGAACAATAACATTAAAATTTTTAGATCCAATTAATTGTTTCAGAAATATTAATGTTTAAAAAATAATTGTCAAAAATTTCAATATGGTGTAACATTTACAATTATGAAAATTTTCAAAAATTCTTTGGGACTTTTATTTCTTATATCCAATACTACAATTTTACAAAATTACAGACGAATCCAAAGACCCCTTGCAAATCGTTATATTTCTGACAGAGTCTTACCCAATAATAAAATTAATAATAATATGTAAACACAAAATTGAAACATTCTTTTTAAAACAACATTTGAAAATTATAATTTAATAATAAAATTAATTTTTCCACAGACTTTGTAGAATAGAATACCTACATTAGAGTTCTAGAGGAACGTAGCGCGGCGCCTGTCACTCACTACGTGCTACATGCGCGCTGTCAAAAATGTTTAAATAAACCAATTGTCGAATGCGTGTCATTTTTTTCCCTGAATATTATTCAGAAGGGTTTTAAGTATATGAAGCTATTTTTTTTATTTTGAAATTCGATTGTTTTCATGGTTTTTTACTATTTGTTTATAAATAAACAATTTTTTTTGCAATAAAAATCAATATTTTTGCACCAAAAAAATATCAATAAAACTATGGTTCAAAACAAAAAGAATGCATATGGGGCATTCTACGAAAAATTTTTATTCAAAATTTTTTTTTCCTGGAACATTTTTTTCGGAATCTTTATGAAAAATAAGAGAATTCGTATTTTTTTCTTTTTTGATTTGATGAAAGTTACGGGAGTTATGAATTTTTTAAAATTAAAGTTTACATGAAGAAGGTACTTTTCAAACGCATTTTTCTTCATTAAAACGAAAAGATGGAAAAAAATGTGCCATATTAAATTTGTTGGAAATTTAAAAAATTTTTTATATATGCAATAAAAAATAATATATTTTTAGTGGAAATGCCCAAAAAGTCAAAATTAAAAAAAAATATTGATTTTTCTCAAAGAGAGACACCATGGATTTTCAATTTTTTTTTTTGCAATACAATTTCTAATAAATAAAGAATTTTTTCCCGTATATTAGAAAGTGGCGTTTTTGGAATCTAAGAAGTATTTCAGATTTTCGAGTTGAGTAAAGAGAGCTTGAAACTGCTTTTTTATAAATGTAAAACACAATTTCACTCCATTTTTATTCTAAGTCATTTGTTTCATCTATTTAGAAATAATTGTATTTATTTATTATTTTTTTATTTTTTGCAATATTGTATTGCAAAAAAAAAATTGAAAATCCATGGTGTCTCTCTTTGAGAAAAATCAATATTTTTTTTTAATTTTGACTTTTTGGGCATTTCCACTAAAAATATATTATTTTTTATTGCATATATAAAAAATTTTTTAAATTTCCAACAAATTTAATATGGCACATTTTTTTCCATCTTTTCGTTTTAATGAAGAAAAATGCGTTTGAAAAGTACCTTCTTCATGTAAACTTTAATTTTAAAAAATTCATAACTCCCGTAACAATAATAATTGAGTTTTTCTGCAAATAATTAAATTTCGAAGAACATTGTTACAATTTCTTTCATTAATTAAATTTACGTAGTTTGTCAGTTAAATTTTTTTAAAAATAAATTAATGTATTAAAAACAATAATTTTATTTTGCTAATTTGAATAAAATAATTACATGGATTTAATAGAAATAATTCAATATTCAAAGAGTTGCAATTAAAAGTGTTGACTTTTTCTATTTTTAAAAAATTTTTAAATTAAAATTTTAAAAATAATTTTACCGAAGAATTTATTCAAAATTATGAAATAATTAAAATTTTGTTTAAATAATAATAATTTTAATTATATTTTTGAAAATAATTGAATTTTCGAACATATTAAATGAAAAGAATAGTAAGTAATAGAAATTTCGTAAAATTTGATTGAAAGCTTTAAAAATAATTGAATTTTTAGAAAGAATTTGTTGTGTCATTGTGAACCTCTGCCGTTCTTTTTAATTTTAAAAATTTTTAGCCAGTAAAAATTATAATTATCTGTTTATTTTAATTTATTAATCATAAATTTGTATTGTTACCCATTTATGGTCCTTAATGGACCGCGGGGAAAGTTGGAATAAATAAATAATATTGAGAGCAGGATCAGAAACAAAATGTCGGGGAAAAACACAAAATATTGTCTGGAAGTCAGGCAAATTATAATGAAATTTTTGTGGCAACCCTGATTCAATAACTTCTGGCCAAAAATAGTAGTAAAAAAATAACCCAGTCCAAAAAAAGTAAAAGATTGTGGTACTTCGAAACCTGGCTTCATAATAAACAAGAAAAAAGTTAAAACTTACCGTCCATGTTGGATACCCATTGGGAGCATCTCGATCCAGTGGTTTTTTCAATTTCAAACAACCTGATTTGTCGATGTCTATCAGAGGTTGCTGTTCAACTTTGACAATATTATAAGTGATATTTTGATCAGCATTTCTGTCCTTGATGTCAGGATCATAAGCAACTACAGTCGTAATACATGCTGAAAGAGAGAAAAAAACAATTGTAACAGGAGTAAGAAAAAGACTTTCACTAAGTATTAAGAATATATGCTTCTTTAATTTGACTTACTGTCAATTAGTTTTTCTTCTTCTATTGTTGGATTGGTGTCAAAGTTCTCGAAAACTGGTAAATTATCATTTACATCATTAATAAAAATTTTGACTTGCGCTGTGTCATTAAATAATCCATCGAAAGCTTTAACAGTCAAAACATATTCGGTAATTTTTTCAAAATCTAAAGGCTGATTAACACGTATTTTCCCGGTAGTACTTTCGATATAGAAACTATTGTTTGTATTGCCTGAAATAATACTATAAATAACAGGACTAACTGTATCTTCATCTTTAGCTTCAACTTCAATTACACGTTGATTAATGTTTGCATTTTCCATAACTCCTTTAGCAACATATAGAGAATGAGTAAAATGTGGACTATTGTCATTTTTATCTGCTATTTCAATACGAAAAACTTGTTGTCCTTTATTGTGTTCTCCAGTTTTAAACAGAGCACTGGGAGAATTATCAATTGCAATCACTTTTACATTATATGTATCTTCTTTCTCTCTATCAAATCTCACTAGTGTTGTTATATTGCCAGTTTTTTCATCAATTGCAAATAAATCTTTGAAGTTGTCAAGTTCATATGTAATCTAGAATATTATTGTTTAAGTATAAAATTGTAAAAAACAAATCTCTGCTACGAAAATTTGTAAATATAAATCTTTTCCGTTTACCTGATTGTGTGCTTTAGTTCCATCAGCATCTATAGCTCGAACTTGCATTACAGATACGCCGGGTTTTTCATTTTCTAAAACACTACCTTTCTCTAGCTCCAGGAACGTTGGAATGTTATCATTAACATCAAGTACCTGAATACTGACAAGGGTTTCAGCAGCCAATTGATATTTATTTTGAACTCTCACACGTAAAGTGTATTCGGTGACAGTCTCATAATCCAAATGATGAGCTAATTTTATGCAAACGGTATTGTTTGTTGATTTCGGTAAATCCAACCTAGAGAAAACAAAACATATTGCCTTTAAAAATAATCAAATTTAGCTTCATAGTAAACCTAAAAAGTGTTTTAGGGGAAATAGGGCACTGAAAATTTAAAAACAGGGAACTTTTAGGGTACTGTGAAAATCATATAAGTAAATATAGAGGGTTAATTTATAGACTTAACCACAAATTTAGTAGTTTTTAATTTAGTAGATATAGAAAATTTTTTTATTAAATTTAATCCATTTTCTGAATCAAAAGTTTCAGAAAGATATTCTGTATATTAAATTCTATATAAATATTTTTAATTAAAAATCTACTCCAAATATCTTACAAAATTTTTAATAAATTTAATTAGTTAACAAATTTAGTTTTTAATAAAAATGTTTCATAGAAATATTTTCAAGAATTTAAATTTAGAATTCATTTTAAAATTGAATTTAGAAAAATTTTCAAGATTTCAATTAAAAATGAAAAATATTAGAAAAAAAATATTTAGTTACTTTTTTAAAAAGAAATTTTAAGTTTAATTTATAAAAATTATTCGTGCAGTTTAAAAGTTATATAAAGTTAGATAAATTATAAAATTAGGAAAAAATTACATCTCTCTAGATATACTGTTAACAAAGTTGGTAAATAACAACAATTATTTGTTTAAACAAATGAAAAATTCATTGTAACATATTCAAAATGCATTATTTGTTGACACAAAACAATTTTAGTGAAAAACTTTGATGATTTAAATTCTTTTTTGTAATAAATAAGTGATGTAATTTCTATATCAAGAAATAATTTAGTACAACTTTAATACAGTTTTTTTTTTTAAATATTACATTAGGCAATTATGAATAATAAATATGGAATAAAAGAAATAGTTCGCAAAAAATGCGACAGGGGTGTTTTGTAAATTTAAATTACTAATATTACCTGAACGTATTTCCTTTATTTGTTTGTTCTGCTCTTCCAATAACAAAGTCAAATATCACATCTGGACTGTAATCAATGTTTGAGGTAGCAGTCAAAGTTGCAATGCATTGATCAAAATCAGAAAAATTTTCTGGCAAACTAATAGGCTCTGAAGATCTAAAATCGAAAGAAGGAGCTTTCTTGTGTGACTCGACAACTCTTATATTTAAATCAATTGTACTGTAACGTGGTGGTTGACCTTGATCCATAGCTGTTGCTTCCATAATAAATTTATAATCTGGGTTTTTCTAAAATAAAAAAAAATAATACAATTTCAAAGTAAGCTTACACTAATAATTGTTAAAACTGTACTTGATTTGCCATCAGACATTGCTCTCAAAGTTTATTATGTTTTTAATTCTCAGAGCATTGTAAAATTATTATTAAATTATAAATTTTGAAAAACGTTTCGAGATTACTTACGTCTAATGTTTTATTTAAGAAAATTACTCCTGTGTTTATATCAATTCTAAAATAAGGATCACTATCATCAGTCTTTTTGGACACTAAACTGTAATGAACAACAGAATTGTTTCCGTCATCTACATCAATGGCTGAAACTCTCATCACTTCACTGCCAAGAGGCAAATCTTGTGGAACTGATTCCATATATTCCTGAAAGTAAGAATACATAGTAAAAATTTCAAAGAAATGTTCTATTTTACATATTAGTTTAACACTATAATTATATCTTTTGTTCCGATTATTTTATTTTTTGATTCGTGAAGAGTTAAGGCTGGTTATTTTTTTCCTAGAATTAAATCAGTTTTATATGCCATTTTAGACTCCACTCTGTCCGCGGTCAGAAATATAAACAGAAAATAAAAACAAAAGCAGGCCTCGGATTGAATTTAAGGCGCAAAAGAGTCGTTTTAGTCAATTTACATTAGAAAGAAAGTCGATTTTTTATTTTAACAAAATTAAATTAGTTAACAAATATTTTACTTTAAATAACTAATGTTATTAGATATTAAATTCATTTTATTAATTCTGTAATGAGAATAATTTTACCAGAATATTATCAAGAAAATTTATTTCGAATATTTCAGAATCGAACTAATTGTAAGACAAATTTTCAAAATTTTATTTTAATAGGACAAATTTCTAAAAAAAATTCTTAAAGTTCCATTTTTATAATTTTTTCAAGTCTGATTTAAGCAATTTTTCGAATTATAAATTTTGTCATAGTTTTTAGTTTTGATGGTAAAAAAAAATTGCGTCTAAGTTTTACAGATTTTTAAATAAAATTGTTTTTTGAATAATTGAATTGCAAAAAAGACATTAAACTTGAAATAAATTTTCTGCAAATTTTAACTGTAGTTTTTTTTTAAATTTTGGACAATTCAATTTTTAAGTTTTTATTTGAAACTTTTAAATAATTAAATTTTTAAATAAATATTAAAATTATTAAAAATAATTAAATTTTGTAAGAGTTAAAGTTGAAATTTTTAGAAATAATTGAATTCAAAAGATTTTAAATTTCAGACAATAATTAAATTTTACAGAACTGAAAATAATTTATCAAATAATTTCAGATAACATTTTTTGAAAGTAATTGAACTTTCAAAGATTTAAAATTCAGATTTTTGAAAATAATTGTACTTCAAATGATTTAATTGAACGACAAGTGATTTTTAATTAAATTTTTTTGATGATTTCTGTTACTGAAAGATTTATTAGAAATTGCAGACAAAAATAGAATTTAAAAATTTTTTAATGAAAAATGGTTTCAGATAATTGAATTTTCGAAGAATATTATAAAAATCATTAAAAATAATTGAATTTCAGAAAGTTTTAGATAGAAAATTTTAGAGGTGATTTTGAATTGAAAATTTTTGATGTTATTTGATGATTTTTTTTTAAATTTTAAACAATTATTAAATTTCATAAATTCTTTAATTCGATAAATTTTAATAAAATTATTGAAAATAGTCAAGATTAATAAATTAAGAAGAAATTTAAGAATAGATGAAGAAGAAGAAGAAATTTAAAAAAAATGTGGGTTTTTACCAAAAAACAACTAACATCTTGACTAAATTATGTAAATCCAAAAAAATTATCATCTATATTATTATTCAAAATAATTGAATTTTAGAAGAGTTACAATTGAAATTTTTAATTAATTTTTAATTTAATATTATAAAATTCATTAAAAAAATAATTATATTTCGGAAGAGTTAGAATTAAAATTATTAAATTTCCGAAAGATTTGGGTAAAAATGTTTAGAAATAATTAAATTTTAGAAGGTGTTATATTGAAATTTTTGAGAATAATTGAATTTCAAGTGATTTTGAATTGAAATTTTTCATAATTTCTGTTGCTCATTTTTTTAAAATTTCAAACAATTATTGAATTTGATAAATTCTTTAATTCGACTATTAGTTGAAGATAATTGAATTTGTGAAGAATTTAATTAAAAGTATTAAAAATAATTAATTTAGTGATAAATTTTAGTTAAAAATTTATTCAATAATTGAAATAAAGAAGATCTGCATTGTATACTAAAAAAAGACGCATTTTATAAAATATTTTGTAAAAAAAATGTAAAAAATGTCGCATCTTGTTAAAATAAGTCGGAAAAAGTCGTATTTTTGAAAAAAAGGCAGAAAAAGTCGTATAATCCGAGGCCTGCAAAATATAATATAACAGAGTAATGCAACCAAATCTACAATTCTAATCCAATTTTAAATTTCTTTTACAAAATAATCTGTATTAAATTAGTAAAAGATCGTTAGAAGCCGATTTAGATGTTCAATTAAAATAAATATATTTATATTGTTAAAAGTGAAGTTGGATAAATAATTTTGAGGTAACTTAAAATACATACCACTTTATCAAAAAAAGGATGATTATCGTTTACATCTTCGATAGTAACTTTGAATGTACAAACATCATCGAGTTGTGGTTTTCCATTATCTGTAGCTAGTACTGTCAGATATACTTCTTTTTCACGTGTTGGTTCATCTCTGTCAAAACTTTGTGTTGTTCTAATAAGTCCAGTTCTGTTGTTGATTTCAAATTTAACTTTCTCACCAGATACAGTAACAAAACTGTATGATATAGTTCCTGTAACATATCAAAGAATTAGAATAGATTCCAGTTTGACGTTATTTTGTTCTACTGTTGAAAGTGTTGTATCTACCTCCTTCTTCAGGTGGATCTTGGTCATCGGCATGTACTTTAATGACAATAGTCCCTGCTGGTTCTTCTTCTTTCACCATAGGAGCATAATTTGAACAATTCGAAAATACAGGTTTATGATTGTGGTTTCTCTCTTGCTCAATCTAAAACAGTTTATTTTTAAATATCAATAAGAAACCTTATTTTGATTAAATTTCAAATACAAGTAGAGTCTGGATTAGGGCAAGATGGTGGATCAGCAGGACTTTACTCAGTCAAAGTACTATTAACCGAAGACTTCCGCAATGCGCGTGGTATCTTGTTTTTGGAAAGCTCTACTGATCCCTCATATTCATCTAATCAAGGCTCTACATACAGAAAAAACAATTATTTATATACCATAAAATCATTTTCGTTTAGAAGATAAGATTTCGCATCCAAATGCCTGGAGTGTCTCAGTTTAGTGGAGGTTGCTAAAAATAAAAAAAAATATTATGACAAATAAAATTAATTTAAACTGGCGATACATTTCAAAGACGACGATAATGAAAAAAAATATTTGAGTTCAAATTGTCTGATGAAAGTGTTGATTTTTGCAATCAGAAATTGTAGTCTTAAAAGAAGAAAATGCAAAGGGTTTTGAGAAAATCTTACCTAAAAAGGTGTTCTACATGATAGGGAAATTTAAGTCCACTATTGTGACAACAGCTATACTAAATCTCCTTATTCTATGCTTTTTCCGGATTTCGTAGGACTATTAATGATGTTCATATATTTAAAAATTTTATTTCATATAATCTATTCTAATGAATAATAAGTAAATCAGAACACACATTAACATAAATTGTAAAAAACAGTCAGCAAAGATTTTGTTAACCAGTAACTTATGTCAAGCAAATATAAAATAATTTTAATTTAATAACTAAACAGTCTACTAAAATCTATTTGACAAATCTGTAGGTTTAAATCTCTTCAAACTTCTATTTTAGTCTCTAGTTCCTTATAAATTTGTAGCAAGAATATTTTTTTTTAATCTTTCTTTTGATATTTAACACTAAAATTTTTTATTTCACTTTCCACTGTTTATAGTTTTAGATCACGATGAATTGGGAACATACCATGCAGTTTGCACAATAATCCTTAATATTTTAGATTGGAATCGTTGAATAATATTAATGTTAGAATTACTAGCAGCTCCTCATAGTTGAATGCCATTAGTTCAAATTGGTTTCAATATACATTTGTACAATAATAATTATCGGAGTTTCAATCCAAGTTGCTTTTGATTACTACAGATATGTTTTTTCTAGATTAATCTTCTATAAAGGTGCATACCAAGATATTTGACAACATCAGCCACAGGTTAAATCTCCATTTTTAAACCATTTTTCTATAAACTTTATGTGCTCTTGTCATTTTGCTGATGCAGTATGGAGAATAATTTGGGACACTAATGTCACCTTTGCCTTTTAATTTACAGAAACCTAATTAGAGCTACATGGAGAAAACTGGAGGTAGAAAAAATAAGGTTCAGCAATCAAGAAACAGGATTCAGTCTTTGCGTGTTTATTGGAATGTACCTTTCAATGTACTGATACCTCTAGGACAATTTTTGACATTGTACAATCCTTGTCCTTAAGAATATAAATATATTCACTACCCCAATGTTTGCCATACTTGCAGACGCTTGCGAATGTCTGCAGGAACTTTTACGAGGTGTCTGCAGAAGTATTTTTATAGGATTCAATTTCTAAATACCTACAGTCGACTATGCCGACTAGGTCTTAGGACCAAAGCAGTATTAACCCCATCGTTAGCAGAAGGAATTCGACAAAAAGTGCCAAAAATGTACAGAAAATTTTTTTTCCTGAAAATTGATATCCAGAGGTTTTCGGGGTCGCTGATTATGAATTCGATGTTTGTTTTTTAAAACTTAAAATGTCAGATCCAATATGGCGGACATTTTTCAAAACTCGTTCAGATTCGCTTGAAACTCTCTACGCGGGGGTTTTCGGGGTCACTGATGATGAATTCGACGTTAGTTTTTCAAAATTCAAATGTTAGATACAGTAAAGCGGACTTTTTTTTAAAAAATCATTTTTTTTCCTTAAAAAATGCGTTTTCTTGGGGTTTTTTGGTGTCTGAGGATTTTTGAGGTCGCTAATTACAAATCTAAAGTCAGATTCTTAAAATTTTGAAAAATTAAAAATGGCTGATAAGCCACCCCAAAAACCCTAAGATACCCATTTGCACGAAAATCCAATATTTTTTCAAATAAACCAATATTTTTGTCATAATTCATCCACCATATTGGATCCGCTAATTTGAATTTTGGAATTCTGACTTCGAATTCGTAATCAGCGACTCCAAAAACACCCGAGTACCAATTTTTAAGAAAATTCAAGCAATTTTTGCTTCCTCGTGGAGGAAGCTTTGTAGTCCTTTCGTTTATAAAACTTTTCAAAGTGGCGGAAACAAATTTTTTTCTTTATAGAAACATGTTATATGAGATCCTGATCAATTGTCCGGATGTATGTATGTGTGTGTGTGTGTGTGTGTGTGTGTGTGTGTGTGTGTGTGTGGATCCCTTTTTTGTTTAGAAGATAACTTTAACAGGTTTTAATGGATTTAGATAAAATTTGGTAGGCTCATTTATCATATTAATATCTCAAATCTGACCAAAGGATTTTGAAAAATATCTCAAAAAAAAAAATTTTATCGTCTTTTTTCCAAAAATTTTTTTTTAATCGAAAAAATTTTTAAATAGAAAAATTTAAGGTTATATATAATAAAATCGTTTTCCTTACGTCAAGACGAATCGATCGATATATATAAAGTATACATTTGAGGTAAATTTAAAAAATTAATGAAAGTAAAAAAATCAAAATTTCACATTTAGGCTATAAAATTTTGTGATTTTTTAAATTAAAGTTTATATATGAAATAATTGTATTCCTTACGTCAATACGAATCGATCGATATATATAAAGTATACATTTGAAGTAAATTTAAAGAATTAATGAAAGTTAAAAAATCAAAAATTGACATTTTGGCAATAAAATTTTGCTTTCTCCACGAGGAAGCAAATTTTTTTGCTGATCGTAAAGAGGAAGCAAAATGTTCATGTAATGAACATCTAAATTTACAACTTGTTTTAAATATTGTCCGCCATATTAGATAATCCATTTTGAATTTTGAAAAACTAACATCGAATTCGTAATCAGTGACCCCAAAATACTAATTATTAAGCGAATCCGAACGATTTTTGAAAAAAAGTCTACCCTATTGGATCTGCCATTTTGAATTTTGAAAAACTGACTTCAGATTCTTAATCAGCGACCCCAAAAAACCCCCGATCAAAGTTGTTGTGGTTACACTGCAGAGTCATTATTCAATTACGTCTTGGCATTAATCTAATCTGCCGGACTTCTCTTTCGATTAGTCAGTAGCAGGTGCTAAATCTGAATTCTTTAAAAGGAATTAGGGTTTCCGCTTTCTGTAAGTGTCTGCGAATTCTGTCATTTTGGATAAAATTTCTTCGGTTCTACTATGAGCGACCTCTCACTAACCACTTTAAGGAGAGGGTATAGTTAATTCGGTGGAAATTTCAGCATGTTTTTTTATGAATTTTTTTAGAGACTCTAGTTGGAGCAAATGCATTTAACTTTTACGATAATAGTACATAATTTGAAAAATATTTGGTTAAAATTTCGATGTAATATCTAAAGAAAGAACGGATTGGCACGCGATTTTCGAAGACGCCTTCCAAAAAAAATTGTTTTGCAGTGTCCTTCTTCAGATATTACTTTAAAATTTTAACCAAATATTCTTCAAATTTACTATTATTGTAAAATTTGTTAAATACATTTGCTCTAGCCAGGGCCTCTAAAAAAATTCATAAAAACATGCATTTTTCCACCGAATTAACTATACCCTCCTCTTAAAAGAGAACTGCGAAGATTGACACGTTTACTTATGGCCTTTTACGGAAAGGGATATTCATATTGTCACGTTGATATTTTACGCATGTGGAGAGATGCTTTTCTGACCTGCTGGTTTAGACCGTGGTATTCTCGACAGACAGAATAGGGCATCTGTGTCATTGAGGGCACCTGAACTTGCTATAAGTACTGCAAAAGACGGAGATGCAAAGTCAGGTGCCGCGGTTTTCCTGTAAGCTAAATATTGCTTACCCGCATCTCATGCGTACCGTGTGAGTTGGTGATAATGATGTATTCCAAAAGCCAACGGTTTCCATTGTGAGGATTCCAATAAGGTAATGGTAAAGGACGACGATATGTGCATTGCTTGCAAATGGCACGTGAAAATAGGTGTAAATTTGAACTGAGTTTTTCGGGTATCAACTAAGCCCAATAATTTTCCAGTGTCATTCCTGTAATGTTTGTGTTAGGAAAGCCATGTCTGTAATGGCGGGCTAAGGATATCTTCCTCTAGGGACTGGAACTTTCAAGTCACCTGTCATAGTATCTCTGCTCCACGACCCTGCGGTCCATTTTAGCATACTTGTACAATGGGATCTCGCACTATAAACTAATAGGCTATGACCCCCTGATTTGCGGATTTAGAGTACTCCAAAAAACTTCTGAATATCATAACTCAATTAAAAAAGAAGCAGATTTGAAAGATATGCATCACTTCTTATAATAATATTTATTTAACTTCAGCCTATTGGTCCAGAAGTGGACTTGGTTTCCAATGTTCCAACCTTACACACATTCATATTCTAATTTTTTAAAGCTATTTCAACCTTTATATTTCCATAACTGCAATCACTTAAGCTAAGCAATCTCTTTTCCTCGTCATCACCTAATTCAACAAATCAACCTTTCGCAACTTGACAATTTTTTTAACATAGTGTTCTAGACAATCCCAATCCTTATAACAAAATTTACATTTTCTTTTTTCTTCGTCCAACCAATATTTTTTATAATTTTCAAAATTTCCACACCTTAATTTTGTGATTAAACTGAATCTACTTCCAACCTTATTATCTGTTAAATACTTTGGCCTTTCATTGTTTTCTTTGATAACCCTATATACCTATGTTTATATTTTGACGCATCAATTCTGCTTTCTTTTATCTGTTTCTGTACATCATGTTCTGTTAATCTAATCCTATCGCTAATATCACTTATATCACAGTTTCAATTCATTAATCTTTCTTTCTCCTCTATTCCTAAACCATTCCTGTTATAATACTTTTCTCTCTCTTTTCCATATAAAGTATCCCAACCTTCTTCTTTTAATGGCTGCCAACATTTCTTTACTAAACTATTATCACTCATATTTCTTATTTTTTGTTCAAAACTCACAGCTCTTAATCCCCAATTTATCTTTAACTGTTCTAACCCTGCGTCTCTCTTGTAACTAAGTGGCGCATCACTTCTTATATTACTGTCCTAATCTGGATTCTGAAAGACCTAAACTGAATACACTTTTTTGTGATAAATCATAACCGTCACGGAAGTATATTAAATTGGTATCTTCAATATAACATGGTTTATCTGTACTTATCCCCCCTTCTACTTAACAGTATCAAATTCATGTGTCCTATCTGAATTTGATAACAAACTATTTTTGGACTCACCCAGAACCCCGCTTGCAAGTTACCTTTTCACAGTGCGCCAGAAGGTGGTTTAAATAAAAATGAATTGGCACGTAAAAATTCTTTTTGATTATGATTCTTAGATGAATAAAAAATATTTCTCAATAGTTTTTAAAATCAGTTTACGTGCCCTATTTTAAAAAAAATGAGTTTTTATATAAAAAACAGTAATTTTATGGGGAATCAGAAATTATTTAATCTAATAAATACTGTAATAAATGATAAAATAATTACTTATTTTTAATTTTACATATAAATAATTATATTGCTGTAGCGTTTATATCCGATTTTAAAAATTTAAATTATAATGTTAAAAGAACTATTTTAAGAGAGACAAAATTTATTTAAGAGAGTCGAATGGTCTCTGAAATTCTTTGGAAAGAAGAGACCTTTAATTATCACCCTATAAAAACGGCACTAAACGTGAAAATGATAAACATTAATTTTAAAATACTTTCTTCTCGAAAGACGGACACTTTTTTACAAAAACAGCTAGAGATTCTTATCTTATATAAATTTCCTAAATACGAAAGATTATCCGAATCCATACAAAAACATGATTGCAAAACGAAAAGTAATATAATGACAGGTTCATTACCTCCTGCCGCCGTCAGATGGCAGCAGCATGCAGGGCGCACAAAGTCGTAGCTGTTATTAGATTACTTTTCTACTTTTTGTTTTGCAACCATGTTTTTCTATGGATTCGTACCGTCTTTTGGATTTAGGAAATTTATAAGATGAGGATTTTGGGTGATTTTGTTAAAAGTGTTCGTGTTTCGAGAAAAAATTATTTTAAAATGAATTACACTTTGAGAGCGATAATTAAAGCTCTCTTCTTGCTAAAGAATTTCAGATACCGTTCGACAGTCTTAATGCATAAATATAAAAACAAAACAAGAAAATAACTTCAATGTTAATAAATTTATATGAACCCAAATCTAAAACATCTATTATCTATACGCATATAAGTATACATTAAATAAATTCTGGTTCCTCATAAAACACTATTTTTATATATTTAAAACTCAATTTTGTTTAAATTTGGCACGTAAGTTGATTTTAAAACCTATTGAAAAATGGTTTTTATTTATTTAAGAACCATAATCAAAAAGAATTTTTAAGTGCCAACTCATTTTTATTTCAACCTCCTTCTGGCGCATCGTGTTTTGGCCTCTGGTAGCGGTAAGGATTGGATAATATTTATATTATACACGTAAAAATTCTTACTAATTAAAATTTAATAAATTACTTACATTATTTTATCAAATTCCAAATAGCACAACATATAACCACAATATTGCGAATTTCTTATTGGGATACTAATTTCATGTTACAATAATTCGCTTAAACAAAAACTAGAATTCATATACTGTTTATTATACAGTTTAATTAAAATAAACAATTTCCATTATTAATTTTATTACCCTAACTTCAATTAATAAGAGTTCTGTCAATTATATTTTGAACATAAATTATACTACGTTTCTAGTTATTATTATAATTATTATTATTTAATTTGAGTAGTTGAAGTAAAAAAAATAAAAATTTCTAGTGAAATATATTTAATATAGATTATTTAATTCGATTCTAAATGAAAAATATTTTAATAGTTTCGAAAACAAAAAATCGCGATTAATTCTATATTTTTTAAAATGACATCTATATTTTTTATAGGTCAATCGATTCGTTTCTATTCCAGAAATTTAATTTTTTTATTTATTAAGATGCATTTTAAGTAGATAAAAATTTTTATAAAAAACTATTTTTTGAAGAAAAAATGTGCTTAAAAAATTGTATTAGTATTTCTAAATATTGAAATAAATTTTTGCAAATTTAAATTGCTGTTTAATTTTTTTTAATTTCTGTCAACAATTGAAATTTTTGAAGTTTTTATTTGAAACTACTTTAAATAATTGAAGTTTTTAAAAAATAATTTAAAGTAATTGAATTTTTGAGTACAAAGCTTTATATAATATCAAAAGATTTTACATTATAGAAAATTTTTTAAAATTTTAAATGGTACATAATTCATTTTCACAGGAATTTTTAATTAAAAATGTTTTAAATAATTAAATTTTCGAAGAATTTAATGAAAATTATTGGTTAACAATAATTTAACTTTAAGATAACATTTTTAAATGTTATAATTGAAATTTTCAGAAATAATTAAATTTCAGAAAGTTTTGTATTGAAAAGTTTTGACGGTTATAAATTAAAATTTTGAGAAGTAATTGAATTTTAAAAGATTTAAAATTGAAATGTTTAAAAATTTTAATTGATGAAGATTTTTTTTAATTTCAATGAATAATTGAATTTTACAAGATTTTTTATTTAAAAAATGTTTTAAATAATTGATTTTTTGAAGAACTTTATGAAAATAATTAGTTGAAATATTATTATAAATAATAAATAAATACACAAATAAATTAAATATTATTATTATTAAATTATTATTTATTCTTTTAAAATTATTTTATCAAAAAATTTTCTATGAATTGACCAACTTTTTAAAACAATGCTTTGTAAATTTAAATTAATAAATTTTTTTAACTAATTTGAATTAGTGACTCACATTTTGCGTTTGTATTTTTTAAATTTTACTAATTCGACACTCAATTTTTCTTTTACTATTAATTAGTTAAATTTTACTAATTCAAAAGCAAAAATTTATTCAGAATTTCAGTAAAATTTTCGAGTGAATAGATTTTGAAGATTTGAATTTATAAAAATTTTTAAAATAAATTTAACTCAAAAAATATTTTAAATTATGTCTTCTCTTTTACATATTTTATTGGTTTATAATTTTTGAATTTTTTATACAAATACAAATATCGAATAAATAAAATAAAAAAATAATATTTGCAAAAACGGTACCATATTTGTACTTTTAGTGAGTATACTAAAAAGAGTCTTTTTTTTTAATTAAAAAATGAAAAAAAAACATCGGAAAATTCGTACCTTATTAAAATAAATCGAAAAAAGTCGCATTTTTGAAAAAGAAATTGAGAAAAAATCGAAAAAATCCGACGCCTGAAAATAATATAGACATATAATAAAAAGATAATAAAATGATTCGCCTTTTTGTTGAGAAATACAGTGACTGTACCCACAGGAAGAAATAAGGTCATTGTGATAATTTTGTTGATGTCACGAATCTTAAGAATTGATACCCCTTATCGTAGAATTACCCATGAATAACTACCACTTATTATACTGTATGTCTAGTAGATTATTATGGTGCTCGTATATACTATAAATTACATGGCACGAATGAGGCAGTTCCGCAAAAAAGAATTTGCTTGCAATCTTATTCAAAACTTATACATCGCGAAAAGATAGACAACTATTTAAAAGAAATTAATTTTAAATAAATTATGCAATTTTAATTATAATAAAATATAATATAATAAAACATAAGAAAAATCAGTACCACTTTCACTACGATGATTATATTCTACAAAAAATGTTCACCCCTTTTCCTTTATCTCCCACTTACGAAATGAAAATGTAAACACTTACTGACTCCCTTATGGAGTCATGTTCTTATATTCTATATTTGATAATAATTAACAAAAGAAAAACTCACCTATTGTTACGCACAGCAAAAGTTGAAATAGTACCGCAACACCGGGAATATTCACCCGAATACATCGAAAGATTTTCAATTTTTCCATCTCGCCTTTTCAGTTATTAAAGCCACTTGAAATTCACTTTATTTCCGATTCACTCATCAGCTTAACAAAAAAAATCCAAACTTATATTTCGCTTAACACTTATCAGTTTTTTCACCTTTCTAAAACATTGTTGTACATAATAAAACTGTTTAATCTTTGTGCAGTTAGATTAGTCATTTTCTCAGCTTCACCCAGTGTGAGTCATATTTAAGTTATAAAGGTAAATTCCTCATATTCAAAGAATACTATATAGCATCAATTCTGAATTAATGTAAAAAAATTCTCTTCAAAATTCACCAAAATTAAACAACTTTGTATAACAATAACAGTATTGCATATTTCATTAAACATATTCAACTCCAAGCTACAACAAACCACTTACACAACTATACATATACATATTAGTAGGGTGGGCACACTGAACTCTATACAATATATAAATGACAATACAACCGAATTCAATGGAATGCGTTCCACCCAAGAGAATATGGTTTTAGGGTCAACGCACAACAGCTTGGGAAAGGCCGATTGCGAGTGAGATTGATGAGAAAGAAAAGGACAGAAATATCTCCTATGTTTTTCTATCTCATGTTAAGGCTTAAGCACAATCAATCGGGTATGGGAAACGGACACGGGATTACATATGTAAATTTCAGCAACCGTCTTTATTATGCGTTAAGGCACGGTCACAGTTCGGCTGTCTTTCTGTGGACAGACGGGGCAAAGGGGGCGTTATGCCCGCAGGCAGGCGAGCTGTGACCGGGTTTTTAGTACGGAAGCCTGTACGGCTCACGAGCGTCTCAGACGCAAGTGGCGGTGTTTCGTACCACAAGTGGCACGAAACACCGCCACTTGCGTCTGAGACGCTCGTGAGCCGTACAGGCTTCCGTATTTTAGTCGTCGATCTCTTCGAGAATGAGAACTTACATATCTGGTATCCGTTTTCCATACCCAACTTAATTATGTTTAGGCCGACGTAAAGCTTCGAGCACATTGACATCGTAAACGTGATCTTTAATGTGAGGTAGAAAATGATAAAAGACATTTCTGTCCTTTTCTTTTTCATTATTACGTGTTATGGCGCATTTACGCATTCAGTCAAAAAATTTGTTTCGTTTAAATTTTTGGAAATGAACAAATTTGATTCGTTGTCCACAATTTGACTAATGTATTTAGGAAAATGCAAAAAAAATATTTTTTTACCGTACGCACCGAAAGTACATCATTAGTTGATTTCCATTGTCCCCACTCGCCAAAATCCCCACTTGCTATTTCTCATAATTCTCGTCAACTACCGCACCCTGCTCTAGTAAAAATTTAGTAACTTTTATGGTACGGTCACAACTCCGCTGCCTGCCTGCGGGCAGACGGGCATGATGAGTGTAAGCGAGAAAAAGCAAGTTTTTCTTCTCGCTTACACTCATGTCGCCCAGTCTGCCCGCAGGTAGCCGAACTGTGTAGCGGGAGAAAATTGAGTCTTTTCCTCCCAGTGACGTCACTGCCGAGAAGAAAAATAACTTTCCGTTCCGGTGTTGTTATTAACAGGCATAAAAGAGAATTTTGTTTTTGTGATGTCGTTTAAATTGTTACCTTTTAGTATTTCAGTTCTTACTAAACTTCGATATTTCGTTGGGTTAGTGGAAAAACATACGATTTTAGAAAATCATTTTAAAACATACCAACTCGTGAAAGCCGTATAAAATATACCATTTCAAAAAAGTTTTTTTTTTGCTTCGATACACAATAATACAGTACTTACAGCGTTTGTATAACTCACCGATCCCGAGTGTAATTGCGTTGTGTACCATTGGAGTAAAAGAGACAGAAATATCTTTTGTCTCTTTTACTCCAATGGTACACAACGCTGGTTTAGTGTTCTAAAGACAGTAAATTACGTCAAGAAGAGAAAGAAGATTACGGTAATTTACCGGTAAATTACCGGATCGTTTTTTCTCTGAGAATTTATGAGAATTTTTACTTGTACTTTTATCCTTGTCTGACACGTGCGTTGTCATGACAACGTGTATGACGAGGATAAAAGTACAGACATATGTTCCTGACTGTACAATTATTATTATAATGAAAAATATCTTTGTTACAATATATAATATATATATATTAATATATTAATATTGATATAATATTACATTATTATATTGAATCAGGTACATTTATATGCCTGCACTTTTATCCTTGTCTAACACACATGTTGCCATGACGACGCACGTGTTAGACAATGATAAAAGTGCAGGCATATATACCCGACTGTCATCTTGTCAGTAAGAACACAGAGAAAATTAGGGTGCAGTCCCATGGATCAGATTAGCAGATTAGACGTTGACCAATAAAAAAACAGTCTCTAACTGAAATGCAAAATTTGCCGCGAGAGACTTTTGATTGGCTGAAATCTATTCTGCTAATCTGCTCCATGGGACTGCACCCTTACAGTCTATTATATTCATTGTTCAAATTATTCATTTAATAACATGTCGGTCGTTTATTTATAACTTACATACTATAAAAATACATATTTAAATTTAAAAAAGGCAATTATCAATCACTTAAATGAATATTCTCATAAATTCTCTTTTTTTCGGTAATTTACCGCAATTTTCTTTCTTACCTTCTCAGGTTTCAATTTTACCGAGAATTTTAAAACACTACGCTGGTTATACTCGGGATCGGTGAGTTATGCAAACGCCTTCATTATATATATCTCATCATCTTATGTAAAATTTGATGTAATTTACATGTTAAACTACATGTAGAAAAACATGTAAGGTTGGTTTCCATTGCCCACTCGCTATTTCTCATTGGGATCTGAAATACTGCGATACGCCATCTGGTGAGAGCCTTGCTGTGGTGGCCATGTTTTCATTCCGTGTTTCTCTAACATATACAAAAGAAAGAGATAAAAAACCAAGATGGTTGTCACAAGAAGGCTCAGGGGTGGGTCAGTTTCGCGTGATTTCTGATCCCAATAATTTTCGTCAAGTACCGCACCCAGCTCTAGTGAAAATTTAGTAACAAAAGTTCTACTGTTTACGGCAAGTGTAGAATCAGCATAAAGGTGCTTTTATACCTCAAATTTCGATCAGATGAACATTATTTCTGGACCGTGAAAAGTCATTTTCATGGCGGGTATTTTTGAATTGTTTTAAACAAAAAATGTTTTTTTAAGAAATATAATATTAAATAATTGTTTAAATATGTAAGAACACTTTAAAATAGTGATAGAAAATTGATTTGATTGAAAAATTTAGCAAATTTTGCTTTAAAACGTTTTCTGCTACAAGAAAGTGTAAAATGACGATGTTTGTGAAATAGTTTGTACAGTGCTTCTTCCTTGCGAGTGTCTCTCAGAGTTTTGTTTATGTTTTGTCGGTTTTTTTAACTTGTAATAAATAATGAGTGCTCAAAATAAATTGGTAAGTTGAAATGTTTATTAAATAAATTTAAATTCAGCTACTTCTTTCGAAAATTAATTATAATTACTTATGAAAATCATAAGGGTATGGTCACACTATCTCATGCATATACTATGCATGCATGCAGAAACATTTGGTCCAATTTGGCCGGTCACACTTCAACGAAATCTAATGAATGGTTAGTAACTTTCTAGTAATTTTCCAAAAAATTCGGTTGTAACTAGCAAGTTACTAAACATTCACTAGATTTCGTTGAAGTGTAATGGAGCGGTCACACCTCGCCTGCAGGAGCAGTT
Source organism: Leptopilina boulardi (assembly GCF_019393585.1). NCBI lineage: Eukaryota > Metazoa > Arthropoda > Insecta > Hymenoptera > Figitidae > Leptopilina > Leptopilina boulardi. The sequence goes on along the minus strand of NW_026137948.1, from coordinate 2,153,830 downwards.
GCCCATGGCAACCGTGTAAGAGTAAGAGAGATAGAAGATGACCGCTCCATAATGGAGCATTTACACCTTCGGCAAAAAATTTTCTTTACTTTGCAATTTTCGAAATATACTTATCTAATTGGTTGTCCAGAATCTGATTCATTGTGGACAACCAATCAGGTAAGTATATTTCGGAAAATGCAAAGTGAAGAAAATTTTTTGCCGAAGGTGTAAATGCTCGAGACGCCTACTTTTTCCTCAATTTTTAAATAACCGAATTTTTAATTAACATAATTTAAAATTACAAAAGTGTTAATAAACCGAATTTAAATATTTCAGAATTTTTAAAAAACCGAATTTTTATAGTTCCAAATTTTCAGTTTACACAATAAAAAAATAATCGAAATACCATTGGTTATAATTTTTATGTTCTCGAATATTAAAATTACAGAAAATGAAAAGAGCAGAAGTTTCACTTGACAGACTTTCTGTTCAACCTAATTGCGATTGGACAAAATTTTAAGAGAACAGAAATATCAGTTAACATAATTTCAATTTTGCAGAATTTTTAGTTAACATAATTTAAAATAAACAGAAATGTCATTTGACATAATTTTTATGTTCTCGAATTTTAACTTTTCCGAAAATAAAAATAACAGAAATTTAACTTGACAGACTTTCTGTTCAACCGAATTGTGATTGGACAGAAATTTAAGAAAACAGAAATATCATTTGTCATAATTTTAATTTTGCCGAATTTTTAATTTACAGAATTGAAAAACAACCGAAACACCATTTGTCAGAATTTTTATGGTCACAAATCTCAGATTAACCGAAAATGAAAACAGCAGAAGTTTCACTTGACATACCAAATCCATTGTGTATTCATTGTTTAAACAATCATCAACAATGGATTTATTCTATCAAATGAAAGTTCTGCTGTTTTTATTTTCGGTTAATTTGAGATTCGAGAACATAAAAATTATGACAAATGACATTTATGTTTATTTTTAATTATGTAAACTAAAAATTCTGCAAAATTGAAATTATGTTAACTGATATTTCCGTTATCTAAAAATTCTGTCCAATCGCAATTAGGTTGAATAGAAAGTCTGTCAAGTTAAATTTCTGTTATTTTTATTTTCGGAAAAGTTAAAATTCGAGAACATAAAAATTATGTCAAATGACATTTCTGTTTATTTTAAATTATGTTAACTAAAAATTCTGCAAAATTGAAATTATGTTAACTGATATTTCTGTTCTCTTAAAATTTTGTCCGATCGCAATTAGGTTGAACAGAAAGTCTGTCAAGTGAAACTTCTGCTCTTTTCATTTTCTGTAATTTTAATAATCGAGAACATAAAAATTATAACCAATGGTATTTCGATTATTTTTTTATTGTGTAAACTGAAAATTTGGAACTATAAAAATTCGGTTTTTTAAAAATTCTGAAATATTTAAATTCGGTTTATTAACACTTTTGTAATTTTAAATTATGTTAATTAAAAATTCGGTTATTTAAAAATTGAGGAAAAAGTAGGCGTCTCAAATGCTCCATAAGTGGTGTTATCCAAAAATTAAAAAAATACGATAAAAGGAAAATAACAATTTCTTTAAATAATAAAGTTTTATTAATATGCTTTATTATATTAGTTTTCTTAATTCAATGTGATCTGAAAAATTCAAGTCTGGAATTTTAGGGGGGGGGGGTATGCACCCGTGCCCCCTCACTAAATCCGCGCCTGATAAACCAACTACTGAAAACCGTATTATTGAAACGAAAATAAGGGATATTAAGGCCTTTCTCCAATAGGTTCCTAAATGTTTGCGTTGCGTGAATGACGCGTTGGTTCGCAAGCGCAGTGACGCCATCAAAGCATTGATACCAATCGCGAACAAAAAGTTTGGTTTATGTTTATTTTTGGTTTATGTACAATTTTTAATGTACATGTTTCTCGACTGCTTTCAATACTTTTAATTGAATTAAAAAAAAATTAATGAACAAAATATTTTTTAATTAAAAAATTCAGTGTCCTAAAATCATAAACCAAACTTTCTGCTCGCGATTGGTATCAATGCTTCGATGACGTCACTGCGCTTGCGAACAAATGCGTCAGTCACGCAACGCAAACATTTAGGACCATATTGGAGAAAGGCCTTTATCTGTTTACTAATTAATTACAACGATTTAGAGGTTTGAGAGATGTGTTTACTTTGAACCGTACACTACTCGACAATTACGCCCTCGCCTTTAATGCGGCTTATACGAGAAACTTTTGATCACGCTATTTGACGTTCATCCTATTATGGAAGTTTCAGGACCTGTAACGACTGTGCTTCGGACTCAACGCCATGTTTTCCGTGTTGAGCCGACAGCAGCCGACAGGGCCGATCAGTGAACAGGTAAATAAGATTACATTTATCAATAATTTCAAGGCTCTTTTCCATTTTATTGTATAAATTTTTCTAAGTTAATATTGTCTCTGTTTCTATTACCTAATCCTAAACTCTTGTTTTTTCCGTATTTTTTTATTATAAAACGCGCGAAATAAGCATCAATCCAAGTGAATATAGTTTACACACCTTTTGGCAAGTGTTAGTATTATAAACTGATCAGTTTCTCTCGCCCAATTGGACTTGCGGTGAATCATTTTAATAGTATAAACCCTTTTTTGTAAATGTGTATCTTATATATTTAGAGAATCATGTTTAGTATCTCGTTCTATAAACAATTGTTACCCCCTGGATTTTGACATTTTTTCAAATTTTAGAAGGATTTGTTTTTTTTTTTTTTAATAAAATTTACTTACTTTCAATTTGCAAAATCTAATAATATCTGAACTTTTAAAACACCCAAAAAAAATTACGTCTTTAATTTTTCAGTTTACAGCTGTTATAACGTTAATTATGATTTATTTTTTTCTGATTTTTCATTATTTTGCATTTAAAAATAATTCACAGGGTGGCCAGCCAACCGGGAGAAAGCCGGGACTGAAAAATTAATCCGGGAGATTTTATGGGTTTTGTGATTCGCGCAATTATTCGAAAATTGTTCAACTTTTAACCATCTAAAATTTCGTCTTAATTATGTAAAATATATGAGCAATTCCACGTGAGATTGAAGGGTCTATCCTCAGATTCCTTCTATACTACGTCTAATCTAATTCTGTGTCAAAAAAAGAATATTAAGTATTACTAAAAATCGAAAATTAATTATAAACTGTTATTTAGAGAAAGACTGAAAAATACCGTGCCGAGAAGGTAGGAAATCCCCGCTAAGTAAACGGAGCCCGATAATAAGTTTAAAAATTAAAAACAAATTTTATTTTTTAAATAAATAAATAAATTAAAAATTTTTAATTTTTCAAAATTAATTTTTTTTTAAACTTCAATATTTTCTGAGCAAAAAACGTTTAGGAAACTTTTTTCTAGGACTAAAAGTGAAAAAGTTATGAGTAATTGAAAAAAAAGTTGCACTAATTTTTTAATGCAAATATCTCGAAAAATAATAAATATTTTTTTCAAAATTTTATTTACTCAATTAGACCCATAATCTCTACCCAAAAACGTAGTATAAAAGGAATCTGAGGATAGACCCCTCAATCTCACGTGGAATTGCTCATAAACCATTAACAAAAATTAGCTATTTGTATTTCTCACAATAGAAAATTTTTTAATTCTACACTGAAAGAAAATATATAACAAAATTTCATAAATACTTTTCAATTTAGGGAAAATGTGTCAAACTGGAAAAAAATGATATAAAATATATTAAATCTCAGTAAAGATTTTTTATGATTACTATAAATTATATTGTAGTTCGTAAATATTTACTAAAATTTGAAATACATTTCTAAAAGACTGAAAAATATTTTTAGAAGTATATTATTTTTTGTATCAATATTTCCTATTTTTACACGTTTTCCCTAAATTGAAAAATGTTTACTAAAATGTCTACTATACTTAATAAAATTTGTTATATTTTATTTCAATGTACTTCATAAAACTTAAATTTTATAAATTTTCATAGAGTGCTTTTGGTGTTCATTATTTTTACAATTGCATATTACATAAATGTAATAGATTTGTGTACAGAAAAAATGTATTTTAAAACCGGGAGAAAACCGGGAGGCAAAAATTCTAAAAATAGTGGCCACCCTAAATTCAGTTTTAATTTGTTAATAAGTTTATTGTAGGTACATTTTCAAAATTTTAAAAATATTTTTTGTATTTTGAAATAATTAATAATTCTAGTTTTCCATTTGTTATAAAAATATAATTGAACAGTGCCATCTCCCTCATTAATCAAATAACACAGGCACACAAAAAAGGTGTTTTGGCCGAGACACTACACTAGTGTATTCTCATGTATTTCTCGCTGCTGAATCCGAATCCGAAGTCAGAATAGTCAGATTGGCTCTTGTTTTTGAGTTATACTCAAAAAACAACTCAAAAAAACCAATTCAAATCAAAAATAAAAAAATATTGTTTATGTCACTACAATAGTATATTCCCATTTATTTTTCCCACTGAATTCGAATTCGAAGTCAGAATTGTCCGATTGGCTCAAAATTGTGAGCTAAACTCAAAAAACTGCTCAAAAAAACGAATAAAAATAAAAAAAGGAACATTTTTTTCTGTTGCACTAATTTAGTGTTTTTGCATACATTTTTCCCAACTGAATTTGCAGTAAGAATTGCCACATTGGCTGAAATTTTTTTGAGAATTTAAAAAACTGCTCAAAGAACGAATTAAAGTCAAAATCGGAAAAATTTTGTGCAGTGACACTACGCCAGTGTATTGACTTAATTAAATTGTTTGTCGGTGGTATCGGAAGTAAATTTCCGACAAGAATAAGATAGAAAAAAAGGGTCTCATTTTTGTTGCATCTCAAAATAAGTCCATGTTACATGACATAGAATCTGTTTGGCTCATTTTTTATGCGTATAAAATTGAATATATGAATTTCATACTCATTTTGATACCAGGTTTTTTAAAGGAGGTAAATTTAAAATCTAGATTCGAACTAAATAGGGAAATGATATCATTGTAATAGAATAAAGTTTCGACCAAAAAATTCTCATTTTCATTTTTAACATTTTTTGAGTTTTGCTTAAAATTTTGAGCTAATCTGACAATTCTGACTTCAAATTCTGATTCAGCCAAAACACTTTTTTTTTGTGTGCCTGTGTAGTTAGAGCTTTTAAATTTTGAGAACATTTTTAGTTAGAAATAAAAAAAAAGTAAATTTTTTGGCTTATATATTTTTAAACATTCTTTAAAATTAAGAAATACATATATATATATATATACGAATGCAATTTGTTATTTAAAAGACTAAAATTGATTTCTTTTCTGTATACCTTCAATTAGAGCTATAATGGTACAAAAATCGCAATTTTTTTTGTTCTGTGCTTTTTTTCTTCGATTTAAGTTGTGTGGAAACTTTTGATGACATTTTTTTGGAAATAATTTTTTAAAAAAGTTTCTGAAAAATCATTCCCTGGTGGTTTATGAATCTCTGAGCGAATTTGTTCAGGTTACGCTCAAGTTTGATTTGAAGCAAAATATTGCAAAATATTACAAAGAAAGCAAGAATTCATACGTTCTTAGTATGTTTGAGAAACACGCCTTCGTAGTATGCATTTAAAGTATTAAATATGTAGATACAACGAAAGCATGTTTCTCAAACCTTTTAAGCATGAACACCAATCATACTAATAACGTATAAATTCTTACTAATATTACTAGAATTTATCTACTATAATAGCATGGAAAAGATTCATCATGAAGTAGTATAAGGAGCACTCACTGCTTGTTAAGCATATAGGCCCTCTGCATGAGAATTAAATCCGAAATTACATATCTCCGATTATGACGCCTCTAGCGGAGAAACGGTGTACTTAGAAGTTTTCAAAATATGGCTGCGCCTAGTGACAGCTGTTCTCATATAGTAAACAGTGTAAAATGATATATAATAATTTTAGAAAAAGTGTAAAGAAATAAAAAGTTACATACAAAAGTTTAATATTTAACGAAGATTTTATTTACTAGAATTGAAGATACAGAAATTTTTGTAATGTCCTTATTGTATTATTAAATAATATTATTGAGCAGCGATAAAAAAAACTTTAAAAAGGCATAAATAAAATACGTTAACTGAAATTTAAATATTGAGATTATTATGGTCTATATTTTCTTTAATAAGTTTCTCATTTATTATTTTTTTAAAAATATTTTTGTATTTTTAATAGCTTTTACATTATTACCAATATAAGTTTGAAATAATCTAAAAATTAATTATATAATTGAAAAATATGAACATATTATATATACTTACGGAAGGTGAAAAGAAATAATGTTTCTTATAATTTTCAAAATTATTTTTTTTTCACATACCACTTTGAGGTACACCCTTTTACAAAGCAGTGACTCATTTTTCACTGTTTTTATTTCTAATTGTACAAAATGAACTAGCATCAAACACATTTAAAAAAAACGCTAACTGACAGTTACACACAAACACTTGTATAACAATGTACCACGTGACCTGTAATTCGTAGCTTTTCCGCTAGGGTTGTTAGTATCAGGGATATGTAAATGCTTCTATTAAATCTGGAAAGGCTGGTGAAGAATTTTCAAAAACGGCCTATAGAGTGAGTGCTCCTTATACTACTTCATGAGATTCATGCGTTAAACGTATGCCTTATCATGCTATAAAAGCAAGATTTTTTTAAAAATCTGCCTTTTATGGTATAGGAAGGTGTACATTTAACGCGCAGAACTTTTATATGCTACATAGATGTAAAATTTGAGTAATTGTAGTATAACCTTATAACTTTTTACCATGAAACTTGTCTATGCTAATATAAAGTTTGTCATATAGCCCATTATTGTATACTTATTATACTATAAATACAGTGGCGCCGCGCGGAGATTGCACGTAACATTTCCTACTACGATTACAGAAGTTCTATGCTTTTTCGGTATTAGATTCTTGCAACAGACCTTTTCCTGCTAATCGCTCTGTCCTTATCTAGCGCATATAATGACGCATGAGTTGGAAGAGGACAGAATGTTATTAAACTGGCTTGTAACTTTTGTAAATTGTTGTCCTATATGAGAGTAACAAATTCCTAAAATATCAGCTCATTTAAAAAAATTTTGTAGATAGTAGTAGGGGTGGAACTTTTGACGTTTTAAGTGACACTGGCCGAAAGGTTGATTATCGTAAATAAACTTATAATTCTGGTAATTTGGCTTAAAACCTTCATTTTCAACAAGCAATTGAAGTTTTTAATAGCCTTTAATTAAAAAATTCATATATCGGAATAGAATGAATAGATTTTTATAAAAATTGGTACACATGAAATATGTTTTTAAAATGAAAAAATTACTTCGTAAACATGTATAACTTGAATTTTTTTTATAAAGTTACATTGTTGTAAAAATGTTATTAACAATTAAAATTAACTTACCATCGTTACTATCCACGGCTAGAGACAAGCAGATATCGGGAAAACAACTATTGTATCCAAGCATGAGCTCTAATAATTATTTTTGACGTTAAAAATTTTATTCAAAAATTTTTTTTAGACAATTTGTTATAAACAAATAAACAGATTGTTTTTTTTCTAAATCTAAAATTGTCCTTTGATTCTAAGTTAATAATTACTACGCAAACATGTATCACTAGAATTGTATAAAGTTACATTGCTGTAAAAATGTTATAAACAATTACATTGAACTTATACAACAATGTAATTTTATAAAAAAATTTAAGTAATATATATTCTATATAGGCTTAAATTAAAGCTTAAATATTATACTTTAAGACCCATATACGCAAGATAAAAAAAATTTCAAATTTAGAAAAAAATGTGGCTAAAAACCCTAAAAACCGTTTTTTTTTACTTTTAACCTTACTTTTTTTTTAATTTGAAATTTTTTTTTATCTTGCGTATATGGGTCTTAAAGTGTAATATTTAAGCTTTAATTTAAGCCTATATAGAAGTCTCTAGTACGTCAGGTTAAGAAGAAAAAAATACTGAAAACTCTCAAAAACATGTTTTTTGGGATATTTACCCCCACTTTTTTCAAAATCTTGACGTGATACACAATTTTGGAACCTGGGATCGCGTTCAGCACACAAAAATACATTGGAAACCACTCTGATATCTAAGAAAAAACCTTATAGGTAGACCTGTGTTACTGATCCTGGAAACCCCCCAGAGACAAGTTTCAATATAAATTTTTTCAAACACAAACTTCAATCAAGGATATCTCATATAAAAATAAATATTTTTAAAAGTTCTAATTTGCAAATTGTTCAGGAAGATATGAGCTTTTAAATGCATATCACGAAAACTTCAAACAATTCTTGTACCGTTATAAAAAATCAAAAAGTATCCTAAAAAGGGCATTTTTCAATTTTCAAGGTCAAATTTCTCGAAAACCTAGGGTGATAAAGCAATTCTGAGTTCCGATTCGTGTTCAGTGTCAAAAAACCTGTAAAAATCATCATATGCGATCCCAGAAATACAAATGCTATTGCACTGTGTTTACAACGAAATTTTTTCATCTTTATAAAGTTTTTTTCTGATTTCTAAAAGCGAATTTACTAATAACACAGGCATCACAGTTAGTCCCCTTTTGTCCCCTCTTTACCCTTTTTTGGCGGTTTTGCCCCTTTTTGTGATTAAAAATAAATAATTTTTTTTTAAAACCCACACAGCACAATATCTTGCTGTAAGCTTCCCTTGAGTTTAAACCTAAGATTCGTTAGCTTACAACGTAAACTTCAGGTGAGGTTAAGGTGAGCTGCAAATATCCTCTCTACCGTAAGCTGCAGTGTAAGATGGTAGTCAGCTTATAGTTAAGCTTACTATAACCTTACTGTAAGCTTCGTGTAGTCTTAATGTAAGCTACCATATAAGATTACTGTAAGCCCCATGTAAACTTCTTTTAAGCTTACACTACTGTTAATTAATATTAATAAATATTATTTATTAATATTTAACTATTTTTTTCACACCAGATGATATATATTGTGATGTAGGATATAAAATTCTAACGGGAATAATTGATTAAAATCTACTGCGCAACCGTAAAAGCTATAATAAACTACAGTACATAAATAATTGTTTAATTTATTCATTAACATTTATTAATAATAATGTAAGTTTACGGGAAGCTTACAGTAAGGTTATAGTGAGCTTAAATGTAAGCTGACTACAAAAAAATCAAGAAGTAGTCGTGAAAGAATTATTTAATGGATTGGATAAACTACGAGTTAAGGAAAACGAAAAAAGAAAACCAAAAAGTAAAAAAAACTAGTAAATTTCAGTATTAAAACATTGATAATGACTTTTAACACACTTTAACTTATTAATTGCTATATTTTTTGTCCCCTTTTTCAGGAAAAAAAGTAGACAAAATGTCACACTATAATAACAGCTAGGTGTCAAATTTTAACATTGCAAAATTAATATTTTACAAATTAAAAACTAGCGTGTACCATAATAGCCCCTGGTGTGCCAGAATATTACATCATGGAGAAAATTGAAAATTTTTACATATTCCTAAAATATGAAACATCTGTTTTACTTTAGTTTGTGATATTACTTTATTTGCAACAATAAAAATATTTAATTTAATATTTAAGGAATTAAAATGGCAAATCCAACAGTTGGTCACATGGACTCCGTTGATGATGAGCTCGAAGCTGAGTCCAATTACAAACCTCCCCCTGAAAAAACTATTGAACAAATTTTAGAAGCTGATAAGGAAGATGAAAGTTTAAGAAAATACAAAGAAGCTCTCTTGGGGGATGCGAAATCTGGAAACGTCATTGTTGGTAAGTTTGATTTGCTTAACCCTTTCGTGCCTCCGGTACATATATGTACCACTTACAAAATTTGATGTAACTCTTACAAATTTAACCCAATCAGTAATTCCAATGGATAGTTTTATTGACAATCGTTATTACTATATGTTAAAAAATAGAAAACAGTATAATGCAGTTATAATTATTTTAAACAATAGGTACAACATTGATAAAAAATTAACAAAAGTTATATATCAATAATGTTAAGTCATTCATTTAGGCTTCATCCGTTTTTAACAACACATTGACTTTTAATATTTTCGAGGTCGATGATTACGAAACTGGAGTCAGATTTTCAAAATTCAAAATGGCGGATCCAATATGGAGGAATAAATTTCAAAATTTCACCGATTTCCCTGAAAACTATTCACTCGGGGGTTATTAAAATTATTATTTTATTAAACTAATTATATTGGAATTATTAATTTTATTTTAATCACCATCTTAAAGTTATATTTAATTATCTTCTTTCATATTACAAATTTTTGTATTTTGTTATATGTAAAGCTTACATCGATTTTGAAAATTCGCGCGACTCACATGATAATGAAATTCATCCACCTTGTTAAAATAGGGTTCTTGGCGAAGGTTCACTGTAAAAAAAACCTAACGCGCCTTATTCGGAACCTCTTAGGTGGTGTGGAAGACCGTCACCGCTGCAAACAATTGATTTGAAAGTGAGAAAAATTTAAGAATTTCTAAACATTTTTTGAACAAACTCGATCCGTCATTTTGAATTTTGAAAATCTGACTGCAGATTCGTAATCAGCGACCTCAAAAACCCCCGAGTGATGAGTTTTAAGGGGAACAGATAACATTTTGAAAATTTGTCCGCCATATTGGATCCGCCATTTTGAATTTTCAAAATCTGACTTCAAATTCGAAATCAGCGCCCCCAAAAACCCCCGAGTGACGAGTTTCAACAATATCTATAAGCTAGGTTGCCCGGGGGCACGAAAGGGTAAAATAGAAACTCGTGATGAATTATTATGGTAGATTTTTAGTTTATTTTAAAGTTGAAAGTTTTTTTTTAATTAATCAAAATTTACATTAAATTACTATGCTGAAGTTTACAAAAACCAATTCTCAGAAATTGAAAGTTTTAATAAATACTACTTGGCGAGCACAAAAATGTTTACAATAACATTTTTATTATTTATTATTAACACTACCATTTATTTAATGTTATAAATAAAATGTTAGGTTGGTAAAGCTACAAGTACAACATTCACAAAAAAAAATTTTTCCATGTCAGAATTTAGAACTAATTTAGTAATAATTTAGTACCGTATTTAAAAAATTAGAGCTGTTAAACTTTAAAAAAAATGTATGCTACTGTCAGTTTGACGTCAAGTTTTAAATACCAAACCCTAAAAAGTGAAAATTTTTGAAAAATTTCTTTCACAGAAATTTAGTGCTCTACCTTCACCGTGAAAAGAATTTTCCAAAAACTACCTTTCGCCTCAAAAACTACGTACCGAAAATTAACAGCTCTAAATTTTTAAATGTGGTACTAAATTAGAACTAAATTAGTTATAACTTCTGCCATGAAAAAAATTTTTTTTTATGAAAGTGGTATTTCTACATTACGTAGAATTTTATATTGGATGAATTTTAACTTGTTCGAATTATTATTTAATAGAATTTCCATATAATAGATTTTTCATACTACAGGATTTGTACATAACCGATACATCATTTAACAGAATTTCTAATTGATAGGATTTTCATTTGTCCGAAATTACAAATGACCGAACAAGAAATTTATTGAAATAGCTAATATGTTAAATAAAAATTCTGTAATGTAAATAATCTGTTTATTGAAAATTATGCAAAATAATATACGGAACCCTAAAAATTCAATAATTTTTTATAGATCCTCAAAGTATAGTAGTCAGAAAAAAGAATAATTTGCCAAAAGTCATTGATTGAAATTATGAAAAAAAATATAATTTTTCACGAACAAATAATTTTTAAATATTATTTTTTCGTTTTTATAACTAAATATTTTGTATCAAACTTGTTCTGACTAGCAATTTTTTTATGCGAGTAATAACCAGAAAATTTTTTAAAGTTTTCGCAAAAGTATATAGGTATTTATTTACGTTTTCAAAAGTTTACGTTCACAGAAGATGAATTTTGAGGCCTTTAGAAGTATCCAATGTTGAAAAGAATTCAAGCGAAGTAGTTTCTATGGAAATTTAATAATTTATAATAGAAAGGTTATTAGGTTAGGTTAGAAGATTTTTATTTTTATCTTTTATTATCGTTTTTTACTTTAAATATTAATTTTTGTTCAAATTATTTATTAGTTAAATCTTTACTGTTCATTTTTCACATTATATATGTTTTTAAGGAAAAAAGATTTTTGACAAATTTTTTTTTTATTTACAACCACTGTGATCTGTTCGCTATTAATAATTTTGAAAATGTAACTTCGAATTTTTTATCAGTGCATTAAAAATGAAAGAGAAAAAAATGTTATTTTCTACTTACTTCGTTTTAGTAAAAAAATTTGAAATTTGGTTAAATGCTGCATACTTATTTATTTACATATCTTTCTGTCGAATGCAATAATTGTAACTAAGTACAATGATAATTGTGAATATTTAATTACATTTTTTTATTTTATGTCTAGAACCTGACGATCCAAGAAAAGTGATAGTGAAGAAACTTATACTTCGAGTTGTTGATGGACCGCAAATGGAATTGGATCTTACTGGAGATTTGTCTAAACTTAAGAAACAAACCTTTGTTATAAAAGAAGGAGTCAGTTATAAAATTCAAATTGATTTCATCGTACAACGAGAAATTGTACATGGACTTAAATACGTACAAAAGACATATCGTCTTGGTGTTCCTGGTAAGAATTTTTTTTATTGTTACAATTTTTTGTGGATATGAAAGCAAAACTTACAGGTTCCAAGGAAAAAGAGATTTTACCTCAAATTTTATAATTTCAATTAATATAATATTTGAATAAATTATTAAAATAAAATATGCTTAACAGTAAAAATACATTTTTCTGTTTTGCTTTCTTTTTTATGGAACAGGAATTACAGGTAAATAAATAAATTGATTCAATTTAAAAGTAATTAAATTAATACGAAAACTATTCATAGGGCGCATGAAAAAAAACTGCAATTTATAATTCTTTATTAGAATCTCACAGTTTAACTCCTTATTCTATTAAGAGATCCTGAAAATTTTAATGTTGTTAATTTCATAGTAACCTTTATTCATATTCAATCAGAATGATATTTTTTATTTGTTTAAGCAATTTTACGGTCAATTGCTAATAAGTTAGGTGAGGTAGTAGCATTATATTTATCTGTATGTATTTTAATATTATTACCGTTTAAAAAAAAACAAATTTTCAAAGTATAAGAAGATATCAAGTGAATTAAATTTTTCATGGAAGATTCATTATATTTTTATTTTATTAACTTGAACTGGAATAAAATCAATTGAAACACCTTTCATAGAATTGGGTAAAATTTTAACAATTTTATATTTTACATATTTTGTAATTAATTTTTTTTTTTAATATTGAGAAAAGGTTATAAGATAGTTTTATACTTTATAAAAAATTCTAATTTGCAAGTTTCAAGATTTTAGTTTTAAATAAAACTTATAAAAAGTTAATTTATATTAATTTATTAGTTTAATATAATATATAATTTATTAAATTAAATTTTATTGTAATTAATAAGATTATTTTAATTTAAGAAATTATTCTTTTGTAACATTTTTATTATAAATAAATAAAGTACCAGCAATAATAGCTGTTAAACTTTAGGATGAAAAATTAATTTATTATTAATTTATTTAAATTAAAATTTTTATAGTGGAATATAAATAATTTAAAAACAATTAATTGAAATTTAAATAATAAATTAAAATAAATAATTTTAAATTAGGATTAGATACCCTATTATAAAGTTTTAAAATTTGATAATTAATAAAGTAAACTTTAATTGAAATAAATTTAAAAAAAAGAAAAATTATTCAGATAAAATATATAATTAATGAAAATATTAAAATTATTATATTGATTAAATAAATTGTTTTTAAATTATTCAAAGTCAAGTTATAATTATTCAAATAAAAATTCAAAGGGTTAATAAAGTTAAAATAAATGAATAATGGTAAATAAAAACTTTTAATATAATTTTATTAATTAACTAGCAAAATTAAACGCGCGAAATTGAGTATTGCATTGTTTATTATAAAAAAATTTAAAGAAACCGATTCCTAAATTTGAAAACACAATTACACAGGTTTACAACTTAAAAATTTTTTTTTGTCACTCGAACAAAACATTTTTTTTTCGATTAATATGTGTTTTTTGAGTAAGAAAATCATATTTTAAATGTTTTTCCCTCGTGCAATTTTTTTGGAACAGCAAATTATGCATTTTCGAGGTGAGACGTCACATAAAGTTACCGGTAGAGAAAGCAGTTAATCCAAATGTAAAAAATAAATCACCATTTGAAAGATAATAATTAAATTACCTCTCAAACCATTGGTCAACCAATAAAATCCATTCAAAATTGTCAGAGTTACAGTCGATCAAAGTTCAAATTTCAAGCAAATTTTAATGACTTTTAGACATTCGTCTAACTTTCGCTAATTTTTTCAAAGTCAAACAAGCAAAAAAATGTAAGTTTAAATTTTTTTATTAATAGTATATTTAATTATGAAACTTTTAAGCCTTTATAGACCTCGATCGGATAAAAAATGACAATTCTACACTAGATTTATTGAACAAAGTACTTTTTCACTTTTAGTATATTTTCAAGTGATTTCGATCTATATCAGTTTTGTATAAAACAAAGTTAAGCAAAGATCACCAAAATGAGTACTCGGGGGTTTTCGTGGTCGCTGATTACGAATCTGAGGTCAGCTTTTCAAAATTCATAATGGCGGATCCCGTATATTATAATTTTATTTACGTTATCGCGTAGTGACAATATCTATAGTCTGGTTTGATTTTATTTCAAATAGTACTATATTTTATATAATTGGAAACTCCCCCACGAAATCTCCCGAGTACTCATAATGGAGTACTTAGCTCTAATTATTAAAACTTTGTCCGCCATATTGGATCCGCCATTTTGAATTTTCAAAAACTGACCTCAAATTCGTAATCAGCGACCTCGAAAACCCCCGAGTACTCATTTTGGTCAGCTTCGCTTAATTTAGTTTTATACAAAACTGATATAGATCGAAATCACTTGAAAATATATTAAAAGTGAAAAAGTACTTTGTTCAATAATAATAATAAATTTGCTTGAAATTTGAACTTTGATCGACTGTAACTCTGACAATTTTGAATGGATTTTATTGGTTGACCAATGGTTTGAGAGGTAATTTAATTATTATCTTTCAACTGGTGAATTATTTTTTACATTTGGATTAACTGCTTTCTCTACCGGTGACTTTATGTGACGTCACACCTCGAAAATGCATAATTTGCTGTTCCAAAAAAATTGCACGAGGGAAGAAAATTTAAAATATAATTTTCTTACTCAAAAAACACATATTAATCGAAAAAAAAATGTTTTGTTCGAGTGACAATTTCACTGTAAACCTGTGTTATACAACTTTGTCAAAAATGAGAAAAGTAATTTTCAAAATTTAACACAAATTTGACCCGTCATAACATTACAATTCAAAAAACACGTGAAATCAGTATATACCAACTTCAAGTTAGGACAGAAGGACAGACCAAGCATTTTATTATTATATAATAATATAATAATGGAAATGAAAACTAGGTGTTCATTTCATGACCATTTAGCTTCCTCATCATGATACACTTATATTCAAGATTAAAAGAAGGATTACAACTAAAATAGCGATCAATTTTATAAATATTAGTAAAATGTAAACTTTGTATACCTCAATCGATTCGTTTTTATGCCAGGAATACAATTTTGACAAGAATTAATTAAAATTTTTATATCAGAAAAAGTTATTTCAAAAAATACTAAAAACGATTATTTTCAAAAATTCAAAAAAATGATTTAATCTATACATTTCAGTAAAATATGAACTTTATATAGGCTAATCGACTCGTTTTAATGCAAGAAATAAGTTTTTTTACTAAACAAAATTAAATTTACAAAGAAAATAATATTTAGAAATAAATTTTTTTTTAATTTTGAAAAAATTGTAAAAAATAAAATATTGTGAATATATTCGGAAATTCTTGTGTCAGATTTTAGGTATTAATGATTACAATAAGCATATAAAATTTCAAGACAATCCGTTAAAACGTTTCTGAGATAATTTGTACACAATATTTTGTGACCTACACACACATCCATTAAACATATTATTAAATAAAATGAAAATAAAATTATATTTATTATGATAATTTCTCATCTTATTAAAGATATGATTAAATGAGGTTAAATTGGAGAGATAACAAAAATTGTGGAAAAAAATTTAAAATAATTAAAACATTTGAAAACTATAAGCAATTTATCATGAATTTTTGTGGAATATTTACGAATTGAATGCATAATAAGATGCGGTTTTTCTTTATTAAGATACTGTATTTTAGTTGACAAAATGACGCATATGGTAGGATCTTATCCTCCAAAAATGGAAATTCAATCATACGTTACTCCATCAGAAGATGCACCTGCAGGTGTTGTAGCAAGAGGTTCTTACACCGTTCAGTCTCTCTTCACCGATGACGATGAAAACGAACACCTGAAGTGGGAATGGTCCTTTGATATTAAAAAGGATTGGAAATAAAGTACCCTTCTCTAAATTTACTTACAACAACGACCAAAATATTCGCCTTAAACAATTTAAATTAAGGATGATTAAATGCCAAACAAATTTTCGAAAAAATGTTACTGGTTCTTAGATAAAGACAGTAATGCCATCATTAAAAAAGAAGTAAATGTTTGTTTAGTATTCTTTTTTTCTGTTTTGTTATCATGAATGATATCAGAAATTGTCTTCTTCAGAAAATCTACTGCTTTTAAACAATTTGTTTTAAGTACGAAAGCTTAAGTTCATACCAAATAATTATTCAATTATAAATATTGTTTACTGCAACATTTAAAAAATCGCAGTATTACCATAATAATTGTGTAACTCAATTTGATGCGACAGACGAGGAGTATTGCATTTTTGGAAACATGTTTTCAAAGCTGTTATATTATAAAACATAATAATACTTTTTAGTTATTGTAATAACTTGAAGTTAAATAGGCAGCATAAAACCCCAGGTAGACAACTTTTGTTGCTATATAAGAATAAGCAAAACAATTTGTTCAGAGAAAGATTTTTAAATTTCGATGCGAATACCAGGGTAACCACAAGTCAGGGAAATTTGGAAAAAGTTTTAAAAAATTTTGTATTTAGTGAAAACTGAAATATCGTAGAAAAACACGTTTTTCTAATTTCAAATTAGATTTCAATTATAAATCATTAAATTTAAAAAAAATTGTTATGGAAAGTTTTTTAATGTGAGGAAAATTAAAAAATTTATTCTTGTGTCAACCCTGGAATATATATAAAGCAAAACATGTATGTACAAAGTTAAATATATGCAATTAATTTATAGAAAGTCATTTTAATATCGTATCTTTGAAAAAAATATTACGAATTGATTTGATTTCAAATTAAAATGTTTTTCTTCCAAAAAAGCCTACTTTTTTTAAATGCCTTTTTTCATGAAAAAGTTTTTTCTTAATATTTTTCTTATGCTTTTAGAATAAAATATTGAGTCTTATGAAAAAGAAAATATGAAAAGTACTTCCTAACGCACTCACAAAAAATACGGTTCTTTTAAAAATTATATTGCCCTTTAAAATAGTCGTTTACTATCAAAAATTGTCTTCTATAAATAATTTTTATTATTGATGAAAGTACACCAATTGCTAATTTTTGGCTAAAAAAAACATTCTGATGCATATTCATTTTTAAAACTGAATTGGAATAAATAATTGTCAATTAAAACTTGAGTCTTTATGTTGCCAGTAATTTGTTATGCGAGTGTTTTGTAAGATGAATAAGTTTTAATAATTTTTTTCTTGATAAATGAGGTCTTGTATAGAAAATAATAATTGTATTAAAAATTTTTTTTGGAAAATACAATTTTTGAAATGAAAGATGTGATGAAAAAAAAATTTTTGAATTCATGTACCTGAAATATATTATTTCTAATGAGAAAATTCATTTTAACATACCAATTATGATAGCAGTTTGAAGCTATACCGTAATAGTTACAAGCAAAATAGAATATGCATTTTTTCAAAGAGAATTATACTTC
Organism: Leptopilina boulardi; assembly: GCF_019393585.1. Lineage (NCBI taxonomy): Eukaryota > Metazoa > Arthropoda > Insecta > Hymenoptera > Figitidae > Leptopilina > Leptopilina boulardi. The sequence continues at coordinate 2,135,669 of NW_026137948.1, read as the reverse complement.
CAATATATAACTAACAACGAATTTACAAATGTCATTGTAGTTTGTAATTAATATGCAAAAGATTTGGTATAAAGCGTTGATAAAAATGAAGATTTGTATAGAATTGTCTCTTAAGTATGGGAGATATAATTTTTTGAAAATATTTACGTTCTTTTAAAAAATTTGTGTTATAATTCTGGGATAAACTAATCTCAATACTAATAGATAGTATTAAATTTCTAATTTACATTTACAAGTAACGTTAACTATTAATGTAGTTATAAAATGTTCATTGTGTATGTATATACATTTTGTATATGTGCATGTATGAAAATATGAAAATAGAAAACATTCTTTTTAAATGAAGTAAAAAGTGTAATTATATGAATATTACAAATACACATGTGTGACTGTATAGTAAACTATAAGAATAGTTTGATCAAAATAAAAATTTTTTAAAAATATTAACAGCTGATTTTATTTTGTTTATTTATAAGCATGGAAAATGCAAATTTTAGAGACAAAAATCAGAGCTATCACAATTATTAACTGGTTTTAATGAATTTTTTTATAAAATGATTATTATTAGTCTTTAAGAAATTCAATATGAAGCGCCTGCTTCTATTTCCTAATACAAATTTTTTAAAATTCTTCCGCATATTAGTTCCGCCATTTTGAATTTTCAAAAAGGAAGGCCATATTCGTAATCAGCGACCCCAAAAACCCTCGAGTAGCAAGTTTCAAGTGAATCTGAATCATTTTTATTTTTTCGTCCGCCATTTTGAATTTTGAAATATGGACTTCAGATTCATAATAATCAGCAACCCCGAAAACCCCCAAGTAACGAGTTTCAAGCGAATCCGATTAATTTTTAATTTTTTTCATCCGCCATATTAGATCCGCGATTTTGAATTTTTAAAAACGGACTTCAGATTTGTAATCAGCGACCCCGATAACCTCCGAGTAACATGTTCCAAACGAATCCGATCAATTTGTAAATTTTAATACTAGAAAAATTTAAGTAAGACGCAAAGGGTTAAAATTTTAAAAAAATTTTGTTTAAACATTTTTCAAAATAGCGTAAGTCTACCAATTACGGCGCGTTCATAAAAATAACTTTTATTACTATTATATATAATATAACTGTTGCAAAATGATTAAAAAAAATTATTTTAATCTTTTTTTGATACAATTACTTATAAAGATGCACATTTAAACAATTATTAATTTAATTATTTGAGATCGAATTTTTTCCCTCGACGTAATTGAAACATTTTTAAGATTTCCATTGGCTTCAATTACAGCGGGCAAAGTATCTTCAAAATACACGTATAATTTTGGTCATTGAAATTGATACACCGAAACTGATACAAACGCGCATTAATAGAAAAGTACGGTATTAGTTTTAATTTATCATACTTCTTTAAATAATCGATTTTTAAAAAGTTAAAATTTTTTTTTAATATCTAAATAACATTAGCTTTTAGTTTAATAAGTCTTCAATTTACTTTATACAATAGAAATTTCGAATTTTCTATTTCAAAGGTATTTTGACTTCAATCGCGCCGTAATTAGTATATTTACCCTAATGAAATTTTTTAAAAACTATTAAAATTATTAAAAAATATTGATTTGTCGAAGAATTTTAAATAAAAATTTATAAATTCTTAAATTTTTGAATAGTTTTCCTATATTAAGATTTTTAGAATTAATTGAATTTCAGAAGATTTTAGATTGAAATTTTTTGTAAATTTGAATTACTGAAAATTTTTTACGAATTTTTTTAACAATAATTAAGTTTTAGAGAATTTAAATTCAAACCTTCATTCGTAACACAAACATTAATGTAAAATAATTGATAAATAAAAAAATAAAATTTTTTTGAGCTTATGATTATACCATAAAAATTATAAGTTGAAATTTTCATTCTAAAGAATTTTATTAGAAATAATTAGGTATTTTTTAGATGAATTTTCATTTTTCGAATTTACATTTGACAGAATTTCTTTTTAAACAAATTTTTACTTAACGAACTGTATCGAATTTTTATTGTACAGAATTCTTAAAAAGCCGAATTTTAATTTGTCCGAAATTTCAAATGACCGAACAAACAATCGACAGAAAAATTTCAGCGCGATGTTTAAAAAGCACCAATCAAAAGTTGTCGCAAGAAAATCGTGATTTTGTTTGTTCGGCCATTTACAATTTTGGACAAATAAAAATTCGATGTTTTAAAAATTCTATCATATAAAAATTCGGTCTAAAAAAGAATTATTAATAAAATTGTTGAAAATGAAAATTCTTATTAATGATTTTAATGGGATAATCATGCGCCCAAAAAAATATAAATATGTAGTACAAAATACTTATAAACTTAAATTAAAGAGGGTATATAAAATGGATTCAAATGATGTGCAATATATTATCTTTTATTAAATGGAAATTATCTGTTAGTCGAAAGTGTTAAATCGAAGTTATGATGGAACGTTTGCCATCTGTTTCTTAGCAATTAATTACTTTTAAAACTATTACTGGATAAAATAGGCATTTGGGTCGACTGTATGTCGTGATGCATCTAATGCAATAAGTCGGTCACGATCTGTCACGGTCTCTTCGTTCAGACGATTTTTAAACGGACTGCGATTATGTACATCCTATGCACCACGTCGGTCAGCGAACTCGTTTTGCTTACGATTAGAAATGTGTATTACACTTTACAAGAATAGTTCATTTCATAATTCTCCACATTTTCAATATTTAATGCTTTTTAAACAAAATTCTTTAATTTAAGAGAATTAATTGATCTACATAAAAAAAACTATTTAATGTTGAAGATGAATTTTGGTAAGTAAATTTAATTATACCTTTATGAAAAATTTAAATTTATTAAAATTAATTAAAATTAAGATAGAAAATCTCGAAATTAAAATCAAAAATTTAAATTCAAGATTTAAAATATTTATTTCAGTAGGCAAAAAACTCCATCGTAAATTATTGCTCTTCGATTTATTTCGATTCCATCGAATTTCGAAAATTCAACATTTGAACTATTTGGTTCGGTTTATCTCGATACAAAGAAAGTTAGATCAAATTTTGAAAATTCGACATTAAACCATAAGTTGAAAAAATGTCGAAATATGTCAAAAAAATCGCAATCGAAAATTTTCACTAATATATGATTTCTCTATGAGAAAGAAAAAGGAAAGTTTTAACAAAACTACAATAGTCGACATTTTCACTTAAAAAAATAATTGTACACTTGCGACTTTATTTCCATTTTAGTCAAATATTTGAAACTTTCTTATTCTCTAGAAATGACATTTAGAATACAATGCATCAATAACGCTTTGAACTTCCCACGCACTTTTAATAGGTCGCTACAGTTTCTAATGGCAATCTTTAATAGTTTTTTATTATCCCGTTTTTATTGTCATCTAATTTTTTAAATTTTTTTAATATACTTAAACAAATTTTTATAACGACGAATCTTCATTTGTCCGAAATTGTAAATTATCGAATAAAAAACAGAAAGAAAGATTTTGGCGCAATTTTTAAAATTTATCAATTAGAAATTATCAAAAAAATCGTAATTGGTAAATTTTAAAAATTACACCGAAAATTTCTGCCCATTGTTTGTTCGGTCATTTGAAATTTCGGACAAATGGAAATTCGGTGTTTTAAGAAATCAATGAAATAATAATTCGGACAAATGAAGAGTCGGTGTTTTAGAAATTCTAACATTGCAAAATTTGAATCACGTAAAATTCAATTGAATAATAATTATGCTAAATTAAAATTTGGTTAAATTAGAATTTTTTTAAATTAAAAGTTGTGTAAAGAGAGAATCTGTAAAATAAACATTTTTTCCAAATAAAAATTCTGTAAAGTAAAAATTTGTTTAAAAAGAAATTCTGTAAAAAAAATCTATTAGAAAAATGAAAATTCATTAAAAATTAATAATTATAGGTATCTCATAAAATTCTTAAAAATGAAAATTCTAATGAGTTTTATGGAATAATCATGTGTTTCATAATAATCATCCAAGTAAATTTGTATATAACAAAATGAGAAATAATTTTCTAAGAATTATCTATCAGACTTTTGTTAAAAGTACTTTTATAATGAATGCAGATTAAAGAAGCTTAAAAGTTTATAGAGACAATCCACCCAATAAAAAAGTTATCAAAGGAAATAAAATTTGAGGTTAAATGATAAGTATCTAAGCATCAGAATTATAAACATATTCTATTAATAATAATTAATTAAAAAAATATAAACAAGGTTCATATTATTAATCCCTTATATTTATTTATTATATTAAAAACTTTTTTTTGAAAAATATAAAAGATTAAGAAAACGTTGAAGTTGAAATAACTTTATAGAAATAAATTTTGTTATGCCTGCTGAATCTAAATGTTTGTTAAGTTTCAGATAAAATTATTAATTTCTCGTTTATATTGTTATTACTATTAAATGCCAATGTTATTGTTTTTCTATTAATTAACTCATTAAATTTTATGTTACTTTATACCGCTACCAAGAAAATGATATTAAAGCTAAACTACTTCCTTAATAGAAAATGAAAACATTACGACATTTTCTCTAAATAAGTATACTGTGACCTAAGTTGGACTCAGTTCTAAGATATATCTAGGAGCTCCAAAAGTATAACGAGAATTGGAAAATTAGAACGAGGTCGAAAATGCATATACATATTTCTGTAATTCATTAAAAAAATGTAAAAAATCAAAAACGTGTTTTACAGGAAAGCATTGGCTTTCCTGTGAAACTCGTTTTCGAAAAAAAAATTCTACAAAAATTTATAAGATCTCTACAAGTATGAATTAATAATTTCACTGCCCACTAATACCATGTTATGGACAAATGTATAATAAAATGTCACCCACTGAACTTTAAAATTAAAAGAAGATATGTTAAATAGTACACTAATTTATTTATTTATTTATTTATTTATTTATTTATGATTTTGAACAGCCCATAATTACAATAATCATTTAAGGGCATTAGTGGCATACATTCGAAAAAGAAATAATAATACATATAAATGTCAAAAAAAATAATAATCATATTGATACATAATTGTATAAAATAAAATTCCAGTTCTAATATTAAAAAAAGTATCATTAAGTAATTTATTTAAGTTGGTCGCTGGTGTATGGAAAATATCAATAATGCAATTCTTATAACAGATCAAATTTACGTCATTTGTTGCTTTATATATAGGTGCATGAAAAGCTATAGGAATTTTTAGTAATTTATTATCAAAAGGTACATGAAATCTTGAGTTTAAACGAGGACTACCCAATTTATGGAGCGCATAAATTTTCCATAAAAATCATTACTAAAAATTTTCATTTTAAAGAATTTTATTAAATAATATTATTTTTTTAGATAAATTTTCATTTTTCGAATTAGCATTTGTCACTATTTCTTTTTAAACGAATTTTTCATTAACAATATTTTTATAGATATTGAATTTTTATTTGACAAAATTTCTATTTACCAAATTTTTATTTAAAAAATTCTTATTTAACCAAATATTAATTGAGCATAGCTCTTATTTAATATAATTTTAAGTAGTTAGAATTTTTAAATTAAAGAATTTCCAATTCACTGAATCTTATAATTTGTCCAAATTTTTATTTACACGAATTGTCATTTAATATAGAATCATTGAAACATCAAATTAGAAATTCGACGTTTTAAGAATTTTATCCGATAAAAATTCGGTACCTATAAATTTGGTTAATTAAAAATTCGTTTAAAAAGAAATAATTGTGTCAATATATTCTAGGCTGGTCCTAACTTGGACTTAGCTAGAACATCTAGTTAAGTTTTAGAAAATTTTTTATGAAAAAAAGTGATTGAATTTAGGATTTGTAAAATATCCTGAGATAATACTTATTTAATTAATTGATAATTATTTATATGGTTTTAATTATTTATTAATTTGTAATAAATATTTAAAGACATTTTTCCACAGTTATATTTGTTAATTTATTTAATTGTTATATATATATATATTGCCAAATAATATATTTCAAAAATATTTTGTTGAATTTTTATTTGTTTAAACAATTAACTTTTCATAATTTATAACTTTTTTAAATACGCATAGACAGCAGCACAATTTTATAAATTTGTTACCTTCTCTTAGTAGTTATTAATTTAAAGGTTATAAATAAAATAAAATATAGAATTAAATTTGCAACGATTATGTTAAATTGGTTAAACAAATAATTGTTTCTATTTAACATTTTTCATAATTTTCCTAGAAAAATGCAGTTTTTTTCTTAATTTTGTGATTTATCAAGTCTAAAAATAAAAAAATAAATAAATTTATATTCGTTTGATAAATTGTAAAATTAGGAAAAAACTGCATCTTTCTAGATGCACTACAAAAAAGTTAATATAAATAACAATAAATTGTTTAAACAATTAAACAATGCAATATAACGTTTTAAATCCATTAATTGACAACATAAAACACTTAGAGTGAAAGTTCTGGATGATTTTAAATATTTTTGTAAAATTGAATTAAAACAAGGAGGGGTCCTTTATGTTTATTTCATAAACATTTTGCTTCCTCGTGGAGGAAGTTATGAATTTCTCTAATTCAATTAATTGATTCAAAACATTTCGAGTTAAAAACTGATTTAAATTAATTAAATTTTTTGAAAAATTAAGAAAATTTTAATTCATTTTGGGTGTAACATATACTTTATATATACGAATCGATTCGTTTTAATGCAAGGAATTCAATTATTTTATGTATTAACTTGAATTTAAAAAAAACACATTTTTTTTAGCTAAAATTTGAATTTTGAATTTTTTAATTTTTATTAATTTTTAAAATTTAAATCAAATCTATATACTTTATATATACCAATCGATTCGTTTTAAGGCAGGGAATAAAATTATTTCATATATAAACTTAAATTTTAATAAACACAACATTTTTTAGCTAAAATGTGAATTTTTGATTTTTTAACTTTAATTAATTCTTTAAATTTCAATCAAATCTGTACTTTATATATACCAATCGACTCGTCTTGACGTAAGGAAGACGATTATATTATATATTACCTTAAATTTTTCTATTTAAAAATTTTTTCAATTAAAAAAAAATTTTTTGAAAAAAGACGATAAAATTTTTTTTTTAGGTATTTTTAAAAATCCTCTCGTCATTTTTGAGAGATTAATGTGATAAATAAGCCTACCAAATTTTATCCAAATCCATTAAAACCTGTTAAAGATATCATGTTCACAAAAACGACCCACACATACATACATCCGGACAATTGATCAGGATCTCATATAACATGTTTTAACAGAAAATTAAAAGGCATTAAAATAAGCTGCAACGTTTATTATTTTAATCCAATTTTGCTTATTTTAATCCACTTTGGTATTAAAATAAGCAAAATTGGATTAAAATAATAAGCGTTGCAGCTTATTTTAATGCCCTTTAATTTTCTGTGTTTATATAGAGGAAAATTTGTTTTTACCATTTTTAAAAGCTTCCTCCACGAGGAAGCAAAAACATAGTGACAATTTATTATAGACAAATCAAATAAAAATATCTAATTAGGTTCGGTAGCCGCTGTCGTTAAAGCGTTCGTTAGGTCTCATAAGTCATGCGTCTTGGGTTCGATTCCCATAGGGTTCAAATTTTAATTTAACTTTCAGAGTTTAATTGAAAACTTACAGGATATTCCTTCTAGAAAGATAGTATTAATTGTGGTTAAAATTAATTTTTTAAATTATTTATTATTTATTATTAAAACTGGTCCTAACTAGGCACCCAAGTTAGGACCAGGCTAAAATCGCATCACAAACCATTGTAAGACCAAGCTAGAATGCCAAACTTGGACCTAGTTAATAATAGGGCAAACTAGATAGGACCAAGCTAGGACCAATTTTCATTTTCTACACGGCACAGTGGCCGATTTCCCGAAAAACCTGGCCAAAAGTCAAAAATTTTTTTTTAGAAATTTATACTTTTTATTGTTGAATATTATAAAGGAGGGTTCACTGCATAATTTTGCGAAAAAAAATTACACTTTTTTTATCACCAATTTATTATGTGAACAAGTAAAAGTGATCTTTGCCAGAGATTTACTCAGAACGTTTCATAACTATAAATTTTCGTCACAGTTAAAATAGTAAAAATATACTAATATACAGCAGATTTTTGAATATCTTTTTTTGGGAATTATTAACAAAGGTGTATGAAATATGTTGAATGTACTTATCATCACATTTAAAACGTACAGTTTTTAAAAAATGACATTAAACATCGCTATTCATGGCTACGATTTTTGTATTGTTTTATCAACGTAAATCATGAAAATAGTTGTGAAATCCACCGATATCCGCGCTCTACCTGGTATTATCATAAACTAGAATATATTTTTGATTCATTTTAATTGAAATCAGCTGCCCCAAGCTGCCCCTGCAGTTTTGGTATCACTTTTTATTTCACCCAGCGTGGTTTACCGACAGCGCGTTGCACCGGCCGGCCGTGCAACTGAACGTGAAAGACTGACTTTTTCTTCATTCGCATTCGCTTTAAACTAAAATTTAAGCACTGTCTGTAATTTAAAAAAAATAAACTCTAACACATATACGCAATTTTATAATACCAGCAAATATTTTGGATCCGCCATATTGAATTTGATAAAACAAATGTAAAATTTGATTTCAAAAACCCAGTAAACGTAAGCATACTAAGTTTGGTTAAAATCGTACCATTTTTTAATTTTTAGCAAAGTTTTTTAAAATCTAAACGGCCATTTTGGATCCGCCATTTTGAATTTGACACAACCAATGTAAAATTTGAATTCAGAAGCCCAAAAAACATGGGTATACCAATTTTGATTGAAATCGTATCATTTTTCGATTTTCAGCAAAGTTTTTTAAAATCTAAACGGCCATTTTGGATCCGTCATTTTGAATTTGACACAACCAATGTAAAATTTGAATTCAGAAGGGCAAAAAACATGGGTATACCAATTTTTGTTGAAATCGTATCATTTTTCGATTTTTGGCCAGGTTTTTCGGGAAATCGGCCACTGTGCACGGGCTGCTAATTCAAAAAATGAAAATTCGTCGAAAAAAAAATTTTATTTAATAAAATTCTTTAAAATGAAAATTTTGACAATTTTTATTTAGATTTTTAAAAAAGTGTAATTTTCAATTAGAATTAAATTAAAATTAGAATTACTTCTCTACCCGTGTGGAAAATTGTCAATGGCCCCGTGAGGGGCACTCGTGGATTGCCCTCGTGCCGCATGGAAACCATAGGGGCAATCCACGTGGAGCCCTCAAAGGCGTGACATGCTTTCCCTCATGGATACCCTCATGGAAAATTTATTATATTTTATTTATAAATTTTATAAATTTATATTATAAAAGTTAATTAATAATAAATAAGCTTAAGTTATGAATAAATAACATATTTATTTAATAATTATTCAATTTTAAATTAAATTCTTACTCAAATTGAATTTATTAATTAACGTCCTAATTAATTAACTGTCGGATATAATTAAAAGTAATAATAAATTAATATTAATTAAAAAATATGTAATTTATGCATACTATTAACGGATATTTTCATTTTTCAACTAATTCATACATAGAATTAATGATTAAACGCAAACCTGAGAAATAAATAAATCTAACGCATGGGGGGAATCGAACCTACGACCTACGGACTATGAGTCTAACGCTTTACCAACTACGCTACGCACGCTACTTCAAAACGAATGCTAACTTCTTGATGCTATTTAAACTTCAAAAATACCTAACAAAGAAAAGTGCTTAACATCATTTAGTTAAATTTAAGATATTAAATTATATTTTCCAATCAAATGCAATTTATAAAATATAATTAATTATATGCTTTATGATTATTATCATGAATCATCTCAGGTGAATTTTCAAAAAAAGTGTAAATATATTTTTATTAAAAACGCGTTTTTCGTTGTTTTGAATCATTGGAAACATTCATTTTTTGTTGATAAAAAAATATTTGATTTTTGGACTTAGAAAATTTTGCAAATCGATCATGAGGGCGATCCATGCGGGCCCCTACGATGGCCCTCATCTATTTTGCCATAAGTGTGAGTGTTATTTTCAAAAAAGTGTAAATATATTTTTATTAAAAACGCGTTTTTCGTTGTTCTGAATCATTGGAAACATTCATTTTGTGTTGATGAAAAAATATTTGAATTTTGAACTTAGAAAAATTTTTGAGCAGGGCACCGTGAGGGCAAATAGCAAGGGCCCTGCTGGAGCCTTGGTGTATTTCCATAACTTTGTACATAGATTTTTAAAAAATGTCACCCAATGTTTATTTCAAGTGCTTTAAAATGTTATTTAATGCATTCTGAAGTAAACATTTATTATACAAAAAAAAATTTTTTTTTTAACTTAGACAAATTTTTGAGCAGGGCACCGTGAGGGTAAAGACCAGGCACCCTGCTGGTGCCCTTGTGGTTTTCCAAAACTTGGTACTTAGATTTTTTTTAAATGTCACCTAATGTTTATTTCAACTGCTTTAAAATGTTATTTAATGCATTCTGAACTAAACATTTTTTGGTAAAAAAAAATTTTTGTTTTTGGACTTAGACAAATTTTTGAGCAGGGCACCGTGAGGGCAAATAGCGGGGGCCCTGCTGGTGCCCGCATGGATTTGCCCTCATGGATTTTCCACTTGGGACCCTGCCGGGGGCCCCTATCACGCATGGGACGAACGGGGCGTTTTCCACACGGGTAGTAATAAACGCTTTTTAATTTAATAACATGTATGTATTCTGTAATTTTTTTTTTCTTGAAAAATGTTTTACCAAAAAAAAATTCAAAAAATTTTAAATAATTTTTTGTACCAAAAAGCGATTTGTAAATTATATAAAGCTTGATATTATTTAAATTTTCCAGAGAAAATAAAAAAAATAAATAATTAAGTAAACCTATCCAAGTGTTACACTCCGATTTTGATTAAATATAGTAGGCACGTTTTTAGATCTCGCAAAAATAAGAGATACGTATTTTTTTATATTTGCTTAGACGAAGGTTTAGAAGGTGAAACCTCGGGTGAAACCACCCCTTAAATTTTCCAAAAAAACCCCCAAAAAACGCGCATAATAATATCCAAGCTCATAAAAAGTATAATTAATTTCCATGAAACATTAAACATAGTATATAGGGGTTTTTTGGATCACTGATTACGAATCTGAGGTGAAATTAACAAAATTCAAGATGGCAGATTCAATATGGCGGACGAATTTTCAAAAATTGATGGAATTCGCTTGAAACTTGTTACTCAGGGCTTTATGAGGTCGCTGATTACGAATTTGAAGTCAGTTTTTAAAAATTCCAAATGGCGGATGAATTTTAAAAAACTAAAATTCAATTTGCCATCTTTGTTTCGACATTTTGAATTCTGGTAAACTGACATATTTGTAATCAACAACCTCAAAAACCCCCGAGTAACAAGTTTCAAGCGAATTCAATCAATTTTTAAAAAATTCGTCCGCCATATTGAATCCGCCATCTTAAATTTTTTAATCTGACCTCAGATTCGTAATCAACGACCCAAAAAATCCTTAGATACCATGTTTAACGTTTCATGGAAATTAATTTTACTTTTTATGAGCTTGGATATTATTATTCGTTTTTTTTTGGGTTTTTTGGCAAATTTAGGGTATGATTTCACCCCCTAAACTGTCGTCTAAGCACGTATAAAAATATACGTATCTCTTATTTTTACGAGTTCTAAAAACGTGCCAAGTTTCATCCAAATCTGAGTGTAACACTTGGGTAGGTTTACTTGTCAGAGGTTTTTGGGGTCGTATAAAAGTTGTATTGTGTCTGAATTAAAGGGGTAAAGTTTAATTGTATAAAGAACGAAATTTTTTAAAAAATGTGATTTCTTGATTCCTAAGATCGGAAAACATAAACATATATCAAAAAATCAAATTTGAAAAATTTTCTTATTACAATACAATAATATTAATTAAAATACAAATTTTTCAGAATTAAAGAACAAAATTAACATTTTTATTTTGTTTGGGTTAAAACATGTTTTTTCTGTTTCAACTATTAAGAATTAAATTTCTTAAAGATTGTGCATGTAGTAAATGGAACACAAGCCACTTTCAACAAATAAAATACTATTGCTTCTTGATTCTCTTAACGTTTGAAGAGTTATGTTTAGACTTCATACATTTAATGCACACGTGAATTTCTCATTAGTTACAGTCAGTGAAGAACAGATTCTCAACTTACATACATGGTTAATTAATTGGTAATTAATAATATAAACTACAAGTGAATATATCAAACTGTAAGTCTAAAAGAGTAGGGTATGTTGAAAAATCGATAGATGGCGATACTGTTAGCTTTTATGTAAAAAGATTACCCTATTTTGTAAACACTTAATAACCATAACAAAATTTTTAATTTTTTTAAATTTTCCTTTACCAACTTTTTATTTAAAATATTCTAATTGAACCGAATTGAAATTCTCATTTCAACAGAATTTCAAGAGAGTCAAAATTTTAAATATTTTATTTTATTTGCACATATACAGGCAGTGCCCTTTCGTACAAATGTACTTAATTATATAAAATACAAGAAAAATGACTATGCGAAACAATGATATACTATAACTTAAATAATATCAAAGATTTCAGTACGTAGATTGCGCTTATAAATGTACTTAGAGAAATACCATCGTCAGAACTTTGAAAAGTTGATAGGGTCATACAGACCCATAGTGTGTTTTATGTTTAAAAACATTGGTGTGCTTGAAAGGATTAAACAAACATTTTAAACCATGTGCCTTAATACCGTTCAAATTTTCCATATTTATCTCAAATAATAGAAAAAACAGTTTTTCGTAAAAATAAAAAAAAAATTTCTAATTGTAGAAAACTACTAATTTATTTATTAAAGTTTACTAATTTATGTAGCAACCATACTATACGAATTAGTAGTTTTCCACTAACAATTTGTCAGTTTTGATTTTGGTCAAAACGGTTACTAATTCATTTAATGAACGAATCGGTGCAGTTAAATTAGTCAAAAGTGACTAATTCAGATTTAGAGAGTATGAAAAAGAAGTAGGGTAAACCAGATAGTAGTCGGCCAGCTAAGACAATCTTTTTAATTAACACTGTTTTATAAAGATAAAATTAAATTTTTTTATTTCTTACACGTGTGATTATTTTTGTAGCAGCCAATAATAAAACCAATAATACAACTAATAATTTAAAAAATTATTTTGTTAAAAATTTATTGTAATAAAAATTTAAATTTTTTTAAAAATAAATGAAAAAAAATTGATTCAGTTTCTGAAGAATTTATTAAAAATTACAAACAAAAAATTCAACTTTTAAAAATTTTTAATTGAAAAATACTTTCAGATAATTAAATATTATTAAAAAAACAAAATTACCATCCTCACTATTATAAAAATTATTAAAAATAATTAAATTTAGGAAGAGTTATAGTTGAAATTATTAAATTACAGAAAGTTTTAGATGAAAAATTTTAGAAATAATTAAACTTTAAAAGGTTTTAAATTGGAATTTTTTAAATTATTGAATTTCAAGTGATTTTGAATTGAAATGTTTGGTAATTATTTATTGTAAAATATGAATTTATAGTATACGAGGTGCTGAAAACTGTTAATTTTTTAGCCATTAGAGAATAAAAATCATAAAATTTACCATAAAAGTTGAAAAAATTATTGAAATTAAGAATGAATAAATTTATCATTATCAATTGATATAATTATTTAAAAATGTGAAGTAATAAAAATAATATGATTTTCAGGTCAAATAACCTAATTTTGTCATTTTCATTCATTAATTATAAAAAATAGGAAACATTAAATTAAATAAAAACTCAACAGATATGAAGTTCTTGTCATAAACTTTTAGAATTTCTTTGCACTTTTCTTCTTTTTTCTTCATAAGTATAAAAAATTTTGAAAATAAAATATAGCCACTTTGTTAATTTTCACTATATTTTTGAAGCTCAATAACTTTCTTGGAAAAAAATGAAAAAATATAGGGTTTCGAGAATTATTTAAATGGACACTAATTATACATACACTAAAAATTTTGAATTGGTTCGAAGGTGTAGACTAACTTCATATTGACTTAAAACCTTTGTCAATATAGCCTTAAAAATACGAAAAATTTAATTCTCTTTATCTTCAAAAATAGTTTCGGGGCCAACGCAAAATTTTTAGTGTATATGTATATATATAATGTCCATTTAAATAATTTTCGAAACTCCATATTTTTTTATTTTTTTCCAAGAAAGTTATTGACGTTCAAAAATAGTGGAAATGAACAAAGTTATTTATTTTTTATATGATTCTTATTTTATATAATTAATGAATAAAAATCGGAAAATTAGGTTATTTGACAAATGCACTTGAAAATCATAAGTAAAGAACTAGTTGAAAAAATTTAAAATAAGTCGAAAAAAGTGAAAAAGTCGTGTAATTCGAAGCTTGAAAGGCAGGGCAATAATTGAATTGTGTTGATCGTAAGCAATTGGAGTCGACGCAGATGTATAAAGCAGAGATCTAACCTAACCGCTGCTCCTGCAGTTCGATGCATTCTGTTCCTCCCACTACTCCTGCGTTACCCTCCACCATCTTTACATCCCATGTCAATCCGCTGCCAACGCAACGCAATTTTGTATAATTTATATAACCCTAATTGAGAATCTCTATATATTATTATTATTGAGGTTCACGGTCTAGTCCTGCTGGCTAAAGTAACAACACCTTTACCATTGAGTACTTAGAGGTGCTGAAGCTGTGACTGACTTTGAGTGACTGTGAGCTGGGAGACCTCAGTGTGAGTAGCGAGCGGCTGCTGGCAACTGTGAGCCATAAGTTCTTAAACTGAAAATTTCAGTTCATGTTATTTCAGTAGCTCGGTGAGAATCGACTCGCGAGGTTTATTCGTTTATTCATTCCGCGTAGTTCTAAGTAAACCGGTACGCCTTTGTGCATTATAAAAAGTGGTGGTCTTGTCAAAGGATCTACAATTTTTTCGGTGAGTAATAAAAAAATATTTTCTTTTTTCAAAGTCACCTTGTAATATTGATGATATTCTTCCTTTTTCATAAACTAAAACATTTTCTCAATCGAAATGACATATTATACTCTACCGGCAAATGCTACAAAAATTTACAATATAATTTTGTTAAAATTATTTTTCAACTACTGTTTTTATACAAAAAAATAAAATTGCCTTTTTTAAATTCATTAAATTTTATAAAGGGGTTTAGAGAGGGTTGCCTGGCGATATCTATATAGCTGACAAAGCCTAGTATATATAAATATATGTGTGTAAGGAGCATACTATATAGATTGGAAATCAATGTCATTGACTTCATATAAATAATTATTCAAAAGTGTATATAGTCAATATATATAACAATAACATGTATTATATTATGCAAAAATATTTTTAATTGCAAAATCAATTACCAAAAGTGATTGTTGATATTACAAACATTGAAAATAATTTACTAAACAAAAGAGGTAACGTACAAAACTTATCTTCATTTTATAAGATACTTTAAGAGAGGAAAATAACTGACAAATTTATTGGGAAAATAAAGATGAAGAAGGAAAGAGATCAGAGAAAAAAAACCTTTCCCTTTGTCATAAAATTTTAACTATCTTTATCTGAAATTTACTCTCTTTTGAATCAGTGAAAAGGTCACTGATGTCAAATCAGTGGCTATAAATAATTACAGTTATTAAAATTAGTGCTTCCACTGATTCAAATAACTGGAATATAACTTCTGATTTGACATCAGTGACTTTTTCACTGATTTATAAATTTACAGAGTATAATTTATGATGGCTCCACAGGACATAGACCATTTCCTGTTTATATTTACAAATTCCACAATATCAATGCAAGAATAATCTCTTTACAATACGTCCTCAAAATTAAAAAAAAAATTTGTCAAAAAAATAAAATTACTAATCTATTTTTATTTGAATAATTTTTTCACTAATTAATAGAAAAAAAACCTTGATTTTGAGGAATCACTCCTGAATTTTGACATGTGATAATATAAATGAAGTTTGTAAATACAGTTGAAACAATAATAGAAAATTTTACAAACTTCATGTGTATTTTTACATGTCAAAATTTAGTACTGAATCCTCAAAATCTATAAATTTTTTCAGTGGTTGCTATCATCATTTCGCGAATTCACTAATAAATAATTCTTCGATCTTGCATAATAAAAATAAAAATATACAGGCACACACAAAAAAAGTGTTTTGGTCGAGATACTACACTACACTAGTGTATTTCCATGTATTTTTCGCTGCTGAATCCGAATCCGAGGTCAGAATAGTCAGATTGGCTCTTGTTTTTGAGTTATACTCAAAAGACGACTTAAAAAAACTAATTAAAATCAACAAAAATTTTTTTATGTCACTACAATGATATCATTTTTCTATTTAGTTCGAATCTAGATTTTAAATTTACCTCCTTTAAAAAAATCTGGTATCAAAATGAGTATGAAATACATATTCAATTTCATACGCATAAAAAATGTGCCAAACAGATTCTATATGTCATGTAACATATGGATTTATTTTGAGATGCAACAAAAATGAGACTATTTTTTTCTATCTTAAGCTTTGGACATCCTTGTCGGAAATTTACTTCCGATACCACCGACAAAAAATCTAAATAAGTCAATACACTAGTGTAGTGTCATTGCACAAAAAATTTCCGCTTTCGACTTTAATTCGTTCTTTGAGCAGTTTTTTAAAGTCTCAAAAATTTTGAGCCAATCTGACAATTCTGACTTCGAATTCAGCGGCGAAAAATACATGGGAATACACTAGTGTAGTGTCTCGGAAAAATACTTTTTTTTGTGGGTCTGTGTTATTTATCAAAATGTATAATAAAATTTCTGTAATTTTTCGTTTTTCGATTAATTTTTATGACCCTTGGCATAATCTACAAAAGTTTTAAAAAAAATTTAATTTTACAGAAATATAAAATAATATAATTTCTTAATTTTTGTCATTTAAAGTCAATTCAAAGGAAAGTATGTTAGTAATATAAAATTAATTTAACATTATAATAATTAAATCAACTTACGTTTTTATAATTTGCTTAGGTATTATCGAAATAGACGTTAATTAAAGTTTTAAAATATATCTTTCAAGTAAGTATAATAATTTTGAATAGGTATATATTTTTTCAATCTGTTTTTGTGAATAACGGGGTTTTCTATATACTCACGAATAACAAGTTTTCATTTAGGACCCCTCGATGTAATGACTTGTAACATTATTTTGTTATCAATGAACATAAAAAATCGAAATACATTAGGAACATATTAATCCTAAAACTCAATTTGTATTCATTTTGGAATAATTTCGAAATTGTAGATAGTGAAGTCACATACAAAAAAAAGATTAACATAAAAATTGAAACATAAATTTACAAGCAAATATAAAAAAAAAGATTTTTATTTCTTTACCTTAAATATACTTTTAATATTATCAAAGTGTATACTAATAAAAAAAACATTAAAACATATTGCTTCATAAATCGTTTGTCTAACATTTCCTTAGTTTTTATTTTATTTTACGAATAAAAATATAGATTATGTTTTCAAATTTGTTTTGTATTTTTTAAATATTATATGTTTGGTTTATTTATTAAATTTCAAACCTAACGTAATTGATAAAAAATCTTTATGTTTCTAGAATGAGATTTATTTAAAATAAGTTAATCAGTAAAAAAACAATAAATAATTATGTAATATATTTTAGGAAATTAAAATCGATAATTTTAGCGCTTTTTTTATTATAGAATAAAAAGTTGTGTTCATGATAAATTGGCAATATAAAAAGTAAATAAGATAAAAACTTCCGGGATATAATATTAAACAAAATTATATATACTGTTACTATTTCCGGCAAACATTTGATTTATATCTCTCAATTTGGTATTTACTAAATAAAAATTAGTAAAAGGAATATTTTAAAAACAATTTCATATGTAATAACATTTGAATATGAAAATATTAAATTATGAAGTCTGTATACAAAAAATTTTTTTAAACAAATGTTGTCTTTGATATTATATATCTATATATATATATATATATATATAATTTAACTAACTTAACAAGATAAAACTAATTATACAAGTTTTTTTACTTGAATATAAAAGTTTTTGTTTATAAGCATTTTTTTTGTCAAAAATTATCTAATGAAAAAATATAGTATTTTCATAAAAAAATTATTTATAAATAATAATAATAATTTATTATTCTTAAATGTTTAAAATGTTTTATTAACCCACTTAGCAGAACATATTATTGTAGTTAGGTTATCGTATATTTATTTATATGTTACATTGTAAACCTGTAGTAACTAATAAACTTATAGTGAACTTAAAACTTCCGCCCTGATAGTAATGTGAAGGTATAAGTAAGGTAGGCTTACCGTGTGGGGTAAATTTAATCCTCCGAGAAGTTAAAGGCAGTAGATATACTCTATACACCTCATAATATATCATTTTCTATAAAAAATGTCCTATTATAATATCATAAGGTTGGTTTTCGTTGCCAGCACTTTTTTACATTTTGACACTAAACGTATAGTCTAAGATCCCACTGCAAGATTTCTACACTCATCTCTTTTATGGATGAAATTGATTTGAAATGAAAGATTTTTTTATCCTGTTTCCGAAACGCATAGGGTGCCTAACCTTTTATGGTCCATTTTTTTGATACAATAAAAATTTCTGTGAAAATTTGTTGAAATGTTTCACTTATAAGTTTTATGGATGAAACTTGTATTAATGGAAAGAACATGAAAAAAATAATAAATAAATGATAGGTTGCCTCATTTCCAATGGTCTCGTTTCCTGGCAGCCACTTAAAAATTTCCCACTTTCTGTTGAAATATTTCATTTATAACTTTTATGAAAAAATCCACCCCCAATGTAAAGATTGATCATTTTTCTACACGATAAGAGTAGGTTGCCTAAAAGAATATGGTCCAGAAAATTAGTTGCCACATATTAAAAATTAAAAAATTTATTTGAAAGGTGAGAAAAACCGCGCAACTAGATGACACGAACGCTGTTGTTTTGTTTCTTTGACGTATATAAATAATAAAATAATTCGTTGACAATTCATGAAATGATTACCGAAAATATTAATCAGCAATTACCACTTTTAAATAAAATTTAATAATTATAAATTTAATATGTCTTTGCATTTAGTAATATGCAAGACTTTTTAAAATAATTACAAACGACAATATATGGATTTTATTATCGCAATTTAATATGATTCTTTAATTATAAACAGTTTTGCTTTTTTTATTATTGAAAAACAATTTGTTTTTTATTTGAGTATTATATACGTTTATTTTGCATTATTCATTATCTTCTGACAAATTTTTAATATCAAATAACCTCTACGTATCAACCATTTATGATACGTTCGTCTTTTGTCACCTGTTTTACGTATATATTTTGCGCAATTTCTTCTCAACTTTCGAATAAATTTTTCAATTTTAATATGTGGCAACTAATTTTCTGGACCATATTCTTTTAGGCAACCTACTCTTATCGTGTAGAAAAATGATCAATCTTTACATTGGTGGTGGATTTTTTCATAAAAGTTATGAATGAAATATTTCAACAGAAAGTGGGAAATTTTCAAGTGGCTGCCAGGAAACGAGACCATTGGAAATGAGGCAACCTATCATTTATTTATTATTTTTTTCATGTTCTTTCCATTAATACAAGTTTCATCCATAAAACTTATGAGTGAAACATTTCAACAAATTTTCACAGAAATTTTTATTGTATCAAAAAAATGGACCATAAAAGGTTAGGCACCCTATGCGTTTCGGAAACAGGATAAAAAAATCTTTCATTTCAAATCAATTTCATCCATAAAAGAGATGAGTGTAGAAATCTTGCAGTGGGATCTCCTACTAGTACACTACTCTGTTCTCTTAACTGAAGAAACGTCACATAATCAGTGTATTTTCATGACACTTTCTGCACTTGCTCTTGAGGTGGTGTAAAAAATGAAAATTCCATATTTGGAGAAATGATCCTTATACTATTTTTGACTTTTCCACAAAATTTTAACTCAATCTACCACACTGAAAGAAAGTCTGTTGCAATATATGTTAAAAATGGTAACAATATTTAGTATATTCTTTTGCAAGTCATGGAAATTGAGTCTGTGTATTAAAAATTAATATAGTTTTACGAAAAGCCTTTGGAGAAACAATGTTTTCAAAAATTGAAATTATTATTTTGAAAATCGTTATTTGAGTTCTTATTTTTACTAAAACTATACGAAAAATCGGGAAGAACCATAAAAGCTTTTCATTATTTGTTAAAACTATACTAAAAACATGAAGCGAAAATGAAAGGCGCGCATTACGTTATTTGCTAAAAGTATACGAAAAATTGAGAACGGTGTTATAAAATATAAGAAAAAGATTTCCATTATTTGGTATCTGGCGAAGGATTGGGTAATTAGTGAATTTTTCTTTATTGCAGTAGAGGAGAGAGGGAATGGTTTTCTACACACAACTAGACACACACACTTTGGTTCGCTTTGACTGACTTAACATATATTCCTACCTAACTTAACGAAAATACGCATACATAAACGCAGAATATCGCAACGCATACACTTATATTATTATACATGTTTCACGCTGTTTTAATGCGCTTGTGAGAAACGCGTTAGTTATTATTTTTATTAATATGTGATATTATTTTTTATTATTTATAAGTAAAAAATAAAAATATTTATTAACAATTTAGAGACCAATTTTTTGATTAAAAATAATTATGAATTTTCTATAAAATTCTTAATAATTAAAGAAACCGATAGTTATAAAAACCTCATTATTTAAATGTTATACGACATTTTAACATTTAAAAAAATTCTTTATACAAAAAATGTTATGACTGAATATTTTTAAATTTATAGATTACGGATTAAAATTTCTATCACTGACTGTTTGCATCAATAATTGAATTTTTATTTGATTGCTATTCGGAATAATTGAATTATTAACTGACTAAAATTTAGAATATTTTACACAATTTCTACCAAAATTTGATTTTGCTTGTCCTGAGTTTTCCCTGATTTTCAAACATGTCTGAAAGAAAATTTAAATTAAAATTTTCAAAAATCAGAATTTCCGTAGCATTTTTAGAAATGTAATATTTTTCAGTAGTTTTGACAAAATTCTCTGTCTGTTCCCTAATTTCCCTGATAATTACATTTTTCCCTGATTTCCTTGACTTCCCTGACACTAGAAATATAAAATCAAATTAACGCAATTTTACTACCAAATATTAAATAATTTATAAGAATATTTCTAAAAATTTTAATATAAATTGACATTTGAGTTTGTTATAGTAGCATTTTAAATTTTCAAATTACTTTACTAATTTTTATTTTCAACTTATATTATAAAATACTATTTTTATTTCAATATTTCTTAAAAATGAAAATAAAAATTCCCACAATGCCTTCATTTCCATGACTTGTAACTAACTTTAGCAAATATTAATCTCAAAATATTAAATTAATATTGTTACAATATTTCTTTCAGTGCAAGTATTTTGCGAGAAAACCTGCGTATAAATAAAATTTTGAGTTTTTAACCATTATATAGACAAAAACTAAGCCCAAATTCAAAATCCTCGCAAAATTTCCAATCAGTTATCTATATTGACGCTTAATTTTTATTTATTCTAAACAAATTTTAACAGAAAAAACAAATACAAGTTATAATTAAGAGCATTAAAAATATGAGAATGTTTAAAAAAAATTATTTTTTGCGTTTACTTTTTGAATTTGCTCTTGATTATTATTTATTTTTATTATTATAGTAATTTTACCGTTTTTGTTATTAATCATTTTTGTTAATAAAGGTTCTTTAATTTCATTAAATTCAAATCAAGGCCTGCGCAGGCAGCAGATCGTTCCCGCCTTGATAGCTCAAAAATTCCAACGGCATTGGATTCTTTGGAAAATTTCCCATCGACTAGTACTTTTCCAATTTTTTTTTTGACCAAAATTTACATTTTTTCATGCAGAAATGGATTTTTCAATCTTCATTTTGAAAGATGTCACTTTTCACGAAATTAACGATTGTGAGTGTTCTTTATGAGATAGGGGCTTGAAACTTTGGCTAGTTGAGTATTTTTAGAGGTAGAATACGCCTAAAAAATTTGAGCCAAATCGATAACTTGTCACCGACAACTGTGCGTTTTACCCGTGGAATCCCTCTACAGATTCTAGGAATTTAATTTTTTATTTATTAAGATGCATTTTAAATAAAAAAAATATATGATAAACAAAATTTTGACATACATACATATTTAGAAATTTACTTAAAACTTTGTAGATATGCTGTTTAGATACACGGAGAAACTTTAGTTTGTAAAATTTGACATTATAATAATTATTTTTACAAAAAACCAATAGTAAGAGAGGATGAAGTGATAAAAATGACATTATTTTCTATTACTATAGTACAAAATAAATTTATCGGTATCATTTAAAAGTATAGTATATTATTAATAATTACAATAAGGAGTTGGAATGATTAATAAAAGCTAAATGATTTGTAAGTTAGGAAAATGAGATATTCACAAAAATAATTTTGACTAGAATAATTATGAAAAGTAAGTGTTGAAATTTCACATATTACACTCTGTTTTAAAAATATTACTATTTTTATTGGAAAGAAGCAGAGGTGCTATAAATATTGCTTATCTTAAAATTGGTTACTGTAACATCTAAAATTGTTTTTTGAAAACATTCCCATTGAAAATAGGAATTTTATTTCTTAGTAGCATTCGATTGGTCGAACTTTGCCGATGATGTACGAAAAATATCCGGTTATTGCCGAGTATAACCGATTGGGTTTCATCACGTAATAGTAATATTATCAATATGTATGTATTATGTATATAGTTTGCAAATATGAGAAATGACTATTTTTAACATTTTATTCAATATTTAGATTTAACAAAATAGATTAATTTAAATAATAATTAAATCAAATGTATAATTTCATGTAAAAAAAATTATTTTTAAATATGTGTTTATTATTATTTTGTGTTTTATTGAAAATAATTTATTTATTTTAAGTGTTTCATAAAAGTTTCTGAAAATCAAATATTGGAAAATTTTAATGAAAAATCAAAACAAAAAATAGTTTCAAAAAAAGTATATATGAAGTAATCATTGTAAGAAAGTAATTCTTAGAATTTTTTTATTATATTCATTTAAAATAATAACTTTTTAAAAAATCTAAATTTTTAAAAATTATTGTTAAAATTTAAAAGAAATTTTCCAAATTTTTAATTAAAATTATTCAAAAAGTTAAACAGTGAAGGAAACACAAAATGAAATTTACTGAATAATATTTAATTTTGAGAATTTAATTTAAATTTTACTTTATTTATTTTAATAATTTATATTTTAATTAATAAATTTAAAATATTAAATTAGGTAGATATATATTTGTAGAAATTCTCTCGCAAGCGGCAATACTTTTTGTTGTTTAGTATATAAAGAAGTTCCCTTTTTTCTCAAGCATGTATTTGCGACAATTATGTGAATGTGTGTATTATTAGAATAAGTTCTTTGTATTAGTATTGTATTAAAAGCGTGCGTTCCTTAAGAATATTTAATATGTGTGAGTATATATAATATGTTTACTGTGATATTTGAAGGTGCAACTTTGAACATTTAATATCGAATATGGTAAAATTTAGTATGTAGTAGTAATTTTTTTCTATTATTGTGGAGGGCTTTTTAACTTTTATGTCAATATTCCCAAAACACTATAGTAATTTTATTTTCACACGGGATGGATATTTACCATAGTTTTTGTAAATTTCATAATTCTTTTTCAGTTATTAATATATTTATAAAGCTCGTTTTCAACGATTCACCAACTTCAGTTTCGTATTTTTTCTATTAAAATTTCCTACAGTTTAGAAATATAAATCCATAATTATTATATTACTCTTTCCAAATTAAGAATACTCACTCAGTATAATATTTAAATAGTAATTTTCACAAAGGTAACGCTATATCCTCGTTTACTATTGGCTTTTTGTAAAATTTAGTATTATAATATCAAATTTTATAAACTAAAGTTTCTCCGTGTAGAAATTAGTTTATATAATCAATTTTTGGAAAATCGAAAATCATCACGACTATACAGCTTTTTCTATGAGGAAGCAAAATTTTTTTTTTTTTTTATTGTAAATTGTATTATATCCTAATCCTCAGATTCATGATTTAGCTACGAATTTTAAATAGTGAGAAACGGTGACCGTTAACTGTAAGATGCTCGTGTCACAACCGCGTCCGAGTTCCAGTATAACATGACAACTCTTCACGCTTCGATGATAAGATACTTGAACAACTTCCTTACTTATCCAAGTAAAACGTATATACTATGCAAACGTTAATGTTCTATTTACTACCACTAATTAATTAAATTCCACTATTCCCAACTCAAATTTCAAAATTATAAGAAATAGCATTTGTCTTCCTTTTCACAGTTTCAATAATAGCACTAGTTTAGTATACTTATAAGTTTTATGGATAAAAATTTGCACTGTATAAAATGTCTGGTTAGAATAAATAAAATTCTGATTAGCCTAACAACAATAAAATGTTAAATATATCACGATGGATTGGAACTAACAATAAGTACAACCCAAAGGTTTTTACACTTCCAATTTTCTTGTGAATTTCATTTCTAGAATGTTCCCTAAGTAACCTTAAACAAAAATGTCGTTTTAAACAACGAATAAACTGCAATTAAAATTGTTTTGATTTAATCAAATTTTGAACAATTTAGTTGTAAATATTATTAACATTTTTTTTCTTTTTTTATTAAAGCTAATAAACAATTATAATTTTTATCCAATGTTTAAAAACAAGAGCTCATTTTGTACTTCGAAAGATTCTCTATAATTTTGTTTGTTAAATTTTGTTACCAAATATTATTTAAATAACAAACAGAATCGTAGAGAATCTTGGAATAAGAAAAATGAGCTATCCCAGTAAACGAAAAAGGATTGACGTGCCACTAGATTTGTATATAAAAAGTGAACTAAAATTTTTTTCTCCTTGAAATATTTTTCTGCTCGATGTCTCTCCTATTTATTAGGATGTGAGGCAAACTTTTTTTTGGAAGAAATGGTTTCACTAATACTGTGATGACCATTTTTTTTATTTTTATTTAATTATTAAATATAAAATAATAATAATAACTCAGTATAACAGAATTTATCACTCGGTAAAATATTAATACATATATAGGAATATATCAATCCTCCAAGTCAAATAAATAAATTTAAAATCCTTTTTTAACGTTTCGACGGTACAACCGCCCTCTTCAGAAACTGAAAATTTTTTATTATAAAACTTAAATACAAATCATTATTTTACATTTTTCTTTTTGTACGGTTAATTAAAATATAAAAGTATGAAAATTATAAAAATTATTTACCGTAAAAACCGTAAAAATAATAATAACTATTAAAAAATAATAAAAATAAAAAAATAATTTTTTTTAAGGCAAATAAGTGTAAGGAGTCCTGTGTAAGGAGGCAAATCAGTGTAGTACGAGTGTTAACTTTTTTGGTATTTCTTTAAATAAGTTTATAATTGAACTGCGTAATTTTGTGTATGATAGGAACAATAATGTTAGCGCGGCTGATTAATTTTGTTTAAATTAGGATTATCGTATTATAGTACACTGTACGAATGGGCACTGCCCGTATACTTTTAATAAATAATTGATTTTTTAAATTATTAAAATTTTTAATTTTAATATTGGCTTATTATTGATTGCCAATCATTGGCAACGGCGTAGACAGCCATTGAGAATTTATTTCTATTCATTTCAATTCGTCGTGACAAATAAGTAAGCGGGATTCAGACGAATTCAACCAAAAGTCAATTCACTTTAATTAGTTTTTTTTACTGGGATTATTTATAAAAAATGGATAAAAAGTACATTTTTCAACTACATTTAAATAACAAACTGATAAAGTTAAATAATTATTATTTGGCAACAAATTTTGAATTATAATAACTTTCTTAACAAATTTTTTTAACGATTTTTTTTATTTCTGGTCTTAAATTACTCAGAAAACATTTTAGAAAGGAAATTTACAAACAAATTTGAAGTGTCAAAACCTTTGGACTGAAGTTAGTTCCGATCCACCTTGATATCCTTACTTCTTATTCTGGTTAAAAACATTAGGAAATCTGGTTACATTTCTGATCAATTTAATAAGAAATTTTTCTTAAACAAACCTGAATATTTCTAGTAAAAAATTGTTTGGTTATTTATTAACATACTGTATTCTAGTTGATCTTAACAGAAATTAACTAGAATTATTTAACTAAAACTGCGTCTAGCCTTATTTACTATTTTTTTTGCTAAAATAACTAGAAACTTTTTAACAATATGCATCACTAGTTTTCTCACTAGTTTTAGTTGAAGTTACTAGATGCATCTGGTTAAGGGAAAACACTAGTGAAATTTCAACCTATCGAAATTTATGCTGTTTAGTGGTGTCAATTTATTTTCTGATAAAATTGAGTATTTAAAAATATAATATGTTATGAAAAAAAACTTTAAAAAAAATATATAACTCTGTTAATAATTTTTAAATAGAACTCGAAATTCTTAAAAACTTAAAATTTGAACTTTCACTTACAATTTTAATTATTGCTTCCTTAAATTTTAACATTTTTAATTAAAAGATCTAAAATTTGGTACTCTGGAGTATTCTGTCGTACAGATTAAAAAAAAATCAAGCGCCATTGTCGCTAAGCTCGTCATTACTATAGTATAAACATGAGAAAATCAACCTAAGCGACAATGGTGTTGAGGCATCTTTTTAATGTGTACGGCAGGTACCTCCAATTTTAATAAAACTTGGTATCCTAACGTATTGAATAGTGAAAATTTGCGCAAATTTGATTATCGTAGTACACCATAAAATCATGGTTTTGTGCGATTAACTCGTAAAATACACAAATTTTTTGAAAAATGTTTTAGATGAAACTTGTAGATCTCGAAAAACCACACATTTTATAACCTATACATTTTTTACCAAAAGTGATTATTTTTCGAGAAAAATCCAAAAAACCATAAAAATCAAAATAAATGATGAGAACCAGTGCACATCATAACTTTAAAGAAATTTGGTACTTGTAAGTATACTAACGTAGTTTGATTTTTATGCGATTAACTTGTAAAAAACGCAAAATTTCAAAAAATGTATTAGACAAAAGTTGTAGGTCTCAAAAATCACACATTTTATCTCTTGTACATTTTTTACCAAAAGTGATAATTTTTCAGAGAAAATTCTAAAAACCATAACTAACATAAAAATCATGGAAAAATAGTGCGGACACGTAAGGTACTTCTCTGTTTGTATTTTGAAGAAACCTCGGTGGGGGGGTCGGATATGGCCGAAAGTATTCTGCGGACAATGTTGTGTGTAATCATTAGCACCAGTTCAGGTAACATGATGACGTGGCCTTCGGCAGCGTAAGGTTCTTTTCTGTTCATATTTCAAAGAATCCTTGGCAGGGGGGAGGTCGAATATAGCCAAAAGTATTCTGCGGACAAATTTGGATGGGATCCTCAGTAGCAGTTTACGCAACACAATGTACGCGGCCTTAGGCTGCGTCAAGTTCTACTCTGCGTTTTAAAGAAACTTTGGCGGGGGGATCACATACAATGACTGATTGGTATATTATGTATTAGTTTTCATGGTTTTCCAGAAAACTTCTTTGGACCTTAATGAACAACTTTCTCACTGGAAGTTTGTTGCTGCTGAAAATTTGTCGAACTTCTCCGCATTGAGAAAATTGCACATCACGAATTTCGCAATGTCTCAATAAAAAAATAATAACTTTTTTATTTTTAATCAAAACAACTTTTTCCTTTTTTAGTCACTCGTAGGATATAATAACACGTATTTTCGTTTTTGTTTCATTGAAAAACTCGTAAAATTGACTGAGCTAGCGCGAATTGAAGTCAAAAAAACAATTAAATTTTACGTTTCCAAAAAACCAGTTTCCCGTGTAGAAAAATCTTCTGGGGCTGGCCTGATTCTAGCCAGACCGCCTAGTTTCCAGACTAGCAGCTGCCCAGAAACTCTAGCCAGCGGCTGGTCAAAAGTGTAACGCTAGAAGCGGTCAGACGCTGTCCAGACAGTCTGACCTGGCGCTGGGCAGATGACCATCATTTTCAATTAACTTTAATTGATTTAACTTATAAGAACAATTCATTATATTTGTGAACTTAAAAAATTGCGCATACAATAAAAATTAATATTATCCACAATTCTTATTAACTCAGTACACTTGCACGTCTAACATTAATTTTCAAGAATTAAATTAAAATTTACCACTCACAGGGATCGAACTCACGACCCTATACCTAACCTAACGCTTTAACGACCGCGGCTAAGTCAACTGGAATTTTTTTTTTCAAATTGTCTATATGAACTACAATGATAAGAATCTTATTTATGTTATTAATTTTACTTAATTTAACTATTTAATAATAGTTATACTGTTTTCAATATAAAAAAAAGTTAGAAGAATTACTTTTTTATTATTATTATTAATAATTTTGTAATTGAATTAATGTAATAGTAATTTTATATTAAACAATTGTTTAATACAGTGCGGTCTCGTAACTGCAACATTCTCTGAAATTTCCCACTCTTTCGGACTTGATACTGCAACATATCCCACTACCTACCATTTCAGGGACGTACATACCTACTATACGCGAGAAAATTTAAGACCCCTGAAAAACGGACTACTTTCATACTTTCACTTTGAATTTCTCTTTAAAAAAATTTTTGGGAAAAAATGACAAAAATCCTTTAAAAAATTTAATTTTGTTAATAAAATTTGCTTATATCAAAATTTTGTTTATCTTATCAGATAAATTAAATAAATATTAAAAATAATTGTTATACATTCTATAATATACATTTAAATTTAATTTAAATATTCTGTATGTTTAATTTAATTAGTATATTAAAAAGTACATTATTTTATTTGTTTTAAATATATTTTATTGTTTCTATTATACCATATTCAAACAATAATTTTTAAACATATTTTTTGTTTCAATGAACAATTTTCATTTAAAACATCAACCTCGAGAAACACTAAACTTTTTATTACAATCTGAAAAAAAATACTGATAAATAATCTTTTAAAATTATAAAATCGTTAAAATTTAAATTTAGTTTTTTAAATCAGAGAATTTCTTTTTTCTTATTATGTTAAAGCATTTTATGAATCAAGAAAAAATCATTCTTTAAAAAATACATAATATTATGAGTACACGTCATTCCTTTTTTGCAACATTCTCCATATACATAATATTATTTTGTATTGTCGTCTAAAAATAAATTTCTCACATGAGCCACAACATCCTTAGTCTCATTCTTCAATCTTTGAAGGAATATTAAACTTTTGGAATCACAGTTCCACTGCCTTTGATACCATTCTTGAAAAGTATTTAAACATTTTAGAGCTTCATCTGCTTCCGTAACAATATTTCCGGAATCTGAAATTGGATCAATATCTTCCATATCTTCCTCAGATTCTAAATCTTCAGTCATTTGTTCTTCGCCATTATCCTTATTTGAAGATTCAACTCCAGAAGAATAACTGAAATAAATTTAATAAAATATTTATAAAGCAGAAATTCAGAATTTTTTTTTTAAATCAGAGAAAACATTGTTTGAATTAAAAACATTACTTTAAAGCAATAAAATAATTTTAATAATGAATAATAATAAAGATGATTGATTTTTTTTAATGAAACATTTTCTTGTTATTAATTTTAAAAAAAATCAATTTTTACCGTTGTAAAATCTGATGAATACTTTCTAAACTCCAACCAGTCTCATCACTATCTACCTCAAGCCAAGAAAGAACATTTTGGATATTAATGTCCTGGTAACCAGGAAGTCTGTACAAAATTTGTAGAATATCATCGACAGAAACATTACTAGCTTCAATATCAATGTCACAAGAAGGTATCAACTTCCTCCAAGCTCGAGAAACATTTGTCGCATTTACATCTTCCCATGCCAATGCGATAAGAGAGCAACAATTAAGCACATTTAAACCCTTTATGTACTGTAGAAGACTTTCTTCATTTTTTTCCAAAAGCATGTCCCTCAACAGGCTTCTTCTATAATGCCTTTTCATCTTAGCTATAATTCCCTGATCCATAGGTTGAATAAGAGAAGTTACATTTGGAGGAAGAAATAAAGCCTGAAATAAAATATTTTCATTAGTTAATAATTTTAATTTAAAGTATATATATAAAATTGTAAAAGAAATATTTAAAAATACTTACAGTACAAATATCGGAAAGAGACTCTATGTCTTCTTTAGATAAATGACACTTCGCATTATCCAGAATTAATAAGACCTTGTATGATTTTCCTTTCTTATCTTGAAATTTTTTTACTGAAGTTATAAATACTTCAGTTATCCAAATTTTGAACAAATCGCGAGTCATCCATGCACTTTTTTGGTTTTGGTAAACAACTGGCAATTTTTTAATACCTTTGAAACACCTAGGTTTTTTGGATTTACCAATTACAAACAGAGGGATTTTGTGACTGCCATCAGCATTCGCGCAAACCATGACAGTTACGCGTTCTTTAGATATTTTAGAGCCTTCAGCTTTATTTTCATACTCGGTGACAAAGGTTGCCCGAGGCATCATTTTCCAAAAAAGACCAGTCTCGTCCGCATTATACACTTGATGTAATTCAAATTTTTCCTCGCGCATTACCAATGCTAAATCGTCTACAAATTCGACAGAGCTCTCAAAATCAGCGGACAATTGTTCTCCTTGCATTGTAATAGAGCGAATGTTATACCTATTTTTAAAATTTGTCAACCATCCTTTACTGGCTTTGAATTCGGGATCAGCGTCCATTTCTTTATTGATTAATAATGCCTTTTCTTGCAAAATTGGAGATGTTATCATTTGTCCAGCTACTCTTTTTTGTTTAAACCATTCGTACAGCACGTCCTCAAGAATCGAAATTTTTGACATTTTTTTTCGTTTTTCGTGAACAGTATTATCCAATTGTAGACGAGAAATATTTCTCATTCTAAAAATTGTTGACCGCGTAACGTTGTATTTTCTCGCAATTTCGGCATAATTTATTTTAATACCCTTCTCTTCATGTAACTTGAAACTTTCCAAAATTTCTTGACGATCTTCTAAAGAAAGCCACTTATATTTTTGAGACTTTTCTGACATTTTCTGAAAATATAAAAAATTGTTTGATAAAAATACAAAAAAGTAATAATTAAATAATAAATTTGAAAAATAAATAATAATAATTATTATAAATAAATAATGAAAATAAATACAATACTTATTTTTAAAATTTTCAAACGCGCGAGAAAAAAATTCTTCTGTAAAATTTACGAGTGTTTCTCGAAGAAAAGAAGAACAATGTTTATTGACATCAAAGTATTTTTATTTTAATCGATTAAGATTTTGATTTGACGAATAAAATCTTTCAATTTGAAGAAATTTTGGTTTATACAAAAATTATTTGATTAAAAAAAAATTTTTCAATTTAGAAAAAAATTATTAAAAATTAAAAATCTTCATAATTAAAAATTATTTTATTTAAAGAAAACATTTTTCGATTCAGAGAAAGAAAATCTTTGGTAACAATTTTTCATTTAGAGAAAAAAATTTTGGACTCAAGGTTTTTGTATACTAACATATTGATAAAACTATTTTGTTTATTTTTAATAATATATTGAAAAATAGTTTAATTAAATTAAAAAAGGATTTATTTGAATGGAAAAAAAGTGTTTACAAAGAAACTATATTATTTATATTTTCATTACTAATGTGTTTTTTTATATAGTGAATTAAGTAAAGTTTTACATTGAATTAATATTTAATTATTTATTAATACTTACTATTGATGGCAATTATACTTTTTATCCAAAATTTGAGTCACTTTTTGCGCACAAGTTATATTTCATAAAATTTTTTCAATAATTCCTAAAATTTACCGGACATCCAAACTATTCCGATTTGAAACAGTCACTGAAACTGCTTCATCATTCAATGAAAACACTTTTCATTTGTGTGTATTGAAATCTATTAAGAGGTGTTTATATTTTCAAATATATGTATTATTATTATTTATTAATTACTACGCAGAAGATGAATATCAAATCCAATTTGCATATTATATATCACTAATATTTTAAAAATGACACCAAACTTTTATATTTATATGAAACATTTAATAATTACATAATTAAATTTTAATTATATTTTTATAATTATTTATATATTTATTTATTTTATATATTTTATAATTTATTTTATTTATCAATTTTATTTTAAATTTTAATTATAAAACAATTTTAGAGTTTTTTTTCATTTTTATTTATGAATACTTGATATTCATTTTCCGCTGTAGATACGGCACTGAAAGCTGCCGACGTCACGTTTCAGTTTCAAGTCCGGTGGTCGAGGTGGGGTGTTGCAGTAACGAAACTGTTGCAGTTTCAAATGTTGCAGTTACGAGACCGCACTGTATAAAATTTTCTTTTTTAAAAAAGTAAATAAAATATATAAGCTTAAATTAAATGACAAAAAAATTGAAAAATCCGATTAATCTTAATTATGTTGTCATGTCAACAAATAAAAAAATTTTAATTATCTATTAGTTTTGGACAGCATCAGAGCTGGGTCTGGCTAGACTTTTCAGACCAGCATCGCTAGACAGAGTCTAGAAATTAAAAAATAAAAATTTTTAGTTATCTAGACCTTCTGTCTAGCATCAGATCTGGGTCTGGCTAAACTTTCCAGACTAGCGACGCTATTCAGGGTCTGACTAGTGTCTGAGTAGCACCAGAACTGGGCCAAGCTAGATCTTCCAGACTAGCGATGCTAGACGCTTTCTAGATTGCTTTTTATTAAGAGAAAAAGATGCGCAATCGAATTCAGTATAAGAATATGCTTTAAAAATATTAAAATTCGAAAAATGAATTTTGAGTGTCCATGGGACTTTGCTTTCCGGCCGAAAAAATTTACGTATGCCCTTCTAGAATTCAGCGGCTCATTAGTTATGATTTTTTGGATTTTTCTCGAAAAATAATCACTTTTGGTAAAAAATGTATAGGAGATAAAATGTGTGTTTTTTGAGACCTACAACTTTTTTCTAAAACATTTTTTGAAATTTTGCTTTTTTACGAGATAATCACAAAAAACCATGATTTTATGATGTTTTTTTTATGGTTTTTACCATGATAATCAAATTTGCTCCAATTTTCATTATCATTTTCGTAATCAGCGCACCAAAATACGTTAGTACACTAAGTTTTATTAAAATCGGAGGTACCTCTACTTTGGGAGTACACCCAAATTTTTGAAGTCTTACATTTTACAATAATTGTAAAAGTAAATAACACAGCCCCACAAAAAAGTATCATGTGCGGCTGACCTGAGTACCCTACCCTCATGTATTTTGATGCACTGAATACCAATCTGAGGACAGATTTGCTCATATCAGGAGTTTTTTCTAACCTCAAAATACACGTCGGATTTTAAGTAACATACAAATTTTTTAAAAATTGTTTGGATTCACTTAAAACTCGTTCCTCGGGGGTTTTGGGGTCGTCGAAAACCCCTAGATACCAAGTAACTTGAAAATTAAAAAAAAAAATTAAATTCCTATGCCATACTGTTCCGACATTTTGAATTTTGGAAATTTGACTTTATATTCGTAATCAGCGATCCCAAAAACTCCCATGGAAGGAGTTTTAAGTACGAAGCTGAAGTACGCAACGTTTATGATAAACGATTTTTAAAGAAATAATTTTTTAAAATGAAAAATTCAATAACTTTTTGC
The DNA here is from genome assembly GCF_019393585.1 of Leptopilina boulardi. NCBI lineage: Eukaryota > Metazoa > Arthropoda > Insecta > Hymenoptera > Figitidae > Leptopilina > Leptopilina boulardi. The sequence goes on along the minus strand of NW_026137948.1, from coordinate 2,101,605 downwards.
CTAAAAAATATTTTTTTATAATTTGTTGATTAATGAAAACTACAAGAAATATTTTTTAGGCAAAAAATTATAGAATATTTCATTTTAAAAAATTATTTCTTTAAAAATCGTTTACCATAAACGTTGCGTAATTCAGCTTCGTTTTTAAGTGAATCCAACCAATTTTTAAAAAATTTGTATTTTACTTAAAATCTGACATGTTTTTTTGAGATTAGAAAAAATCCTAATGTGATGGAGCAAATCTGACCTCAGATTTGTATTCAGCGCACTAAAATACATGGGGGTAGGATACTCGGGTCAGGCGCACATAATACTTTTTTGTGGGTCTGTGTAATTGTCAATAATTATTATAAAATAGGTATATTATATATTTATTATTTTATTTTATTATATATTATTATTATATTATATATAGATCTAAAATTTAGTATTCCCCCATACAGCACCGAAACTTTCCTAAAGATTTCCTCAAGATTTATTTGAAATGTTCAGAATATTTAATTGCAATGTTTAGTGAAAATTGTGTAAAGATTTAAATGTCCCACTTGAATAAATGTTCAGGAAAGTTTCACACTAAACATTTATTTAATCGGGACATTTAAATCTGTACACAATTTTCACTAAACATTGCAATTAAATATTCCGAACATTTCAAATAAATCTTTAGGAAAGTTTCGGTGCTGTGGGGGTTATGGTGTATGTTTATGAGTTACCCTATAATAGGTTTTAGTACGGGTTACAAGCGCAATTGTCCGATTACTTTTTATTTATTATTATCTTTAATTTTTTATCTTTTACTGTCTTTTATTCTAGATATATAAATTGGACAAAATTTTTACAAAATGCAGTTAAAGATTTGAAAAATGCAGAGAGAAAAGTCTTTAATTTAAATTATATTGATTTAAATATCATTTTTATTTTAAGGAAAGCATTTAATCGATATTTGAACTTGAATTTAATAATATTTTCAAATGCAACATATGACATATGAAAATTTTTTAAATACAAAAAAATAGACAAAGTAATTAATGAAATTTTTTCTTTTTAGGCATTCATTCAGAGTTTTATTACAAAGAGAAGCACAAGTTACAATTTTCTCTGTAAAGATCTTTGAAAGACAGTGGTATTAGTGATATACCGTTTCTGAAGTTTTCTAACGAGGCCGGATTCTGTCACGGTTTCGGAACAATGCAAACGAACGGTTCAGAAAATATGGAGAATGGTGTTGATAAAACAGGATGGACGGTACGTTTAATAAAATGTATATAAAACTAATTTTTTCTTTTTGTTAAATGAAATTATTTATTTAATTAAAAAACTAAATAATAATTTTCTTAAATAAATTTATTAGTACATTTCAAAAAAAGTATATAATGAAATGAATTTTATTGAATTTATTATTTGTTATGTTGTAGAAAATGTTTTTTATTTCTTCTTAAGTCCTAACACAAAAGTGTAAATGTTTCTTAATCATGGATTTTAGAAAGATTAAAAGCATCAAAAAATTAAAAAGCTAGATGACAAAATAGTACAATACAGGAAATACACTCTTTTATTGTATCTACTGATAACACAAGAGTGAAGATATTTTTAAGTAAATTACTTTATTTTCACTGACTTTTAATTAACTCCTGCTGAGTTTTTGAAAATATACGTATTTTACTAAAAATTAAAAGAATATTCCACAAATCTCATTTGACTTAAAAATTACGTTGTGTGCTTTTCTTACGCGGTGGGGATTACGATACATTGGCTTTCGTCCAAAACCCATTTAAAGTCACGCTTTTGAGACTATCGATACTAAAATAGATAAAATTGTTTTTTAAAGGTTATTTCACTTTTTAACCTTGAACATTTTTCTAGTTTTGTGTCTCATTCTATATCTAAGAAAAAGCTGCACGGAGAGACCCGTAGGAGTAATTTTTATAAAATGTAACACTATGTTTTACTATTTTGCTTTGCATAGTCTGGAAATAAGGGACTTTTTGTAATATTTACTATTTTTAGTATTAATCTACAAATGTGTAACAAATTACTACGTTTTTTAAAAATAATATCTAAAAGTACTACATTTACCTCAACATTTTTTTGAAAAAATTACTATATCCTATAGTAAAACCGTAAGACCATCATTTGTAACCAAATACTGTTTATCATAAGAAAAAATGTTCAAAGTTTCTTATTATTTGTTAGAAACGAGTGCAGTATTTGGAAAAAAACTATAGTAAATTCAGATGGAGCGTCTACGGAAAATTACTACAGTCGTTTGTAAATATACTACCTGTCAAAAGTAAAATGGAAGAAAAACGTAAATGTATTATTTGACATTTTCTTATTCACTAACACAAGGAGGCACTCGCTTGAACATTAAGAACTTATACTTATATTATACATACACATTCACGCATCGGACGGTTTTACATGCGAATAACTATATCTAACCTAAACTACATTATTCGCTATACGCAATCTAAATATACCAGAACGCAATACATATATACTATTCTCAGTTTTCTCACTGTTTTTATATATTAATCACAAGTTCTTGTTACCACTCGCGAGATACAAAAATGAAGATGCCATCTATTAAGAAGAAAATGGCGCGAAATTTAAAATTCATTATTCTGCAATGTTATTCAAACCAAAGATATTTTATTTACAAAAATGACTGGAAGTTTCAAATTTTTTATTAATTATTTATTTATTAGAAATTAAATTTATATAATTTATATTTTTCATTATAACCCAGATAGCACGTTATTTCGCGGCGAGTTCGCAACGCGAAGTTCGGTAACTCGTATTGCGAACTCCCTGCGAAGTAATGTTGAATATCAAAATGTTCTCCTACTGGCGAGTTCGCTTTGCGAACTCGCCGAGAAGTTGCAATGCGAACTAACTGAAAAGTATAAATGCGAACTAACTAAAAAGTATATATGCGAACTTGCTAAGAAGATTAAATGCGAATTCGTTGAAAAGTTCAATTGCTAATTAACAAGAGCAATTTTAATGCGAATTTGTTAAAAATTTAAAATGTTAATATAAATGAGAAATTTCTGAGAAAATAATTGAATAATAAAATGGATATTAAAAGGATAGGATGGGAAAGACATAAGAAACAGCAATATTTTTATAATTTTTGAAACTAATTTATTAAACGTTATCTTTTGCGTGTGTTTGCAAAATTAAAATAAAAAAGTTAAATTTAAAGAAAAAAAAGAAAAGTGAAACCCCAAAAAAAGACAAAACAAATAATTTTTCTCATTTATATTAACATTTTAAATTTTTAACAAATTCGCATTAAAATTGCTCATGTTAATTAGCAATTGAACTTTTCAACGAATTCGCATTTAATCTTCTTAGCAAGTTCGCATATATACTTTTTAGTTAGTTCGCATTTATACTTTTCAGTTAGTTCGCATAAGGTTATTCAAGTTGGGTGGGGGAAAGCCAAGCTGGTGCACAAACATCCGGTCTATCAGCACACATTTCCACGTATTTCTCGTGGGAATGAATGCTGATAGGCTGATAGGCCGGATGTTTGTGCACCAGCAATCATCCATCTTGGCTTTCCCACACCCAACTTGAACAGGCCTGAACTTGAATAACCTTATTGCAACTTCTCGGCGAGTTCGCTTTGCGAACTCGCCAGTAGGAGGACATTTTGATATTCACCATTACTTCGCAGGGAGTTCGCAATGCGAGTTACCGAACTTCGCGTTGCGAACTCGCCGCGAAATAACGTGCTATCTGGGAAGTTTGGATTTTCATTTATATAGTTAGTTTATACCTAGTTATGTTAGTAGCCAATAGAAAAACTCGCGCCGAGTAAGCATTTGCCGGGTCACTAAAAATGACTACAATGAAAAGTATCTTCTGAAACACAACCTTTTAAATTACATTATACTTTAATATCAAAAAGACAAAATTGTCTTTTATAATTAGATAACTCATATTCTAGTTTTTCCTTTCTATGATACAAAATATTGAAAATTACTACTTTAAAAGAGATAAATTATTATTAAAATAAACAAAATTCTCAATTACTGTAATACATTTTCATAAAAGTCCTTTATTTCCGGACTATGCAAAGCAAAATAGTAAAACATAGTGTTACATTTTATAAAAATTACTCCTACGTGTCTCTCCGTGTGAAAATCAGGGAGAAGTCATTATTTCTATTTCTTAAATTATAAATGTAAGAGAATATTTATAATGGAAACTTTCAAAAAGATATCAAAATATCAGACTTTACACTCCTTAGTTAGTAAATAAATAGTAGTACATAGTAGCTTTCAGGGTAAAAAAAAGTATAGAAAAAAATATATTGACTTTCATTCTTTAACTTATGAAAAAACATTAAATTACAGTTTTAAAATCAAATTTAAGCTTGAACCCTGTACTTCACTACGATATAGCGATATTGACAACAACAAAATAAATTAGCTGTAAAAAATGGATTTTTTAAGTTGTCAAGCATAAAAAATTTGCTCACACTGTTCGTAAATACACGTATTTTAAAAAATACTTGGATTCGCTTGGAATTTGTCACTCGGGGGCTTTCCGGGTCGCGGATTACGGATATGATGTCAGATTTTCAAAATTTAAAATGGCAGATCTAATAAGGCAGACGACTCTTTTAAAAATCGATTCAATCCGACATATTGGATCTGCCATTTTAAATTTTGAAAATCTGACATCATATTTGTACTCCGCGACCCCGAAAACCCGAATGACAAATTCCAAGCGAATCCAAGTATTTTTTTAAATAGTTATATTTACGAACATTTGTAAGTCAATTTTTATGCTTGACAACTTAAAAAATACATTTTTGACAGTTAATTTAATTTCTTGTGGTCAATATCGCTATATCGTCGTAAAGTACAGGATTCAAGCTTTAATTTATTTAGCGCAAAATAAATTTATTATAAATAATTTTTTTCCTTTTTTTATAAGGAAGAAGATAGCGTTTTTTGTTTTTTTATAGGATCAAAAATATGTCCAAAAAATTACAAAAACCACAATAAAAATCACAAAATCTGCCAAAAATACCGAAATTTGAATTTTTTCTGGGGTTGTTTTCTACCCCAGATGTGCTTTCTAGGGTTAAAAATATTCCTGTTTATTTTATCTTTAATTTAAAAAAATTCATCCTGGAGATTTTTTTGAGATCTTGAGATATCGTTTTTTGAATATCATCATTTCATGGAGAATTAGGATCGACATTTGTCTTTTTATACTTTCATTTGTTTTATATTATTGTTTCTAGTTTGTAACAATATTATAAAACATATGAAAGTATAGAAAGACAAATGTGGATCCTAATTCTCCTTGAAATGATGATATTCAAAAAACGATATCTCAAGATCTCAAAAAGTCTCCAGAATGATTTTTTTTTAAATTAAAGATGAAATAAAAATGAATCTTATTAAAAAATTAAAAAAAAGGGGGTCGAAATTGATAAAAACTCTAAAAGAAATTTTGTTTTTCACTTTTTTCTATAATAATAAGAAAATTTTATTTAATAATTTTTTGAAAATTCGTAATTTTCCGAAAAAAATTGTTTTTGATTCACCAAAATCAGTTAAAAATTAACTGAGATCTAAAGGAAAGAAAAAATTGCTGTATAAAAATTGAAAGTGATACAACTCCTACAATTTTAGATATTTTAAAAATTCTTTTTACTTATACACATTGCTCTTATATGAAGCTATAATTTTACAAAGTATCATTAAAATCGAAGAACCACTTGCAGATTCTGATATTTCTGACGTGGACTTACCCATATTTTTTGTTTTTAAATTGTAGGTTTCACAGGCGGACAAATAATGAGAGTACTTTAAACCATACTAATAAAGATTAACTATTATTATTTGAACTAAAATTTAAAAAAATTCTTTTTTGCACATAATTTTAAAAAAATGCATTGACATTTATCCAGGATGATTTTTATGTTCTGGACCCCCTAAATTTTTTTTCATTGATCTATTATTTGAACCTTTTTTTATAAAATATTACGAAGTTATTGACGTTAAAAATCAATCTCTGCAAACAGCCAGAAACTACAACTTAACACTTTTTTTAAAAAATTATTATATTACTAAATAAGTTACCATAAATTGATGACAAAAAATCTCCATGGGGAAGCAAAATGTTTATGAAATAAACACAAAAACACGGAGAGAAATAGATGGTACGGGGTACTATCTAGAAAGTACCAGGTACCATATTTGATCTAATATATACGAACAGCTATCTAGATTCTATCTGTTACTATCTAGATTGTACGGAGTAACATCTTGATTGTACTGGGTAACACCCTGTTGAAAATTCCTATGTGAGAACACATATGGGATCCCATCCAGGATCTCTTGTGAGTTCTTATGTGGGTTCCCGTACAGGTTCACACATAAGATCCTGTATGAAAAGGTTCCTGGGATGAACTTGCGTGAGATCAAGCGCACGATCTTATGTCTCTGTAAAAGCAATAACACAGGATCCCATGAGGTTTCCTGTGTAGGTTCCTATATGAACAACACGATAAATAGGAACACACATGGGATCTTATCCGAGATCTTGTATGAGTTCTTACATAGGTTCTCACATATAAGAAGATTAATAGCATATATATAAAAGCATTCTATAAAATCTTATTAAGCTGCTATTAATCTTCTTATATGTGAGAACCTATGTAAGAACTCATACAAGATCTCGGATAAGATCCCATGTGTGTTCCTATTTATCGTGTTGTTCATATAGGAACCTACACAGGAAACCTCATGGGATCCTGTGTTATTGCTTTTACAGAGACATAAGATCGTGCGCTTGATCTCACGCAAGTTCATCCCAGGAACCTTTTCATACAGGATCTTATGTGTGAACCTGTACGGGAACCCACATAAGAACTCACAAGAGATCCTGGATGGGATCCCATATGTGTTCTCACATAGGAATTTTCAACAGGGATAACCATACTTTTTGCAACATCTTTGATAGTACCGAGTTCAATTATTTAAAACATTTTAAGATAAAAATTCATACATTTTCTATAAAGTATCTTATTTTTAAAAAGTGACTGGAATTCTTTTGTACTATTTCAACTTCAAACTTTGAGAAAATTCTGAATTCATAAATAATTTTCATAAACAGCCTTAAAAAATTTTATTTTAAAAAGTAACTTTCACAGTGAAAAGTATACTAAAGTAGCAATTTTGACAAATTTCGGTAAGATGTAAAGTGTGGGCTGTAATATTAAGAAAGAAATTAGAGGCGAATATGTATATCTCGAAAACAGTAAAAGATACGCAAAATCTGCCAAAAATGCATGATTACTCTGAATCAAAAATTAAAAAATTTTAAATTATTATATTGTTTTGTAGGTTGGTTTAATTAATGGCAAATTCAAATATCTGACAGCCGAAACTTTTGGCTTTAAAATCAATGCCAATGGTGCAAGTTTAAAAAAGAAACAACTTTGGACTTTGGAAGGCAGCGAGCATCAAGTTTATCTTCGTTCCCATCTGGATCGTTACTTGGCTGTTGATCAATTTGGCAATGTTACGTGCGAATCTGAAGATCATTCGGATCCAGGATGCCCCTTTCAAATAATGCTTGCAACAGATGGTGAGCTATGATCTTTTAAAAAAATCTACTACCTGTACAACAAAATTGTTTAAAAATTGGAAATATTAAAACAGATTAAATTTAATTTTTTTAACTGTATTTTTTGTAGAAAAAGACTCTTATGTTTAAAAAAAAATTGAAAAGCAAAATCAATTCTTCAATAGAAAGTGACAAAACGTCTATAAATAATCAAAAATTGAAAAAGGTACATAATGTCCAAGAAGTTGGCAACGCCATTTTGTTTATTCAAAAAAAATAAAAGTTGTGCTGAATTGTGCTAGGTTTGTGCTCAACTGTTCCGAAAAAAATTTTTAGAAAACAAAATTTTTTTTCACAATAACGCCATTTTGTTAAAAATAAAAAATCAAAGTTGTGCTGACCACAGAATATTGTGTTACAAAAAAATTTTTTTTTTCAAAAATTAAAAAAAAACTTTTATTAAAAATTAAATTTTTGCAATTCAAAAATTTTTTAAAATAAAAATTTTTTAAAATGAAAAGTTGTGCTAACTTGTGCTAATCGAGCACAACAAATGAGTCTTAATAAACTTTTCCCTAAAATTAATAATTTTGATAGAAAATTATGTTTTAAAATTAAAAAAATTTTTTTTTAGCAAAAATTTTCACACATTAAAATTTTGATACATGAAAAGTTGTGCTAAATTGTGCTACCTGAACACAGCGAAAAAGTCTTAATAAACTTTTCCCTAAAATTAATATTTTCCATGGAAATTCATGTTTTTTAAAAATTTTTTAGCATAAATTTTCAAAAATTAAAATTTCGATAAATGAAAAGTTGTGCTGAATTGTGCTAAGCGATCACAGTAAAAGACTCTTAATAAACTTTTCCCTAAAATTAATATTTTCCATGGAAATTCATGTTTTTTAAAATTTTTTTAAACAAACATTTTCAAAAGTGAAAATTTTAAAAATGAAAAGTTGTGCTGACTTGTGCTAAGCGAGCACAGTAAAAAAGTTTTAATCAACTTTTCTCTAAAATTAATATTGTCGATAGAAAATTATGTTTTTTAAAATTAAAAAAAATTTTTTTAGCAAAAATTTTCAAAAATTAAAATGTTGATAAATGAAAAGTTGTGCTGAATTGTGCTACCTGAGCACAAAGAAAAAGACTTAATTAATTTTAGGAAAAAGTTTATGAAGACTCATTTGTTGTGCACGATTAGCACAAGTTAGCACAACATTTCATTTCAAAAAATTTTTATTTTTAAAAATTTTTGAATTGCAAAAATTTAATTTTTAATAAGTTTTTTTTTTAATTTTTGAAAAAAAAAATTTTTTTTGTAGCACAATATTCTGTGGTGTTTGATGTGTTCAGCACAACTTTGATTTTTTATTTTTAACAAAATGGCGTTTTTGTGAAAAAAAATTTTTTTTTCGAAAAATTTTTTTCGGCACAGTTGAGCACAAACCTAGCACAATTCAGCACATCTTTTATTTAAAAAAAAAAAACAAAATGGCGTTGCCAACTTCTTGGACATAGGTACATAAGGTTCATAACCTGGCAAAAGATGTTTGATATTTTTAAATATCTGACAGAATTTAGGGCTCAATTAGGGTTTATTACCGCCTAAAATTAACAATTTACCGCTCTGTATTTTTTTTAAAGGGGGTTGGTGTTAGCTTAACGTTACGCTAGCATCACCCGCTTAGAAACCCAAATAGATAATGAGATATTGAAAATTCCACTCTGTCATAATTTAGGACTCATTTATGGCTTTCAAACAGACATAGAAAGAATTATAAAAAAAACTTCAAAATCAAAAAGACACTGTTTTTTATTTTTTTTTTAAAAAGGAGGTAGTGTGAGCTTAATGTTAAGATAGCACCAACCCCTTTTTGAAAGAAAAAAAAATATAAAGCAGTATATTTTTGATATTGAATTTTTTTTTAAAATTCTTTCTATGTCCGTTTGAAAGCCCTAAATGTGTCCTAAATTATCGAAGGGTGAAATTTTAAATATCTCATTATTTATTTCGGTTTTTAAGCGGCTGGTGCCCGCTTTTCAAAATTCAAAATAACAAAATGAATTTTTTTAAATTCATCACATTAGCTTGAAACTCGTTACTTATGGGTCTTCGGGTTAGTTGATTATGAATCTAGTATATATTAGATTTTTAAAATTCAAAATATCGAAAAAATTTTGAGAAAAGAATTAGATTCTCTTGAAATTTTTTACTCGCAGGGTTTTGGTACTACATATTACGAATTTAATACCAGATTAATAATTAAGAGGTAACAAACTCATTCAAAAAAATCAAAATTTTTTTCTTAAATGGTCCCTTTGGGTGTTAGAAATAATATTCCATTAGTTTTAAGTCGAAAAAAACCATGGAACTATTACGAAGCTGAAGTACGCAACGTTTATGATAAACGATTTTTAATGAAATAATTTTTTAAAATGAAAAATTCTGTAATTTTTTGCCTAAAAAATATTTTTTTATAATTTGTCGATTAATAAAAAATACAAGAAATATTTTTTAGGCAAAAAATTATAGAATTTTTCATTTTAAAAAATTATTTCTTTAAAAATCGTTTATCATAAACGTTGAGTACTTCAGCTTCGTGAACTATTTTTAAAAAATAATTTTCTGCGGAAAGACAATTCGCACAGTAAGAGAATTTAATATGATTAAAAAATGATTTCAGAAAGCGCAGATAATCTCACAAATCACTAGTCGGAGGTTTTGCAGGTCACAAATTACGAATCCGATGTCAGTTTTCAAACATTAAAAATGGCAGATCCAATATGTCGGACAAAAAAAATTAAAAAATAATCGGTTTTACATGAAACTTGTTGCTAGGGGGTTTTCAAGATCACTGTTTACGAACTTGATGTCAGTTTAAAAGAAAATGTTAAATTCCTAATATTAGCAAAATTTTAAATCATCCTTAAAACATTTTTGTTATAAATTGAAATAACTTATATTTAAAATTTCTTGTCAGGTATAGGTATTAAGTAAAAATTACAAATTTAACAATAACTCGAAAAAAGGATTCACTTACGATTTTGGTCTTTACGATTATTAAAGCTTTAAATAAAGAGGAATGAAATGCCACTATCCGAGTTTGTCACCATTTTTGCAAAACCTAAATCTACTTGAAGCCAAGCGTGAGGGCTTCATTAATTGAAAAATTTTCAAAATAAAAAAATGCTTTTCGAAAAATGAACGTTATGCACTAATCGATTCATTTATAAGTTTTATGAAATTTTTCAAAAATTTTGTTACAGAAATTTCTTGAAATTCTTTCTTTGTACAAAGGTTCATGTCTTTAGAACATATTTCTAAAGTTATGTATTGTTCAATTTTCAAAAATCTGGAAAAAAGTAAATGAGGTCATGATTTTTCTGAAATTTTTAAGATATCGTTTATTGAATCGGAACTTTAAATTTCTGCTGAAGAGAGGAATAAAAAAAATGTAAAAGAAACTAGACTAATTCATTAATTTTTTCTTTAGGGAGTGGAAGATGGGCATTAAAAAATGTGCAGAGAGGTTACTTCTTAGGATCAAGCCAAGATGAATTAAAATGCACTGCAAAGGCTCCAGGTGAAGCTGAATACTGGCTTGTGCATCTTGCTGCAAGACCACAGGTAAACATTATCCAATGACCTGTTACATTTTCTGATTGTTCCATTTCATTAAAATAGACCAGGCAGATGCGAGTCAGTCATGTGTGATAAAAGATTAAATTAAATGAAATTAATTAAACAACCGTTTCTCTATTGAAAATATCAAAAAATACTATCAGAAATTCTATGTGCACGTATTAGTTATTATTAAGAACAATAGAACTAAATAAGTGTGCTAGCTTTTAATTTGAAATTCTTGTATTTTATTTTTTACATTTTCAGAACTTTTTAATTTTTTTTTCAATATGAAACAGTAGTAAAAATTTTGCAATTACATATTTGGTCAATTACATTATGCTCATGATTTTTATTTATGATTCTTGTAAAGGTTAATTTGAGGTCAGCTGGACGAAAGCGTTTCGCTCATTTGAGTGCAATGCAAGATGAAATTCACGTAGATGCTCCTGTACCATGGGGAGAAGACACTCTTTTCACACTAGAATTCCGCCCAACGGCGTCAGCTGATGCCGATGGTGATCGTACCAAATCCGTAGGAGGACATTACGCTCTTCACACTTGCAATAACAAATATCTTGCTCGAGACGGAAAACTTCTCGATACATGCACTCGCGACTGTCTTTATGCTGCAGAGTTTCACGCTGGTCTACTTGCTCTTAGGTATGTATAATTTTAATAAAGTTTAAAGAATACAAAATCTTATCAAAAATATTAATTTTTTATTTGAATTTTCATATTTAAGAATTTTTATTTCATTGAATTCATAATTAAAGTATTTAGTCAAACTTATATAAAACAAAATTTATATTCTGTATTTACATAATACAGAAATTTTAATTAACATAATTGTTCTTTAATCTAATTTTCATTTAGCAGAATATTCACTTAACAGAATTTTATTAAAATGAATTAACACAGGGTGGCCAGTGGACCGGGAAACCGGGAAATGACAGGGAATTTTTACCTTGACCGGGAATTTTGAAATTTTTTATTAAAAAGTATTTTATTTAATTCAAAAATTGTTTAGAATTATTGTCGTATATATTGTATTTTCAATTTCGCGCGTTTAGGCTATAGGCTGCGTTCATTTCTTCCTATGAGGTTGTGTTTACAATTATTGCAGTACAGTGAACTCATAATAAGCTAATAATTTTGTGCGAACATGTGCGAACTTAACCAAAGGCTGATAAAACGTGTTGCGGCATGAAAAATAGTAAGGTAAGTTTTGAATTTCTAATAAATTCATAAATTAATAGGGTTCACGTTATTTTCTCACATAAATTATACTTACAAATTATATCTATATCTCTAATCAGAAAACTCTACGAATTTACTTGATCTAGGGAGCTGTGGACTTCACATGTGTCATAATAGTTTTAAAGGTGCGATAAAAGTTACCAATTGGAATATTGTTTCATTCTTACGAAGCCTTTATAATTTATTCAAAGATGTCCCTTCGCGCCGTGCACTATACGTTGAATATACAGATTCGGATCTATTTCCATTAAAATTTGGTGCTTCCCGCTGGTTGGAAAACGCTGAAGTTGCAGAAAGAGCATTGGAAATGATTCCTTTTCTTGGCAAATTTGTGCAAAAAGCAGCAGATCAAAAAACGAAACCAACATCTGCTAGTTACAAAATAGTTGAAGAATTTGTTCAAGATCCTCTTCTTGGGCTAAAATTAGCATTCTTTAAAACTCTGGCATGTGATGTTGAGCCATTTTTGCGCGAGTTTCAATCTGATTGGCCCTTAATACCTTTTTTGCATTCTGCTCTAAACTCGTTGCTTCAAACAATTATGGAACGTTTTGTTAAATCAGAATGTGTTAAGTCAAATATCGATTTCATGAATGAAGAAAATCTTCTTAAATACAGTGAAATAGAAATTGGTTTTGAAACAACCAGAGAATTAAAAAAGTGTAAAAATGTGTCTCAATTGGAAATTGCTACCTTTCGCCGTGATTGCAAAAAAAGTTTACAAAAATTTGTAACTAAATTAATGGAACGGTCTCCATTAAAATACAAACTAACGGAAGCAACTAGTTCCTTCGATCCGGAAATTGCAATCAAAAAAGTAGGGAGGAAAAGATTCAAAAATTTATTACAAATTTTGAATGATCACAACTGGATTGATTGTGTATGTTCAGAAAAAGCGCTTCGACAGTACACCAAACTTTGCTCGTCGTCAGTGGTAATTGAATCTTGCAAGAAATTTCGAAGAGCTCGAGATCGTGTTGATCATTTTTGGATTCAACAATTAAGACAGTTTGATGAAGACGGCAATGAGTTTAAAATTGTCATGCAAACGGTGCTTATCTTATCCCATGGCAACGCTAATGTCGAGCGTGGTTTTTCCATTAATAAGGAAAGTGTATTTGAAAACATGTCACAAGAAACACTAGTTGCTCACAGAGTAGTTTATGATGCAGTCAATTTTCATGGTGGAATAGATGGAATTCATATAAGTAAATCTCTGATTCATGCAGCCCGAAATGCTCATTCTAAGTATTCAAAAGATCAAAAAAAGAAAAATACAGAACGACAAAATGAGAAAGGGCAAAAATCGAATAAGCAAATGATCAAAATAGCCGCCAAAAATTTGAAAGAAAAAAAAGCTTTGATCTTAGAAAATGCTCGCAAGTGTGCAGAAGACATTGATTTAGAACTTAAACAATCAAATAACCAAACCTGATTTTTAACTGAATACGTATCTGAACGTATCTTTAATTTAAAATATATATATATGTTTATCTTAAAACTCAAAGTATTAAGATGTTAAAATATTGAATGTGATATTAAAAATGTAGTTTTTAAAAGTTAACTTCTAGTTTAATTGAAAAGAGATACAAATATCTACGAAAAAGTTTATTTTATTAAAAATATATATAGTATGTGTTTATTATAAACATTAAGTAAGAAACAAAATGTGATAAACGTGATAAAACGTTTTTTTTAATGTATATTACGTATTTAGATGTTTTATGTTTAATAAAGAGTCAATATTCAATAAATTTATAGAATAATTTTTTTGGGAATTTTCCTTTATGACCGGGAAATTACCGGGAAATGACCGGGAATTTTTTTTGGTGAAAAAAACGGCCACCCTAAACATTTAAAATAATTTTTATTTAATAGAACTTTTATTTAACATAATTTTCATTTAAAACAATTCCAGTTTAATCAAATTGCTTTAACGAAATTTTGACTAAGTCGAATTTTTAAATGCCAGAATTCTCATTGCACCAAAACTTCTATTGCTAGAATTTTTATTTGTAAAAATCGTCATTATTTTGTTCGGGCATTTTCAATTTCTATATCAAATGAAAATTCGGTGATTTGGTAATTCTTTCAGACAACATTGCGTACAAATGAAACTTCCGATAAATAAAGTTTCGATGAAATAGAAATTTTCCTATTTAAAAATCTGGAAAAAGTAGAAATTCTATTAAAAGAAAATTCTGCTAAATAATAATTCGTTTAAATAAAAAATTCGGTTAAACAAAAGTTTTCTTAAATAGAACAATTCTGATAAATCAAAATTATTTTCTATGAAAATTTTTCTAGATATAAATGGAAATTGTATTGTATTGTATAAATATATTATAATATTATTTAAATAATAATATTATATAAAAGCTGCTTTATCAAAGTTCATTTAAATAGAAATTCTATAAAATCAGAATTTTGTTAAATAGAAATTTTTCAATATTAAAATTGGTCTTATTATAAAATCTACTTTTTTTAAATTCTGCTAAATGTAAATTGAATAATTTTTAGTTCGACATCACAAAAATTCCAGAAAGTCTAATTTGAGAAATTTTCAAATAACCATATAGGCAGAGGGTTAATTTTTTAAATATGCCAACTTTTTATAGGGATATTCATGGAGCATATTTGGCACCGATTGGAAGTAAAGCCGTCCTAAAGACACGTTCGACAACTGTGACACGTGATGAACTTTTTTCTCTAGAGGAATCTTTGCCCCAAGCTTCATTCGTTGCGGCTCTCAATCAGCGTTATGTTTCCGTCAAACAAGGTGAGTCACTTGTAGAATCATTTTATCCTTACAAAGAGTTTATTTTTATGCATGTGTCTATAGCTATAAGCGGAAACAATCGTATCCAAACAGTCGTAACTTTACAGCCAATGTGACTGAATACAACTAAAATAGCTATTATAATTCATGAAATTCATTCTTCTCCACTCTGCCATGCATTTTAATTATTGTCGCGTTCCTTTATACAGTGTGTTACTTGATTGCGACACACAAACGATGAAAAATATTTTTTAGTTCCACTCTTAAAATTATTGCTTCCTCTTTATCCTCGATAAATTTTTTACTTCCTTATTATGTTAACATTAATTTTTGGTGTCACATGTCAAAATTGATTCTTTAGAAAAAATTTAACAATTTTCAGAGGTAGTTAAAGCTGCAAGTATCACTGTCATGAAACAACTTTTTTTCAAATGAAAATTCAAGACTACTTAAAGGCTACTTCAATATCGTGTACAAAAATTTAGGGCTTTTATATAATATTTATTGAAATATACTTATTTTTCAAAAATTTGTACTTATCAATTTTTCGTTTTCAGATTAGTTTAAAGGCCAAGAACCAATTTTTTTTAATTGAAACTTCTTTATTTTGGTCCCAAGTACATCCTTAAACACTAAAAATCTTGGGGAAATATTTCATCTTGGGAAAAAAAAAATTTTTTCGTCGATTCAACGTTGGTAACTTCAGTGTCATGTTTTTGGGGTCTTTACCCCCATTTTACTCAAAATCCAGACGTAATATCTGATTTGTGTTCAGAATATCAAAATACATGGAGAAATGGTACTCTAACGCCCGAACCCCTGAATTTGTGACTTGCAGCTTTACCCACCTTAAAAATTGTATAACTATAATGATTATTTGATTAAAAATAAAATTCTATTCTAAAATGTACAGGTGTTGACGTAACAGCAAATCAAGATGAAATTTCTGGTCATGAAACTTTCCAACTTGAGTTTGATCGAGTTACTAAAAGATGGTACATCCGTACAATGCAAGATCGTTATTGGAGCTTGGAAGCTGGCAGCGGTATTCAAGCCTCTGATCACAAACGCTCCTCAAATGCTCTCTTCGATTTGGTCTGGCAACATGAAGATGGAACAGTTGCACTTCGTGCCAACAATGGAAAGTTTTTGGGCACCAAACGTTCTGGACATTTGTACGCCAATGCTGACTCAATCAGTAATGGCGACTCGGACGTTTGCAATTATTACTTTTACCTCATGAACAGACCTGTTTTGGTTCTTCGTTGCGAGCAAGGTTTCGTTGGACCCAAAAGTGCTGCTAGTCCAAAATTAGAGTGCAATAAAGCTAGTTATGAAACAATTAGAGTTGAACGCTGCGAACGTGGAGTTGTTAGATTCAAAGGTAAGAAATCAATGGATAAAGATAATAATTTAATCAAGAATATGAACGTAAATTGTTTGCGGCATTTTCTGAAGAATTATTGAAAAGTTTTATATAAAAAAAAAGATAATTTATTCGATTTTCTACGGTGTCGAAATTAATAAGCTCGAATTTCTATGTTACCGAATTTTATAAACTAGAATTTATATTGAATTTAATTTCTATATTTAAAAAATTTTATTTAAAAGAATTCATAATTAAGGGAACTTTTATTCAGTCGAATTTTTATAAATCAGATGTTCTATTTGACCGTCTATCAAGAAATCCAATATGGAGAATAAAATAAAAAAAACTAAAAAACCCAATGTTTTTTTGAAAAAAAATATTTTTTTAAAGTCAAAAACATTTTTTTTAAGTCATCTAATCTATCTTATTGATGTATAAAATAGTTGTACTTTCATACTATGCTTAAAAGAACTTTCAATTACAAGATAGCGGACGACTTTTTTGAAAATCGTTTGGATTGGCTTCAAACTTACTACTCGGGGGTTTTCGAGGTTGCTGATTTTGAATATGAAGTTATTAACAAGGACATTTTGAATTTTTAAATGTTAACACCAGATTCGTAATCAAAGACGCAGAAAACCCCTAGATAGAAAATTTTTTTCCGATCCGATCAATTTTTAAGTCGCTATATTAGATCTGCCATTTTCAATTTTGGAAAACTGACATCGAAATCGTAGTCAGCGACTCCGAAAACCCCCGGGTAACAAGATTCAAACATATCTGATAGTTTCTTTAAAAAAAGTCCGCCATTTTGAATTTTGAAACTTTTCCGACATCTTGAGTCCACTATCTTGAAATTGAAAGTTCTTATAAGCATATTTTGAAAATACAACTATTTTATCCACCAATAAAATAGATAAAAAGACTTAAAAAAAATATTTTTTTCAAAAAAACATTGGTTTTTTTAGTTTTTTTTATTTTATTCGCCATATTGGATTTCTTGATGGACCAATTGCGATTTTGGTCTCAGAATCTGAAAGAGCGACCTCCAATACTCCCTAGAATTGACACTAAAATATCTGGTCTTTTAATGTTTTAATTCTTACATTGAAGTTAAGGTAAAAATTTTTTACATTTGGAAATAAAAATACTTAAATGTGAAAATTCGGTTCAATATAAATTCTACTTTATAAAATTCGGTAACATAGAAATGCGAGCTTATTAATTTCGAAACCATAGAAATTCCATAAAATTCAATGTGGGGAATATTCATGCGACCCTTTGTAATTGAGACCATGTTAAAATGAAAATGTTTTGTTTTGTTTATTGAAATAACAGGTCAAAATGGCAAGTACTGGCATGCAGATGGTGAAGGCGTTACGGTGGATTCTGATATGCCTTCTGAAGGATTTTATTTGGAGTTACGAGAGCCATCGCGTATATGTATAAAGTGTACAGATGGACGGTACTTGACAGCCGGAAAGAATGGAGCTTTGCGTCTTGGAGAATCAGATTACGCGTCAGCAACAAAATGGGAATTTTAACATGTATCGCATTACATATTGCCACACACCTATTACCTCTTTTTCTAAGCAAAATCGCGCCCAGTGAAGGATACGATGAAATTAAATACTGATTAAATGGCACTGACGATTTTTATGAATACACCATTCAAATTGCTAATCGGTAATATTGTACTGAGAACGTTAAACTTAAAAAAAAACAAAAACTGATGATCTTTCCTGGATTCCTATTTATAGACGATTTCTATCGACCTCGAAATCAGACTGCGATTCATTCCAATTTTTAATGCATTTTTACTATTTATATATAGTAAGGAAAGCGTCATGTCAGTCTCAATACATTGCAATCACACATATACTGACTGACATGCGGCTTCATTTGACTGTATACGCGCATTTTGTACCAAATAGATGTTACGTAACTGTAAGGTTAAGAAATACGTTTTTACAACAACGATAAAAGTCACCAAATATTAAATATTACATTTTGTGACTGACAAAATTTTTATAACAATTTTTATACATTATTAATATGGTTTTTATATGAATTTCATTTGTCATACATATGGATGGTTCATCATGTTTTTTTTAAAAACTATTTTACTGTAACGAATTCAAAACTGATTTCTGTATTCACAAGTAAAAAGTCATTTTTATTCATATATCGTTATAATTTTGCTTTAAAAGCTTTCTAAAGAGCCATTTACATGACAGAAATCAGTATTTTTTTTAGGTAATTAGTATAATATTTATTGACATTTTTGTAAAATTGAGAGACTTCACTATAAATTAAATATTTATATTTTATGGTTAAATAAAGTCTAGTAGTATTATTTTAGAACACAAATGTCATGAATATGAAGAAGAAGATTGAAAATCGTTGAGAAATTATTTAAAAAATCAGTATTAATTGCGTTAGAACGTGGGGAATCATCCATATTTTTTTATCACATTTATTCTAAATGTTATACCTGACAAATTTTCATTTTATTTGTTTATTTGACTATTCAAGTGTTCATATAATGCACTTTAAGGTCATAAAATTAATTATTATTATTATTTTTATTATTATTTTTATTAGTGACAATATTCTATTTATAGTGTAATATTCAATGCAAACAATTTTATAATTGTTTCTATACGATATATGTAAACTTAGCTTATTCACTGTGACACTTCACTTGAAGAAACCTTATCATCGTTGGCTCGCTTTTAAATAAACAAATTTCTGTCAAAAAATCTGTCTAAAAGTTCTTTCTTCCTTAAAAATTTTTTTTTTTAATAAAAGCATGCATATTTCTATTTGTTAGACTTTATAAAAAAACTCAAGCGTAACACTTAAATTACTTTTATTCTTTATATTGAACTATGTAACGGAAATGGGAGTTTTCCGTCGAAATAATTTTAAATTCGAAATAAATCTTCAACATTTGGGTTTTTGTTTTATATGATCTTTTTGAAAATAGCGCGCGGTCCACCGTAAAAAATCTTGTCTTGTTTTACAAAATTTTACAAATAAATACATAATCAAGTTATTTATAGCTATTTTTCTATATAAAAAATTACAGTTACCTTTAAATATATATATAGGATAAAAAAAGAGCGATTTAAAAATATTTAAATTTAAATCCAATGCCTGTACTTATGAATAGAAAATTTTAATTAACAAAATTTTTTAAAATAAATTGAATTGAAATTATCGTATCGTAATCTTAGGTATTATCATATTTTTATTTTTTGATTTATTTGTTATATAATTAATATATATATAATATAATTTAATATAATATAGTGTAATGTAATATAATTGAATAATAATAATTATAATATAATATAATTATTATATAATGAATATAATTTTATATTTAATAAAATAAATTTGATAAAATAAACAAGTTGTAAATTCAGATGTTCATTACATGAACATTTTGCTTCCTCTTTACGATCAGCAAAAAAATTTGCTTCCTCGTGGAGAAAGCAAAATTTTATTGCCAAAATGTGATTTTGATTTTTTAACTTTCATTAATTCTTTAAATTTACCTCAAATGTATACGTTATATATACCGTGGATGTACCAGTTACCGTCCATGTCCCAGTTTCCGTCCATTTTACAAATATCTCGTATAGTAATTTAAATTATTTTTTAACAATAATTTATTCCTTTTGGCCCACAATCGACTTATTAGTTTAAGTAAACAAATAAAAGAAAATAATTTTTTTATAAATTTTATTTTGAAAATTAAACTGGACGGAAACTAGGTCTTAGGTGGACGGTAACTGGGACATCCACGGTATCGATCGATTCGTCTTGACGTAAGGAATACAATTATTTCATATATAAACTTCAATTTAAAAAATCACAAAATTTTATAGCCAAAATGTGAATTTTTTATTTTTTAACTTTCATTAATTTTTTAAATTTACCTCAAATGTATACTTTATATATATATCGATCGATTCGTCTTCACGTAAGAAATACGATTTTATTATATATAACCTTAAATTTTTCTATTTAAAAATTTTTTTTGGGGTAGTTTTCAAAATCCTTTGGTCAGATTTGAGATATTAATATGATAAATGAGCCTACCAAATTTTATCTAAATCCATTAAAACCTGTTAAAGTTATCTTCTAAACAAAAAAGGGATCCACACACACACACACACACACACACACATACATACATCCGGACAATTGATCAGGATCTCATATAACATGTTTCTATAAAGAAAAAATTTGTTTTCGCCACTTTGAAAAGTTTTATAAACGAAAGGACTACAAAGCTTCCTCCACGAGGAAGCAAAAACTTTCAACAATAGATGTATATCTTGATAGAATTCATATTTAAACGAAAAACGGAAATTTCCGATAATTAACGAGCGAACCTGATTTAAACGAATTGCGCGAATTATAACACGAATAACAGGCAGTGCAATATAGCGATTGCGAGTGAGCGGTGTGCGTCCACAGTAAAATTGTTGAACATTCTTTATATACATAAATATATTATATTCGCGAGTTTGAATATTTGTATAATTAATAATTTTTTTGTTTTTTAAATAAACTCTATTACGTTTATTTATACCTTTTTTATTATATGCAAAATACATTATAGATCCTCTGTTCACCTCGTGGTATAGTTCCACCTCAGTGTTTCACGAGGATCCTTTTCTTTAAATAATACTGGTTTTCCATCAACCTATTGTTGAAAGTTTTTAATTTTATTAGTTTTTATATTTTTTATTAATAAAAAATATTGTCATTTTGTTGGCAAAATATTTTTATTATTGTTTCACTTATAAAATACTGTACATGATTTTATTTATTAGATATATTATTTCTACATTCTTCCTAAAACAATTCTGAATTCTTGGTGTCATCTTTCAATTGTCCATATTTCCAATCAATTCAAACCACTGCCTTAGAGCGTCACTTAAAATATCAGGCAGAGCTTTTATATCTCTCAGTATCATGTAGAAAGGGAATGGAAAATGTTCCATGTAAGACTGGATAACAAGAGGTTGTCCAATTTTTGCAATAGGCATTCGAATATCAAGAATGGATTCCTTCAGAAAAATAAATTATTATTTATCATTCAGTTTTTAAAGAATCATCATTTTTCTATATTTCCATGTTCTCTTAAAGAATGAAAACATAAATTTCGCAAATTTTTAAAAATAATAAATTACCTTATTCTTTTGATTGTCAATTACAATAAATATTGTAAAAACGCCAGATAACCTCGCCCTGCGTACTGCATAATTCATTCTGTTTTTTCCCTCTGAAAATATTCCCCTACCATCCGACAGTATGACAAGTAATTTAGCATTTTCCACTGAATCATTTTGCGTATTAAATATATCAATACTGTAATCTACCAACTGAGGAACTTTGGTTTTGGTTTGTTCAAATCTCATTTTCTGCATCAATCTGAAAGATACATTAAAATAGAAAGATTAGATATTTTTTTTCAAACAAAAAAAATTCTGTAAAATAAGAATTTAGTGCCTAAAAATTTTGTTAAGTAAATATTCGTTTAAAAAAAATACAGTTAAAGGCTATTTCAAAAAATGAAAATTTATCTAAAAAATGATTATATCTAATAAAATTCTTTAAATTGAAAATTTTAACTAATTATTTTTATGAAATATTATGGAATTTTATGCCTAAAAGTTGATAATATTTATGAATTTGTTAATTTTTTTGTGTATTTTTAAAAATCACTATCTATACAAAATTTTATATTTAAAACTCTTTAATTAGTTACGCTCTACTCTCTCCTATATATTTTTTCCAAATGATGTTACATTGATTATATTCATAAAATAATAATTAATATAAATATTTTAGTTTTCAAATAAAATTTTAATTTAGATATTTTTATTATTAAAAATTTGTCGAATTAAAATTCAGGATTGACACAAAAATATTATTTTTTGTTTTTCCCTGACTTTTCCCTAATTTGCAGTCAAAATTAAAACTTTTCCCATGACTCTAATGAAAATATTTCAAGAGGTCAATTCAAATCAAATATTTCAATTACAGGTCTCGGATTGTAGGATTTTTTCAACTTTTTTTTTCAATTGAATTACTAAAAAAATATATTAACTTGAATTGTTTGCAGAATCAATTATTTTCAGTAATTTAAAACAAATTCTTCGAAAATTACATGATTTAAAACAGTTTTCAACTGAAAATTCACTAAAATTCACTTCTTGTCTAAAGTTTTTAAAACAATTTCAGCAATTCAAAATTAAAGTTTCAATTTATAATCTCCTGAAATTCAATTATTATATCTCAAAACTCAAACTCTTCTAAAATACAATTAAATTTTTAAATTTTTTATTTAAAATTCTTTGTTGAGTAATTTAATTTTAATAATTTTAATCAAGATTTTTGAAAATTCAATTATTTAAAATATTTTCCAAATCAAAATTCTCCAATGTTTAATTATTGCTTAAATCTTATAAAACATATAACTTTAATCAAGTTTTTCAAAAATTCAATTACATAAAAAAATATGAAGAATACAATTATTTCTAAAAATCTTTACTTCAACTCTATCAAAATTCAATTATTTAGAACATATTTCAGTTAAAAATTCTCTAATATTCATTTATTGTATCAGTTTAATTCGGTGGTTTAAAAAGAAAAATTCTTGAAAATATTTTTGTGAAAAACATTTTTATTAAGGAATTAATAAATTTTATTTTATTTCTAATAACAAATTGTTAATAATAATAAAGTAATTATAAACTAATTAAATTTATTCAAAAAATTAGGTAATTAACAATTTTAATTAATTAAAAGAGGACTTTTTAGACTTTTCTTGTAATTGTAAATCAACTAAAATGACGTTTTTTCTTTCAAAAGTCGATCCAAGGCCTAAAGTTATAAAAATGTAAGACAATTTTTAGAAGCAAAAGTTTGAATTGAAAATTTCAAAAATTATAATTTTAGTAGCATTTTTAGATGATATTTTTCCAGTACTTTTCATAAAATTCTGACTTTCCCTGATCCGTGGCAACCCTGAAATTTCTTCTTTGAATTTTGATATTTCTCTTTTTAGATAAAAAAAAAATTAACAAAAAAGTATTATGTATTAATTTATTAATATTGAAAAAATTTATTAAAGTGAATTTACATTATTTCAAATATTTACTTTCGGCCACTCAAATTAGTCATTCGACTTATTGATAGTTTTTTTTTTTATTTTATTGTTATTTTTGTGACATTTGAAAACAGATACTTATACAAATGTTCAAAAATTACCTCATTTTTTCGAAAATAAAATCTAATAAATCACAAGAATTTACAGTAAAATAAAAATGATTGAAATTAAAATTCAATTCATAAGAAATTCTACCAATTTATAACTGAAAATCTTACCTCGCTCCACTTTCTTGAGTAAAAACTTCTCCAAGAGGATGTAAAACATTTATATCTTCACCAAAGCTAATTACACCAAGTTCACCAGCTTCCAAGTACGTCATTGCTTTGCTTATTAATGAAAGTGACTCAAATGCTATTTCCTTGGAATCATTGTCTACCATACTACTCGAATCGTCAATTGCCAAAACGATTTGATAGTTTCTTTTGGATGGCTTTGTTCTTCTCAACCAGATTTTATCCTTTCTAAATTGACTTGCTATGTAGGGGATAATTTTACGCATGTTGATTCGCTTTCCTGTTTTATAATCACCTTTCAAGCGTGAGGCATGTGTTGGTTCTAAAACTAATCTCAGTTTTTCAGCAAGTTCCCTTGCTGCAGTGTCAGTAATTGAGCTTACAGCATTCCATGTAGTTATTGCTTCTTGTGTTGATGGTTCTGTTCTCCAATGAGCTAAAACTTGTTTGACTTCATCTCTTGTACGTTCAAATACTTCTAAATTGGAAACATTTTCCAATGATAAATTTGCCAAATTTGTAAAGAAGGCCGAATCTGCCCCTCTTGCAACTGTTGTTGTTTCTACAATTGGTAGGTCGGAATCTACTTCCATTTGTTCAATTTCGTTTTTAGCTGCTGAAGACGAGTTTCCTTTACTTTTATCTTCACTAGTTGATACTTGTTCCGGCTTCTGAATATGATTGGTTTTTTCTTCAATTATTTCATCTTCGTGAAGCATATTTATGTCTATTGGTTCTTCATTTTCTTCATTTTCCGCATCCATTGTAATCTTCGTAGCTTGTTTTTTAACTTGATCCTCAGTTGCTGCATCGACTGCACAACGATTGTAAGTTTCTTTACTATCAACATGTCGAAAATTAGTTTCTTTAGTTTCATTAGTTTCATCATTTAATTCTTTGTCGTCGAGATCTTCATGCTCATTTTGACGTTCCTGAATATTTGTTTTCGTTTTCTTCATCATTGGTTCATTTTCCTCCATTAGAGACATATTTTTGTTATCCATTTCTTTTAGTGACTTTCGTTTTTTGCTTTTATTTTCTTCATTATTTCTTTTATCAGTTTGAGCTCCACCTTCATCCAAAGCAGTTTCGGTTTTACCTGAACCTTGATGAGATTCGCCTGTACCGTAATCATTTTGGGAATTTTGAATATTCTCCCTTTGTGACTTCTTTTCTTCATTTTCTTGATTCACGGAATTCTGAGTTCCTTCTGTTTCAACATCCACCTGCATTCCATTTTCCGCTTTTCCATCGAAATCGTTAATATTAACTTGATTTTCTGAATCATTTTCTTCAGCAGCGACTTCAGAATCTTCAGCAGGAACTTCACTTTCCATTGGAGCAGCTTCAATATTTTTGTCTGAAGGTTCATCTTCAGGGTCTGATTCAACTTCATCTCGTTCATTATTCTCAGTGTCTTCTTTAGTAACGTCTTCTATATCTTCCTTAGCTTCATCATCTGGAGGTAAAACTGGTTCTTTCATATTATCAATGTCAAATAAATCTTCTTCTTGTTTTTCTTGATCTACCGCTTCATTGTCTTCATTGTCTAAATTAATATCATCGGGTAAATCAAGTGCATCGGGTTCTATTTCCGGTTGTTGATTACCATGATACGGATCTATTTGATCATCATTAATGTCCGGTTCATTTAATTCTGATATCTCCTCTTTCTCTTTATATTCCTTGGATTCCTTAGACAATGCTTCATCATTATTTTTGGCACCCATTGTCTCATCATCAAGTTCCTCTCCTTTTCCAGCATTATCATCTTCATTTAAATTTTCCTCATTTTTATTTTCTTCTTTCTCATCATCACTCCATAATTCTTTATCTTGTTGATTTTCTCCCTCATTTGTTTCTCCCATTTCTTTATCTAAATCACCATCATCGTCATCATCATTATCACTATTTTCATTGTCATTTTCTCCCTTTTCAATGTCTTGCAATTTACCTTCAAAATCTTCGGACATGTCGATACCTTTTTCTTCTTCCGGACATGATTTATTATCCATATCTTGTTCTTCTTGATCTTTAGATTTAGCTTCTTCCAATTGATCTTCACTTTCAATTCTGTCAGAAACATCTTGAACTCCTTCTTCATTGCTTAGACCCATTCCGCCTTTTCCCGTATTTTCTTGAGAACCTTCTTCACCATTGGGATCAATGTCGAGATCAAGATTTTTTGGTATGCAAAAACCATTGGTGGCCAAATCGAGAAAAACATTCAATTGCAAATGAAGCATTTTAGATGTCAATCGTAAACTGGCAATTTGTTCGTTTAAATAGAATTGAGTGTACAGTAAATATTGTTCCAGTAGAGGTAGATATTTCTTAATCATTTGAAAATATAAGTTTGCGTGTACTGTGTCTGAATTGTGAATCATCAATATCAATTTGTTAAAGTTGGTAAAAATATCTTCTAAATTCATTTCTGTTATTTTGTACTTTAGTGATTTAAGCATTTCACTGAAAATATTCTTCTGATCTAACAATTCATTTGTAGAAAAGGAAATTACATTTTCTTGATTTTCTTCCTCTAATTTATTCAACACTATAAGAAATACGTCAGTTAACATTTTTTCAAACGAATTTTTATCAAAACTTTCCATTTGTTGAACACTGGATTTATTTTCAAATTCATTTAATTCTTGTAAGTTATTAGAAATTCTTTTATTAATATATTTAATATTTTTAAACAAAGGATGATTGAAATTTCCAAATGCTTTTTCAATTTCAGTTAATTTAATTTGCAAATTTTCCAGACTTTTGTAACTTTTAGTTAAATAATTAAAATGTTCCATTGTCAAAATTGGAACAAATTCCTCACAATTGTAAATATTATGAAATATTTTATTAAATTGATTAGAAATGGTCTTTACTAAATTGGAATAATTCTCAATGACGGAATTTATATTCGAATCTTCTTTAGTGTTGTAAAGAATGGGGAGAGTGATTTCTTCCAAGTCATAGGGCTCGTTTTCTTCAATATCAGATTTAGATGGACAAGCGTTGAGATAAAGTTGTAATTGTTCTAAGTTTGATTGTAAAAATATTAACAATTCCTTAAAGGATTTGGCAATTTTGAATAAATCTTGTTGCTTCGGAAGATTGTCTTTTACTTTTAGGCTTGCGATTTGAGAACGAAGAGCTACAAAGTATTTTATTTCTCGTACCAGAGTTCTTTTTTGTTCGTTCGCCATCAATAGCATGTGAGCCGAGTAACCTTTAAATCGTTCAACATTTAAGGGATTTAAATCTTTATGTGCATTCGATAAGATTTGAGTTAAAGCAATAAATTCGGCAATTGCTTTTTGGTAATAATTTTCACATCCGTTCCATTGTTCTATCATCGATTTATCTGCATCCGATGTAAAATTTCTCAAAGCTGCGTTTAAATCCACAGGAGATATCATCAAATCAATGACAGTATCTCGTTTATTTTTCCAAGCTAAAATTCCAATTCTATAGGAAATTCCCAAATGAGCTATTGTTTTAAAGTAATCGGACAATGCTTTCTTTTTTTGCTGCAGTACACTTTTAGCATGTGAAATTTGCTTTGGTTTTGGTAATGTGTTATCAATTTCTAATTTCTTCAAATTAGCACTACGTTCCATATAATCTTCAACTAAATTCTCGAGATTTAGTCGAATTTCAGAGTACTTCGATGTGACAATTTCGGTTTTTATTTTATCTAACAGATCTCTTGGCAGAATTTTATGATTGATTAATTCCGTTGGAAGGATAAAAACATCCGAATTTATTTCATGTTTATCTTTTAAAACATTGTTTATTACACCATTTGTAGACTTTACAACTAGGCAATTAGTTACATTCTCTTTTAATTCTTTTTCATATTCCTTAATAAATTTGTGTAAAGTTTTGTGAGACTTGGCAATTGTTTCTTTCACAGCCCAATAACTGATGTCATTCCAGCGAGTAATTTTGACAAAGTCCTTGAGCTTCTTTTCAATTGGATTTCGTATACTATTAATTTTTGTATTTACATCGTTTGTAAATTGTTTGTAGTAGTTGTACACATTCCACGTTATAGACAATACATCGTCTCTCTCTGGACTGGAATTAAAATGGAAAGCATGACAGTGGAAAGTTAAAAGCAATTCAAGCCTGGCTTCAAATTCCACAAGAGGAGATTTAGAAATGAAATAGTGAAGGACCTCTATTAATTTTTCTGGAGAAAGTTCTTCATTCACGACATTTTGGTCATCAAAATAGTCAACTTCGTCTGGGTTATAAGTTTTAGTGATGTAACTTTCCAGCAAAATGTACAGCCAAAAGCACCATTTTGCACTTTGAGATTGAAGTCTCTGGAATGTGACGTTTAAACAATCCTTCCAGGATGATAGTTCAAGTTTCCTCCAAGAAATTATCTGTTGTGTGAGTAGAGACATGTGTTCAAAAAGACTAACATCTTTGTGAGCATTTTCTTCCCATTCTTTCATTTTCACTAGCAATAATTCTAAACCAGTTAGGAATCTTGAAATAGAAGAAGTTATTGGAAACTCGAGGATTCTCTTGATCACAGTTCGAATAGCTCTCAATGTTGGATGTTCAGGCCATTCATTTAGTAGAAGAGAAATTTTATCGAAGACATTTCTCAATAATGATACACACAAAGTTACTTCAGCTATGTTGCTGTCTTTATAAAAATCAAATGATGTTTTCTGATTCAATAATTTTTTTCCCTGACTAATAGATAGTGTAGTGTGTGTTAAATAATTTAAACTAGAATACAACTTTTGGGAAATTTTCGAACTTAATGACGCTGTCACATTGTCTAATAATAATCCAACTGTGTTGTAACGTATAAGCAGTGGATTGACATAATCTGGAGTTTTACATTGCAAAGAGTTCTTCAGCCAATTGGAAGTCGTGCAAAATATCAAAATATTCGAATACAATCGATTAACTTCCTGAATATCGTTAACTGAAAGCAGAACGGGACTGCGTTCTTTGGTTCTAACTTCTATAAACTCTTCCTGAGCATCAATTCCAAAATCATTGAAATCTTTATCTTTATAAGTGGGGAAGAGATTCTCCAGCTCTAATTTTATTTCTTCCTCTTCTTTCATTTGAGATCCATGAATTTGAGAACGGTTTTTATACACACTCTCCTTCTCGATTTCTCGCTTGAGAATTTCCTTCTCCTGCTGTTTCCAAATTAAAATAATTTGATGCATTATTTCACTTAATTTAATCCACAAAGATTTTGATAATGTTCCGTTTAATAAAATATAATTATTCAATTCATGTAAGCCAGACAATGTGATTTTAAATTGTTCCCTAAAAGAATCAGTTTGTAAATTTTTATTAATAAGTTCTCTAGTAGAATCGAGTGTACAAAAATTGACTAAATCAAGTAAACATGATTGTTGAGGATAAATAGTAGGGAAGGAAATCATTTTTTCAATTAAATCTTCGACAGTAGCGTCTTGATGATTTGTCAAAGTTTTAGAAATTAGTCGTTGAATATGATTTTTCATCATATCAATTCCATGTTTCATGTCAGATAATGCTGCAAATGCAGGTAAAATGAGATCGGGATAAGATGACAGGAAGCGACTTTCAATTCGATCAATGAATTGTTCCAATGATTCTTGCCATGTTTCGGTTCTGAGTACAACTCTTTCTGCTGTCTTAATATCTGCATTTTTGTTGTTCATAAAATCGATGAAAACTTTTGAAAGCTCTAAAACATGATTTTGAATAACGTGAAAACTACCTAAAGTGTTACGTAAATTTTCAAAATCTTTGACGAGAATTAAGAAATCTGTATTAGCGGGTCGATAAGCTTTCTTTGTTTTAAGAATTTCTCGTTCAGCAAGAATATTATTTATAGTCGGTTCTATTTCCATGAAACGAGAATGCGAATTCTGAATTTGTTTGTCGCCAAAAATACGAGATTCTAAAATTTTAGTATAAAACGTACATTTTAAATCCTTAATATCTTCTTCGGCGTATTCAAGTTTTCGTTCAATTTTATAAAGTGGATCAACATATCCCAGCGAAGTAAATAAAGAAGTTTGAACATAACCAAACAATGCCCACGCTTTACCTCGTTTAAATATCTTATGTTCAGTTTCGGGTTCAATTTTTAATTCTTTAAGAATTTCATTAAATTCCGACAAAAGATTTTTTTCTTTATCACACAAGTTCAATTGTTCTGCAAGCTGCAATTTCTGGCTCAATGTTAAAAAGTAATCGCCACATGTGAATAGCATTTTTTGATCGTTTAATAGACTATCAAATTTTAAACAATTAAATGATACACTATTTCTCCATAATAAAATGTTGAGTTTTTTAAGTTGATTTATGCGTGATTCATGTGCACCGAGAGAAGGCATTGAAAGAACAGATGTTTCATTTTTGGTTTGAGATTTATTCAATAATAATTCCAGTATTAAATTCAGCAATGCAGGCGTAGAACGAGATTTTTCCTCCATCTAACAGAAAAAGGTAAGTTCTTATTATCGAGTTTTGATAGTAAATGTTTATAAAAACAAATTTTACAGTGGAATTTTATTTAATTTTTGGGTGAAAAAAGATATTTTAATAACTCAAAAAGTATTAGCTCATTTTTTTTAAAGAGACGTAAAAATATTTTTTGCACTTAAGAGAATATTCGTGAAATCAAATTCTAAATTGTCGTATTTCTATAGTCTATATTAATTTTCATATCAAAGAATTATAATTTTAACCGCATTAATTAATTCATAAAAATTTCTATTTAACCCTTTTAGTCACGCAATTAGAATAATAAACAAAACATTCTAAACGTTATAGGGGTCACTGAATACGAATCTGAAGTCAGATTTGCAAAATTTAAAAATCCAAAATATCGGATCAAATATGTCGGACGAAAAATTAAAAATCACACAGATTGGCTTAACCCTTTAAGGCCCGAATTATTTCCACCGATTCAATTTTGACTACACTTAGTATCTAAGGGTTTTTGGGGTCGCTGATTACGAATTTGAAGTCAGAATTTAAAAATTCAAAATGGCGGATCCAATATGGCGGACGACTTTTTGAAAATCTAATGGAATTCGCTTGAAACTTGTTACTTGGGGGTTTTTGGGGTCGCTGATTACGAAATGGGTATTAGTTTTTCAAAATTCAAAATGGCGGACAAAAAAATTAAAAACCAAACGGATTTGCTTGAAATTTGTTACTCGGGGGTTTTTGGGGTCGCTGATTACGAATCTGATGTCGAAATTTAAAAATTCAAAACGGAGGATCCAATATGGCGGACAAAAAATTAAAAACCAAACGGATTTGCTTGAAACTTGTTACTCGGGGGTTTTTGGGGTCACTGATTACGAATCTGATGTCGAAATTTAAAAATTTTAAATGGCGGATCCAGTACTATAAACAAAATTCAAAATTACGGTAAACAGGCACTTTATTTATAGGGCCGTCTTCTTTTGTAAGCATTTGATGAAAAATATATTTATCTTTTTTTTACTTGTTGGTATTGTTGGGCCTGGATCACATTCAGAACTTTCTTTACTCTTAAATTTACTTTACCATGTATCCGTTTTTTGGACACTTGTTCAGTATTGTCAGTGTCTTCCTCAACACTGTCTTGGTCAGAATCTGAAATTTGTTCTTTTTCAGCATGCAGATAATCCTCATTATTTAATGACGTAAAATCAGCTTCTGATTCGTAGTTTTCATTATTATCTGAAAGGGAATATTTCGTCTGAAAGTTATTACTCGCATGATTTAGGGAAAAATACATTTTCTTATAACTAAGTAAACTAGCTTTTTAGCGACTAAAGCATCAATATAAACAACCGTTATAACATTAGTGCGCTTGGCTCGAACTGTCAAAAACAAAGGACAGTCAACTTTCTAGTCTACCTTTTAATTTTTTATATAACTATTGTTATTTGTTTTTAATAATTTAATTTTAATTTTAACGACTAAAGTGTTAATGGAAACAACAACAACAAACAACTGGAAATACCGCACTTGGTTGAAAGGAACAGAAACAAATGACAGTTAATTGGTCAGTTTGGAACTTTTTTCTTAATATATTATGTGAAGGAAGCAAATTTCATTTCCTTAAATCATATAAAAATTATATTATTATAAAGAAATAAAATTTGTTTTCTTACTTAATAAAAAAAACAAATGACAGATTAGCTAGTTGAAAGTAATTTATTTTTATTGTTTCGAGTCTTGACTCTTCAGTGTTGTTGTTTCCATTGCGCGATGCTTTAGCTGTTATAATTGAAAGTAAATCAGTATAGACCAATAACATTTGTTCATTATACCTATAACATAAGAAACAAATACCAGATTAGTCGATTTACTGTCATTTGTGTTTATTCGTTTGAACCAAGCACGCTCATATCGCTAGTTGCTTTTATTGATGCTTTAGCTGCTAAAAAGCTAGTTTACTCACAGTTACAGTTGCAGTTCATTTATTTTTATTTTACTTACATTTGTGGGCATATTTGTGCCAACCATCCTGTGATTTTAAAAAATTATTAACATTTGAAAAAAATGAATCGAAAGGAAAAAGGTAAGGCGAGTAATAACTTTCAGGCGAAATATTCTCTTTCAGATAATGATGAGAACTCAGAATCAGAAGGTGATTTGACATCAGACAGTGAAGACTATCAGCATGCTGAAAATGAACAAATTTCAGATTCTGATGATACTGATGAAGAAATTGTTGATGAGGATACTGATAGTACTGAATTAGAATCAGAAATAAATTGGGTACCCAGTAATGGTAAATTGAGAGATAAAGAAATTCTTGAATGCGAACCAGGCCCAAAAATACAAATTGGTAAGAGGCAGACTGAAAAAGATATTTTTCAGCGACTTTTTACAGAAGAAATGATATCGAGAATAGTACAGGAAACAAATGCTTATGCATTTGAAACTATTTCTGCTAATTCTAATGATTCCGAAGAAACGAGAAATGCCGAGATTTGGTCCGATATAACTAACGATGAGCTGAAAGCCTGGATGGGACTATAGTGATTATTATGGGAATTCATAAACTTCTATCAATACGTCACTACTGGAGTACTGATCCTTTTCTTGGCGTACCTGCTGTGTCCAATGTTATGATACGTGAACGTTTCAAAAAAATTGCGGGTAAAATTCATATAAATTCTAATCAAACCTTTCTACCAAAAAAACGATCCAAATTATGATAAATTGCACAAAGTCAGACCTTTGATCGAAGACTTAAATTATAATATAGAACGAGCTTATCGCCATTCAAACATTTCATCTGTTGATGAGTCTATGATAAAATTTAAGGGTCGTTCAAGCTTGAAGCAATACATGCCTCAGAAACCCATCAAAAGAGGTTACAAAGTTTGGGTTTTAGCTGATTCTAAGACGGGTTATGTCCAAAAATTTGAAATTTATACCGGCAAATCGACTACCATTGATTCATCAGGCGATAGTCTAGGTGAGTGAGTTGTTTTAAATTTAACAAAAAATTTGCGAAACAGTAATAATTTAATTACATTTGACAATTTCTTCACCTTAGTATCGCTAATGTATCAGCTTCAAGCTAGGAGAATATTTGCAGTCGGTACCGTCAGATCAAACCGAAAAAATCT
This sequence comes from Leptopilina boulardi, assembly GCF_019393585.1. Taxonomy (NCBI): domain Eukaryota; kingdom Metazoa; phylum Arthropoda; class Insecta; order Hymenoptera; family Figitidae; genus Leptopilina; species Leptopilina boulardi. The sequence continues at coordinate 2,067,934 of NW_026137948.1, read as the reverse complement.
ACCAGACATGATGAAAAAGAAGGATAAGATGCAACGAGGTGAGTATCTGTTTCGGACAAAAGGTTGTCTTGCAGCAATAAAATGGCAAGATTCAAAATCAGTCACAATATTGACAACAGCTCATAATCCTGAAAGTGTATCTGAAGTGAATAGGAAAAATAAAGACGGTTCTAAAAGTAAAGTTCCATGTCCGAAAGCCATTGATGATTACAATCGCTATATGGGTGGCGTCGATTTATTCGATCAAAAAAAAGAACGCTACGCTCTTGGTCATAGGTCAAGAAAATGATGGCACAGAATTCTTTATTTCCTAATTGACTTAGCGATAGTAAACGCATCTATTCTATGGAAGACAGGCAAAGGTGAAAAACAAACCGATCAACTGTTATTCCGGATAAATTTGGCAAGACAAATGATAGGTAATTTTTCATCTACCAAAAAACGCGGACGACCAACCGCTGTTAAAATTACAAAAGTCAAAGATCAGATTCGGAAGTCGAAAAAAAGTCACGAAATTAAAATTGGACCTACAAGAAGAAGATGTGTTTATTGCTATAAGAAGCAAAAGAAACAATCTCGAACAAAAACGATCTGCACTGTGTGCAAGGTAGCACTTTGTGTTGATTGTTTCTCTCAATACCACAAATAAAAATCTTTTCTACTCTTGCCTTTACTGATCGGTTCCCTATCGACTCTTGCCTTCACTGGCGGGTCATTTCGTACTCTTGCTTTACTGGTCGGTTCCCTTTCTACTCTTGCCATCACTGGCCGGATCGTTTCCTACTCTTGCCTTTACTAGTCGGTTCCTTTTCCAGTCTTGTCTTCACTGGCCGGATCATTTCCTACTCTTGCCTTTACTGGTCGGTTCCCTTTCTACTCTTGCCTTCACTGGTCGGTTTCCTTTCGACTCTTGCCAGTACTGGTCAGTTCCCTTTCTACTCTTGCCTTCACTGGCGGGATAACTTTCTACTCTTTCCTTTACTGGCCGAAGCATTTTCTACACTTGCCTTTGATGGTGAATGGTAATCAGTGACCCTAAAAACCTCCGTGTAACAAGTCTCAAGCGAATTGCATTAGATTTTCAAAAAGTCGTCCGCCATTTTGAATTTTGAAAAACTAATACCCATTTCGTAATCAGCGACCCCAAAAACCCCCGAGTAACAAGTTTCATGCGAATTGCATTAGATTTTCAAAAAGTCGTCCGCCATTTTGGATCCGCCATTTTTAATTTTGAAAAACTAATACCCATTTCGTAATCAGCGACCCCAAAAACCCCCGAGTAACAAGTTTCATGCGAATTGCATTAGATTTTCAAAAAGTCGTCGGCCATATTGGATCCGCCATTTTGAATTTTTAAATTCTGACTTCAGATTCGTAATCAGCGACCCCAAAAACAAGTCTGATAATAATAATACCTATTTTAATTTCATTTGTAATTTTTTATTTTTTGTTACACTGTAAAAGAAATTTATGGTAAATCTTGGTACTGTTATATTTATTTATTTTATAGTTTATTAATTAATGCATAATTTATTTATTTCTATTTCATGTTTTTTACTTGTTGGAATAGTTTGACTACAACTAGAAATTTGAAATTTTGAATAATATTTATTATTTTCAAAGTTATGATGACTTTAACGAATTTGTGGTACAGCGTATGTACCACGGGCCTTAAAGGGTTAATGCTTTTGTGCCCCCGGAAAACCCAGCGTACAATGGGCCAGATTGCGAAAAACCTGGTCAAAATAAATTTTTTTTTTTAAATTTAAATGTTTTAGCTATTGAATCCACTAGAGGACACATTTATATACACTATAGTAAAATATAAAGTAGCATAGGGGCCATTTAAAATAGATACAACAGTTGAAAGTTGTCCTTCCAAGTGACAGTCGCGCTGTTTAATTGTACAGTGTTAAAGTGAGTATTCACAGTAAAAAAAAACTAATTAAAATGAATTGACCCACCAAAACCCGTCAACCCATCTTAGGAGCCCTTTATCCACCCTCGGAACTATCGTGAAGACTTTTGCCTTCGAGGGTGGCGCTCCTACTCTTTCGCAAAGCGACCTTGTCCAGTCCTGCGGACATCCTGCGTTAGAATTTTAAAATAATAAAAATTTTTTCCATGTCAAAGCGGAATTAACAGCACACCATAAAAGAAACACCATAAAAGAAACACAATAAAACAGTCAATAAATAAATAAAATATAAAATGAATAAAGTCAACAAAAAAAAAATTGTAAAAAGACAAAAGAACACATAAAATATAAATAAAAACTGCAAAAAGACTGAAATATAAAAACACAAAAATAAAATAAACATAAAATTGTAAAAAGACAATAAAAGACAAAATGAATAATAAAATAAATAAATAGGCCATCGACATCCTTTCTCATCATAATAGAGATGATAAAGGTCTCGATGAGCCGCCAGTTTTCTGGGGACTGGATCATCAGCGCTACCATGGTCTCCGATGTAACTCATAGCGCATTCAGTTAACTGCTTTTAAAGCGCTTTTGCTCGGGGTGAAAGCACTTTTTGCTTTGCCTCGAAGCACTGCGTGACGTCATGAAAGCAACTGCTTTGTTTTCGAGCACAGCGCATTGGCGCGAAATATGAATTGAAATAAATTTTAAAATTAATAATTATAAAATATTTTTGTTATTAAATAAAAAGTTAAATTAAATTATTATTAATGAAATAAATAATTATTAATAATATAATATATACTTATACTAAATGTATCCTTAAAATAAATTATTATTAATATTATAATTAATACATAATTAATTAATAAATTTTATTATTATTGTAAACATAATTTAATTTATTAATTTAATAATGAATTTATCCCTTGGTGTAATGAATAGTAAGGAAAAAAATTTAACAATCCATCCAAGTCAAGTAGTCAGTAAAATAAAAGAAATTATTTTTGACGTTTCGACAGCACTGCTGTCCTCATCAGAAACTAAAAATTTATTAATAAAATATAAAAATATAAGTCAACACAATGTAAAGACAATATAAAATTAAGAAAATGTACAATATTTAAAATTTACCGAAAACAAAATTTTTAAGCTATAAAATTGTCATCTTGAAATTAAGACGTCAAAAGACAAACTAAACACAAATCGACAAATTTACATTAATATATAAAGTACAGTGAAAGTTCAATGAACTTATAGCACAATATAAACAAATAAATGCGAGTGAGGTTGTACGAACAGAGAATGACCAGTGAAATAATAATGATGTGAAAAATTAGCTATTAATTAAAATTAAATGATATTATGAAATTTATTTGAAAAAATTTTTTTATAATATTGGCTCAGAAATTTTGTATCATCTTTTTTGTTTAAAGGATTATCTTGTAAACCTATATGTATCATTTCAGAGATCAGTCTCCTTCGCCAAATCGGTTCATTATCAAGAACAGAGACACCATTCCAATCAAATTCATGTTTTAAGTCTCGCCTATGTGTCGCAATAACATTAGTTTTTGAGGCCATGTGTTCATCAATTCGAACCCCAAGCATTCTTTTTGATTCACCCACATAGCAATCCTTACAATTAATTTTATAAACACAATTAATTTTTTCTCTCTTGATCGTTGTATCTTTACCCTTTTTAATATGATAATTATTGTTATTAATTTTTGGGATAGTTAAAATGTTACTTTCTAGTAACAAATTTGACGTTTTGTAAAAAATATAATCTGAAAACGGTAAAACGATTTTTTTGACTCTACGAAAATATAAATCCTTATTAATAGGCTGTTTATTTGAATTGATGATATATAGACGTTTTTTTTATATATTTTACAATAAAATCATACGGATATCCATTCTGTAGTAATAAATTCTTGACAATTTTTAAATTTTTTTCATGAAAACAAAAATTAGAAAGTTTAATAGCCCTATCTGTCAAATTATAAATTATCGCAATTTTTTGAGAAAGTGGGTGTTTTGAGTGAAAATTTAGAAAACGTCCAGAAAAAGTAGGTTTCATGAACCAATCAGTAATTAAAATGTTATTATGTTTTATGATAAGAACATCAAGAAAATTTATAGAATTATTATTCTCAATCTCATGTGTGAAATTAAGACGTTCATTATAATTATTAAAAGAAAATAAAATTTCATCAATTTTATCCTTAGGAATACAAGTGAGGATATCATCAACATAGCGATAATAGAAAAGTGGTGTAAAAGATAAATTCTTCAAGCAAGTCTCCTCAAGATCACTCATTACGATATCCGCAAAACAACTTGATATAGGTGAACCCATCGGAGTTCCGTAAATTTGTTTGTAGAATTTGTTATTGAATTGAAAAAACGTATTATCAAAAAGAAAACGAACAAGACCAAGTAAATCATCCAAAGATATATTGATTTTTGTGGAAATAGATGAATATCTTTTAACAATACTATCTATTACTAAATCATTAGAAACATTGGTAAAAAGAGACTTTACATCTAAACTAATTAGGACAAAATCTTGAGGAACTTCCAAATTTTCAATATTCTTTATAAATGTGAAACTATTTTTAACATGTAAAGTAGGATTTTTTATAGAAATTTTCAGAATATGTTGTAACCACTTAGCAATTAAATATGTAGGAGACCCAATGATAGAAACAACAGGTCTCAAGGGAAAACCATCTTTATGAATTTTCGGAAGTCCGTAGAACTTTGATAAGGTTGTATTAGTCTGAGTTAATTCGTTACTATTATATACTCTGTCCAAAAATTCATTATCATTAAGAAATTGAAGCATTTTATAACATTTAGTACGAAGTTTAGGTAAAGGGTTTAAATTAACAATAGAGTATGTATTTATATCAGAAAGTAGGAATTCAGCTTTTTCAATATAATCTGTTTTTTTCATAGCAACAGTCCTGATCAGTTAACTGACATTTTTAATATATATGACGAATTTAATTTTAATCTTACGACTAAATTTAATTATAAACACAATAGGAAAATTTATTTGTTAAAAAGTAGAAAAAAAATTAAGATTATTGATGTTCAAAAAAATTGGTTTAAAAATATTTCAGACTACGAAATTCCTGAAGATGTAATTACTATTGCATCTTTGGGTGATAAATTTAATTTTGATAACAATATTTCCACTAATTTATTTGTTGATTATATAAAGTCTATTGAGTATTTGTTTTCTTCAAATGATTTTGACAATGATTTTGTTAATGATTTTAGGAAAAAATTAACACATAATTTTTACTTAAGTCAAAAAAAAAAGTTCACAAAAGCATATGGATTTTGAAAACAAGAATTTACTAAATAAGTTGTATGAAACAAAAAAATTTCTAAAAAATTGTAATAATGTTATGTTTACACCGGCCGACAAGGGCAATTTGACTGTTGCTATGAAAAAAACAGATTATATTGAAAAAGCTGAATTCCTACTTTCTGATATAAATACATACTCTATTGTTAATTTAAACCCTTTACCTAAACTTCGTACTAAATGTTATAAAATGCTTCAATTTCTTAATGATAATGAATTTTTGGACAGAGTATATAATAGTAACGAATTAACTCAGACTAATACAACCTTATCAAAGTTCTACGGACTTCCGAAAATTCATAAAGATGGTTTTCCCTTGAGACCTGTTGTTTCTATCATTGGGTCTCCTACATATTTAATTGCTAAGTGGTTACAACATATTCTGAAAATTTCTATAAAAAATCCTACTTTACATGTTAAAAATAGTTTCACATTTATAAAGAATATTGAAAATTTGGAAGTTCCTCAAGATTTTGTCCTAATTAGTTTAGATGTAAAGTCTCTTTTTACCAATGTTTCTAATGATTTAGTAATAGATAGTATTGTTAAAAGATATTCATCTATTTCCACAAAAATCAATATATCTTTGGATGATTTACTTGGTCTTGTTCGTTTTCTTTTTGATAATACGTTTTTTCAATTCAATAACAAATTCTACAAACAAATTTACGGAACTCCGATGGGTTCACCTATATCAAGTTGTTTTGCGGATATCGTAATGAGTGATCTTGAGGAGACTTGCTTGAAGAATTTATCTTTTACACCACTTTTCTATTATCGCTATGTTGATGATATCCTCACTTGTATTCCTAAGGATAAAATTGATGAAATTTTATTTTCTTTTAATAATTATAATGAACGTCTTAATTTCACACATGAGATTGAGAATAATAATTCTATAAATTTTCTTGATGTTCTTATCATAAAACATAATAACATTTTAATTACTGATTGGTTCATGAAACCTACTTTTTCTGGACGTTTTCTAAATTTTCACTCAAAACACCCACTTTCTCAAAAAATTGCGATAATTTATAATTTGACAGATAGGGCTATTAAACTTTCTAATTTTTGTTTTCATGAAAAAAATTTAAAAATTGTCAAGAATTTATTACTACAGAATGGATATCCGTATGATTTTATTGTAAAATATATAAAAAAACGTCTATATATCATCAATTCAAATAAACAGCCTATTAATAAGGATTTATATTTTCGTAGAGTCAAAAAAATCGTTTTACCGTTTTCAGATTATATTTTTTACAAAACGTCAAATTTGTTACTAGAAAGTAACATTTTAACTATCCCAAAAATTAATAACAATAATTATCATATTAAAAAGGGTAAAGATACAACGATCAAGAGAGAAAAAATTAATTGTGTTTATAAAATTAATTGTAAGGATTGCTATGTGGGTGAATCAAAAAGAATGCTTGGGGTTCGAATTGATGAACACATGGCCTCAAAAACTAATGTTATTGCGACACATAGGCGAGACTTAAAACATGAATTTGATTGGAATGGTGTCTCTGTTCTTGATAATGAACCGATTTGGCGAAGGAGACTGATCTCTGAAATGATACATATAGGTTTACAAGATAATCCTTTAAACAAAAAAGATGATACAAAATTTCTGAGCCAATATTATAAAAAAATTTTTTCAAATAAATTTCATAATATCATTTAATTTTAATTAATAGCTAATTTTTCACATCATTATTATTTCACTGGTCATTCTCTGTTCGTACAACCGCACTCGCATTTATTTGTTTATATTGTGCTATAAGTTCATTGAACTTTCACTGTACTTTATATATTAATGTAAATTTGTCGATTTGTGTTTAGTTTGTCTTTTGACGTCTTAATTTCAAGATGACAATTTTATAGCTAAAAAATTTTGTTTTCGGTAAATTTTAAATATTGTACATTTTCTTAATTTTATATTGTCTTTACATTGTATTGACTTATATTTTTATATTTTATTAATAAATTTTTAGTTTCTGATGAGGACAGCAGTGCTGTCGAAACGTCAAAAATAATTTCTTTTATTTTACTGACTACTTGACTTGGATGGATTGTTAAATTTTTTTCCTTACTATAATTTAATTTATGTTAAAAAATTTGTTTATTAAATAAAACATTTTTGTTTACTGTAAGTAAGATTTTGTTTTATGTTTGGAAAAAAATATTTTACTTAAGACAAATTTTAAAATTATATTTTGATTTTCGAAGAAGTATACAAGGACAATAATCACAAATTCTTCGTGAAAAATTGTAATTGTGTATCATTCGTCAATTTGACGTTGAGTAAATTTCTCACCTCCGTTGATCCGTTGCTAATTAGTTTCTAAGAAATATTGAATTATTTTGTAAAATGCAAGAACCAAATTTTTTTATTTTTCAAAAAATTAATGAAACTATTGTTTTTAATAACTTTTGTTTAGATGTTGAAGGAAAAGTGATAGAGGAAAATGATAAAATTTTATGTCAAGTGACAAGGAATGGTAAGTACACCGAAATTTATTTCCACTTTATTAATCATTTTTTTAAATTTATTTCAATTTTTAATTGATAATTAATGTTATAATTAATTTCCTTTATCTTATAAATGAAAATGATTTGATAATTATTAGATTCTTTTTTTTCATAAAATAATAAAGTTAGAAATTTAATTAACATAAAATTTAAAGTTTCCGTTAAATTATTTGTGGCACATTGCTTTTAGACCATTTTATTTTTAAGTAATATTAATATTGTATAAAATGAATATCATGCAAATTTTTTTTAAATTTTATTTCTGCAAAATAAATTTTTTTAAAATAATAATTATGCAAAATCAATTTCCTACGAAATAACTTTTTCATCAAATTGAATTTTTTAAAAAATAATTTTTATCTGAATATAAATTATGTCAAATTGATTAAGTTTAAATTTTTTTTAAATTTCAGGCATGTAATTGAAAGTGTCAATACCGAAAATTGATTTATTGAAAGCTGGTGTTTTAATTCAAGAGGACGATTATGATAGTTGTGAAAATGTAAATACCTATTTAATAACAATTCCTGTACGTTAATTCGCGAATATTTGTTGATATTAAATAAAATTAAAAATAAAATATTTTTTTAATACATTTTTTAAAATAAGAAAATTTATAAAGAAATATTGTTCTTAAAATATAAAGAATTTTATTGATAAATTATTATTTTGTATTTTAAGAATTTTTAATATAATAATTGAAATTTGAAATAATAATTTCTTTCATTTAATATATTTACAATATTATAGGTTTATAACGAGGAGAAAATAATATTCTTGAAGACTATTCTTCATCACCTGTAATTACTTCAAAACAAAAGTCTGAAATAAATTGGAGAAAGGAGAACACCAGTTTTCTCCTAGAAAAATATACTAAATATTTACAGCAAATTGGTTCTATGAAGCGTTTTAGGACCAAAAAAAACCTCTTTGAACAAATTGCGAAACACATCAAGGACTGTTTTAATATTTTTGTAAGTGGGGTTCAATGTTCCTCACGGTTACAAACAGTAAGAAGGAGGAAAATAAAAAGCAGTAAGAATAATATGAAAACTGGAAACATACGAAAAAATATCGAATATGAAGACGAATTCGAAAAGTTATCTGCTATAGACGACAATGTTGAACCGGAGATGATGATGAGCACAAAAAATATTTTGATAAATCAAAAGAAAAATTTAATCGGTAATATTTTTAAAATTTTGTTACTCTTATTTTTATTAATTTTATTTCTTTCTCAATTTATTTATTATTTATTTTCAGGTAAGAAACCATTGAATTTAAAAAGAAAACGAATCGAAGAGGTCATGGTTCAAATACACCAAGAAAGAGAAGCAAACAAACGTGCTAGACACGAAGAAAAAATGGATATGATGCGACGAATTTTAGAAAAATTGGAACAAAATTAATAATTTATAGTTTTTTATGTTTTAAATGTTTTTATATAATATTTGAAATATAAAATTAAAATTTTTTTTCTTTAAACGTCAGATAGTAGGAGATCTCTCCATGGTTCCTACTTAACCAAGTGGCGGGTGTCGGTATAAGGCGATAAGTCCATAGACCTTTTACAGCAATTCCACATGTATGCGAAGTCGCAGAATCGTTGCGAGCCCCGTATCACTGTGCCATCTACTCAATGCACTCCCCTACTGACGTCACGGAGGGGAGTGCATTGAGTAGATAGCGCAGTGGGGATAAGGGGCTCGCAACGACTATACGACTTCGCATACATGTGGAACCGCTGTTACCTCCCCGTCCCATCGGCTGCTGCCTTGCGTCCGGGCTCCCACCCTCTCTATGGCGCTTTTTAGCTTCACTAAGAGGGTGCTAAAGGTTTACAGACTTCAGTGTCAGCAAGGATGTTTTGACGTTTCTTTTGGGCGGCTCTGAGACCTTAAAAGGTTTGTTAATAAATCGCAGGTTACTGCGAATTATCTCGAACGCCTTCTCCAGAGCCGTAACACCGTCTTGAACATCCTTGCTGATATTCTTCTGCCGTTTGCATGCCTGACACATGCTGTCCAATACCTTTGGTATTGTCTGCAGCTGCTCAACAACATTCGACTCGAAATTGTTAGCTTGGTAGCGGACAGCCATCGGCAGGGTAATAGTTATTATTATTTTATATTTAATAATTAAATTAAATTAAAAAAAATGTCATCACAGTATTAGGGAAACCATTTCTTCCAAAAAAAAAGTTTATCTCACATCCTATAATAAATAGGAGAGACATCGAACAGAAAAATATTTCAACGAGAACTAAATTTTAGTTCACTTCCCACAGAGCACGACTTCTTGCTGTGAGGTTACTCTAAGGATATCTGTAGGGTTTGTAAGGTTACCGTGTAAACCTACAGTAAACTTGAGGTCATCTTAAAACTTCCGCAATTACAGTAAGCTTACACAGTAAAGCTAAGGTAAGCTTACACAGTAAAGCTAAGGTAAGCTTACACAGTAAAGCTAAGGTAAGCTTACAAAGTAAGGTCGTGGTAAGTTTAAATGGTAAGGTTGTGGTAAGCTTGCACAGTAAGGTTTTCGTAAGCTTCCCGTAAGGTTACTGTAAACATAAAGTAATATGAAAATATATTAAAAATAATTATATTATATTATAAATTTTTGTTATAAAAAATTATATATTTGGTAAAGTACTTCATGAACCCTAATAGGGTTTGTTAAAAAAAATTTACTGAGCAACCGTTTGTGCCATAGAAAACTACTGCGCATAAATATTAATAAAATTTATTTATTAATAACATTCTATATTTACAGTAACCTTACCGTGTAAGCTTACAAATACCTTACAGTGTAAGCTTACCACAACCTTACCATGTAAACTTACCACGACCTTACTGTGTTAGCTTACCTTATCTTTACTGTGTAAGCTTACTGTAATGGAGGAAGTTTTAAGGTGACCTCAAGTTTACTGTATATATTCTTACAGTAACCCCACAGCAAGAAGTCGACTTGCAACCCCCTATCCCAAACTTTATAAGCAACAATTATCATATTACAGAATTTTATTTTTTATAATTTATTTTTTTCGAATGTTGTTAGAATGTTATTGTATTTTATAATAATTTTAATTTGTTTTAATTATGAATTGAAGAAAAAAGTATTTAAGATAAGTATATTTCATTAGATAAATAATAATTAATAATTTTTACTTTGCTGAATGCTAAAATTGTAGAAGTTTAAATTATTCAAATGTTTATTACCTAATAATATTTTTGAAGGTTAAGTAAAATCAAATGAAGGATTTTTTTTATTGATGAAATTTTTTTAGTATGGATTTTTATTTACATACTTTTTTATTTATTAGAATTGTAATATATTATTTTATGTAATTATTAACATTTTTATTCTTCGATATATTTCTATAATTAATTTTTTAAAAAATGAATTTGTATTGAATTTACAATTAATATTTTGACATTTTTCTTCTATTTATTTGTCGATGATTAAATTTGTTATAATATTTAATAATTATTACCTATACGCAAATTGTATTACTTTTAATTTCTATATTAGGGGAGTGTAGTCAGGGTTGGACATAGTTTTGACTTTTCTCTATAACTTTTTCTGTAGGCCGAATTTTGAGATTTCTCGCATATGGTTCGAAAGATCTACTAAAATGTAATGTTTTTGCTGAACATTGTAAAAATATTTGACCAAAAGTTTCGGAGTTATAGACAATTAAAAAAAAGAAAAAATAGCAGTCAGGGTTGAGCCACTGTAGAAAATTAATGAAATATGCAGATAAATGATTAATAATGACCTTCAAATAATAGAATGGCGCTCAAATACACTTGGAAATTTGTAAAGGAACCACGAAATTGAAATAAAAAGATCTTATGTAATTTTCAGATTTTCACTTGTATCGCGAAGCTGGTCTGAAAAGTGAAAAAAAATATAAAAAATTTGTATTTTCTTTCTTTCGAATGGAAATGAAGTTTTTGACACCTCTTTTAGTCGACGAATGAATTTCCATTGCAAGAACCCTTCATAATTTCAAAAATTTTGGGTGGCTCAACCCTGACTCACGCGTAGTTTAGCGTCATATCACACACAAAAATAAGCGCGTTATCGAAACACCATATTACGTTCCACATTTTCATATAACATCTTAATGAACAATTTTAGTCAAGTTACTTTGTCTTTGACATATTTATTCTGCTCTTAAATGTCTTCTTTTGAAACAAGAAAAATGTTTTTTGTTGAGCGTACAGTACTGACTCGCATAATACGTCTTTATTGTTCGCACACTTCACTACAACGTATGTGAAAAGTTCGCTGACATTGCTAACAAATACTATTTAAAAATTAGATTTCTTGTAATTTTTTTTCTACTTGGTTTGCACTTACAATATAGTGCATTTTATATGAAATATTAGCTTCTATATTATTATTTTTTTTATTTTGATCTCTTCACGTATACCCTTTTTGGGTTTTTACTATGTCGGTTAGCTTCTATATTAAAATTTAATCGAAACAAAATACTATCTGTCAGAAATAGAAATTGACGATTTAATTAATGAAAATAGGCTAGTTACTGTCAATAATAAAAATTTAGGTTTTAATTAGTTTAAATTAATTAGACTATTTAAATGGACCCCGATTATTATTTATGGCATTATTCAACACTTCAACCTCGATTCGGTGAAAATTTATATTCGCCAAGTGCAAGTGCTTTGTATTTAGACATTTCACAAAATGTTCGCAATTTTTCTAAGAATATTGAGAATAACCTGGAAAACCAAAACATTACTGGTAAATCAATACACATTTTATTAACGTCTAATTTTTAATTCATGAAAACAAAAGAAATATCACAAAATACTGAAACCTTTACAGAAAGTGAAAACAATAATAATCTGTCAGAACTGTTTAATGGACCAAATTCATCGCTACAAAATGCTGAAATTGTAACTGAAAGTGAAGACGATGATAATGATGAGTTAGAACCGGTTAATGAGCAAAATACGACATCGTCACAAAATGCTGAAACTTTAACCGTTAGCGATAATAATAACATTAGTTTGGATAAAAAATGGACACGGAAACGTAAAATAAAAACTCAATCGTAGAAATGAGAGTATATTTAATTACGAAACTTTTAAGCCTTTATAGACCTCGATCGGATAAAAAATGACAATTCTACACTAGATTTATTGAACAAAGTACTTTTTCACTTTTAGTATATTTTCAAGTGATTTTGATCTATATCTGTTTTGTATAAAACTAAGTTAAGCAAAGATCACCAAAATGAGTACTCGGAGGTTTTCGGGGTCGCTGATTACGAATTCGAGGTCAGTTTTTGAAAATTCAAAATGGCGGACAAAATTTTAATAATTAGAGCTAAGTACACCAAAATGAGTACTCGGGGGTTTTCGTGGTCGCTGATTACGAATCTGAGGTCAGCTTTTCAAAATTCATAATGGCGAATCCCGTATATTATAAATTTATTTACGTTATCGTGTAGTGAGAATATCTATAGTCTGGTTTGATTTTATTTCAAATAGTAAGGCGTTGTCCGCAGTGGCGAGACAGCCGGTGTGGCGAGACATTAGGATATTTCAGACAGCTGAACTGACTGTGCTGGCACTTCTGGTCTGAAAGTCAAGTTTTATTGTGCTTTAACTTTTCAATATGATACATACGTTTTTGATGTACGAAATATCGCTATACTGTTAATAACAGTTTCAAGATATTTTAAAAGTTTTATTTCCCATCGGTAGAAGTGATAATATATAAAAATTTCCGGAATTTTCTGAAGGGTTAAATGTTTTGAGTCTTTAGTAATTAAGTTTCCTTCAAAATTTCCAGAGCACTATGAATTATTGTTCGATGCATAGGATTGTACATCGTCATTACCGAAAAATGCTGTTTCCGCATTGGCGAGACACTTGTTGTCGGCAGTGGCTTTTTTATATCTAATAATATTGTACATGTCCTAATGAATTTGATATAATTTTTGTACGTTTTGTCGACAATATTTTTCATAACTATAGTTTAAATTGAAAAAGATGAACAGGAAGAAAAGCTTATATGTTTTTAATAACTGTGACATGGATTAGCGGCTCACAATGAGAAAAATATTTGCCTGTATTTTTATGATTGAATGAAACAATATTATGATTTAAAGGCATCAATTATTATACTCTTTCTCTTTGATTCCTTTGTTTTTGTGACGTTTGAACGATGAAGACTCTGATTTTAAGATAGTGTCTCGCCACTACGGACGATTTTTTATGTCGGTAGTCGCGAGACATTATCGTAAATCGGCAATAACTTTTTTTTCCATTATCTGTTCTGTAACTGTATAACTTAAATTTGCAGTATAGAGTCACACCTGTCCATGGATATATATACAGACTTGATGTTCTTGAAAATGTGAGTGCTATAACAAAAAAACAAAACGTGTCTCGCCACTACCGACTCTCCCTTACTATATTTTATATAATTGGAAACTTCCCCACGAAAACTCCCGAGTACTCATAATGGAGTACTAAGCTCTAATTATTAAAACTTTGTCCGCCATATTGGATCCACCATTTTGAATTTTCAAAAACTGACCTCAAATTCGTAATCAGCGACCTCGAAAACCCCCGAGTACTCATTTTGGTCAACTTCGCTTAATTTAGTTTTATACAAAACTGATATAGATCGAAATCACTTGAAAATATATTAAAAGTGAAAAAGTAGTTTGTTCAATAATAATAATAAATTTGCTTGAAAGTGGAACTTTGATCGACTGTAACTCTGACAATTTTGAATGGATTTTATTGGTTGACCAATGGTTTGAGAGGTAATTTAATTATCTTTTAAATGGTGATTTATTTTATACATTTGAATTAACTGCTTTCTCTACTGGTGACTTTATGTGACGTCACACCTCGAAAATGCATAATTTGCTGTTCCAAAAAAGTTGCACGAGGGAAAAAAATTTAAAATATGATTTTCTTACTCAAAAAACACATATTAATCGAAAAAAAATGTTTTGTTCGAGTGACAATTTCACTGTAAACCTGTGATATTAAATTGTATTAAATGTTGCATTTAATATTTTAGCAGACACTTGTCAAATTTATTAAAATAAATAAAATTTTAATTTAAATTTAGGAAAATTTATAATAATAAATTATAAATTTCCTATTATAATTATACAGGTACTTCAAAAATCGTGTTAGAAACACTACAAAAGAAGAAAAATGAGTCAGTAATGAGTCAGATATTGCGAAAGATATGTGAGGCAAACACAATAATAGACCGAAAAAAATTACAGAAGAAGTTGATGATTCTATTCGCGAACACATCGACTTATTCGAAAGGATTGAGTCTCACTATTGCAGATCTGACTCCACCAGAGAATATTTAGATGAAAGTCTAAATATCTCGAGAATGTATTCGCTTTACAAAGAATTCATGGAAAATAAAAACCGAACGCCTGTTGCTTCAGAAAGTCGCTATCGATACATTTTTAATAACGAGTACAATTTATTTTTTCATCGACCAAAAAAGGATCAATGCGATCAATGTTCTTCGTTCGACGCATTATCAAAAGAGAACCAACAGCTCGAAAAGTATAAAGTTGCTCATGAAATCCACCTAAGAAATAAATTATTAGCTCGTCAACTAATGCAAGAAGATAATGATATTGCGAAACAAGATTCTTCAATTCTGTGTGCTTCTTTCGATCAACAGAAAGTCCTATCATGTCCAAAATCTCAATTATCATCCATGTACTACAAAAGAAAGCTTTCTATTTATAATTTTACCATTTTAAACTTAAACACCAAAGAGGGTAAATGCAACGTGTGGAACGAGTCATACGGCAAAAGAGGAGCTGATGAGATCAGTAGCTGTCTTTGGTTATTTATACAAGATCAGTGCACTGCTGAAATCAAAGAATTCAATTTTTTCAGCCGCAACTGCACTGGTCAAAATAGAAACCAAACTTTGTTCACAATGTACATCAAAGCTGCTTTGGGTTTCGGAATTACCATTACACATAGGTTTATTTTATTTAAATTTTATTTAATATTTAAATAAAATTGTTTCGACGAAATTTAATAAATGGCTGTCAATTGAGTTATATTAAAGAGTAACTCACAGCGTCCGGATATGCAGGATATCTGGGGGCTTTAGGAAATTAAGATATCCATAGGATATTGCAGGGACATCCTAGTGATATCCTAATTTTCAAATATCCCTAGGACATCCGTGAAATATTTAGAAACATCCCTTGTTGTGAGAGAACTTTAACTATTTTTAAACTTTCAATTTTTTTAAATATAATTAAAAATATTAATTTAAATTTAAAGAAAATAATTAATTTTTTAAAAAATAAATCCATAACAACAGTAAGTTAAAAATAAGTATAGATACCCATCTGTATTTATAATATAAGTCTATATATTGACATACATGTCTCTTCAATATAAATTTGAAAATCATTTATCCTTTAGGTATTTGGTAAAAGGACACACTGAAACAAGTGGAGATTCGATGCACTCAACAATAGAAAAGATTTCTAGAAATCAATCAATTTTCACCCAAGAAGAATGGTGCAATCTAATGAAAAAAACAAAAGTAGAAGATCCTAAGTATTCGGTAAATGAAATTTCACAGGATCAATTTCTCCGGTTTTCAAAACTGTCAGACAAGAAATTTTTGAGAAATGTCAAAACCTCTCAAATAAGCGAAATCAAAGTTATTCCAAACAAAAAAATTCAAGTCATTTATAATTATGAGACAACGCAGCGAACGGAAATGTCTAGTTCCTTGAATGAAAATAGAAATTTGGAAAGATGTTACTCAAGAAAACTTCCATTAGACAGTGCTAAACGAAAATATTTAATGACTTTAATGCAAGATAAATTAATACCTGAAAAATATCATAACACATAATTGACATTAGTTTTGAACCCGTGTATCGTAAAACACTTTTTAAGTTCCAACACTCCCCCTCGATGCAAGGGTGTATTTTTCACAATTTTTCACAGGTGAGCCAAGTCCCAACATCTCGGTGCATTTCTTGTGCTTTGGGCCAGGTAAAGCTTTCGTCAGGATGTCGGCGATCATTTCATCCGTGGGGATGTATTTGATCACGATCTGCTTGTTCCTCACTGCATCCCTGATGAAGTGGTGCCTAATAGCTATATGCTTGCTTCTTGGGTGAAAAGTTTGATTTTCGGCAAGCTTTTGGGCACTGATATTGTCGTTGTAAATAGTGGAACTCGAGAGATCAGCAAATCCCAAGTTCGTCAGTAATTGTTGAAGATACAGGACTTCTTTAGCGCCCTCGGTGAGTCCCATGTATTCTGCCTCCATGGATGATAGGGCTGTTGTTCTCTGTTTCTTAGCTTCCCATGAAATTGGTCCGTTGCTGAGGGTTGTGACGAGTCCTGTATATGATCGTCGGTTGATTGGACATCCACCCCAATCGGAGTCGACGTAGCACTGAAGCGGTTCGGATGAGCGTTTGAAAACGAGTCCTTGGTTGATGGTACCTTTAAGATACCTGAAGACTCTTTTTGCTGCAGTCCAATGAGTTGGTCCGTTGCAATCATTGAATTGACTCAATGAGCTGACCGTGTAGGCGATGTCGGGTCTGGTGGAGACGGCGAGATACATTAAAGCTCCGATGAGTTCCCTGTAGGGCACCTTCTTCTCCCCCTGATCGGTTTCGTTCGGTTTGACGAGTTTTACGTTCGAATCCATCGGTGTTCCAACTGGCCTGCAGTCTGTCATTCCAAATCGATCTAAAATTTCCATAATATAGCTTGATTGATGCATAGTCAACGTACCTTCGTTTCGGGCGAATTCGATCCCTAAGCAGTATTTTATCTCGCCGAGATCCTTGATGGTGAACTCTTCGTCGAGATGTTTCTTGACTTTTTCGATTTTCTTTTCATTCTTGGAGATTATCATGATGTCGTCGACGTATACCGCTACGTAAGTTGGATCTTCCTCATCATTGATAACGTAGATACATGGATCGACGTCTGATGGAACTGCACCAAGTCTTCTCAATGATTTATCCAACGTGGCGTGCCAATTTCGTCCTGCCTGTTTGAGGCCGTAGAGGGATTTTTTTAGTCGAAAAACTGGATCTCCGGTGTTCAATTTTTCAATCATTTCGGTAGCTTCGACGTGAATTTTTGTATTCGGTTTTTCTTTTTCGATAAGGGCCTTTAAAGCTTCGGTGATAAAAGCCGGAGGTTCCAAGTAAATTTCCTCGTCGAGTTTTCCATTTAGATAGGCGGTAGTTATATCAATCTGTTGGATTTTCATGCCAAAATGGATAGCAAGGGCTACGAGTAGACGAATCGAGCTTAACCAGGTCACGGGAGCGAAGGTCTGATTGAAATGTACTCCGGGACGTTGAGAAAAACCGCGTGCGATTAGTCGCGCCTTTCTTCTCACAATGATTCCGTCTGGTCCGAATTTATTTCTCAGAACTATGCGGCTTCCAATGACTTCCACGTTCCTTGGACGGTCGGCGACTTCCCAAGTTTCATTGTGTAGGATTGATTTGAGTTCGTCGGCCATTGCATTGAGCCCTTCTTCTGAATCAGGTCCTGAGACGGCCTTTTTAATTGGGATTTCCGATATGAAGGCGAATTCGGTTTCCATTATCATGGCTTCATCGTTGATCGTGTGGAATAGCTTCCGAGGTCTCCCCCTCTCTCCTGTGCGTTCGATCCTGGGACGTCCTGGACTTCGTCTTGGTGCACCAGGTGGGTTTGCCCCGAGTGGTTCTGCCTCGTGTTGATTTTCCGGGTCGATTTCTTGATCATCGATGAGATCGTCGTCTTCATCTTCGCGTATGAGTTCTTCGTTCACTAATGGGATATTTTCGATGAAAACTTCTTGAATTTTCGATGAAGAGGTTTGTTTGTTTGTTTTTTCTACGGTGTCTTCTGGAGTGAAATCTTCGTATTCTTTGGATTTTGTTGTCTTCGAATTGAGAAAAATGATGTCTCGGGAAATCTCGATTTTTCTCTCTTCTTCAATCCATACGCGGTATCCCTTAGAAATTTCGGAATATCCCAAGAAAGTACCCTTTTTCGTTCTAGGGTCGAATTTTCCTTTCGTGGGATTCGAATTTCGACAAAGGACTTGGCAACCGAATTCTCTGAAGTGGCTAACGTCGGCCTTTTTTCCGGTCCAGGCTTCGTACGGCGTTTTCCCATTCAAACTTTTTGTTGGGCATCTGTTTCGAATATAATTTGACGTTGACACGGCTTCGGCCCAAAATTGAGGAGGAAGTTGAGACTGGATCATTAAGCATCTTGCCATTTCCGTCAAGGTTCGATTTTTTCTTTCCGCCGTTCCATTTTGCTCTGGCGTGTGAGCAATTTTTAATCTTCTTACAATGCCGTGTTTCTTCAGATGATCGTCGAATCCTCGATTTTTGTATTCACCTCCATTATCGGATTGTAAATATTTAATTTTCTCGTTTTGTTGATTCTCTGCCATTTTTTGAAATTCTTTGAACTTAGAAAAAACTTCGTCTTTCGATCTAATAAAATAAACTTCGCACCACTTAGTGTTGTCATCAATGAAGGTAACGTAGTATTTAGCTCGACTTAGAGATTCTACCCTCATGGGGCCGCATACGTCAGAATGTATGATCTCGAGTGTTTTCACTTGTCGCTCCGATTTTCTTGGGAAAGGAGTTCTCGAGAGTTTACCTTGTATACACACTTCGCACTGGAAATCATTCACTAACACTAGGGAGTCGATACCTTTTAAATTTCCGTTCCGTTGGGCGTTGGTAAGATCCTGTACGTTTAAGTGTCCCAGTCGTTCGTGCCAGGTTGTTAGTGTTTCCAAGGATTTTGTCGTCGATTCTGCAAAAATTTACTGAGCACTTTCCTGATTCTCGGGGATGTAATATAATCCACCGATCTTGTTCGCGATCAATTTCGTGTTTCCATCTCGATCAACAATCATGGCCATTTCTCTCTTGAAAATCACGTCGTAGTTGTTTTCCGTAATTTTTCCTACCGAGAGTAAGTTTGTCCTTAAATCTGGTACGTGTAGTGCGTTTTTCAGATGAATGATGTTTTTATTTCCGTAAACATCCGTGACAAAAGAAGCCGTACCTTTTGCCTTTATTTCCGTCGATGCGTCGTTCGCTAAATTTAATTTTCCAGAATCCGTGCTTCGAACATCGGTGAAATCGTTTAATTCTTTGCAGAGGTGGGAAGTGGCTCCGCTGTCAAGACACCATTTCTTGCTGTAATCGTTGATTCCGGCTCTCAGAGCTGATTCTTCCGATTTTCCCTCTGATGTACATAAACTCACGTCTTCTGTATTTTTCGCGTTTTGTCCTTTCTTTTCTTTTAATTTTGTTTCGCATTCAAAAGATTTGTGTCCAAATTTTCTGCATCGATGACACTGAAACCTGAATGGTTCTTTAGAATTTGTCGAACTGTTTTGATTTCGACTTGAATTCTGAAACTTGTTTTTAGACTTCCTAGCCATCATCGCATTTTGTGATGAGCTCTTCGCGTCGTTTTTCCTTGCGTCAAATTCCTCTACGATTTTTACTTTTAGTGTCTCTGGAGTTGGCAAGTCATCTCTGGATTCTATGGCACAACGGAAGTTTTCAAAACTTGTTGGTAGGCTGTAGAGTAGCATGATGGCGAGTAGATCTGGGTTTACTTCTACATCCATTCCGTTTAATTTGTCGACGGCGTCGAAAAATTTTCCAACGTGTTCTCTCGCATAGTCTCCTTCTTCCATCCGTTGTAAAGTCAGCTGTTTCAGGAGTGTCGCCTTCCTGGCCGGTCCTTTAGATTGGTAGATGCCTTTCAATTTTAGCCAAACTTCACGAGATGTCACGCAGCCTTTAACTTGTTTTAATTCCGAGGGACTTATCGATAGAATAATGTCCGATTTAGCTTTGTTGTCGTTTTTTATCCAGGTTGCGATTTCGTTCGCGTTCGCAGCAGTCGGTTCCGGTTTCACTGTTTCACCATTCACATATGTCCACGCGTCACTTTTCACCAATAATGCCTCCATTTGCATTTTCCACGTGTCATAGTTTTCTTTATTTAAAGATTCTATTCTCGTTAGTCCGGATGCACTCATTTTTCCCGAAAAATTGCACACACACACGTATAAATAAAAATTCCGAGTCGCGAGCGAAACGTGGTTATGGCGTCATTCCGAGACGCCAACTTCGATTTTACTTCTCAAACAATTTTCGATAACTTTCTGAGTTATCTGGGCCCATAACCTATTATAATGAGTAATTCGCAGGTTATGATAAACTAATTAGGAAACTATGAATCGATTTAATACTATTTATTTAAGAGAATAATGACAACTTTATTACACGAGTAAGGGCTGTGAGCAATGTATATTGCGAACTGAACTAAACAATGGGAATTAGGAATAGGTTATAATTCACATAAAAAGAGGGCAGCACATAATTGACATTAGTTTTGAACCCGTGTATCGTAAAACACTTTTTAAGTTCCAACAGTTTTGATTAAATTTGAGTACACGCGCTAATATTTCATATAAAATTATTAACTTTTCTGGGTGTTACATTTATTTATCAAAGTGTTGAATAAGCACCTATTTCGAAATTTTATTAATAATAATAAGGTTTAATGGTTCTTCATCTGTATTTTATTCAAATAAATAATACTTAATACATAATAGTGCACTATTCTATTAGTGCAAAAAAAGTAAAACAAAAAATATTACAAGAAATCTGACGAACTTTTGGTATTTTTAGATACTTGATTAATTTGAAAAAAGTGCTTTCATTATTAAATTTTTTAATAAGAATAGCAGAAATTTGAGAAAAAACTTTTTAGAGATGCCTATTATTTATTTCGAGTCAGTATTACCAACTTAAAATAGGAGAGAAAAAACTCTTCGCCGAAATGGCATGTTTTTCAAATATCATCCGAGATGGCATGTTTCACACGGCTTTCACGAATAGGCATCTTTTCCAAGCTTCACGCGGAATGGCATGTTTTTCAAATAACTACATTAGTTTATGTTTAAAAAAATTGTATTAAAATTTTAAACTATTAATATTAAATATTATAATAATAAAATACAACCAAAAATAATTATAAAATTAATGTAGGTAAATAAAAATTTAGTAATATAGAAATTAAAAGTAATAAAATTTGCGTATAATAATTATTAAATATTATAAAAAATTTAATCATCGACAAATAAATGGAACAAAAATGTCAAAATATTAATTGTAAATTCAATACAAATTCATTTTTAAAAAAATTAATTGTAGAAAGATATCGAAGAATAAAAATGTTAATAATTACATAAAATAATATATTACAATTCTAATAAATAAAAAAGTATGTAAATAAAAATACATACTAAAAAAATTCCATCAATAAAAAAAATCCTTCATTCGATTTTACTTAACCTTCAAAAATATTATTAATAAACATTTGAATAATTTAAACTTCTACAATTTTAGCATTCAGCAAAGTAAAAATTATTAATTATTATTATTTATCTAGTGAAATATACTTATCTTAAATACTTTTTTCTTTAATTTATAATTAAAACAAATCAAAATTATTATAAAATACAATAACATTCTAACAACATTCGAAAAAAATAAATTATAAAAAATAAAATTCTGTAATATGATAATTGTTGCTTATAAAGTTTGGGATTGGGGGTGCAAGTCAAGAAGTCGTGCTATGTGGGTTCTTATATTACAAATGTAATGGCGAACTAAAGTGATCAAACTCACGCGAATTCAAATGAATTGACTAACGCATTTATTGCATAAGTCAGATTTTTTTCAAATTTTTTGAAGATCGTTTAGAGGTCGCTATTTTGATTTGTATGCAAAATTTGTGCTTTTTATATAAAAAAATTTTATTTTTTATTTCTAAGTGTTCAATTTTTTTAAAACTATGCGCTTTAGTGGTAGAGGTTACCAAATTGGTAAAAAAAAATTTCCCAACTTAAAAAAAAATGTTTGAAGCTTATTTTTATGACCTTTTAAATGAAAAAAATCGGTCTCCTTCAGGTTCAAAAATACTTTATTTTAATTTAATGCCTCTTTAAATATGTAATTCTTTTTTAAAATGTTTAAACAGACAATATACCTTATTTTGGTAAAAGAAAATTTTGTTAGATATGTTGTATTTGTTTAAAATTAGGAGTCGTCCATAAATTACGTCACACATTTTTTTAACTTTTTTTACTCCCCCACCCCCACTTTTGCGTACATTAGCGACATTTTTTCTGCTGGTTGTCACAAAGTTACTGAACCCCCCATCCCTTTAATGTGTGACGTAATTTACCACTATTTTTTAAATCTTTATTAGATCAAAAATATTTTAAATAACTGATTTTGAGTTAACATAATTAAAATGAACGTTTAATCAAGCACAAGCAGAGGTGCTAAAAATATTGCTCATCTTAAAATTGGCTATTGTAACATCTAAAATTGTTTTTTGAAAACATTTACATTGAAAAAGGAATTTTATTTCTTAGTAGCATTCGATTGGTCGAACCACCGATGATGTACGAAAAATATCCGGTTATTGCCGAGTATAACCGATTGGGTTTCATCACGTAATAGTAATATTATCAATATGTATGTATTAGTATATAGTTTGCAAATATGAGAAATGACTATTTTGAACATTTTATTCAATATTTAGATTTAACAAATTAGATTAATTTAAATAATAATTAAATCAAATGTTTAATTTCATATAAAAAAATTATTTTGAAATATGTGTTTATTATTATTTTGTGTTTTTTTACACAGGTATATAACATATATTTGTAGAAATTCTCTCGCAAGCGGCAATACTTTTTGTTGTTTAGTATATAAAGAACATCCCTTTTTTCTCAAGCATGTATTGCGACGATTACGTGAATGTGTGTATTATTAAAATAAGTTCTTTATATTAGTATTGTATTAAAAGCATGCGTTCCTCAAGAATGTGTAATATGTGTGAGTATATATAATATTATATAATAATAATATTATATATATATTATATAATATATATAATTATATCAGCTTGATAAAAAATTAAAACAAAATAGACGAAAAATGAATTCAATTTATATTTTAATTCTTAATATGTCACATATTATAATAAATAATTTCCTATCAGTAAAAAAACAATGAATTATTTTTTGACTATTAAACATCAATAACTAAATAAATAATCATTTAATAATTTATTTTTATTAAAATAATATAATTATTAATTAAAACTTTCATATTTACATTAAAATTAAAAATATTTTTAATTATCTAAAAATAATTACTTTCGTTGACAAAATACTAAATTTTAAAAAATGTTTTCGTTTTAATAAATAGAATATTGACACCACTAAAATTTGAAAACTGGTCAGTATGTATACATACAACACTGTTGCGTACGAAAAGTGACACTTTTATTAGTCAGGTTGCGAGTTTTTGCATTGGTCAAGTAGCGAGGATATTCAAGTTGCGAATTACACAGGTTGCGGGATTGACTATATATATATGATGTATTACACGCCAAAGTATAAGTCCATCTGCAATTGCAGAAAAAAAAATTTTCGATTTTATTTTTGAAAAGTACGTTTAAAAACACACATTTTAAAAAAAGACTTTTAAAATTGATGCATTTTTAAGGAAGTTATGAGTATTCAAAAATTAAAATTCATGAAAGCTAGTCTCAATTAGTACTAAAAGAAAAAAATCTCAAAATAGTCGGAGATGCAATTGCAGATGGACTTACACTTTGGCGTGGAATACATCATATATTTCAGATAAGTAGCCGATAGATTTGGCATCGCACAATTCAGTGCGTGGGAGTGAACTCTCGAAGTTGCTGAAAATCTTTGTTCGCGAGTCAAAGAATTCATACGATGGCCAACATGTGAAAAAGTCCTTAGAAATGAACGAGAATTCCGTAAAGTAGCTGGACATCCAGGAGTAATTGGTGCAGTGGATGGGTGCCACATACACATAACTGCACCCCATGAAAATCATGAAATTTATTTTAATCGAAA
Organism: Leptopilina boulardi; assembly: GCF_019393585.1. Taxonomy (NCBI): domain Eukaryota; kingdom Metazoa; phylum Arthropoda; class Insecta; order Hymenoptera; family Figitidae; genus Leptopilina; species Leptopilina boulardi. Next base: position 2,043,056 of record NW_026137948.1, on the reverse strand, counting down.
AGGATTCTATTCGATAAATCTACAGGGTACTTGTGACTCGCAAATGCGTTTCATAGATATCTTGACGGGGTGTTGTGGTAGTGTCTACGGTGGTTGCAAATTGACATACATAAAGTAAGTAATCAACATTATAATGCGCATTAAAAAATGACAGGCAGAGTTCCATTAGAACCACCGTTTAAACACTGTTAAAATTTTGGCAGAAACTCTTTCGCCATCGTATATTTGTGAACTAAAAAATCTTTTATAAGAATCATAGTAGAATTAAAACAATTTAAATTTCAGCATTTTACTTATAGTTTAATTAAAAAAATAAGTGATATTTATGAAAAGTGAAATCAAGATTGAATGAATTATGAATTTGGAAGCATTACCATGCGGTGTCATACAAGAATCTTTGTCACATGGATATTTTATAAATAATTAAACAATTATACTAACTAAAGCAAGGAAAAATTTAACTAGGAGTAAAAGGAATTAAATTTGGAATTTAACGATTTGGAAATCATTAAATAAATTTTTCTAAGGCTTGAAAGTAATATGGAAACTTGAAGACACTAATGGATATTTCCTGCTTTTTATTTATCTTTAATATGAATAAAAAAATATAATTACTTTGTTTTTGTGCTTATGGGTTATGGTAATTTGTGCGTTGTTCGAACTTGTGTAGTAAGAATTGAGAATTTTGTTTGAAAGAGGAAAACAAATAAATTAAATATTTAAAATGGAAAACAATTCTTAAATGATGAAGGATGCGATGCCTTCTCCCACATAATCTACCCCTAATAATTGCCAAACAGATATAACAAATGACATTTGTATGATAAATATTAACTCCAGGTGTGATGTGAACGATACAAGCGTGACAAATCTAGAAACTGTTAAAAGAGATAAAGGTGAGGCAAATTTATTGGAAAATTATGAATCTTTAACAGAATTAAATAAATTTAAGCGAACTAAAATTCAAATTGATACAATACCTCCTTTACAATCTCTATCGGAAACCAATCCATCATCTTTTGTTAAAAAAATATTTAACACTTCCTGTCATTCTAAATACTAATATACATCAAAATATGAATTTAAGTCCGTCTTTAAATGCAAATAAAAATTACGATCAACGGTTGGCAACTAATTTAAATAGTCGAAATAAACAACCTCCGCCTAATTCTTTATTCTGGCAACCTACGGGAACATCTACAAATTTACGATTACGATACAAAGAACGTAATTAAATTCCATATATTGTGATGCTCAAATTTTGTTCCGATAATGCTAATGAATCTAACATAGGTAGATAGAGTCTAATTGCTATGGCAACAACAATTATAAATATAACTGCGGTCCACTTACCATCTCGGCCTATGGAAAAAACAGTGTCAAAATAATATGTGAAAATTTTCAAGATGCTAACAAAATCCTTGATTATTTTGAACTTCCTGGTTCTAAATATTATTCTTCCGTGCAAATTTCTTTATTTAAAAAAGGGATTTATTTCTCCAGTAGAAACAAATATATCATTAGAAAATTTTTATATGGAAATGGACAATATATGAGAGATTCTTTTTCAATCGCCCCAGCCCAAAAAGTCAATGTTCTGGGATTGGCTTCATACTTTGGTAAATTGTTGTCCTATATGATAGTAATAAATCCCTAAAATATAAACTCATTAAAAAAATATTTGTAGAAAGTAGAGGGGGTTGAAGTTTTGACGTTAAGGGTAACATTGTCATTTTCAAATCCGTATAACTATGACAAAAGTTAATGGATTTTAATTTATCTATAATGAATTTTAATGCATTTTTCACGTAATTTTCAAAAATGTATATGAAATTTAACAAAAAAAATTTTTGACCCCTTTTTTTCCAAAATCAACCCTTATTTTTCAATTTTCACCCCTTCGGGTATTTTTTTTTTATTTTATTTTCATTGGAAAGCTGAGGTTTTTTCCCATGAGCTATGTAAATACGAAAGTGGGACAACAATAATTTTGCGAGAAACATAATATTAAATTAGGCGGTGCCTACCTAAATCCTCAAATATGGTCTCCAGGTATACTCCTTATCGACACCGCCTACTTTAATATTTTGTTTCTCACAAAATTATTGTTGTCCCATTTTCATATTTACATAGCTCATGGGAAAAAACCTCAGCTTTCCAATGAAAATAAAAAAAAATAAAAAATACCTGAAGGGGTGAAAATCGAAAAATAAGGGTTGATTTTGAAAAAAAGGGGTAAAAATTTTTTTTTTTAAATTTCGTATACATTTTTGAAAAGTACGTGAAAAATGCATTAAAATTCATTATAGATAAATTAAAATCCATAAACTTTTGTCATAGTTATACGGATTTAAATATGACAATGTTATCCTTAACGTCAAAACTTCAACCCCCTCTACTTTCTACAAATATTTTTTTAATGAGTTTATATTTTAGGGATTTATTACTATCATATAGGAGAACAATTTACCAAAGTTTGAAGCCAATCACAGAACATTGACTTTTTGGGCTGGGGCGATTGAAAAAGAATCTCTCATATTTAAGCTCAATGTTATATCTTTGAAACGTCGTACATTCGACAACACACCTATTGAAACAATTGAAATTGTCTTTGGTACTTCCTTGGTTCCTAAAACAATTAAAACTTACCATTATTTGTTTTTTTACACTAATTACTCCCCCCCTCGGAGATGTGACTTTTGCCAGAGATTTAGACACACTGCTTACCAGTGCCGCTCAGCCCACCCTGTGTGTGAATTTTGTACACAACGTCATCGGTCATCTGAATGCGTCAATACGATACAACACCCAAAATGCAATAATTGTCGTGAACAACACATCGCTTCCTCTAAAGAATGTCTGAAATATGAGTTCGAATTCCAAGTATCGAAAATATCTTATATCTAAGTAACAAATTTGGAATCTTCGTATTAGGAAGGATCTAATACTAACATCGCAATAATTGCAATGTACATTCCTCCTACAATAGCGGATGAATGGACTCAATTTTTGGACTAATTTCCTCAGTCAACACAAGTATATATTTGTAAAGATTTCAATTCTCATTCCCCAATGTGAGGACATATAAATTATAATCAAAATGGATCAAACATCTCAGAAATACTTGATAGATACCCTCTCGTTGTTTTAAACACAGAGAATCCAACATATTTTAATGACAACACAGGATATTCAAGTATTCTCGATTTAATTATATCAACTCCCATGATAGCATGTACATCAGACACTTTTGTGCGGGAACAATCATATTCATCAGATCACCATCCTGTCTTCACAGAAATTAGTTTATCTCCAAACTTTTCAATTCCCAACAACACGAGGATTAAAGTAATCAATGTCAATTGGGAAGATTTTGAAAAAATAGATCAAAAAATAGAAGCTCTAGAAAATAAATTTTTATAAAACCCTGATGCAGTTTATTTAAATTTCATTCTTGAAGTCATATAGTCCTTAAAAAATTCCGGTGCACAAATTCCTAAAAAAACAGAACGTCCGCGACAGACCAAACGCATATCGTGGAACGATAAATGTGACTAAGCCATAAAAAAAGATCAATTGCTAGAAAAAATTTTCTTCGAGATCAATCACCTCACGCCGTTAAAGTATATAAAATAATCGACTTAGAAATAAAAGTTTTCTTAAGAAAACAAAAATCATATAAACAATTCTGACAAACAATTAAAACGCATCTGGGGTATAATCAAATCATTTCAATCACGTAATTCTCCCAGATCAACTAATACAATTAATAATTTAGACTCCGATGAAATTAAAAAACTGCAAGATAGTTTAGTTAATCCTAATATCCCTCCAATGCATATTCCGAATAATGAAGTTGTTGATGAAACTGATCCAATGAACAACCCATTTTCCATAGAAGAATTTTATCACGCTCTAACTTTATGTAAGAAGGATTCGGCTCCAGGGATAGATTCCATCAGTTATCAAATAATTAAAAAATTGCGAAAAACCCCAATAACATTTTTAGGCAAATGGATTTTAATGAAACTTACCACTTAGGGGTTTTTGGGGTCGCTGACTCCGAATTTGAAGTCAGATTTTTAAAATTCAAAATGACGGACAAGTTTTGTAAAAATTCATCTGATTCACTTGAAATTCATTACTGGGGTGTTTTCGGGGTCGTATATTACAAATATTATATCTGATTTTCTATTCGCTGTTTTAGGTGAATGTACTAAACTTTGTCTTCATGACAAAGGGGAAAGAGGAACCTTACAGAGGGAAAGAGAACTTTCATTTTCGACGGGTAAATTTTTTTTTAATTTTTAAAAAATAATATCGGATTCATAATCAGCGACCTCAAAAACTTCTGAGGGAAAAGTTTGAATCCAATCAGCGAGATTTTTAATTTTTTCGTCCGCCTTTTTTAATTTTTAAAAACTATTACCGGATTCGTAATCAGCAACCCCAAAAATCTCCGAGTAAAAAGTTTTAAGCCAATCCGTGTGATTTTGCCTCCTCTCCTCCCGAGGAAGCTTTCTATTTTAATTTTTCGTTCACCATATTGCATCCGCCATTTTTAATTTCACAAAATTCGTAGAGAATTTCAATGATTTCTAAATTTTGAATGCTTATAACTTTCTTAAAAATGCATCAAATTTAAAAGTTTTTTTTTTCAAAATGTGTGTTTTTAAGCGTACTTTTAAAAAAAATTGAAAAATTTTTTTCAAACGATATTACAATCAAATTTTTAAGTTTTAAAATTAATAAGTTTAATAAAAAAAATAAATAAAAAGTTTCAAATTCAACAAATTTTAAGCCTGGTTACCCAGCAAGAAGGAGTGGATTAAGAGACATTAATTGGCATTGGAAAAAACAGACAATCGAATGCCTTTAAATGCCAATGAATTCCGTTTCTTTCCTGAATCCCCTTTAATGCCCTCTGTAGATTATAACTTGATTAGTTTCAATCCGTTTGAATCCATCAAAATTTTATGTAAAGTTTGAATGCCGTTCAATGCCTAACTAAAAATAAAAAGTTGAATGAAGCCAATGCCATCCAATACTATTTGCTTTTAATCCCTTTCAATTACCTTTTTAAGTATGAATACCCTAACAGATGAATTCTTTTTAATCCTTTTTACAAAACTATTAATTTTAATACCTTTTAATGCCTTGTATGTAAGATGATGTGGAATAGACGAATGCCATTGAATGCTTTTTTTGAGAAATTAATTTGAGTACTATTTAATGCCATTCAATATAAAAAAAAGAGTTAAAAAGCGAATGCTAAATAATATTTTTATTATTTATGTAATAAATGAATAATAATTTATAATTAAATTATTAAAATAAATTTTCAATTGAAAAGTTTAATTCCTATAAAATATTGGAATAATTGTTTTTTAAACATTTATTCACAAAAATAATACATAGATTTCATAAAATATATTTAACAAATAAATTACTCAGGTTTGAAAAAGTTCTTTTTAAATGTTTTAAATTTTATTTTGTATAATTACTTAAAATAATTTTGCTTTAAAAATATATGTTTTATGTTGTTTATTTTTATTTATATTATAAAGACATTTTAGCATTATATCATTTTATTTTGTTTGAAAAAAAATTTTTAATTTAAAAATAAATTAGTTCTATATAAGTTTATCATTTTTATTGTAAAAAATACAAATATAAATTTATCAAATCGCATATAAAAATACAATAAGTTTCAAATTTGCAAAATATGTTATTCAAAATCATTACGTATACAATCAATTTAAAACTCACAAAGTCATTAATTTAAAATTATTTTAAATTAAACTATTGTGCCTCAATTATGTTTGGAATGAGGCTCCGACCGTTGAAGTGCACGAGGCATTAGAAACAAGGAACCTGGTCGTCCCGGAGACGATTTTTCGGTGTTCACGTTCGCTTAACGCGCTGGGTTCCTTGTGATTGGTTAATTACAACGGAAAAATTACATTCTGATGGATTCAACTAATCACAACTGACGCTCATGACGCAATGTTTCACCAAAGATATTCACGCAGACAGACGCAGAAGTAAAAGCACGCGCGCACTGCAGAGACAGGATAGGTTGCTTCATACCTAGCCTTACCTTGTTACTTGATAGCAACCGGCGCGGCATGCAGCATGAAAAGTAAATTTTTCGTTGTGTGATTACGTGTTTGTTCAGTGAAATTATTGTTTTCTATTTGAGTTGTGTAAAGTTATAAACGCGTTAAAAAATGTTTGCAAATGTTTTGTTACTTTCTTGTAATTTCAAAAAAAAATCTCTCAAGTGAAGGTTACAAAGAAGAAAGCATTTGCAAGGAAAAACACGAGAAGTGTTATCGGTACTAGGCTTGAAATTGAAAGTGAGAATAGTGCTAATGGACAAATTGTTTCTGATGTCGATCAACATGAGCTCTCTTCTCAAGAGGATTCGCAAATATCTGCTAATATTGATCCACTCTCTAATGATGATTTACAACAGCTTCTTGCAGACAAAAATGTGCAACAGCTTCCTGCTGACGACACTTTGCAAGAGATAATAGATTTCGAATTTGTTCCGTTTGAACAAAGGGCAGTAGTAACAGAAGACGTTACAGAAGCGTTACAAGCTTAAATTAAGTTTTTTCGTTCACTGTTTTAAAATTTTATATTTTGTCATAGATTAAATCATCTTTGTTTTATATTTTGTACTACTATATCGAACATGTTATATCACGACATACAACAAAAATTGTATGCAATACCACAAAAGATTTTAAGTCTAGTCAATTATTATTTACGAATAAAAAATAAATGATTAAAAAATATATTTGCCATAGAAAAATATTTCTTTTTTTGTAATTAATTTTAATTTGTTTTTATTCTTTCTAATTTTTATTCTATATAGCGTAAGAAAAAAATGGTATTAGTTGGCATTAGAAAACATTCATGTGAATGCTATTTAATGCCGTTTAATGCCGTTCTTTCATTTATTCCTTTTAATGCCTTTTAATTCCCCATAATACACTTGTAGGGATTCAAAAGTATTCGGAAGAAAACGGAATTAAAAGGCATTGAAAAGTTTCAATACATTTCAATGACATCCTTCTTGCCGGGTAGGTCGTGAGCCAATGATTTTTTTAATATTTTCGTATTTTTTATCAAAATTTTGAATTTTTTCAAATGGTACTTAATTACTATTTAAATTTTTTTTTAAAAAAAGATAGCTTATAATAATATGTGTAAGAATTTCAAATGTCAAATACCTGTGAGTCAGAAGTGAAAGAATTGTAATTTTCCGTTTGTTGAGTGGACAATCCGTTCGAGTTCGATAATCTCTTGAAATCATTGAGGGCGTAATTTCCTCGCGTGAATCGTTTCAATAAATAAGACAAAACTGGAAGCAATCTACAAATCTTCTCCGGTTCTTGATTAATAAGTAAAATAGCATTGGAGATCGCCAAAACATTTACCGGTATACTTAGGACTTGTGTCCATTTTTGCCAAAGTTGTGTGGTAATATTGACAGATTGGCAATTACCATAAACTGCTGCACAAGTTTCTTGTTGAATTCTATTAGCCATTTGAAGAAACATGTATTCATAGAGAGGCCAAAGTTGAATATTCTTTGAAAATTCAGCTAATTCTGTTTGATTTAATAAGTCTTCAGGCTTTGATTCATTTATTGGATTAGAGTGTTCTAATATTAAATTATTTTTCACGCAAAATTCTTTAATTTTCAAAAGGTGTTCTTTAGTCTCTTCATTGAAACAATGTGTTTTGAAAAACATTTGCCAATGTGAAAGCAATTGTTGTCGAGCATCTAATCCATCTTGAGATATTAAAATTATTAAATTTGAAATCATGTTTTCTTCATTATTGCAATTTTTCCATGGATTTAGGCAATTTGTCATGTATAACAATTTTGAGAATGAATCCGCAATGATTTTTGAAGATAGTGGTAGTGGTAGGCACATAGCGGCTTTGAATTTTTTAGCAAGCTTGAAGACAGGATTGTATAAAACAAATAATTCTTTATTGGTGTTATCTATCATTTTGGATAAATTTTTAATCTCAGTTTTACAATTTTCACTTAAAAATTTATTAGACAAGGTTGAAATAAATACTTTCAAAAATTTTATCAACCATTTATAGTGAACTTTTAAAAGTAAACTGATTTTACTGAGATTAATGAATTCTGTAGTTCGCTTTTTATCAATTTCAAAAACGAGATTTCCTAAATCACAGTACCTTTGATACCATTGAAGATTTCGTCTAATTTTAAAGTAATCTGTAGTATTTAGTGTTAATGGTTCTCGAAGTATGATATTAAAAAATTTTCGAATTTGATTTGTAAATGGAGTGAAATTATTTATTAAAGACTCATCCTTAAAAAGTATGTTTATGGTACCGTTCATTACTTCAGTAGAATATCTTCTAACAGTTTCTTTCTTAGACAATTGCCTCATTAATAAATCGTTTTCAATTTTATTCCAATAAAGAAGTAAAGCTAATCTGTTTGCATCATAATGAGTTTTCTCTTTTGCTTCTTTTGTAAGAGCTCGCGGTAGATAAAGTGCATCCCATGGTAAAGAATAATTTGGACATTGAAATTGGAATGATAAAATTTCTTTTACCAAATTTTCACAAATTGCATTTGCTTCATTATAATTTTTTAAAAGCCATTTATTTCGCAGTTCAACATCGTCTACTGAAGATTTTTCGAAAAATTCCATTAATACATACGGAAGAATTTCATTAATGGTCATATTTTTAAGTTCTTCAAAACGATCCAAGTTTAGAAATACCGCTAAATCATTTAAGTTAGAAGATTGAAGGAATTGAATGTTCTCGATAAAGTAACTAAGTAACACTCCTTGTTGTTTTATTCTTGATAACTTTGAATTTTCTTGACTATCTTCAACTTTCCAAGTTATTGTTTCTAAGTTAATAGAAGTTTCATCGATATCAATAGCATTACAAAAATGTGTGATTGTTTCTTGAATTAATAATTCCAGACGATTTTTTTCTTTACTTATCGCTCTCGCTTTTATGTACACATCTTGACAACTAGTTTCGATAGCTTGTTTTAAAGAAAAGCCCCTTGAAATTTGTTGCTTTATTAAAAATGCCGATTTCAGCAGAAGTGTAATATTCAAAGTTTCTGTTGTTGAAATATCATGCGAAATTTTCTCATGAATTTCCAATAGAACATCTTGATATTTTTTATTTGTAAGACCGGAATTGAAGAGGAGAGATCGGACATCGAGATCTTTATTAAATGATTGATCTTGATCGAGTAAAAATATTTCCACACCACGATTTCTCATTGCTCTCGAAATTTCTCCATATTTTGGATCCATCGTTAGAAAAAGTCTAAAATTTTCATGTGGTTTAATTGTCATTATATTTCCATCAATTGTAGTGCCACGTTCGCCAATTGTAAGAACACCATTTGGTTCTAATAAACCATTGAGTCTATCCAATAAAGCAGGACTGCAAAAATTCACCTGATCTACTAACAACCAAGAACCCTCTTGTAAACACTTGACTAGTAAACTATCTACCCATTCAAATTTACCTCCGGCATTTAAACAACGCTCTTGTTCTACGATTCTTGAGAGACTTTCCAATTTCTGTGATATATCATTCAATTCTTCAAGATGAATATCTAAACTCTTCATGATTATAACTAAACGTAATAACGCGTTCAGCTTTTGTAAAAAGAGTTGACTGGATGTAGATTTGCAATTCTGAATAATATTTCTAACGCTTTCTAAACAATGATGGTAATGCCTGCATGTTTCAATATTATATTTGGATATTCTCATTTTTAAACAGTCGATCATTAAACTTTCCGTGCGTTCAAAAAGTTCCTCGAGATGTCTATTATAATCCGTTTGCTCGAATCCACCTAAAATTTCATTTGTATCCATTTCGGAATTGACGACAACAGTTTTTAATTTTTGTCCAGCTAATTGACTAATTACTCGAACAATACTGCTTTTTCCACTAGCGGGACCACCGACAAGAATAGACATCCATTTCATATTAATGCATTGTGCAAGACTTCTCAATACTTTCATTTGATCTCGCAAAAGTAGTAGGTCCTCTTCATAAAATAATGACTTGCTTCGATTTAAAACTATATCACCAAAATATAATTTATCACTAGTAACATGTAAAATTGGCTGACTAGAAGAAAGAGGATATCTATTTACTGGAAATATTTCTTCATATATTTTAATTACTGTCTCTTTATCAATTTTAGTTCTCATTCTATCGGCATAAATCAATTCCACACAGCATCCAGGATTATAAATTAAATCACTTTCATCACACTGACATTTTGCTGAATAAATAGTTGCCTCACACCATCTGATAACGTCACGTAAATTCATTTCCCATGGAGATCCATTCAAACCCCATAAAACACCAGCCTCTGATGATACTCTAGTGTTAAAATCAACCATCCTGTGCACTAATTCCTGTGACAATTCAGGAAATTGAGAGTAACTTATAAATTTAAGATCTTCATCCGTCAATGTACTGACAAAAACCTGAGTAAATCGATTTAAAAATGATTTTGGCAATCCTCGCCTCGCACCGCCTTGCTTCATTGGATTTTGACAAGCAAAGAATTTAGTTTCCGAAGTAATAGTAAAAGTCTTAGCAAGTTCTGGAATAAAGAGTTCGCCACGATGATCAAAACAAGCATTCAAACACTCAAGAACAGAAGGAGAAGCTAAATTCAATTCATCCAGTAGTATCCAATGTCCAGCTCGTAAAGCACGCAAAAATGGTCCATCTCTCCAGGAAAATTCTCCTCCTTTACCACCTTCAACGGGTAAATCAGTTCCGAAAAGATCACAAACATCTGTCTGATCACTCAAATTAATTCTGAATAAAGAATGTCCAGAGGCCATAGCAACAGCAGACACTAAACTTGTTTTTCCAACTCCTGGACTCCCTTCCAATAAAATTGGTTTCTTTATTTGCATCGCTCTTAAAAGTTTAAATGTATTTAGCTTTGTTGTTGAAGAGGAAAAAGTAAATCTCTCATCATTCACCTCGCAATCATCACCTCGCTCAATAAAAAAAGGCTCAATACCAAATATTTTTTCTGTAGAAATTTTTAAATTTTCTACTTCTGTTAGTTTTTCAATAGAAAAGGTTCCCAAAGAACGTAAGTGTCGAATTAAAAACTCTAAGGCATTTTCTTTAAATTGTTTCAAATTTTCAGTATTTGTTCCAAGTCCATCAATATAGGTCAGACAAGCTCCCTGTAAAATTGCATCCGCTAACGATAATTTACTCTTTGTTGAAATATTAATAAAATCAACCCAACTTAAGAGATCTCTTGTGCTCACCATGAAAGTTTTCAAAACATCGTATCTTTTCATCCAATCAATAAAATTTAAAATACACGAGGAAATATCTCCTCCTCTCTCAGTGAGACTAACATCAAGATTATGCTTTATTATAATCCTTAAATCATCTTGTTCTGTGCAAGGATCACACCAAATTTCTGTAAATCTATTACGTAATGCAGGAGAAAGTTCCTTTTTTCCATAATCACCACCAGGATTCATAGTACCCACGAAAAGAAATTCTTCTTTAGCGACAACAATGCTGCCAAGTTTATCCGGATTTGTTAAATCGATTCCCTTTTCAGCCAAAACAAGAGTACGCTCAGGCTCTAGTAATGAATTCAATCTTTCAAGCACACTGTCATCGGCTAATGAAATTTCATCAGCTAAAAATAAATCTCCGTTCCTCATGGCATGAATCAAAGGACCGTCAACCCATTCGAAAAGTTTTTGATTTTCACTCTGACTCACTCTAACTGGACGTAAATTTCCCAGAAAATCCGAAGATTCGGTATGCATATGACAATTGACAACGTGCAATTTTTGCCGCTGAATCGCAGCTACCAATTGGCAAACTGTAGTTTTACCGCAACCCGTTTCACCAACGAGTAAAACTGGTTCTCGAAACTGACTTGATTTTCTTAGTAAAACTGCCATTCGTCTCAAATGATAAGTCCACACTATATGTTTAAATTCTGAAATATCTTCTCTTAGTATTTCCTCCAAAATGTGTCGCGTAACCGGCGAAGTAGTTTCACTCAAAGTAAATAGATCTTGTGGTCTTACATTCCGCTTCAAATGCTTTTTGATCACTTCTCTTATCTCGGCTTCTTCCTTCGGAAGACGAACTTTAGCAGCAAGTACTAAATAACCCTCGTCAGCTAAATGTTGACTCCAATCGTATAATCCTTCACCACTTTCTGGTGCCAATCGATATCTTTCACCCCATCGAAATAAATCTCTCAATGTTATAAAACCTTTTTTTCCAGCAAATGCAGCCGTTGTTTTTCGTCTAACTTGAAGATCTTTCATCAAATTGATAATCTGTTTACAATATGATTCAGGCATACTGCATCTTTTTTGCAATATTTCCTGCAATTCTATCGGTGGTATTTCATCGAAATGAAATTCAACAAATCTATTTCTGAAGGCTCGAGAAAGAACTTTTCGTCCTCCATAGAGTCCAGGTGGATTTTGCGTTGCGAAGAGCATAAACTCGTTATGAGCCCTTACAACCTGTTGTGTCTCCGAAATGAATAGTTCTCTATTGTCGTCTAGAACTCTGTTCAATGCTTCAAGAACATCACTTGGAGCCAAGTTCAATTCGTCAAGAATAATCCAATATCCTTTGCGCATTGCTTCAACCAATATACCTTCTCGAAAAACAAGTTTCCCCATTTCATCAGCCACGTAGCTGCCGACATATTCTTGCAAGTCTGTATGTTCATGATTATTTATACGCACACACACGTGACCGGATGCTTTCGCTAAATAAGTTATCAAGCTCGTCTTTCCCACTGAAGTGTCCCCCTGCAACAAAATCGGCATCTTCCCTATTGAGACAGCTCGAGCAATGTCTTTAAGATTACGTCTAACAGACACCGTCAATATATAATTTTCCGGTGTTTTGGGAGCCTCACTTCCTCTTGTAATCCAATAGCCCTCAAAATTAATATACTCCAAATCGTTTTTAGGCCTTGAAATGGGACTAGAAAGTATTCTTTTTGCTAATTTTTCATCAAGCATAGACTTTTTGATCAAATGTTCAACAATGGGATACGATTTATGATCAAGCTGAGTCAAAAAACTCAAACAGAATGCTTCAAACAAAGATCTTAATTCATATTCACATGGATTAGCGGCAGTGATACTTAAAGCTCTACACAATGTTCGTAAACTATAATGTGGTTTATTCATTGTGCCATCGAATAAAATTAAATGCGCTTCTTTTCTTAAACTGATGTAAAAATTAACAATAGCTTCATGTTTACATTGTAAATTCATATGCTTGAGATATGAGTCGACTAATATTTGTAAATCAATTTTTGACGTTAATTCGTCAACGAAAAATTCTGTAAATCTATTTCGAAAACCAATGGGTAATTCCTTTTTTCCAACATCCGTTGCTGGATTCATACATGCAAATAGAGTGAAATCTGGATGTCTTTTAATTAAATCTTCATCGCCTCTTTCCAAAAGAGATAAAGAACCAGAAGAACCTTCAAGTAAACCAGACAAATATTCCAAAGTTTCTGCATTAGCCAAATTAATTTCATCAAGAAGAACCCAGTATCCTTTCTGGATGGCTTTGACGAGACTTCCCTCCACGAAAGCAAACCCTAAAGCTATGTTACCTTTCACTTGTGTTGAAAGTTTCTCTATTTTTAAAAGAAGCTTCTCCCATGTCTTTACTTTAGAAGAATCTTTCAATCTATTTATTGCTCTATTAGCACTGACAGTCATTGCTTTTAGAAGACTATCCCATTTCTCTTGATTGTAACAGAAAGCAATAGCTTCTAAATATTTCTTATTGGGTTCAACGGCAAAATACGATCGGAAGAGTAACTCAAATTCTTCTCTAATGGGTTTTATTAGAAATTTCAAATCTACCGGTTTGTATCCTCCTAATAAATCCGCACTTTCACTTAGCTGATTCATATTAATGACAATAAGAGTGTTTCCCGTACTCTTAGCAAGATATTGTATTGAACTTGTTTTTCCTGTTCCAGTCTCACCAACCAGTAATACGGGTTCTTTCTGAGTAACGCAACAAGCTATGCGTTCTAACAAGCAGGCAGATGGACGTGTAAAAGAAAATGTAACATTTCTTTTTTCGATACTCGCATAAGATGCTGTTTTACAGGGCAATTTTGCCCGACCAACTATGAAATCCTTTTCACATGTTATGGGTGGTTTGTAAGTCTGGAAAATATTTTCTGCATTTACTTTATTGATGCCTAATTTGTGCCCAATTGCAATTACCAAAGATTGTCTCTTTCCTGAAATAAATATAAAAACCAAATCAATGTTTTGATATTAAAAAATTCAGGCTTCATATAGAGATTCTAAAAAATATTTTAGGAGAAATAGGGGACTATTAAGGTACTATGAAAATTACACAAGTAAAATTAGAGGGTTAATTTATACGCTAAACCACAAATTTAGTAAGGCTTTGAGGTATTTTTGTTGTGCGAAAACATATTTTATAATTTTTCATTCACAAATTAATAAAACTGAGGTTTCTCAATTTAATTATATTTTCAAGAATTTTTATTTACAATAACTTTTTAAATTTAATTGAGACAAATTTTCAAGATTTTACTTCAATAGGACAAATTTTTGAAAAAAAAAATTTAGTTATATTTTTAAAGAAAATTTAAGTCTAATTTATAAACTAGGTGTTCATTTCATGACCATTTAGCTTCCTCATCATAATACACTTATATTCAAGATTAAAAGAAGGATTACGACTAACATAGTGATCAATTTTATAAATATTGATAAAATTTAAACTTTATATACATCAATCGATTCGTTTTTATGCCAGGAATATAATTTTGACAAGAATTAATTAAAATTTCTAAAAAAGTTATTTTAAAAAATACAAAAACTATTTTTTCAAAAAATCAAAAAAATGATTTAATCTATAGATTTATGTAAAACATGAACTCTATATAGGTTAATCAATTCATTTTAATGCAAGAAATTAGTTTTTCTAACCAAACAAAATTAAATTTACAATAAAAAAGTTTTGTAAAAAATTTTTTTTCAAATTTTGAAAAAATTGTAAAAAATAAAATGTTGTGAATATATTCGGAAATCCTTGTGTCAGATTTTAGGTATTAATGATTAAAATAAGTATACAAAATTTCTGGACATTGCGTTAAAACGTTTAAGAGATAATTTGTATACAATATTTTGTGACATACACACACATACATCTGGACATTTGCTTAGGACTTCATATATATTCATTCTAGATGAAAAGGAGTCCATATAAACCAATTTTAAAAAATTGAAAATCGTCACGAATGCAAAGCTTCCTCATGAGGAAGCAAAATTAATAGAATTTAAAATTTCGTCAAAAATTTTAAATAGTAATGGAATTTTAGAAAAATTTTAATTAAGAAATGTTTTAAATAATTGAATTTTTGAAAAATTAGATTATTTTTTAGAAATAATTAATTAAATAAAGAATTTAAGTTGAAAATAATTGAAATTATTGTCAATTTGAATTAATGAAAAATATTAACAAAATTTTAAACAATAATTTAATTTTAGAGAATTTGGAATTAAAAACAGGTTTAAATAATTTAATTACTGAAAAAAATTAATAAAAAATATTTAAATAATTAATTTACCAAAGAATTTTAGAAACAAATTTTACAAATAATTTAATTTCATGATATTTTTAATTAAAATTTTCTTAAATTGGAATTACAGCTTTTTTTTATAAGCTTCAGACAATAACTGAATTTTAGACAAGTTTTAAGTTGAAAATAGTACATTGTGCAACTAGTGGGGAAAGTGGGTGATTTTTCGAGAGTGAAGTTTGCTGCTCGAGCGCAGCGAGAGTAGCAATCACTCGAGAAAAATCATTCGTTCCCACGTGTCGCACACGACGTTTTCTCCAACGCCTCGCAAGGAAATGCATTTTAATTAATTAGGAAGAATTAACAATGTATATATGCTTTATATATAATGACAATTATTTGGTTTTTTAAAATGAACAATATTTTATTTAATTAATTAATGTTTAACTTGCCCAATATTTTTCTAACAAAGAAAGTTGCACTTTTCGAGCAGGCGTTGGAGAAAATAATTTAAATAATTCAGTTTTCGAAGAACTTGATTAAAGTTATTAGGAATAATAAATTTAACAAAGAATGTTTTTAAAAACGTTTAGAACTAATTCAATTTTTGCAGATTTGTTATTCAAATTATTGTAAATTGTAGTTAATGAAAATTATTAACAAAATGTTATACAATAATTGATTTTAGAGATTTTTGAAATTGAAAAATTGTTTTAAATAATGAAATTTTTGAAGAAATTGATAAAAATTATTAAAAATAATTAATTTTGTAAAGTATTCTAGTTAATATTTTTTTGATGTAATTCAAATTTGTAAAGATGTTTATATTTTATACTAAAAAAAGTAGTATTTATCTAAAAAATGTTTTTAAAAGTCGAAGAAGTCACATTTTATTAAAGTAAGTCAAAATTAGTCGCATTTATGGATAAAAGTCGAAAAAGTTGTGCAATCTGAGGCTTACAAAATGTAATTTAATAGAAATTCTGTCAAAACTTTTTGATAGGTATTAAATTTTCCTTGGATAGGCTTTGATGAATTTTGAATCTAAATTCTTTGATTATACATAATGTGTTAGATATTTATTTAATAAAGAGGCGTGCGTGAGGCGAGGCGAGTTATTATCGCGGCATGCTGGAACTCAATGCCTCGCCGGCAGAAAAGAAAAGCTAAGAAAGCTCTGTACTGGTGGAATGACGAGCTAGCCCGTCTAAGAAGAGAATGCCATGCAGCGAGGAGGAAGTATACCCACTCTAAGGGAGACCTCCTGCTGCAAGAAGAGTGGCATAAAGCCAGGCAGATCTTCAAGCGGGCTATAAGGAGTAGCCAAAGAAAGTGTTGGAAGGACCTGATCGGAGAAGCGGAAAATGACCCATGGGGGTTGGCTTTTAGAGTAGTTTCTAAAAAACTAGTTTCGCGGCAAAAAAACCCCCGGTCTGGACAATCCGATTTGGGTCCGAAAAATCATACCTTCTTTGTTCCCCATGTTGAATCTGGCCCCCGAGAGGACTATACTCACTGTGTAGGACAGAGGGAGGAACTCTTCACACTTGAAGAGCTTAAAAAGGTGGCAAAGACGTTGAAAAATGGCAAAGCGCCAGGCAATGATGGAATACCCAACGAGATTCTTAATGAAGTTATCGCTGTGTATCCGGAGCTACTTCTCGACGTCTTTAATACATGTCTGGAGTGTGGAAGGTTTTTCAGTGACTGGAAAACACAGAAGTTGGTCCTCCTTAGGAAGGGGGATAAACCTCTAGATAAAGTCTCATCGTTTAGACCAATTTGTTTATTGGATACGATGGGTAAACTTCTAGAGGGAATGATTCTGGAGAGACTACAGAGAATCCTGGTAGGCGAACGTAGCTTATCCGAAAACCAGTTTGGCTTTAGAAAGGGTCGGTCAACGGTAGACGCGATTTTAGCGGTTGTTGAAAAGGCACATAAAGTCAAATCAGGGAAAAAGAAGGGATTTTGCGCACTCGTAGCCATAGACATACGAATCGCGTTCAATTCCGCGAGATGGGATAATAGTATCGAGGCGATGAAACGTAAAGGGGTGCCAACCTATCTGTTGCGAATGATAGATGACTATCTGAGCGATAGATGGGTTGTGTACGAGAGCGATGCAACCATATGGAACGTCATGTATGACGGTTTCCTGAGGTTGGACTTACTGGAAGATACGTTTCCAACCGGGTTCGCGGATGACGTGCTTTTAGTGTGCTGTGCGGACGAGATAAATCTTTTACAGATAAAACTCGATGATAGTCTGCGACGAATAGGGTTTTGGTTGGACCGACATGCCCTGAAAATGGCTGTTGAGAAAACCGAGGCTCTGCTCGTCACAGACCGGAGAGACTTCCGATTCCCACGGTTGGAAATTGGAGTATCTGTAGTTTCATGGGGGACAAAACTGAAATACCTGGGAGTGACGTTGGACAAACGTTTGAGTTTCGGCCAACATATTAACATCTCGTCACTCCAAGCCACCGAATGCATGGGAAACCTTTCGAAGATGATGCCCAATATCGGTGGCTCCAGGGAAAAGAAACGTAGACTAGTGGCGACTGTGGTTTAATCAAAGCAGATTTATGCTGCCCCTGTTTGGGCTTCGGCCCTAAAGTTCCACTGTATCTCTGACCGGCTCCTCGCGGTCCAGAGAGACCCGGCACGGAGAATTGTGTCAGCCTTCAGAACGATGTCTACTTGCGCTGTTCTGGTACTCGCTGGATTAACGCCAATGGATTTATTGGCGATGGAAAGGAAGGAGATCTTCCATCTTAACAAAGATCTGGCGGGTACTTCAGAGCATAGCGATAGACTCACACGGTGGGTCTGAGTAAAGTACAACCCAAAGAAGCTTGCGTATCAAAATTTCTTCTTGATTTCTTTTTTAGGATGTCTCCTGATAATTTTGAGCCCAAAAAGAAAACAATCGCCTGAGCCGTTTTTGAAAAAACTCATTTTTTCGATATTAATTAACATATTTTTGAAAAAAATATATAATTGTAAGGTTATTATGGGCTTAATTCATTTAAAATAACCGAAATTAATGTTCCATAGGTGCTCAATTCTTTGCAACAATTTTAACCCATAAAAATACTTGAAAAACCGTGAAAAATGTGTTAAAAAGTCGATTTTTTTAAAATTACTCCCTCCCATTGCATTTTAACTGATTAATAGTGCTTACAAAAATTAAAGCTTATAAAATTATCTGTAATTTAAAAAAAAGTCGAACGATTTATCTTTAAAATTGTCAGAGATATGGCCTTTAGAATACAAAAAATATACAAAAAAATTTTTAAAAAGTCAGTTTTTGTGAAATATCTAATGTCTTGTAACTCTAAACATACTGCTACTTACGAATATATTAAAGTAGACATAATTCTGAGTAAATCTAAAAAAATAGAGGTTTCTAGCTTAATTACAACAAAAGTTATGACCGTCTAAAAATTACTTTTTTATCTTTACTTCTATAACATTATTTGGTTAATGTCTTAATGTATTACGATGTTAATGTTGTTATTATATTATTATATAATTTATATTTATATATTTATATATATATATATATATATATATACTGTTCATTGAGAGTCAAAATTATAAAAAAAAATGAAGATCGATATTATTTTCAAATGCAAAGTTTGTTGTATTACGAAAATACGAACAGACGCATAAAACGCTTGTAACAAACTTTGCATGTGAAAATAATATCGATCTTCATTTTTTTTTTATAATTTTGACTCTCAATGAACAGTATATATATATATATATATATATATATATATATAAATATAAATTATATAATAATATAATAACAACATTAACATCGTAATACATTAAGACATTAACAAAATAATGTTATAGAAGTAAAGATAAAAAAGTAATTTTTAGACGGTCATAACTTTTGTTGTAATTAAGCTAGAAACCTCTATTTTTTTTAGATTTACTCAGAATTATGTCTACTTTAATATATTCGTGGGTAGCAGTATGTTTAGAGTTACAAGACATTAGATATTTCACAAAAACTGACTTTTTAAAAATTTTTTTGTATATTTTTTGTATTCTAAAGGCCATATCTCTGACAATTTTAAAGATAAATCGTTCGACTTTTTTTTAAATTACAGATAATTTTATAAGCTTTAATTTTTGTAAGCACTATTAATCAGTTAAAATGCAATGGGAGGGAGTAATTTTAAAAAAATCGACTTTTTAACACATTTTTCACGGTTTTTCAAGTATTTTTATGGGTTAAAATTGTTGCAAAGAATTGAGCACCTATGGAACATTAATTTCGGTTATTTTAAATGAATTAAGCCCATAATAACCTTACAATTATATATTTTTTTCAAAAATATGTTAATTAATATCGAAAAAATGAGTTTTTTCAAAAACGGCTCAGGCGATTGTTTTCTTTTTGGGCTCAAAATTATCAGGAGACATCCTAAAAAAGAAATCAAGAAGAAATTTTGATACGCAAGCTTCTTTGGGTTGAACTTTACTCAGACCCACCGTGCTCAAAGCGATAATACGCAAAGATTCAAGAAAAAGACTCGTTCAGAAATGGCAGGAGAGATGGGATGGGGAGTCTAAAGGTAGGTAGACCTACCGCCTGATTCCCCTCCTCGCCACATGGTTAGATAGGAAACACGGTGAAGTTGACTTCTACCTTACACAAGCGTTGTCAGGTCAATACACACTGACGACGCGGAGCACACGCTCTTTTTCTACGGGCGCTGACGTGAACTCAGGAAAGCCATGTTCTGGGCTGTGGGCACTGAAGTCACATCCGAGAACATGGTTTCTATTATTTTGCAGAGCGCGGACTCTTGGAGGAGTGTCGAGTCCTTCATTACAACTGTAATGAGGACGAAAGAGGACGACAGGAGGAGGTTAACACGGAGAAATCCTGCTGCTCGGCTGGGTGCACGCGCGGGACGGGGGCGACCTTAACTGGTTCTCCTTCTTCTGGCGCTGGCACTCAGTTAAGGATTTAGGACCGAGAGCAACGGTAAGGAGACTTCCACTGGCGATGTATAAAGTCTCAAAAAGGGTGTGGTTTTTAGTGGGTCGACCAGAACAAGAGCGGTCATCCCCACATAACCTGAGAGTACGGGCTCCAGGTATCTGACTTGGAAGTAGGCCTCCAGGTTTATGCAGATTTTCCACTTCCCTCGTAAAAAAAAAATAATAATTATTCTATACAAACATTTGTTATAAATTCATTAAATTTTGGTAAAAATGAGTATTTTCATTAAGTATTCTCATAAAAATCAAAGCTTTAAACTAATTTTTTGTGAAAAATAGGAAAAATTTATGGAAAATTATTCAAATAGAGTACTTTTAGGGACAAATAGGGAAAGAGAGGACTTTTAGGAAACTATGAAGCCTGAAAATTATGTGAAGAGTAAAGTGGAGCAAAATCACCAATTTTTAATTTGTCAAACTGTAACTACTAATAAAGAGACAACTAAAGAAGGTTTGAAAGATTGACACATTGGCTGCATTTTACATCGGAGATAAAACTCCATCTTTTCTAGATTGTAAACAACAGTCGTTCGGGGCGTCTGATTATTCCATAAAAATCATTAGTTAAAATTTTAATTTTCAAAAATTAGAATAATTAATTTTTAGACGAATTTTCATTTTTCGAATTGGCATTTGACAGATTTTCTTTTCAAACAAACTTTTATTTTACAGAATTTCCTTTTACATAATTTTTTATTTATAATAATTCTTATTTAACTGAATTTTTAATTTAACATAATTCTCATTCAACTGAATTTAAAGTGATTCGAATTCGATTCACTCTAAATTCAGTTGAATGAAAATTATGCTAAATTAAAATTTCAGTTAAAGAAGAGCTAATATTTTTCTTAAGTCTGTTATACTGAAATATTGAAGTTTAAAGTTATGGGCTAGCTTCACCAACCGTGATTAAAACTTAATCAGTGATTAAAGTCAGTTCAACCGTATACCATTAGTTAGTTAGACTTTTTACTCATTAAAAAAAGTAATTGTATTATGAAATTAATTAAAATTTACTTGCCTTCGTCAGGTGTAGAACAACAAAAAATATCGATTGCATCTTCAAAGAGATTTTGCTTTTTTTCTTCAGTCGTTGGATAAACATAATAAACAGCAGCCCTCAAACACCATTTAATTAAATCCCTTGTAGAAGTTAGTCTTCTACATTTGGAAGAAATATTCTTCAACTCCATGTCACTTTCTTCACTTGATTGAAAAATCAGGAAAACATCTACCATTTTTGAAGCAATTGTCCTCAATTTTGGAAATAAAGTTTCAACGATTGTTACAAGTTCACCTTTTAAAAGTGGTTCCATATTAACGCAAGTCCAATGTTTCGAAAGCATATTTGATGCATTTGAAACTGGTTTACGTAGTCCAGTTGTGGAGGAAAACAATCTTTGTGTGATGAACAATTGAAAGCCACTTTTAACTTGAATTAAATCCCGATGTCCTGGAACAGACAATCTTCCTGTTTCAAGTAAATCGCTGAGTGTACTTGATACATCCATTGTAGCGCTGTCAATATCTTCCAAGAGAAGCCATTTTCCATCAGTCACAGCTTTTGTTAAAATTCCAGGCAGCCAAATAAATTCGCCGGGAATCTCAGTGCAACGGTAAGTACCAAGCATTACCTTTGAGTCTACTTGATCGCCTAATTGAACTCGGATAAAATCTGATTGACCTCGACCAGTGACATTGGCTATGTATTCAATTATGCTGGTCTTTCCGCAACCAACTGTACCTTGTACGCAAACGCATTTTCCTGTTGCAACTGCTAAAGCTAAGCTGCGAAGATTCTCTTTCATCGATGGGACGGGCACCAAAGAAAACTTTAATTTTTCAGCGTTACTATTCAAGACAGGAAGCAAAACACCAGAAACAGATATCACAGAAGGTATTTCCTCTAAAATAAGATCAATTTCTTCAGATGGATTTTCAGACAATGCAGAATAGAAATTTGTACATTGTTTTTTGTAATTTATTATGAATTCATCTATCACAGTTGAATCAATTAGGGAGGAAACATATTTTAATCGTAGCGATTCAGACATATCTAGAACGATTGCAATGCAATTCCAAGCCATCCTGGAAATCAAATAATTTATCATTCTAATGACTCAAAAAACGAATGTTAATAACTGATTTGAAATTATTATTGGGACGTATAAATATTTACCACATTAGATCTGTGAGAATTTTTGTGCTATCGAATTAAAAATTATATAATTTGTTGTTTATCAGAATTTTATAAAGTGGATTTTATAATGCGTTTATTATATTTGTGTTTATGTTCTTATATATTTTTTATAATTATATAATTTCTAAATAAATTATAAATTAGTAAAGATGTTAATTGTTTTTTGGATAAATCCACATTTTATTTTTAAAATTGGTAATTAAATGAGCTTTCGCCCGTCAACGTCGGGCCTTATCAGATTTATAAACTGAAATTAAATTTACATTTTTTAAGTTTGTTATAAAAATAAAATTTAATTAGATTGACAAACATAACCTCAAACTCACCAATATGGATTTCCACCTTCATTTAATAATTTCAAATGAAAAAATAAATAATTTTATCAAAAATATGATTTTCCCAAAAAGGGAGTGCTTCCGTGAAACTAAACTTAATTTAAATTATGTGGTATGATGTTTATGTGTTAATTTGTTAAAAGATTAAAAACCTACTTTATCATTTATGGGTCTGATTAATGATATAAAATCTATAATGTTCACATGAGTTTATAACTGAGGGATCTACCCAGATAACAAAATGCCTACCCAAAAGCAGCTCAATGTGCGTGCCATTGCTGTCCAAATAGTCCGCCCGTTTGTGTGGCACACGCGTACTGGCAATATGTGTGCCACTGGTGCCGATAATATACGAATATATTAAATTGATTGAAATAAGTGGAATATAATTTATATAATAAAATTAGAGCTCGTTACATTTTGTTTTTATTTGACGTCAATAATATTAATAAATTTTAAAAAAAGAGTATTCATCACTCATTCTTGAAATTTTTCCGACAGGTTGACTCTGAGATTCAAACCCTCGACCATCATAGCTCTCAACCGCACAGGGAGCGCCTTAACGCGCTCGACCAGGGGAGGCTATGAAAATTTTTGAGAAAATGTCTCTTATAACGAACTTATATTATTTTGTAAAGTCATCAAATAGCTTTTCAGATGTTTATTATTACTAAAAGTATATTATCGTATATATTTTTATGAACATTAATGATATCAATTAATAATTTTGTCAATTTAAAAAGTTTTAAATGATTAATTATGTTAATGAATAAAAATTACAATTTTTTTCATCTATACAACATAAAAATGGTATATGAATTTTAATACCTAACTTTATATTTGGAGTTTATTAACTTTGACATTTTAATTTAGAATGACATGGACATGAACTTAAATTTCAATCAAGTGAACTCTGCATACATTCCAATTTTTTCGATATAGCAAATTTTTGTTAATAAACTAATGTAATTTATATAATGCTAATACTAAATCAAAACTCATTTTTTATCAGAATTTTCTTATATGGAAATCACTGTTAACTTAAAAGTATCAAATTGCAACGAATTGATACCTAAAATGTGGATCAAATAAAAAATTGATACAAATTTTGGTATCAATTTGATACTTTCAAGAAAACTGTGATAATGTAATCTAAATTAAAATAGTAAAAAACTCCAATTTAAATTTTTTTTAAAACAAAGAAAATCATTTATATTAACTTAAATCTCAAGTTTTTAAAAGTTCAAGAAAAATTATCAAGCTACAAAAATTTACAAAATTTCGGAATTTGATTATTTTTAAACACTATAATATTTTAGTACTACGTTCATTAATTTGGAATGCCAGTAATTATTTGTTGAAAATCAAGTAATTTATGTTTTGATCAAATTTTAATATCCAATATTAAATTTTTTGTAAATAATGTTAGTCCACTCAAATTAGTCGAAAAACAAGGCATATCATGTTTTAACTCAGGACCTCAATTTTTTTCGCTTAAACCTTTCATTTTGGGGTAAAAATAAAGTACCTAAATTTGGTATTTCAAACTCCTACCGGAAACTAAATTTTTTTAAAGAAATAGGTGCAAAAAATCAGTTTTTTTACAAATTGACGCCTTTCATGATATTTTATCATAAAAATTGCTGTTATAAAAAAGAAAGTGACCCGTGTAGAAATTTCCCTACCAGGGCCCTGGTAGTGAATAATAATCTGGCCCAGATCAGGGCCACGAAAAAATGTGGATTTCATAATCAGGGCCAAATCGGACCCGGCGTTGCATTACCGTCCGATCCGAGCCATAGCAAAATTTCTACACGGCGTATAAAATTATGAGTAAATTGATAAAAAATTGAACATTTCTATAAAAATTCAAACAAATTTATGAATTTAAAGATAAGATTAGTGAAAATAATTTCAGATGTATGTATCTTATTAAGAAAATAAAAATAATAGGAACAAAAGTGATGAAAATATTCATGAATATCATAATTGTATAAATTTATTTATCGAAGATTTATTTATCCCCTATTCTTATTTTTTATATTATTTTTTATTAAAAATCACTAAAAACTGATCACATGAATTTAAATAAACATTAAATTTATACATTATTTCAAACCTATTATATATTTTTTATTTGATTTGGAAAATTAAAATCAATGAAATCTAGACGACTGTCAGACCAGAGCGTGCATTCGATCTAAATAATGTGTAAGTATAAACTCTGGCACATTGCAAGCCCGCTTGAGCTTCGAAAAGTTAGCTGGTAAAATCGCTGCGTTCCAGCAGACACACGGTCTGGCGCATTCAACGTGCCGGGCGTGCCGGACACGTTTGTTATCTGGGGTACTATATAACTTTAATGCGTGAAATTCAAAAACTGAATTAAAATAACAATAATAATAATTAAACATTATTAATATCAGCATTAACATCAATTAATATTATCAATTATGATACAATCAACATTAAAGTACCATAATATCATCATATTATTATATTGTTATATTATAACTAATATTAATTAGTGGATGACTAAAGCAGTACTTCTGTTATCAAGTCTGCTGTCTCTTTTATGTTGATAAATTCTGTCTTTAATGTAACTACTTGTTTCACAAATATAACAGGCTCCACATTGCCATGGAATATTATAAACAACGTGATTCCTATATTGAAAATTTGTAATATCCTTATTTTTTGAAAAAACCTTAAAGGGATCTTTTTCATAAGAGAAAACGACTTTAGCATCATAGTTTCTGTAAATGTTTTTAAAAAAAGATTTTAATTGATGATAGAATCATTCTCTCTAATGATTGTGACATCAAGAAAATTAATAGAATTAAGATTTTTTTATTTCTATAGTAAACTGTATATTTTCATTATATTTGTTAAATGCGGAAAGTAAATTGTTAATGTTATTTTCCTCAACAATGACAAAAATATCATCAACATATCGTCGATAAAAATAATATGAAAAACTTAAATTTTTTAAAACACCTGATTCTAATTTTTCCATTACAAGGTCAGCTATACCCTATTGAAAATCCCCACATGGGATCCTATACTATATGATTCCATAATTATAGGTTCCTTTATAAAAAACCGTTATGAAATCTTACATACAAGTTTTAATATAGGAAACCATATGGCATTTGAACATAAAAAATCACATGGATTTATATATAGAAAACAATATAGGATTTCATGTGATAAATTTCAGTTAACTGTATTATACAGAAGGCAGTTAACAAAAATTAAAAATTATTTAATGAAAAATTAAATAATATTACTGCAATTTATCTGAAAAAAATTTGTGCTTTGCAATACACCTTCTGAGTTAAAGTCTCAGCTTATATAGTATTCAATAATGATCTCAACTGTGAGAAAAAAAATTTTTTCACCATCTGGCGGCGTAAGAGTGGAATTATGATTTACATTTACATTTCCTATGTAGGAATCCATGTGAGAACATATGCAGGATCTTATGTAAGATATTACTTAAGATTCTACATGGATTCCATCATGTATGTAGGAATCTATGTAAAATCGTATATGTAGTATCTTACATAAGATCCTATATATGTTCTCACATGGATTCCTACATAGGAAATGTAAATGTAAATCATAATTCCACTCTTACGCCGCCAGATGGTGATAATTTTTTTCTCACAGTTGAGATCATTATTGAATACTATATAAGCTGAGAATTTAACTCAGAAGGTGTATTGCAAAGCACAAATTTTTTTCTTTTCAGATAAATTGCAGTAATATTATTTAATTTTTAATTTTTGTTAACTGCCTTCTGCATAAAGCAGCCAACATGAAATCCCATGTGATTTCCTATGTTCAAACCCATGTGAAATCATATGTAAGAATGCACATGAAATCCCATATAGATTCCTATATTAAAACTTGTATGTAAGATTTCATATAAGGAAATCTTTAGAATTTTATATGATATTTTTTATAAGATTTGATGTGAGTTGACTATGAAGGAAATTGACAAAAATAATATGCCAGAAAAATTATAGGAAATAATGTAGGAATTCACATAGATTTCAATGTAGAAACAACATCATAAATTCCTACATGAAATCATACACCAAATCGTGTCCGAATTTCATATATGATTTTACATGGAATTCTATGCGGATTCCTATGTCGACTTAGGATTTCATAACGGTTTTTATAAAGGAACCTATAATTATGGAATCATATATAGGATCCCATGTGCGATTTTCAATAGGGTTATGCCCAATATTGGTGAACCCATTGGTGGTCCAAAAATCTGTTTATAAAATTCATTTTTAAAAGAAGAATAGGCATCATCAATACAAAATTCCAAGATATCTAAAAAGACGTCATCAAGAAGTTTTATATGTTGTCTAATTTCACGCCTTTAACTTTACACATTTTAATACCAATGATTTAGAAATATTAGTAAAAAGAGATTTTGCATCTAATGAAATTAATCTACAATTAGGTGTAATTTTTTTATTTTCAATTTGTTTATTAAAATCAAAACTATTTTTAATGTGACATTCTGTTTTGTTAATAACTTTTTGAATAGGAATACTAATAAATTTTGATATATTCCCTGGCGGAATAAAATGACTCAACGCCCACTTTATAAAGTAGACATTGAGTGGACATTGGGTAGAAACTTGGTAATTCGCAAAAAAATAGGTTAAAATGACAAAATATGAAAAAATTTGTGTTGCAAAAGGTAAATAAATATGCAGACTCAATTCTAGTAATAATTGTACAATATCAGTACGTCATACTTCTGAAATAAGAAGCACAACATACTCGTACGATACAAGTATAATACTGGTACGTCGTACTGGGAATCTTCGCTGCGGTAATGCCAACCCAACCTCACTTTCCTGACAATTTGTCAAATATGAACGTGTCACTGAAAACGGTGCAATAAATGTTGGTGAAAAAAGTGGTTTATGATGCAGCAAGAGTTTTAACGTTTGTAACTTGAGCTTCTGTACTTATCTTGAATATCCGAGATTAAATTTATATTAAATTATCGATCTTTATAAGATTTATATTCTTTTACTTTGACATGCCGCTTTGTGCCATGGTGTTATTTCATTGAAAAACATCAAAATCATTTCTTTTATAATCTTTTTTATACATTTATATTGAAAAAATTCATAAATTCGGTCTTGATCATTTTGATATATTTTTAAAATCAATTGTGTGTTATTTCGTTATAGTTTTTCTTAACATCAAAGCAATTTTAAACATCAAGTTTAAAATTCTTTTGAAATAATGTTTAAATATAAATAAATAATCAATTAATATTTGATAAAGTTAAGTAATTAAAATAATATAAAACACCGGATATTTTAAGATAAGTGGGAATACAAGTTACATATATTTTATATAATATATGCAAAGACATATATAATATAAATAAAAAAAATTATTGAATAAAAATAAATAACTAAAAATGAATTATTATTATTTCAGTTCTCCCACATATTTTCTTTTCAATAATAAATTAAAATAATTAAAATACTATTGTAGGAAGAGAAAGGGGAGGGTATATAATATTTTATATTGTACATCATACTAGTATTGTACCAGTACAATAACAGTACGTTATACTAAGTCACAAAAGTTTTCAGTACGTTGGCTTGATAAAAAAATCGTTTAAGGGCTGAAAAAACTTGTACACTCTTGACCTTCGAAAGCAGATGGGCGATTTCAGAAATTCAATATGGCGGCGCCTGTAGATGTGATATAAGTCATCAATGTCACGATTCCACAAATACAATCATGAATAAAATTTCCAAAATTAAATAAATTGAATCAAAAAATACACTTTTAAGCATTTTTGGGGTCGCTAAATACGAATCTGAAGTTAGATTTTAAAAATTCAAAATGGCGGATCCAAAATGGTGGTCGATTTTTGTTAAAACTCAATTTTTTTCTCCAAACTGGTTACATGGGGGTTTTTGGGGTCGCTGAATACGAATCTGAAGTCAGATTTTAAATATTCAAAATGGCCGATCCAAAATGGTGGTCGATTTTTGTTAAAACTCAATTTTTTTCTCAAAACTGGTTACTTGGGGGTTTTTGGTGTCGCTGAATACGAATCTGAAGTCAGATTTTAAAAATTCAAAATGACAGATCCAAAATGGTGGTCGATTTTTGTTAAAACTCAATATTTTTTCTCAAAACTGGTTACTCAAGGGTTTTTGGGGTCGCTGAATACGAATCTGAAGTCAGATTTTAAATATTCAAAATGGCCGATCCAAAATGGTGGTCGATTTTTGTTAAAACTCAATTTTTTTCTCAAAACTGGTTACTTGGGGGTTTTTGGTGTCGCTGAATACGAATCTGAAGTCAGATTTTAAAAATTCAAAATGACAGATCCAAAATGGTGGTCGATTTTTGTTAAAACTCAATATTTTTTCTCAAAACTGGTTACTCAAGGGTTTTTGGGGTCGCTGAATACGAATCTGAAGTCAGATTTTAAATATTCAAAATGGCCGATCCAAAATGGTGGTCGATTTTTGTTAAAACTCAATTTTTTTCTCAAAACTGGTTACTTGGGGGTTTTTGGTGTCGCTAAATACGAATCTGAAGTCAGATTTTAAAAATTCAAAATGACAGATCCAAAATGGTGGTCGATTTTTGTTAAAACTCAATATTTTTTCTCAAAACTGGTTACTCAAGGGTTTTTGGGGTCGCTAAATACGAATCTGAAGTCAGATTTTAAATATTAAAAATGGCCGTTCCAAAATGGTGGTCGATTTTTGTTAAAACTCAATTTTTTTCTCAAAACTGGTTACTCGGGGGTTTTTGGGGTCGATGAATGAATGATAAAATTAAATTTTTTTGATTAAATATGTTATTCGGGTGTTTTAAAGGTCGCTCAATTTTAAAACAAAGGAGCACTTGTATATTTTTTAGCCAAGTGTCTTTTTAAACCTTTTATGAACGACAGCATTGTAATTAACAGTGTATATTTTTTAGAGCTTTATGATTTTACCTATGTAAAAGAAAGATTTAAATATCAAAAGTCCTTACAAACACTTTACTACTCATTATTTTTACATACTATTTTTTTATTTTTCATATGCGCTTAGTTTTTTATTTACGATTGATTGTGTTTTTTGGACTATTCTGTCATTGCATATTATTTGTAGCTTACGATAGTTCTTTTTCTTCGCTGTTTCTGTCAAAAAGTATTTGTCATTTAGCAGAGCATATTTCTGTGTTGTTATTCAAAACAGTATTTTGTTTCGTCGCTCTACTGTCATAGTATAATTCGTTACTTTCGATAGTTTTTTTTTCGTTGCTTGTCATTTATGTAGGCATGGTTTTTTAGTCTGATTTTTTGTGGTATAAAGCTCGTTATTAACAGTAAAGTTCTTTTGTTTTCCTGTCAAATCATTACTGCAGTTTTGATTACTTAACATAATAATTTTTCCTGCTTTTTTCAGTTTATAAAGTTTGTTATTTAATGTTTATTTTTCTCCCTTGCTTTTTTCGCAATGTAAGGTTCATTACATCCATTAATTTCTTTTCGCTGCTGCTGCTACAGTATAGTTTTAATATTTCTGTGTTGTTATTCAAAACAGTATTTTGTTTCGTCGCTCTACTGTCATAGTATAATTCTTTACTTTAGATAGTTTTTTCTTCGTTTCTTACCATTTATGTTGGTATGTTTTTTTGGTCTGCTTCTTTCAGTTTAAAGCTCGTTATTTACGATAAAGTTTTTTTGTTTTCCTGTCAAAGTATTGCCACAGTTTTGGTTACTTTAAACAGTCTTTTTTCATGCTTTTGGCAGTTTACAGTCTGTTATTTAAGATTTGTTTTTCTTTCTTGCTTCTTTAGCAGGATAATTATACCCGTTAATTATATTTTTTTTGCTGCTGCTGTTACAGTATAGTTTTAATTTTTCTTGAAGTATTATTTAGTTTTTTCAGTTCATACTTTGTTATTCTTAGATTTTAGTGTTATTCAATTAAAAGAATATATTTGACTATCTCTGGTATTTGTTTTGTTGGTTTGCTTTGAATGTTAACCTATTAACTGTGAAGATTTCTTCAATTTAAAAAAAATGAATAAAATGCCGTCGACAAATCATGTCCTCTCAAAGTCTAACTCGCGAATAGATAGATGTGCAAATCCTTTCAGAGTGGATGGCCACAGAGGAAAGGAGTTGCGAAATATGTCGAAATTTATTATCGAAAAATTTGGAAATTCGTTCGCTAATTTAAAAATATGTAAGCAATGCCGTACTCAATTTTACAAGAACAATATATCGGCTTCTATTAGTAATGCTAATACTGTAAATACAGACAATTTTGAGGAAGATAATGTAGAATTAGATTCTGAAACAGATTCACCGCCGTTAAAAAAAATTCATCTTTCTAGAGAACAGGAATTAGAGGAACTGTTAAACGGTTTAAAAGAAGCCGAAGAATTCGGAACATCCATCACAATGACTAAAAAAATCAAGAGATTTAAAGAAAATAGAAGGTGTTTTAGCAATGCCAATTCTAAAAGACGGAAAGAAGTTACCTACGATTACGGTTGATAAAGTCATACAATTTTATGAGAGTGACCTCTATAGTAGAGTTATGCCAAATAAGAAGGACCCTGTTACAATTAAAGTAAGTCGAGAAAAACAAAAAGTACAAAAACGATTACTTCTGAGTGATGTAAGCAGTTTATATAATGATTTTAAAAAACTTAATCCAGATTGTCCAATCGGTTTCAGTAAGTTTGCTGAATTAAGACCGAAATGGTGCGTACTGGCGGGAGCAAAGGGCACACATAGTGTATGCGTTTGCACTATTCATGAAAATTGTAAGGCCATGATCGACGCTTCTAATCTTGAAAGACTTACAAAGGACTCGCAAAATTATTCGAAATTATAAAGACTGCTTTAAGTTCATACTATGTGAAAATCAACAACCTTCGTGTTATTTAAATGAATGTGCATCTTCCCCTAATTTTGAAGAATTCTCGACTTATCTTACTGAAATTTTTGAGCAAAAAGGTATTGTTCAGATAATTTACAGTACATGGGAAACAACTGATCGCTGTACGTTAAAGAAAAAGTGTCTTGATGCTGCAGAGTTTGTAACTGAATTTTGTGCTAAGTTAAAAAATTAATACCTCATGATTTTATATCAAAAAATCAGTCTGAGTATTTATCGAATCGAAAAAATAATTTGAAAGAAAACGAAGTTTTAGTGCAGATAGATTTTTCAGAAAATTATGCTTATGTCGCACAGGATGCAGCACAAGCTTCCCACTATAATAACAGCCAATGCACGGTACATCCGGCAATTTTTTATTATAAATCTGGAACGGATTTAGGATATCAAAGTTTAATTGCATTGTCCGAAAGCACAACTCAGGATACTGCCGCCGTTTATATTTTACAAGAATTTTTAATACCCAAAATTAAGAAAGTAGTTCCTCAAGTGCAAAAAATTATTTATTTTACGGACGGCGCTAAACAGCACAATAAAAACAGATTTCAGATGAGCAATCTTGCTCATCATAAACAAAAATTTGGAAATTGATGCTGAGTGGCACACGCATGCAAGAGCTCATGGTAAAGGAGCTTGCGATGGGATCGGTGCGACTTTTAAACGAGAAGCTACACGAGCGAGTTTACAGGCTCTACCAACAGAAGCAATTTTAACATCCCAAACTCTTTTTGAATGGGCTAAAGTAAAGTTCAAAAAATTAAAAATTGTTTATTACGATGCTGCAAAACATAAAAAAGTACAAAGACACATGTCTACCAAAGAATATCAAAAAAGAGCTGTTGCGGTACCAAACATCCAAAACGGACACGGTTTCATAGTAGAGGCCAAAAAATTAACAGTATTACGATACTCAAACGATACCACTCCCTTAAGCACTCTCCAATATTAAAAAATATTAAAGTAATATATTCTGTAACTATTAAGGACATGTAACTGGTAGGGATTCACAAGTAAATACTCTCCGTAAATTTTCTCATAAAATATTTTATTTTTAGAATACATGTGATCAATTTACAGAAGTTCTTAAGTAAACCAAAATTTGACAACATATTCGCATTCAGCGACCCCAAAAACCCCCGAGTAACCAGTTTTGAGAAAAAATATTGAGTTTTAAAAAAAATTGACCACCATTTTGGATCCGCCATTTTGAATTTTTAAAATCTGACTGCAGATTCGTATTCAGCGACCCCAAAAACCCCCATGTAACCAGTTTGGAGAAAAAAATTGAGTTTTAACAAAAATCGACCACTATTTTGGATCCGCCATTTTGAATTTTTAAAATCTGACTTCAGATTCGTATTCAGCGACCCCAAAAATGCTTAAAAGTGTATTTTTTGATTCAATTTAATTAATTTTGGAAATTTTATTCATGTTGGTATTTGTCGAATCGTGACATTGATGACTTATATGGGCATATCTCTAGAACTTTTAAACTTTATGTTATCGCTCATTATGATACCTTAAGAATTTTTTTAATAATTTTTCAATACCATAATTTGACCAATTATAGGGCTTTTTAAATGTATCATGCGTTATATAATTTTTTTCATTATGTAGGAAATGACGAACGTAAGTTAAAGTGGTGAAATCGACAGTTTCTAGTGTGTGATATTGACTGCTTTTTTTGTTTTTAGACTGTAACTTTTTTAACGAAACATTGTGTGTCTTGTGGCTTGCAATAGAAGTAGGTGGGAGTGTAAAGAACTAAAAAATCCATGAAATAATGATGTGCCTCAAATTGAATAAAAACTATGTAGCTTCAAACTTGCGAGACAACTTTTTCAAAATTTCTACAAGTTAGCAGTTAAACTGATATAACTTTTTTAACGGAGGTTTTTGAGTAACGGCACAACGTGATTATATTATCTACCTAATAAGAAGTAATTTGAACCCATACAGGAATGTGTGCCTCCTTTACACAAAGAATGCAATGACTTCAAACATTAAATTTTAAAACGTAACTCATATCAAAAAACCACATATTTGAAAAGCACATGTTGAATTTTGCTTCTAAATGCTCCCAACTCATTGTAATCTCTTCTCATGCATTATAAAAGTATACAGAAAAATCGTGAAAAACCTTTGCACACTTCAATCAAACTGTATAATTACACAGGCCTGCATCATTTCGGCATAATGAATGCGACTAGGTGTTCCCGAAAGGAAATTTTGCCCTGAACACGAATCCGGGGTCCAAAATGCTCCATCACGTCAAGTTTTTGAGAAAAATGGGGTCGCTGATTACGAATCTGAACTTAATTTTTCAAAATTCAAAATGGTGGATACTTATGACTTAATAAGCCATAGGACATAAAATTTTCGAAACTGTAGCATTAAATATTAGTAATGAAACTTTAAATTTTATGTACATGGTTACAAAAACTAAGCTACGAAAACCCCCAAGTAACAAATTTCAGGCCAATTGGATCTATTTTTTTAAAAGTTGTTCGCCATATTGGATCCGCCATTTTGAATTTTGAAAAACTAAGTTCAGATTCGTAATCAGCGACCCAAAAAACCCCCAAGTAACAAGTTTCAGACAAATTCGATCAAATTTTTTAAAAGTCGTCTGCCATATTGGAACCGCCATTTTGAATTTTGAAAAACTAACGTCGGATTTGTAATCAGCGACCAAAAAAATCCGCGAGTAACAAATTTCAGTCAGTTTTAAACACATCTAGAGATTTTGGGCAGGTTTTTTGCAATAAGGCCCACTGTGCTGCGTAACAATGTGTAAAAATGAGTTACGCAAATTTTTTTATAGTATTTGATCAATACTGAAGACAATAAAATTTGTTTCACGAATGTGCCCTGAAAAAAAAATTATTTTTTCTAATATCTCAAAGTTTAAAAGTTCTAGAGATATGCCCATATATCCCCCATGTGGAATCCGGCCCCGAGAGGACTATACTCACTGTGTAGTACAGAGGGAAGAACTCTTCACACTTGAAGAGCTTAAAAAGGTGGCAAAGACGTTGAAAAATCTCAAAGCGCCAGGCAATGATGGAATTCCCAACGAGATTCTTAAAGAAGTTATCGCTGTGTATCCGGAGCTACTTCTCGACGTCTTTAATACATGTCTGGAGTGTCGAAAGTTTTTCAGTGACTGGAAAACACAGAAGTTGGTCCTCCGTAGGAAGGGGGATAGACCTCTAGATAAAGTCTCATCGTTTAGACCAATTTGTCTATTGGTCCAACCATATGGAACGTCATGTATGACGGTTTCCTTAGTTTGGACTTACTGAAAGATACGTTTCTAACCGGATGATAAATCTTTTACAAATAAAACTCGATGATAGTCTGCGACAAATGGGGTCTTGGTTGAACCGACATGGTCTGAAAATAGCTGTCGAGAAAACCGAGGCTCTGCTCGTCACAGACCGGAGAGCCTTCCGATTCCCGCGGTTGGAAATTGGAGGATCTGTAGTTTCATGGGGGACAAATTAAAGTACTTGGGAGTGACGTTGGACAAACGTTTGAGTTTCGGACAACATATTAACATCTTGTAACTCCAAGCCACCAAATGTATGGGAAACCTTTCGAGGATGATGCCCAATATTGGTGGCCCCAGGGAAAAGACATTTGACATAAATGACAAGTATCAAAATTGTTATTTAACATAAACGACATGTA
Source organism: Leptopilina boulardi (assembly GCF_019393585.1). Classification (NCBI taxonomy): domain Eukaryota; kingdom Metazoa; phylum Arthropoda; class Insecta; order Hymenoptera; family Figitidae; genus Leptopilina; species Leptopilina boulardi. Next base: position 2,007,167 of record NW_026137948.1, on the reverse strand, counting down.
ACAAAAATGTCATTTGACATAAATGACAATTATCAAAATTGTCATTTGACATAAACAACATGTAACATAAATGTCATTTGACATAATTGACATTTATCAAACTTGTCATTTGACCTAAATATTCTAGCGCGAAATTCAAAACTGACCAATCACAATTTTAATAATAGCTTTTTATTGGTCAATTTTAAAATTCGCAGTAGTATATTTAGGTCAAAAGACAAGTTTGATAAATGTCATTTATGTTACAGGTCTTTTATGTCATATGACAGTTTTGATAAATGTCGTTTATGTCAAATGACAATTTTGATAATTGTCATTTGTGTCAAATGATAATTCCGATAAATGTCATTTATGTCAAATGACAATTTTGATAATTGTCATTTATGTAAAACGACATTTTTGTATCATGTCATTTATGTCAAATGACATTTTTGTATCGTGTCATTTATGTCATATAACATTTTTGGTATATGTCCCTTATGTTAAATGACAGTTTTGGTAATTGTCATTTATGTCAAATGTCAAATTTGATAAATGTCATTGATGTCAAATATCATTTTTGTAACATGTCATTATGGTCAAATGACATGTGTGTCATATGCATTTCGGTTAATTGACATTTTTGTCACATGTCAATTGGGCAATATTCATGCGCCTCGATTACCGCCAATGGATTTATTGGCGATGGAAAGGAAGGAGATCTTCCATCTTAACAAAGATCTGGCAGGTACTTTAGAGCATAGCGATAGACTCAAAGCGATATTACGCAGAGTCCAGAAGTAGACTCGTTCAGAAATGGCAGGAGAGATGGGATAGGGAGTCTAAAGGTAGGTGGACCTACCGCCTGATTCCCTTCCTCACTACATGGTTAGAAAACACGGTGAAGTTGGCTACTACCTTACACAAGCGTTGTCAGCAGACCTGAGATGTGTGTATTGCAACGGTTCGGGCGTCGACTAAGCAAAACACACTGACGACGCGGAGCACACGTTTTTTTTCTGCGGGCACTGGCGTTAACTTAAGCAGGCTATGTTCTTGGCTGTGGGCACTGAAGTCACAGCTGAAAACATGGTCTCTATTATGTTGCAGAGCGCTGACTCTTGGAGGAGCATCGAGTTCTTCATTACAAAAGTAATGAGGACGACAGGAGGAGGTTGACTTGGAGAAATCCTGCTGCTCAGCTGGGTGCACGAGGAAGACCTTAACTGGCTCTCCTTCTTCTTTCGATGGCACTCAGTTAAGAATTTAGAACTGAGATCAAAGGTAAGGAGACTTCCACTGGCGATGTATAAAGCTTAAATCAGTTCCGCCAGTGGAGTTAAAGTCTCAAAAAGGGTGTGGTTTTTAGTGGGTCAGCCAGAACAAAAGCGGTCATCCCGACATAACCTGAGAGTACGGGTTCCAGGTATCTGACTTGGAAGTAGGCCTCCAGGGTTATGCAGATTTTCCACTTCCCTCGTAAAAAAATATATAAAGTATATATGTTATACCCAAAATGAATTAAAATTTTTTAAATTTTTCAAAAAATTTAATTAATTTAAATCAGTTTTTTAACTCGAAATGTTTTAAATCAATTAATTGAATGAGAGAAATTCATAGCTTCCTTCACGAGGAAGCAAAATGTTTATGAAATAAACATAAAGGACCCCCTCCTTGTTTTACTGTTGTTACACTATACCATTGTTTCTTACAATTGATAGTGGTATTTAAGAAAAGTAATTTATAAGGATATCATAAAACCAATCTCATTTTTAAAAAATTTTGTCTCAACTGCGAGTAGATTTATATGCTTATAAATATTCGCTTTCTTCCATCGATAAAATGATATGTAATGTAGGAATAAAAATGAGATTTAATGAAGATGTTATTTAACTTAAATGTTATTAGACATAATTTCTGTTTGTACTGTTAAGTATATTGTTTAATAATTTATTGATTAAAACTGAAACCTTATTGAACCGACCAAATAAATTTTTTAATAATTTAAGAAATAAAAGTAAAGAACTTACAAAACTGCACAATAAGTACAAAACATTTGATGTAACTACATTTTTGCTTCTTCATATAAGAGGAAATATTATATGATTGTTGTAATTAGAAGAAGAGTTGATGTATTAAAAAGTGAATATTTTTTACTGTATTTAAAACTGCTATCTATTCTACTACAATTTAAAAAATTTTTAATAACTGGAAAAAGAGTCGTATGTTTTAAAACACCGTCTATAATAGTATTATTTACACTATTCTTTGAAAATTAAAAAAGTAATCAAATATTAATTCTTATACAAATGTGAAAGTCTGAAAATCGCCAATTGCAAAACAGTCCGCTCTAAGATTAATAAAAACTAGTAACTAAAGATTTAAAAAAGTGTTTCTGATTGTCTAAATAGTAAATAAAGACAAAGTAGATCAGTAGATCTAGTAGAGTGAATTCTCCAATTAGAAGATTAAATTGTCCAACCCTTGAATTTTGAGGAAACGCGTTACAAGAGAAATACTATCAATTTTAATTTTTCTTCATTTCTGTAGTCTAAAGGAATGAATTAATTAATAATTTAAGGCTTAATTTTGATTGTCCAACTCATGCAATGAATTGTCTAACTAGTAAATTAAATTGTCCAACCCTTGAATTTTAAGGAAACACGTTACAAGTGAAAAACTGTCAACTTTAATTTTTATTCTTCTGTACAGTCTAAAGGAATGGATTTATTAATAATATTTAGGGCTTAATTTTGAGTCTCTAACTTGTGCTATGAATTGTCCAACTAGTAGATTTAATTGACCAACCCTTGAGTTTTAAGGAAACGTGTTACAAATGATAAACTTTTAATTTTAATTTTTTTATCTCTACAGTATAATGGTACAAATTAAATAATAATTCAGGGCTTAATTTTGATTGTCCAACTCGTACAATGAATGGTCCAATTAGTAGATTAAATTGTCCATCTAGTAGATTGAATTGTCCAACCCTTGATTTTTAAGGAAACGCGTTACAAATGAAATAGGGGAAAGGTGGGTAAGTTCGCCCAAAAAAAGTTTAGAGTATAAAAAAAGTTACTTAATTATAATGTTTGAGTATAAAAACTCTTTCATAGTACAAAGACAACCTTCAGAAATAAAACAGAATAGTTATTTGAATTGTCTTTTAATGAAAATATTAAATAAATTGTAATTAAAATATCGATGGTAAAAATGAAGAATTGACCTGAGGTGCGGGTATGTTCGACTACGGAGGAGGGTAAGTTTGTTTCTTCCAAAAAGTAGGAATAAATTGAAGTAAATGTGTCAAATTTTTTTGTATTTGTTTTTATTAATCAATAATCTTATGAATGTCTTAAAAATTAATACTGTATTATAATGAAATATACATTTTTTTTGTCAAATTTAATTTTTCAATCAAAACTAGTTTTTAAAGGAGGAGAAAGTAGCTACGTAAAGTACGTAACTCTCAGAGATAAATGCGCATGCGCGCTTTGTGCGCGCTTATTTTTAATGTTTTTCTTTCTCAAAATATTCAAATAATTATTTGTTATTATAAATTTATTGAATTACGCATTTTTTCTATTAAAAAATTTTTAGACATGAAAGGAAGAATGAATGCGAATGACAGTGAAAAAGATAATTTATTTATTGATATTTAACAATGTGTAAATAACATTTTTAGTATTGGACGAAAAATCAGATTTAACAATCATCTATTCTGAAACCCGATTAAAAATCAGATTTAAAATTTTTCTATTTGGTATAAAATCTTTTAAAACTTTAAAATATTACATTTTAGATAGGTATTGTATGTATATAATTGAGGTTATGCATAATAGTAATTTTCTTGATTCTGCTACAATAAATGAAAATTAAAAGCGAAACAAAAATTTAAATAATAAAGTATAAATAAAAACATACTAGTTATTGCAGCATTAAATTAAATTATTATTAAATAATTTCCTGCATTTGTAGAAATCTATCAGTTTGTCTTCTGATGCATATCTCTATATACATTCTGAGCAATTGCGCATGTCCCGTACCTAACTTACGTATCTTGCTTGCGCGACTTGTGATTTGACGAACTTAACCGCACGAACTTAGCCGACATTAATAGTTTAAACATTTTATTACTTATTTAATTTTACAACTTATTTTTAATTTTCAAAACATGATTTTCATAAAGTGTAATGTTCCAGAATTATAATAAAAAAAAATTACCAATTTCTATGAATAATAAATACGTTTTTCTAAAATTCAAAATTCAAAAAATTTACAAATAGAAGCAACTTTTTCATACTTGTTTAATATTTTTGTTAATAACAAACCGATTACAACAAAACTTTTTAGACACCATCGTTACCATACAATACTCCATTCTTAAAAACGGTTATACGTAATATTTATTTTTAAAAAAGTTATTAAGAAAAACGAACTTATCCGCCGCGCGAACTTACCCACCTTTCCCCTACTATCAATTTTAATAGTTTTTTTTGTCTACAGTCTAATGGAATGTATTAATTAATAACGTAGGGCTTAATTTTGATTGTCCAACTTGTGCAATGAATTGTCCATCTAGTAGAGTGAATTCTCGAATAAGTAGGTTAAATTTTCCAACTCTTGAATTTTAAGGAAACGCCTTACAAGTGAAATACTATCAATTTTAATTTTTCTTCATCTCTACAGTCTAAACGATTAGATTTATTAATAATTTAGGTCTTAATTTTGATTGTCCAACTAGCAGATTGAATTGTCCAACCGTAGAATTTGAAGGAAAAGCGTTACAAATGATCAACTATCAATTTATATTTTTCTTCTTCAGTACAGTCTGAAGGAATGAATTAATTAATAATTTAGGGCTTTATTTTAATTGTTCAACTCGTGAAAAGAATTGTCCAACTAGTAGATTTAATTGTCCAACCCTTGAATTTTAAGGAAACAAGTTGCAAATAATCAATTATTAATTTTTCTTCATCTGTACAGTCTAAAAAAAATAAATTTATTAATAAAAAAAATATTTTTAATCAGTTTTTCCATTTTTTGTTTAAACAAAAGGTGGACAATTAAAATCTTTTGTTGGACAAAGGTGGACTATTCGTAGACAACTGAATGCTATAAAAAATTTTAAAGTCGCAAGTTCACAGACCTTGCACGGCAAGCTTCATAAAAGTTTATATATATATATATGTTCCTGGCTTTACTAATTTTAGGGTTCCGTACCCGAAGGGGGAACCCTATTAATGAGACTAGTGAAGCAAGGCATGTACCCCCCCCCCTAGAGGCCACACGAATTTATATAGAGGGCTGAAATTTGGTACACATATGTATTTTGGCGTGTAGATTACAGGAAAAATATAGCGAATCTCATAGGAATCAATTATCATAGCGTTGTCAAGGAAAAACCATGAATTTTTACGAAAAATCCCTAAAAATGACTATGTACCCCCCCTGGTGGTCACATTTTTTCACATAGAGAGCTTAAATTTGGTACACTTATGTATTTTTATGTGAAAATTACAGGAAAAATATAGCGAACATGATTCGGATCGATTTACATAGCGTTGTCAAGGAAAAATCAAAAATTTTGAAAAAAAGCGTTTAATCCTCCTAGCGCACACACTATTTAACCAAGACAGTTCAGATTTGGTATACATGCATATTTTTGCGTATAGATTACAGAAAAAATATAGCGAGCACGATTGGAATTGATGATCATATTGTTTTTAAGGAAAACTCATATTTTTAGAAAAAATCATGGATTTTTCGAATAAAAAAAGAAGAAAATTTTATCTTAAGGGTTTCAAATTTATACATTTTTACGTATTTTTACGTGTAGATTACAAAAAAAATATAGCGAGAACGATTGGAGTTGATTATCATAGCGTTTTCAAGGAAAAACTGATAATTTTCGATCTATGTGACTATGTGTCTATCTATGTGTTTTCATGCTCACATTACAGGAAAAATTAAGCAAAATTGGAATTTTTCAACCTGCCTTCACACTTTAACCCTCTTTAAATTTTAGGTTTAAGGGTACGGAACCCTCGGTTTTAATGCGAATGTAACTCGCATTTGTCTGATTTTTTTTATTTCGTAAGGACCTTTATATATTTGTAGGAATTTTGCTATTATTTTATTTTCTTTATCTGATTCTAAAGAATAATTTTAAAATTGTTATATTTTGTAAAAACTAATTGTCAGTAGCTTTCTGACGATTCCTACCAACACGATTGGTTTTTCAAAATTAACAATAAAAATTACTTGCTGAGGAAAGTCGGTTGTCAGGAGCTTTCTGATAATTTATACCAAGACGAGTGATTTTCAAAAGCAGTAATAAAAATTATTATTCATCAATAATATACAAATCTCCAAATTCAAGCTATGGAAAATCAATGGTCAGGAGCTTTCGAAAGATTTCTATCAACACAATTGATTTTCCAAGAGTGGTAACAAAGATTAAATTTTAATTCTTGTTTAATATTCTTATATACCATGTGCATTGCAATACGCGATTCACATGACAGTTTGCAAGATTAAACTAAGAGATGATCCCAACAAATCCAAATATTAATTAAACAATGTATTGTTAAATTATGATAAATCATTAAAATTAAATTTTTTTATACAAGAACAGAAAAGTTAGATTAGAATTAGGTGAAACTAACCTTTAAATTTTGGTTAGGCAAAATTTTGTATTATTTGTTAAAAATTACTTATTTTTAATTTTTCTTTTAGATTCAAAAATCCCAGTAATATCCTCTTAGTTTTTTTTAAATTTTGTTTGTGATATATTTATCTAGAGAAATATGTAGGGATTTTTCGAAATATTAATATTACAATTTTATAGACAACTTCAAGTAACGAAATTTTGGCAAAAATAAGAAATTTTTCCATAAAATCGATGCCATTTTGCGAAAAATGCATTTTTTTAAAAACGGCTACGTATTCCTCTAGATTTTGAGTTGCAGAAACTAAGGTTTTTTTTTGTCTAGCTCAATTCTGACCGAGTTATGGTGCCCCACCGCGCGGCAATCCATTTTTAAAGGACTCCGCCGTATATTCTGTCAGACCGACATTTTTGAAAAAAAAACAAAACGAATTTTTTCTAGTTCAAGAGTAGTATAATACCCAACTGTATTTTAATTTTCTTAAAAAATTTCTATTTTTCAATAAAATTTGTTGAAAAAGCGTATTTTTTGGGCGGGTCAATTTAGTTTGAAAAAGCGACAAATACTTCAAAAATAAAAGATAAGAAAATATAATATAATATAAGTATAGAATAAGAAATAAGCAAAATAAACTTATAAAAGATCATTTCATTCATAAATTCCTTTTATATTTTGACAATCTTACCTGATGATATAGTTCTCACGCGTTTCATTATATTAAATAATAGAAATTAAGAATATAATGTCCCTTCCAATTTAAACAATAGCTATTATTCCTTTTGTTGGGAATTTGATAGTATGTGGGTGATAATTACCTACTATCGGTTCAAAATGTAAAGACCCCTGTCTTTGAATGCTTATTACTCAGGTAAAAAAAATCGCATTACATTGAGACAACTAGGAATCAGCAGCTACACTATTCCTACGTCACTAAAAGAAATTGCAACGGTCTACTTTGAAACCTTATAGCTTATTCAATAAAAATCCTATCAGTAAACATTTATGTTTATGGTCATTCAACCACGTGTTTGAACTCATTTGCTTCTCAGAATCGATGTATCACAAAAATTGAATTAAATAAAAATAAAGAAATAATATAATATCCGAGATACCCCCGGACTGAGAGCATATGAATGCTTCAACCCGCATATAATTTATACAATACTTGTTCAAATAGTACCTTTCTCAAGCACTTCAGATTTTATTTGCAATTTCCTGTGGTTTCCCTCTTTTAAGGAAATTAGAGGAATACTATCACGGATAGTACAAATCGCGTTGCCAATGGCTATTAGTCGAATTTATTTTGAATCCCCTTTGACCGACGTTATCGACTTGCATTTGGTTCCTGATAGGGAGGGATGGTGGGTGTGAGAGTGACCGACTTGGTTTTGTGAGCCCGATAACGTGTGGTCAGGGAACTGGGATCTTTCTTCTGTGCTAAAGCTCAATACAAATAGTATAAAATTGGTCCTGGTTGGGATATTCAGTTGGCTTATCGGACTATCCGATTATTTCTTTTTCCCTAACAATACTAACCAACTGTTTCGAATTCACAAACTATATCAAATGGATCAACTTTATACACGCAACCTCGTACATGTTGGGGTTGCGCTCTGTTGTATTCTATATTATGACGATGTATATACTTGCTGCTTGAAAGTTTCAACTCTCTTAAGCATACGTATCCACATGTAACTCGACAAGAGATGAGTATCTGCTCTGCAATCTCCTGCAATAAATTCTAAATTGCACCTGCCGCTTAGGAACACTGGTTCCATATACTCGCATACTTTTTCGCATGGTGATTTTTTCTCTGGTCTTTTAATCCTTTGTTCATGAGAAGAGAAAGGAGTCTGGTTATGGCCGTCTTCAAGTGAGGTTTTAAATGTATATTAAGTGAGGTTACTCCCTCATCAACAAATAAAACTAATCAATCTCTAGCTGTGAATAAATTAAATTCTGTTAATAAACTGAATCTACATACTACTAATTTCAGCTCAAATAATGCCTTTTCTAAAAACTCCCAGATTTACCTATGAGTACATTGCCACCCCTTGACAGTGTTACGAATCTACCCTCTTCTCAATCCGTAACCGAAGAACCAGGAATCCTAGGGGCGCATGATTATTCCATAATGTGAATTAGTTAGAATTTTCAGTTTATACCAGAATTTATACTTCACAGAATTTCTATGCAATCAAATTTTTATTTAACAGAATATTCTTTCAACATAATTTCCACTTAGCACACTTTTTATTCAAAAAATTCTTTTTAACACAAATTTTTATTTATCAGTATTCTTATTAAACAGAATTTCGTCTCAGTCGAATTTTTAAAAAGAATTCTTTTGAATAAAAAGTGTGCTAAATAGAAATTATGTTGAAAGAATATTCTGTTAAATAAAAATTTGATTATACAAAAATTCTGTGAAGTATAAATTCTGGTTAATTTAAATTAGATTAAACATTAATTCAAATAAAGTAAAATTCTATAAAATGAAAATTCTAAATAATTCAAATGGAATAATTATGAGTCCCGAACCCTAACACCAAAGGAGCAAAACCAGAGTTCAAGTGATTCTTTTAGTACGAGCGGAAAGTCCACCAAAGAAAATCTATTTCCCATGACTTGATCTGGAACAACCTTAAGTTTAATGAGGAGGCTAGATTTCATCAGGATTCCCTTCCTCCATTTACTATTTTTATAGAAATTTTTTTTTTAGCCAATGATTAATCAGCTTCGTGGCACCTCTTCATCAGACATGATTTACAGAATTATTTCAATTCGTAGACGTAACGACAAATCAAATGGAATTCAAATTTTCGGGTGTTTCAATTCCGGATTCGATCTTTATCTTATTCGCATTTTATAAACTCAATTTAATCGTTACCCCCCAACGAAAAGATGCGTCAAGTGTCAGCGTTTTAGGTATTTTCCTTCCCAGTGCATTAAATGAATGTTAAAATCCTAACGGCGAGGCAACACGGCACGTTCAACTCCGCGCTGGGGAGAGTTGTGCCGCTCAGATTTTTTAGTTGTTTCAGTTGTAGCAAATGATTTTACGCGTAAGAAATAAAATAATTATTGCCAATATATGATTTACTATTATTTATTAATCATTTGTTATAAACTTTTAAAGATTTTTAGGAACAATCTTAAGATTTCTAGATTTTTGTAAGTACAAATAAACATTTTCTGACTTATATTCTATAATTTCATAGTTAAGTCACTTAAAATATAGTTTTCGTAATAAGTATTTTTATTATAAACATTCAAAGGATTTTTCCAACAATCGTAACATTTATAGATTTTTGTTAATAAATAAACATTTCTGACTTAAATTTTACAATTACATAATTAGTCAGTCTTTTAAAATATTTTTTGAAATAATTAATTGTAAAAACTCTACTTTCTGATCACGAAGTAGTATAAGGAGACGTAACGCCCATAGTAGATTGTGGTGAAAGTGAGCCCCAAAATCGTGTCCTAGAGTTTACGCATTTTTCTAATAATGCAATGAGGACGCCGCGCGTGGAGAAATAGAGAATTAAAATTTATCACGTGCTCGCATGTGCTGACAAATTGTCTTGAACCGGTGTTTCGCGCTTGCACTTTGTGCTTTGTTAATGTTATCAGTGAAATGTCATGTTTTATAAAAGGATGTGGATCAAAAATAACTACAAAAGAAGAAAGAAATGGAGAAAATCGAAGTTTTTTTTCGGCTCGAACAGTATTTAATTTTTATTATTTATTATTGTTTTATTATTGTTAATATTATATCATTAGAGTTTTAATTATTTCCGATGTGTTTTTTATTTTTTAATGCTTTCCTATTATAGAATGAAAGTTTGTTAACTTGGTCAAGTGCTATTGTTGGCATTGGAAAAAACCAAAATTGACAAAAAAGGATAAGATATGTGATTTGCACTTTGTGGAATCAGATATTCTGAAAGATTATATCACAAAGTTACCTGATGGTAGTGAACACAAAATAAAACGAGGTAGATATGACCTTGTAAAAGGAGCAGTGCCGTCAATATTTACTCATCAGTTAAAAGAAAAACAGTGTCTTTTAGAAAATGAAAGGCTTCAAGATTCGCTGAAAAATTTGGAAAAACAAATGAAAGCTGGAAATGCTTTCAATGTAATTTCTGAAAATTTTCAACGGATAATACCAAAAGGCCTGTGATATGCTACGACTGTCAAAGTAGTTTAGTTTTATCAGAGAATGCTGAAATACCCGAAAGACACAAACTTATCAATTTAAAAACAAAAGGTTTTTTGAAGCATCCATCTCTTGATTTATTCGATTTGATTTCTATTCTCGAGGTTGCAACATTAGCTACCATTAAAGATAAAGATGTTAATGTTGACAATATATTTCAAATCACTGAAGCACTTGACGAATTATGTCCAATACCCTTTGTTGGTTGCAAAGAACACTCTCCTGTGTTAACGAAAAAAGTTATTACTTTTTACTTGACCATGAGAATGTTTTTCATTACAAAGCAATATAATAAAATGCATAATCGCAGTCGAGAGTTGACAAGAGAGAAAAGAAAGACAGCTAAATTATCTGAAGAAAAGAGAAAAGAATTAAATGTGGTTGATAAGAGTAAACAAAACTGTTGCGACGTTTCCAATAAAACGGGATTTAAAAGGAAACGGCCCAGAAAAAGAAAAAGCTCTGTACTTCAGCCCAAACGAAAAAAAAAAGTTTCTTGAAATTTCAAAGAAAAAAAACAAATGAAATAAAATAAAGCACCACTTGTTTAAGGCATTTACTTAACTGTGATAATATTTAAAGGAAAGTGATATTAATTGTTTGTTTAATTAATAGACATTTATAAATCGGACTGCAGATATTCATTCGTTTAAAGATTATATTTGTATCTTTTATATTTAATTTTACCGATGTAAATATGATGTAGGGTAACTGCACCAGTGGTGGATTAGTTAAGCCCCTTAACTTTCTTGTTTTGACTTTGAAGTTCTGTATAGGTTGCTTTTAGACAAATTTGAGGTTATTCTTTATAGTATTATGGACCAGATAGTTCCAATAGACATTTCCTTCAAGGTTGGACTTGATTTTGACACCTACGTTTACTTTAATGCTCCATCAAAGATAATTTGTCAATGATCCTATTCTGGATCACTGTTTGCACCAGTCATGGTTATAGATTGCTCCAGTGGTGGATCACTTAAAAAATCATACTAAAAAACATTGCATTTCAAAATTACGAGACTGAGAAGTTTTGCAACTTTTATAAGGCTTTACGGACAGATTTTCAAATTCACTTTCCTATCCATATTCCCTCCTCTTTCATTTCTATAGGTATAATGTGACTAAATGTTAATTAATCATCTTTTTATTAGAATTTTTGGTAATAAATAAATAGAAACTCTTCAAGCTTCAGTTTCAATGATAAATAACATTTATTAATTCTGGGTATTTTAATTCAACAAAAATTTGACAATTTGAAATCAGGTGTTAACAATTAATAAACATTTGAATTAGTGTTAACTAAAATTTAACTCATAAAATTTTCAATAAAACAATGCGTCAACAGGCAAAAAGTAGGACTGATCCACCACTAGATTTTGTTACTTTTTTGGTTCCAGTCGTGGATCACCCGAAAACAATGGACACGCGCTACTTACAGACGTAAATATTGTTCTCAGGGCTCTATGGGGATGAAACGAAATGCCTCATATTGTGAAAAGAATTAAAAATTGCCCTAAAATGGCTCCAAAGCTTTCTATTCCAAAATATACTCTTAACTTACATGCTAAGGAAAACTCTTGTCTTCTAGCACCACTTTAGTAATTGTTGTCCTGCTTTCTTCGCGATGAATTTAAAAATTTTTTTAAATTGTAATATTGATCTGTATAACTTTCTTAACAATTACCGACACTTGCGGTTCATTTACTTACAAACGTGTAAACACAAATGACCATTTTTCTCGCAGTTGATCCACCACTGGTGCAGTTACCCTATATATAGAGAACTGAAAAAAAGATTATCTTTTTAAAACTAAATTAATAAATAAAAGAAAATTTTACTCTGATTAAGTCATTTTTATACTTTTTTATGTAACAGCACAGATAGCGAGGAATTAACAAAATTGTACAGTATACCCCAGTCGAAAATCGCAAGTTTCCCTGAAGCGTTCATAAAGCCTTAAAGTAACTGTTATAAAGCTTTGAAATGCTTCCTGACAACTATCTATACATTAGAACTAAAACACCTTGATATTAGCTTTCTGGCTTCTTAATAGGAAGCTTTTTCTTCAGCTTGTTAAATACCTGTGGACAGCTTGTAGCAAAGGATCTGACAGTTTGCTCGACGAAAGCTTTCCTAATACTTGGTTTAGTGTGTAAGAGAGCAATTTTATTTGCTTTCCACAAGTTGCTTAAGAATATGTATTTTAATTACCCTTTTTACACTTCCTGGGAGCTAGATTCATCAATTTTAATTAACTTCACTCAATTAAATTAAATCAATCATAACTTTTAAACACTTCAAATATATATGAAAAAAAATATTTGTAGCTAGTTTAATTGCAGACTCTTGAGCGAAAATTGGGGTTAGGAATACGAACAGGCTGAAAACCTTATATCGCATTCATCTGTGTATAAATATAATTTTCTTCGTTTCAGTATAATGCAAATTAAGGTCAGAAATCAATATAATATTTTTATTTTAATGTGTAATCAAAGTATAATATAAACCAAACTTCAAAATTCACATTCATTTCAATCAGGCCTGAATCTACAGAGAGGCAAGAGGGAGCACGTGCCCCGGGCGGCAAATTCATAATGGGGGTATAGAAAAACAGTCATTAGTTATTATTATATTATTATAATGTATTATTATATTTTATTTATATTGTATATTACAATTCCAGAAGAAAAAATAATTAAAAGGATCGAAAATTTAATTTAGGCTCCCTTTATAAAAATTCTTAGATCCGCGCCTGATCGATTACAGCTAAGTCGATCACTGCGTCGACTAACTTCACTATGCTTGAATGTCAGCAGTAGTTAGAATGTTTGTTTATTTTCACCGGCGTGTTATTAGGTTAATCAATTATAAGGATTGGTGGGTTGCAGTACGTTATGAGGACAATCAAAAGGAAGTGTTAAAGTGCACTAAAATAAAATATTTTAAACCGCAACATATTATGGATTTCGACTCTACTAATGTTTACAAGGTTAAAACAACTACGTGGAATGCAAAAGGAATTATTTTTTATCTATGTTATTTTTCTGATGCTTCCTGAAACATCCATGACGCTTCATTTAATTTTCGCCACCTGAACTTTTTCCGTTAATTTTTTGTAAAATCCAGCGACTTTCTGATAACTCTTTCAAAGCCATCTGAATGCTTTGTTTAAAGTGTTAAAAATGTGCTATCTGCAAGCTTTCCTTGGAAGCGAAAAATCGGCCATAATATGCTCTCTGAAAGCTTTCTACAGCTAGCTTACTACTATCTAACACTTTTCTAATGGTTATCCCAACGCTTTAAAACAACTTTTTGTTCAGCTTAAGACAGCGTAGGATTTTCGACTGGGACAGTATACAAGTATTATAAGTACATTTGTTATATAAAAAACGTTAATCTTTAACATTTATTTGATTATTCTAATTCGTCAACAGCTTTTAATAATGAAATTAAGTCATCCACAGATTCGATTCTCACAAACCTTGAAAAAGGATGAATTTTTTTATTTATAATAATTTTAATACTTAAATCGCTATACAAAACAACTCTTTTTATTACACTCGCCTTATCATCATTCTCTAATTTCAAAAAAGCAAGGAAAGATTCATTTCCTTTAATGTAGCACCACTTTTCTGATGGCAATTCTATCATACTTAAATTGGTTTTGCAAGTTGTAAAATTGAATGTTGTAAAATCCATATTTGGCTTCAGCAACTACATTCTATATTTATTATTTTATTCTCCAAATATTTAATGAATAACCTAAAATAAAGTAATATTTATGATAAATGTTGTAATTTTAATCTTCAAAACATAAGTTATTTATTAAATTCTTAATGAAAAACGTACCTTTCATTTACTTTCACTAATATTTAATATTTCACAATATTTATTTATTACACAATATTTTATCAAAACCACTTCGTGATCAATACACTTTTGCTGTCAACTACAGTTGTTTACGCGATAGCAGACAACATATTTTGATTCCGATTTATCTCAGTAGAGGCGCTACAAGAGCATTATTCGAAAACCTTAGTAACTCTAGGACACGCATTTGGGGTTGCTTTGAATGCATGGCGTTACGTCTCCTTATACTACTTCGTGTTTCTGATTAATAAATAATTTTTAAGACATGAATACTTATTCCGAATGCGATTTATTGAAATTACAATTGACACACATATAACTGACCCTGTTTTACCCTTCACACATTTTAAATGTGCCCAGTTTTTGTAAACAATGCATTGATTACACTTTTCTCTTGATTTCGGGTTGGAAGAACTATTCGAATAAACGAGGCAATAGTAGATTATGGTTATGTAGTGATTGACAGCGGCACAACCAGCCCCAAGCGAAAGGCACAATTAACCTCGTTGCGTCGACGCTCACTTTTTATCAAATATTAAAAAACTAGATAAATTAAATGTTAAGATCAATACACCATTGAATCCCTTGATAAATTTGGATCATATAAAAAAAATACGTATCGATATCTTTAAAAATGTAAAAAATAGACCAAAAAGTGTGATCATGAAAACTTGCACGTAAGTGACGCCAAAGCACCAAGTTACTAACAGCTAATTATTCTGTGAAGCAAACAAAATCAAAATAGTTCAAAAAAAAAATTTGTTTTTGAGGTATTCCTATCGGCACAACTTGCCCCCGGCACTTTCAGCCCCGGTCTCCCCTACATAAATCGCTTTCGATGATGCTTTGGAATACTAGAAGTATCATCCCCAAAAGACCAGAGTTGGATATTCTTCTTTGGATCTATAACCCGGATATAGTTTGCATAATAGAGACCTGTCTTTCACATTCTTCTAAATTTGAAATATCTATGTTTGTAACGGTGCGACAGGACCGCCCAAGAGGTAGGGGAGGAGGAGAAGTTTTAATTCTGATTCGCAGGAAAATTGCTGCAACCGAAAAAACTTGCGTCTATGCTCCCCCGCTTGGGAACATCACACCTGAAGTATGGGGTCATATTTTTAAACACCTTCCAACAGACGTGAATCACATATTTTTCAGCGTTTTTAATGCACATAATACTTGCTGGGCACAGTGGGCCAGAAAGCATCCAAAAGCGGCCATAATTCAAGATTTCAACGAATTTATATGAAACTTGATATTTAGGGGTTTTCAGGGTCGCTGATTACGTATCTGAGGTCAGATTTACGAAATTCAAAATTTCGAACCCAATATGGTTGATTATTTTAAAAAAAATTGTTAGATAATCATGAAACGTGTTTTATTTATAATTAAAACGTCTGCGGTTTGCCTACATAATCTGTAGTTTCCAGGGTCTACCACGAGGAGGTAGTAGTACGATTTTAGACCCCTCGTGGTGCTTTTTTATGTGAGTCCCCCCCACACTTTAAATTATAAATAACAAAATTAAAAAATTTTTAAACGTGGGGAATAGAATGCGTAAAAGCCTTTACAAAATGTGCTTCTGTAACACTTTTATTAATTGTTTAAACAGAGAATGTAAAATAAAATGTGAGGTTTTTATGTGCGGGAAGAAATAAAAACAAAAGAAGGATAGATATAAAACAAAAGAGCATCGATGTACGTGGAACAAAATATGTCTTTGTAAAAAATCATTTTCAAGGAAAAAATTTTCACCTTATTTTGTATATAACTCTACCAAATTAAAAAATGGGCAACTTTAATTGAAAGTACATTTAAATCTTCCTCTAACCTTTAATAAATATTACAATTAAACATTCCGAAGGTTGCAATTAAACCTTTAATAAATGTTCCATAAAGTTTGTTGCTGTATGGGGATTAATTAAATAGAAATTCAATTAAATCAGATTTTAAATAAATTGAAATTCTTCGATATGAAAATTAAGCGCATTATAAAATTCTACTGAATAAAAATTCGATAATTTTTAATTCGACAGCACAAAAATTCTGACAAGTCTAATATTCATGCATCCCTCATTATTACTTTTTTAAAAAAAGTTCTAATTCTTTTGTTCTTTTTAAGGAAACATTTTTTGAAGAATGAATTTTAACTTACCATTTAACTTTGTCGTCAGAATGAGTTAAAAAAGAATAACATTCTGACCAATTCCATTTACGTTTAAAGTGATGAGGATTTGCTTTTAATATATTGTAAGTTGCAGAAACAATATCATAATCTGTTATTGGATCAGTATCCATAGGTTCATTAACCTGATTTATTTGAGCAGTTGCATTTCCTTCTATATAGCTGAATGGAGCTGGGAGTTTTTCAAAATAATGCAAAGTAAATCTACAATAAAAAAATTTATTAATAATAATCGACAATAATAGTTAAAATGTGACTTTTACTTGTCCACATTTGAAGTTAATATTTTTTGCATGTTTTTCTTACTTTTTTGAAGATTTGAAATTTGAAATATTGAGTCTATTATGCTTACAAATATTGTTTGCTATATATAAAAATTGTAATATATATAAATGTAAAATATGTTACGTGCTCTCAAGAAAAAAGTGGTTTATTTTGAATAGAGGTATCGAATAATAAAGGGCATAGGAGGTTAAATATGCCCTATGTTTTGCTACCCATATAAGTATAAAATCCTGAAAGTATGAACCCTTAATTTGCTTTTTTGGGGGAGTTATGGAGAGGTAAAAGATAAAAAAACTCAATTTTCTCGAAAATTACTGGATGTATTATAACCCTTTGAGGCTGCAATCAAATGATAGCGTTTTGCGTTGTGTTTTGTAACTACAGTTCATAAGCGTAAACAGCAAACATACATCATCGTACTGCAGCCACATAATGACGCGAATGCAGAATTTTTGTAGGATTTCTCGTTATATATATAATGATAAAATCAGGAGGGAATCCATACATAATTACGTGTTCATATTTTATTTAATTAATAACACAATTAATATTTATTAATAATTTACTTTAATTAATTATATATAAATATGTGTGTGTATGATAAATCATGCGTGTGACACTTGTCGTGGTTCCAGACGCAACTGAACAGGATGCGCGAACATTCAAATTACATGCATTTGCTATCTTAACATCTGAGAGAGAGAAGAGTATCTCTAGTTGCAAGAATCATTATTACCATGCTGCGATCCTCACATGTTAAGCAGAAAACCATGAATGCAGAAGAGATAAAAAGATATCGCTATCGTTTACACTCTCATGATTTTCTGCTTTGCAAACTGCATTCGCGCCGTCATGGGACTGAGGTCTGAGTGTGGATGACGTGTATACACGTCATGAAAAAAAGAGGTCCAAAGTGTGGATGACGGGTATACACGTCATGGCCCAAACAAGAAAACATCTTAACGTATATTCGCAAAAATGTTTACGCGGGGGTTTTCGTTGTCGCTGATCACGATTCTGAAATCAGATTTTCAAAATACAGTAAAAATCCGTTTATCCGGACTAATAGATGCAGGCAGTATACTATATAAATAAATACATAAATATTCAGTAAAAATTATTGTAGAAAAGTTTGCATAAATATTTTTTTAACATTTTTAAATAAAAACGCTCCAACCCTTGCAGAAATTTTGCCAGGGTCCAGATCGGGGCCGGATCAGGCTGCCCTATTAGGGAATGAAACGCCGCGCCTGATGTGGCCCTGATTAGGAAATCCATATTTTCTGCTCGCCCTGATCAGGTGTGGCATTTCATTCCCTACTAGGGCCCTAGTAAGGCAATTTCTACACGGGAAATTAAGGAAAAAAATACACAAAACGAAATGAAAATTTGTCCGGATAATCGAAAATCCGGTTGATTGAGGTCCGGATAAACGGGTTTCTACTGTACATCATTTTTGATCCAATATGATCGCCAAAAATTTTGAAAAATGTTAAAAATCGATATATTTGACTAAAATTTTTTACTTAAATAACGCTATAGTATTGGATATAGAGAGCTGAAATTTGGTACATACATGTACACGGAGAGAAATAGATGGTACGGGGTACTATCTAGATAGTACCAGGTACCATATTTGATCTTACATATACGGACAGCAATCTAGATTCTATCAGTTACTATCCAGATTGTACGGAGTAACATCTTGATTGTAGTGGGTAACATAACCATACTTTTTGTAACATCTTTGATAGTACCGATTACTTACACAGAAAATGATAGAGTTTTGGTTGAAAATTAAAAATTTTCGATTTTTAATAATTGTTATTGCAAAATTAATTGTTTATTTAAAAAATAAACCATGTTCTCGTTGTCGTAGAAAGTTGATCCAAGTTTATTGGATAGGGAATTTTATAAGGATTCGAAAACCGTTTTAAAATTTCGTGGATCGCAATTAGCAAAAAAGTTATCGCGTTTTTTGTGCGGCGCTGCGTTTCTCTAGCGCTATCACGCAGAATGTATTTTGATCAAAAAGTATGGAAACTTGCAAATATCTCGAAAAGTACGAATTTTTATAAAAAATGTTCAAGACAAAAGTTGTTCCTAACAAAAAGATCTACATTTGTGAACCCAAAAAATTGGTTGTTTTTGTTAAATAAAATCCTCTAATTTTCAGAATCAAATTCGTAATCCCTATGAAATTATGTGTTTTAACGTGTGAAGTATATTACCAAAATATTGGGCTGAGGAATCTTACATTGGGCTCTAGGCCTAAAGCGAAAATTAGCTTCGAAGTTCTAATATGTTACCCCAAAAACCCCATAAACCGCGATTTTTTAAATTCACTTATTTGAAGAAAAATGTTGGGCCTTGTGTCTAGGATTCTATCTAACAAAATATTTAAAAACGGTGAAAATCACCAACTTCTAGCTATTATCCACAAGAGGCAGATGTCTTATGTGACGGACAATATCTTTTAATAAAAAACCTTCTACTCTTTGCTGTGCAGGGCTATTTCCAAAAGAACTTTTAGGGGAAGACATGTTGGAGAAGGGGGGTCGGGGTGGGTTCCGTACCTTCCAGTACCATTAAGAATGTGAATTTGACTGTCTGTCTGTTTTGAAAGAGAGCAACGATACTAGGGAAGGCGGGCTTCGCCCGCCTCTGCATTCTTTGCTGTGCAGGGCTACTTCCATAAGACCTTTTAGGGGAAGACATCTTGGAGGAGGGGGGTCGGGGTGGGTTCCGTACCTTCCAGTTTTAATTTTTTTTAATTTTGCGTTTTTTACGAGTTAAACGCAAAAAACCATAATTTTATGGTGTTTTTTATGGTTTTCACCATAAAAATGAAATTTGCGGTAATTTTCACTATCATTTTCGTGATCAGCGCATCAAATTACGTAAGTATACCAAGTTTCATTAAAATCGGAAGGGGGGGGGGGTTTCGGAAGTGCACCCTTTTCTTTTGCTAAATTGAAATTAGTTCGAAGCGGAATAACTTATTTTATTAAAATATTGCTTCCTCATGGAGGAAGTACTGTTTTCGCGAAATTTTTCGAACTCATTTTTTTGACATATCTTTATGTTTTTTGACCTCAGGAATCCAAAAATTACATTTTTAGAAAATGTCATTCCGTATGTGTGTGTGTGTGTATATACATTACATTTTCATAAATATCTCAAATTCTATAAGAGCTTTAGGGCTGAATTTTTTTTAAATTGTAGATCTCACTTGGGGACATAAAATGAGAAAACTTTGGGACAAATTAATACATATTAACTATATTTTTTTTGACTTTTAAAATTTTTGAAAAATCGTTTTTTGCCCATAACTTGAAACACATGTTTTGAAAGTTGGGATGTTTTTACTTAATTTTGTAGAGTTTTTTAAGACGCATTTTTTGAGCTATTGACGAACAATCTGCTATCATTTTATCCAAAGTTATTGACATTTTAAAAATCATAAAAAATCGTTTTTTGCTTATAACTTTAAAAAAATGTTATGACACCTACAGTTTTCTTAGTCTCATTTTGTAGAGATTTTCAAGACGCATCTTTTGACCTATTAACGAACAGTTTACGATTATTTTATCCAAAGTTATTGACATTTTAAAAATCATAAAAAATCGTTTTTTGCTCATAACTTTAAAAAAATGTTATGACACCTACAATCGTAAACTGATCGCAAAATATCTCCATGAGGAAGCAAAGTGTTCATGGAATGAACACAAAAATACATACTTCAACTTGGCAGCGGTTTTTGGTTTGTTGATTTTCGTTAATTGAGAACTCCGATTCTATAAGGGGCTCTACGCTTGAGGTAGCCGCCTTGCGACCAGTCAGGTGGTTCAAAAATGGAAAAAAATAAAATTCAAAATTAAAATTTTTTAAAAACGCTATCCTGCAGGAAATAAAAATCCGCACCTTCTTTTCCTTTGCGATTTTTTTATAAAACAAATATTAAAATTAATAGAGGCAAATAGTAGAAAATTTTTTACGATAATTTAATGGACTTGATTAAGTACTCTTAAATGGCGTTAACATTTTACTATGGATATTAATTATTTATTTTTTTAATTACAGTGTTCCTTCTTCCACATTTAAAAAATGGGCTATAGAAATTGAAAACCACTTTTCCAAAGAAAGAAGTGCAGTGTATTATAGTCCATATACATCTGAAAATGGATAGAGTGTCCCTCCAAGCGGAAAATTATATGACCATTTTCACAATGTTAAACGCAATTTGATTCAAAGTGGTTCAATTAAATCGGGAAAGAAAAGAAAATCATCTGAAAATCAGGAACTTGTTGATAGTGAGTTGTATATTATTGTTTATAATAATGATAGCTGAAATAGTTTAAATAAGACTGAAATGTCGAATACTGCATATTAAAATTTTGTAATTCGTTTATTGTAGGAAATCGAGTTGCTGCTGACA
The DNA here is from genome assembly GCF_019393585.1 of Leptopilina boulardi. Classification (NCBI taxonomy): domain Eukaryota; kingdom Metazoa; phylum Arthropoda; class Insecta; order Hymenoptera; family Figitidae; genus Leptopilina; species Leptopilina boulardi. The sequence goes on along the minus strand of NW_026137948.1, from coordinate 1,985,511 downwards.
TTGAGTGGCTTGAGACACATAATGAACCTATTGAAGATCTGTATGGAAAGTGTAAAGATACTTTTGACAATAGACAGCATTTATTAACTGTAAAAAGTCTATCGGTTTCAGACTACATGCAAAAGGTTTTGGCTCTGCGTGTTGACAGAGGACAAGATTTGGTAAGGAAATAAATATCTTATTAATAAAATAATTAATTTTAAAATTAAAATATAAAATAAATAATTAATAAAATTATTAATAAAATAAATAAAAATCCATAAATCTTATAGATTTTTATTATTATTTATAATTGTTTTTAATTTCTTTCAATATTTTCAGATAAATTTCGATTTTAATCTGCTGTATCCAGGAAAGTCGAACTTACTTTTTGAAAAGTGGGAATTAATTAAGAGTCAAATAATTTCAAGTATTCAATCAATAAAGAAGAAAAGCATAGTGAAAGAAGATTTGGAGTATTTCTATTTATTATCAAATATGGACACTGATAAGCTTTTTATTATTTGTTTATAAAATATATTTTTCTTTGTCATTTGCTATAAGAGTAAGAAAAAAATATTTTGAATTTACTTTGTAGATACCCAGGATATTTTAATTTTTCACCTTTTATTATACATCCTGAAAGGTGAGCGACAAAGAAAACGTAAGAGGGATAGCAACAACGGAAATATAGAAGAGCAATCTAAAAAATCGAATAAAGAAAAGAGAAATTCCAACATGATTCATGTAACTGTAAGATTTTAAATATCACTAATTTTTATTTATCAGTTATGTTTTACTGTCAAATCGTAATAGTAGTATACATAAATATATTTTTATTTTAGAATTGTATCAATTTCGATAAAGAGTTGTCGCTTATCAGAGCCAGCTGTAATTAACAAAAAATTACTTTACAACCAGTAATTGTCATCGTTGGACCGTTAAAAAATATTGAAAAAAACATATGTTGTTATAGACAACATTGAGTATTGTACATCATTTCTACACGCGGTTGACATTACATTTAATGCTTTCTTTACTTTGAACTGCGAATATCCACAGTATTCGTCCACTATTTGGCAATTTATACAGAAGGGTATATTCGATATTACTGTGAGTGGACAAAAAGTTTTTTCCAGTGTGAATGTTTTGCTTGGTGTGGTAGAACAAGCTTTAGAAGACGCACAACCTCTACAAGCAGCACAAAATTCACCGATCGCAGAAGCTGTTCAAAACGCTGACAACTAATAAGAACGATTTTAAGAGTAGAACGATTTCACGATAAAAGCGACTGATTACTTTTATATTTTAAAATGTTTCATTGCTTTGTGTGCTCTTCAGAATTTATAAATAATGTGACATTATTGCAACATATTAAACGGATTCATCAAAATGTCACTCAATATTCGTGTTCTGAACTCAGTGTTCTTTTGAGTTCAGTTCCGAAGATAATCTAAATGAAGATCCTTAAACAACGTCTGACTTTGAGTATGACTATAATGAGTCTGATTCAGATTCCGATGATCAGTTAGAAGAAGAAAATGAAAGTCATGAGATTCATTCAGATTGTTAACGCCATGTACCCTTTACTCATCAAGAAGATCGAGCAATCAAGTTTATTAGTAGACTACATAATATTAAAGATATGCCCAGAAGACGTGTCAATGAGATAGTCATCGAGACCTCTAAGTTACTAGAAGAAAGTTTTGCTTCAGCTATGAATGACTTGAAAAAAGTAGCAAATGGAAATTTCATTTCCCTTACAGACGTAGAACAAGTCTTTCAAATCTTTTCAAATCCGTTTAAGGATTTGAAAACAGAAGCACATCGATTTTGCCGTTTGAAAGATAATAATTCGCTCATACTTCCAGAAAGTTATACGCTAGGGCAGGTTTCAATCTCTAAGCTAAAGCAGGGCGTACAAACAAGACAGAATATACCCTTAGTAGCACAATTTATCCCAATCAGGCACGTTTTTAAACAACTATTTGAATTAATTTAATAATGAATTTATCCCTTGGTGTAATGAATAGTAAGGAAAAAAATTTAACAATCCATCCAAGTCAAGTAGTCAATAAAATAAAAGAAATTATTTTTGACGTTTCGACAGCACTGCTGTCCTCATCAGAAACTAAAAATTTATTAATAAAATATAAAAATATAAGTCAACGCAAAGTAAAAACAATATAAAATTAAGAAAATGTACAATATTTAAAATTTACCGAAAAAAAAATTTATAAGCTATAAAATTCGCACTCGCATTTGTGTGTTTATATTGTGCTATAAGTTCATTGAACTTTCACTGTACTTTATATATTAATGTGTTACGTCACGGCAAGGAAATAAAGGTTAAAAGAAAAACTAAAAGTTCGTCACCAAAATTTCTAATTGATTTCGCAACATATAAATAATAATTTATTATAAAGAATAAGAAAATAATTAAAGAAAAATTAAGAACTTAACCTCAAAATTTAGACAATTAAATTTATATCCCTTATTATATATTGTATTCTATTCTTCGAACGGCTAAAAAATAGAATTTGTGGGATCTTGTTACTTACAAAGAGTTGAAACTCGCCTTATTTTTGTTATTAGAGGAATAAATAATAAAATAAGAAGGAAAGAGAAAATAGGTTAGGTTGTATTAAAATTTGTTTGTTTATTTACCGAACTTACGCACACAATGAGATTTCTCGACGAAACACAATTAATACACAAAATTCACATATAAGAACGATTTAGAATTTTATTGAAAACTACAAAATCTATAAACCAGAAGGGTTAAAATTATAAAATTAATAAGTTAAAAAGAATACAATTTGACAGATAAAGTTTCAATGAATATAAAAGTTAAGGTAAAACGGTATATTCACGAAAACGGAGATTAGATCCTATCCTGAACCAAATATTAATTCTAAGGATTTATACAGTTATAGGAGATCACTGAGATTTGGACATGCTACAAATCTTAAGTTCGAACCTTTAACAAATAGGAATTATACAGTGATAAGAGAGCGCGTTTTCAGTCCCAATCTCGTTGAAAATCCTAAGGTCGAACTTCAAGGAATTATTGGGTCAGGAAGGAAACCAATTCCGAATTTCGCGAACAGGGACCGAAAAGAGACTGATTAAAAGAAGTTGGACGACGCTCCGTGTAACCGCGTCGTTCATTCCCACTCTCAGGAAAACTTGCAAAAAGTTAAAGGTGGAGGGAAAATTTTGGAAAAAGGAGAAAATTAAGGTTTCTGATTTGCTGAAAACAACATAAAAATCACGCCCTAAAAATAGAAATTGAGTATTAAAAACCCTTAGAGTCCACGTGGACCAGGTACACGCTGAGGTGGAGGTGCAATAAAACATTTGGCCAACAAATGTTTACGCTATGTGCGGAGTTGGGCCCCTTGCTGTTTTGTCTAATTGTAATTTTATTGCAAGGCTTAACTCGCACACTTTTAAGGAAAATTGTCATTTCTGAGAATGCAAGATCCTTTATTGCATTTGTTCGTTTTAGATGTTTTATTTATTGAGATCTTAAAATTTAGGGATTAAGATCCTTGTGTGTATCAATACTCTTTCTAGTTTAGGCGTTTTCTCTATTGAAACAGCTTTATGGTATTTTTTTATTAAAAGAAAAGGATTTTGCGTGTTTCCTGAAAATGTGAACGGAAAAACCCAGGAACCAGATTGTCGAACATTTATTCTTTATGTAGAATAATAAATTAAAATGTTGAAATTCTAAAGATGTGTAAAAATTGTATAAAAGAATAAATTGAGTAAAATGATATTCATATAAAATAAGTAGAAATAATAAAATATAATATTCATTCATACAACATTCTTTTACACGGGGAAAACATTCTTACATACACAACAATACATAATTAAAATATAATTACATCTTAAATTAGGACATTCTGCATCCCTCATCCTAAGACAAATTTCAAAAAGAAAAGTGTGAGGTTTTGACATACCGGGACGTCACAAATGTAAATTTGTCGATTTGTGTTTAGTTTGTCTTTTGACGTCTTAATTTCAAGATGACAATTTTATAGCTTAAAAATTTTGTTTTCGGTAAATTTTAAATATTGTACATTTTCTTAATTTTATATTGTTTTTACTTTGTGTTGACTTATATTTTTATATTTTATTAATAAATTTTTAGTTTCTGATGAGGACAGCAGTGCTGTCGAAACGTAAAAAATAATTTCTTTTATTTTATTGACTACTTGACTTGGATGGATTGTTAAATTTTTTTCCTTCCTAACTATTTGAATTGCCTAATGTCCTCGATCAAACTTTAGATTACGTCAAAAATATAAATGAACAATCAGAAATAGTATCGAATATCATTCAAGGTCCACGGTGGAAAAACAGAATTGCTTGATTTAAATTATGAAGACAAAATTGTGTTTCCATTAATATTAAACTATGATGATTACGAACCGAATAACGCTTTGGGTAGTCATAAAGGTATTTCCAAATGTGGAGCAGTTTATTTGTCAATCCCAGTTTTGCTACCAGCTTTTCAATCTAAGCTTGAAAATATTTTCCTTTTCATGTTATTTAATACTTTAGACCGCCAAGTTTTCGGAAATAATATGATTTTTTCAAAAGTTATTGAAGAACTTGACTACCTTCAAAAAGAGGGAATTTTAATTCAATAGGGCACAAAACTAATTCGTCTTTATTTTGTATTAGCATTGATAACTGGTGACAATTTGGGACTCCACTCCATTTTAGGCTTTACCGAATGCTTTAATGCAACAAACTTTTGTAGATTCTGTCTCGTTGAACGCAAAAAGATTAATACTATTTTTCATGAAGAGGATTGCGTGTTACGTAATATTGACAATTATAATTTACTAGCAGCAAAAAAGAATTTTTAAATTTCCGGAATGTGATCCAATTTCGCTAATAGAATTAAATAAAAGTATTCAGATTTTTAGTTACGTAGGGAATGAGAACAAACCTCCAGAAATAAATTCTGACCATGTTTCGAAAACTAAATGTCTGATTATGTCATCAGCTGAAATGTTATCGCTTGTTAGAGTTCTTTGTTTAATTCTGGGAGATTATATATCCCGAGATGATAAACATTGGCAACTACTGTTGTTGCTACGAAAGATTGTTGAAATTGTTTCTAGTACAGATATTACCAAAGAAACTCACTATCTTCTCGATGTTACGGTTAACGAATACCTAACTTTCCGTTCAGAATTATTTCCGGATAGTATGATACCAAAACATCACTTGCTTCTTCACTACCCAAGAGTAATGGAGGAAGTAGGTCCTTTATGGAAAATATGCGTAATAAGGTTCGAAGGAAAGCATAAGGAGGGTAAAAAAGCCTCTCGAGTCTCGATCAGCAGAGTTAACGTCTGCAGAACGATTGCTATTAAAAATCAATTATTTTTAAATTACACATTTTTATGTAGATTTGTTACCGAATAGGATTCACCATTGGAAAGTATCAAAATGGCTTTCATTTAAAGGTAACAAAGAAAATGACCGATTTCTATTATGATGAACATTTTTACGCCTTCAAAATTGTCGACGATGATTCTTTCGAATGGGATACATAGAGTTAAAAAACTGTGACTTGTGGCAAAATCACGACAGTAAATCATTTGATTAACGGTTTTAATTATATTAATAAAACTAGGTATTAAATATACTTGTAAGTGTTCAAAATAAAAGTCATTTCCTTTTATACGAGTGAGTTTATTTCTAATCCTTATATTGAATAATTAATATTTTAATAATGTAAGTAATAATAATAAATATATTATTTAATAAAATAAATCGATAAAATTAAATAAATAAAATATAATAATATCAATTAAAAAAAATTTTCAAGGTATCTAAAAGTTTTAATTAACTCGGTTTTTGACCAGTTTACATCTTGTTATTAAAATTAAGTTATTTTTTATAATCCTGAATTATAAATATACATAGTGGTTATTTTTCGGTTAGTGGACACGAGGTATGTCAGCACATAAATTGAAAATTGTATTTCGCGCCTCCTCCTTCTAGATCACATGTAGTAGTCCACTTTACGCCAGTAATATCATATTTTTAAAAGCAAATGAAAAAGAAAAAAGGTGGCGCTGCATTCGGCTGCAATATCCGGGCTGCGCGCTGTTTCATCATTCTTTTTCTTTGTGTCAGTATATAAACACGTGCAAATATTCTTTTAACGAAAATTATTATGGGAAATAATAAAAAAAGACAACATTCGTCATCAGATGATTCCAAATCTGCTTCGGAATCCGAAAGTAATTCCAAACGTTTGCTTGAACGTATCAAGAAATTAGAAAAAAATGCTAAAAAATCTAAAAAAGCCAAACGATCAAAGCACAAAAAATATAAACGAGGAGATTCAAGTACGAATTCATCAAGTAGTTCTACTTCAAGTAAGTAAAATATTTTAATTTTCGGTAATTATTACTTGCTGATGTTTTTTATACAGACTCCTATCTGTTTAAAAACAAAAATATTATCAGCCTGTGGTTCATTACCTACAAATACAGGTCCCATGGACAAAGTATTTTCTCAACATTTGAGACTAAAAATTATTGGGCTCCAACCCATTACTATAATATTTATAGGGCTCCAAGCCATTAAATATAATCTTTTCTGTAAAAACATTTCATAAATAACTTGACAGCAAAAATTATGTGAACATTTCAACATAACCTTGAAATACAGTTTGCTTGCTATGAATTCAAGAAAACTAATAATTTATATTATTAAAATTATGGACTCTAATCCATTTAAATCCACGCTTACTTAAGCATTTTCTTTATGTTTAATTTTTATTATTACATAAAAATTAAAAATACATTATTTACAGGTTATGATTCTCGGTCACATTACCGCTCACGCTGTTCGCTTTCGATTGTTGAAAAAAGATATCATGATTCACGTTCTCGTCAAAGATCCTCCTCTCGTCGCAGATCCGAGTCTCGTCATAGATACGACCATCGTCAAAGATCCTACTCTCATGAAAGAACCAATTCTCGTCGCAGATCGGAGTCTCGCTATAGACCAGACATTCGCCAAAGGTACTACTCTCGTCAAAAATACGATTCTCAACGCACATCCGAAACACCACGAAGATCCAACTCTCGTCATAGATCAGAATCTCCTCCCAGATCCAGATCTCGTGAAAAATCTATTTCACCCCGCAGATTAAAATCTCCTTCTCGCAAAACATCCCAGCCACATCTTGAGAAACAAACAACACCTCAAGAAAAAGCTTTGGATCCGACAGTGTTGGATGTAATTGGGAAACGATTGGATGCGGAAAAAGTCTTAGCTCCACAAATTCACAATGACTTTGCAGTTCGTTGGAAAGAGATTTTAAAGTTAGGACTGCCCGAAAAAGATTTTAAAGATAGATTGAAAAAATATCCACCCCCGATCAATTGCATCGAAATGGACCCTCCAAGATTGAACGCTGAATTTAAGAGTTCGCTTCCAGAAGCAGTCATCTCTAGAGATAACAAAATTGTCTCTCGACAAGAAAAGATTTCAGCTTGTATTGCAGCGAATGCGAAGGTCATATCTCAATTGCTGTCACAAGATTCAGAGACTGATCTGACAATTCTGGAGTCATTGTGCGATGCTGTTAGAATCTTGTGCGATATTCAGCATGATGAAACTAATGTTAGAAGGGGATTAATTTTATCAAATTATCATTCGCCCCTCAAGGAGGCATTAGCTAACATCCCTCCAGACGAATTTTTGTTCGGTAAAGAACTTGTAACAATTTTGAAGAACGTAAAATCTGTAGAGCGGTCAGCGAAAGATCTGAAACCTAAAAAGACTCTCAACCCTCCAAAAAACTCGAAGAGCCTGCCTCGTTACCCAATCAGGAGTCAGACGGGGACAGGCAATCGCAAACCATTCCAGACGTATCGTCCGTATCAGAATCACAAGAATTCTCACCGACCTACACAAAATCAGCCGAAACCATTCAAGAAAGACTACAAGAAAACTTCCGTGAAGAAGGAATAGAGAGTCAAATTGCTGGTAGACTAAAATATTTCACCAGCGAGTGGGAAAAAATTACCTCTGATAGAACAATTCTATCATGCGTTAAAGGTTACAGAATTCCCTTCGATACTATTCCTCAGCAAGGTCACTTGCGTCAACTTAACCCGTCAGACACAGAATTAATTCAATTCATCTCATCAATCTCCGAACTTACTAAAAAAGGCATTATAGTTCGATGCAAACATGAGAAAGGTCAATTTCTTACCAATATTTTCTTGGTCCCTAAGCCAGATGGCACTTTTAGATTTATTTTAAATCTAAAAAATCTGAATGAATTTATCACAGCTGAACATTTTAAAATGGAGGATTACAAAACCGCCATAAAATTAATTCAAGAAAATTGTTTTATGGTAACGCTCGATTTGCAGGATGCCTTTAATTTAGTTCCTGTTGATAAAAGTTATAGAAAATACCTACGGTTCGAATTTCAAAATAACTTTTACGAATTTACATGCATTCCATTTGGGTTGTGCACGGCACCCCTTATTTTCACAAAACTAATGAGACCTGTAGTTTCTTATTTGCGTAAATTAGGTTTTTTATCAGTCGTTTACTTGGACGATTTCCTTTTAATAGGTAAAACTTACTCGGATTGTTTAAAAAATTTAAACGTAACAAAAGCTTTTTTACAAAAGTTAGGATTTTTAATTAACTTCAAAAATTCACAATTAATTCCAAGTAAATCCTGTAAATTCCTAGGTTTTGTCTTCGATTCAGAAAAAATGACCTTAAGTCTCCCTGAATCCAAAAGAATATCGATTTTAGACAAGTTTATTAAATTCGAGAAACTTAAGAAATTGAGAATTAGAGATTTTGCAGCCTTCGTCGGTACCCTTACATCTGCTTGTCCAGCTCTCGCTTATAGTTGGTCATACGTGAAAGATTTCGAACGTCAGAAGTATTTGGCATTATTAAAGAACGGGGAAAATTACGACGCAAAAATGAATTTAAAGCCTAATGCAAGAGATTTTTCTTGGTGGAAAAATAATATATTGCGGGGCTGTAAATCCATAAAAAATGTCGAGTACAGTATTGAAATTTTTTCTGACGCCTCGTTAACTGGATGGGGTGCTGTCTGCGATAACGAAAAATCTAACGGTTTTTGGACCCTAGAGGAGAAGAAACGAAACATTAATGAATTAGAATTATTGGCTGCGTTTTTTGGCCTTAAAAGTTTCGCCGATAAACTAAACAATTGTAATATACTTTTACGAATAGACAATACAACGGCAATTTGTTATGTCAATAAAATGGGTGGTATTCAACAGCCCCATTTAAATAATGTAGCAAAAAATATTTGGGAATGGTTAACTGAAAAACCAATTTATTTTAATCCTGGTTCTAATCTTTTGATTTCTTCCGATAGATCTCGACATCCACTATGGAAACACCTTACCCTGGTGGCCGGCAAATTATCAGGCAAGCTTTGATTCAAAAAGGAACACCAGAAGAAAGTCTGGAAATCGCATTAGCATCTCTGAGTGATTCTTCAATCCGAAATTACGAAGTTGGTCTAAAAAATGGTGGAGTTTTACTCATCTGAACAACATCAACGCGTTCGAACCTTCTGTTCCCGACTTGTTAAAATTTCTCACACAAGAATTTCAAAAAAGTTCTTCTTATAGTACATTAAACTGTACGCGATCAGCAATCTCTTTAATTTCAGACCAAACAATTACCAATGATGGGAGAGTAAAAAGATTTTTTAAAGGAATTTCTTCGCTCCGTCCCGGTAGACCCAAATATGACTTTACTTGGGACCCCAAGATTGTTTTGGATCTCTTTAAATCCCAACCAAAAAACGACGATTTAAGTCTTAAAGACCTATCATTTAAACTTATTACTCTCCTGGGAATCGTTACAGGTCACAGACTTCAAACATTCGGTGTTATAAAAATCGAGAACATTGTAGAAACTCCTTCAGGTTTAGAAATTAGAATACCTGATCGCATAAAAACCTCAAGACATAATAATACGCAGCCGAATTTAATTCTTCCTTTTTTCAAGGACGAAAAAATTTGTCCCGCATCGGCTTTAAAGGCGTATTTAACAAAAACGAAAAGTCTAAGAGGTTCCACAAAAAATTTGTTTATTTCATTTTGTACACCTTACAATAAAATTACAGTACAGACATTAAGCCGATGGATAAAAACCACTTTAAGTAATAGTGGTATAGACACGACGATTTTTTCCGGTTACAGTACACGTCACGCGGCAACGTCCGCCGCTAATCGTTTAGGTGTTGATTTAGATCTCATCAGAAAAACAGCTGGTTGGACGAGTAATTCTCTAACTTTTGCAAAGTTTTACAACCGTCCTGTTATTAACGATAGTTCGAATTTCGCGAATTCTATCTTGAACAATTAAAAAGTTGTCTGTATTTCTTTTTCTATGTATTATTAAAGAAAGATAAAAAGTTTCTGCCTTAATTTAAAAATTAAAACTTTAATTATTTTATTCCCATACTATTTTCTTTTATATACAATTTCCGTCAATGCTTTCAACATCTACATGTGATCTAGAAGGAGGAGGCGCGAAATACAATTAATAAATTGAACGAACTTACCTAGTGAAGTTCGATTATAATTGTATGAGCGCCTCCTACGAATAGATCAAACCCACCCATACCCAAATTATAATCCCTATATATTGACGGAAATACTTTTAAAAAAATGATGAAACGGCGCGCAGCCCGGATATTGCAGCCGAATGCAGCGCCACCTTTTTTCTTTTTCATTTGCTTTTAAAAATGTGATATTACTGGCGTAAAGTGGACTACCACATGTGATCTATTCGGAGGAGGCGCTCATACAATTATAATCGAACTTCACTAGGTAAGTTCGTTCAATTTATTAATTATTCATCTAATTTTAATATATAAATTAAATTAATTACATTGAATTTTTTATTTTGTAACATTATGGTATTTATTTTCAATAAATTCGTAATAAGTACAGTTAACTTGAGGAATGATAAATAAGAAAGCTCTTGTAAGCGTTACAAAAAATGGCCACATATCCGATCAGTAATGTTCTACTACTGTAATCAGTACCAATAAATTTTTCTCCGTGTGCTGCTGAAGGAAAAAGAAAAATAGTTTTTTACTATTTTCCTTATAACTTCTTTATTTCTTAGAGAATTAATTCCAAACTTTTGGAAAAACTTCCTTAATATTTAAGGAGTTTTTCCGGAATGAAAATTCCTTTAATAACTTTTTCATTAGAAGGTTGAAAAACATATATATTTTCAAAATTAAAACTTTATTGTTAATTAATATAAAATAATAACAATTTTTTGAATTTGTTTATGATTGTCGTCATTAATAGTATAAACTGATTAAAATGCACCAAATTTTAAAGAAATTCATCAATATTTGGCGAAATTACGACGAGTTATGTTTTAAAAGTCCATTAAATTATCGTAAAAAATTTTCTACTATTTGCCTCTACTAATTTGAATATTTCTTTTATAAAAAAATCGCAAAGAAAAAGAAGGTTCGGATTTTTATTTCCTGCAGGATAGCGTTTTTAAAAAATTTTAATTTTGAATTTTATTTTTTCCATTTTTGGACCACCTGACTTTTCGCAAGGCGGCTGCCTCAAGCGTAGAGCCCCTTATAGAATCGGGGTCCTCAATTACACAATTACAAAGTAACTAAGTTTGAACAGCTGCAATGCCCCCATTCTCTTTTTTTTGCTCGATAAAAAATTTATTTTAATACGTTTCCCAGCAAACACGTTCTATAATTGTTCTATTAAAATTAAAGAACATTTTACTAGAATAATTGTGCCATCAATAACATGTAGAAATTATAGAACTAAATGGTAACAGTGTTCTAGAACAATGTTCCTAATATGTTATATAACTGTTCTATTTTTTTGTTCTAGAACTGTTTTTAGATATAAGTTCCATAAGTGTTATAGAACATTTAAGTCACAAATTTTCTAGAAATTTTGTACTTTTTTTGTTCTAGAATTGTGATATAACAATATTATGTCACCTTTCTAGAACAATATTCTCTTTTTGTTATAGAATAAATTTAAATAGTCATTAAATGTTTGATCCTTTTTGTTGTAAGATTCCTATTTGGATTTTTTTTCATTAATAATGCCTTGCAATGTAATTTTGTCAATTTTTATGCCAACATCAATTTTTTTGAAACTTGACCGAAACATAAATTATTTGATTTTCAACAAAGAATTAATATACAGTTTGTTCAAATCTATATAGTACTTTAAATTAGCCGAATTGCAAAATTTAGTCATTTTTGGTAGGTTAAAATTAACTTGGAAACTTTTAAGATTTGAATTTCGTACATTTTTATAATTTATATTTATTAGAAACTTAATATTTGCTTTGTTTTATATTATTATACATATATATATATATAAATTGCTAATATTAAACATTAAATAATAATATATATCACTATTATGAGTAATATAAATTGTATTAGTTAATTAAAAAAAATTTTACTGTAACAACATTGTTACTTAATTACTTTTTTTGAGAAAATTAAAATTTATATGTACTGTCCACTTGACTGAAGCAAAGATTTATTTCCTTTCAAATTAAAAAGTAAAAAGTAATAAATTCTAAAATACAATAATTAAAAGATTTTACAATTTTTACATTTATTTTAATTAACATATTTAAGAATTAACAAATAAAAATTATTTATATTGTTCAAAATTATTAATATTTTAGAAATGATATGCTAGTATACTCATTGTAATAAATAATAAACAACTGAAAAATTGTTTGATGGTTTTACAAAATAATAAACCTATCTATTTCATGTGTTTGTTACAAGGAACATTTCCTAAGAAACCTTCATAGTCTCCCTTGGTCGAGCGCGTCTAGGCGCAGCTCCCAGTACGATTGAGCCCTGCAGTGTAGATACACTAGTGATGGTCGAGAGCTCGAATCTCGGGAGTCAACCGGTTAAAAAATTTCGAGAATGTGTTAGGATTACTAATTTTTTTTATTTTATTAACATTATCAACATCAAATTAAGACAAAATATGATACTCTCTTAATTTATTATATTAATTTTGTATTTTTTGGTAACAAAGTTCTATATTTGTTACATACGTGTTATATAAGATGTTGTCACTGGATTTAAAAAATTTGTAATTGATTTATATAATCGTTGCATATCTGTTATAAATCACTAGTAACAGTGTTATGTATTTGTTACATATCTGTTACAGAGATCAGAGCTGGCATTTATCGTAACCTGCTTGTAACATACTTGTAACATGCTACAAGCTTGTGACAGAACGTGTTACATCTTGTTATATAACAAATATATAACCATTACGTATTCGTGTTTGCTGGGTTAAACCTTACCTATTTATATAATTTAATTTAACTCATTTTAAAAAAGACTATTAGTTGTTTCTAATGAATTTTTCAAAACAGGTAGATTACATGAAGCTTCCCTCTTAAGGCCAGGTCAAAGTCGATGCGATTTTCCCATTAAATCTCTGTATAAAAATTGCATCGACTTTGACCTACCCTTAAACTAACTACTTTTGTACTTATTTTAACTCTGTGTGTAATTAATTGAACTCTTTTTAATAAAAATAATTTCTTTCTTAATCATATTTTACTTCAAAATTTAGTTAAATCAACTACAAAGTCTGAAACAACTACAAAATATTGTAATATAAAATTAATATAATTTTTAAATTTAATTGAAGATTTTTTGAATTATACAGGGTAGTTAAAAAGTAATTAATGCTACTAGGTTTTGAATTGTAATAAACAAACGGAGCGCGTTTTGGCTATCTTACAGCCACCCTATTATTTAAAAAAAACAAAATTTCATTCTAAGTATAAAACAAAAACAATTAAAAAATATTAACTTCAAGTGTGAACAGAAATATCCTTTGGATTATTTTTTTTTATTATTATAAATTTTGTAATATGTAACATAAAAAGTTGCTTTATGAAAATAATATGAATATAAATTATTAATATCTTTAAAAATGATAGTTACCCCAATACATCAGGGTAGCTTCCAATAAGTTTTCCAAGAATGACACAATTCGTTTGATGATTGCATTCCAGCAGTTGCAAAGTACAGATGCTTCCGTCATAAATTGGTATTGCTGAAGTCAATAAAATCAAAAGAATATGACGAAAGTGATCTGCTATTTTCGTTGTGTATCGTGAATCTTTCAACAAATTACTAAGTCTCTCCAAAAGTGTACATCTTTGATTTGAATCAAGTTTCTGTAAAATTGAACACCAAGTTTTAAAAGTTATCCAACAAAAGAAAATAAACAACAATTATGCCAAGTTTTGTTTTGTTTTAAAGAAGTTTAAGTTGGGTCATTACATGTAAAATGACTCATATAATTGTGGTCGAAATGTATAAATCGCTTTAAACTTTTATTTTAGTAATTTATATTTTATACCTGGTTTTTTTTACCAGTATACGTCATAGGTTTTTCCACCCTAAAAATTTGGAAAATGGTAAGGTGCAGGTAAGACTCTGAACCTCACAGCAATACCTTCAAGTACCTTTCAGTATTTAACCATCCGACTTATAATAAAGACATTGTGTTAAATGAAACACGTGCCTTTCCCATTTATACCATACCCTATCCATCATACAGTTTTAGAAGTGGGATTAATTTATTCGTGTTATGTAGCAATAAAAAAAGGACTATTACCTAAGTTTACTCATTTTAAAAATACATTTAATTCAACTTATACCTTTACAAAACAGGTTTTTTTAGAACATCTGTTAAGCCTAAATATAAAAAATATATCACTCCCTCTTAAAACAAAAAATATTTTTTAAGTGAGAGTGATACCTTTGACCCGAAAAAAATCGACTATTTTTTGCTTAAACGATACTTTATGATGTGTAGAATAAAAATTATATCATGAGAAGTGATTTTGAAGTTATTTTATGTAAAAAATCGAAATCTGCAGAAGGTGCTTGTCAAAATTTTAAACGCGTTTTTCTCGAAATAATATTTTTCAAAACGGTGGGCAGTCTAGCTCGAACAATTTTGATCAGATTGACTTAGGCCAGTTTTTTTTATCGTCACTCACCCAGTGGGAAATTGACAAGACTCAATATTGGCTAAATATTGGACCAGTTATTTTTACCAATATTGGTCCAAGGCAGGGAGTGTAGAGACCAATGCCAAGGCTCGAATTTCAATATTGGCCCAATTTTCAAAAATACAAAAAATCAGATTCCAGCCAAGATTAAAAAAATTAATTATTAAAACTGAAATATAATAAAATTTTTAGTTATATTTATATATTATATTTTATTATATATGTATAATAACATTATCATTTCTCTTTAGATCAAGGGTTATATATAAAATCATCCGCAATAAACGGAGAAAAAGAAAAAAATATTTTCTAACGTCCTGCTAGGAATTAGAGAGAGAAAAAACACTGCCATCTGGCGGATAGTTGGAAAGTTAACGTAGCGCGAAATTCAAATTGCGTGAAGGAAAAACTGTAAGCATAAACATTTACTTGAAAATGTATTTACTTAAGAATGCATTCTATTTCATTAAACAAAACTTAATTAATTTTATAACGGTCATAAATAATTTTTTTAATTTTAATTCTTTATACTTACCAAATGAGAATTAGGCCTAATGAGGATTAGGCCAGAAGGGAATTAGGTTACATTAAGATTAGACCAGTTCAGAATTATGTTAGATTAATATTAGAACAAGTCACCAGTAGGATAATGTAAAATTAGGCCAAATGAGAATTAGGTCCGATAAATATTAGAACAAACAACAATTAGGTTACACTATGATTATGCCAAATGAGAATTAGGTTTTATAAAGATTAGATCAACTGAATATTAGTTTAAGCGGCGTTTAGTCCAAATGATAATTAGGCCAGATGAAAATGATTTCAAATGATAATTATGGGAAATTGTTTTCAGGCCAAGTAATAATTAGATCAAATAAAAATGAGGCTAAAAAATATTAGGTTACAGAAAATTTAGACCAAGTGAGATTTAGGGCAGATAAATTTTACGTTAAATAAGAATTAGGTTAAATTAAGATTATGCCAAATGAGAATTAGGTCAAATGAAGATTAGTACAAATAAGGATTAGATTGAATAAAGATTAGGATAAATAATAATAAGTCATATACAGATTAGGCCAAGTAATAATTAGTTCAAACGACTTTTAGGACAATTAAGTTTTAGGCCATTTGAAATTTGGAGAAAATTCATGCGTCTCATTTTGCTTTAAAGTACGTAGAATATTTTAAAAATACTAATTTCTGTGGATTTGGCGGTTGTTTAAAGGAAAAAGTCGATTTTTAGGGCGAAATTTTTTCCAAAAATCTATTGCCAAAAAAAAACAAACAAAAAATCCACTACGTACTCTAAAGTACAGATCCTCAAGAGAGAGTTGACGCAAGTCGAGCTGAACTGTGATTGGTATAGGGTAACCGAAATCGGAAGTTAATCCAAAATTTATTTGATTGGTTCGAAATGTGCGCGGTTGTTTGAAATGGTTTTTATTTAAGGCATTTTAAAATATCCCGATCATTTTGCCCAATAGCATTAGTAAGTGACGATCAAAAAAAAACTTTGGTTGAAATCAATCCGATCAAAATTGTTCGTGCTAGATTGCGAATCTGAAGTCAGTTTTTAAGAAATTCAAAATGACGGTTCTAAAATGGCTGATATATTTTTAAAAATCCAACCATGTTGTTTGAAAATTGTTACTCGGAGGTTTTTGAGGTCGCTGATTACGAATCTGCAATTATATTTTTTTACATATTTACATTGTTGTATGAAGTACATAGTTTAATCTTGTTAAAATTCACTTTAATTATTTTTTTAGTAGGGGAGAGTAGTTAGGGTTGGACAGTGGTCAGAGTTGAGCCATCGCGTTTATTTTGTTTTATCACGCTAGCACCATCTGTCTTTGTATGTAAGTACTTATTAACAATGTCAGCGAACTTTTCACATGTATTGCAGTGAAGTGTGCGAACAATAAAGACGTATTATGCAAGTCAATGTTACACGCTTAAAAAAAATATTTTTTTTTTGTTTCAAATCAAATGTAAAATCTTGTAAAATTTGTGTTTTTGACCTTATTTAAAATATGAATATCGATGTTTGAAAAGGTTTTCTTAGAAAGATATGTTTTCTTTAGGTCGTATTAATTTTATTTATTAAAAAATGACGTACACACATCAATCTTTTAAAAACAAACGTTTCGTCTGTTATATTACAGACATCTTCAGTGTAATCTGTAAAAAATTACTTTTATAAAAATCAGCAAAAATTTTGTGTGTTTGGAACACGTGTAAACATAACCTAAAAAATAATATTTACTAAAAATTAATTATTAATTATAATTAATTAATAATTAATTCTCGTCGAATTTTAAGGTAATTATTATTTTTTAGGTTATGTTTACACGTGTTCCAAAAACTTTTGTTATTCTTTTTGCTGATTTTTATAAAAGTAATTTTTCACAGATTACACTGTTTCAAATGAAGACAATTAATTGCAGAAAAAAATATGTCAAAGACAAAGTAAGTTGACAAAAACTGTAAAGGAAAAAAATGAGTGAATGAACCTCGAAATTGAAATAAAAAGCTCAATTTCCGCGGTCAGATTTTCGCTGGTCTGAAAAGTTAGAAAATATTATCAAAAATTTGTCATTTCTTTCTATCCAATGGAAATAAAGATTTTGACACCTCTTTAAGTCGACAAATGAATTTCCATTGCAAGAACGCTTCATAATTGCAAAATTTTGGTTGGCTAAACCCTAACTCACGTGTCTTTAGCGTTATATTAAACACAAAATAAACACGTAATACAAACAACAAATTACGATTAACATTTTCATATAACATCTTAATGAACAAGCAAAATGGTTGAATTTTTGAAAATATATCCGCCATATTTAATAACTGACTTCAGATTTGTAATTATCGACCTCAAAAACGCCCTAGTAGAAATTTCGGAAAAAGGCCGAAGCTCACCACTGGCATTGTATTGGCACAGTACAATCTACCAGTACTGGTTTTCGGGAATTTTACCAGTACTGGAAGGTAGTACTCATCCATTACAATGCCAGTAATATACTCAGATCAGCATTTGAGGTATGCGCAATTGGACTATTAACTATATCTCACATCTGCGTCTTCACGTCACTAAACTAGAATTCTATCACAATTGCAGTTAATTTATTTTTAAAAATAGTGCGTGTTTGTTTTTTATTAATGTCAAAATGTTTGATTATAATGCAAAACAGGAGTAACTTTTTGATTTTTTCATTAAAGAGGAATGTAAGTATAGAAAATATTTCATATTTTAATAGAGAATACGTAGAAGGCGAGGTTATTTTCTATTTTCATAAAAGGTTATTTCAATAAATAAAATGTAAAGGTTACATAAGAATATATATTTGTTAAAATTTAGTTTACAAGTATGATAATAAAATTTTGCAAAATTATGTTTTCTAAAAAATGTTCGTTTGTAGTTTTTGAAAATTATTATATGTATAACTTAACCTCAAAAGACACAGTTTTTAATTTTTTTTTATTTAGTCAATAAACTAAATTTTTTAATACTTGGAAAATCTTATTAAGTATTATTATATATTATTTATGTTAAATTTTAATTTGTTTAATTTTTAAAAACTATTTCAGAAAATTTTAATATAAAATGTTTGGACAAGACAGGAAAAGATTTTTTAAATCGCGACAGAGTTGAGAGACACGGTGTTTAAAAAAGTTGAAATTATCTGATGACAATATTTCGCAGGAAGAATCTTCATCTGGTATGTATATGCTGCAAATTAAAATTTATTTATGAAAAAATATAAAATTTATTTAAAAACTAATTTTTTAAAAAATGTGTTAAACAATTAAATTCATTAATTTGTTACAAACTTTCTGAAATTATTTAATGAAACTTTTAATTAATTTTCATTTGTAATTAAAAAAAGAATATATTCTACGAATTAATGTTTTGTATAAAATAATTTTAGATAAACCAAGTGTCTCTCATAGCCATGATGATAAAAATATTTATAATTTTGCACAAGTTAATAGCTGCCACTACGATTACCAAGATTGTGATAAAATTACATATGAAGATTTTGATGATGCTGATGATGCAGATGATGATGACGATGATTATGTATCTTGCGACGAAGAGGAGCAGTTTGAAGACGCTGAAGACAATTTATTTTTGGATTTTGAAGACATTTATGGGGATGAGTCGGAAAGCGAGAATACTGACGAAGAAATAATTGACGATTTTGAATATTCAGATGATGAACTTGACGTAAATGATAAATCTCCCGAAATGGATATAGTTTCCGAAATAAGAATGTGGGCCCAAGGTGGTCAAGTACCATTGACGAAAGTTGATGAAATTCTTAAGATTTTAAGAAAAAATGTGCTACCTCAATTACCAGCATCTTCTAAAACGTTGTTAAGAACCTCTTCAGCTAAATATGTTATAACGGAAATGGAAGATAAGGATGGAGGAAAAGGTCAGTTTGCTTACCTTGGAGTTGCTTCAGGTATTAAAAATTGCTTGAATGTGAATGAGCACAAAAGTGATACAATCTCTCTAATTATTAATATTGATGGAATGCAACTTTTTCGGTCTATTAATGAAGATTTGTGGCCTATTACTGCAAAAATTTATACGCCTAATAATATTTATGAGCCATTTTGTGTTGGACTTTTTTTGGAAAAATGCAAACCAAAAAATATTAAAGAATATCTGAAGGATTTCAAGGAAGAGGTGAATCGTTTATTCGAAGAAGGTTTGACAATTGAAAATAGACATTTCAAAGTGAGAATAAAATGTTTTGTTTGCGATACTCCCGCTCGTTCATTTGCAAAAGGTACCAAAGGACATGGAGGATAATACGCATGCGAACGTTGTAAAAATAAGGGAAAAAGAGTGAAATCGAAAAAATCTAAAAAGAAAGATTATCGAACCGTTTATCCATTAACTAATGAACCTTTGAGAACCGACAATTCGTTTAGAGAAAAAACTCAACCTGAACACCATAAAGAAGAATCACCACTTCTTTCTTTAAAACAAACAATAAATATAATTTCGATATTTATTTTAGACTTTATGCATTTGGGATCAGGTGTTATGAAAAGAATATTAGAATGTTTGACATCAGGTTTGAAGACAAAATTGAGTGTGAGAGACAGACAAACATTATCTGAAAGATTGAAAGCATTGGAAAATCAAGTTCCAATTGAATTTCCGAGGAAACCTCGATCTTTAAAGTTTCTTCCGAAATGGAAGGCGACTGAGCTTCTTTTCTGTCTCTTATATAGCGGTCCAATTATTTTTAAAAACATTATAAGTCCTCGACTTTCCCAGCATTTTCTTTTGTTGCACGTAGCTTGTCGCATTTTGTGTGAAGAAGAATTTGCTATTTCATGGAACAGTTTAGCAAAGCATTATTTGATCTGTGTTTTTAAACTTTTAAAGCATACCTATGGAACTTCAATGCAAGTGATCAACATGCATAATCTGATTCATTTAGCAGATAATGCAAAATTCTTGAATTCCAGTCTTAAAAACATCACCGCTTTTCCATTTGAAAATTTTTTGGGTAAATTAAAAAAACTTGTTCGTTGTGGAAATAGACCCTTGTCTCAAATTTGTCGACGGTTATTTGAAATGACTGTAAACAAAAATACATCATCACCACCTGTCATACAAATAATTGAAACCGAATCCGTGACAGAAGATCGAACGAGGATTAAAAAACTCAAATACACAAACTTAACTATTTCCACATCTTATCCAGACAACACTATGATGCTTTCTAACAAAAAGATTTTTAAAATCGCTGACATCGTTAAATTAAAAGAATATCATTCGTTAGACAAAATAGTAATTGTTGGACATGTATGGGAAAAGAAGAAGTCTATTTTTGATTACCATCGTGATTCGAGTAATTTATACATGTGGGAAATGCAGAAGGATGCAAGGAATGTGCTGAAAAGTTATTTTTTAACTGATATTAATCGAAAAATGGTTGTCATGTGGGTGAACGAAAATTCTGAAAAAAGAATCTATACAATTCCTTTATTGCATCACTGAACTATGAAAAGGGAATTTTTATCGATATCTTTCTTCATCTAAAATCGATAAATTGGTTCTGAATTATATTAGAAAACAATAGTCATCAAATTCATTTTTAAAAAAGTATCAGTTATTTTTCAAACTTTAAATGGGCGTATTTTCGCGCGCTACAATTACTTCTATCTTTGTCTGCTAAGTTTTGCCTGCCCAATAGACAAATGTTAAATCGGCCATTTGCCGTACGCAATCATCTGTGTATACACCGTTTCACCATCTATTTCTCTGATAGCATCGCTCTGACAGAAATTGTGAAGGTAAAGTCATGTAATTATGTTACCTTTTATATTTTATATTTATCAATTTCTTATAGTACTAAATATTTTTCTCATTAAAGTGTTGAAAATGCGATAAGATTCAGAACATGATTTCTAACCTCAAAGTTATAGACCGCGACGCGTCAACCACGTGCACTCACACTGCTTGCACAAATAAATTAACACAAATAATTAATTGTCCAGTGTATTTTATATTACAAAATATTTTTTTAAATACATTTATTGCGTTTAAAACATAATTTTTATTACACTATTGGATTACAAGCAAAGAAATTTTTGATCGAAAATAAATAGCCACGTGTTGCATCAGATTTTTTATTCAGTGTTTGTGTTTTTTTTTATAAAAATTTTTCTGATAAAATGATTGCTATTGTTGCTTCTATTTTATATGACATTAACATATATATTAAAACTTTCAATACTCTCTCTAATTCAGATGTAGTGAACAAAAAATTCATGACGTAATTTCTAACCTCCAAATTTTAGAAAAGCACTTTCTACATGTTCTTTTACAAGGTTTCGTGTCTAAACTTTAAATAATTCATCATCAAATTGTACCACATGGCAAAAATTATTTTTTATTGCATACACACATACATAGATACTTTGTTATATTTGAAGGTTACTAATGGAACACGTGAAAATGAATATCAAAAGTTTGCACAAAAATACAACCCATGTTGTTGTTCAGTTCATTAAACTAAACAGTAAAGGGCAAAGAGTCGTTGAACTAGTGCCCAGATATTGGGTCATTTATAAAAGAAGCAAGAAGCAGTGGTTTTGTAAATATCCACCCATCGTAGAATATAAATTTATTGATGAGTGGGTTGAAACTGGAAAACATCCTGATCCAAAGTGGGGAGAATGGGCTGTAATTTTATTAAGAGAAGCAAGTAAGAATAATATTAATTATTAAAATTATAAATCCGATAAAACTTAAATTAATTTTATTGAATATTTAACTATTATTTTACTTTTTTAAGGTTCTTTTCAACAAGGAATAAGGCGCCAGGATAGAGCCTTCGAAAGCGCAATTGTTGATACAAGTACCTTTGAGGAAAGTTGCTTAAGTGATGAACCTCGAGAACATTCCGATTCAAGTTGCGATGAATCAGCTGATGACATTTTAGCCGAAGCGAAAAATGTCGTTGCCAATTTGCAAAGTAAAGCAAATGAGACCCAAGGTATTTTTATTCTTTGTTTAAAAGGAACCTTTTATACATTTTATACATAATACGTAAAAAATTTATTGCTTTCTTTTTTTGAAACTTTTATGTCTGCTTATTTAAAATTTTGCAGAATACTGATACTTCATTAATAATATCTTTTTTTTTACATTTACAGGGAATGCCTTGCCGGTAGCTTCTTTGCCAATCCATTCAGTGAAAGATAATTTTACTGATACAGTATCTGAAAAATCTTTGGACAATTCTTTTGACGAAGAACACGAACCGATCAACAACGATTATAATCAGTCCAGAAAATCATTTAAAAAAGCAGCTCAAACTAAATCAAAATTTAAAAGTCCTTACGCTTCTGCTTCCGTCAGAAGAGTTAATGGTGCGAAAAATATCGCCAATTCGCAAAGTAAAGTGAATGAGACCCAAGGTATTTTTTTTGTTTAAAAGAAATCTTTTAAGTTTTTCAAATCGGTATACACTTTATGCATAATACGTACACTACCGTCCGAAATTGTGCGAACTCTGCTTTTTCAACAAATATAAAACTGTTCAAATCTTCAAAAATATTAAAACTAAAATTTTTTCTTCTTTATTTTATTAAAGCTAATAAAAGTCTGAAAGAAATGACACCTTGACAAAGAGAATATGTTAATTTTTCAATTAGATATCTAAGAAAAACCCAATTTTCAATGTTTTTACTATTTTTTTTATTCCTCTGGCAAAAATTAATATTTTTAAACGTTCTTAGGCTCATTGAAATCGTATTTTCTTATGCAATTCAAATTATATAAAACAATTCATGTACACATTCTTCCCTAGCGTATGCAAACCGTGAAAGTTGGCTCATAAAATGTCAAAAAATTGTGATTAATATTTATATGACAAAAAATGATCAGTAAAATGTATAAATCTTAAATTTACTTACATAAATCAGAGAAGTTTAGAATGATATATTTACTTGATTTTTAAACATTATATATTATTGTAGAATTAAATTTAAATTTTTTGACATTTTATGAGCCAACTTTCACGGTTTGCATACGCTAGGGAAGAATGTGTACATGAATTGTTTTATATAATTTGAATTGCATAACAAAATACGATTTCAATGAGCCTAAGAACGTTTAAAAATATTAATTTTTGCCAGAGAAATAAAAAAAATAGTAAAAACATTGAAAATTGGGTTTTTCTTAGATATCTAATTGAAAAATTAACATATTCTCTTTGTCAAGGTGTCATTTCTTTCAGACTTTTATTAGCTTTAATAAAATAAAGAGGAAAAAATTTTAGTTTTAATATTTTTGAAGATTTGAACAGTTTTATATTTGTTGAAAAAGCAGAGTTCGCACAATTTCGGACGGTAGTGTAAATAAATCTTTTTTCGATGTTTTTACGTTTACTTATTTAAAATTTTGCAGAAATGATACTTCATTAATAATATCTTTATTTTTTTAACATTTACAGCGAATGCCATGCCAGTAGCTTCTTCGTCAATCCATTCAGTGATAGAAAACTTTCCAGATGTAGAATCTGATGAAGAACTCGAACCGAACAACAACGAGTATAAGCAGTCCGAAAAAGCATCATTTACAAAACCAGCTCAAACAAGAGCAAGAAAATTTAAAAGTCCATATGCTTCTGCTTCCGAAAGAAGAGTCACTGAAAATTCTAATCATCGGAATAGTAAAAAATGTGCACACTGCAGAAATGATACTGGTAAGTTAGTTTTAAATTAATTATTTAAAAATTTTTTTTTTAAATTTACACAACATTTAATTATTTTAATTATGACACTATTTCTTATTTCAGATTTGACTGAAGTGTTCACAAAATCGATGGAACTTTTAGAAAGACGACTTTTACATCATATTAACAGTAGATTAGACACGTTGTCAGATGCGGTAGTAATAAATCAAGCTGCAACTACAATCTCTGAAATTACGGAGAAACCAATTTTGAAAACTTTGCCAAAAGAAACGGTACAAGATTTTAAAGATTTTGACCAAACTCTCAGTAATAATGAAGAATCTCTACTTCATGTGGTAAGTTTTTGATTTTTAATTTAATTTTATGATTTTCTTTATTTTTATTTATTTAATGACAAAATTTCTTTGAAAAATAAGTTCACTTCATGCATCTTTATGCAGCACGCGCGAAATCAGCCAACGTTGCAATCGGTATTATATTACCGAGAATCATTAAAAAGGAACTTCAATTAAAGTACAGTAAGGCAGGAAAACCATTTCACGGAATATCGAAGGAAAATTTTTCCGCCACGACAAAATTTAAATCTTTAGAAAGTACGTAAAAACAACTTTAAGAAGTAAATTAAAAAAAATAAATCTAAACCTCCCGATCCGTCATAGATAAA
This sequence comes from Leptopilina boulardi, assembly GCF_019393585.1. NCBI lineage: Eukaryota > Metazoa > Arthropoda > Insecta > Hymenoptera > Figitidae > Leptopilina > Leptopilina boulardi. Next base: position 1,960,494 of record NW_026137948.1, on the reverse strand, counting down.
TTCTTCCCATAAGAAATAACTTGGGATAAATTTATCTGGCACTCATCGGAAAGTGGATCATTACAGACTAAATAAATTTTTAAAAATATTTTTAAATAATGTAACTTCTTTTCTAGGAGTTCTTTTGGATGTATTCACCCGCGTGGAAATGGAACCATGGACAAAATCATACAAACCTTGGGCGAAATTATTTGCCAAGGTAAAAATGATTTAACCAATGATTCACAACCTTGGCTCAAATTTGAATCACCATTGATTATGTCCGTTTTCCATGGTACAATTTCCCATAGGAAATTTTTTTTTAATTTTATGGATTTTTAACCATTGCTAAAATCTTGGAAACCATGGGAAAATTAATATTTTAATTTTGCTAATTTTGGGCCATTGCTAAAATCTTGGAAACCATGGAAATTTTTTTTTTATTTTACGGATTTTGGACCATGGTTAAAAAATTGCAAACCATGGGAAAATATTTTTTAATTTTACGGATTTTGGACCATTGCATAAATCTTGCGAACCATCGGAAAATTTTTTTTTCTTTTTTACGGATTTTGGACCATTGCATAAATCTTGCGAACCATGTGAAAATAAATTTTTTAATTTTTCCATTTGGGAGCATTACTCAAAACTTGGAACCATGGGAAATTTTTTTTTTCTTTTTTACGGATTTTGGACCATTGCATAAATCTTGCGAAACATGGGAAAATTAATTTTTTTAATTTTTCTATTTCGGAGCATTGCTGAAATCTTTCAACCATGGCTAAAATTAATTTTTTTAATTTTTCTATTTCGGAGCATTGCTGAAATCTTTTAACCATGGGAAAATTAATTTTTTAATTTTTCTATTTCGGAGCATTGCTCAAAACTTCGAACCATGGGAAAATTATTTTTTCCATTTGGGAGCATTGCTCAAAACTTGGAACCATGGGAAATTTTTTTTTCTTTTTTACGGATTTTGGACCATTGCATAAATCTTGCGAAACATGGGAAAATTAATTTTTTTAATTTTTCTATTTCGGAGCATTGCTGAAATCTTTCAACCATGGCTAAAATTAATTTTTTTAATTTTTCTATTTCGGAGCATTGCTGAAATCTTTTAACCATGGGAAAATTAATTTTTTAATTTTTCTATTTCGGAGCATTGCTAAAATCTTCCAACTATGGAAAAATTAATTTTCCCATGGTTCGAAGTTTTGAGCAATGCTCCGAAATGGAAAAATTAAAAATTAATTTTCCCATGGTTGGAAGATTTCAGCAATGCTCAAAAATGGAAAAATTATAAATTATTTTTCCCATGGTTAGATGATTTCAGCAATGCTCCAAAATAGGAAAATTAAAAAATTAATTTTCCCATGGTTGGAAGATTTTAGCAATGCTCCGAAATGGAAAAATTAAAAAAAAATTCCCATGGTTAGAAAGATTTTAAAATGGTCAAAAATCCGTAAATTAAGAAAAATAATTTTCCCATTGTTGGAAGATTTCAGCAAAGCACCAAAATGGAAAAATTAAAAATTAATTTACCCATAGTTGGAAGATTTCAGCAATGCTCCAAAATGGAAAAATTTAAAAAACTAATTTTCCCATGGTTGGAAGATTTCAGCAATGCTCCGAAATGGAAAAATTAAAAAAAAATTCCCATGGTTAGAAAGATTTTAAAATGGTCAAAAATCCGTAAATTAAGAAAAATAATTTTCCCATTGTTGGAAGATTTTAGCAATGCTCCGAAATGGAAAAATTAAATAAAATTTTCCCATGGTTAGAAAGATTTTAGCAATGGTCAAAAATCCGTAAATTAAGAAAAATAATTTTCCCATGGTTCGCAAGATTTTAGCAATGGTTTAAAATCAAAAAAATTAAAAAACTTTTTCCCATGGTTTTCAAGATTTTAGCAATGGTTTAAAAATTGTAAATTTAAAAAAAAAATTTCCCATGGTTCGAAAGATTTTAGCAATGGTCAAAAATCCGTAAATTAAGAAAAATAATTTTCCCAAGGTTAGCAAGATTTTAGCAATGGTTTAAAATCAAAAAAATTAAAAAACTTTTTCCCATGGTTCGCAAGTTTTTAGCAATGGTCCAAAATCCGTAAAATTAAAAAAATTTGTCCAAGGTTTCCAAGATTTCAGCAATGGTTAAAAATCCGTAAAATTAAAAACAAATTTCCCATGGAAAATTGTACCATGGGAAACGGACATGAGCAATGATTTTTAAGATTTTTGCCAAGGTTTAAACCATGGGTCTAATTGTATTTACCTTGGCAATCGATTTCGCCCATGGTTTTTATTATTTTACCCATGGTTCCGCAAGAACGAAACACAAAAGACGATTGGAACAGCGGTTAGTAGATGGCTGTCAAATGCTGTTGATCGCGAGGGAGGAAAAAAGAAACGGATGCAAGAAAATGCCCGTCAAGCAGAGTAAATAAAAATCATTTAATTAGTACTTTTAATATATTATTATTGTATAAACAATATATACAAATATATATGTATATATAAATATATTTATACATATAATATTTGTATATATGTCAATAATGTAGCAATAATAATAATTATTTAATATATTAATTAATTATTCATGTTCCCGTGTGGAAAATTGGCAATGGCCCCGTGAGGGGCACTCGTGGATTGCCCTCGTGCCGCATGGAAACCATAGGGGCAATCCACGTGGAGCCCTCAAAGGCGTGACATGCTTTCCCTCATGGGTACCCTCATGGAAAATTTATTATATTTTATTTATAAATTTTATAAATTTATATTATAAAAGTTAATTAATAATAAATAAGCTTAAGTTATGAATAAATAACATATTTATTTAATAATTATTCAATTTTAAATTAAATTCTTACTCAAATTGAATTTATTAATTAACGTTCTAATTAATTAACTGTCGGATATAATTAAAAGTAATAATAAATTAATTAATTAAAAAATTAAAAAATATGTAATTTATGCATACTATTAACGGATATTTTCATTTTTCAATTAATTCATACAAAGAATTAATGATTAAACGCAAACCTGAGAAATAAATAAATCTAACGCATGGGGGGAATCGAACCTACGACCTACGGACTATGAGTCTAACGCTTTACCAACTACACTACGCACGCTACTTCAAAACGAATGCTAACTTCTTGATGCTATTTAAACTTCAAAAATACCTAACAAAGAAAAGTGCTTAACATCATTTAGTTAAAGTTAAGATATTAAATTATATTTTCCAATCAAATGCAATTTATAAAATATAATTAATTATATGCTTTATGATTATTATCATGAATCATCTCAGGTGAATTTTCAAAAAAAAGTGTAAATATATTTTTATTAAAAACGCGTTTTTCGTTGTTCTGAATCATTGGAAACATTCATTTTGTGTTGATGAAAAAATATTTGAATTTTGGACTTAGAAAATTTTGCTAATCGACCATGAGGGCGATCCATGCGGGCCCCTCCGATGGCCCTCATCTATTTTGCCATAAGTGTGAGTGTTATTTTCAAAAAAGTGTAAATATATTTTTATTAAAGACGCGTTTTTCGTTGTTCTGAATCATTGGAAACATTCATTTTGTGTTGATGAAAAAATATTTGAATTTTGAACTTAGAAAAATTTTTGAGCAGGGCACCGTGAGGGCAAATAGCAAGGGCCCTGCTGGAGCCTTCGTGTATTTCCATAACTTTGTACATAGATTTTTAAAAAATGTCACCCAATGTTTATTTCAAGTGCTTTAAAATGTTATTTAATGCATTCTGAAGTAAACATTTATTATACAAAAAAAAATTTTTTTTTAACTTAGACAAATTTTTGAGCAGGGCACCGTAAGGGTAAAGACCGGGCACCCTGCTGGTGCCCTTGTGGATTTCCAAAACTTGGTACTTAGATTTTTTTTAAATGTCACCTAATGTTTATTTCAACTGCTTTAAAATGTTATTTAATGCATTCTGAACTAAACATTTTTTGGTAAAAAAAAATTTTTGTTTTTGGACTTAGACAAATTTTTGAGCAGGGCACCGTGAGGGCAAATAGCGGGGGCCCTGCTGGTGCCCGCATGGATTTTCCACTTGGGACCCTGCCGGGGGCCCCTATCACGCATGGGACGAACGGGTCGTTTTCCACACGGGTTATTTATATTTTATTGTCATTTAACGTACGAAAATGATAATACTAATATAAAAAATATTTTATTTACCCATTTGTTAATTAATTATATTATTATAATTTTTTGTTTCCGTTAACTGTTTAAATTTAATGATGTAGAAATTCTTTATTATAAAATAAAATATTTACTTTAATTAAAATAAAAATTTTATTTAATTTTATCAAAATAAAAATTCCCCTTTTTTAAATACGGTGATTTGGATAGGCGGTATTAATCCAGTACCAGAACATAACTGATTGATGGTTCTACACCAGTGCAGATAAAATTCATTAAACCAGTACCGACAAGCATTACAAGCCAGTACAGACCAACAACTGGTACCGTACTGGCAGCCAGTACTGGTACTACGGCAAATAGTACTGGACCAGTAATTTCGCGGTCGTATATTTCTACTAGGGACCCCCCAGAAAAAAGTTTCAAGTAAAACAGTTGAATTTTTGAAAATATATCCGCCATATTGGAACCGACATTTTGAATTTGTAAAAACTGACTTCAGATTCGTAATGAGTGACCTAAAAAAACCCTCAGATAATGTATTTCGAAAAGATTAACAGAAGTTTCTATTTTAGTCGGACTTTTTGTTTTAAACGAATCCGATCAATTTTTAATTTTTTCATGCGCCATATTGGATCCGCCTTTTTGAATTAAGAAAAACTGACACCGGATTCATAGTCAGCGACCCTAAAAATCACTGAGTAACTAATTTGAAGTCAATCCAATAAATTTTTTAATTTTAAAACTAGAAAAATATTAGAGATTCTCAAGGGAGAGTTGACGCAAGTCACAGCTCAACTGTGATTGGTAGGAGGGTAACTGGAATCGGAAGTTAATCCAAAATTTATTTGATGGGTTCGAAATGAACGCGGATGTTTAAAATGGTTATTATTAAAGGCATTTTACAAGATCCCGCTCATTTTTACCAATAGTACATCATATTTTCTCATAATTTCCGATTCCGGTTACCCGCAAAAGGAGAGGAAGGAGAAACATGCGTCAACTCTCCCTTAAGGATCTCTAGAAAAATATAAGTGGGTCTCTGAGAGACCTAGCATGACGCAAAGGGTTAATTTTTTATTTGAAGTTATTTTAATTTGAGGAAACTGGATGAAGATATTTAAAATAATGTGTTAAGTTTATATACTTACTTATATTTATTATTGGCGATTCAAAAAGCTATATCAGCGCTACTTTTAAAGTATAATATTGGCGAGACTTACGCATATATACTGTAACACAGCATAAATATTGTCGTGTACAATACTCTAATAATTATTATTAAATTCAAATTTATTAGAAAAAAGTACTCCAAGGGCGCGAATCACATTTGATTCCATTTGGTTATTTTCACTCTCATTTTTATTTCAATTATTATCCTTCCTGGCCGAACAGTCATCTCGCCGATGGAAACCCGCTATAAGGTTTCTTATATTAACATCTGTCTCCTTATTAAAATGTTCTCGAATTAAATAATGCCGCGGGGAGTTCAGAAAGCAGTTGTATTTGATGAATGAAAACAGAAAAATCAAGAGGAGTTCTTTCTGGCATAATTGGATGAGATTCTGGTTAAACTGCAGAATAGGTACGTAAAGAGAGAAGTTGTCTTCACTATGTGACAGATAGTGATGCCAACTATATAAATATTAACGCGCGACATTCAAACAGTTTTATTTTTTCAATGCAATATCTAAAGAAAATAAAATTTAAGGCCCGCAAACCAGCACCTCCACAATTAAAATTTAGAAATCGGACTACACTAGATTTTTGGGCTTTTTTAGGGCTACTTTTGGGCCCTATTAAGAAATTTTGGGCTCTTTAAATTTTTCCAAAAATTTAATTTTTTTGTGGAGCTGCCCACTTACGTCAAGCTAGAACGTCCACTACGTAAAAACTTAAAATTAAAAAAAATGAAATACACTATATTTTTTGGTTCTTTTTGGGCTCTTCAAAAAAAATATTCCCCATTTTTAAAACTCACCCCTTCATTAAAAAACCAACCCTTTTAATATCAGCAAATTACATTTTCCAAGTTTTCCAATTAATAAATTCATCGGATTCGCATGAAACTCGTTATACGGGAGTTTTCGAGGTCGCTGGTGACGAATCTGAAGGCCGTTTTTAAAAATTCAAAATGGCGGATGAATCTATATAGGCTTAAATTAAAGCATAGATCGTACACTTTAAGTCTGTTTAGAATTATAATTATGATAGAATTATAATTTAAAGCTATATATAAGTGTCTAGCACGTCGGTTTAAGGAGAAAAATACTGAAAAACCTCAAAAACATGGTTTGTTGAGACTATTCCCTCTCTTTACTCAAAATTCTGACATGTTACGCTATTTTGGAACCCGAGATAGTGTTCTGCACACAAAAATACGTTGCAAACCACTCTGATGTCTAAAAAATATAAAACCTCGTAGACCTGTGTTACCAGTTTAATCAAATTTCATTATTCTTTCTTCAAAGCTTGTTTTATAATTTTACCATAAATGTAAATATGCGTCAATTAATAATAATTTTTTTAGATGTATTAGCTGCCAAAAAATTGTACACGCAATACCACAGTGCTCAGAACCAATTGGTGACGAAGAAGGGCACGGCGGAAAAAGAATATGCAGAAATTGTAAAAATTCAACGACGAAAATTATAAGTTCCAGGCAAGAAGAGAATTAGAAAGGACTTAATAAAAATGTGAAAGCTAATGCAAATGATTTGTTTTTTGACAATGAATTTTTATTATATAAAAAGTTGTCAAAAATACCAATTTTAAAAAACGGGAGTTCAAGTTAGCTTGCCTCAAATCAACTGAATGATGCAAGAGTAACAGTCAGTAATACCTGCCTATTTGACAGCATATTTCAACTTTTGTTGACTATGTACCGAGAACCGATGAGGCTATTCATCGATGCACTCGCAAAAAATAACAATTTTTTAAAATTAATCACAGAAGTATCAGAAAGTGGCATCAGTAATCAGACTTATAAACACAGAGCTGAAATTTTGTATCCGATATTTAAAATTCAACCTAGTTCTGGAAATACGACCGACTGTATGATAACAAGTGACAATGACAATGATGATACACAGCAGAAGAAAAAAGGTCAATCGAAAGGAAAAATTCACAATGATTTCAATCATGTTTATCTTAATTGCGCGGGATATGCGGACAAAGTGTGTGCACAGCTATTAAAAGGAGTTGACGGTCTTGAAGAGGACAAAAAATGCGATAACTGCACAGAGTTGAAATTTTTAAAACGCAAGTTTTGTTTAATCCTGCTGACCTTATAAGAGACAAATAATTTGCTAGTAAATTTGAAAATGAAGTAGCAACAGTATCAACTTGTAAAGACTGTAATCATACACTAAGTTCAAAAATTATTAAAGCAGGTAAAAATTTTAAATGAGTTTTTAAACAAATTTTTTTTTTATGATAATTTTACGAATGCCTTGCTTTCTTATAGACAAGAGATTTTCTTAATTAAGGAGGGTGGCGGGTCAAAATAACGGGGTACTTTGCATTTTTTTGAAAAACCTGGTTTAAATTGATCAAAAATTTTTTTTTCATGCCATCCAACTAATTTTCTCATTCTCTAACGTTTAAGTAAGAATTTTCAAGCAGATTTGAACTAAATTATTTGATAGATTCATTGTAAACTAAGAATTACAAAAAGGTACCCGGTTCTGTCCCATTCTTCCCTACTGCTTAATGATATTTAGTGAAATATAATTTTAATTTTTAATCATTTATGTAGAAAATTTTCCATAATTACTTGGCATCCTACTGAGACTCCCAGGAATTTCTCAGAAAAAATTCCCGCAAACTTGTTAACCCTTACGTGAAGCATTGTAGGTGTCTCTGAAACAAAAACCTTTTGTTTAAGGCGTAAAAAATTTTTGTAAGTATTTAAAAAGTTTCATTTAACACTAGGAAGTACCCAGAAGCATATTTAAAGTTTAGGTTATGAAATTTCAAATTCAGACAATTTTGTTGGTATTTTTGTATGTTATGTTTAATACTTCGAGAATGTTTTATAGTTAAAAAAAATTAATCAAAATGTTTTATTCTGTAATTTAGTAAATGTCTGTACATAAAAGTTTAATAAAAATTAAAAATCAACGATATTTTTGAAGATATTTTAGTTGTTTTTCAAGAATTAAAAATATAAATATAAATTGATAAATAAATAATCAGAAGAAAAAATTTTAATTATGATAAAAACTTTTTGTTTGAAATTACATGGAATAAATAATTAACTGATTTATATTTAATTTGACGGAGACAGTTGATAAAAATCAATTGACCTAGGAGCAAATATTTGAAGGTTAATTGTAGATATTTGATTTTGACTGAGTTTAGGTAATATGATAATTGCTTCTCGTAAACGATTGAGCTGTTTAACATAAACTTCCCTGAAAAAGTTTATGAAAACGACCTGAACACTAGGAAAATATTTTGAAACTTCCTAGTGATCATTTATCACGTTTTAAGGTTAACTTGTTCCAGAAGTTGACGAAAAATTACCCTGAGTAATCATAGGTACCTGGAAATCTCTTGTAGCGATCGTCTTTCATATTTTAGGGTTTTCTTCCTCGAAGAAGTTATCGAAATTTAACTAACTTTTAGAGAAGTACCTGGAGAGATCCTAGTAATCGACTATTGATTTTTTTTCAGTTTAATACATTAGAAAATGTCGATTAATTACCTGGATCTCAGACTGAAACCTTGAATAGGTTCCTATAAGTAATTAACATGCAAAATATGATTAACCTAAACTTTAAATATGCTTCTGGGTACTTCCTAGTGTTAAATGAAACTTTTTAAATACTTACAAAAATTTTTTACGCCTTAAACAAAAGTTTTTTGTTTCAGAGACACCTACAATGCTTCACGTAAGGGTTAACAAGTTTGCGGGAATTTTTTCTGAGAAATTCCCGGGAGTCTCCCGGGAACTTTTTCACGTGGGCACACTCGTATAACCACTCACTTTACGCACTTGTATCATAAATAACTATTTTATACCTAATTTTAATTTTCTCATATTTTTCAACTAGGTAAATTTCTAGTTTTGGAAACACAAAAAAATAACGGTAGGGACATTGAGATATGTCTAAAAGATATTCCCATGAAATTAAATATAACAAATGCAGAATACAAATTAAGAGGATTAGTCCATTTCATTGCTCCAAAAATTGTACGTAGATCCAATACAGACGATATTGGACACTACGTAGCAATTTCTCTCAGAAAAAGTGGAGAGTGGACTGCGTTTAATGATTTGAAACCGGCTTCATCACAAAGAAAAGGACAAAAGTTTGCAGCAAATCCTCATTTATTGCTTTACTCAATATAATGAAAAAGCGTAAATAGCTCAAAGTTTACACATGTTTTGAAGTTTAGGGGTGGTTTTTGGGTTTAGGGGTAGAGCCCAAAAATTTAGGGTGACTGTTTTTCAGGAGCCCAAAAATATTGGGATCAGTTAGAAGAAGAAATAAAATAAAATAGCGTAAATAGCTTAAAGTTTACACATGTTTCGAAGTTTAGGGGTTGTTTTTGGGTTTAGGGGTAGAGCCCAAAAATCGGGATGGCTGTTTTTGAGGAGCCCAAAAATTTTGGAATCAATTAGAAGAAGAAAAAAAATAGCGTAAATAGCTCAAAATATACACTTGTTTTAAAGTTTAGGGGTGGATTTTGAGTTTAGAGGCAGAGCCCAAAAATCGGGATGGCTGTTTTAAAATTCGTCCGACATTTTGAATTTTTGAAAACGGACTGCAGATTCGTAATCAGCGACTTCAAAAACCCCCGACTAACGTGGTTTAAACGAATCCAATGAATTTTTTTAAAATTCGTCCTCCATATTGGATCCGCCATTTTGAATTTTTAAAAACGGACTTCACATTCATCACCAGCGACCTCGAAAACCCCCGTATAACGAGTTTCATGCGAATCCGATGAATTTATTAATTGGAAAACTTGGAAAATGTAATTTGCTGATATTAAAAGGGTTGGTTTTTTATGAAGAGGTGAGTTTTATAAATCGGGAATATTTTTTTTGAAGAGCACAAAAAAGCCAAAAAATATAGTGTATTTGATTTTTTTTTAATTTTAAGTTTTTACATAGTGGAGGTTCTAGCTTGACGTAAGTGGGCAGCTCCACAAAAACATTAAATTTTTGGAAAAATTTAAAGAGCCCAAAATTTCTTAATAGGGCCCAAAAATAGCCCTAAAAAAGACCAAAAATCTAGTGTAGTCCGATTTCTAAATTTTAATTGTGGAGGTGCTGGTTTGACGGACCTTAAATTTTATTTTCTTTAGATATTGCATTGAAAAAATAAAACTGTTTGAATGTCGCGCGTTAATTTTTATATAGTTGGCATCACTATCTGTCACATAGTGAAGACAATTTCTCTCTTTACGTACCTATTCTGCAGTTTAACTGGAATTATTTATTTGTTACTTGTCGCTCCCCTGACCTTAACCAAATTGTTAATTCCTATCAAAATTGCCGTAATATAATTTCCGAATTTTTGGGCGACAGAGGTCTGGAAGTTTGCCCTCTTAAAACTAAATTCAATATTTTCAGTAACAAAAAACTTAATTCAGATGACCCTAATTTTTCTTTAACTTTAAATGAAGTAATAATTAAACCATCCTCGTTAGTTAAATATCTTGGTGTTTATTTGCACGAGTCAGCTTCCTCCGATACTCACTTCAACTATCTTGGCGATAAAGGAGAAAAATTCTAAGTATACTAAAAGTCCCTTGAGGCACTAGATGGATAGCAGACCCTTATTTGCTTCTTCGTATTTATGATTCATTACTTAGAAGTCCCATTGATTACGGTTCAAAAGCCTCTACGGACAGAGCACCTGTATTAATGTAATGCTAGCCGAATGTTGTGAACCTCCTTTAAGAATAAGATTACATTTCCTTGCTAAAAAATATCTTTACAGAATTTTCTCAAACAATTAGTTGACAGTTGTAACTCCTTTTTAAAGACATAGGTAAAAACTAGGCAATCAATTATACCCAACTTTTTTATAAGTCACGTAGGAAACCATGGTTTCCGAACTTTACAGCTCACCCACTATGGATCATTTTCTTATGTCGTGCGAGAGCCAATCATTGCAACCTAAACGCGAGCCTTACTAGAAAAAACTATATTAAATCAAGCGATTACCCTCACTGCCACAACACAGAAGAAGACCTTGGCCACATATTATGGCCATGTCCCAGATGCGATGCACTTCGAGTAGATTTAGTGAAATCTCTTTCTAGAGCTCTAAAATGCTCTCCTCCATTTAGTTGCTTTCAATTCCTTACCAATCCCACCCCCAGAGTTGTTTCTTACATTTTCAAATTTTTAAAACGCGCTAAAATAAAAATTTAATTTTAATTTAACTCATTAACAATTGCTACTCTTAAATATTAAAATATTTACCTCTTTTATATATTACTTTAATTTTCGCGCTCTTCCCCTCAGTGTCTCATTATGGGTGCGCGGTGGTTTAACCGGGGATTCATCTTGTGTTTCAAAATATTTTATCACATTGATAATAGGCATTATACAAAAATATAACATAAATTATTTAAAAGTTTACGAAGTCAACTAATTAATCATGCTTTACTTGATCTTATTTTGTATCATTTTTTGATTTTACGAGCGATTTCCAAAAAGTATCTCATGGGTCTCCGGTATTCCTTAATTAAATTTAAAAAAATTATTCAGAAAATGATTATTAATTAATTAAATATTATATTTTTTAAAAAAAGTTATCTCTCGAAATGATTCAATTTGGTTGACTCATTTACGTTGAAAATGTAAATGAAGGATTTCTTCATTTCAATTGGAAATTTTTTGGAATCACACATGTTTTGAAGAGTATGATGGTTCAAACCATTAAATTTACTGTAAACTGTCTAGATAAAGTTGCAGTAAACTTTTATTGTGAATTTGCTGCAAATGTCAAGACAAACTTGCTAAAATGAATTAGAAGAAATTTCTCAACAACTTTAATATAAAACTAACTAAAAGAAACGCGCGTGATATCTATAATTTTTTATGAAAAATTAAAAATTTATTTTTATTTGACGGACACTTATTGGAATTTTGATCTCACAAAAATAATAATATTATTTTTGCAATCGTTACTGTATTACTATTTCAACATTATGGTGTTATAATAATATAATACCTATTATTGCCCAGTCAATATGACCTTTAAATTTTGTACTCAAATAAAGATTATATGCTACGATCGTCGAATTGTCAGCAATACATTTAAATGACCCATCTCAGGATCCATGCAGGGTGAATTCCTATTTTGTTTACCACAAGGCCCATGAACTTAAAATCGCTTTACAATGTTAAAAAGTTCTGGATTCTTTATTTCGTCTGTGATTTCAGCACTTATCATTTTATTTTAGGTTTCTGAATCGCAAATTTGTGTACGTAAACATATAGTTAAACGCACATGTGTCAATCCACGCTTTTTTCTTCTCTATGAAAGACGATACATATAAAATTGTTCATGATTAAAATTACAAGTACCTTGAGTATGCTTAAGGTTAACAGTCCATCTAGGATCACCATACGGAAACATTGTAGGATATGTCATGGGATCAAAATTTTCCCTAACAATAAGACTAGAAATTATTTTCTTATTATTTTCTGTTGTGCATACTGAATTTACATCAACATTTAAATCCCTTTTCAATTTCTGCAGGACAAATTTTTTTCTTTTCATTCTCAGTTTCAGTAGACAGTTGCCATTTTTACTGAGAAAAGTCTTTAAAAAATATGGTAGGTTTAGTCCGCCATTTTGAAGTTCTTTAGCTCGATTTATGAAAAGACAATTCCAATCATTCTCTACAAATCGAAATCCTAATATTAGACATTCTAACTGCCGGAAAATGATTTAATTAATCGTTTTCAAAAAATGATATCAAATGCTTGCTCATTATATTATTATCAGTTTCATAAATTAATCTTTTAATTTACACTGATAGCCAATAAAGATGTTGCAAATGCTATTGCATTATACTTCACACTTAACTGTACAAATCGGTTGTTGATCAACACCTACAAAAAATTCTGTTGGTTTAAAAGAGAACAATCTAATTAAATATTCTATTTCATGAATATTCAAACACCCTGCATTAAGGCTATCAAAAATATAAAGTCTTACTCCATCGTAATAAACACAAATCCAATGACCTGAATTGTTATTACCGCTAAAAACTATTTGAATATGTTTATCTCTTTCTCTAATTGGAACAATTAAATAAAGCATTTGTAAATACAAAGTACTTTGCATAATGACAAAAGAATTTGAATCATTTTTTAATAATTCTTGAAATTTATACATATGCATATCCTTTAACATTTCATTTACATTTTCAATCATTTTAAAATCTTCATTACTTAAAATAAAATTCTCCTTTATGTTCGACATGGTATCCTTCTTTAACTTTTAAACTGCCGATAAAGCCAATTTTCAAAACAAATCGTTTATTGTAGTTTATTGCTTTAAAAAATTTACTTACATGTGTTTCACCTATAAAATGTTTCATTAACTATAATTCAGCTAACGAATGCAACAATGATAGTCTTATATGAACGTTAATTAGCGTTGTTTAATCTTTTTCCATATTATATTATTTTCGATAATGATTATTATTTAACTTATTTTCCTCTGCACCTTTTATTAATATTCAAACCAATATTCAACTGACAAACTATTATTTAACCCATAAAACAGCTTCAAGCCTTAAAACAATATTCAAACCTCTTTCTATCTATTTAAATACTTTTCCAAAAGCCAGTATCCTCTATTATCGAACAGTCAATATTTTTTTTCAATATCGAAATATATTCAATACCAATGTTATCCAATATCATATTTTATTATCCTCAAAATCCAAATATTTTTAATGCCATTTTATCCAATACCAAAAAATTTTTCCAAAATCTAACTTCCACTGTGGTCAAATAATCAATATTTTTTAGGGTTTCGTGGCCCATGGCCGAAAGCCTTATACTTTCACTTTGGCGTCCGTCTGTCCGTAGTATATTTTGGGGCACCACAGTTCACTAAATCAAATTTTAGGGCACAGATCCCAAATTAAAATTTTGGGGCACCACAGATCCTAAATTCAAATTTTGGGGCACCATAGCTCCCAAATTCAAATTTTGGGGCCCCACAGATCCCAAATCTCCATTTACTGAATGGACATTTTCCCGAATGGACATTACATGAATGGACATTACATGTCCCATTAGTTAACATGCCCCTATAATTGACATGTCCCAGTAGTTGACCTGTCTCAGTAATTGACATGTCCCAATAGTTGACATGTCCCAATAGTTGACATGTCCATATAGTTGACATGTCCCTATAGTTGACATGTCTTAATAGTGGACATTATCGAATGGACATTTTACCTAATAAATAATAATAACCTACCAATATCAAAATATATTCAATACTAATGTTATCCAATATCATTTTTTATCCTTAAAATCAAAATATCTTTAATGCCAAAATTATCCAATACCAAAAAATTTTTCCAAAAGCCAGCTTCCATTATTATCAAACAATCAATATTTTTGTTGCATTATCAAAATATATTCAATACTAATGTTATCCAATATTTTTCTTTATCCTCAAAATCGTAATATCTTTAATGCCAATGTTATCCAATACCAAAAAAACTAAATGGATTGAAGTATTTTTTATATGAAACATTTAAGACAACCAAAAGAAACAAATATCTTCTAAATCAATATTATGCAATATCCATATTTTATGCATAAAAAATTATTTAATAATCAATGATTTATCTTCAAAATACATATATAATTATTAATAGGGGAGGATGGGGCAAGGATAGTTAAGGGGCAAGGATAGTTAGTGGCGCTTTTGCCTATACGGCTTCTTCAAAAAGGGCACTATTCTTCACATATCCTTGTTTTAACACCAAAAGACGTCAAGAAAAATTTGATCTTGATGCGATATCATTTGTGTAAGCTACGTGTTTATTTGTGAAAATCCTGTTTTTTCTAAAATGTCTCAGTTCTGTTTAAAACACTGTTTCAGATATTAACTGTTTTAAATATTTATTTATGTCCAAAAAATTTTGTTGGTAGTGCTTTGAAGTGTTTTGAGGTGCTTTTATCCAATGAAATTAAAAAAACCCAAATTTAATGTCTTTTTTTGATTATTTTTCATAAAAAAAATTTTGATAACTATCCTTGCCCTAATAGTGAGGCAAGGATAGTTAAATTTTGTTTTAATTTTCCGC
The DNA here is from genome assembly GCF_019393585.1 of Leptopilina boulardi. Lineage (NCBI taxonomy): Eukaryota > Metazoa > Arthropoda > Insecta > Hymenoptera > Figitidae > Leptopilina > Leptopilina boulardi. The sequence continues at coordinate 1,945,034 of NW_026137948.1, read as the reverse complement.
TAATATCTCGAAGGCATTACAATCCACAGTAAAATAATGTATTACAAAATTGTAGCTAAATAAACAGGCTTTCGAACGATACTATTCTTTTTCCAATGCCTATTGAATTTTAGCTGCTAGATCTAAAAATGTCTTACCTAACTATCCTTACCCCATCCTCCCCTACTATACAAAAATAGGAATATATTTTTTGGGCCCAATACAAAAATGAAAAAGACAAATATAATATAAGAAGATTCAACACATGCAGTAAGTTATTGAGCTACAAATTGCAGAAAAATATTATAACCTATATAATAATCAAGTTAAGTTACCTGAGACTATTAGAAGCTTTTTTTAGCGACACTACTACAATGTTGTTGCAACGGTAGACGGTTGCTCTATGTTTATCTTACATCAGCAGTAGCCGTTTTACTCCATTGTGGAGAAGTACCCCCACTCTACCAACCCGGGCCTATGTTAAGTTCTCGCATGAGGCAGATATTACGGTAGGATTGAGTGACATCATCGGGGATAGGTGTTGGCAAGTTAAGTATGGATACACCACTTCCACTCACGGGGATTAAACGGTTATCATCTATATCGCATATACAATAATAAAAAAAATTTCCCTCTACCCAAGGCTGTTTGGACAAATCGAGCGATCACGGATTGGGTGCTGAAAAGGTAAGTGATATACCCTCAATCTATCGGCCTGTCCCGGGCTCAGACCTCGAGTAAGTCAATTACAGCGGGGGCCTGTGTGGCGTTCTCGGGCTTATTGACAATATTATTTTATGGCGCTTAATGAGTTTTTCAAAAAAATTATAAAATTTTTAAATATAAACATTGTTTAATTTATTTTGACATATTCGTTTTCCTCAGAAGATCACGATTACGAGCATATATTGCTTCAATAATAATAAATGTTAATATTGAAAAGTTTTATAATTTTAGTTCAATTCAATAAACCTACATGATGTGTTTTAAACCGATTTAAGTATCTAAGTATTTAAAAGGTCATCGACCATCTTACGAACCCTCAACCGAAGGCTGTTTTGACAAAACAAATTTTAGGTAGAAACTCTCGAGAACCCTAATTATCAAAGCAAAGATATAATATATATATATATATATATATATTATATGTATATATATATATATATATATATTAGATATGTATATATAATCTAATAATAATGTGAAAATTCAACTGCTAAGAAAATGTGAATGAATGTCGGAAGGAATGAATACAAAGATTATTATAAGATAATTTTTAAAAATTTGTAATGCAACGTTACAAATTATTTAGTATGTAAATTTGAAGGAATTCGCAATAAAAATTCTAATGAAATATTAAATTATAAATTTTACAATATTTATTTCAGAATTAATTCCAAATTTATCAAAAAATGATAAATAAGTAATAATATACAATAATAATATTAGATTGAAATAATTGTTATAAACCCAAAATTTTAATTTAGAAATATCACTAATTTTAAGGTTAGCGGAGGCACCAAGCTGCCAAAATCTAAAATTTGACAGAAAGTGTTTAAAAATGGAACTCTAAATTCTGTTTTATTGTTATGGGGTCGTTTATCCCATTTTTATTTGTTCAATTAGGTATTTCACTTTTAAATAAGGCTGCATGATCAGCTGGAAGCTTGGAGGAACAACAAATAATTTTACTATAGCCCATCTACAGTTGGTAACGTTGAAAACTTCAAAAACTTAACCTCAAAATCACTTGTTTGACAGTTCTTTATTGCTTTTTTCGTTTGTTGTCCCTCCAGGCTTTGACGTCATCAGCCTCTGACGTCACAAGGTAAAATGCCTAATTGACGTTCTGCCAAACCACTATTTTGAGGAAAGAAAAGAATAAGAAAATAGACTAGGACTCTGTTTTAATAGTGTCATTTATTAGAAAAATCTTAATATTAGAAATACATAGAGAAATAAAAACACAGGTTTACAGTGAAATTGTCACTCGAACAAACCTTTTTTTTCGATTAATATGTGTTTTTTGAGTAAGAAAATCATATTTTAAATTTTTTTCCCTCGTGCAATTTTTTTGGAACAGCAAATTATGCATTTTCGAGTTGTGACGTCACATAAAGTCACCGGTAGAGAAAGCAGTTAATCCAAATGTAAAAAATAAATCCCCATTTGAAAGATAATAATTAAATTACCTCTCAAACCATTGGTCAACCAATAAAATCCATTCAAAATTGTCAGAGTTACAGTCGATTAAAGTTCAAGAAAATTTTAATGACTTTTTGACATTCGTATAACTTTTGCTAATTTTTTCAAAGTCAAACAACCAAAAAAATGCAAGTTTTAAATTTTTTATTAATAGTATATTTAATTATGAAACTTGTAAGCCTTTATAGACTTATATAGTACTATTGAAAATAAAATCAAACCAGACTATAGATTTTGTCACAACGCGATAACGTAAATAAAATTATAATATACGGGATCTGCCATTATGAATTTCGAAAAGCTGACCTCAGATTCTTATCAGCGACCACGAAAACCCCCGATTACTCATTTTGGTGTACTTAGCTCTAATTATTAAAATTTTGTCCGCCATATTAGATCCGCCACTTTGAATTTTCAAAAACTGACCTCGAATTCGTAATCAGCGACCCCGAAAACTCCCGAGTACTCATTTTGGTGATCTTTGCTTAACTTAGCTTTATATACATGCCCGCGGCACGTGGAATCCATGGTTGTGTTGACATCCATTATAGGCGGGGAGTTTATTCGGTGGGTACGAGTGTGTTGCCGTAGCCGCCCCAATACCCGTGGTACCTTTAAGGCATTGCCTGAAATTCCTAATTCTAAAATAAAATTTTATTTTTATTAATTATGATGTCCAACTTTATTAAACATAAGCTCCGACACTAAATGAAGGCTACAATGTAATAATAACAGTATATTTGTTAACACAGCGGGAGAAAAATTAGTTTTATAAGATCAAAAAAAAATTATTTTATTTCTTAATTCTGCGCATACATATACATGCATACATACATATATATGTATATACATATTCACAAAAGAATTTCTCTCTTGTTTTTTATTCTTCTCCACTAGATTGAATCTATAATGTATGACAAATTGCAAAAGCTAATTATTTTAATTCTTAATTACACGGAGAGAAATCTGCTGCGATTTTTGCTTGTGCAGTCTTTATTAATTTCATAAGTCATTTTTCGATACAATTTTAGCTTAAGACTGGAATAATTTAAATATGAATTTATGTATTTAATGTAATGGAGTGTATCAAACAAAAAACACAAGTCACGGGTGTTAATTTTGCATGAATTTCACATAAAAACTGCAAAGGGGACATGTCATAAAAGTATTAGATCCTCTCTTATAAAATTTGCAAGAATGCCATCTGATTTTCAGGTGGAATTTATACAACACAATCTTACCTCCGTATACACACAGCATTTCACACACACAATCATTGTATGCTGGTGATTCCGAGGAACGGAACGCACAATGCGCACGCTCGTGTTTTACTATGCGTTTTTAACCGCGAAATTTAAAATAATTTTATTTAAAATTTTTTTTTCTTATTGCAACACGTATAAACACTAATTCTTAAAGTTATACATAATACTGTTATTTTATAAACTTTAGATGACGAAAATAAACGAGCACATTTTTTTATCACTTGAAAGTTGAATATAAGGAACGCGAACTCCGTAGCGCGCATAGATTGTGCGCCGTTCCTCGGAATCAACGCAGCATATAATATTTGTGTGTGTGTGAAATGCTGTGTGTATACGGAGGTAAGATTGTGTTGTATATATTCCACCTGAAAATCAGATGGCATTCTTGCAAATTTTATAAGAGAGGATCTAATACTTTTATGGCATGTCCCCTTTGCAGTTTTTATGTGAAATTCATGCAAAATTAACACCCGTGACTTGTGTTTTTTGCTTAGAAACTATTTTTACAATAAATACTTGAATTTATGCTAAAAATGCAAGTGTCGTGCCATGTAATTAAAGTAATTTACTCATCCAAGCAAAAATCGCAGCAGATTTCTCTCCGTGTATATTAGAAGAAAGAGCTTACACATCCGAATCTGTTTCGAATCTCTTCGATTGCAGTAGATCCCACCAAAAATCATCCAGTCTTGTATCTTTTCGATTATACAATTTCATTTGTTCAATGACAAAATGATCAGCTACTAGAGCTTTATATTCTCGCTGAGCATTTTGAATAACACATCCACTAAGCAAATTTGCTTTTAAGACAATGTCCCTTCTGTTAGAGAATATTTCAAGGGAGTTTTTTCCATCAATTTAGATACTAAATGCTGAAGACAATTTCTGCAGTCTTGCTTAAATAAAAGAACTTCTTTGGGACTTACATCTTTGCATTTTCCTAGAGCATCACGAGTAATAAAACCCAAATCGAAATCTTTAGCTGGCTTCAAATTGACGTATTTTTTATCTACCTTTTTCATTACATCAATTCGATGTAATAAAGATGTTTCTAAAATATTTTCATCCACAAAACGTGTCATGCAATTTTTTACTAAAAGATTTAGTTCATCAAACAAGAAAGGTGCTAACGGAGCATCTGTTTGGAATTCAGTGAGAAAGGGCTTCAGATCCTCATCTAAAGATTGAAAAAAGGCTAACTTAGCCGGCAAAAGTTTGTCAAATACTGCCTTAGCGACAATCGTAAAACTATGGCAAGTCGGTGCTTTATTTGTATCCTGCACATGTTTCACATATTTTTTCAATTGTGGCAAAATATTCCGCAATTTTCGAGCAACTATTGAATTTTCCACCCATCGAACTTGACAGAATTCCAGTGGAAATTCAGTGGATCCTGTTATTTCAGTAAAAGAAGCACGACGAGCTGGCACTAATTTAAACAAGTTGAAGCATGATCTTAAAAATTGCACTAAACCCCAATTCGCCTTAGTGATTCCGGTCTTAAAACCACCGTGAACACCATGAAGTCCACAAGCACCCAATTCCAACAATTGTGATGAATCACAATCAGATCGGAACTCGGAATTAAATAATTTAATAAATTTCCAGTTCACGTTAGGTCCATCCATTGACGCTTGTGAAATTTTCTGAACATCAATATTTCCAAGCGCAGTTTGAAATCCTTTAAGAAGGTCGATTGCTGTGGTACGTTGCAGAAAGACTGAAGTAAGGTATCGAGAACATACTTGATTTTTATTATCGTTCCAGAAACGTATATTTAAATCCATTTTGTTCTTTTTTTTGATATTTTATTTAAAGCCTCGACAAATCCGATGACAAAATGATCAAGCATCTTTATTTCATTCAAAATATCCTGCTGAAAAAATGGAGCTATTCCGTAGGCTGTGCTGTAGGCAATTTTATCTTTGTGCAATTTCATCTTCTTAGCTCTATCGCTGTAAGGAAACATTCTCTGAAAAAGGAGAACATTACTTTCAGAGCTCCGTAATGAAGTGTGGTTCATTACTGTTTCACAGCACCAAAGAATTTCTGCTTCAGTAACAGCATCCTTGAGTGTATAAAAATCAAGCAAGTTTCTTGACAAACGAGTATCAAGTGGCCTATCTTCTTTTCTGGAAACTTCAACTGACGAAACGGAATTAACTGGTGTTTCTGAATTTATTGAAAGATTAGCAGACGCAAGAGATGATTCTTTGAAAGATGTAGAGCTTGTAGATTTCACTGGTAGTAAAGTTTAGATGAATACTGATTTTTTTGCACAATCTGTTAATTGTTTATGCTTCTTGCTTTTGGCATTGCTCGTTAGTGCAGACCGACCCATGGATTCAAATGAAAATGCTTTATTTTTACATAATGTACATTGAGCATAAAAAGGTTTTTTATCCTCTTCCACCCACGGAAACTCCAATTTCCAAGTATTCTGGAAGATTGTTTGACTTGGCATTGCATAAAAGAATCTAAAAATTAAGAAAGAAGAATAATAGTACATACGAAATGATGTAAATACAATAAATGTATAAATTTTAATTAAAACTTTTAAAACATGTATTTTATAAAAATTTAATTGATTAAAAAAATATACCAGTAAAAGTGTCAATACATTGCAAGAACGAATAAATCACAGTAAAAGATAAATACTTTTCGAATAAATAATTCAAAACGTACGTAAAAGTTATTAAATGCTTCTTTCAAAAATTGCTTAATTAATGAATTTCATTCAATAAAAAGATTTGATTATGTAATATAAAATGAGAAATAATTTACTAATGTTTAGGTAACAAAAGCACAAGAAAGTTGTCACTTTTTAACAATTTATGTCTATGAAATGTTTTTAGTTTATACATACAAATTTTTCTTAACAATATACATTTTGTCTTTACTTTTATATAAGCTTTTTTTAACTTTCATATTTAATATTTCATATTAAACATTCTTGATTAAAAGGTGATTTTTAACGTTGTAGTAAATCCTCATCAGAAAAAATGAAAAATATGTAACATAACCTCAAACATGTATTTCGAGCTGATCACATACATTTAGTATAAATATTTCAAGCAAAATAAATTGTGCAAGGTTTGATATTTATCATTTACAATTACATAAATAAATATACTTCGAATATTTTAAATGAAATAAAACAAAAATTTAGATTCGTTTATTAAATCAATGAATTTATTTTATTACAATAGGGATATTTATAAATCATTTTGATCTGATTGTGCTTTTATCACAACATGAAGCATTAATTAAGCAAGTAAAACACAATTACTTACCAAATAACTTTTGCTTCAAAATGTGAACATCTGACGACAAACACATTGCACTGTTATTTTTTTCTAACGACTGAAGCCATCCGCAGTACTAAAACTCAATCTCGAACCTAACTTACTTTAAGCGCGACTTTTAAATTAAGCTTATCTATTTAATAAAATTAAATCAATGAGAATCGAAGTAAAAATTAATTTTTTAAAAACAAATTAATATACTAAAATTTGTTTTAAATATGGTAAGAAAATTTCCGGTTTGGCAAATAATTCCCGACTTATTCCCGGTTAATTTAAATTCCCGGCTATTTCCCGGTTAGTAGACACCCTGAGAGCAATTATAAACCAAGGACGGGCCGTCGTTATTGCGGTGTCGGGTGTCCTGCCGCTTGTTGAAGCGCAGTTACGTTTTATAAACGAAGTTTTTCGATAATATATTCTTTAAACAGCGTTGCCAAATTGATTTTTGAAATTAATTCTTAACAATAATCATATCAAAACAATTATTACAATTATGTGGTAATTACAAGTAGTGGAACAGAGAAAAAAGGTTATAAATATATATTTAATATAATGTTTATTTTTTATCAATTAACGTAGACATGACGGTGCTTAATAATAATACATTAATATACGATATTTAACAATTGTCATAAATAATATTATTTTTTTAAAACAGAGAACAATACACTTTAGTAGTTAATGGCACAATCTGCTTGTAATATTCACTTATACTAATGTAATATGTAGTAGAATTTTATTTACACTTTTACAGAAAATAGTTTCTTTTAAAAAAATGAGCTCTTTATACGTAGAGCTCACATGGTGGGCCTGAAGCAACTTTAGGTTGGATGAAAATGACGAAAAAAAGTGGAAACGCCACTGTTTTCAGGGTTGATCATTCATCAAGAAAATACTCTGACCTAAATCCTAGCTGATCCTTTTTGGAAAATATGAACATTTTTCATTTTTAAATCGCCTAATAAGCATTTCCTCAGTATTAGCAAGGTGCATTTGTTTATATTATATATACAGAAAGAAAGCGATAGAGGGTGCTACAAATTGCCACTTATCTAATAAAATTTGGATGTATGATTAATCTATTTTTCTTTGGATAGTAAAAGAAAATTTATATTTACACTACAATATGGATTCTACAATCAAAAAATCTTAAAATTTTTAGCTTGATCGTAAATGTATTCACGAGAAAAATAGAATTAAAGTATGTGCACCTTGCTGCACAATAAATCTAAGGAGTTGTTAATTACCCAAAAGTTTAGTGACCTGATAAAAAAGCACATCAGCGATCAATTTGATTTATCTAATTCTAAATTTTACATAAGTGCTTTACTATAAATAAAATAGAAAAGAGTGGCTCTAAAAGACCTCTTCCAATAATGCCTACCTATACGCAGATATTAATTTGATAAAAGAAACCAAAACAACGGAACAATGCAAATGTTATGTGTGCTTAACCCGTGATATCTATCTCGTGGATGGTGCGGAAATGATATCAACTTATCTAAAATACAGATGATTAATGTAAATCATTTAAAATATGATATATATATATATATATATATATATATAAACAAATGCACCTTGCAAATACTGAAGAAATGCTTATTACACGATTTAAAAATGAAAAATGTTGATGTTTTCCAAAAGGATTAGCTAGGATTTCGGTGCCTATATAGGCCCTTGGGGCAATTTCTGAAATACCTACTGTAATAGATTTTTTTATCCTAAACAACTTTTGTAGTGAACATTTTCTCCAAAAATGCAATCCTGAAAAAATATCCAATCGTCCCGGAGCCTTTGATGAACACTGTATGTATTGTATGTGGACCTTCTATCGTTAAATTGACTACCAAAGTGTATTGTTCTCTGTTTAAAAAAATAATATTATTTATGACAATTGTTAAATATCGTATATTAATGTATTATTATTAATCACCGTCATGTCTATGTTAATTAATGAAAAATAAACATTATATTAAATATATATGAGGCAAAATTCCTGAAGTGATCCAACTTTAAAATTGAAGGTTTTCGGATCGGGCTGAAATTTGCACAAACCTTAGTACTTGGGTGAGCACTTCACCCATTAATTATTATTAAGTTTTATGCAAAACTGTAGAGGGGAGAGGGGGTTCAAATTTGTCGTCAAATGTGAACAGTGGGTTTTTTATAAAATCGTAACTTCTATAAAAAAAATGAAAAAAATTTTGACCTATATGTTTTTGAAAGGTTTTTTTCTGCTCTTTCGAATGGTGAAATTTTTTTTTAATTCAAAATTTACCCCTTTTTTGTGAAAATCAAAAATATTTTTGATTTTTTTTTTCAAAAGAGCACTTTTTTTTCTTTTTTTTACCTTTAAAATGAAGCTTAAGATATATACTTTCAATACCCAAAAAAACTATAATGACGTTTTTTTTGTTTTCGAGATATTATTTAATTAATTAATTAATGTTGCATAAAACTTAGTAATAATTAATAGGTGAAGTACTCACCCATAGTACTAAAGTTTGTGCAAATTTCAGCCCGATCCGAAAACCTTTAATTTTAAAGTTGGATCACTTCCGGAATTTTGCCTCATATTTATAACTTTTTCCTCTGTTCTATTACTTTTAATTACCATATAATTGTAATAATAATTCATATGATTATTTCAATCCAATATTATGAGGTATTGTATATTATTATTTATCATTTTTTGATAAATTTGAAATTGATTCTGAAAAAAAGTTTGTAAAATTTATAATTTAATATTTCTTTAGAATTGTTATTGCAAACTCGTCAAATTTACATGCTAAATAATTTGTAATGTTACATTACAAATTTTTAAAAATTTTATATTAAAGTTTTTGAGAAAGGCCGTAGCCGGATAAGCAGGGTCCTGCGGCCCCCGCTCAAATTTCGTCGATATTTACAGGATCAATTAGTCCCAGTATGAAACTTTTTTTCGCCAAGTTTCAACTTTTAAAAATAATTTTGAAAAAAGTTATGTCATTTTTAAAAAAAAATTAAAAATTGGATTTTCTCTTAAGCGTTTATAGTTTTTTAATCGGGTAAAAAATATGTTATAGGGGAAGCAAAAATGCATCTAACAAAAATTTGGCGACCATTTTTGTGTAGTGGAAGGGGTAAAAAAAATATTTTTTTACTTATTATATTTTTTAAAAATATTAATTAACTTGGCACAATCACCATATTTTTTTCCTACATTCTTTAACATCCAAGAAGCAACATATTTTTTTGGCAGCTCGATCTGAGGGGTACTTGCCCGTTAAAATTTAAAAAAACTTATTTTTGGCCCCTAAAATGTATGGTATCTCTTGAAAATAGGAGGCCTACATCACCGGGCAAAGAAAATGTTAAAAAGGAAGCAAAAATGCATCTAACAAAAATTTGGCGACCATTTTTGTGCAGTGGAAGAGGTAAAAAAAATATTTTTTTAATGTTTATATTTTTTAAAAATATTAATTGACTTGGCACAATCACCATATTTTTTTTCTACATTTTTTAACATCCAAGAAGCAACATATTTTTTTGGCGCCACGATCTGAGGGGTACTTGCCCGTTAGAATTTAATAAAACTGATTTTTGGCCCCTAAAATGCATGGTATCTCATGAAAATGGGGGGCCAACATAACCGAGCAAAAATATGTTAGAAGGAAAGTGTGACGAAACTATATATAGATATATATTGAACACTGTTAGTATATCTGCTATATATAAGAAACAATAAGTCTTGACTTATACGTCCAATGAATGCACAAAGGGTGTAAAGAGTCAGTAATGACGTAGACATATGTTTTACACCTAGATTAGATATGCTGGATTTATGTATAATGAATGCTCAAGGAGTGTGACTAAAGTAAACAAAATGAAGAGAATCACATAATTTATTTGATATATTATACCTTGCATAATTTCATATACACAGTAATATAAATCCTCCACTGCTAAAACTGTTATAATTGAATCGGATAGATTGGCGGAATACTGTGCATATGATTGTGCACTAAGAGTGTTGCAGAACTAGTAATAGTAACGAAAAGTACACGAATAATAAATGTTATTGCATTTATGATAAGTTAGATATACTAAACTTATGTTAATATAGTTTTATATAATTATAATATTAATGAAAAAAGTGCCGTGCACTAAAAATACACTTGACTTTTAATAATTGCCTGTTATTTTACTTAATGTTTCACAGTAAAAAGTAAATCTTATATTAAGGTTAATCTTAAATTAAATGATTCTTGGAAATCAACATAGTCTTAATTTAAAGTGAGCCTTGTATGAATTTAAGGTACTCATAAATCTGAATTTACAGAGTGTTTGAAATCCAACTCCCTTTGAGCCTTAATTTATAAAAGCTAAGTCTTAAATTCAGCTTGGGGCTGCTGCTTTGACCAAAAAATTGCCTTCAATATAGTACATAAAAAGTTCTGAAAATCAGCTTACATACTCCCTTTGTAAAATCAACAATGCCTGTCTTAAAAATGTTGCGTCTTAAAATAAGACTTAATTCCGCCCTTAAAATAAGATTCTCTTTTTACTGTGTTCAGTTTCACTCATAAAGCTGCCAAAAGAAGGCACACATTTGCATGTAAAAAAGAAGGGAAGAAAAAATAGGGCGATTGTGCCAAGTCAATTAAAAATTTTAAAAGAAAGTAAGAAGTAAAATATATTCTTACACCTTCCACTGCAGAAAATTGAACACCAAATTTTTTTTAAATGCATTTTTGCTGTCCTTTTAACATATTGTTTGCTCAGTTCTGTTGGCCCCCCATTTTCATGAGATACCATGCATTTTAAAAGCCAAAAATCAGTTTTTTTAAATTTTAACGGGCAAGTACCCCTCAGATCGAGCTGCCAAAAAAATATGTTGCTTCTTGGATGTTAAAGAATGTAGGAAAAACATATGGTGATTGTGCCAAGTCAATTAATATTTTTAAAAAATATAAAAAGTAAAAAAAAAATTTTTTTTACCCCTTCCACTACACAAAAATGGTCGCCAAATTTTTGTTAGATGCATTTTTGCTTCCCCTATAACATATTTTTTACCCGATTAAAAAACTATAAACGCTTAAGAGAAAATCCAATTTTTAATTTTTTTTTTAAAATGCCATAACTTTTTTCAAAATTATTTTTAGAAGTTGAAACTTGGCGAAAAAGAGTTTCATACTGAGACTAATTGATCCTGTAAATATCGACGAAATTTGAGCGGGGGCCGCAGGACCCTGCTTATCCGGCTACGGCCTTTCTTCTAATTCATTTTAGCAAGTTTGCCTTGACATTTTTAGCAAATTTATAATAAAAGTTTACTGCAACTTTATTCAGACAGTTTACAGTAAATTTAATATTTAAGTTTTCAGCAAGTTTACCCTATCAATTTTCAGTAAAATTACAATTCAAATTTTCAGCAATTTTGCTATGTAAACTTGCAGTAAGTTTTCATGTTTTACTTCCTGCAAGTTTTCATTGCATTTATGTTATTCGCATTTATAATTTACAAATTTTTATTTCTTATGTTATGTATTATGCTCAGAATTTTTATTTGTATTGTTTTTGAATTTTGTTCCTTTTTATCATTCGATTGTCTTTAATAATAAAGTTGAGATATATCGCTTTCTCCTAGTCAATAATTGAATTGGAGAAACCGCTATTATCACAACTTAATAATTAAATATAAAATAATTTTATCTGGTAATAAACCCCCTTTCGTCATTACATGTTATTTTTTTTAAATTTAATCATATTTATTGAAACAAACATGTGACAAAATTTCACACTGGTAGGTATTTCAATAAAAAGAAAATCTTTTTGGAATATAATAAATAAGTTGTTAGTATTAACATTTTTATATTTTCCAAAGCATAATCTTATAATTTTTTTAGAGTATCATCTTTACAAATTACAGGTAGAAAAAAAAATTGAAAATTGGATTTGAAAACAATTATCCAAGTCAGATGTTTCTCTTAAGTCTTACAGTAACATATATATTATTGGATCACAAACGGCAGCTATGTGTGCAAAGACAGTTTATAGAAATATTAGAAAATGAATTTAATGAACAAGAGGTAGAAAAGAAAATTAAAAATAGAACATAAATACGATTTAAATTAGTAACATTAGCAAGTACTCGAGTTTATTGTTGCATTAGGAGATATTATATTCTATTTTTTTCGTTTTATTTTGTAATGATCGTATATATTTAGCCAATAGGATTTGCTCGCCGGATGAAGCCAGAGTATTCCAATAAGGGGCCATACTTTAATTACGTAACGCTTTTTCTTTGAAATTTGAACCCATTCCCCCATGTAACAGATTTTTGTATACATTAGCGCATTTTTTTGCTGTGTGTAACAAATAGCTTGACCTCCCCCTCCCCTATGAAGCGTTACGTAATTAAAGTATGGTCCCTAAAGTATTTTATTAGATTTTTAAAGTAATCAAAACATTATTGTATTTAGGAATCTTACTTTTAACTGTGATTTTGATAGGAGAGGGAAAGTCAATAATGAAACTACACGCCATCACTAGCAAATTGGGCGGCAACGTATTAAAGTAGTATTACACTTTACACCATCAAAAAATCAATTTTTTTTGCATTTTCCTGTTTCAAATCATCATACAAATATAATCCCAAAATATTAAATCAAAATTCGAAGAAATAAAAAAGTTACAGAACAAAATGCAGCGAATTGCGAAAATACAACGTCAAACTTTGATAAAAATTTGTACATTTGGGAGTTAAAACATTAAACGCAATTTTCTCGAAACGATGTTTTTGAAACTGGTGGACAGCATAACTCGGGTTCTATTTATCCAAAAAAATACAATTTTTTTCGTAATTAAAGCCTGCAGGCATTAAGCCTGAAACCGATTATCTATTCCTTTTTGGTTTTTAGCTACGACCCAAAAACTGCCCAAAAAAACACCTATTTTGTAAAATTTTTTGAATTCGCTGCAATTTTGTCATTTTTAAATATTTTTTATTGGGCGAGGCACAAAGTTTAACGACGTGTCTCAGCTTTAAAACGCTTTTTTAAAAATCCGATGCCCCTGACAGGTTTTTAGCTTGTCCGACAATTTTTCCAAATTTTTTTTACCTTGACTTCAGTGCCCCCTGGTGGCCAGAAATATCCAATAAAAATTTTTTTTTTAAATTTTTTCTTGAAGAACTATTTGTTCTTAATATTGTACAGAAGGTTTCTGTCCTATAAATAAATTAACGAAAAAAAATTTTTGTTTGAACCCTTTTTTACTGCTTCTAAAGTGTAATACTACCTTAACAGTGATAAAAACAGTTCTAATGATTCACATATTACATAATGATGCTACATGCACACATTTCAACATAAATATGACTAATTCATAAACAATTTACTTTTTAAAATAGACAAACAATAATAATTAATGAAAAACTATTGTCTGCTAACAAGCGACTAGAGCTGCTGGCTATTATTTTTTCAAAAAAAATTCTTGTTGATAAAAAAAACTTGCAAATAAACATTCAGAGAAGGTTTCCAACAAGAAAATCATAAATTCATTAAGAAATAAATTTTTTGAGTCAATTTTAGTAAAAAAAACGACGGTCTGCTGACAAGCGGCTGGGCCTTCAAAAATTTATTAATTTATCAATTATTGAATTTTTTGTTAAAAAACTTTTTAAGAAGGTTTATTCTTGCTGTGCGATTCCAGGTGAGATTTTGATTTTTTCGGAGTAGGTTAACCGATTGTAATGAAACTTTGGAATTTTGTTATATATAGTAAGACTAATCTTTAACGTTAATTGCAGCATAAAATATTTGTTAGTTTACGAGATTCAAAACAATTTTTTATAATTTTTTTAGTTATAAAATTGAGGAATAAAGAGATTTATTCCTCTCATTTTCCTTGACATTTTAAAAAAAGTAGATCTCAAACCGATTATTAGAACGGAAGATATAGCAGTTTAAAATTTTTTGTTATTATTGCAAATCTCGTAAACTAACAAATATTTTAAGCTGCAATTTACGTTAAAGATTAGTCTTACTATATATAACAAAATTCCAAAGTTTCATTGCAATCGGTTAACCTACTCCGAAAAAATCAAAATCTCACCTGGAATCTCACAGCAAGAATAAACCTTCCTAAAAAGTTTTTTAACAAAAAATTCAATAATTGATAAATTAATAAATTTTTGAAGGCCCAGCCGCTTGTCAGCAGACAGTCGTTTTTTTTACTAAAATTGACTCAAAAAATTTATTTCTTAATGAATTTATGATTTTCTTGTTGGAAACCTTCTCTGAATGTTTATTTGCAAGTTTTTTTTATCAGCAAGAATTTTTTTTGAAAAAATAATAGCCAGCAGCTCCAGTCGCTTGTTAGCAGACAATAGTTTTTCATTAATTATTATTGTTTGTCTATTTTAAAAAGTAAATTATTTATTAATTAGTCATATTTATGTTGAAATATATGCATGTAGTATCATTATGTAATATGTGAATCATTTTACTGTTTTTATCATTCGTTGCTGCCCAATTTGTTAGTGATGGCGCATAGTGTAGTGTCCAAAAATAATATTAAATTTCAAAAAAATTTAATTTTCGTTGGAAAATATAAATCTTAGCGAAAAGTTTATCAAGACTTTCTTACAGTACTCGCCTAGCACAATTTAACACAAATTTTGAATTTTCAATATTTTTATTTTTATAAAACGTTTTGTCCAAAAATAATATTAAATTTAAAAAAAAAAATAATTTTCCATGGAAAATATAAATTTTAGGGATATTTTTCTTATTTATTTATTCTAGAATAATAAAATATATTTTATTATATTAATTAAAAATAAGGCAATCGTTTATTTAAATATATTAATGTGATTTAATACAAAGTTGATTTGCTCCAAAATGAATTGTTTCGGTAGGGTTGTTTAATTTAATTAATTGTTTAATTAAAGTTGTGGTAAAGAAACAATTTTTTGTTTAAACCAAATTTATTGTAAGAAAACTGTTTAACTATAGGTATATTTATTTTCTAATAAATTATTAGAGAATAGTTTATGGAGGGTTGAAAATAAATAAATTTCTTTGATGGGAATTAGAATCCTTAACTTTTATTTTTTTCGTTGAATCAACGTTGGTAACTTTAATTTTATCCTTTTATCCTTCATTTTCATCAAATAAAAAAATACGTATTTTCTTATTTTTCATATAGATTACGAAAAAAAATGATTCGGACAAAAAAAATTTTGAATGAAAATTTTCCGTGGAATGCCCCATACGTATTTATAAAATATAAGAATTTTAATTGTATTTCAAAAATTAATTTTTATTTGGAAATTTAAAGTTTCAATAGAAAATAATTTCATAAACTATTTTCTAATAATTTATTAGAAAATAAATGTACCTGTAGTTAAATAGTTTTCTTACAATAAATTTGGTTTAAACAAAAAATTGTTTTATTACCACAACTTTAATTAAACAATTAATTAAATTAAACAACCCTACCGAAACAATTCATTTTGGAGCAAATCAACTTTGTATTAAATCACATTAATATATTTAAATAAACGATTGCCTTATTTTTAATTGCACTTAATATACATTTTATATAATAAAATATATTTTATTATTCTAGAATAAATAAATAAGAAAAATAAAAAATATTTTAAATACTTACTGCAAACTAAATAGTTCTCATTTTGATGATTTTTTAAAAATAAGCGGGCTAAATAGCCAAAATCTTGCATTTCTCCCGCTAGCGGGCTAAATAATCTATCACCACTATTCCTCCCGCTGGCGGGCTAAATAATCTATCACCACTATTCCTCCCGCTGGCGGGCTAAATAATCTATCTCCACTATTCCTCCCGTTAGCGGGCTAAATAGCCAAAATCTTGCATTTCTCCCGCTAGCGGGCTAAATAATCTATCACCACTATTCCTCCCGCTGGCGGGCTAAATAATCTATCACCACTATTCCTCCCGCTGGCGGGCTAAATAATCTATCTCCACTATTCCTCCCGTTAGCGGGCTAAATAGACATAGCGTTTAATTTTTGACTCGGACATTTTAGGAATTTTATATCATGTTATACTTTTGTTTTCTCGTAATGTATTATAAAAGAAATGTTTAAAAAATAATTCTAAATACCTTCAGTTTTAAAAATTCGTTAAATATACTTTCACAACTGTTGTTCTCACTACAGAAACTTGATAAATAACAAAGAAGCGACATGATTATTTATTTAACTTTGTACATAATCAGTAAGAAACATTAAAATGTTGACAACCATAAAAAAACATTTAAGAAAATCCTTTCACTTTTTTCACTAAATTTAAAATAATTTAATAATATTTTCAATAAAATAAGATTTGTTTTTAACCTCTACACAAACACACTTGCTGCATGTCAACCACGTGTTTTTTCAACTCCTTATTCCCGAACACTTTAGGTTAACATAATCCAATCAACAAGGTTTAGCCATAAAGAGGACCAAAACAGGATTGTTCTGCGCAGACAACGACTGCAACCATTTTGACTTGTATCATTAGGGCCTTTCTCCAATATGTTCCTAAATGTTTGCGTTACGTGACTGAGCGTTGGTTCGCAACCGTAGTGACGTCATCAAAGAATTGATACCAATCGCGAACAGAAAGTTTGGTTTATGATTTTAAGAGACTGATTTTTTTAATTATAAATATTAAATAATTAAAATTATTAAAAGCCGTCGAGAAACATTTGCATTAAAATTGTAAAGTTGGAAAACAGGGATAAGAGGAACATAACCAAACTTTTTGTTCGCGATTGGTATCAATGCTATGATGACATCCTACAGAAGCTTCTATGCGCCACCACTAAGCACTCTTTAGCGTTACGAAACACATATTGAGGCACGATTGAATAGATCTTTTCATGCTGATCGTTCTGTCCTTATCTAGCGCATACAATGACGCATGAGTTGGAAGAGGACAAAATGATCAGCATGAAAAGGTCTATCAACCCACTCGTGCGTGCCTCGTAGTGTGCTTCGTAGCGTGCTCCGTATCCGTATCTACGGAAGCTTTGACGATGCTTATTTGTTTTGATTGCAAACCCAGTATAATTATTTTATTGTTATTACCGTGTTTTAAAAAAAGAAATGACATCAAATGTAAAATTATCACTGAACTCTATATATCTGGAATGCTGTCTGCCATTGATGGAGCGGTCACACCTCGCCTGCAGGAGCATGCTCCAGTTGCCAATGGCAACCGTGTAAGAGTAAGAGAGATGGAAAATTTTCTATCTCTCTTACTCTTACACGGTTGCGATGGGCAACTGCTCCTGCAGCCGAGGTGTGACCGCTCCATGAAAGTCACGAACCGAGAGAGAGGGCTGATTCTTGTATTCCCCTCTTTGTCGGTACAGGTCCATTAGAAAATATTTATCAGTATGTATACGTGAACATGACATAACACAGTTAACAGTAAACTTTTGGAACGTATTGTACTACGCCTGCGCAGTTTAGCAAGAGAAGGAGAGTACGGAAGCCTGTACGGCTCACGAGCGTCTCGGACGCAAGTGGCGGTGTTTCGTACCACAAGGCCTTTCTCCAATAGGAACCTAAACTTTTGCGTTGCGTGACTGACGCGTTGATTTTAGCATTGGTTGCCAATAGCAACCGACGCAATGCATACGCAACGCAAGAGTTTAGGATCCTATTGGAGAAAGGCCTTAACAAGGCGAAACCAACTTATGCTCGTTTCATATTTAGCATACAGAACATCGATGTTTCAATGTTCATGTCGTAAAGAACACACAAGTTGGTTCGATTGCTCGGTGGTTCGATATTTCTCATTACAAAATCATTATAAGATGAAAAATTTCTTACGTTGAATAATTCGATTAACTTTTTTGATTTTAAATATAGAGAATATCGTTGTTTTAAAGTGAGTTAGATTCTTGTGTTTTTATATAATATAAAATAATATAATATATAGATTCATTTTTATATAAGGTTATGTTTAAATATATACAGGATGTTTAAAAAGTATGGAAACTTGCAACTTTTTGAACACCCTGTATATAAATTTATTTTTATACATTTACTTTAATATTTTTAATATTAATTATTGTTATAATAATATTAAAAAATTCATTGCAATTATTATAAATATAGATCATTTAAATACAACAAATTTCATCTTATAATTTAAAAATGAATGGATTTATCAAACCAACTTGTGTGTTCTTTACGACAAGAACATTGAAACTTCGATGTTCTGTATGGTAAATATGAAACGAGCATAAGTAGGTTTCGCCTCGTTGCGAGGTGGCGCGTAGAAGCTTCCGTACTAAAAACCTCAATTCGGAAACGTCCTAGCGCATTTTTGATAACGTGTTATAAATTCAATGAACAAAATTGGGATCTGAAATACTGCGATACGCCATCTGGTGAGAGCCTTGTTGTGGTGGCCATGTTTTCATTCCGTGTTTCTCTAACATATAAGGTTATTCAAGTTGGGTGGGGGAAAGCCAAGATGGATGATGGCTGGTGCACAAACAGCCTATCAGCATTCATTCCCACGAGAAATTTCTCGTGGGAATGAATGCTGATAGGCTGTTTGTGCACCAGCCATCATCCATCTTGGCTTTCCCCCACCCAACTTGAATAACCTTATACAAAAGAAAGAGATAAAAAACCAAGAAATTTCTCGTGGGAATGAATGCTGATAGGCTGTTTGTGCACCAGCCATCATCCATCTTGGCTTTCCCCACCCAACTTGAATAACCTTATACAAAAGAAAGAGATAAAAAACCAAGATGGTTGTCACAAGAAGGCTCAGGGGTGAATCAGTTTCGCGTGATTTCTGATCCCAATAATCTGGCACATGAATCAGATTAGCAGAATAAATTTTAACCAATCAAAAAGAAGTATCTTACGGCACATACTACTTTGCCGCAAGAGACTAAATTGTGATTGGTTAAAATCTATTTTGCTAATCTGATTCGTGTTACAGAGCCCTTATGTTCAGTGAATTTGTAACATTTAAGACGTTTTAAGGTTTTCAGATCTTGCAAAAGACCGTGATCGCACACATACCAATTTGGATTAGTGTAATACAGGTTACTTATCTGCTAATTTTTACCTCTTTGCTTAAATTATATTAGCAATAATAAATATTAAATTGTGGAGCAAGTGTCATGTGATGAAACTGCTTTTTCAATAATTAGTAGGTTAAAAGAAAATCAAAATTACTTTGTTTGCAGAAATTAAAGTTTTCATTGTTAAAAACAAATAAAATGTTCCGACCCACATCAAGTTTTGATAAATTACTTGGTAAGAATGACTTTTTTAACTACTTTATTCTAGTGAAAGAAGTTTTTGTAGGAAAATAAAAAGCGATATGTTGATATAAAAACAAAAAGAAAATGTCAAAGTGTAAATGATCGTGTGTTACTTAAATTTTTTAATTCAGTGTGAAAAACCATTATCTTAATTTAAATCACTTGAAGGTATAATTATAATAAATAAATTCATTGACTAATTAATATACAAGTATTAATGACTACGTGTTATATTTCGATATGAGTTGTTAATTTTTTTTATACATTAAAGAATATTGCCAAACGTATTGTACATACTACGCATTTTTTTAATTGTACTTAATTGTTGATTTAATTAAATGTGCAATAATTCAATCGTTTTCTGAGGTCAGTTATCGATAATTTGAGGTCAAATTGGAGACACCCTTCCAGTTGTCTTAATGTCTGTTTAAATCTTAAAATGACATTTATTCACCTACTCTGAACAAAACATATATATATATATATATATATATATATATATATATATATATATATATATATATATATATATAAATGTCTAAATACCAAATATTATTGAATTTGATAAAATATTTTTTTAATTTTTATGAGAATTTATTTTTTTTCAGTTTACGATATTTTTAAATATAATGAGTTTTAAAGATCTTTTTACGGACTACATGCTGGTGATAAAAGTTTTTACAAAATTTAATTTAATCTTGAAAATCTTTAAAAAATTGGAAAAGATTGAGATACACTTTTTCTAAAAAATATTTTCAAGTTTGTATTTTTCTAAACTTTTTTTTTCCCATAATGTTCAAATTCCAAAATTTTTTTCCTAATCAAGTTCAATTTCTAAAATTTTGTTATCTAATAAATTTAAATTCCTACCAATAAATTTAAATTTTTAAGGAAGTTCAATTTGAAATTATTTGAAATCGTTTTTTGTCAATCGTAAGCAACTTCGGAAAAGTCTTATCAATTGTGTGTGTATCCAAATCAAAATCAGTTTAAAATTATCTTGTGAAAATCGAACATATGTATATCGTAAAATTTTAAATTGTAATAAATATAAAGAAAAAAATGGTTGTGGAATTTATAAAAAGTCACAAACGAAATTTTGTGCATGTAAATGGACTTTTATATTATTTTTAAAGACAAGCAAAAGGAAGATCATATTGGAAATATACTATTAAAATAATGTATTTTAGAAATCTAAATTTGTTAAAAAATATTTTTTAGAAATCAAAAATTGTTAAAGAAATTTTTTTAGAAAAATAATTTCAGTAGAAAAGGCTTTTTTTAGAACAAAACGATTAGAAAATATTTTTTAGAAAAAGTGATCTATTATAACACTTTGCAGGAATTATTTGAAAGTTGTCAAGTTTAAGAAATGAAAAGAATTTTATGAAAATTTTTGATATTGTAAAATAAATTTAAAGTAGGTACATGAGATGCTGAAAACTGTTATAAACCTACTTTTGTCGACTTTTTATAGATAAATTAGAATAAATTAGAATCTTTACATTAAATAAAAATTAACGAAACATAAAGTACTTGCTATGAACTTTTAGATTTTTTTTGCATTTTTCTTGATTTTTCTTTATAAATGTGTCATTTTATGAGTTTTTTTTATCACTTTTCGGAGTAACCTCACTAAATTAAATGAAACATTTTTTTATAATATTAATATGAAGGTCCAAACTAATTATTTTTAAAGTAAAAACAATTGTTTATTTAAAAGATACAACAATAAATAATAAAAAAATCACTTTTTCTGTACCACCAAATGAATTGGTTTAAAGATCAAAATTTTCCTTTTTTTCAAGCTTTAATACCGCACAAGAAAAATAAAACATTTTGAAATACTTAGTTAACTCACCATTTTTGAAACAATTTTTGTTTTCTTTTTAGAATACTTTTATTTAAAATTGGTTTGTCATTCGGTATCCCAGTAAAAAAGGATTTTTTGAGATAGCAGTTCGGACAATTTAGCAAGCCGTTTGCTCAATTGTCTAAAATGCATTCGGACAATTGGAGTGTTTGTTCAATTGTCCAATGCATTATGCCCAATCATCCGCAATATTTCTCGTGTCTAAAAAGCTGCTAAAATAATATGAAAAACTATTGAAACATTGAAAAAACGGTAGAAAATGCATAATTCTTGATATATACAGAAAAAGAAAGTATAAAAATACCTCGATCGAGGAAAAGGAATGAGTTTTCCGAAAAATCACTTTTTAACTGACAGTATCCCCCACAGCACCGAAAATTTCCTGAAAATTTCCTAAAGATTTATTTGCAAACTTCGGAAACTTTAATTGCAAAGTTTAGAGAAAATTGTATAAAGATTTAAATGTCCAAAATGAATAAATGTTTGGCGTAAAACTTGACGGAAGATTTAAATTAAATTTTCCAGAAATTTTCGACGCGAAAATAGAGTGAAGATTTAAATTAAAGTTTCGTGAAATGTTTGGCGTAAAAGTTGACTAAAAATTTAAATTAAATATTTATTAAAAATTTATACCGAAAGTTGAGTGAAAATGTAATTTAAATATTCAGTCAATTTTTGTGACGAACATTTCCTAAAAATTTAAATTAAATTTTCAGAAAAGGTTGGACGAAAATATTTGTAAAAAATACAAAAATAATATTTAGGAAGTATTAATATTATTATTAATATTAATAATAATAATACATAGATATATAGATCTTTATTATTATTATTATTGAACCTACATTCGCCGCGCGCTAGCTAAAGACCCTAACCACTACACTACAGATATCTGGCTGAAAAAAAAAAATCTTCCACACACTCTACAACTTACTGATAGACAAGTGATCCTACTTATCGACTCAAAAGTCGATAATATAAAGTTGTAGAGTATGTGGAAGATTTTTTTTTTTCAGCCAGATATCTGTAGTGTAGTGGTTAGGGTCTTTAGCTAGCGCGCGGCGAATGTAGGTTCAATCCCCAGCACCCCATAATTTGTTTTCAAAAGTTCTTGCTCAACAAGCATGCAGTGCTTGATTCAATGTGAATCAAAGCAGAGAAACAATGTTTGTATATTATTTATTTTATTTTTAATCCCAGATAGTAAATATTTCTTATTGATAATAATAATAATAATAATAATAATAATAATAATAATAATAATAATAAAGATCTATCTATCTATGTATTATTATTATTATTAATATTAATAATAATATTAATACTTCTTAAATATTATTTTTGTATTTTTTACAAACATTTTCGTCCAACCTTTTCTGAAAATTTAATTTAAATTTTTAGGAAATGTTCGTCACAAAAATTGACTGAATATTTAAATTACATTTTCACTCAACTTTCGGTATAAATTTTTAATAAATATTTAATTTAAATTTTTAGTCAACTTTTACGCCAAACATTTCACGAAACTTTAATTTAAATCTTCACTCTATTTTCGCGTCGAAAATTTCTGGAAAATTTAATTTAAATCTTCCGTCAAGTTTTACGCCAAACATTTATTCATTTTGGACATTTAAATCTTTATACAATTTTCTCTAAACTTTGCAATTAAAGTTTCCGAAGTTTGCAAATAAATCTTTAGGAAATTTTCAGGAAATTTTCGGAGCTGTGGGGGATACTGCTGTAATTGACATTTTATGGGTAAAGGAGAGAAGATTATGATAATGAGTGACACTTCATTATCGACTCTCTATATTTGTCGAATTACACAGGCACACAAAAAAAAAAAAGTTGTCTGTTTCTTGAACTACACATATATTTCCTATAGTATTTTGGCCCGCTGAAACCGAATCTGAGCTCAGAATTGCTCCATCACCCTCAGTTTTTTTTTAAATCGACCAAAACCACCCTGAAACGGACAAATTCACACTTCAGAGATAAAAAATAAATCAACTTATTTTTTAAAAAAACCAAATTTTATATCTACGAAACTTTGCTCCACTAACTCAAAAACAAAGCCAGCATTGATCCAGCACCCCCTGAATTTTTTTTAATGAAAAAACTACCCCTAATCTGAAGAATCAAATTCAGGTGGTAAAACAATAAAATAACTAATTAAAAAATTTTATAACCAGGTATTTTTACTCCAGCAAGGCAGAAACAAAGCCAGAAATGCTCCCTCACCCTCTAAAATTTTTTTTAAATCGAAAAAACCACCCTTAAATAGAAAACTTCAAATTTAAGAAGTAAAAAAATATTAAATTACCGGCTTTTTTTAAAAACAGAACCTTACATGTATGTAGTTTTGCTCTACTAACTCAAAAAAATAAAGCCATCATTGATCCAGCACCCCCTGATTTTTTTTAATCGAAAAAACTACCCCTAATCTGAAGAATCAAATTCAGGAGGTAAAACAATAAAATAACTGATTAAAAAATTTTATAACCAGATATTTTTACTCCAGCAATGCAGAAACAAAGCCAGAAATGCTCCCTCACCCTTTAAAATTTTTTTAAATCGAAAAAACCACCCTTAAATAGAAAAATTCAAATTTAAGAAGTAAAAAAATATTAAATTACCGGCTTTTTTTAAAAACAGATCCTTACATGTTTGTAGTTTTGCTCTACTAATTAAAAAAAATAAAGCCAGCATTGACCCATCACCCCCTGAATTTTTTTAATCGAAAAAACTACCCCTAATCTGAAGAATCAAATTCAGGAGATAAAACAACAAAATAACTGATTGACAAATTTTATAAGCGGATATTTTTACTCCAGCAAGGCAGAAACAAAGCCAGAAATGCTCCCTCACCCTCTAAATTTTTTTTAAATCGAAAAAACCACCCTTAAATAGAAAACTTCAAATTTAAGAAGTAAAAAAATATTAAATTACCGGCTTTTTTTAAAAACAGAACCTTACATGTATGTAGTTTTGCTCTACTAACTCAAAAAAATAAAGCTAGCATTGATCCATCACCCTCTGAATTTTTTTAAATAAAAAAACTACCCTTAACCTGAAGAATCAAACTTAGGAGGTAAAACAATAAAATAACTGATTAAAAAAGTTTATAACTAGGTATTTTTACTCCAGCAATGCGGAAACATACCTGGCTGTAAAATTTTTCAATCAGTTATTATATTGTATTACCTCCTGAATTTGATTCTTCAGATTAGGGGTAGTTTTTTCGATTAAACAAATTCAGAGGTTGATGAATCAATGCTGGCTTTGTTTTTGAGTTAGTGGAGCGGAAATACATAGATGTAGTAAGGTTTTGTTTTAAAAAAGTCAGTTATTTAATTTTTATTCTCCTAAATTTGAATTTTTCTATTTAAGGGTGGTTTTTTCGATTTAAAAAAAAATTTAGTGGGTGAGGGAGCATTTCTGGCTTTGTTTCTGCCTTGCTGGAGTAAAAATACCTGGTTATAAAATTTTTTAATCAGTTATTTTA
The DNA here is from genome assembly GCF_019393585.1 of Leptopilina boulardi. NCBI lineage: Eukaryota > Metazoa > Arthropoda > Insecta > Hymenoptera > Figitidae > Leptopilina > Leptopilina boulardi. The sequence continues at coordinate 1,919,594 of NW_026137948.1, read as the reverse complement.
TTGTTTTACCTCCTGAATTTGATTCTTCAGTTTAGGGGTAGTTTTGTCGATTAAAAAAATTCGGGGGTTGCTGGATCAATGCTGGCTTTGTTTTTTTGAGTTAGTAGAGCAAAACTACAAACATGTAAGGTTCTGTTTTTAAAAAAAGCCGGTAATTTAATATTTTTTTACTTCTTAAATTTGAATTTTTCTATTTAAGGGTGGTTTTTTCGATTTAAAAAATTTTTAAAGGGTGAGGGAGCATTTCTGGCTTTGTTTCCGCATTGCTGGAGTAAAAATATCTGGTTATAAAATTTTTTAATCAGTTATTTTATTGTTTTACCTCCTGAATTTGATTCTTCAGATTAGGGGTAGTTTTTTCGATTAAAAAAATTCAGGGGGTGCTGGATCAATGCTGGCTTTGTTTTTGAGTTAGTGGAGCAAAGTTTCGTAGATGTAAAATTTGGTTTTTTTAAAAAATAAGTTGATTTTTTTTTATCTCCGAAGTGTGAATTTGTCCGTTTAAGGGTGGTTTTGGTCGATTTAAAAAAAAACTGAGGGTGATGGAGCAATTCTGAGCTCAGATTCGGTTTCAGCGGGCCAAAATACTATAGGAAATATATGTGTAGTTCAAGAAACAGACAACTTTTTTTTTTTGTGTGCCTGTGTTATAATTATATATTATACTTAAGTACTAGAAATAATTTCAAATAATTAAATTAATTTTAAATAATTAAACTAATTTTTAATTTAATTAATTTAATTAAAATTTAAATAAAAATATTTAAATTAGTACTAAAAAAATATAATAAAAACATAACAATAAATGAAATACAAAAGTAAGAAAATTTTTAATTCAATTAATTCAATAATTATTCCTTTTTTAAAAAATCAGAAAGAAATCTACTATTATATTTTACCATTCGACAAATATTGAGAGTCGATAATGAAGTGTCACTCAATATCATAATCTTCTCTTCTTTACCCATAAAATGTCAAGTGCAGCAGTATACTGTCAGTTAAAAAGTGATTTTTCGGATAACTCTTTCCTTTTCCTCGATCGAGGTATTTTTATACTTTCTTTTTCTGTATATATCAAGAATTATGCATTTTCTACCGTTTTTTCAATGTTTCAATAGTTTTTCATATTGTTTTAGCAGCTTTTTAAACACGAGAAATATTGCGGAAGATTGGGCATAATGCATTGGACAATTGAACAAACACTCCAATTGTCCGAACTGCTATCTAAAAAAAACCTTTTTTACTGGGCTGTCATCGTATATATATATATATATATATATATATACACATAGTGAACATAAACGATATTGTGAAATTAGAGTATAATTTATTTTATATTTATAACGAAGAACACATCTAAACCCCCACTCACTGATTAACCACCTCACACATTCGCCCCCCTCACACACAGACATTTTTGAAATTTATATATATTTGTGACGCGTCGCGAAGAAAAGTACCTTAGAAGCAAATGAATTATAGGTTATGTTTACGACAGTTTTATTGAGCTGAAGAACATAACGTTAATTGTTTAACGGTTACAAAAACCAATTTATTAAAGTTTGTTCAAATTTTAATCATTACCAATCGAAAGAGCATGAAAAAATGTGTCGGAATCCATGAGTTTTATTCCAAATTTGATGTCGGAAAGATATGAAAAATCAAAATTAATTTAACCTTTCTCAAACGTTAACGATTGCGTTATCGGGTGCTTATTAAATTTTGATTTTTCATATGTTTCCGACATCAAATTTGGAATAACACTCATGGATTCCGACACATTTTTTTATGCTCTTTCGATTGGTAATGATTAAAATTTGAACAAACTTTAATAAGCACCCGTTAACGCGATCGTTAACGTTTAAGAAGCCATAACTTCTTCAATATTTTGATTTTTCATATCTTTCCGACATCAAATTTGGAATAAAACTCATGGATTCCGACACATTTTTTTATGCTCTTTCCATTGGTAATGATTAAAATTTGAACAAACTTTAATAAGCACCCGTTAACGCGATCGTTAACGTTTAAGAAGCCATAACTTCTTCAATATTTTGATTTTTCATATCTTTCCGACATCAAATTTGGAATAAAACTCATGGATTCCGACACATTTTTTTAGGCTCTTTCCATTGGTAATGATTAAAATTTGAACAAACTTTAATTAACACCCGTTAACGCGATCGTTAACGTTTAAGAAGCCATAACTTCTTCAATATTTTGATTTTTCATATCTTTGCGACATCAAATTTGGGATAAAACTCATGGATTCCGACACATTTTTTCATGCTCTTTCGATTGGTAATAATTAAAATTTGAACAAACTTTAATAAGCACCCGTTAACGCGATCGTTAACATTTATTTAAGGTTAAATTAAATTTGATTTTTATTTTTCATAACTTTCCGACATCAAATTTGGAATAAAACTCATGGATTCCGACACATTTTTTCATGCTCTTTCGATTGGTAATGATTAAAATTTGAACAAACTTTAATAAATTGGTTTTTGTAACCGTTAAACTATTAACGTTATGTTCTTCAGCTCAATCAGTTTTACCTTGATTAAAAGTTTTTTTTTCGTTTCTGCAACATCATAATCAGTTTTTATTGATTATTTTAAATATAAAAAAGACTTGAGCATAATTGGTTTGCATTAAAATTTAATCTTCTTTGTGTATTTTCACTTTAAAATTTCAAAAAAAAAAACCTATAATTTTTTGCTTCTAAGGTCCCTTTCTTTGCGACGCGTCGCATTTACTTCGCAAGACAGCAAATTTCAAAGAATTTTCTAAAATATTCATGAAATCTTTTTTGACTCTTTATGGGAATTTCTAGAAACTTTAGTAAAACTTCTAGAAACTTCATAGAACTTTCAAGAAAATTTATAAAAACTTTATAGAAGTAGAAATTTCTAGAATAGAATTTTATAAAATTTTCTCAAAATTTATAGAATTTTATAAAAATTTCTAGTAATTTAAAAAATTTTCTACAAAATTTATAGAACTTTCTAAAAATTTAAATAATTTTTGCTTCCTCATGAGGAAGCTTTGCATTCGTGACGATTTTCGATGTTTTAAAATTGGGTTATATGGATTCATTTTATCTAAAATTAATATATATGAAGTTCTGAGCAAATGTCCAGATGTATGTGTGTGTATGTATATGTGTGTGTATGTCACAAAATATTGTTTATAAATTATCTCAGAAACGTTTTAATGGATTGTTCTAGAATTTTATTTGCTTATTGTAATCATTAATACCTAAAATCTGACACAAGTATTTCCGAATATATTCACATTTTTTTTTTACAATTTTTTCAAAATTTGAAAAAAAATTTTTTTTCAAGATTTTGTTTGGTAAAAAAACTTATTTCTTGCATTAAATCGAATCGATTAACCTATATAAAGTTCATATTTTACTGAAATCTATAGATTAAATCATTTTTTTGAATTTTTGAAAAAAATCGTTTTTTTTATTTTTTGAAATAACTTTTTCTTATATAGAAATTTTAATTAATTCTTGTCAAATTTGTATTCCTGGCATGAAAACGAATCGATTGATGTATATAAAGTTTACTTTTTACCAATAATTATAAAATTGATCGCTATTTTAGTTGTAATCCTTCTTTTAATCTTAAATATAAGTTTATCATGATGAGGAAGCTAAATGGTCAACGAAGCTGAAGTACGCAACGTTTATATAAACGATTTTTAAAGAAATAATTTTTTAAAATGGAAAATTCTATAATCTTTTGCCTAAAAAATATTTTTTGTATAATTTGTTCATTAATGAAAACTACAAGAAATATTTTTTAGGCAAAAAATTATAGAATTTTTCATTGTAAAAAATTATTTCTTTAAAAATCGTTTATATAAACGTTGCGTACTTCAGCTTCATAAATGGTCATGAAATAAACACCTAGTTTATAAAAGTTATAGAACTTTCTAGAAATCTTATAGTACTTTCTAGAAATTTATAGAATTTTCTAAGGACCATACTTAAATTACGTAACGCTTCATTGGGAAAGCTTTATTTAAAGTTTATTTTGTTAATTATAAACTAAAAAATAATAAATGAAAATATAATGTGAAAAAATAAATTTTTTTAAAAATTGAATGCTTTTATTATGGCGTCCTAAAAAGTGATAAATAATAGAGAAAAATTGTAGAACTGTTTAAAAGTTCAATAAAAGAAAAAACTTGAAAGAATTTATGTTTGACAAAATAAGTTATATCATTCAAAACATTTTTTAATTCATATCCAATCAAAAAGATCATGACAGTTCTGTGTATTTTTTGAAATTGATTTTTTTAGGTTAAAGAAAAATTAATTTGTAAAAGCATTCAAATTTGAAATTTTGCAATGGATGGATTCTTTCAATTTTGCATGCTTTTACAAATTAATTTTTCTTGAACCTAAAAAAATCAATTTCAAAAAATACACAGAACTGTCATGATCTTTTTGATTGATTGATTGATCAAACCAAAAAATGTTTGGAATAATATAACTTATTTTGTCAAACATAAATTATTTCAAGTTTTTTCTTTTATTGAACTTTTAAACAGTATATTTCTATCATTGAAATTATTAATGGATGAAAAACGTCAATTTAACATTCAAGATTTGTTCAAAATATAGGAAAAATCAATATTAGGAAAAAATTATTAATTATATAATAATGAAATGCTTGGTCTGTCCTTCTGTCCTAACTTAAAGTTGGTCTTTACTTATTTCACGTGTTTTTTGAATTGTAATGTTATGACGTGTTTTTCTTTTCTCATTCTTTTTCTCATTTTTGCCAAAGTTGTATAATTGTGTTTCCAAATTTCGGAATTAGTTTCTTTAAAATTCCAAATTCAAATTAAAAAATTCAATCCACGAAGCTGAAGTACACAACGTTTATCAACGAAATTTCTTTAAAAGTTGTATATTAAGCCTAAATTACATATATTTATTGTAGGCGGAATATTTAAAGCATTTTTCAGATAATTATTCCGCCTATGTTAAATATATGTAATTTAGACGTAATATTTAATTTTTTTCAGAAAATGTTTTTGTTGATAAACGTTGCGTACTTCAGTTTCGTTTCAATTCTATTAAATATTAATTATATAATGGCGATTCCACGTGAGATTTACCTATGGCATTTTAAATTCGGTAAATATATTTTTTTCGATCTTCATAGAAAAAAAGGTTTACGTATTTTTTTATTTTTTTATAAGTGCTTAAATTTTCGAGTTTTCAATTTTTAAAAATCTGATTTTTTCGAGTTTTTTTAAAATACACCTAATTTCAATGTCATTTAACTCTAAAAGTATTGAATTTAGGAATTATGACCAACATACAAAAAAGTTTCATTACTTTCATTTAATATGTAATAGGGACGTTCTTTGTCAACCGGACCACCCCATCTCTCCATAATTGGTTTAATTTAAAAAAATTTTATCACATTGGAAAAATTAGCTTGGAATGTCTACTTTATAATCCCGTTGGGCGCTTTTTGAAATGGAAAATGGCGACTTAACCCTCGGAGCACACACCTCTTTTTTCGAACAAGTAGCACAGTCTGGGTCGCTGTGACCCTGTTTACTTTACAAAACTCCCCCATTTCTAAACTATTGGACTGATCAACACAAAAAAATATTTTTTTATTCATTGAACCTTGTAAAATAAGAATATGCAGTTTAGAAATATTATTAAATTATTTGCATATTGAAAAAAAATTCGTGAAGTTAACTAATTAAAAAGAAAAAATTGAATTTAAAAAAAAAATGTAACTTTTGTAATTTTTAATATTTTAAGCTAAAAATTGGGATTTATATTCTCGAAGTGTGTTAGAATAAGGGAAAAAATACCACCTTATTTTATTTTTTAAAAAAGGTATTTATTTTGTAGTTTAACGAAGGTAACTTTTAAGACGATAAAAATGTGATTTTCGACACAACTTTTTAAAACTATACTTTTTTAATAACATATTTACTAGTATTTTATTATTTTCTTTGGATTATCATGTTACTTATTATTCCTTATTATTTAGTTACCACTATATGGCCTTAGGTTCGTGTTGTATTGCCGACTTTTCAAATTACACTTCATTGAAATTAATGACAGGGTCTGTGTGACCCAGTATGTGCTCCGAGGGTTAAATATGGCGCCTAAACGACATAAAAAACACAAAAAATCCACTAATATGATCTATATTATTGTTTAAAGCTTCACATATGACGATAAAAATAACGACAACATAGTTTACTTACAAACTGATAACGTATCTCCATTCAAAATTCAAAAATTCAAAATGGCGGATTAAATATGACGGATAAAATTAAAAATTGAGATAGGCTCTTGAAAATTACTATTTCGGGGTTTTCGCGGTCGCTGGTTACAAATTTGATGTCAGTTTTTAAAAATAATAAATGGCGGATTCAAAATGTCGGATCAAAAATTTAAAAAATTGAGCTAATTTCCTAAAAATGTCTTCATATGGGTTTTTTTGGTCGCTGATTACAAATCCGATGCCAGTTTAAAAAAATTTTTAAATGGTTGATGACAAATCTCTATTTAAAATTCAAAATGGCGAATCCAATATGGCGCACAAAAATTGAAAAATCGTTTAGATTCGACTGAAACTTGTTACTCGGAGGTTTTTGGGGTCGCTGATTACGAATCCGTTATTAATTTTTAAAAATTCTAAATGGCGGACCAAAAATCCAAAAAATCTTTACGAATTCATCGTTACTTTTTAAAAAATCAAAATGGTGAATCCGCCATTTATTTTTTTTAAAAACTGACATCAAATTTGTAACCAGCGACCTCGAAAACCCCGAAATAGTAATTTACACGAGCCTATCTCAATTTTTAATTTTATCCACCATTTTGAATTTTTGAATTTTGAATGGAGATACGTTATCAGTTTGTAAGTAAACTATATTGTGGTTATTTTTATCGTCATATGTGAAGCTTTAAACAATAATATAGATCATATTAGTGGATTTTTTGTGTTTTTTATGTCGTTTAGGCGCCATATTTAAGTCGCCATTTTCCATTTCAAAAAGCGCCTAACGGGATTATAAAGTAGACATTCCAAGTTAATTTTTCCAATATGATAAAATTTTTTTAAATTAAACCAATTATGGAGAGATGGGGTGGTCCGGTTGACAAAGAACGTCCCAATAATATTCTAATAAATTTAAATTACTACACGCTGTGTAGTAAAACGAAAAATTCAAAAATAATATTGCAAAAATTGTCATAATGACAGTTACAATCGTAGTGATTTTATGCATAGTGTTAGTTTTATAAAAAGAAAAGATTGGAAAATGTTTGTTTCACAATTTAACCTCATTTTACTTGATCAGTGTCGTTTTTGAGGTCGATAATCGGATGTGCTCCTTTTTCAAAGAATTACATAGAACTCCCAATCATCATCAAGTTATATTTTTTTTAAATGAAGGTAATTAATGTATATATATGTATATTTTAATTGCTTTGCAGAGAAGGCTACTAGTCAGCTACTTCTGGAGCCAGATTGGCCTTCAATTTTACAAATTTGTGATCTTGTAAGGCAAGGAGATACGCAGTAAGTACGTTTAGATACGTAATAAGTTTTAATAATAAAGAAAACTTACAATTTTAATATCCACAATTCTAAACAATTATTAATATTATATTATATCATGAAATTTATTTATTATGTTTAAGTAAAGAAACGTTCCTAAAGCTGCACACAAGCCTTCAAAAAAATAAAATTTCTGTTGTCAGAGATCGAAAAGTTATTCCCCGTAGTTTTTGATGCGCTGAATCCAAATCTGGCAACGAAAACCTCCTATCACGTCAGGATTTTGAGAAAGGTTCTCAAATTTCCCAAAAATCACGTTTTCGTCAGTTTTTAAAAATTTCTACCGGGTAAATCCGACGTCCTAGAGACTTGTCATAGGAGTCAAATTAAAGCTTGAACCCTGTACTTTACGACGATATAGCGATATTGACAACAACAAAATAAATTAGCTGTCAAAAATAGTTTTTTTAAGATAGCAAGCATAAAAATTGACTTACACTGTTCGTAAATATAACTATTTTAAAAAATACTTGTACTCGTTTGGAATTTGTCACTCAGGGATTTTCGAGGTCGCGGATTACGGATATGATGTCAGATTTTCAAAATTCAAAATGGCGGATCCAATGTCACATTGAATAGATTTTTAAAAAACTCATGCGCCATATTGGATCCGCCATTTTGAATTTTGAAAATCTGACATCATATCCGTAATCCGCGACCTCGAAAATCCCTGAGTGACAAATTCCAAACGAGTACAAGTATTTTTTAAAATAGTTATATTTACGAACAGTGTAAGTCAATTTTTATGCTTGCTATCTTAAAAAAACTATTTTTGACAGCTAATTTATTTTGTTGTTGTCAATATCGCTATATCGTCGTAAAGTACAGGGTTCAAGCTTTAATTTGACTCCTATGACAAGTCTCTAGGACGTCGGATTTACCCGGTAGAAATTTTTAAAAACTGACGAAAACGTGATTTTTGGGAAATTTGAGAACCTTTCTCAAAATCCTGACGTGATAGGAGGTTTTCGTTGCCAGATTCGGATTCAGCGCATCAAAAACTACGGGGAATGACTTTTCGATCTCTGACAACAGAAATTTTATTTTTTTGAAGGCTTGTGTTATAACTCTCAGACACAATACTTAAATGTGAACAAGACAGTTAAAAGCGACCTAAGGCGCGAAAAAATCGATTTTCACTTTTTGAATGACTTTTATAATAAAAGTTTAGTTTTTTTCTACAAATAATCTTCAAAGATAAACAAAATTATTATTTAAAAAATATACAAAAGAATAGTATAATAATTGATCAGAATAGTATTACTCGGGAGTTTTCAGGGTTGCTCATTACGAATCTGACAATAGACTTTTAAAACTCAAAAGGGGACGTCCATTAATTACGTGAGCATATTTTCCTTAAATTTGGATCTCTCCCTCCCTTGTGGTGAGATTTTTGCTAACCCCCCCTCCTATCGTGAGATTTACCTTAAAACTTAAAAATTTTGCGATATTTTTTCATGTTTTTACTTTATGACTGTAAAGACATAAATATGTAAGAGCGAATAATGATGGAGACCACATTTTTCTGCGAAAAAAATTTTTTTTTTATTAATTATTTATTGATTTAAATCAAGTGTGTTTTATTTGAATAACATTTTTATTTCTCAGTCGTTTGTTTTCTAATAAATGCTATAACATTAAACTAATACATATAAAGAAGATATATTAATTACAATTATGTACTCGGGACGCATGAATATGTACCACATGTCAATTAACCGAACAGTTATTTAACCGAATTGTCATTTTACAGAATTGTCAAGTAACAGAATTGTCATTTGACCGGATTGTCACTTAACCGAATTATCATTGAACCAAAAATCACTAAACAGAATTTTCAGTTGACAGAATTGACATTTAACAGAATTTTCGATCGACCAAACTAAGTCAACTAAGTCTTTTCAACTAAGTCATTTTCGATTACCGAAATGATACTCAACAAAAATGTCAAGTAACTGAATTTCCAGAGAATAGAATTGTCATGTAACCGAATTGTCCTAAGTAATTGTCTTAGTAACAGAATCTTTATTTAACCGACACATCAATTAACAGAAATGACAATAAAACGACACGTCATTTAACAGAAATGTAATTTAACAGACAAGTCAATAAACAGAAATGCCATTTAACCGACACACGCTATTAAAAGACACACGAAAGGAAATCGATACAATTAATGCAGAATTAAAAAATTTAACATAGGATGAGATTACTTCAGAAGAAAATTGATCAATCTTCGTTTTGAGATTATCCCAGTAAAAAAAACTAATTAAAATGAACTCGTCCAAAGAGATCTCGGACAATTCAATGTTAGGTCTTCTACGTTTAAGAAAGTCAAAAAATCCCTGTCTAGACATAGCTAACAACGGGCATTCAAAGATCAGGTGATCAATGCTCCTCCAGTCCGAGCCACAAGAACATCTTAAAGCATCATGAAGGTGAAATCTTGAGAGGTGATCCGCCGTGTATATATGTCCAGTTCTAAGCCTGGTGATTAGATTGATTTGTCTTCTGGGCCAGGAGATTTGCGCAAACCAAGGTCGCGGAGTGTCATATCTTATTTGAGAGAAGTATCTTCGTTGCTGTTTATTTTCCTCCACGTAGGGCCAGAGTCTGGCAAGCCAGAACTTAGTTCTGGGTCCAGGATTCCCCTTTTTAGGTCAGAGGGAGGGGGGGCAAGGTCAATTCTATTTGAGAATCTGTTTGTAGCCTTAGCGATTCTATCCACTCTTTCATTTCCTGAGATTCCAATGTGGGCCGGAACCCACAGGAATCTGACCTCCATAGATCGTGAGAACTTGGAAACCTCATATAGACAGGAAAGGATTTTATATACCAGATAGTTATTGTCCGAGAACAGAAAGCAGTTTGAAATTCTGGATAAGGCAGACAAAGAATCTGAGACAATCAAAACCTGGGAGCTATTTTGTTCTTTTGCATATAGGATGGCTCTAAGGATAGAATAGAGCTCAGCCGTAAGGATGGATGGACCAAATTGATGAGGGATACCCACAGAAAAGTGAGTGGACTCAGCGTAAAAAGCCGAGGCGGCTAATCCAGTTTTCGCATCATAAGATGCGTCAGTATAGATCGTGAGAGGGTTTTGATAGTTTTCTCTGATAAGAGATTTGAGCTTTTTGTCAGGTTGTGAAATATCATTAAGTAGGTTGCCAGATAGAAGATCATAGATGGGAGTGTGTGCCAGGGTCTTCCAGGGTGTGTCAAAGTAGGATGGTCTGTTGGTTCTATGAAAGGTCTCCAAAACGGGAATAGTCCTATCATAGGCATTCAGGAGAGATATTCTACTCTTATTCAATCTAAAACCCGGTCGTAATGACTTCTCTCTCAGTAGTTGTATTTTAGGGATGAGAGGGTTGTCCTTCCATCTGAAATTCCTAAATAGAAAGGAATTGGTAATGAACATTCTTCTGAGGGCAAGAGGGGGTTCACCTGATTCCGACATCAAGATGGCAATTGGGGTTGACTTCATGCATCCCAAGGACATTCTTAGAGCAGCGCTCTGCACCCTATACAGTATCTTCAGATTTGTTGGGGCCGCATCGGAGAAAAGTGGAGCACCTTACTCTAGAATGGCTCGTATGAGACCACGATAGATCATAAGGGCAAGAATCGGGGAAGTACCCCATGCTACTCTGGATACGATTTTTAGGATAGAAAGAGTTCGCGTGGCTCGATCAGCAATTTGTTTTATGTGGGGAAGCCAAGAGAGTTTCCTATTCAGAACAATACCCAGATATTTCATGGTAGACTCACATCTGATAAGGGTATTTCCTATGAATATTCTAAGGTTCTCGAAAGAGATACGAGATCTCGAGAAGACACAGCAACAGGTTTTATTGGGAGCTACCTCCATCCCCATACCTCTAAGCCACTTGCACAATTTATTTAATACTAAAGAGACCTCTTCAGCAATGTTGGTTGGATCCTTAAATTTGATGTAGAGGAGAAGGTCGTCAGCATACATAGTAAATCTTATGTTGGCGGGGAGAATATGTCCTATTCTACGAAGATATAAGTTAAAGAGAAGAGGAGAGAGCACACCTCCCTGAGGGATACCGACACTGCAGTATTTGCCATCTGAGCCGTCTGGGGTAAAAGAGATACGTCTCCTAGCGGTTATAAACGATATAAAGTTGAATAGATTGGGTTGAAAGCCCAGTCTGTTTAAAATCGAAGGACGGACATTGTTGAAGGCACCCTTGATATCCACAGAGATAGCAAGGGTGTGAGAGGAGTCCGGAAAACCATTAAGTATATCCGCAACAAAGGTGAAAACACAATCGAGAGAGGAGTGCTCCTTACGAAAGGCAAATTGGCATTTGGAAATCAGACGTCTCGCTTCGACCTCATGATCCAGTCCATACCCGGAGCAGAATTGGTTTTTGTAGAATTCAAGGCGGATTTAAACTCATTCATTGAAAACGGCTTGCAATCATCATCACTAAAATGAGTTGGGGTGGGTAAGGGAGGAATGTTTGCTTGTGGAAAGTCCTCTCTTATGAGGTCTTTTTTATATTTTGTAAGTTCATGGTTGGAAGTATCAGTATCGATATTAGTACTGGCCTGATTCGATCTAGAGGACAGGGCCCTGATTGTCTTCCAAAGAGTGGAGGTACCCCTAAATGGAGAAATGTCCTTACAGAAATCTCTAAAGGCCTGAGTCTTCTGCCATCTGAAGATCCTCTTTACCTCATCATCTCGCCTCCTAAATTCCACCCTATTTTGCAAAGATTGATTGGCCTGATACCATCTGTAGTTGTCCCTTTTGGTTTGTAAGGCCCTGTCGCATTCCGAGTTCCACCAGAGCGGCTTATTGCGGGTTGGAAGTGAGTTGCGAGATGGAGAAAAGGCACCAGCGTCCAGAATACATTTCTTGATAGATTTAAGAAAACGTTCATAAATCTCGGGAAAAGAAATTTCGGTAGTCAGATGTGCTGTAAGATCTAGGACATCCAATTCAAGAAGAGTTCTGAATTAAGTCCAATTGAGATTTTTCAGGTTTAATCTACAAGTTGCAGGTGGAACCAGAACAGGGGCAATACTAGCACGGAGGGATACCGGAAAATGGTCCGAAGAGTAGGCATCGTCCAAAACAGATGTGGTGGAGTTCTGCAAGACAGCAGATGAGCAGAATATCAAGTCAAGATTACCAGAAGAGACACCTGGATCGCTGTGTCTAGTAGGGGTTAAAATGTTTGAGGGGAAGAGTTCTCTATTGGGTGTGAAAGTGAGTAGAGAAGCTCCTCGAATGTCGTTGTATTGTTCACCCCAGCAAGAGTGATGGGCATTAAAGTCCCCACAAAAGATGAAGTTATGCGTGGAGGGGAGTCGCTCAAAAAGGTCATCCCATACAGACGTACCCACATCTTCACCAGGGGGAACATAGGCACAAACTATTTGGGTAGATCCGAACAACGTATGGAGTACTATGGCGACAACATCGAAATGACAATTGCCCGCGGCAATACGAGAAGAGAAGGAGACCCGAAAAGAGATTCTTTTACGAATCAGAATAGCAACCCCACCTCCTCTACCGTCAACCCGATCCTGTCGAACAGTGATGTAATCCGGCAACTCAAATGAGATCCTTTGAGACAGCCAAGTCTCCGTAATACAAATGACATCCGAATTGTGATTCCAGAGAAGTATTTCCAACTCCGGGCGCTTGGGTACAATGCTACGAGAGTTCCAAAGAATCAAACTAAAATTTTTCGACGAAAGTGTCATATTTTAAAATAGGCAATAGCCAAATAAAAACACAAAAGCAACACAAAGTACAAGTAAAACTATCAAAATAAGGAATAAAATACAACTAAAAATAAATAAAAATTCGAACTCGTTTATAAATCGTCTGAGTCATCGACACTTGCCCGAAACATATCTGGATTATAGTATTCTCTAGCAATTTCCGGTTGGGACAGAGAAGGAGCAGACCCAGAATTCAGCAGAGTAGAGCTATGAGTTTCAGTCTCAGGTGCGCCCAGAAGATTCCGTGAATTAGATTCAATGGATTTCATGCGCTCCATGAGATCTGAGTGAGACAACTCAGTTTGCTCACACCGCTCAATCTGTTCAACAGATTCAACAGATCATTGTTGAGGAGTCTAGTCTTCATGACCGAAATTTCATATTTGTAGTCTGGGCAAACTTTGGCTGAGGCCATATGTTTGCCATGACAATTGGAACAAAGTGAGGATCGGTTGAGATTATGACATTCCTTCTTGTTGTGTGGTTCAGAGCAGTATTCGCAAGTAGAATGGGATGATCTACATTGCGTAGCAGTGTCTGAACCTCTGGCATTTGTATCATCTCTTAGGGGGGGTAACCACCAAGATAAGTTTAAAAGAAAATCGAGAGATCAAGATGGATTCAGGGAAGTTGGTACCGGCGACCGTCAACTCAACTTGTTCCGATAGAGTATTATCAGGATTAGTACGTCTACGGATTGAAATGATAGAATTGATAGTTTCGCCGGGGCCAACTTTATTACTAATTTCCAGTGGAGACAGATCTACATCAACATTGTTGATTAAGGTCCTCCTACTGACTAGGGATTGCGAGATGTAAGATTTATAGCCTTTATTTAGTAAATCGGGATTGTTGAGAAGCAAATTAGCCAAATTCCAAGTCGAGGAAGTGACAATGATTTGGTTTTTCCCATTAGCTACAATGATGCGTAGGGGATCACTAACTATTCCCTCCAAATATTCAGCAAAGGCTACTCGGTTGTATTTACCTAGGTTCCTCTCTGCCGTAGCATATTCAATTAAGATTTTAAATGGTTTCGGAGATTTTTCAAAGCTCTTTGTGAATTCAATCCAATTCACGTCAATCCTTTTTCGTTTACTGGGATATTTAAGATTTAATGACTTAATTGTTACCAATTTATGTTGTTTGTAAACAAGACATATTATTCACAGAAAAAACCTGAATTCAAATTGAGTATAGATTCTATACTCAATTTGATTCGCAACAAAAATGAAACTGGTTGTCTCATTTCGAGTTCTAAGGTAAAAGTATCAAAATGAAACAGGCAAGTTTCATTTTGAGAAAAAGAAAAATGGAAAAATATTGTGAAATAACGAATAATTTTGCACAAAAACATGAAATATAATAATTACAAAGAAGTAAATAACACGCTAGACTTAATATATTTGATTAAAAATTGCTTGTAATCGCGTAATAAAATAATAAAGGAAATATGTTTTTAGGTTAGAAAAATGAAAACATGTGTTTTGACAACAGGAACGGTACTGCCAACTTAAATAATAGCGGTAAATTTAAAAACTTATGAAATCAATTATTATCTACGTAAATAATAATAAATAATTTTTATTTAAAAACTTCTAAATATTCGTACTGGTCAAAATAATCTTTCTGGTGTTGTTGAAATATTAGAAACAATAATTGAAATACAAAATTACTCTGCTTATGATGCCAACTTAGAAATCTGAAATTCCAGCCAATATCATTTTGAATAACATGAAGTTTGTCCCATACTCATTTCGATACCCAAAAGAAAATGAGTTGCAACAAAAATGAGTCCAAGTTTTTTCTGTGTTATTGTAGAAAAAAATTTAAAAGATCGTTATATAAAGTTGGATAAAACAGTTTAATTACATTCTTAAAGATTTAAAAGCAGTATGTAAAATACCAAAGATGTAGTAAATGTAACTTTGAATAATATCTAAAATGTAATTGTTGCAAAAGTTTTAATATATTTTTAATCGAATACATTATTTATTTCTCATCACTCACTTACTTTTTACATTTAAATTTATAAAAATTAAAACAAAAGTAAATTTTTTGAAGAATTCATAACTTTCTTCGTCAAGTTATGCATTAAATATACTTGTAAGTGTTTAAACAACTAAAAACAATACAAATCTTAATAAAACCAATGGATTAATTACTTAAAATTACAATTTAGAGGTCCTATAAAATAACCGGGAAAAAATTCATTTTTACTTGGAAAACCGGGAAATTTTTTCTTAAGTTACTTATTAAATCTATGAGTGTCTTAATTGTTCCGCCAAACCTTTCTCAGTGAAGTAAAATTTTAAACGCGTTTTTCTCGAAAAGTTGATTTTGGTCGATAGCACCGTTTTCTCAGACTCGTTCACATATGTATTTTCATGTATAGATTACAGGAAAAATGTAGCGAACCTGATTGGAATTGATTATCGTAGCGTTATCAAGGAAAAACCATGAATTTTTACGAACCCCCTTGGCGGCCACATCTTTTGACATAGAGAGCTCAAATTTGATACATTTATGTATTTTTACGTGAAAATTACAGGAAAAATATAGCGAGCATGATTTGGATCAATTTACAGAACGTTGTCAAGGAAAAATAAAAAATTTTTAAAAAAGCGTTCAAATCCTCTAGCGCACACACTATTTGACCAAGACAATTCATATTTGATGCGTATTTTCCTTGGCCACGAAACCTTTGAAATGAAGGAAATGACATATAATAAAGTTATTTTGCGTTAAATGTTAACATTCTATCAATAAAACAATTTTGGGGTGGTTTTCTACCCCAGTTGTACTTCTATGTATGAGCCAGCTATGTTGCACTGTCTATTGTTAAAAATCTAAGAAATTGAATTTCGTTGATATTTATGAGCGACAAATATTTTAAAAGTATAAAAGAACATATCAAAACCAACAATTAATAAGAAACTTAAAAACATTATTTTTTAATTGCAGGCCTAAATATGTACTTTCAGCAATAAAGAAAAAAATAGTGAATCCAAATCCTCACATTGCTCTTTTTGGCTTACTAGTAAGTTTTAGTTTTATAATATAATATACATATTTTCCTTTTACAGTTTCAACTTGATTGCAGCGCAAAATATATTAAAAACGATTTTTAATAGGTTCTAGAGTCTTGTGTCAAGAATTGTGGCAGCTTAATACATGATGAAATTGGCACAAAGCAATACATGGAACAATTGTGGGATGTTGTAAAAAATACACAACACGAAGAAGTTAAAGTAAAAATCTTAGAGTTGATTCAAGCCTGGGCTTACGCATTTAGAAAAAGTCCTAAGTACAGAGCTGTTCAGGTATGGTTTATTATATTTTACTGAACATATTTCAGTTTCAAATATTACGTGTAAGAATTTAATTAAGGGTTTTTATCCCCTTGCACGGTGGGTCTGAGTAAAGTTCAACCCAAAGAAGCTTGCGTATCAAAATTTCTTCTTGATTTCTTTTTTAGGATGTCTCCTGATAATTTTGAGCCCAAAAAGAAAAAAATCGCCTGAGCCGTTTTTGAAAAAACTCATTTTTTCGATATTAATTAACATATTTTTGAAAAAAATATATAATTGTAAGGTCATTATGGGCTTAATTCATTTAAAATAACTGAAATTAATGTTCCATAGGTGCTCAATTCTTTGCAACAATTTTAACCCATAAAAATACTTGAAAAACCGTGAAAAATGTGTTAAAAAGTCGATTTTTTAAAAATTACTCCCTCCCATTGCATTTTAACCGATTAATAGTGCTTACAAAAATTAAAGCTTATAAAATTATCTGTAAGTTAAAAAAAAGTCGAACGATTTATCTTTAAAATTGTCAGAGATATGGCCTTTAGAATACAAAAAATATACAAAAAAATTTTTAAAAAGTCAGTTTTTGTGAAATATCTAATGTCTTGTAACTCTAAACATACTGCTACCCACGAATATATTAAAGTAGACATAATTCTGAGTAAATCTAAAAAATAGAGGTTTCTAGCTTAATTACAACAAAAGTTATGACCGTCTAAAAATTACTTTTTTATCTTAACTTCTATAACATTATTTTGTTAATGTCTTAATGTATTACGATGTTAATGTTGTTATTATATTATTATATAATTTATATTTATATTTATATATATATATATATATATATATATATATACTGTTCATTGAGAGTCAAAATTATAAAAAAAAATTAAGATCGATATTATTTTCACATGCAAAGTTTGTTGTATTACGAAAATACGAACAGACGCATAAAACGCTTGTAACAAACTTTGCATGTGAAAATAATATCGATCTTCATTTTTTTTATAATTTTGACTCTCAATGAACAGTATATATATATATATATATATATATATATATATATAAATATAAATATAAATTATATAATAATATAATAACAACATTAACATCGTAATACATTAAGACATTAACAAAATAATGTTATAGAAGTAAAGATAAAAAAGTAATTTTTAGACGGTCATAACTTTTGTTGTAATTAAGCTAGAAACCTCTATTTTTTTAGATTTACTCAGAATTATGTCTACTTTAATATATTCGTGGGTAGCAGTATGTTTAGAGTTACAAGACATTAGATATTTCACAAAAACTGACTTTTTAAAAAATTTTTTGTATATTTTTTGTATTCTAAAGGCCATATCTCTGACAATTTTAAAGATAAATCGTTCGACTTTTTTTTAACTTACAGATAATTTTATAAGCTTTAATTTTTGTAAGCACTATTAATCGGTTAAAATGCAATGGGAGGGAGTAATTTTAAAAAAATCGACTTTTTAACACATTTTTCACGGTTTTTCAAGTATTTTTATGGGTTAAAATTGTTGCAAAGAATTGAGCACCTATGGAACATTAATTTCGGTTATTTTAAATGAATTAAGCCCATAATGACCTTACAATTATATATTTTTTTCAAAAATATGTTAATTAATATCGAAAAAATGAGTTTTTCAAAAACGGCTCAGGCGATTTTTTTCTTTTTGGGCTCAAAATTATCAGGAGACATCCTAAAAAAGAAATCAAGAAGAAATTTTGTTACGCAAGCTTCTTTGGGTTGAACTTTACTCAGACCCACCGTGCTTAAGATAAGGCATCAGTTATTAATAAAATATAATTATAACAATAATTAACAATTTAAAAAAGAAAAAAATCACAATCCATGAAAAGTCAAAAGAGGTTAAGAAAATTTTATTTACAATATTATGATGCTTAGTGGCAGAAAAGTTACTAGGAGAATTTAATAGTTCGAGTTTTTGATCCGCAAAGTTATGCGGATAATTTTCTAATTATCTTAAGAGGTTCTCGGCTGAGACGCTCCTAGAACTAACGAAAAAGGCCCTAGGGATCGTTAAGAGTTGGTGCGATTGGACTAGATTTTCTGTCAATGCAGAGAAAAAGGATATCGTTATCTTCACTGGGAAATTAAATTAAAGAAACCAATATTTTATGCAAAGAAAATTTCTTTTTCTGGTTCGGTCAAGTATCTGGGGATATTAATTAAATTCGTTATAACTTTGTAAAAAAAAAATTTCAGCTAAAAGAAATAGGTATCGTCTACAAAAAATTAAAAAACAACAGTTCCCTGCTAAAAAAAACAGGTAAGATTGTTTAAAAAATTTTGGTTTCCTAGACGGCTTCTACATGGAATCTGAAATATTTGTACCTAGTTCCTATAATTTTTTTAAATTAGAAAATAGTCTTTAAAAAAAATTGGTCAGATGCTTCTGTAATATTATTTGGAAGTTTGTTCCACAATCTTGAACCTCTTACAATGAAAGATCTCTGCATCTTATAGGTTCGATGATATGGTATCATTAAAATATTTTGTCTTTCCCAGTTGAAAATTCCGACCTCGTTTACGACGTCGTATTCTAAGTAGTTTGCGACGTAGTAAACGACGTAGTAAACGACGTTGTAAATGAAAGCGGAATTTGGGATAGCAAATTACGTCGTTTACTACGTCGTTTACGATGTTGCAAAAATTATTTTAATATTATTTATTTAGTAATTTAGTAAGTCCAATATCCAATATTAAAAATTTTAATAATAATTTAAAAAATCAATAATTTAAAAAAAAATTTATTTTTATTATTTTTTAATAGTTATTATTATTATTTTATTTTTAATATTTAAATTAAAATAAAAAAATGGTCATCAAAATATTAGTGAAACCATTTCTTCCAAAAAAGAATTTGTCTCAAATCCAATAAAGGAGAGACATCGGGCAGAAAAAAATTTCGACAAAAAAAAAATTTTCGATCACTGCTTATATACCAATCTAATGGCACCTCAACTGCGAGAAACAGTTATGATGTTCGCCCTCCCTGTGGCGTTGAGCGAACTTAAGTCCAACGAAATTTTTTTTAAAGTTGTATATTAATTCAAAAATTGTATATTGATTCAAAAATTGTATACAAATACAAAAAATTTATGATGAGAAAAAAGATGCGCCAGGAAATTTCGTACAAGATAGTAATTTGAAAAAAATTTATTTTTAAGGTACCAGGGGCCAACGATTACCTATTAAATATTAATTATAAAAACACAGGCCTCGAATCAACTTAAAGACACAAAACAGTCGTTTTAATCGATTTATATTCCAAAAAAAGTGGATTTGTTTTTCATTTTAACAAAAATATTTTACAGATTTTTAAATAAAATTTTTTTTTTAATAATAATCCTTTTCGAAGGGTTAAAGTTGAAATTTTTAGAAATAATTAAATTTCAAAAGATATTGTTAATTTTCAAACAATTATTAAATTTTACAGAACTAAAAATAATTTATCAAACAATTTTTGGAAAACTTTTTTTAAATTTATTTGAATTTTCAAAGATTTAAAATTGAGATTTATTAGAAAATGCGGACAAAATACAATAATTTGAAAATCATTTTTAATTGAAAAATGGTTTCACATAGTTGAATTTTCAAAGAATATTATTAAAATAGTTAAAAATAATTGAATTTCCTTAGAGTTATAATTGAAATTATTAAATTTCAAAAAAAAAAAATTTCGATGGAAAATTTTAGAAATTTTAGATGCTTTTAAATTCAAATTATTGAAAATTCAATTAATTTTGAATTCAAATTTTTAAGAATAATGAAATTTTATTTGATTTTAAATCTGGAAAATAATTGAATTTCAGTTCATTTTGAATTGAAAATTTTGGGAAATAATTGAATTTTAATTGAAATTTTGGATAATAATTTAATTTAAGTTCATTTTTGATTGAAAATTTGGATAATTAATTTTGAATAGAAATTTTAGAAAATAATTGAATTTTATTTCATTTTAAATTGAAAACTTGGTAAATAATTAAATTTTAAATTGAAAATTTTGGATAATTATTGAATTTTAATTGATTTTGAATTAAAATTTCGGGTAATAATTGAATTTTAGTTTATTTTGAATTGAAATTTTTAAAAAATAATTCAATTTTATTGTGATATTTTTTTTTAAATTATAAACAATTGTTAAATTTCATAAAAATTTTAATTGAAAAATAATTTTGATATAATTGAATTTGTGATGTATTTAATTAAAATTATTAAAAATAATTAATTTAGTGAAGAATCATTTTAGTTCATTTGTTAAATAATTGAATTGAAGAAGATCTGAAGAAGATCTACATTTTATACAAAAAAAATGTAATAATAAATTTATTTTCATTGTACACCTTTTTAGGTCTTTACAATTTCCTTAGTCTACTTATGTACCAATACATTCTTAAATACTAATCTCCTCTAATCTTTTTTTCTATCACTCTCATATATACACACAATTCTTCTATCACGTCGCCTCTTAGCGTGGTAATTAATTGTTCTTTTAACTCTCCCTCCTGCCTGCTGCCTTTCCATTTGTTTATGTAATCAATAATACTGTCTTCTTGATCCTTTAATGCTTCTCCACAGACAAATAAGTGCTCTAATGTCTCTAATTCCCAATCACATAGTCTACACTTCCAATCCTGGTATCCCTTTTTATAAGCCCTACCAATATTCCCACACCTCATTCTTGCCCATATTTCCTTACTGTCCTTTTTTCCAGTTTCCTTATTCCAATATTCTGCTCCATTTCCCCCTGGGTATAACTCTTTATATAAAAAATTAAAGCTTGATTTTACAATTGCCTCCCTCTCTAAACCTACTATTCCTTCCCACCAATTCTTCAGACCAACTAATAACTTATTGTAGATTTCCTCTAGATTATTGCCTTCCCAAATTTGTCTAATTATTTCCTCGCACCTTATTTCGATTAATATTTCTTTCAACCTTTTTCCCCAACTTGTCGGCTTATTATACAAAAAAAAAAAAATGTATTTTATTTACATTTTTTTCAAATGTAAAAAAAATGTCGCATTTTATTAAAATAAGTCGATAAAAGTCGTATTTTTGAAAAAAGTTGGAAAAAGTCGCATAATCCGAGGCCTGTAAACATATAATTTTTATTATTATCATTTAATATGTTATAATATTCTAATAAATTAAATTATTATTAATAATATTAATCTTTAATTTCTTTATAACAAATAATTAAATCCTCAATTTGGCGCGCTTGCGCGCGTTTAATTTTACTAGTTAGCTTAATAATTAGTTAATTAATTTTTTTACTACGAAAATTTAACCTGGTAATAAATGTATTAAACTTTATTTTAAAGCTGAAATAAAGCATAAAAGTGGGTGAACGAATTTACCCGCAATGAGCGAAATAACCCCGTTTTACGGTACGTTATTTAGTTAATTAATTTATTTACAGAGAAAATTTGACAAAAAATTATTTTCTCATTGTGATATTTTTTTTGAGCTACCAATAAATTTTTTACACATAAAATTTTAAAAAAATTATTTTCTCATGGTGAAATTTTTTCTGTGCTACGAGTAATTTTTTTTGTTAATTATATTCTCATCGTGATATTTTTTTAGGTCACAAATAATTGTCTTAAAAAAATTTTTTTTACTACGAAAATTTAACAAAAAAATTATTTTTTAATGGTAATATTTTTTTTGGCCAACAAATTTTTTTTTTGTCAAATTTTCGTTAAAAATAATTAATTAACGAATTATTAAGTATGACATTATGTTATTAATAATTATTTATGACATTAATTATTTATTAAGTTAATTATTTGTCATATTTAAAATAAAATAAAATATCTAATAAAATCAAATTTTTCAAATGTTTCCGCGCTGCGCTGATGGCTCAGCTCTGGACTTAAGTTCGCTCAACGCTACAGGGAGGGCGAACATCATAACTGTTTCTCGCAGTTGAGGTGCCATTAGATTGGTATATAAGCAGTGATCGAAAATTTTTTTTTTGTCGAAATTTTTTTCTGCCCGATGTCTCTCCTTTATTGGATTTGAGACAAATTCTTTTTTGGAAGAAATGGTTTCACTAATATTTTGATGACCATTTTTTTATTTTAATTTAAATATTAAAAATAAAATAATAATAATAACTATTAAAAAATAATAAAAATAAATTTTTTTTTAAATTATTGATTTTTTAAATTATTATTAAAATTTTTAATATTGGATATTGGACTTACTAAATTACTAAATAAATAATATTAAAATAATTTTTGCAACATCGTAAACGACGTAGTAAACGACGTAATTTGCTATCCCAAATTCCGCTTTCATTTACAACGTTGTTTACTATGTCGTTTACTACGTCGTTTACTACGTCGTTTACTACGTCGCAAACTACGTCGCAAACTACTTAGAATACGACGTCGTAAACGAGGTCGGAATTTTCAACTGGGTTCTCGGAATCTAGTATAATTTGATTCATTAGTTTTTATAAATTTTAAATACTCAAAGAGATATGCAGATTAATAATAGGATGATATGATGAGATATGATGATTAATAATCAAATAAATCAAATTTCCTATAAAATACTGATTTCTAGACGCAACAATAATCCAGATTTAATTCTATACTGAGTTATATGCTCATACTTATGTACATTAACAATCAAACGGATACAGGCATTCAATGCTCTTTCTAGTTTATTATTTAACTCATCAGTGATATCATAAACATGACAGCAGTAATCAAAAAATGAAGAATCAGTGATTTTACGAAGATTAAGCGAGTTGAAGTAGGAAGCGAGTCTCTATTTCTATTTAATTGACGTAGAACCATAAATGTTTTCCTTGAAATATCAGAAACTTGTTCTTTCCATGATAAATTCTTATTTATTATTAATCTCAGGTCTTTCAGTGTCTTCCTGTCTGTATAAAATAGGAGTTCCTCCAACCAGTAGAGGAGGAAGGGCTAAAATGGTTTGAAAAGTAGGAGAATTCACAGTTGAAAATATTATTGCATAAGTCTTATTAGAGTTAAGCATAAGTCCATTATCTCTTGTCCAATTAACAACATAATTAATGTCCAATTGAATCATTTTAGACATGTCAGGAAGTGATATCATAGGAGCTGATAAGTAAATCTTAAAATCATCTGTATATTTATTAAATTTACAAAATTTATGCTTTGACACTTTAATATTTTAATTGTATACCCCTTGTTCAAGGTTTTAAGTATATTTAAAGTGATTGAAACCCGGAGTTAACATCTTACACACGTTACAATAGTAATTGATGTTTTTGATTCAAATCGGAGTTTGTTTCATTCTGTTTTACCCCAGGATGAGTCCTTTGGCTTCAGCAGTCTTGCTCGAACCTCTTGATTTCATTTTGACTTTTTTTCTATCTTTTATTCTATCGATAAAAATTGTCATTGAGATTAATTTTATGTGAATTGAATTCGATTTCACTTTTTGATATCTGGCCTGTGTTACCAACATAGATTTCATTCAGTTTATTCTGGAAACTTTTTCCTTTTCTAGTTTGTTCTGACATTTGGCTACGCCTCAAGTCATTTAAGAAGAAAAAGATGATGGTCAGCATGGCCGACCATTATTCTAATTTATCTTGATTTTATTTTGAGTAGGAGCATAGGTTATAAGAATATTATTAAAAATTATATTTTAATTATCAGATATTCATTTGGAATCCCGTCCCATTTTGCCCTACAAAGTTTTTTTTTAGATAATGTGATAATTATAGCTTTTATTAATTGCTCTTTTTCTTTAGGACGTAGTAAATATTATGAAAGCAGAAGGTCATAAGTTTCCGATACTGAAAGAAAGTGATGCGATGTTCAGTGCTGATACTGCTCCAGAATGGGCTGATGGAATAACGTGTCATCGTTGTCGAGTACCTTTTACCCTTGTTCAACGCAAACATCATTGCAGAGCTTGTGGACAAGTCTTTTGTCAACAATGTTCAAGTAAAAATTCAACACTTCCTAAATTTGGTTTTGAAAAAGAAGTCAGAGTATGTGAGTCTTGCTATGAACAATTTCATAAGTAAGTATATTTATTATTCAAAATACTTTAAGTTTTAGATTTTTTAAAATTATTTGATTCAAATAATAATTGGTTACTTGACTATTATCAAATAAATATTTATTTGTATTAAATAATTTTTATGTTAGTCAATTAAATGGTATTTGTTTCAAATACAGAAATTATAGGTTCTAATACAGTTTATTTAATTCACATAAAAACTATATGATTCAAGTAAATATTTATTTAATAATATTAAAGTAACCGATTATTTGAATGAAATATTTTTTTCAGTGTAGGGTCAAACCATTATATTTTGAATAAAGTCGTTGCTGACTAATTTTTAAAAATTATATTACTTTGCAGGAATGATTTTAAAGTTATCAAGATCACGAAATAAAAAGAATTTTATTAAAAATTTAATTATTTATTGTAAAATATGAATTTAAAGTATGTGAGGTGCTGAAAACTGTCGACTTTTTAGCCATTACAAAATATTTAAAAAAACATAGAATTTACCATAAAAATAAAAAAAAATTATTGGAATTTATTAAGAATGAATAAATTTATCCTTATCAATTGACATAATTATTTAAAGATGTTATTTGTTATTTGACAGGTGCACTTGAATATCATATTTTATATATTATTTCAAATCTTTAAATAATTATGTCAATTGATAATGATAAATTTATTCATTCTTAATAAATTCCAATACATACCTTAAATTCATATTTTACAATAAATAATTAAATTTTTAATAAAATTCTTTTCATTTCGTGATCTTGATAAATTTAAAATCATTCCTGCAAAGTATTATAATTTTTAAAAATTAGTCAGCAACGACTTTATTTGAAATATAATGGTTTGACCCTGTACTAATCTGATTTATTAACTAATTTTATTAGTTATTATTGTTCTTTTGAAGAAAAAAAAAGTTTCAATTATTTTTTTAGGCCTTCTACTGTATCAACGAAGGAAGCTGAGCTTCCTGCAGAGTATCTTAACAGTTCCTTAGCTCAACAAGTACAGGTAAGCATTATAATTTTTAAAAAATCGTGAAATACGAACCAGAAACTAGAGTTTATTGAATTTTTATATTTCTCGCGTAAGTAGCTTTAAATTTTGTCTTCTGGTATCTATGAACATCATTTCAGTGCCTGATGTATATAAAAAATTTCTTAAGCTATTTAAAAGTGATGTTATTAGAAGTTTTGAATTTTTAACTTAAAAAGAGGGAACGCCATATTTTTAATCGAAATAGCTAATAAATATTATATTAAAGATCATATTTGATCAAATTAATATAACTTTTGTCAGGCATCTTATCCTTTTTGAGTTTAAAATAAAATTGAAGTCGGATTAATTTTGGATCACATTGTTCAAGATTGCGTATTTTAATTGATACACTTTTTCATAATTATTACGTAATGCCGCTTTAATCTCAACACCAAAATTGAGCGTCAGTTTAACAGCTGATTAGCGGGAAACTTACACTAACACATTCTCACTTTACACGGCAATAAATAAACCATTAATCAATAGTTATTCTGATTAAATAAACTCAGATCGGTTTTACTCAAAGAAATTGTGTTCTCAAAATTAAACTTAATATATCGGTAAAAACTCAACTTAAAATTTTTTTGTGCATGACCACAGTATGGTCACGCCATTTTTGCACTTGTGAGCTCAACTTTGTGTAATTTATAATAAACTGAGAATTTTATGTAATTTTACATAAAGTGAATTTATTTCCTCCACTCACTCCTCATTAATAAAAAACGGTTAATCTCAAACACACATAAATAAATTATCGGCTAAATCAGCACTAATTTCATAAGGATAGAGAGAGAAATTATTTTTAAATTTAATTTTTATTAGACCAACTAAAATAAAACAATTATAAAAAAATTAATATATGTATTTTTAAGAAACATTTATGACCATCTTGGACCGAGAAAAAAGTAGATAAAAGAAAAACTCTTATTCTATAGTTTTGATCAATTATTGTAGATAAATTAAAAAATATTTAAAAATTTAGTATTATTTTATTACTTAAAATAAACTATTTTACCTTTATTAATTAGTATTTTATGAATATTTTTAGGTTCCACCTCGTAAAACTGAAGATGAGCTTCGTGAAGAAGAAGAATTTCAACTGGCTTTAGCATTGAGCCAAAGTGAAGCAGAGCATAAAGAAAAAGAAAAGAAACATTCAACTGCTTCTTCACGATCAAATTCTGTATCAGTTACAAAAGTGACATATTCACCACCACCGTCATCTGCAGTTCGTAGATACATTTTTTTTATTACTACAAATATAGTTTAAACTATTACTTTCTTTCACATTTATCTTGTAATGATTTACTTTTAGAAAACGTAAAAATTATTTATTAGAGAGAGAGAAAGAAATTTACTTTTGCTAATTGCATTAAATCTTCACGTTTTGAGATGCTCTAAGTCGGAAAAGCCATTTCCTATCAAAAATGAAAAAATCATAGCATTTTTAAAAATTTTTCAACCTCATATTTTTATACCTTAGTTAAATACAAACACTTATTTTCTTTGATATTTTTCAATTAAAATTAAATTGAAAAAGTTAAAGAGCTTCAAATATAAAAAAGCAGCAAAAAATTAGAAATTTTTGTTAAAAATCAAATTATATTGAAAGATAATAAATTTAGTTCACAAAGTGGACATATTCTCATCCCAAAGCACTCAAAGAATATGATAAATCTAAAAAAACTAAATTCCTTAAAAAATGACTGTATATACATATAAAATTATATTTTTTTATGCAAAATCCAACATTCTGACCAAATTATCTCGAAATCTATTGCCTATAGAAACTCGACCCCAGAGGCTTTTTTCTCAAAATTTCCTAAGCTACAACTTTGCAATACAACATTTTTCTCTATCTTTTAATGTTTTCGAGACAATCAACTTGTCCTTTTTTATACATAAAGTTGGTGTTAAAATGAAGGCTAAGTTCTTTAGGCAACTATTTCCGATCGGAAATAGAAAAATTACAGCATTTTTAAAAATTTTGAATTTCAATTTTTTTTTAAGTCCAAACTTTAATATCCACTTCTTGATTTAAGGCTAATTCTAGATCATTTGAATGTTTTTTATATAGTAGAAATAATTTTTTTATATAAAGTCCGTTATATTGGTAAATTTATTTTGAATTTTTTAAAATAATTTTAGCTATGATAATTAAGAGAAACATTTTGTGTCTATAAGTTTGAAAAAATATATATATATTTGGGGAAAATTTCCTGTAGCAAACAAACATTAAACAACGTAAAACCGTCAATGAATGTATTTGTTTGCTTAAGGGGTTATGCCACTCTAGGATTTTCAAAAAATCGCTTTTTTTTTTTTGCTTTAAATAGTTCCTTAGGGTCTCAGAAATAACATATTGCAGGATTATGGCTCGGAAAGATCTCTAAATAATTTATTTTCGAAGTTCCTTGCAAGGCTGCACGGTACGCGGCGAGCTCATTTTGTAAGTTCTACGGGGGGTAATATTTGAAGGATCTACAGCAGGTATACGGCAGATGTTTTCAAAGGCGCTAGTTACTTGCTAGACTATAGTGGTCAATTATATGGTGCAGGCATTGCAGATTAAAGGTATTGTGAAATTATTTAAGTTTTTTACAACTTAAAACTTTAAACGCGTTTATCTCCAAACTACATTTTTCGAGTTGGCCGAACCAACAACTCGTACAATTTCCAACCGATTAGGTTCAAATTTGACACACATCTTTAAAAATACATTTTTTAAGGTATCACGTAGGATTTTTTTTTTATTCTATATAGTTCATTTGTTATTAACTATTAACTGATGGTTTTTTAGTCGAAATTAGAAAGTTTAACTTTAGAAGTGCGCCATTTGATCATGAATTAATATATCGAAAAAATCCTACGTGTTACTTTAGCTATTGTAATATATAATAAAAAAAAATTTAGATAATCAAGATATTTTAAAATTTACAGGAGCAGTTAGTTCGGCCACGTACCCCTTGAACCATAGAGGAGTCGAAGGACGACCGCTACAGCGCCACCATTCTTCAAGAAATATTTATAAGAAATTATTTTTTTACACCTAAAAAGATGTATAATAAACTTCTTATATTATATTTTTAATTGACTTTATGGTTTTTCTAAAAAAAATTCACATAAAACACCTATTTTTTCGGTCTCTAGAGTGGCATAACCCCTTAAATGTTTCAACAACTTGAAAAATTTAAATACTTAAAAACACTTCTAATTTCGCATCATACTTTCGAGCGCGAAGCGTGAGTCACGGTGCGCCAGAAGGTGGTTTAAATAAAAATGAATTGGCACTTAAAAATTCTTTTTGATTATGATTCTTAGATTGATAAAAACATTTCTCAATAGTTTTTAAAATCAGTTTACGTGCCCGATTTAAATAAAATTGAGTTTTTATATAAAAACAGTGTTTTATGGGGAATCAGAATTTATTTAATCTAATAAATACTGTAATAAATGATAAAATAATTACTTATTTTCAATTTTACATATAAATAATTATATTGCTGTAGTGTTTGTGTCCAATTTTAAAAAATTAAATTATAATATTAAAAGAACGATTTTAAGAGTGACAAAATTTATTTAAGAGAGTCGAATGGTCTCTGAAATTCTTTGGAAAGAAGAGACCTTTAATTATCACCCTATAAAAACGGCACTAAACGTGAAAATGATAAACATTAATTTTAAAATACTTTCTTCTCGAAAGACGGACACTTTTTTACAAAAACAGCTAGAGATTCTTATCTTATATAAATTTCCTAAATACGAAAGATTATCCGAATCCATACAAAAACACGATTGCAAAACGAAAAGTAATATAATGACAGGTTCATTACCTCCTGCCGCCGTCAGATGGCAGCAGCATGCAGGGCGCACAAAGTCGCAGCTGTTATTAGATTACTTTTCTACTTTTTGTTTTGCAACCATGTTTTTCTATGGATTCGTACAGTCTTTTGGATTTAGGAAATTTATAAGATGAGGATTTTGGCTGATTTTGTTAAAAGTGTTCGTGTTTCGAGAAAAAAGTATTTTAAAATCAATACTATTTCACGTTCAGAGTGATAATTAAAGCTCTCTTCTTGCCAAAGAATTTCAGATACCGTTCGACACTCTTAATGCATAAATATAAAAACGAAACAAGAGAATAACTTCAATGTTAATAAATTTATATGAACCCAAATCTAAAACATCTATTATCTATACGCATATAAGTATACATTAAATAAATTCTGGTTCCTCATAAAACACTATTTTTAAATATTTAAAACTCAATTTGTTTTAAATTGGGCACGTAAGCTGATTTTAAAACCTATTGAGAAAAGTTTTTTATTCATCTTAGAACCATAATCAAAAAGAATTTTTAAGTGCCAATTCATTTTTATTTAAACCTCCTTCTGGCGCACCGTGGAGTGCCATGATGAGAATGTTATCCTTAAAGTCGAAGAACTTTAAGAAAATTAATTCTGTTTTCTAGTGTTGCCAGGTCACCATGGCGCTTTCCCCCTAGAGTGCTATATATTTTCCACTAGAAATAAATTTTTTCCACTAAAATTTTTTTCTATAATTTTTACTAGAAATTAAGGTGCTTTTATACCTCAAATTTCGATGTGTATGAATTTGAGGTTGTAAATCAATTTTCCACGCATCTCTCAAATACTTTCTGTATATTAAGTTTCTTTCAGTTATTCGAAACAATTAGTTGAATTTTAATTTATTTGATAAACATTTTAACTTACCGATTTATTTTCAGCACTCATTATTTATTACAAGTTAAAAAGAACCGACATAACATAAACAAAACTCGGAGAGACACTCACAAGGAAGAAGCACTGTTCTTGTAGCAGGAAACGTTTTAAAGCAAAATTTGCTAAATTTTTCAATCAAATCATCTTTCTATCACTATTTTAAAGTGTTCTTACATATTAAAACAATTATTTAATATTATATTTCTTAAAAAAACATTTTTTGTATAAAATAATTCAAAAATACCCACCGTGAAAATGACTTTTCACGCATTTTCTCGGTCCAGAAATAAGGTTCATCTGGTCGAAATTTGAGGTATAAAAGCACCTTTAGGTTTATGTACGTAAAAGTCTGTATCTGAACGCAAAGTTTTTGAATTTTCACACTAATTTTTCAATAATAATTTAAGGTTTTAATAAAATACATAAGTTTAATATAAGAAAAAAACGTATTTTTATGATTATAGATGTTATTTAAAATTTTATTTATTTAAGTATTAATTTTACATAAAATTTATTTATAAAATTTATGTATTTAAAAACGTTAAAAAATTATCACAATGCATTACAAAACTATTTTTGATTTAAGCCTTAGAGTTAAGTATTAAGTATATCAATTGCCTCAACATCAAAGTTGCCTTGGTAAACTTCTTCAGTATTAAACTTTGAGAGCATATTTTTTGTCGGTTCAAACTTTCGACATGTTTCAGGCAACAAATATCGAACTCTAAGAATACAATCTACTGTCGAAATCATTAGTTTATTACGCAAATTATCTTTTATTATTTTCATTTGAGAAAACGCTCTTTCTACTTCTGCATTAGAAAAGGGTAATGAAAGTAAAGATATCACTAATTTGGAAATGTGTTCAAATCGTCGATTTCCTCCACTATCTTTATCTTGAAGTACAGCAGACCAAAATTCATCGGTACTTTTGGCATCAGTTTCAAATCGATGAAGCATATTCCATTCTCTCACAGTTTCATCAATGTTTCCACAAACTTTTTTGAAATGAATGGTAATGTTTGAAATATCCAACCTCTGTAGCAACGTTGCTGACTCGATTGAAAATATAAATCCCTCGAGATGAGTGGATGCTTCGTTGAAGTCATACCCAAAGTATATTGCAGAAATTGGCATTAAATGATTCAAAAATTTAAACGTGGAAAGATCTTGACGCTTAACTTTTTCTAGCTGCGATGGTATAACAATCAACTGCAAATTAGTATACAGTAAGTCGCTCAAATCTCTCATCAATTTTAAAGGCTCAGCTGTTTCAGATTGAATTAATTTATTTAAATTGGTAACTCCAATTAAATAAAACTTGTTCTCAAGGTTTTTTTTTCTTCGGGTTATTTTTTTCGCCGTAAATCAATTTATATATTTCTTTATATTCGTTGATTCGTTTTGTATAATTGGAGAACCAGTTATGACTTTCTTTCACCATAAAGTCTAAATTTACAGGTAGTACTTTGTAAGCTTCTTCGGCTGCAGAATGTAAGGAATGACAGAGACATTTTATTGTAACTAAATGAGGGATTATGCTTTGAAGTCGCGAGCTCATTGAATTATGTGGCCCGATCATAACATTTGCAGCATCCACTCCTATGCCAATTAAATTTTCTAATTTTAATTTGTCCGATTCTAATTGTTTTTTGAATGCATTTGTCATCAATTCAGCTGTGCCACCTTCTAATTAAATGAGACGATAAAATGTTGTGCGCACACAACCAGCACTGGCGCTAAAATATCTTATTATTAAGCACATAACTTTTTTGTATCAACTGTCGTGCTTTCATCAATTATTATAGAATAATAAGAGTTACCTACATCTTTGATTAAATCTTCGAGTAAGCACGGAGACAATACATTCACTATTAATCCAGTGCATTTGGTTTTATGCAATTTCAAAGATTTTAAAGTTTCTGAATCATTATCTAAATTGCTTACAACTTCACCCAAATGGTCAACACAATTAATAGAACAGTGCTCTGCAACAAAAGCAGCAATTTTTAGTTTAGCTCTTGAACTATTCGCAGGGAATGGTCTTAACCAATCTATAAAAAAAAAGAATTTTAGGATTTACAAAAACTTACTTGTCAATATAAATATCAGTATAAAAACTATAAACTTTCTGCGAATATTAAATAGC
This sequence comes from Leptopilina boulardi, assembly GCF_019393585.1. Classification (NCBI taxonomy): domain Eukaryota; kingdom Metazoa; phylum Arthropoda; class Insecta; order Hymenoptera; family Figitidae; genus Leptopilina; species Leptopilina boulardi. The sequence continues at coordinate 1,886,880 of NW_026137948.1, read as the reverse complement.
ATATTAACATTAATTTTTTAAACTAGACAATACAAACAAAAAATAACCTTTATATTCTTTTTCGCTTTCCCAAGAGACTTTATATCTCTGTACATATTTTTTTGAAACTGGCGTTGGCAGCATTTATAATTTCTATTCTTTTAGATTTTTGTAAAAAGTATTTTAAACAACTTAGTCGTAAAGATATTTGGAAATTTTCCAACAGCCAAAAATCAATTCACGAATAAACAGTGCTAACCAGCAATGCAGGGTTCGGTACGTAAAAGAGCATTCCTTCCGGTAGAAGTGCGTGACGAAATTGGATTGGCTTAGATTTCGTCGATTCTCCATCAGTATAGCCAATCAAATTCAGTTTAATAGTTTTATATAGAGAGACCGCAATTTTTATACTTCAGATATAATTTACGCAAGGAAAAAATGACATAGAGGCAAAAATACTAAAAAATCCACTAAAGAAAAAAAGATATACTAATTTTCCTACTAAAATATTTCTACCACTAAAAATACTACTGACGGACCAAAATCTTACTAAATTTAGTGGGAAAACCACTAACTTGGTAACACTGATTTTCTCAATTAATAAAATAATTATTATGTCTTAAATGTACTAAAAAAATTAAACTAATATAAAAATAATACCTTCTCATATGATGAAAATGTAATAATTTTTAAAAATTCCCAAAATTTTACATCGAAGTTACTGTACACAATATTGCTAATAATATAATTCGTTTTCATACGGGGTCATTTAAGTATTACGTAAGCTTCTAAGGGATAGGGGGGTTCCTCAGTTGCTTACGCATCATATAAAATTCTTATTTTTTCCATTACAATAGGCTTATTTGGGGGAGGGGGGGGTCCAAAACCCTTGAAAACATGGTTACTTAATACTTGAATGGCCCCTCCGCAAACCTGTTGCCGATTTCCAATTAACATTACCCTATTTTTTATTCTCATATGGGATGACATAAAATCATACATGATTTCCCATATGAGATCTTACATAGAATTTTATATGGAAGCTCATGAAATAAATCCCATGAGTGTCCACATGCGATTCCATATAAGGTCTCATATAAAATACCATATGAGATCACAATTTAAAAATTTTTAAAAATGAAATTTTATTAATATAACAAAAGTTGTAATAGAAACGCAGAATCTCATAAAATTTTGTATCCAAAAACTTGAACTTCAATAGACAAAAATGTCTTGAAAATAAAAAGAATGAAATTTAAAATTGATTAAAATTTAAATGAATTGTTGCAAGAAAGCATTTTTTCCTTGTCAAGCCGATATTAGGAATATATTAAGTAAAAAATTTTTTATGACAATTTTCCGTGGAATGCCCCAGATATAAATATATTAACGGCTTTAAAATTGTCTAAATGCTTTTTTTCTGAACATTCTATGAAAAGAATAAAAGACCGAAGTAATGTAATACATTTTTTAAAAATAATTTTAGGGTACAAGTTCGGTAGGAGTTACAGATGATGATGAATTATATCCTGAACTTGCAAAATATTTAAATCGTCAATATTGGGAACAAAAACAAATAGCAACAGATGATCATAGCTCTAGGATAAACATTACAAGTCCATCTGCTCCCAATATTAATACTCATACATCTCAAAAGATTATTAGTGTTAAACAACAAAATGGTGAAGTTGATACAGAAATGGAAACATTTGTAAATGCTTTACAATCGCAAGTGGAAATTTTTGTAAATCGGATGAAAAGCAACTCTTCTCGTGGAAGATCAATTGCTAATGATAGTTCCGTCCAAACCTGGTTTATGAACATCACAGCAATGCATTCAAGGTAAGAAAATAAAAAGTTTTTCGTGTTAAAGGTGAATTCTATTTTTTAAATGCATTTATTTTTCAGGTTACTAAGATACATTCAACAACAAGACGACAAACGTGTGTATTATGAAGGATTGCAGGATAAGGTTGCTCAAATTAAAGAATCCCGACTAGCTTTGGATGCTTTGCGAGAAGAACATAAGGAGAAATTACGAAGGGAAGCTGAAGAAGCCGAGAGACAAAGACAATTACAAATGGCTCATAAATTAGAAATTATGCGAAAAAAGAAGCAGGAATACTTACAGTATCAACGTCAGTTAGCTCTTCAGCGAATTCAGGAACAGGAACGTGAAATGCAAATGAGGCAGGAACAACAAAAGCAACAATATATTTTAGGTATGAATTCCACAATTGGAAAAATTTTTGAAAACCATTCTTTTTTCTACACATTTATCTTTGGTAACAATATATTTTTATAAAATTTTAAAGATCTCCGACCAAATTTGCTTTTTAAAAATAATTTTTGATACAAAAAAAAAATATTTTCATAATGCATGTTTTTTGGTAAGTAATTTGTTTTATCCATCTACTGTGTGCAGGAGTTTATCAGCCAGTTCCAAATTTTATTGGACCACCTTCTCAAAATTCTCCAGTACATCAAGTTCAGTACATTAATCCAGGGTGTAACTACAACTCGACATCTGCAACTCATCAGAATGTTTACAGTTACGGTCAGCCACCGGCAGGAGGTTACCCAATAAAGAATTATGGACCGATTGCTATGGGTTCAAATAACAATCAAGAACAACAAATAACAACGGATTTTCCGATTCAAAGTAGAGAAAATCTTGGACATGTTACCATTTCAGGACCTTCTATAGTAAGTATTTTACTTTATTACCTTTTGATGCAAACTTATAACTTTTCCACAGGGGTTCTGTTTTGTTTTAATTTTTCGTTAATGCACTTGCTGTAGTATAGGTAAAAAATAATTCACACCAAGTTTTCATAACTGCGCCTACGATAGAAATTTTTCTTAATCAAAAAATTGATTTCAATTAATTATTTTCATAATTATTAACTCTATTTGATATTTAGATGAAAGCTATTCTTCTTTTCTACATTGCACGCATATTTTAAATTTATACTTTGGATAATTTCCCATTTTTAAATTTAATTATTTATGTTAAAGAAATTAATTAAAACTTAACATAATCCTAAAATTTACTAGGCTAACTTTCATTTCACGAATTGTTTCGGTGGTTAAGATAATTTTTGCTTGGCGTAACTTTTTGCATCGAAGATGTTTTTATTGGGATTTCAAAACTCTTTCTAAGTATCATTTAATGTCATGAATCAGCTAAGAAGCATCTAGAGGATTTGATCATGTCTCTATCAGATCTATATTTTTATGAATTTTAGATTTACACAGTCGGATCAGGTCCCGCGTTCTTAAATTTTCGTGCACGTATTCCTTTTAAAATTATAACCATCTTAAAGGATAGTAACAATTATATACACTACCGTCGGAAATTGTCGGTACGATTGACGTGCGCGGGATGAAATGTTGATGTCGCACCTAAATTAAGATATTTTAAGTTTGAGAAAAGCTAGAGAATTGAAACTTAGATCACCTGAAAGCTGATAAAATTCTGCTTCTGAATATATACCTAGAATTTTTTTTCGACTTTCTGGAGCGATTATAACACTGGAAAGATTTCGAAAAAAAACGTCTAATTTTCCCAATTTCGTACCCAGTTTTTGATTCCCTGCATAATCTAGGAAAATGCAAGGAAAAATTTGTAACTCCTACAACATAATCTTTAAGATCTTAGCTTTAAAAGTAATTTTTAAGACTTAAAAAATATTGTTTCGTTTTTGAGATAAGTTGAAAAATGTCAGAGCATGTTTTTTACACAACTCAGCGTCAAAGATTAGTTCTTGCATCCCCGCTGCTTCGCCCGTTCCTTGCGCCAGGGCCGAATATGCGTGCGGGCCCCTGCTTGAAACCCGTCTTGTATTTTCTCACATTTACAGTTATTGATTATTAGAATATTAATTAATTTATTTAAAAAATGTTATTATTATTAGTTAATTAAAAGTTTAACAAATACTTTTTAATATTGTACTTAAAATTTACCAAATTGGAAAAATGTTCTTCTTTTTCAGAACTTTAAAATTTTTTGTTTAAAATTTGTAATTAATTTTGAAAAATTTAATTTGTACTACTAATTATTTTAGTAAAAATTATGGAAACAATAATATGAACAGTGTATGGTTAATCTTTTGCATTTGTATGACATATTGAATTATTATTAATTTTTCTGTCTTATTGAGAAGAGAATGAAACAACTGCAAGAATGTAACAATGTTCTTTATTAATTAGTTAAAACCAAAAAAATATCTTGCAAACATTCAAAATTAATTACAAATTTTAAACAAAAAATTTTAAAGTTCTGAAAAAGAAGAACATTTTTCCAATTTGGTAAATTTTAAGTACAATATTAAAAAGTATTTGTTAAACTTTTAATTAACTAATAATAATAACATTTTTTAAATAAATTAATTAATATTCTAATAATCAATAACTGTAAATGTGAGAAAATACAAGACGGGTTTCAAGCAGGGGCCCGCACGCATATTCGGCCCTGGCGCAAGGAACGGGCGAAGCAGCGGGGATGCAAGAACTAATCTTTGACGCTGAGTTGTGTAAAAAACATGCTCTGACATTTTTCAACTTATCTCAAAAACGAAACAATATTTTTTAAGTCTTAAAAATTACTTTTAAAGCTAAGATCTTGTAGGATGTTGTAGATGTTGTAGGAGTTACAAATTTTTCCTTGCATTTTCCTAGATTATGCAGGGAATCAAAAACTGGGTACGAAATTGGGAAAATTAGACGTTTTTTTTCGAAATCTTTCCAGTGTTATAATCGCTCCAGAAAGTCGAAAAAAAATTCTAGGTATATATTCAGAAGCAGAATTTTATCAGCTTTCAGGTGATCTAAGTTTCAATTCTCTAGCTTTTCTCAAACTTAAAATATCTTAATTTAGGTGCGACATCAACATTTCATCCCGCGCACGTCAATCGTACCGACAATTTCCGACGGTAGTGTATATCGAGATTTTAACCTAATTGATATTATTGGTAAGTTTCATACGAATCGGTCAAGAATTATATGCTCCAGGTGTATCTAATTATCAAAAATTCGATTTTTTATCATAAAAAAATGAAAATTAAAAATTTTTTTGAGTATATTCAGGTGTAATTGATTATATATCGAGATTTTAACATAATTGATAAATCCGTTAAACTGTATATGCTCCAGGTGTGTCTAAAAATAAAAAAATCATTAAATTTTCAGTTTTTTAAGCCTAATTTTCATAATTCTTTGGGAATCCTCCCATTTTCACCACAGAAATTATTTTTTCTCATTCTTTACTCGGCAAAAAAGGTTTGATCGAAATCGGTAAAGAACTTTTCGAGATATCCAATTTTGGTCGAAAAGTGACAATATTTTAAAGAAAACATATTCGCGGATTTTTTTTTACTTGGCGTCGATTCTCTACCGCGAATCTTGATTTTTATTTAATCCTGTTCTTCCGTTAAATTGCACTTCTTTATTAAAGATAATGTTTGAAGCCTGTGGCCTGTAATTAAGGCGAGGAGAGTAATTAATTATTTGGATAGATTTTCTAGGGATAATTTTTTGGTAATATCATCCTACGAAAAATGATCGAGTACAACTTTTGGGTTCCAGGTATGGTCACATTTAGGCTTTGCACGTCTCACTTTAAAAACACCCTTGAAGAATCTTTTTATTATATTATCCTGTCCGATTTCATTACCTCCTAGAAGAGAAATTGCTGATCTGAGACTATTAAGTGTACCGTATTTTGCTCCTTGGTTGCACTCATGAGTTAAACAAGATAGAACATCGTTTACGGAAAAGTTAAACGGACTTAAAGATTTATCAAAGCAGAAGCTCCACCATTTTTTTAGCGCACAATCGTATTATTTAATGGAAGATTTACTCAAAGATGATATTAGAACTTCTATCGAGGTTTCCTGTTCGTTTCTTAGTTCGAATCCTTTCCTGAGAGCCTGGATGCAACCAAGGTAAGCTTCCGCCATGAAGGATGAGGGTCCCTAGTAGGGGAAGTAAGCAGATTACTATTTGGTTTTAACATTATTGCTTCACCTACTATCACGGATGAAAAAAGAGGAAACTATGCCTGTGAAAGCCAGTGTGGAACTATCATTATTCCATTTGCTTCTTCGTTTTTAATTTTTTGTAATGATTTAGCACGATCGTGAACGGGGGAACGGCATAAAAAGTAATTGTTCCATGATAGTGTAAAAGCATTAACCGCAAAGCTGTCAGAATCTCTGAACTAGGACACGTAGTTTTTGAATTTTGCATTCAAACGACTAGCAAATAAATCAATCAACCAAAATGAACGAGTAAGACTTAAGATTTTCAAAGCGAATGCCACCCATCCTGTTAATATATGAAATTGTGACTGTATTATCGATGCGAACTAGATATTACAGTCCATTAAATTAGAAGCAAAATATTTTATACTGAAAAAGGCAGCCTTTAGTTCTAGAACATGAATTGGAGAATCTCGTTCCTCGAGGTCCCAAAAACCATGAGAATGCGATCCGTTGGCTGTGACGCCCCAACCTGATAATGAATATGAAGAATTCAGGTCGGTAATCCTGGAAGTACCACTTCCACAAAAAAAGTTTTTACATATGCCAACATTTAGGGCTAATTTAGTACCACATGCAAAAATTTAGGGCCCTTTATCTATTTAAAATAACCCATGGTACTGCTAGCTTGACGTCAAGCTGGAAGTACCACACTATAGAACCTAAATATTTTTCAAAATTTCTTCCATAGGAATTTAGGGCTCTCAACTGGGACTATTTAAAAATTCTAAAAACCACCCCTAAGTACAAAAAAACATCCCCAAATATTTAAACACGATTTAATCAAACAATAATCATATAGGAATTAAGAACTAAATTAGGGTTCTGCAATAGCACTAAATTCACTTTTTAGAAGTGCACATCAACCACCCCAGCCAAGTAACTGATAGATAGACAACCACAAAACTACCCTCAACTAGTTAAAACTCAATATTTTCAAAAACAAACACATACGCATTTAAGGCTAATTTAGGGCTCTAAAATATAATTAGATTGGTTATTCAAAAACGGTACACCAACTTCAAAAACTACCCCAGAGTAGTTCAAACTTTATTTTTTAAAGAAATAAATACTTAGGAACTTAGGGCCAATTTAGGGCTCTTAAATGGAACTACAATGGGTGTTCAAAAATTATATACCAACTTTAAAAACTACCCCATAGTAGTTCAAAGTTAATTTTTTGAAGAAACAAATACTTAGGAATTTAGGGCTAATTTAGGGCTCTTAAATGGAACTACATTGAGTGTTCAAAAAAGATACCCCAACTTTAAAAACTGCCTCAGAGTAGTTCAAACTTAATTTTTTGAAAAAATTAGCAATAATTCCTAAGTGTTTGTTTCATCAAAAAATTAAGTTTGAACAACTCTGGGGTAGTTTTTAAAGCTGGTGTATTATTTTTGAACACCCAATATAGTTCCATTTAGGAGCCCTAAATTAGCCCTCAATTCCAAAGTATTTGTTTCTTTAAAAAATTAACTTTGAACTACACCGCGGTATTTTTTTAAAGTTGGTGTATCATTTTTGAACACTCATTGTAGTTCCATTTAAGAGCCCTAAATTGGCCCTAAATTCCTAAGTATTTTTTTTTTAAATTAAGTTTTAACTACTCTGGGTTAGTTTTTAAAGTTAATGTATAATTTTTGAACACCCAATGTAGTTCCATTTAGGAGCCCTAAATTGGCCCTAAGTTCCTAAGTATTTATTTCTTCAAAAAATAAAGTTTGAACTACTCTGGGGTAGTTTTTGAAGTTGGTGTATCATTTTTGAATAACCAATCTAATTATTTTTTAGAGCCCTAAATTAGCCTTAAATGCGTATGTGTTTGTTTTTGAAAATATTGAGTTTTAACTAGTTGAGGGTAGTTTTTGTGGTTGTCTATGTATCAGTTACTTGGCTGGGGTGGTTGGGGTGCACTTTTAAAAAGTGAATTTAGTGCTATTGCAGAACCCTAATTTAGCTCTTAATTCCTATATGATTATTGTTTGATTAAATCGAGTTTAAATAATAGGGGATGTTTTTTTGTACTTAGGGGTGGTTTTTAGAATTTTTAAATAGTCCCAGTTGGGAGCCCTAAATGAGCCCTAAATTCCTATGGAAGAAATTTCGAAAAATATTTAGGTTCTATAGTGTGGTACTTCCAGCTTGACGTCAAGCTAGCAGTACCAAGGGTTATTTTAAATAGGTAAAGGGCCCTAAATTTTTGCAGGTGATTCTAAATTAGCCCTAATTGAGCCCTAATTGTTTGCATATGTAAAAAATTTTTTTGTGCAAGTGGTACTTCCAGGATTACCGACCTGAATAATTCTTAACTTTTAAATAATTTAAGAAAGTAATAACTTCCAATGAAAAAAGACAATGTCTTTTGTTTATACAAAAAAGGTCTGTAGTCATAACTATATCTCTCATGGGTTAGAGCCCACGGAGAGCAATCTCAACGTAAAAGCATATTTTTTGTGTAGGATCTATAATCTTAATTTTTTTCTCGCAAAGTTCTTACTGTCCCATTATGAAAATTAGAGAAGTTATTCTCAACATCATAGGCAATAGGTAGAATAAAAATTTTTGAAATCGAAGAGGTAGTTTTTTCAAAAAATGAATTTAAAATTTTTTTTTGCATTTTTTCCGGGCAAAAAAAAATTTTTTTTCATGAACTATTTTTTTCTTAAAATAGCATCTTTTTGTGAGAAATTTGAAAAAAAAATTGATCTCATTTGGATAGCAAGAAAAAAAGTTAAAAAATTTTGAAAATTTTGAAAAATTGTTTGTGGGCTTTCATTCTGTACAAATAAAGGAACATATTCACAAGGTTTCAATAAAATTGCTCCAATCATCAAAAATTCTTGTGATCAAATCCCATGGAATTGCTCTTATATATTATTTTTCATTAATTTTCAGAAATTTCAGCTAAAATGTGAATTTTTGATTTTTTAACTTCCATTAATTCTTTAAATTTAACTCAAATCTATAGGTACCCAAATGTTTATATTATTATTATATTATTTTTGTATGTTTATTTCAATGTTAATGTTTTCTCCACGAGGAAGCAAAGTTTTTTGCTGAACGTAAAGAGGAAGTAAAATGTTTATGTAATGAACATCTGAATTTAGAACTTGTTTTCAGTTCTTGTTGTAAAAGATATTGAATTTCTTGTCTGAGCATGGATCTTCCTTCACCTGAGTCCGAATCACGACAACGTTTCTTATTTTTACCCATCTCTTCCGAGGAAAATGTGGTCAGTATGACGCAGGAAAAGAATGAACAACTACGATCAGCGTTCGGCGAGAAATACAATTGACATTTTATTGTAATTTGATAGACTCCCTGAAGAGGAAATCATTTAGATTTCGAAACGTTGGAGTAAACTTATATTAAAACAACAATGGTCCGAATGTTATCGTTTTATTCATACGAAACCTTCTAATTAATATACTTCTCGAATGTTAAGATAAGATTTTAATAAATAGTATGGTTTTGTTGAATGGGCTTTAGGATCCAAATAATCAATGCTTAATTATAGCAAACGTTTCGGTCCCAATGTGGACCTTCCTCAGTGCTTTATTTATCTATACAAATTAACAATTTTTCTTAAAAAATAAAGTATACAACAATTTAATTGTAATATGTTTTATAAAATCTTTTTTTCTAAATATAAAATAGAATTTAATTTAATAAGTGAAATAGTATTGCACGTAATAAATCGTTGCACTAGTCTTAAAAAATTTGTAATAAACATTAAAGAAAGAAACAATTACTAAACAACAATAGTAAAAAATGGAGGTCAAAAAACTAACTAACGAATAGTAAAAAAAATATAATTGTTTTTTAAAAAAAATTAATATATCAAAGTTTGCGTAAAATAATTCTGTAGATAAATGTATAATAAAAAGAAATAACCTCATTAAAAAAATGAAGTTAATTCATTCGTTGCATATTTTATTTATGTTTTTTAATTATCATAAAAAACCAACTGATAATAGTAACACAAAACAACACAATCATAATATTTATTGGTTTAGAAGTCAAAACCAGACTGAATTTGTTCTTTTGGGAAAAAGATGAGAGAGATTTTTATTTGAGTTCATTTCATTTTCATAGCATGTGTTTAGAATTTTCAAGCGTGTCTAAATGAGTGAAGAAATTCATAATAGTATAAACAAGTTGGCCAGTGCCATGTGTAGGTATCATAAAATGTAACCCGAGATGCGAATACAAAGAAAAGGCCCCAGAAAAAAAAGTTTCATTTATTGAAAGAGCATGAAAACTGATTTTATTTTATTCATGCTTTATGTTTTATTCATTTATTTATTTTATTTTTAAATTAATTTATGAGTTATAAAATGTGGATTTTTTACTTCATTAAAATTGAACTTGTGGTCGGTAGTCCATGCGTGTTCTTAAATATGTTGGATGTAATAAATACTTAAATATTAATAGTTTGCATAAAAAGTTGATCCTCTTTATGTATTTTCATTTAAAAAAATCAAAAATATAACCTAAAGTTTTTTGGAGCTTAGGTACCTTTTGTCGCGGAGCGTCACATATGCTTTTATTTTTAGATATCAAAACACATTTTCATCTTGTTTAAATGTATCCATGAATAATTACGTTTTATTAACAATTAGCATTAATAATATTTTTTCAGATATCGCAAATAAGTGGTCCATCTATACCTTCATTACAGTCTCAAAACACTGCAGGTGTAGGGCTTTCAAATCTTCAAAACAACCTTGGTCATATTAGACCTCAACCTCAACAAGGAATTCCAGTTCATGGTTCATTATCACAAAGGCTACCCTTACATGTTATTCAGTCCCAAGGACTACAATCTCAAGATATACAAAGTCAAATGGCATCCTGTCAAGCTGGTCCTCAAGTTCAATGTCCTGGTGGGCAAATATCAACATCCGCGCATGATTCATCGAACCAAATGGGACATCATTCATCAATACAACAGCAAGGGTCTTCTTTATCTCATGGAAATATAATGCAACAACATGCGTTAAACATAAATATTGAACCTCGAAATTTAGGACCAAGTCAAGTATCGGAATTATGTTCCATTAACAACTCTTCGCAATTGTCTCAACAAACTTCTACCATGGAAAGATCTGTTGCCTCAAGAACGTCGGGTTCATTTCCAGTAACGACTTCAAATCAAAATATTAACTTTAACCCACAGGTTCAGTCGCAACCGACAGAAAATATGCAACAAAAGGAAGAGCAAAAACTCGATATAGCTGAACTGATTTCTTTTGATTAATTATTTTTTTAAACTCATAAAAAGCATTAAAAATTTCTAATTTATTTTGTAACATTAGTAGATAAGAGCATTTTAGTTACAAAAAAAATTGATGGATAAAGCTACATTAAATACAGAAAATTTTAAGAATACCTAAAATAATGACGATAAAAAAATCATTTAAAGTAGAGTTAATTTGTTTTATAAAATTAATAAAATTGGTAAAGTTTAATTTATTTTAATTTATCTAAAAGAATATTTTAATAAAACTTAACTCTTTGCTTAGAAAATTCATTTTTAGAAAAATTTTCTCTGAACTTAAAACATAATAATAAAATTGAATTTTACTTAATAATTTCATTTTTTCAAGTTTTAGGTGAAAAAAACTTATCATTAAATATTTAAGTTATAGTAAAATTTGAATTGCTTTAATTTTTCTGTATGTATATTTTTTGAAACAAAAAAGAAATATATATATAAATATAATAGAATGATAACAATTCTTCAGATACAACTTTTTTTATTTTAAATATTCCTTTCATTTTCACTGTAAACCGCTGATTGTTATACTCACATCATTTTACTTTCTCTTCTTTTTGTTAAAAATGACCTTTCAAATTCATGTTTTTTTCCAAAGTTGAGAATCTGATTTATGAAAAAATTAAAAGATAAATATTAAACACAGTTATAAAGTTTATTTCCATCTGTATAAAATTTACTTAGATTTAAATAAATAAGAAAGACAAAAATCTGTGAGTTGCAGAAAATATTATAATTTCGTTTATTTCTTTAATAAAAATTTATATTTAAATTTAATTGTCACTCCACATACTTAGATAAATATTTTCCGACACATGCCTATCTATACACATTCAGTCTATATAAAATTCGTTGTGGTAATTAATGAGACAATAGATCATTAATTTAGATCCTGAGTTAATAAATGTTCCGTGGTAGTAAAGTCGTCACAAACGTTTATTTGATATAAAATATAAATTTGAGTATAAGCCGTTCACCGGCAAGCGAACTTCCATACACGGTGTTGATCGCTTTAAAACACTAACCGCTACAAAATTATAACATTCACATTATTTAACTGACAATAAAAAATCAAATTTAACTTGACGAATATATCTTACCCCTTTAGAGCGTTATGCAAACTTAAAGGCAAGTCGCCTTTCGGTGATATAGATCTCCTTATACTTTTCCCGTGAACTCGTCACGGGATCGTTGACCACACTGATCGCTAATTTAAAACTGCGCAACGCCTTGGTTCTATCATATCCACATATTTCGAATAGTAATTGTTCTCTCTATTTTCGCATATCACACTCACTCTCTCTATCTACTATATTACAATTCTTTACATTCGGATCACTCATCGCAGCTCGTTGTTACACATCCCAAAATTTCAGATTGTAATTTTTTGACATATTTCGATGTTATTTGACTCCAGGAGTCCGAAAATGATGATTTAAAAAAATTTTCGTGTGTGTGATTCAACATTACATTTCATTGTATATCTCGAAAACTAAAATTCTTTTTCAATTGTATATCTCATAAATAATAGTGTTCTGAGCCTTATAAATAAAGTTTAGCAATATTTCTTGTACTTTTTAATTTCTTGAAAAAACGTTATATGTTATTTTAAAAAATGATATGATTTCTTCTTGCTTTTTTTAGAATGCTTTTATTTGAAATTGGTTTCAAGGTCAAAGTCGGTCTGTCATCGCATATATATATATATATATATATATATATATATATATATTACAAAAAGATATCGCCGCCGCTGTTTCAAGAATTCTTGACCTAGGAGGGGGGAGTCCCCCCTCCTAAATTTTGAGGTTATGTTCGTTTCAAGGCTCTGAATTTAGCCGCAAGTCCCCCTCCCTCCTCTCATTTCCCCTCCTCCGTCAAAAATGACCTAAATTTTGAGGTTATGTTCGTTTCAAGACTCTGAATATAGGCGCAAGTCCCCCCTCCCTCCTCTCATTTCTCCTCCTCCGCCAAAAATTGACCTAAATTTTGAGGTTATGTTTGTTTTAAGACCCTAATAAAACAGTAAGTCCTTCCCCCTTCCCTCATCTCTCTCTGTATTTCCCGCCAAAAATAGGGGGGTTGGCGCGCGAAGCGCGCAGGGGGGCGTAGCCCCTCTAGTATATATATATATATATATATATATATATATTATAACGTTAATATTGGAATAATTAAAATTTTATTAATTAACCTCCCCTTTTTATGTGTTATAAAAAGAAAACCCAAACGTGAATCGCTAGACGCCAGTCAATCTTTATTGGAATTGACAAACCAATCATAAATGTTAATATTTATTAATTTTCAATACACAAACCTCGTTATAATTCCCCAAAAATAATCTCAAAGGAGATTGCGTCAAGACCAGCCAGAAAAAAGGGAAAAGACCTTCTGAGACACGACAGAAACAACAAATTTCAACTTACCCACAGCTCTCGTCACAAATCGATCAAATCAAGGATCCTCGTCGGGTCAAATTAAATAAATCGATCAATATTCTGGTCAACTTTTCCTTTATTATCCACCAATTTAACAAAGGTAAGCCACTCTTGGTCACTCGACCAATTGCTTAACAAAATCCAATTCTTTACAAAAAAAACTGTCGAACTCTCGACCAAAAATTTTACTCTCCAAATACTCCCAATATATAAGCAACACTCGTACTACACAATGTCTCAACGCTGAGTCTCTCGACGCGAACATGTGATTTCCAAATATTTTTTAAATTCAAATCCTATCAAAATATCATGACAGTTCTGAGTATTTTTTAAAATTAATTTTTTTAGGTTCAAGAAAAATTAATTTGTAAAAGCATTCACCCAAGAAGCACGTAATATAACCTCAATATCAAGGTAATATTACATGTAAGATTCGTAATATAACGTTGTAATATTACAGTAATCTTACAGTGATCTTAAAATGTCCGCCTCAAGGTAATATTACCGGTAATGTTACTCTAATATTACGCACTAAAATTAAGGTAATATTACATAGTAATATTGCAGTAATATTATACCGTAATATTAAGGTAATATTACAAGAGAATATTACAGTAATATTATGGGAACATTTCTTTACGAAAAAAATCTACCCATCCAGGGAATCGAACCCCGAACTCAAAGCACACGAGTCCAGAGTTTTACCAACAAGCCAAATTGACTTATAATATATTTACGTTTTTTATGCTTTATGAATAACTCAAATCAGTCTGTAATATTACTGTAATATTACCGTTAATATTACAGTAATATTCCCGGTAATATTACCTTGAGGCGGACATTTTAAGATCACTGTAAGCTTACTGTAATATTACAGCGTTATATTACGAATCTCACGTGTAATATTACCTTGATATTGAGGATATATTACGTGCTTCTTGGGCATAGTTGAAAGAATCCATCAATTGTGAAATTTCAACTTTGAATGCTTTTAAAAATTAATTTTTCTTGAACCTTAAAAAAATTAATTTTAAAAAATACTCAGAACTGTCATGATCTTTTTGATTTGATTTGAATTTAAAAAAATACAGTCAACCATCCCAGTAAACCCTCTCTCAATAAAGCCGCTTCCCCAGTTTGTCGAGCGAGCTTTTCCCCCACTGCTAGTGTTTCTTGAAATTTTTTTACTTTGATCTCAGTAGTGCCTGTGTAATATGTACCAGCAAGTCGAAAGTGGGCGAATCCCACTTCTTGGAAAAACATTGCCCTTTTCCGCGTTGACCGGGTTTACTGGGATGGTTGACTGTATTTAGAATGATATAACTAATTTTGCCAAACATGAATTCTTTCAAGTTTTTTCTTTTATTGAACTTTTAAACAGTTCTACAATTTTTCTCTATTATTTATTACTTTTTAAGACGCCATAATAAAAGCATTCTATTTTTTAAAAAAATTTATTTTATCCCATATCGATTCAAAATGTAAAGAAAAAATTAATTTATGAATATGAAATAAGAGAGAGTGATTTAAGCTATAATCTCTCTTGCACTCTTTTCTGCTTTTTTTATTTTTAAATTATATTTATTCTATAAATCATGAACTTAAAAAAAAGCATCAGAAAATTTCTTCAAAAATATTTTTTTTTCCCTACCTACAGTTGTAATTATGTTTATTTTTCTTTTTTATAAATTATTTATTAATAACAAAGGAAAGTAGTATATTATAATCTGTAGGTGTTCAAGAACGCTTCGAGGGCTTGTTAGCGCTATCGACTATTTTTTCTTTTACCGGGGTAACAATTATGTTATTTTAAGCTCACAGCCGCTCGATAGGCTGAAGATGAAGCCAATATTAATGTAGAAGGCCAATTAAACGGTGCAGGCATAACAGATTACCGTTGAGTTCATTTTTTTATGTTTTCAGTTTTCATATTTTCCGAAATGACATTTTTCAAAACGGTGGGCAGTCTAGCTCGAACAGTTTTGATCGGATTAATTTCAGCCAAAAATTTTTTTGATCGTCAGTCATTTACTAACCCGAGGAGAAACTTAAATAGGGAAATCTTAAGGGCCTTGTAATATTTCCCTATTACTTGTATGATTCTGATGTGGAAAAATGCGGATTTCTGATTAGGCCCAGAGGTTTCTTGTGACGCTTGATTTTTTATAAAAATGATTCATAGTACCCAATAGTGAGAACCCTACAAGAACTCTACGACCGTCTTTCGATTACTTTCAACTTACTATCATTTTTATTGAATTATAATTTAAGGTTATATTATTTATTATAAATAGTAGAAAATTTGGACCAGTATCATTTTAACACGAAACTTACAATTAAGATTTTTATATTGTGCTACCAGGAATATTGTTATTTTGTGCATGTGCTGAAATCAAATAGTTAGTCTAATAATTAATAAATTACTTTAGTGAGGTTCACAACGTTTCTAATCAACGATTTAGAAGAAAAAAATATTTTTCTATTTAAATGATTACATATTTTTGCATAAAAACTATTTTACTTAATTTTTACATTCTCATCATAATGAGAAGGTATTACATTTGGGCGATTTTGAGCATTCTCTAATTTTAGTAAATCTCGACGTTTTGAGACTTTCTGATGCCGAAAAAATGGGTCTTAAAAAAATGTCTGTCTGTATGTATGTCTGTAGACAAAATTTGGTCCGACGATAACTCGAACAAATTTTAATGAATCGACTTCAAATTTGGTATACACCTTAAGTGTACCAAAATCTCGCCTGAGTTCGTTGGCCAAATGATTTTGTTGAAAAACAACAAAATAATTCAAATTTTTAGTTTTTAAAAAGTTCTAAAATTCGCATTTTTCAAAAAAAAATTTTTTTCAATTTTTTTTTCGAAAATTACGACTAAAAATAAACACTTTTTTCTTTTGACAATTTTTAATAGCGATTAAAACAAAAAAGTTATACCACTTTTTTAAAAAAAGACAAAAAATGACAAAAACGGATGAAAAATGGGTAAAATGCAGGGCAAAATTACTTTATTTTGAGAAAATATGAGCAACTATGTATTATTTCTCTTTAAACCACCTTAAATTAACATAAATTAAAGTAACTTACTCATAAAAAACCGAATTTTTTGTTTTTTTTTAAATTTTTAATAAAAATTTATTTTTACATTCTCATCATAATGAGAAGGTATTACATTTGGGCGATTTTGAGCATTCTCTAATTTTAGTAAATCTCGACGTTTTGAGACTTTCTGATGCCGAAAAAATGGGTCTTAAAAAAATGTCTGTCTGTATGTATGTCTGTAGACAAAATTTGGTCCGACGATAACTCGAACAAATTTTAATGAATCGACTTCAAATTTGGAATACACCTTAAGTGTACCAAAATCTCGCCTGAGTTCGTTGGCCAAATGATTTTGTTGAAAAACAACAAAATAATTCAAATTTTTAGTTTTTAAAAAGTTCTAAAATTCACATTTTTCAAAAAAAAATTTTTTTCAATTTTTTTTCGAAAATTACGACTAAAAATAAACACTTTTTTCTTTTGACAATTTTTAATAGCGATTAAAACAAAAAAGTTATACCACTTTTTTAAAAAAAGACAAAAAATGACAAAAACGGATGAAAAATGGGTAAAATGCAGGGCAAAATTACTTTATTTTGAGAAAATATGAGCAACTATGTATTATTTCTCTTTAAACCACCTTAAATTAACATAAATTAAAGTAACTTACTCATAAAAAACCGAATTTTTTGTTTTTTTTGTTTTTTTTTTATAAGTCCAACCATTGTTATCCATTTCCAAACATTGCAATTGTTTTTTAAAAAATCCTCTATTCCAAAATAGTTTACATTGCGTTGCTTATACCAAAATTTCTTATGTTTTCGATTACTAACTCGCTGAATCGGAATTTGTGTTCAAATTAAATATTTCAAAATGGCGGACCCAATATGGCAGAACAATTTCAAATTGATGTGTTTCGTTTAAAATTTTGTACTCGGGAGTTTTTGGAGTCGCTGAATCCAAATTTAAGGTAAAATTTAAAAAATTCAAAATTGCAAACCAATATGGAGGAAATTTTTTTTATTTCAAATTATTTATGAATAATTAGAATGTTTTATGCAATTTAAATATTGTTTTTTAGTAAAATGAGACTTTTTACAACAGTATTCACTGTAAATGTAATTAATTACCCAGTTAAATTAAATTATTTTTAAAATAATTTAACTTTATCTAAATTATCTAAAATTAATCTTTTATTATCCTATCTATTACTTTATTCTATGTAAGTTATTTTACTTTTTCACATTTCATAATTTAAATAAAGAATATTCTAAAAAAATGTTTTTTTCTTCAAATTTTAACGGTGGAGGTCATCTTCCACTGTTTTTGAAAAATAAAAAAACCAGTATTTTTGAAAACAAGCAAATTTCCGTTTTAAATTTTAATTAATCGATCATGCTAAAAGTTGTTTGTACATTTACTAAAAGTTTCATATAATAGATTAAAAAAAATTTATATAATCATTTTGATGGAAAAACAAAACCTGAAGCACAACTCCCCACTCTCACCTATTATAATTGCTCGCTTTTGAGCCTTCTATAATTCCAGTGAATCTTCACGTTTTGAGACTTCTAGAATCCTAAAAAAATAAATTCACAATACCAAAATCTTTGTCTTTGTCTTTGTCATGTACGCATGAATGTCTGTAGACAAAAAGTTTGTTCGACGATAACTTGAGCAAATTTTAATTTATCGACCTCCAATTTGGTATACACTTTAAGAGTACCAAAATGTCGCCTGAGTTCGTTGGCCAGATGATTTCATCGAAAAACAACAAAATTATTCAAATTTTTAGTTTTTAAAAATTTCCAAAATTCGCATTTTTCAAAAAAGAAATTTTTTTTTCGAAAATTACGAGTAAAAATAAACACTTTTTTCATCTGACAATTTTTAATAGCGATTAAAACAAAAAAGTTATACCACTTTTTTTAAAAAAAGACAAAAAAATGACAAAAACGGTTGAAAAATGGGTAAAATGCAGAGCAAAATTACTTTATTTTGAAAAACTATGTTCAACTATGTATTATTTCTGTTTGAATCACCTTAAATTAACGTATATTACAGTAACTTACTCATAAAATACGGAATTTTTGTTTTTTTAAATTTTAATGAAAAATTTGTTTTTACATTCTTATCATAATGAGAAAGTATTACATTTGGGCGATTTTAAGCATTCTCTAATTCCAGTAAATCTTGACGTTTTGAGACTTTCTGATGCCGAAAAAATGGGTCCTAAAAAAATGTCTGTCTGTAGACAAAATTTGGTTCGACGATAACTTGAATAAATTTTAATGAATCGACTTCAAATTTGGTATATACTTTAAGTGTACCAAAATGTCGCCTGAGTTCGATGGCCAGGTGATTTCGTCAAAAAAACAATAAAATTATCCAAATTTCGTTAAAATATATCAAAATTTTCGGATTAAAATTCTATGTACAACATTTTAACTATCATAGGTAGCTCAGTTATATTGTATGTAAAGTGAAGGTGTATATCGATATAACTATTTTTTTGAACCTTTTTTGTTTAATATTGTGCACGTCGTAAATAAAAGATTGGTATTTTAATGAAGAAAATTTAGATTAATGTTATTATAATGGTGCAATATTGGCAAACACCATTGGCCTCATGCACCCCAAAAATTTCGACATGATAACAGCATTATCAAGAATTTTTTTTCTCTTTAAGATTAGATTTATGCTATTTTGAATTTTCTTTAATAATTCCTCTAAATCTGCAAGTTTTGCTATCGCTTTTTTCTAATTTTCGAGCGTGAAACGCGAGTGCCGTGATGAGAATGTTATCCTTAAAGTCAAAGTACTTTAAGAAAATTAAATGTTTAAAAAATTTCACTTACATCCATTGTACACAAATTTTTTAGGAATTAAAAAAAGGGCGATACCTCCTATAAAATTAAATTTTGTTGTTGCTTTAAAAATTGATTTACTATAAAGTTATTTTTTTAATATTTTCAATTAATTTATTCGTTTACTCAATAGAAATTAATTTGAAGAGGAATAACTTATTTTAATAAATAATCTGGGTTTGTTGATTTCGTTAATTACAAAGAACTGGTCAATCAACGGCGCAAAATTAACGAACTAAGTCTGAACAGCTGCAGTGCCGCCCTTTTTTTTTCTCGATAAAAAATTTATTCTAATACCTTTAAACCTTACCTATTTGTATAATTTAATTCAGCGCATTTTAATATATAATACTAGTTCTTCCTAATAAATTATACAAAACAGGTCATTTACATAAAGCTTCCACCTTAAAGTAACTACTTTTGTACTTATTTAAACTCAGCGTGTAATTAAATTTACTCTTTTTAATAAAATTAATAAAAAAAATTTCTTTCTATTACAGGTATCACTTCAATATTTAGTTAAATGAACTAAAAAATCTGAAACTACTACAAAATCTCATTCTACCAAACTGATTCTTGGGTCATTCAAGTACTTTCTGATAGAATAATTAATACAAGTTTTAAATGAAATTCATGAATTTTGGAACTATACAATTTAGATAAAAAGTAATTAATGATAATAGGTTATTTAATTGTAAAAGACAAACGGAGCGTGTAGCGCAACGTAAGAAAATGCGCGCGAAGCGCGCATCAATATCGGACCGCGAAGCGGGACGATCGTTCTACGCGCGCCCCGAGGCGCGCTCAATTATGCGAGCGAAGCGAGCTCCTACGCGCGAAGCGCGTGATGAGAATGTGGCCGCCCCCGTAGGGGGCTGCCGGATTTTTTGATCAATAATTTGTAAAAGAGAATATTATAAACAAAATATTTTATTGTTTTTGTCAAGAAAAATATTTTTTTTTCTTTAATATAAGGTAATTGCCTCAGTCATTGGCGGCCTTCTATAATATTAAGCAATACGAAAAAACTAGCATATTTTGCAGACGATTATTAAATTTTACAACATTTATTACAAAAATCGAGTATTGAAATGAGGAGCAAGTTTTCACAACCTGATAAATCCATATTTTCTTATTTCGAGAAATTCAAACAAATGACTTTCCACACATAACCACTAGAGTTAATTTTAAAATAAAAAATTTATAATAATTTATTTCTATAACAATGTTTTGATATTGTAATATTCATTATTGTTCAATAATACTGATGTCAC
Organism: Leptopilina boulardi; assembly: GCF_019393585.1. Taxonomy (NCBI): domain Eukaryota; kingdom Metazoa; phylum Arthropoda; class Insecta; order Hymenoptera; family Figitidae; genus Leptopilina; species Leptopilina boulardi. The sequence continues at coordinate 1,865,948 of NW_026137948.1, read as the reverse complement.
GTCGTTGTTCGTACTCCGTACAATTTATTCTTTTTTATTGTTCTTAAGTTTGTGCGGTTCTAAATTTTGTGGTGTCAGTAAAAGTGTTTGGAGCGGGGAACCGGTTTCTGACGTTTGTTTAAATTTTTGCTTACTTTTTGTGGCATATTTCGACGATTTATAACACCGATCGTCCTTTTTCCACCTGAGTGTACCACGTGTTTTTTTTACGATACGTAATTATATTTCTATTTACCGTGGTTGATTGTGTCTGCATATTCAGAGTGCATTATTTTTAATTTTTGACTGGTTTGTTGACACGAATTTTTTATTTTTTTTACAAAGTTCATTCATAAAGGTGTTAATAACTATATTTGAAGTTATATTTGAATTTATTTTTCTTTTGGCCTGTAGTCCTTCGTCTGTGGGTTTTTGTTTTTGTGTAAACCTCATAGCTGAATCATGGACAAGGACACAAACTCGCAAGGTAGTGATAACAGTTCCAGCTTAGTTATTACGATTCCTAGAGATGGCTCTTCTAGTACGATTTCTACATCAATTTGCCCAGTATGTAAAGGCAATGCGAAAGTCGCTAATGCTACTCTGTGTCCCAAGTGTAGCACTCCCTACCACTCATCTTGTGCCCTCAAATACTCTACGAATCCGGACGGTGGATTTAAGAAGTGCTGCGGCCCACCATCCCCTCTACCTACTGCTACTACACTCTCGTCTACTCCTTCTCCGCATGATGACTTACGAATGCTCATAAGGGAAGAAATGAAACTTGTTCGTGAGACTTTTTCGTCGGAATTTCGCAATTTAGATACGTCAATTTCGAATTTGTCTACAGAGATTAAAGCAGTAAATGCAAAGATTGATGCCTGCGCGTCTGAATCACATGAGACCGTCTTGCGTGTGAATGCTTTGGAGGATAAAGTCGAGGAAATTATTGAAGGTAATTCATCACCTAATAACAATTTTGATTCGTGTTTGACGGAAGTCGAAGACCGCCTGAGAAGGCGCAATAACTTAATTATATATGGTCTGACCGATCATGATCCATCAATTTTTCCGAACTTTCACGAAACTGATCTTGAAGTAACAAAGTCCCTCTTTGCTTCTTGTATAAAAAATTCTTCCTTCGACAATATAAAAGTTTGGCGTATTGGCAAGTTTTCTACTATTCAAACTAAGCACAGACCACTGAAAGTTATTTTTTCAAATGACACTATGCCTTCACAGATACGCACAGCTTTCGTGACCCTCAAGAAATCTGCGCACCTTCCTCCAGAGTTTGCAGAAGTGTCAATCGCTCCCGACAGAACAAGGAATCAGCAGACAGAGTATCAACGAGCCAAACAGGAGTTAATAGCAAGAATTGCTCAAGGAGAGAAGAACTTGAAGATTGCTTACCGTCTCGGATTTCCCACCATCATAACATCATAAAGAACTTGATTCATTTTTATTACCAGAATACCCGTGGCATAAACTCTAAACAATTATTTTTTGAATGTTTTCCTGATTTTCATTTTTATTCGATTTTTGTTATCTCCGAGACCTGGTTAAAACCGCATGTTCAATCTGAGGATTATTTCGATTCATCTCTCTTTAATGTATTCCGTAGAGATCGTTTGTATGGAAAAGGCGGTGGTGTCTTGGTAGCGGTAAGTTCTGATTTCAAAACTACAAGCATTGAGACCTCAGCTCTAAATTGTAATAAAAATAGTATTGATTTACTCGGTTTAATTGTTATTAAAAATACCCTTACCTTTTTACTTCTTGCAATTTACATACCACCAGATATTTCAGTTACTGATTTTTCATCATTTTTCTCTGAACTTGAATCTTGCCACCTACTATCTGCCTACCCTGTAATTATTATTGGTGACTTTAATTGTCCAAACTTTTTCCATTTTTCAGTGACACAATCAAATGATTCAAAATCGCTTATCCTGAATAGTTTTTTAGAAATGCATAAATTGAATCAATGTAATTTTATTTTTAATTGTTCTAATAAACTTCTTGATTTGGTATGTGCCACTGAACAATGCATTATCACTAAAGCTAACTATCCACTGGTTCCCATAGACAAATATCATCCTCCTCTTGCTATTGACATCAAATTTGCCTCTACACATAAGTATTGTCAGTCTAATTTTAATTTTAAACCCGCCCCAACTTCTTCCCATACCAATTTTAATTTTCGAAAGGCAGATTTGCCAGGTCTCTACGTTTATTTGTCTAACATCGATTGGTCACACCTGAACCTATTTTCCGATGTAAATCTAGCATGTAGTGAATTTTTATCCATTATTAATGAGGCTTTTTGTAAATTTATTCCGCGCTTTAAACAATCTTTTACACATAAGCGTCGTTTTCCACCGTGGTTTGATCAATCGATTATAGACGATATTAATATTAAACATGCTTTGTTGAAAAAACGCGAGTTCGCTCATGACTACTACGACACACAGCTCAGAATTGTTTCAGCATCTCTACACAAACGTATTAAAAAAAACCATACTTTGTACATTAAATCCGTTGAGAATAGTCTCAAGTCTAATCCAAGGGAATTTTGGCAGTTTGTTAACAGAAATAAGAAAAAAGCTAAAATGCCTGAAATTATGTTTTTTAACGATGTCACGTTGGACACTCCTGATTCTATTGTTAATGCTTTTGCTGATTTATTTTCTAGTCATACTAGAGCTACTATTAATCCTAATGACAGCCCTGTTTCTGTTGACAACGCCGATTACTTTGGTAATGATTTGTTTTTTCTTGATTATGAACGAGTGCTTAAGGCTGCAAAGATGTTAAAACCTAATTTCATTTCGGGCCCAGATAATATTCCAAGTTTTATAATTAAGGACTGTGCAACTATCTTGGTAAATCCTCTAACTAAAATTTTTAATATTGCTTTAAAAACTGGAATCTTTCCTCATGCATGGAAAGCTGCTAAGATTATTCCAATTTATAAGGCCGGGGAGAAGTCACTTATAACTAATTATAGACCTATCGCTATTATTCAGAATTTTGCTAAAGTTTTTGAACGTGCCATTCTTAATATAATTCAAACTGTTTTATCAGAAGTGATAATTGATGAACAACATGGATGCATTCGTAATCGATCTACTATAACCAATTTAACCATTTTTACTCAAATCGTCAATTCAGCACTACAGCAAGGTCTACAGGTCGACGTTATTTATTTGGACTTCTCTAAAGCTTTTGATACGATTAAACATGATATTCTTTCTTCTAAATTGTCTAATATTGGTTTGCCTCATAACCTTAAAATTTTAATTTTAAACTACCTTTTAAATAGATCACACCGAGTGTCAATAGGTCAATACACTTCTTATACATTTTTTCCTCATTCAGGTGTACCACAAGGATCCTCATTGGGATCGCCTCTTTTTAGTATTTATATCAACGATATCGATCAAACAGTAGATTCTTATATTTTAATTTTTGCAGATGACGTTAAACTTTTTCGTATTATACATGGCCCCGCCGACTCAATTTCTCTTCAAAATGATTTATCTAAAATTGTTTCATGGTCTACTTCTAATTGCTTGCCTCTAAATATATCAAAGTGCCATGTCCTGTCTTTTACTAGAAGTAGTAACCCTACTTATACTACTTATAATATTAATAACACCATTCTTGAGAGAGTGTTTTCAACTTGTGACCTCGGTGTCATCTTTGATGACAGGTTATCCTTTAATGAACAGATTTCCAAGGTAGTTGCATCAGCTTCGAAAGCTCTAGGTTTTCTTTTCAGAGCCACGAAATCTTTTCAAAATCGATCAACTTTAACTACACTGTATAATTCGTTTGTTCTTTCTCGTCTTACCTATGCTTATGTTATTACTAATCCATGTTTTCAAAAATATAATGACGAGCTCGAGAAAGTACAGAAAATTTTTTTGAAATATCTCGCATTTAAATCTGATGGCGTATATCCGGCGCGTGGCTCTGATTATAAATGTTTGTGTAAGAGATTTAATTTCCGGCCTATTGAGGAAAAACGAATTTTGTCAGCAACTATTTTCTTATTTAAAGTTCTTAATTCTCAATTATATGCACCTTCGATTCTGTCTACGATCAACTTGCGTATTCCAAGAATTGTTTCGCGCAATTTTGAACCTTTTTATCTCACACCCCCGACATGTGTGATTGGCTACACTGAACCGATTTTTTTTGCATGTAAACATATTAATCAACTGTATGCGAAAATGAGACCGGATTTAGACATTTTTTTTTCATCTCTTAAAGAATTCACTACTACTCTCGAATACTACATTGATAATTATATAAATGAATAACACCAAATGGCATGGCGACGTGACATTGTTTCGTACTCTTTTAGAATTTTTCTTTTTATAGTTCTTAAGTATTTTTGTAACATCTTTTCGTTACCCATTTATAGTCCTTATTAATAGGATTGCGGGATCTGGAGTTGTAATAAATAAATAAATAAATAAATAAATATTCAAGACGTTATGTTTCTAATTGAACTTTGTCATAATTGAGTGATTTACAGGTTTTGGTAATTTTTTCTAATATAAAACATTCAAATTGTAAATCATTTTGGTTATGTCAATAAGTTTTTAAATAAAAAATTTGTAATTAATAAATTTTTTTTCTTAAATTTAACAGTGACAGATCGATTTGTGAGGTCCTTAAAATATTAAATTTATGGTTATCTCCATTTTTTTGAAAAATGGATTTATCAAGTTTTGAAAATTTGCTCCTTAAATAAGTACTACTTTTTATTTAAAAAAACAAGCAGGGTGCCAACCACTGAGAAAATGTCAATGACTGGAGCATTTATACCCTATTTGGTAATATATTAACGTTTAATAAAATAATTTTTGTATTACAAAAACATCATACAAAATAATTTCTCAAAGTTCAAGGAGATTTTACCATTAAATAAGACATTTTTATTTTTTAATATCTTCGAATTGATTGCTACATATTTAAAATTATTTTCACATTCTTAATAATTTAAATTCATTATATTTTCTAATGAATTATATAAACTACAAATTTTCTTTTTACAGTTTAATTATATTTTTTATAAAGAATTATATAGTAATATAACCTGAAATTATAATTAATCAAAAATTGAAAGTTAAATAAAAGTTAAATTGAAAGTTCTCATAGGGCAATCGTAGGGTTCTTGTTATTCTTCTCACTATTAATCATTAAAACTAATTTTTGAGAAAAACAAGCGTCACCAAAAACGTCAGGGGTGCTATTCTCGAAATGAGTTCCGTGCACGAATCGAAGACTTTCGAATAACTTTGTCGAAAACTGTATTCTCGAACTGTTCACTAGGCGTTTGTAGACGAAACGATTCGAGTGAAATACAACGAGTGGTCTTAACCACTCGAAGCAACAGTTTCGTGTTCGAATTTTGGTACTGCTCATGCGCAGTAGTATTATTTAATAATATTATGTACACATATTAAAAGGGATTCAAAGTTTCGAATTGTTATAAGTGTAAGAAGTGTAAATAATTATAAGTTAAATTTCATTTAATTTCTAAATATAAGGTAAGTTTGACGTGGACGTTAATATTTGATCCGATAGTAGATAAAAAAAAATTTAAACCTACATAACCACAAAAAACTTAAATAAAGGTAAAAGGAATTTGAACTAATAATTAAAAAGTAATCAAATTAAAAATTGGAAATAAATTTTTCATTAATTATTTTTATCAAAAACTGAAATGATATTTATATTGATTAATTTTTCTTTCGTTTATGCGTACTATATGTAAAATCAATTATAGAGTTTCATTCATAATAATAATAATAATAATAATAATAATAAAACATCATGTCGAAGTAATTTCATTGGTTCAAAAAAATTACACTGGAAAGTCACTAGAAATAAACGACGGCAACACTGTACAACCTATTCGTCTACGAACGATCGTCGAACGAAGTTTCGAATGGTGCTCGAGAATACGGTTGTTGCTTCGTGCACGAAACTTACCCATCGAATTTGCTCGCATACGAACAATATTCGAATGATTTCGAGAATACGACCCCTGGACCTAACTAGAATTCTGCATTTTTCCCTATCAGAAACATACCAAATTTTAGTTTTCGATAAGGAAACTTAGGGAAACTTCTCCACGGGAATGCTTTAGTGTACGTAGCGGATTTTTTTTTGGCAATAGATTTTTTAAAAAAAATTTCTCCATAAAAATCGACTTTTTTCTCTAAATAGCTGCCAAATCCACAAAAATTAATATTTTTAAAATATCCTACGTACTCTAAAGCTAAATCTATTACAAATTCAGAAATTTGAATTTTTGTTCTAGATTAAACGGTTTAACCGGAATCTTGCCCACCGATTGGCCCTGCAGAGAAACGAGTGTGATGTATGAGTGTGTCTCTCATTCCGCTAGGAGGAGCGGTGAGTGCGCGGTTAAATTTAAATTTATAATACAAATTAATTTAATAATAATTTATATTATATATTGGCAAGCAACATGGGCAAAGAAATTCGCGTAAATAATATTTCTTTCCATGATAAATCTTACTAAGATTAAGATAATAAAATGCAATACCATTGTATTTTATTGGGCTGAGGAAACGAAAATAAGAACTCTTATTTTACTTTTTATATATTTAGAAGATTGAATCTAAAACCTTCAATTTAATATTTATCACGTACTGGAAATTCCGCAAATTACTTTATAGTTTTATAACTATAATCCGTTTCCTAAAGATACTCTAGAATCATAAAAAATTAGAGAAATCGCTCAGAGGCTCATAAATAATAAAAATGGTTTCTTGTTTTCGTCGCCTCTGCCACACCACCGGAAAACTGCATACCTAAGGCTAAATTTCCTTTCCAATAAGAGGGCTGAGTCCAACTCTAGCAATGAGTTAAGGGAAGGGGCAACATGCCTCCCACTCCAACATGTAAGGGGCCCTTTGGGCCCCAGGTCAGGATAGACGACGACGAGCTAGTTTTTGTAAGTTAGATTCTCGCCAATTTTCGAACAGCGAACATACGATCTTAAAACCGAACGAATATTGTTGACTTAATAAAATAAATCGAAGTCCGTTTAATTATAGCAATTTACCTGTTTCTTTTTTATTTATAAAAAACCTTTTACCTAAATTTCACAATAATAATAATCAAATTTCTTCGCAGGAGTTGAGTTTTAACTCTTAAAGGCCTTTCTCCAATATATTCCTAAATTTTTTCGTTGCGTAACTGACGCATTGATTCGCAAGCGCAGTGACGTCATCAAAGCATTGATACCAATCGCGAACAAAAAGTTTGGTTTATGTTCCTCTTCTCCCTGTTTCCCAACTTTACAATTTTTAAAATGCAAATGTTTCTGGACGGCTTTTAATAATTTAACTAGCGTCATATCCTCTCTCGCTAACGCTCGCTCGGTTGAAATTGAACTCATTATTGTTTACTTATTTCAGTTCATTCATATGTATTTACTCTATTTTTTAAATTAATATTATAATAAATTTATTATTATCTTTAAGTTTTATATTTTTAAGAAATCTTTAATACTTTTCATAAATAAATAATTTATTTTTATGAATATAATGATTTGTGTTTTGTTCTACATTAGTTTTTTTATGACTATAAAACGGTTGAAATATAACAAATTTTAAAAATGTTATTTTCTAAAACCCATTTTGGATTTTTAGAAATAACTATCATATTCGTAATCCTGAAAACCCTCAAGTAACAACTTTCAAGCAATTCCAATCAGAATTAATTTTATATAGGTTATTAATTATTTATCAGTATGGGCTAACTTTCCATGGTTAAATTTACTTTATTTTATTGTTTTAAATATAATATAATTATAATTATTATATTATTATTATTATTATATAATAATTTTATTGTTTGTAAATAAAGTACGTATAATGACTATATTACAAAAGTTTATAATAAAACACTATTATTTAATAACTTATGTTACTAACATAAAAAAATGATTAAATTTTTCTGTAAACTACGTTATAAAAAACATGTTTACATTATAATAATAAAGAACATTATAATAATAAACATATTTTTAAGAAAACTTTTAATACTTTTCATAAATAAATAATTTATTCTAACAAATATTTTTGGTTGTTTCAAAGAATTTATTTTTTTTAGTTTTCACTAAACTGTCTTCGGGAATTATGCTACCTCTGTTTTTTCGATGATTATAATACGGTTTAAATATCTATAAATTTAAAAAATGTTATTTCCTGAAAGTCATTTTGAATTTTCAGAAACAAATATCATAAATTTTAATCAAAACTCTTTTTATGGGTAATTCATGAATTATTTAACAATATTGGCTAACTTCACATAGTTTAATGTAATTTAATTATATATAAAGTAATTCATGTGTCTTGTTTATTAAAAAAAAAATATTTTAATTAATAATATAATAGATTTTTGAAAAAGATAATTCATTATTTTGTTTAAATTTTAGATTTTTAATAATATTTTTTAATACTTTTTACAAATATTTAAAAAATTATTATTTGCCATTGTTGGCAGCGCTGGAAAAATATTAAGAAAAAATTAAATTAATATTTCTGCTATTCAAAATACAGCAGCGCCTTTGCTGGCAGCGCTGTAATAATGCCTCCTTTTGGCTATTGAAAAAAAATATTTAAGTTGAGTTATCATTTTTATACATTAGTTCATTTAAAGAAGTAAAAATTTATGAAATTTAAAAAACAACAGCGCCTTTGTTGGAAGCGTTGGAACTATATAAAGAAAAAATTAAAATAATATTTCTGATATTTAAAATATTGTAGCGCCTTTGCTGGCAGCGCTGTAATAATGCCTCTATCTGGCTATTGAAATAAACATTTAAGTTGAATTTTAATTTTTATACATTAGTTTATTTAAAATAAATAAAAATTCACGAAATTTAAAAAACAGCTGCGCCTTTGCTGGCAGCGCTGTAATGGTGACTCCCTAAGGTTATTCAAAAAAATAATAATTAATAATTTATTAAGTTAAAATTTGTAAGATTTGTATTAATTTAAAGTGAAATTAATTAAATAATTAAATTTTAAAATGTAAGGTGAGTGTCTGTTTCCTGTCAATTTCAGTGCTCGATTATTCATTAATTTTGAGAAAAAGTTTAGAGAAATCCTTGAAAAAAATATTAATTCTTAATAAATAATTAATAAAGTGTTCACTTTTGTTATTATTGTACTCTGAAATAGAGTTTAATGTTAATTAAATCACAAATGTTAATTGTCTTATTTGTGATGGGTGATTTTATCGGCGAAATCATTAATATGCGCAAGTTCCCCGTTGGACGCATAGATGGCGCATGTTTTTACTCAAAATGCTTGTCGTACGAGTCTATTAGTCTCGTTTGTTGATTTTTAATAGTGACAGTTTCGCAGATACTGCAGTTTGATTCGTGCTTTGATTGATATTTATTTTTATTGACAATTATTTTCAGATCGCTAAATATATTGCAAATACATAAATTATAATATATGTGTATAATAAAATAAAAAATAAGAAATATATAATCGTAATATGCTATGAACGGAGATTGTCAAGTTCTAACTAATTGATGTATAGAAACTCAAACATGTAAAATAAATAGATCTAATGCAGAAGAAGAATCGAACTTAAAACCTACGGGTAAAGGGGTTAGTACCACATCTTTTTTAAAGAAAATCGATTTTCTATAAACTGCATATTCTTGTAGTAGATATATGTAGAAATGGTATGGTAACTATTATTTTGGTTAGAAACTTCAGTAACATATCGAAAAATGGGGTACAATGTAAAAGTACAATGTATGCTTTTATATATATTTATATATATGGGGCATTTCATTTGAAAACGATCAGTCATGACTTAGATTTTTTTAATATTTCGTTTTTTTGTATTGTTTGGGGACTTAAATAAGTGTGCAAAATTTTAATTAAAAATCTTAAGTTTTTTTGAAGTTATTTACATTAACAAATTTAAGATACTTTTTTTCCTTTTCGCTATAACTTTTTCATTTTTCTTTGTACAGAAAAGTGTTTTCAATGTTTATTCTTCAAAAATTGTTGAATTTTAAGAAAATGATTTTTATTTTTAATATTTTATAATTTTTATATTATTTATTTAAAAAAATTTTTTTTTTATTAATGTTTAAACCTGTTATCGGGCTAATTTCGATCTTAAAAAAATCATGAATATTCTTCAATATTATACAAATTACATATTAAAATTTGGTGAATGCATTATGTTTAGTTCTCTAGAAAATTTTTTTTGAAATTTACCGTGCATGGCTCTATCGGCGCGCAGCATGGGATCTAACCCAAGCGTTGACCGATGCGACTGCTAGAGCCATGCACGGTAAATTTCAAAAAATTTTTTCTCGAGAACAAAACATAATGCATTCACCAAATTTTAATATGTAATTTGTATAACATTGAAGAATATTCATGATTTTTTTAAGATCGAAATTAGCCGGATAACAGGTTTAAACATTAATAAAAAAAAAATTTTTTTAAATAAATAATATAAAAATTATAAAATATTAAAAATAAAAATCATTTTCTTAAAATTCAACAATTTTTGAAGAAAAAACATTGAAAACACTTTTCTGTACAAAGAAAAATGAAAAAGTTATAGCGAAAAGGAAAAAAAGTATCTTAAATTTGTTAATGTAAATAACTTGAAAAAAACTTAAGATTTTTAATTAAAATTTTGCACACTTATTTAAGTCCCCAAACAATACAAAAAAACGAAATATTAAAAAAATCTAAGTCATGACTGATCGTTTTCAAATGAAATGCCCCATATATATATATATATGGGACGTTTCACGTCAACCGGCCAAGAGCTCCATCCAAAATTCTAATCAACGAAAATCAACTTATTACGGCTCAAAATAATCGTCAGCTCATACTGCTTCGAATAAAAAGTGGCGAATTAAAAAATTCAAAATGGCGTCCTTACTGTACCATGTTTTGCAAATTTTTTTACTAATTCAGCAAACAAATGTATTAATTACCTTGAGAAAATAATTGCAACTTGTTAGATAATGGGTCACTCTTATGTTTCTGGGGTCGCTGATTACGAATCTAAAGTCAGATTTAAAAAATTTTCAAAATTCAAGATGGCTGACCCAATATGGCGGCCATTTTTATTAAAAATTGATCAGATTCGCTTGAAACTTGCTACTCGGGGGTTTTTGGGGTCGCTGATTACGAATATAAAGTCAGATTTTAAAAATTCAAAATGGCGGATCCAATATGGAGACCAAAATTTTTCAAAAATTATCAGATTTGCTTGAAACTTTTTACTCGTAGGTTTTTGGGGTCGCTGATTACGAATCTAAAGTCAGATTTTAAAAATTTTCAAAATTCAAAATGGCGGATCCAATATGTCGACCAAATTTTTATTAAATTAATCAGATTTGCTTGAAATTTGTTACTCGGGGGTTTATGGAGTCGCTCATTACGAATCTAAAGTCATATTTTAAAAATGTTCAAAATTAAAAATGGTGGATCCAATATGGCGACCAAAATTGTTAAAAAATTATCAGATTTGCTTGAAACTTTTACTCGGGGATTTTTGGGGTCGATGATCACGAATCTTACGTCTAACTTTTAAAAATCAGGTCACAGAAAATCAGAAAAATTGGATGGATTCGCTCAAACCTTGTTATTTAGTTTTGAGCTATAGTCTACACTCGAGCCCTACTTAAGAGGACCAATTTAAGCGGACTCGTTTATTGTTCGCTTCTTATTTTTTGGGAATTTTCGTAGTCCGCTTGAGCGGACGACGCACCAGAACAGTTCGCTTTATAAGCGCTCGAGTGTATGTGTATCATTTGTTTACAATTTAAGCACAACTGAAACTTTCAAATATTCTCAAATTGAATTTCAAAAACTGTCCTTAACTCTAAAAACCTTAACCTCAAAAATCAGCCTCATTACATTTAAGTTTATAAATGCAAACAAATTTTACAATTTCATCCGCCATATTGGCTCAACCATTTTGAATTTTTAACAACTTTTACATCTGAATCGTGATCTGTGACCTGATTTTTAAAAGTTGACGTAAGATTCGTGATCATCGACCCCAAAAATCCCCGAGTAATAAGTTTCAAGCAAATCTGATAATTTTTTAACAATTTTGGTCGCCATATTGGATCCGCCATTTTGAATTTTGAAAATTTTTAAAATCTGACTTTAGATTCGTAATCAGCGACCCCAAAAACCCACGAGTAACAAGTTTCAAGCAAATCTGATAATTTTTGAAAAATTTTGGTCTCCATATTGGATCCGCCATTTTGAATTTTTAAAATCTGACTTTATATTCGTAAGCAGCGACCCCAAAAACCCCCGAGTAGCAAGTTTCAAGCGAATCTGATCAATTTTTAATAAAAATGGCCGCCATATTGGGTCAGCCATCTTGAATTTTAAAAATTTTTTAAATCTGACTTCAGATTCGTAATCAGCGACCCCAAAAACATAAGAGTGACCCATTATCCAACAAGTTGCAATTATTTTCTCAAGGTAATTAATACATTTGTTTGCTGAGTTAGTAAAAAAATTTGCAAAACATGGTACAGTAAGGACGCTATTTTGAATTTTTTAATTCGCCACTTTTTATTCGAAGCAGTATGAGCTGACGATTATTTTGAGCCGTAATAAGTTGATTTTCGTTGATTAGAATTTTGGATGGAGCTCTGGGCCGGTTGACGTGAAACGTCCCATATATATATATATATATATATATATATATATATATAAAATAAAAATTATAGAAATATAAATATATATCAAAGTACACACACACTTATATATATATATATATATATATATATATATATATACATAAAAGCATATACCCGGTTGAAAAAACTTGCACATGATCGCGCTCCGATCTTGTAGATGAATTGGAACAACGATCTTGTACAAGAACATGCATACCCCCACAGCAGCCAATCTTTACTAAAAATTTCGTAAAGATTTCCTTGAAATCTTGGGAATATTTAATTGCAAAGTTTAAGGGGTTAGGGGTAGTCAGAATTTTCAAAAAATCAAATTTTTTTTTTTGCATTTTCGTTAAGTAAAATATCTTAAAAATAATCTCTGAAAATTTCAAGTTAATCCGATAATTCGTTTTTAAGTTATTCGACAAATAACAAAGAGAGCTCGGGCCTTTTAAAGCGCTCGGGAGCGCTTGCAGCTAGTGTCAGCTGCAAGAAATCGGCTTTTAGGGTTCTATTGTCATCGATGAACTTAGACTTGGGTATATGTAGTAGTACCTAAATTAATATGGCCCAGGAATAGATGACTCGGTGTAAGTAATTTAATAATTCGTTTTTTTGTACGTAAATCTAGTGTGAAACTAAACGCGTTTTTCTCAAAACTATGTTTTTTGAACTGGTGACAACTATAACTCGAAAACCGCTCAGTCGATTTTAATGAAATTTATACAGCTTTTAGAATACATAATAAACTCGGGCCTGATCGAAGGATTTTTTTTTTTGAAAAATTTCGATTTTTTAAGACCAATTAACTGTTGATTTTTTCCCAAAAATCTAGACAAAAATTTCCTGAGGCCGCCATTTTGTTAATTTTTGAAAAAAAAAAATCCTTCGATCAGGCCCAGGATTATTTATTTATAAAACTAATTTTTTTTATCCGATTGATTTCTGATTAATCTCCAAGGACTTATGATTGTCACCGCAAGGACCTTTTTTTGGAACTGGGTTAACACAAACAGCTGTAACTTCGGAAATAAAAATTTTTTTTTTTTTAAATTTTCGTGACTTCAAGTCAAAACATTGTTTAATAATACCATATTACTACTTTTGTAAAATAAAATTATTTAATAGCAAAAAAAAATACTGAAAATTCTCATTTTTTCGTGCCTCTGACTACCCCTAACCCCTTAATGAAAATTGCATAAAGATTTAAATCTCCCACCAAAATAAATATTTGGCGTAAAAGTTGACGAAAAATTTAAATGAAATTTTCAGGAAATGTTCGTCGCAAAAATTGAGTAAAAATTTAAATGAAATTTTCAGGAAATGTTCGTCGCGAAAATTGACTGAACATTTAAATTAAATATTCATTAAAAATTTATAGCGGAAGTTGAGTGAAAATGTAATTTAAATATTCAGTCAATTTTTGTGAGGAACATTTCCTGAAAATTTATATTAAATTTTCAGGAAATGTTGGACGGAAATATCTGTAAAAAATACAAAAATAATATTTAAGAAGTATTAATATTATTATTATTATTATTATTAATAATATTAATAATAATAATAATAATAGATAGATAGATAGATCTTTATTATTATTATCAATAAAAAAAATTTACTATCTGGGAATAAAAATAAAATAAATAATATACAAACATTCTTGCTCTGCTTTGATGCTTTGTTTCACATTGAATCAAGCACTGCATGCTTGTTGAGCAAGAACTTTTGAAAACAAATTGTGGGGTGCTGGGGATTGAACCTACGTTCGCCGTGCGCTAGCTAAAGACCCTAACCACTACACTACAGATATCTGGCTGAGAAAAAAAAATCTTCCACAGGCTCTACAACTTGCTGATAGAAAAATAATCTTACTTATCGACCTAAAAGGGCGGGCTCATTTAAAAAGGTTTTCACGGAGATATTTGAATATTCTGAATATTCACATTGCAGGTGAATATAAAAATTAAAAGTGAATCGAAATAATACTGTAAAATCATGACTGAAGGTCATGTGAAAAGGTTATTATAAAATTAATTATTTTTTTAAATATTATCTATTAATTAAAAATTCACAAATTTGCGAAAATTAATTTTAAAATTTTTTATTTATTAATAAACAATTATATTAGTATTGTTAAAGACAAGAAAAAGCGTTTTAAAAATAATTAAGAAAATAATTTCAATATATTAAAATAAGAAATGAAAGTGAACACAAAAATTCTATTTTTTAAACATTTAAATAAAAATTATTATTCAAAAATTATTTATTAGAATTAAAAATGTATTAATTAATGAAAAATTAATTTTTAAATATTTTATTTTTTGTAAAAGATTGTGGCCTTTACAAAATGGTTTTTAAAGTTGAAATACAATTTTTTAAAAATTAATATTTCGATTCGAAATAAAATTGACTAAATAAACAGAAAAAAATGCTTGTAATATGTTTATTTGTGACAATTTGTAAAATTTAATTATTTACAAAATGTTGAATTACAATTCTTTAAAAATTCGTTTTTTTAAATTTTACTAAAATAAATTAAAAATTCGTTTTTTTAAATTTTACTAAAATAAATTAAAAATTAATTATTTTTGAAAATTCAATTATTTTGAAAAAAATTGAATTAAAATATTTTTTAAAATCTATTTTTTTTAAATACCTACTTTAAATAAAAAAAATTTAAATACATACAAAAAAATTATATTACTTAGAACTAGGATAAGTAAATTAAACAATTAATATAAACACATTTATTAAAAAATTTAAGTAAACACAAAAACATATAATATAATTCTTAAAAATTAATTTTTTTATTAGTTATTACATTTTTAATTATAATAAATAATTTTTGAATAATAATTTTGATTTAAATGTTTAAAAAATAGAATTTTTGTGTTCACTTTCATTTCTTATTTTAATATATTGAAATTATTTTCTTAATTATTTTTAAAACGATTTTTCTTGTCTTTAACAATACTAATATAATTGTTTATTAATAAATAAAAAATTTTAAAATTAATTTTCGCAAATTTGTGAATTTTTAATTAATAGATAATATTTAAAAAAATAATGAATTTTATAATAACCTTTTCACATGACCTTCAGTCATGATTTTACAGTATTATTTCGATTCACTTTTAATTTTTATATTCACCTGCAATGTGAATATTCCCCCATTTTTCGATATGTTACTGAAGTTTCTAACCAAAATAATAGTTACCATACCATTTCTACATATATCTACTACAAGAATATGTAGTTTATAGAAAATCGATTTTCTTAAAAAAAGATGTGGTACTAACCCCTTTACCCGTCGGTTTTAAGTTCGATTCTTCTTCTGCATTAGATCTTTTTGTTTTACATGTTTGAGTTTCTATACATCAATTAGTTAGAACTTGACAATCTCCGTTCATAGCATATTGCGATTATATATTTCTTATTTTTTATTTTTTATTATATAAAAAAAATCCTTAAGAAAAGTCTCTGAGATGTGGTCTAACCACTTAACAACCACTGATCCTACTGTTAATTCCCATATGTGATCCGGTATAAGATCGCTTGTGGTTTATTATATAAGATTCTATACCAAATCTTATAAGGACATCTCATAAGAAGAATCGCATGAATGTCTATATAGGATTCTCGTAATATTTCATGTAGTATCTCATATGAGAAACTATTAGTGATCTTATACGGGATCGGAAGTAACTAACGGAAGTTTCAAAAATACCTTTTCTTTTCATGTGGTGTCTATTATTTTCGGAGGAAAAGAAATTATAACATCGCATATTGTAGAATATCCCTTCTGGACGTCTCATAGATATCCGTTGTTTTTTTGTATTAGATACCTTTTGGATGTCCTTAGGATAATATTGTAAAGTATACTGAGAAAAAAATACTGTTGAATCAAATAGTTCCATGCTATTGAATTTCCCGTTATTGATTCAATAACAATTTTATTGATTGAAAAGTATATTACATAAAACGAAAATATTTAAATCAAAAGTATGGTACTGTAAAATTAATGACATGGTGTAAATTGACGCTATAGTTAATCTATTTATATCAGCAGAATAATTTATTGATTCTTTAACAATTTTTATTTGAAGCATCTAAAATGTAAATTTGAAGAAAATGTGTATAAGTTTGATACATACGAAAAATTATTTACTTCAAAAAGGCGAGCTCTTGGAAACGAATACATATGCTTTTGTTTCAATGAATGGTGTTATTGCGGGCTGCCTATAGCAGATGCTATTGGCGATTCAAACAGCTACACTAGCGCCACAGTTGAACTAACTTAGGCGTGACTCGCTCTAAAGCAGTCTCTGTTGTGACAGTTTATTTCAAATTATTTAATTATTCTGATATTTTTATTGCGTTTGTAAAATAATTTTTAAGCGTTAAATAAAAAAAAATAATTTAAAACACATGGAGTGCTACAGAGCGAGTCACGCCTAAATTAGTTCAACTGTGGCGCTAGTGTAGCTGTTTGAATCGCCAATAAAAATCGTGACACTATGCATTCGAGACATTGATACCCAACTTATTGAAACATTCTTAACTATTGTCATCAAAATAATGACACGACTTATTATTTCAATTAATTAAACTTTTAATTCATTACTCGTGTGCTTTTGTTGTAATAAATGGCATCATTGCGGGCAATCTATATAACAGATTTTTAAATGTAACTATGAAAAGATTTTTTTCCCTTTTTTCTAAAATTTTATTTATATATAATATAAAGTTTATAAATAAAAATTTATAAATTCATAAATATTTTATTTTTTGATTAAGTTAAAAATTTTAAAACCCCATATGATAAGTTCAGCATTATAAAAAAATTTATTTTACTATTTTTCGTATTTTTTCGAAACATAAATCTAAAAATATTCAATTATCAATTAAATTATATTAATATTAATAATACTCTTAATATATTAATAATAATAATATTCTTTTATCTACTTAATACGAAAAAAATATTGAGGATGATATTTGACTGTAAAGTAATCGTTCAATGCTATGAAGCTACTGTTTCACGTTGGACTTTGGTGATTCTAGTCAATCACGAAAGTTAAGCAACGTTGATCGCGGTTAGTACTTTGCGATGGGTGACCACTAAGAAATACCAAGTTTTTCAGGCTTAAAAAAATATGTGTGTGAGTGTGTGTGTATGGAAGAGGAAATTCATTCGATTGAAATATATATATATATATATATATATAGGTGTGTTGTATGCGAGAGTGCAAAATAAAAAAAATAAATATATAAAAGTGTGAATATGAGAAATAATTATAATATATAAAAAATTTGCAAGCTTAGCATATACTTTTGAATTTAAAAACTTCTTTCTTTGATTCAAAAGCATATTCTGTTGATTCAATAAAAATACCTTTACATTAACATAGTTTTCTGTCAATTTAAAAAAAATGCTTATGTTTCAATGACAGTGACACTATCGAATCATTAAAATCGGTGTTTTCAAAACAATGACATATACGTTAGGCAGCCCGATATGACACTATTCAAAGAATCAAACCCATATGTCATTGATACAATAGCATTTTTTTCTCAGTGTGCAGTTGATATTCATATAACATTACAGAGATATCCCCAATATGCTGGTGTTGCAATTTAATAATAGCTTCTAAATGGAAATATAAAATTCTTACCTTATCTTTTAAAAGTAATTCGGCATTCGCAATATCCGATTTCTCCTGCACCTGCTGTTCTATTTCACTTACTCTTTTCTAAGAAAGATATTTAAAAAATCGTGCTTAAAACATTGGTATTCACGTATAATAATTTTTTTCTTATCACTAAGGCAAAAAATTAAGAAGTAAATGTTTATGCAATATTGATGCAACAACTATTTTCTCATTCACAAAGGAAATGATTCAGCAGCAAAATGTGAAGAATTTGGTTTTATGTCAAATTGACTTATTTTCAATCAACTGAGTGATTGCCGTACATGGTGCATAACTCACTGATTGACCAACAGAGTAATTGATTGATTAAATGAGCAACTGACGGATACAAAAAAAGCAGCTTAATGAACTCAGTGTCTTAGTGACTGATTAGTTAAGAGTCTGAATTCTGTAATTTAACAAGCAGTTATTACCTGCAAAGGACATGTATTGCTTGATATTATCATACACTAAAAGAAAAGACTTAAAAAAATTGACAATGTGAGCTAGAATTCTGTTCGTTATTATTGCACTGTGAAATTTTAAGAAGTTAATAGCAAGCAGAGATTATGCCCCCGGCATAATTAAACTCGATAATCATCAGCTCTCTTAACTATAACTCCAAAAGGATACATGTTGGGACTCCAGAAGTTAGTAATTTCAAAATGTATTTAATATAATAGAAAATTGTGTCAAATGTACCATAGATGAATGGTAATTAGTATTAATATTTAGTAATTAGTTAAATTTTTTTTTTATTTGTACTTATTAAAAATGTTATTCTACCCGTGTAGAAAAAACTTCTGGGGTGCCTAGAGTCAAGCCTGACGTAATCTAGAAAGCGTCCAGCATCGCTAGTCTGGAAGATCTAGCTTGGCCCAATTTTGGTGTTACTCAGACACTAGTCAGACCCTGAACAGCGGCACTAGTCTGAAAAGTTTAGACAGACCCAGATCTGATGCTGTCCAGAAAGTCTAGATAACTAAAAATTTTTATTTTGTAATTTATAGACTGTGTCTAGCGATGCTGTTCTGGAAGGCCTAGCCAGACCCAGATCTGGTGCTGGTCTGACCCGTGTAGAAAACTCTTCTGGAACGCCTAGAGTCAAGCCTGACGAACTCTAGAAAGCATCTACCATCGCTAGTCTGAAAGATCTATCTTGACCCAGTTCTGGTGCTACTCAGACACTAATAAGACCCTGAATAGCGTCATTAGTCTGGAAGGTATACCCGGACTCAGCTCTGGTGCTGTCCAGAAGTAATAGATATATAAAATTTTTTATTTCTTGACATGACAACATAATTGATATTAATCGGATTTTTCAATTTGTTCCCAGTGTATATTTAAAACATTGTAGTCTCTCAGTATCTCAATCTGAACCTTTGTCGCCTTACAATTAAAATAGATTAGGTATCTCGCATTTTTAATAAAAAGAACCATTTTAGAAAAAACCTGAAATCTTAATTTCATAACTGGAAATAGATTTCCAAAACTACCAGAAAAAACCGATATACCGATTTACCATACAGGCCTAGACTGATTATAAAAAAGTGTATGCGCTAATAAATGAGGGAGTTTGGAATCAGTGGTATACTTATCGATATTTGAGATTTAGAGAGTACGCATATGATATGTTGAAATAGTCTGTGTTTACATGCTTGCCCTTTCCAGAATGTAGCTAAACGCAACGCAAACGCGACGCATCCCCATTTGCTTAGCATTGCGATGCGTCGCGTTTAGCTCCATTCTGGAGAGGGCCTCTATTTGATTAGCATGAGATGCGTCGCGTCAACGCGACGAGCTCATTGTGGAACCAACTTTAGACTCATTGTTTAACGCAAAACGCAGCGTTCGATCGCAAGCATGTAAACACCGCCTTAAACATTTATATGTATGGAACATCTTTAGAACTTTTTATTACGTATTGCAGTACTCACAATCAGTATTATTACCAATTCATTATAGTCACAAGTTGTACATTAAAAAATCTATTTCAATAAATGTTTTTCTAACTGCCAAATACATATGAATGGGTAATTAATTGTTTCATCCCTAATTCATAAACATTATGGTTAGATATAAATATTTATAGGTACATATAAAAGAATACTTCGTAACTTACTCTTTGCTGACGAACATTTGTTTTCAAATTGACAATACCCCCACAGCACCGAAAAATTCCTGAAAATTTCCTAAAGATTTATTTGCAAACTTCGTAAACTTTAATTGCAAAGTTTAGAGAAAATTGTATAAAGATTTAAATGTTCAAAATGAATAAATGTTTGACGTAAAACTTGACGGAAGATTTAAATTAAATTTTTCAGAAATTTTCGACGCGAAAATTGAGTGAAGATTTAAATTAAAGTTTCGTGAAAATCTAATTTAAATATTCAGTCAATTTTTGTGACGAACATTTCCTAAAAATTTAAATTAAATTTTCAGAAAAGGTTGTACGAAAATATTTGTAAAAAATACAAAAATAATATTTAAGAAGTATTAATATTATTATTAATATTAATAATAATAATACATAGATATATAGATCTTTATTATTATTATTATTGAACCTACATTCGCCGCGCGCTAGCTAAAGACCCTAACCACTACACTACAGATATCTGGCTGAAAAAAAAAAATCTTCCACACACTCTACAACTTACTGATAGACAAGTGATCCTACTTATCGACTCAAAAGTCGATAATATAAAGTTGTAGAGTGTGTGGAAGATTTTTTTTTTCAGCCAGATCTTACTTATCGACCTAAAAGGGCGGGCTCATTTAAAAAGGTTTTCACGGAGATATTTGAATATTCTGAATATTCACATTGTAGGTGAATATGAAAATTAAAAGTGAATCGAAATAATACTGTAAAATCATGACTGAAGGTCATGTGAAAAGGTTATTATAAAATTCATTATTTTTTTAAATATTATCTATTAATTAAAAATTCACAAATTTGCGAAAATTAATTTTAAAATTTTTTATTTATTAATAAACAATTATATTAGTATTGTTAAAGACAAGAAAAATCGTTTTAAAAATAATTAAGAAAATAATTTCAATATATTAAAATAAGAAATGAAAGTGAACACAAAAATTCTATTTTTTAAACATTTAAATCAAAATTATTATTCAAAAATTATTTATTATAATTAAAAATGTAATAACTAATAAAAAATTAATTTTTAAGAATTATATTATATGTTTTTGTGTTTACTTAAATTTTTTAATAAATGTGTTTATATTAATTGTTTAATTTACTTATCCTAGTTCTAAGTAATATAATTTTTTTGTATGTATTTAAATTTTTTTTATTTAAAGTAGGTATTTAAAAAAATTAGATTTTAAAAAATATTTTAATTCAATTTTTTTCAAAATAATTGAATTTTCAAAAATAATTATTTTTTAATTTATTTTAGTAAAATTTAAAAAAACGAATTTTTAATTTATTTTAGTAAAATTTAAAAAAACGAATTTTTAAAGAATTGTAATTCAACATTTTGTAAATAATTAAATTTTACAAATTGTCACAAATAAACATATTACAAGCATTTTTTTCTGTTTATTTAGTCAATTTTATTTCGAATCGAAATATTAATTTTTAAAAAATTGTATTTCAACTTTAAAAACCATTTTGTAAAGGCCACAATCTTTTACAAAAAATAAAATATTTAAAAATTAATTTTTCATTAATTAATACATTTTTAATTCTAATAAATAATTTTTGAATAATAATTTTTATTTAAATGTTTAAAAAATAGAATTTTTGTGTTCACTTTCATTTCTTATTTTAATATATTGAAATTATTTTCTTAATTATTTTTAAAACGCTTTTTCTTGTCTTTAACAATACTAATATAATTGTTTATTAATAAATAAAAAATTTTAAAATTAATTTTCGCAAATTTGTGAATTTTTAATTAATAGATAATATTTAAAAAAATAATTAATTTTATAATAACCTTTTCACATGACCTTCAGTCATGATTTTACAGTATTATTTCGATTCACTTTTAATTTTTATATTCACCTTCAATGTGAATATTCAGAATATTCAAATATCTCCGTGAAAACCTTTTTAAATGAGCCCGCCCTTTTAGGTCGATAAGTAAGATTATTTTTCTATCAGCCAGTTGTAGAGCCTGAGGAAGATTTTTTTTTTCTCAGCCAGATATCTGTAGTGTAGTGGTTAGGGTCTTTAGCTAGCGCACGGCGAACGTAGGTTCAATTCACTCAACTTTCGGTATAAATTTTTAATAAATATTTAATTTAAATTTTTAGTCAACTTTTACGCCAAACATTTCACGAAACTTTAATTTAAATCTTCACTCAATTTTTGCGTCGAAAATTTCTGGAAAATTTAATTTAAATCTTCCGTCAAGTTTTACGCCAAACATTTATTCATTTTGGACATTTAAATCTTTATACAATTTTCTTTAAACTTTGCAATTAAAGTTTCCGAAGTTTGCAAATAAATCTTTAGGAAATTTTCAGGAAATTTTCGGTGCTGTGGGGGTATTGTCTTTTTTTATTTGATTCGAACTTTTTACTTCAGGAGAAAATATCTTTTTCTCCACCTTCGTCCGCTTCCTTTTTCCGTATTCTTGAAAATAAAAACATTAAAATACATTATTTAACTTTTTTGCAATTGTATATGTATAATCATAAAAAACGTTTTTGTTCTCTAAATTTGAAAAAACTAAAATTCGTGATTAGTTACTGTTTGGGTTTTTGAATAAAACACAATAATTTTTGTAAACTTTAACACTTTTATTTTTAATAATTTTAATAAACGTAAGATTTCACATGTTGACTCATTGAGAGATACCGAAGAAGTGAGTTCGTTGTTATAAAGAGTTCCCTTTTCACTTCCGTCGCTTGTATACCTAAACAGGTAGAAGGTCCTACCTTTTCAGTGACGTCATACTTTCTTAAAAGGAAAGATTTTATGACCCTTATGGGTTTTTCCCAGAGTTTGTAAAGTAATAAAGTCTTGTTAATCTGTAGACTTTTGTCTGATTAACTAATTTCGTAAGTGTCGGTTAGATTATCGTAGATAATAACCGTTTTCTAGCTTTTGTTGGATCCAACTGGTTTTTACAACAAAACCTGGTTGGATCAAATTTGACAACCAGTTTGAATTGTTCTCAAAAGAAATCTTAACTTTTTGAGTGGCGTTAACAAACCGCCCACCTTGCTCTGTCTGTACAGAGCGAAAATCGAAGTATGAACTCAAAATTTAAATGCACTTTAATCTATCAATATTTACAAGTTTAAACATATATACATGAGGATTGATAAGCGACTTCCTGATATTTTCCGAAAAATAAATTGAATGAGGAAAATTATTTTATTTTATTCAGACATATTTTTGTTTATTGGAAGCTTACACAATTGCGTAATCGGCCTCTGATAAATTCCTGAGTGAGTTTTAACAGTTACTGCGCGAACCAAGTTATCTTTTCCAGGGTGAGTCATTACCACTCGCCCCAGATCCCATTTACATTTGGGAAGATTAGTATTTTTTACTATAACCATATCTCCGGGAGATATATTTGCATTCGTTTTTGTCCATTTATTTCTTTTTTGCATTTCTTGCAAGTATTCAATCGACCAACGTTTCCATAGTTGTTCAGTAACTCTTTGTACTAATTGCCAACGAGATAGTCTGTTTTCGTTAAGAGAAAGGACTGTAGGAGTTGGAACTGTTAGCAATGGACGACCAATCAACAAGTGTCCTGGTGTAAGGTAAGAGAAATCATCTGAATTTTCTGTAAAAGGGGCTATAGGTCTTGAATTAAGACATGCTTCTATCTCGCTTAATATTGTAGCTAGCTCTTCAAACGTGAATGTCGAGTTGCCTACAATTCGACGAAAATGGTATTTGACACTTTTCACTCCAGCCTCCCAAAGTCCTCCAAAATGGGGAGCATAAGGGGGTATAAAGTGCCAAACAATCTCGTTTTTTGAAATATAGCCTTTCAGAGTTGGGTCTTTACATAATTTTTTAAAGGATCGCTGTAGTTCCTTATCTGCACCTTCAAAGTTTTTGCCGTTGTCACTATACAAATCACTCGGCA
Organism: Leptopilina boulardi; assembly: GCF_019393585.1. Taxonomy (NCBI): domain Eukaryota; kingdom Metazoa; phylum Arthropoda; class Insecta; order Hymenoptera; family Figitidae; genus Leptopilina; species Leptopilina boulardi. Next base: position 1,841,451 of record NW_026137948.1, on the reverse strand, counting down.
AGCCACGTCGGGAAACAAACCTTCTAAGAGCTGCGAGGAACCCGTCTGTTGTAATATCGCTAACTAGCTCTAAGTGTATCGCGCGAGTAGCTAAGCAAACAAATAAGGCTATGTATCCCTTCTGAGAACGATAACCGCGGCCTTTTCCTAATTTCACTGATATAGGACCGGCATAATCTAATCCGCAATGAGTAAAAGGTTTAGAAATTGTTACTCGAGGAGCTGGTAAATCTGCCATTAGCTGAGTCGATGTTTTTGCCCTTTGGCGTACACAAGATATACAACCGTGAATTAATTTCCGTATTAAGTTTCTACCACTAATAACCCAAAAATTCTGACGTAATGTAAATAAAGTTAGCTGAGGGCCACCGTGAAGGCATCTCAAGTGTGCCTGTTGCGCTAACAATTTACTTAATCGATGTTTTGGCAATATTATAGGATGTTGAGCATCGTATTCTATTGGTGCGTTCTTTAAACGACCAGACACTCTGAGTAAACCTTCCTGATCTAAAAAAGGGTTTAGGGATTTTAAAAGACTTGATCCTTTAATCTGACGTCCTTCTTTTAAATCTTGAATCTCCCTAGCATAATGCTGACCTTGAATAAAGCGTATTAAAAATTGTTTGCTTTCACGCATTTCTTTCACAACGCAAGGATGGTTGTTTAAGGCGTTAGAATCTCTTTTATATCGTGCAACAAACTTTTTGACAAATCTCAAACAAAGCGTTATAATTTTTACGAGGATTGGCCAACTATTGTATTTTTCGATTAATTCATTAACTAAGTCTACATTGCCCTTTGTTGTCTTTAAATAAATCTTTGACTTTCGTAATTCATCGTTTGTGCCGTACTCTAGAACAGGACTTGAAGGCCAAGAGGCTTCTGGTTCTTTTAACCAAATAGGTCCCTGCCACCAAAGTCTGTTTTCCTGCAATTCGGAAGGATTAATCCCCCTTGAGGCACAATCTGCCGGGTTATCAGAAGAAGGAACATGTCTCCATTTTATACAGGGAAGCAATGTATGTACTGTTTGAACTCGGTTAGCAACGAAAGTCTTCCATGTTGAAGGATGTTTAGCTAACCAGGAGAGTGCAATTGTTGAATCTGTCCAACCATATATTGGAGTTTGATTCAGTTGAAGATCGCTAACAACCCTTTTAAGTAATTTTGTAAGCAGAACTATTGCACATAATTCCAATCTTGGAATGGTCACAATTTTAATAGGTGCAACTTTAGTTTTTGCAAGGGAGATAGTGAGGATAGGTGACTTATGTGGGTTTAGAACACGAATATAAACTACAGCAGCATAAGCGCGTGAAGATGCGTCTGCGAAACCATGTACCTCAATTTGACTCCCCTCTTTACAACCAGTCCAGCGAGGTATTTTAATAGATTTTATACTGTTGAGTTTGTGACAATACGAAACCCACTGTTCTTTAAATTTCTCGGGTAATTCTGAATCCCATTGAAATTTTTGTAACCATAGGTCTTGCATTATAATTTTCGCGACAATTATAATAGGAGCTACTAAACCTAAAGGGTCAAATAGCTTGGAAATTACAGATAGAATTAATCGTTTGGTTACTACGGAAAATGGTTGCATTGCGACGGTAAATCTAAATTCGTCATCTTTCGAATTCCAAACTAGACCGAGCACCGAACAATTACTCTCTGTTTCTACTATATCAAGATTTTTACTTTCTTCAATATCAGTATGTCCAGATAATAATTCTGGGGCATTTGAGGAAAACTTGTATAACATAAAACCTCCTCGCGCTAAAAGTTTGCATAAATCGTTTTTAAGAACTCGAGTTTTTTCTAAATCATTTCCACCAAATAAACCATCATCGACATAAAAGTCGTTTTCCAATACCGTTTTAGCTTCTGGAAAATCTTCTCCTTCATCCGCAGCTAACTGCTTTATCACTCGATTTGCTAAATAAGGAGCTGATTTCGTGCCGTATGTAACGGTGAGTAATCGAAAGTGTTTTATCTCCTCATCTGGTCCCAAGCGACACACTATATTTTGTAAGTGTTGATCTTGGGGGTCGATTAGAATTTGTCTAAACATTTTGCAGATATCTGCCGTCATAACAAAGCGATAGTTTCTCCAGCGTAAAATAATCGAAGGGATTTCCGTGTGTAGTTTGGGACCAGCTGACAAAAGGTCATTCAAGGAAACACCATTAGAAGTAAGACTGGATGCGTTAAAAACTACTCTGACACGTGTTGTTGAACTACTTTCTCGTATTATTGGGTGATGAGGTAAGTAAACGCGTTGTTTTTCGTCTTTTAAATCAGGTTTTATCTCAACCATGTGGTTTAACGTTTTATATTCTTTTAAAAAATCATAATAATCGTTCTTAAGAGAAGGATTTTTGTCTAAACGTTTTTCTGATCTTGTCAACATAGTAAGGGATTTTGCTAAGGATGATCCTAGGATTTGATTCTCTTTGTCTTTAAAAATTTGTCGAACAACGTAACGTCCCTCTGTTGTTCGCGAATGTGTGTTACTAAAATATTCTTCACAACTTTTTTCCTCAGGTGTAAGGCTTATCTTTTCGAAACATTCCTCGACTTCCCAAAATCGTTGTAGATCTTGTTGAAGTTCCGGAATTTCTATATTTTGGTGAGCTAAAGTTCTAGGAACTGTTTCTAAGGAATTCGTAGGACCAGAGACTATCCATCCTAAAAGGGAATTCTGAGCAATGGGGGAACCATTAGGACCTTTTTTTATACCTTTTAACAAAAGAGAGCCGTAATAATCTGCTCCAATAATCATCTCATACTTTTTTGTTATGAATGGATTGTCGTCAGCGAAATTTAAGTTCTTTAAGTGTTCCCATTGTTTAGTAGAGCTTGCGTTCAAACGTGTGTAGTTATTAAGTCTCGGTAACACTAAAGCGGAAATCTCAATCGAATTCTGTGGTTCCGTTCTTGAAAATATAGTTAAGTTTACTTTAGCCTTTACATTACTGATAAAAACGTTATCTACGCCGTTAACTCTAATTAAGACACGGTGTGTTTTGGCATGGAGTAATTGAACTACATTTTCAGAGATGAATGTAGCCTCCGAACCTTGATCTAATAATGCATTAATTCTTAATTTTTTGCTAATATCAAAGGAAGTAACATAGATTGTCGCGGTAGCTAAACGGACTGAATTGCAACTTGTGTATTGCAGAGTGACATTGCTTCTCTCCGAGAGGTCGCTTGTTTTTTGTCATGAAACCGAACTAGAACTTTGTTTTTGATTGTTTTCAGATTTAACATTTTCATTTTCAGCGGAATTAAGCAACGCAGTTTCTTGTCTGAGCGATGGTTGAGCAGAGTGTAACAACGTGTGGTGGGGTTTTTTGCATTTTAAACAAACACTTTTATTTCGACAATTACGAACCGCATGGTTCGGTTTGAGGCAATTAAAACATAATCGTTTATCTTTTACTATTTGCCTTTTTTCTAGTTCAGACATGAGTTTGAATTTCTCGCAACTATAAAGATAATGCTTTTCACCACAAAGAACACAACCATCACTCATCGAAGTAGTTGAACGAATTTGTGTATTATGAGATTTGATTTTAGTTACGTTTTCTTTGGGTTTTTGACTTTGGGTTTTTTGAATCTCTTTGGCATTTTGTAAAGCTTCTAAAGTTCGAATGCGTATATTTAAAAATTTATCTAATTCTTTGAAAGTGGGGTATTCGATTTTGTCACTAAGGTATTTTTCCCATTCAATTAATGACGGACGTCCTAGTTTTTTAGACACGATAAAAACCAACAAGTCATCATTAATATTACGACCTAAGTTTTTAAGAGCATGTAGAGCTTCTATCGTAGTATCGCGTAATAGTTTTAAATCTGTTACAGTTTCATTCGAAATCGGGGGAATTGATATAAATGAATTTAAGTATGAGTCAATAATTACGCGTTGATTAGCGTAACGAGTTTCGAGTAATTCTCATGCACTAGCATAGTTTGACGAATTTGTACCTAAGTGTTTGAGAAGTTGAGCTGCCTCCCCTTCCAAACAAGATTTGAGGTATTGCATTTTTTGTACATCAGCTAAATCATGTTCTGAAGCTATCATTGATTCAAACATATCTTTGAAGTTTTGCCATTCAAGATAATTACCGTTAAATTTCGGTAAATCAATTCTAGGTAATTTAATTCTTCTATGTGGCTCTATGGAATCGCGGGACTGAGAACTTTCACCTGAATCGCGGATTAAACGAGTGTTTATATTTGCTATTGTTTCATTAAACGTGTCTAAAGTCTGTAAATAATTTTCCTCTGCATTTTCAAATTTACTTTCAGAAAAATAAGAAATTAAAGACTTATCTGATCCTTTTGCGATTGCGTTGATCTTCACATCCAATGCCTTGCAATTGTTCCAAGCTTGCATCAACTCTGATCGTCGACCTTCCACGTATGCTGCAGTCATTTCACCATGAGGACGTTTTCTGAAGCTTCTTTCTGCTCTGGTTATTGTGGTGATAGCAATTTCTTGTTCGTCGATTAGTTCTTCCATCTTGCACACTCGATTACTTTCACTGGCCACGTGTTTCAAATATAAGCACAATTAAATCTTCAAAAGTTTGGATTTTAATATCCGGCTCGAAGGACCTTGTTTGGGTTTTTGAGTAAAACACAATAATTTTTGTAAACTTTAACACTTTTATTTTTAATAATTTTAATAAACGTAAGATTTCACATGTTGACTCATTGAGAGATACCGAAGAAGTGAGTTCGTTGTTATAAAGAGTTCCCTTTTCACTTCCGTCGCTTGTATACCTAAACAGGTAGAAGGTCCTACCTTTTCAGTGACGTCATACTTTCTTAAAAGGAAAGATTTTATGACCCTTATGGGTTTTTCCCAGAGTTTGTAAAGTAATAAAGTCTTGTTAATCTGTAGACTTTTGTCTGATTAACTAATTTCGTAAGTGTCGGTTAGATTATCGTAGATAATAACCGTTTTCTAGCTTTTGTTGGATCCAACTGGTTTTTACAACAAAACCTGGTTGGATCAAATTTGACAACCAGTTTGAATTGTTCTCAAAAGAAATCTTAACTTTTTGAGTGGCGTTAACAGTTACAAAATTTTGATTCTAAAAAAACATAGGCCAAAATTTCTGAACGTTCAAGTGAACGAAATATTTTTTTCAATCTATAAATTATTAAAAATTATGATGGCAATGTAAAATAAAACTGTAAATTATATAATTATTGAATTATTAAATTTTTCTTTAAATATTTAAAACAATATTTTGTAATTAAATTCGTATTAAAGAAGTTACAAAAAAATTTTCGTTCATTTGAACGTTCAAAACTTCTGGCTTATAAAAAACACAGTCAAAAGTAAATTATACTTTTCTGAAGTATTATTCGTATTATCTTAATTTCAAAAATAGCTGATTCGCGAATGATATCATCGAAATTATTCCAGATACTAGCTTGAATTACCAAACATATGTCAATTTGAAGCTATTAAATGTCAGATTATAGATTACTGTGTAAAAAGGGGGAAAACATATCGTTTACCCCAAGTCGAACGTAGGTATAAATAAAAAATGTTTTGGAAGTTTACAAACTTTTATGAACAGTGCAGAATGTACGTACCTCGCATACTTCGGATCAAAACTACTTAAGTTTTAGGTTACTTTTAGAACTCACTTAAGTCTACTTTTGAGAATTTTGAGAAAAATATAAATAATAATATGATATTAATTAATCTCTCAATTACTTCACTTCCATTTTTGATAAAATGTTTCTATATTTAATAACGTTCATTGTTGTATTTCGTTTGTTGAAAATTCATGTAAACTGTCACAGGCAAGTTCTAAACGTAACCTCAAACTTAAGAAGTTTTGATCCGGAGTATACGAGATACGTACATTCTGCACTGCTCATAAAAGTTAGTTAACTTCCGAAAAAGTCTGACAAATTAAGTACATTTTAAACATAAGATTTAATTTACGTAATTTCTAAAATATTTTCCACTTATAATACATTACGTGCGAAAAAACAGATTTTTTATTAATTGGTGATTCTGATAGAGAAAACTTTTTTCTATTAGAATCATCAATCAATAAATATAATATAAATAAGGTAATTATAAGTAATCGTATAATCCATTTATTCCAAGCATGTGGAAGAATTCTCACTTTTAGTGTTTATGAATGTGAATTTGCATTTTTCATGTTCTAATTAAAATTTAAGTTCATAGAGATAAAATGTAACTTAGGTCACCACTCGAATTTACTAACTGTATAAAACAAAGATTTCCTGAGTAAAACAACGAAATTTTCACTTATTCAAATTTAGAGAATGATAACAATTAAATTTACCTCCGTTTGTTGCGTTCGTAGTCGTCTCATCCATTTTGAATGCCTTAAACAAGAAAAGAATTAACTACTATACAGTTACAAGAATTACAAGTACTACAAGAATTAAAAGATCATAACTATTTGTAATGTGAGACAGCAATAAACTCTCTCTCTCTCTCTCTTAGTAATAAATGTTATTTATTACTAACTACTACTCTTAATTTTTACATTGAATATAGTTAGTGATCTTTAAATTTCTTTTTTTGAATTAAATACACTCTAGAAATTCACACTAAAAAATAAGAAAGGAAGACGATAGCATGCTCACAAGTCTCAAATAAAATATTAAAGAAAGAATCAAGCGCACATGGATACGACAGTAAAATTCAAATCAACCCAGTGGGCACCGGGATATAAGTCGTCTTTAGGATGTCTATGTCTACCCAAAGGATGTCCTAAAGACATCTTATGTACTCAAAACGTTCTTAGAACATAAGAGACTTATGTCCCCATGCCCGTTGAAAAGTGACAAATTATAGACAACAATAAAAATAATTTTATAAAAACTAAGTTTATATTTCAAATCTCTCAGCTTAAGAAAGGATATGAATTTTTTTTTAATTTTTGATTGGAAATTTTAATTTGGAAGAAAGAAGAGATCTAATGGACACTAGGACTAGGTTCGTGTGATTAAATTTCTAAAAATTATTTAGTGCATGCGGTCTCTGAAAAAGATTGATCATCTCTCGCTGCAGGGGTATGATCTCAGAACAGGCTTACTGCCGGTAAGCTACTCTACCAATTGAGCTAGAGTGAAATCAGACTCCATTCACTTAAAAGATCACACCCCAGCGGCAAGAGAAGATCAGTTTTTTCAGAGATCATGCAATAAATAATTTTTAGAAATTAGATCAGAGAAACCAAATTACCCAGTAAAAAAAGTTACAAAGAAAAAGCCTGGATTCTGTATACCAACTCCTAAGCTGGTGTATGGAATCTCGACTTTTCCGTATTACAGCCTTTACTGTAATACGAAATTATAAGGAGGTTGTATATGGACAACTTCTGCATGAGTTTTAATCATAAAATACCTGTTTTCAGATTAAATTAATTATTGAATATTAATATAGAATAATTAAAAATGTTGTTTTATTCACTAAATATTTAAGCAATATGAAAAGAGTACATTGATGGTAAATATTTACCCGATAATATTGTTCTTAGTTACCGACCATAGATATTAATTGAACGCGGTTTATATGAATTTTATTGTTTTATTTGAATTACCTGCTTTCTCTAAAGTGTTAATGGTTTTTTTATTTACAAACTTTTAAAATTAAAACAAAAAATTCATTACAGACAATAAAATTCACATAAATCGCGTTTAATTAATATCTATTGTCGGTAACTAAGAACAATATTATCGGGTAAATCATTACCATCATCTTATCACAGCTTACATACCCAGTGGGCACACTTGTTCAAATGACGTCCTAAGGATGTGTTTTTGTGGACGTCTCTTGGACTTGTGGCAAAAGACGCCTTTGAGACGTCTTAAAGACGTCCTAAGAATATTTTATATCTTGGCCGTTTCATTTCTTTAAGATGTCTTTTTTCAAATTTTGAAAATAGAAAAATTTTCGTAAATATATAATGTTATTTTCTAAGTTAAACATGGACTTATAAACTGTCGAAGATTAAAGTTATTGGAATTTTTCTAAGTTAAATTTATTTCATTAAGAAGTGACATCGTAAACTTTGTAGAGGTTTATATCTGGCTTCTACGGCTGAGGTGCTTAAGGCGCAATGCTTCAAGCCCAAGGTATCCGAGTTCGATCCCAGTTTCGTAGACATTTTTCCATTTATTCTGTGTAATTTTAATAATATAAAATGAAACTTAAAATAAATTTAATACAATATTAATGTATTTTAACTTAGAAAATATTGTGAAAAAATGTATATTTAAGAAGATCAGAAGAGGTGCGAAAAGGACGTCTAAAAGACGTCTTTTAGACATCCTTTTCAATGTCTTTTAAAAATTTTTCGGACATCTTTTAGACCATACATAGAACATTTTATGGACGTCTTTTAGTTATCATTGTGATGTCTCCAAGACTTTACTATCATTGTCCCCGGATGTGCGCGGACAAGATAAGACATCTTTTAGACGTTTTTAAGACGTCCCTTTGCCCACTGGGTATTTAGTAAGTAACTTTATCTATTAATAATAATAATAATAATTAAAATAACTTTATTTATTAATATCTTTGAATTGTTATTTCCCTTATAATTTCATTTAATTTTATCTTAAAACAGGTATTTTATCATTAAAAGTCATGCAAAAGTTGATTCTATACAACCTCCTTATAATTTCGTATTGCAGTAAAGACTGTGATACGGAAAATTTAAGATTCCGTATACATATCAGCTTAAGAGTTGTATACGGAATCTTGGCTTATGCTAAACAACTTTTTTACAGGGTTTACTTGTGTCGTTAAATTCAAATTGGTGATTAAAAGTTCAAAATGGCGACCAAGCATATTTAAAAAAAAACAGAATTATGTTCAATTTGTGTTTTTCATCTGTCATGAATAACAAAATAAACAGGTAAACAGATGAGATTAAGTATTGCCTAAAAATTAGACTGATTTTTTTGCCAATACACGGTGGGTCTGAGTAAAGTTCAACCCAAAGAAGCTTGCGTATCAAAATTTCTTCTTGATTTCTTTTTTAGGATGTCTCCTGATAATTTTGAGCCCAAAAAGAAAAAAATCGCCTGAGCCGTTTTTGAAAAAACTCATTTTTTCGATATTTTGAAAATTCAAATTAACATATTTTTGAAAAAAATATATAATTGTAAGGTTATTATGGGCTTAATTCATTTAAAATAACCGAAATTAATGTTCCATAGGTGCTCAATTCTTTACAACAATTTTAACCCATAAAAATACTTGAAAAACCGTGAAAAATGTGTTAAAAAGTCGATTTTTTTTAAATTACTCCCTCCCATTGCATTTTAACCGATTAACAGTGCTTACAAAAATTAAAGCTTATAAAATTATCTGTAAGTTAAAAAAAAGTCGAACGATTTATCTTTAAAATTGTCAGAGATATGGCCTTTAGAATACAAAAAATATACAAAAAAATTTTTAAAAAGTCAGTTTTTGTGAAATATCTAATGTCTTGTAACTCTAAACATACTGCTACCCACGAATATATTAAAGTAGACATAATTCTGAGTAAATCTAAAAAAAATAGAGGTTTCTAGCTTAATTACAACAAAAGTTATGACCGTCTAAAAATTACTTTTTTATCTTTACTTCTATAACATTATTTTGTTAATGTCTTAATGTATTACGATGTTAATGTTGTTATTATATTATTATATAATTTATATTTATATTTATATATATATATATATATATACTGTTCATTGAGAGTCAAAATTATAAAAAAAAATGAAGATCGATATTATTTTCACATGCAAAGTTTGCTGTATTACCTATGGAACATTAATTTCGGTTATTTTAAATGAATTAAGCCCATAATAACCTTACAATTATATATTTTTTTCAAAAATATGTTAATTAATATCGAAAAAATGAGTTTTTTCAAAAACGGCTCAGGCGATTTTTTTCTTTTTGGGCTCAAAATTATCAGGAGACATCCTAAAAAAGAAATCAAGAAGAAATTTTGATACGCAAGCTTCTTTGGGTTGAACTTTACTCAGACCCACCGTGAATATTGGCCCAAGACTTAAAATGTAAAAAAAGCATTGCTAATATTGAGAAGTGTTGAATTTAAATATTGGACCACTACTAATCTAATACTTCGCAAACATATGGTCAGCCTTAAATCAAGAATTGACATATGTAACTTAATAATTAATTAATTAAAAATAATTTCTCCAGCTTTATAATAACAGCATATATTAATATTTGTCATCGCAAATACGATTATCTGCTTTGAGTGTTTTGAAAGTTTTTCAGGTAGAAGTAAATCGTACTTATTGTAAGTTAATATGTAAAGCCAAAAACGCTACTGCTGATTCAAGCGCTTTTAAGTAGAGCCTACAATGAACATCGGCGTGAGTATCTTCGTCTATGCCTATAGTAATATTACAGCATACCTTGTATGCTATAGCTATACACATTGATGTTTATTATAGACTCTGCTGCACAGAGATAAAAATCAAGCGTTTGTTGTATGGGAGCTCTCTATGTTAATTTTGTATGGACATTATTGCTTAAAAGACGTGGCCTTATACTACAGTTGCAGAAAACTTATACCCAAAAAGCATGGAATTCTTGCAATCGTAGTATGCTGATGTCCCATGCATTTAAAGGTAGAACTTTCATGCTCATATCGTACAAATTTATACAAATAAAGCACAAATTTTACGCATATGGCGCATGTAAATTCTTTTGCGAAATAAGGATGACTGTTCATACTCCAAACGATCGATTTTTCTTTCCGTGTGTAAAGCACTCAAACACGGAAAGAATCTTAAACCAGTTAAAACTGGTAAGTGCGGTTCATTTTTGTTTGGGGGAAACTATGTTTAATCTTTCGGAGCCAATGCTAAACGACATAGACAGTGGCGCCACCAACCTGGGTCATTTTGAGACCAGGTTTTTTCTGTGTTGGGACAGTAGGTTGTTGAAGATTTTTTCCTTAAAACAGATAACCGATTTTGTAATTAGCTACTTGTAGAGTTGTGTGTCGCGAAAATTAAATGCACCATTTTCTATCCAATATTCAAGTCCAAACCTTGACAGTCTTGACAATGGTTTCTACATTTCCACCCTGAAGCCATTATTTGCAAATGACTCCAAATATTCTTTTAACGTTTAGCCAATCATCATTCACTCACTGAGCTAATGTATAATTAAAGCAGAAAATGTTAGTGCTGTGAAAAAAGTTCCAATTTTGCTTGAAATATTTACTACAAAAAAAAGGTGCTTAGAGAAAGTTCTTTTATTAACAGCATCCTAAATAACCATAGATTTAAAGTAAATATTGCATACTCGATGCGATTTTAACATTTGCGATACTCTCAAACTAATAGTATGGAAAAAATGCAGGTTTGTAAGAATCATGCGTTAAAAGGGTGAGAAAGTTTTGTTCGCGTAGAAAAAAACTGAATGATTGTTAGATAAGTATGAATGAAAGAAATTTTTTAAAAAGTATGTTGGTTTATGACATACATTTTATTAAAAAGAAGTACACATCGTAAATTTCAAAATATAGACTACAAGACACGTTGAAAAGACACATTAAAAGTACTGTAGGTACATAGAAAAACTTTATTTTGCTAAATGGATCGCATTATTATAAAAAATGTTGTACAACTAAAAAACTGTTATCATTAAAATTTTTTCTGAGAAGTAGAATTATTTCTACATATCACATGTAATAGAAACATATATGAAAAAAATTATTAGTTCAATGTAAACTATAGGGTTTCATATTTTTAATTTCATAGACAAATAGAAAATATCTTATATAATATGTAGTTTATTTAAGTATTTCATAAAACAGAATATAATGAACTGAATTTTTACACATACACAAAATTACATCCAAACATATTTTTAAATACAAATTTATGATATTACGTGTAAAATTGTTTCAAGTGTTTTTTCGCAGCTGTCTTTATACAATAGGAAGAAACCAGAAACCTCTAATAATAAAGAAAAAAATAAGACAAGAAAATATAACCAATCATTAATTATCTACTAAAAACAAAAAAGTACTCACCTTTGTAGAAGTTGACTTACCATGTCTCGGTCTTTAAACGTCCCTTTTTCATAGAGCGCTTGAATATTTTAATCTTTATTAAACCTCTTTAAGTACCGAGACACTGTGACTTGTGACTGTTTTCAAGAGGTCCTATCAATGACTATGAAATTTTGTCAATTCAAGTATGCGAAGTAAGTCGACGAATATCTAAGAAACATTGTATAAATCTTTTTCAAGTGAAAGAATAACATTTATTTTTATTTGTAGAATTTTCACATTTATGATGAAGAATTTACAGATGCAAATAAATAATGTAGAATTCTAAACATATGAAATACATCAGTTTTAAAATTCAATAATGTATGTAGCTAATGGAAATATTTTTTATTTAACAAATAAAACAAAAAGGAAACACTCACCTGCATGAACTACATAAACACACAGAAAATATACGCAGAGTTACCGACAAATAATTGTATGAAATGATATAATCATTTTACACATTAGATATTTTATAAAACTGTCGGATAGAACAAAATAAATTAATAAAAATCTACACATTACAATTAAACATTTTTCTTTCCACAATCTCATCATTAATGAGAAGATTTAAAATTTTTGTGAACCTTGTTGGCTTAGTAATATATACACGGAGAAAAAAACCTCATGCTACATTTTCACATGCTTCTAGTAGCTCGTGCTAAAATAGAAAAGAACCGACCTTATATATCGAAGGTAGCATATATAGGTCTATGCTGTAAATCCTCGATTTTTTCTCCGTGTAGAAAGAAAAAATCGGGTAAAGACCAACTAATTTCCGAAACAGAACCATTTGTCAAAGTTACTATGATAATAACCTAAAATATTGCAAAAAATAGTTTTTTCAGGCTATAAGAGTAATGTAGTATGTTTTGCATTCACAACACAAAATAAACATAAAACTATTTATTTTTTACATTTTCAGTTAAATCGAATGTTTAAATCAAAATCATAATTTGTTTACTCGACAAAAGGATAATTATACTCGCGACAACTTGTTGCTTCATCCAAATTCTCATTTGTTTAAATGAAAAGCAAAATAAATAATATTTAATAACCTTCTCAAGGATGGGTCATCTAATTTATACAGTAAATAAAGTCTTAAAAAAAGGTAACACCTTAAATTCAGCTCATGTAAAATCCAAAAGTCTACCCTTGTCTAACTGGGTTTATGTCCATAAAATTTTTAATTCATTCTCAAAAGTGGGCTACATTCATGACTCTTACTTAGTGTAAACTATTTTCGCTCGTGAAACAAATTTTAAATATATCTTATTAATAAAAAGGTTTTAAAAACCGTTAGTATTCATGTCGCATCAGGATGACTCCCTTTTCACTAAAAATTTTTTCATGTTAAAAAGAAATAAAAATATTTTAAAAAAACAAACAATTTTTCAAAATTCTCTGTCATTTCCCTGTCAGCTAAAAATTCCACTTTATAAAAATATCGATTTTAGTGATTGCTGCAACAATTTACCCATGACTCTTATCAAAAAAGGTGTTTTACTATTAGCAAGGTATTTTTTAACTGAATCATCTGAAATTAAAACAAGAACGGGGTCCTTTATATTTATTTCATAAACATTTTGCTTCCTCATTATGTACAGCAAAAAAATTTGCTTCCACTTGGAAGAAGCAATGAATTTCCCCAATTAAATTGATTGATTTAAAAGATTTCGAGTTGAAAACTGTTTTAAATTAATTAAATTGTTTGAAAAACTAAAAATCTAAAAAATTTTAATTACTTGGGTGTAACATATACTTTATATATACGAATCAATTCGTTACAATGCAAAGAAATACAATTACTTTATGTATATATTACCGGTAAAACCCGAAGACCATGTATTTCCTGAAATGCCTAGGCATTTCGAGAAATACCTAAAATTTTAGGTACATCTCAAAATTCCTGGCCACTTTTAGGTATTTCCCGATTTGCCTAGGCATTTTCGTGAATTTCCTAGGAAATTACAGAAATGCCTAAAATTTTAGGTAAATCTCAAAATTCCTGGACAATTTTAGGTATTTCCCGATTTGCCTAGGAATTTCGGGAAATACATGGAAAGTTACATGTACTTTTTATTGCTCATCGTCTGGCCACTTTTAGGTATTTCCCAATTTACCTAGGCATTTTCGTGAATGTCCTAGGCAATTACAGAAATGCCTAAAATTTTAGGTAAATCTCAAAATTCCTGGACAATTTTAGGTATTTCCCGATTTGCCTAGGAATTTCGGGAAATACATGGTCTTCGGGTTTTACCGGTAACATATATACTTGAATTTAAATAAACACAAATTTTTTTAGCTAAAATGTAAATTTTTGATTTTTTAACTTAATTAATTCTTTAAATTTAATTCAAATGTAAACTTTATATATAGCAATCGATTAGTCTTGACGTAAGGAAAACGATTTTATTATAAATCACCTTAAATAATTCTTTTAAAAAATTTTTAAAAAAATTTTTGGAATAAAGGCAATAAAATTTTTTTTGGTATTTTTAAAAATTCCTTTGTCATTTTTTAGAGATTAATGTGATAAATAACCCTACCAAATTTTACCTAAATCCATTAAAACCTGTTAAAGACATCGTTTTCACAAAAAAGATCCACACACATACACACATATACATACATCCGGAAAATTGATTTGGATCTCATATAACATGTTTCTATATAGAGGAAAATTTGTTTTCACCCTTTTAAAAAATTTTATAAACGAACACGGTGCGCCTGAAATGGATTTAAATGAAAATTCCTTGTGCTCTAAAATTTCTTGTCGATTTTGAATCTTTGAAGCACCCAGAGTATAAAAGTATTATATTATTTAAATTTTTAAAGTCTCAATATTGGCTGTCAGTAGAGTACCAGTATCAGTACTGAGACTAAAATTAAGATTGATAGTGGTATACTTGTTCAGTTCGTACTGACGTCGTACCAGCTGCAAGTACCTCTTATGTACTGGCGTAATACAGCCTTTCCAAATCCCTGACAAACAAAAAAATATTTATAGAATTTTATGTCCAGAAATTCAAAAATATTTATTCATTCAGTTCCAATGTAAACAATGTAGATCCTTATAATATCTGCATATTTAAGAAGTAACATCACTCTAGAGGCAGAAAAAAGACCTATCAGTGATGATGTATTTTGGTGGAGACGCATGAATATTCCCCAAATTAGACTTACCGGAATTTTTATGGTGTCGAATTAAAAATTATTGAATTTATATTAAGTAGAATTTTAAAAAAGTAAATTTTATAATGAGCCGAATTTTAATATCGAAAACTTTCTATTTATCAAAATTCCGATTTTGAAGAATTTTTATTTAACTGAACTATGATAGAGCAGATTTTCTAACACATCGAGTTTTCAAATAACACAATTTCCATTTATCAAAATTTTTTTATAGAAAAATTTTTATAAAAAAGAATTTTCATTTATCAAGATTGTTCTTTTGGCGAATTTCCATTTATCCGAATATTTACTTAAAAGTATTTTTGTTGACAGAATTTTCAATTTAAAAAATTTCTATATATAAAAATTCCTATTTAACAAAACTTTTATTGAATAAATTTTCTTTTTGATTTAATTTTTAATTAATAGAATTGTCATTTATCACAAATTCTACTTAGCTAAATTTTTAAGAGAGAATTTTTATTTCACTGATACTTTATTTGTCCAAATTTTCATTAGATAAAATCGATAAAACGTCGAATTTCCATTTTATCAAACTTTCATATATCAGATCAAACACTTAGCGGAAACATTTCAGTGGGAATTTTAAAATCAACCAATCAAAAATTCTCAAGAAAATTGTGATCAGTTAATTTTAAAACTCCCGCTGAAATGTGCCTAACAAGTGTATGATGGGATATGTGAAAGTTCGATCAAATGGAAATTCCACATTTTAAGAATTCTATCGAATGAAAATTCGGATAAGTAAAACTTCTGTCAAATACAGTATCGGTAAAATAAAAATTCTCTTCCTTAAAAATTTAGCTAAGTAGAATTTTTGTTAAATGACAATTCTATTAAATAAAAATTAAATCAAATAGAAATTTAATTCAATTAAAGTTTTGTTGAATAGGAGTTTTTTAATACACTGAGAAAAATATGCTATTGAATCAACAACATTTCTGCCAAAGGCATAAAAATTATGTTGTGTTGTTTGAAAATTCTATGTGTTAAATAAGCAGCTTTATCAAAGTTCAGTTACATAAAAATTCTACAAAATCAGAATTTTGTTAAATAGAAATTTTTCGATATTAAAATTCGGCTCATTATAAAATGTACTTTCTTGAAATTCTACTAAATATAAATTCAATAATTTTTAATTCAACATCACAAAAACTCCGGCCAGTTTAATTTGGGGAATATTCATACGTCCCATTTTGGGAAAATGAAAAATAAGCACTTTTTAGAGGGCTTATTATGGGGGGCGCCTACTTTATCGGGTCAAAAAAATCGATTTTTTAAAAGTTTTCTTAACTGAAAGTACAACTATCAGAGAATATGCTCTTAAAATATTACGTCAAAGTACAAAGTATTTTTCGAGTTACAGCTTGTAGAACGCAATAAAGCGCGTGGCCTGGCGCGCGACTCCACTCGCGGTCTCTAATACTTTTCATAATTTGTTGCGCTTATCTACTATTACACCTACCATTAAAATTACCATTTATCAGTAAAATGTCGTCTTATCCAAGAGCTACCCATAAAAAAAGTCGTTCATCGAGGCCTGTGACTGCCGTAAGTTTTTAATAAACAGTTTTTCAATCTTTAAACTCGTTTTTCTCAAAACACTGTTTTTGTAGTTTGCGTACACGATAGACAAAAATCTATTGAACCGATTAAGGTCTACCTGGGCTTGTTTTAAAGATAAAAAGTGTCTCTTCTGTATGAACTAAATTTGTTTTTGATAGAGTTAAATTTATTGCTTTCTTTTAAAGAAAAAATGAGATTTTTTTTGGCGAAAATTAAATTTTTTTTTAAAAAGTCATGTAAAAATGTCAGTTTTTACTTTCTATTGAAATCTTTTAATTCATACAGAAGGCAATAATGTATATTTAAAGAAAAAATTTTGTTTTTTTGTTTTAGATAAGAATTGTGGACCCTAGGTTGTACGCAATGGGAAAATTTCAGCAGCGAGGCGTTATATATATGGCGTTTATTTTATTATTAAATTCTATTTTCATTTAATCAAAAAATTATATTTCAAAGATTTAAATATATAAGAAAACATACACTAAATCTCGCATCGATTTATTTAAATGTGTTTGAGAAAAAAATTCCTAAAATGTACGCAGTTTTTTACCTTCTAAAGTAGGCGCCCCCCTTAACTACAAATTGAAGTGCAATAAAAATTTTACTTGAAATTTTACTACAAAATGGCGGCGATAGATGCCATATATTAGATTGACTACTCATTTTTCAGACCAAAACGGGTGGAAAGGTTTCCTGAGCAGTTTAAGACCTGGAAAAAAAGACTAGGAAATTTTATAACCTATATACTATTAGCTTTGGAAGTACATATGGATTTTTTATATCTATTTTTATAGAAATGGGAGAACTTTCTAGTAAATTAATCTAAGAAAAAACCGAAAAATTTACTAATAAGTTTTGCCATTTCTATAAAAATAGATATAAAAAACCCATATGTACTTCCAAAGCTAATAGTATATAGATTATAAAATTTCTTGGTTTTTTGTTCCAGGTCTTAAACTGCTCAAGAAACCTTTCCGCCCGTTTTGGTCTGAAAAATGAGTAGTCGATCTAATATATGGCATCTTAATTAAAATTTTTTTTAGACTTCAATATGACCCGGCTGAAAAAAATTGTACAAGAAAATGTACAAGTTCTTGAACAAGTTCAGCATCCGGAATTGAGACATGTTCTTGTACCAGATCCTGGACAAGAAAATATACTTGTACAAGAAAATGTATATGTTCTTATACATATTTTTTGTGCAGGTTTCATGTACAAGTACTTTTACATGAACACGTTTGCGAGAATATATCTTTTTTTTGTTACAATTGACTTGAATCATATTAATAAATTTTATATCATATATTATTTCTCTCATTTAATTTGTAAATTTTTGTTTATTTTATGATTAATATTATTTATGTTTTATATTTAATCACGAACTTTCTTAAATATTATTTATATATAAATTTGTTACATAAATGGCGCCCGAACAGGGACATGAATGAGTGCCCGCTTTTTTGTTTGTATGTGATTTATTTATTTTTCTGATTTAAATTTGTTTAATTCTTATATGTTGTCAACTTTCTTGTCTTTGATTTATATTTTATGAAACGAATTCTGGGGAGACAAACGCGATCACGTCCCGGAATTTTATTAGAGGGTCTAAAATCTAATCGTCGTAATAAGTCACGAAAAATGTCATGTCCTTTAGGTGATCGTACCAATAACGGTATAAATTCCGATAATGGTATTGAATTGACTATGGAAGATTTAAAAGCTGAAATTGATAGGTTGCGTCAACTTAATTCTGTTCAAAATGCTCAATTGATACAAATGCAAAATCGGCTTGCGGAAAATTCGGTTGATGTGAACAATCAGTTAGTACGAACTCTTGTTGATGGTTTAAGGGGTTTAAATATTGAAACTAAGATTCCAAGATTTTGTGAGCCTGAAAATCCAAATTATTTCTTAGAAAGATTAGAAAAATATTTTATGATAAAGAATTTGCAAGGTAATCGTCTTAATGTGATTGATGGATGTTTTGAGGGTCGCGCACGCGTTTGGTTCGAGTCACAACGAAATAATTTGTTTAATTATAACGATTTCAAAACAAAATTTCTGGCGGAATTTTTCTCGATTCCTATACGTGTGAAATTAAGATCGGAATGGTTGGCGCGACGATTCGATGGTGCAACTCATAATCTACAAACTTATTTTATGAGCCAAATTAAAGAAGCGCAATATTTCGTGCCAAAATATGAATTATACGAGCTTCATTTTATGATTATTCAGCAGTTGCCGATGAGAGTGCGGGAAATTTTATCGACGATTGATTTCAATGATTTCGAGAAAATTTCGCAGTCGCTTGGTCAATTAGATTTTGCCTTTCAGGAGAAAATAAATAACTATAATGTAAAATCACGAAGTTCTGTTTCTAACGCGTATAATGAAAATAAAAATAATGATAAGAGAAATCAACAACAATCTCAATCTTCAAGGATAGATCGTGTCGACAATCAAAGAAATGAAAATAGGCCTTCGCGTGTAACGAACGCTCATATACAGGCAGACAGTTGTCACGTCGAAAAACAAAATTTTAATGGTCACTCCCAATTTTCTGAACCACGTGTTCCCCTACCCGACACTAGTCGACCCCCTCCGCCGTTCTCCCCACCGGAGAATAGTCATAGATACTCTACCGCTTTGAATCAGTTAGCAATTTCGGAAACCGCGATTTACTCGACAAGGCTTTCAAGCCGGCATTTGTATGACGATTTTAATCAAGTTGTTGATGACGTCGCAAATAATATAGAGAAACAAAATGATGAAGCCGTGAGCAGTCCATCTTGTCCTCGTATTATTGTTTCAATTCAATCGGTTCCAACTTCATCATTAATTGATACTGGCAGCCAGATTACTGCGGTTTCGGAAGAATTTTATGATTATTTAAAAAAATATTACAAAGTGCTTGAATTACCAGTTTCCAGTGTTGTTCTTTTTACAGCAATTGGGAAGAAACCAACTCACATTAAGAAACAAATAATGTGTAAATTGATTATTGGTGATTTCGAATGTGAGTCATTTTTTTTGATTGTTCCCAATTTATCCAACTCTGTTATTTTAGGTAACGATTGGCTTCTAAAAAATAAAGTAATTGTGGATTATGAAAAAGGGATTTTGATTATTGATGGAAATAACATTTGCTCTTCTTTGGTTTCTTTTGGTCGCTTGACATCTGATAAAAATCTTTTATATGAAGGGGGGGAAACAATTCAATATTTGCAGGGTTTAGATGTAATATATAATCATGAAATTCGTGAAAAAGGGGGGAGTGATACGGATGATTATAATATATTTAATTTTCGCGAATTTGATAAGTGTGAATATGGTTTGGAATCTAGCAATAATAAAGAAAGTGATAAATTGTACGACAATGGAAATATAGTGAATATTATAACAGCTGATCTTTCTCAATACGATGATTCGGAATTTATGACGTGTCAATCTCGAGACGAAAATAATAAAATTTTGCCGGAATATTATAATATTGAAAATAATTCCGATTTTTGTGAAGTAATAGTTGAGAACGAAGTGAATGATAATGAAGATGCATTTGTTATTAATGAATTAAGTAAAATCGATTGTGTAAAAATTGAGAAAAATGATAAACCGGTATTTTTAAATGAAATAGAAAGAATCGCGGCGAAAATCAATGATATTAACAATCGGGAACGTGAATATGTTATGAAGCGCTTATCATTTTTCGAGAAATTGTTTACATCTAAACTTGGGGTGGCTGATACAGCGCCATATCAATTAAAAATTAAACCTCATAAAAAATTTATTAGAAAATCATATCCAGTGCCGATGATTTACCGCGAACGAACTCGAACTACGATACAAGAGATGGAAGAGGCAAATATTATTGAGAAGTCAGATAGCGATTATTGTAGCCCGCTTAGAATCGTCGTGAAAAGTGATGGTACGATACGAGTATGTTTGGACGCGCGCTATATTAATGAAATAATCGAATCTGATCATGAGGTCCCACCTCTTATTTCCGAGGTTATGCAAAAATTCCATGGGGTTACTTTTATGTCAATGACTGATTTAACATCAGGGTATTGGCAGATTCCACTTGAAAAAGATTCGAGAAAATACACCGCGTTCATTTTCGATCAAAAATTATATCAATTCTGTCGAGTACCGTTCGGTATTAAAACGGCCGGTTCAGCATTTATTAGAGCACTTAATTGCGCTATTGGTCATGAATTCGATGATTGTTTAACAACATACATTGACGATTTTTTAATTTCAACCAAAGGATCACTTATTGATCATATTGATCGTATGTGTTCTGTATTTGATGCGTTACAGCGAAAGAATTTTACTTTAAACTTAAAAAAATCTACCTTCTGTAAAAAGAATGTGGAATTTCTAGGTTATGAGTTAACGACACGGGGAATTCGTCCCCCACGTAGTAAATTAGATGTAATTTTGAATTTTCAATCGCCCCGAAATCGTAAAGAGCTTCGACAATTCATCGGCGTGTGCACGTACTATAGGCAGTTTACGGTGCGGCATTCAAATCTTATACATCCTTTTCGCGAAATTCTGAAAGAAAAAAGTCAATGGGAGTGGGGGGAATCGCATGAAGAGGCGTTTAAAATTATGAAAAATGCATTCGTGAATTCGGTTCAGTTGAATCATCATATTCCCGGTGTTCCATATCGATTGCAAACAGATGCGTCAGATGCTGGATTGAGTGGAGTCCTTTATCAAATTGATCATGACGGTCATCATCGAATCATTGCCTTGGTCAGTAGATGTTTAAATGTTGCCGAGATGAACTATACAACTACAGAGAAGGAGCTTCTTGCAGTTGTATATTCGATCTTAAAATTGAGAATTTATTTACTTGGGACCAGGTTTGAGGTTATTACCGATCATAAGGCCCTCACCTTTTTATATACTACTCCGCATCTTAATGCGCGCATGATTAGATGGAGTTTGGCGTTGCAACAGTTTGATTTTGGTGTCTCTCATGTACGGGGGGAGGATAATATCGTTGCAGATTTTCTGAGTCGAAATCCTGAAGGTCATTTTGAGTCGTCATCACCTCGTAGTTTGTCAATTGATGTTTTAGAAGTATCCGAAAGGAGTGAAGTCAGTTTTGTTAGTTGTAATAATATTGATTTCAATAAAGAACTACGTAGTTCACTAAAAAATTTAGCAATTTTGCAAAAACGGGATCTAGTCATTAATGAAATAATAAAAAAAGTTCAAAATAATTCAATTACTGATTTTTATGTTATTGAAAATGATATTTTATTTAGAAGAGCTAGCGTATCGGATCAATGGCAAATTGTTATTCCTGGGGAAATGACGAAACAGTTACTCGATTGTATACACTCAAAACTCGGTCATCCCGGAGTGTATAAGACATTGGAGTATGTCAAGCGATATTATTATTGGAAATCGGTTAATCAGGAGGTTAAAAAATTTGTTTTATCGTGTGATCTGTGTCAACGGGTAAAGCCGGTTAACATTCAGATGGAATGTGCATTTAATAGGGTATATTCATCTGGCCCAGGTGACCTTGTATGTGTCGATTTTTATGGTCCCCTACCCCGCTCAATTGCCGGTATGGAGTATATTTTCGTAGTCTATGATGCATTCTCTAAATATTTGAAACTCTACCCGATAAAAAAAGAAACCACACAAACGATTTTGAATAAAATTTTGAAAGTTTATATTCCGGAAATGGGCGTTCCCAAGCGAATTTTATCAGACCATGGCACGCAATTTACGTCGCCTAAATGGGAACAAGGTTTACGTCAGGCAGGCATACAGGTAGTTTTTTCTTCAATTCGTCATCCGAAGAGCAATCCCGTTGAGCGCATGATGAGGGAATTGGGAAGAATTTTCCGCACTCTCTGCAGTGACAAACATACAAAATGGGCACGCTATATATCGGATATAGAGTTTTTTATTAACGCCACGACTAATTGTAGCACGGGTTTTTCCCCACACGAGTTGCATTTTGGAGTGCGTTGCGCTGATCAGATCAAGGAACTTGTCAAATTTCCTCAAGTTGTTGGAATGACTAAAGAATGTAAAATTATATTAGCTCGCGAAAATTTGCAGAGAAATTTTGATAATCGTGTGAGGAGTCAGAGGAATCCGTCGGGAATTCGTTTGAATGAGGGGGATTTAGTATTGTTACGCATCCCGAAACAATCGGATGCGTTAAAAAGAGTAACTCGCAAATTCTTTCATTTATATTATGGCCCTTACAGGATATTGAGGAATCTTGGTAACAATTCTTATGAGTTGATTGACGATGAATCCAATCGCAATTTGGGAATACATAATCAAGCTAATTTAAAAAAATATATTCATAGACAATAAAAATATTTATAAAAAAAAAAAAAAAAAAAAAAAAAAAAAAAATTTATAATATAAATATGAGTTCACATGAGTACATTAAACTGATTGTTTGTATTGTGAATTCTCTATGTAATGATATCGATATATTTTCTTGTATAGAAATATCAATGTGTGAAACCACAAATGATTATAGGAATTGTAATTTATTGATAATAATGATTATGATTGTATATTGTTTGTTGTATGTTTTATATTGTAACATTTGAGTTTCAATAGCGAGAAATATATTTAAATGAATTCATGAAAACCTCAATGTAAATAGATGTGAAAATTTGTAAAGTTGTAAGTGTGTGCTTCCGTTTAAAAGATCTACCTGAAGCAAGGGGGACAATGTAGGAAAAATCGCAGTTTTATGTCAGTTTTAAGTAGCCTGTTTTTAGGCAACCTGTTTGGTTTCCGTGAAATATGTAATTCTTCGGAGAATAGCGTCTTGCTTCGGGGAATTAGGTGGTGAGTTCGGAGAAGTGGTCAGATTCGGGGGGAATTTCGTCGTGATTTTAAATGATCGCCCCTCTAGTTCTCATTCTCATTTTGCCTAATAAATTCAAAGGGAAATTTCCGCGCCATACGAGAAGTCCGACGCCGAAGACCTCGAGGTAAAATTATATAGTTCAAATATGTTTTTTTTTTGTGTATTTTCTTTTTCTTTTAAATTATTTTTTGAATCATTTAGTTATTTTATTCTTTTTTTTGTAATTGTGAATAGTGTGGCGCTTTGCTTTTACGTATGTAATATATGGGCGGAAACTAGTCAGGCGCTATCGGGATCCATAAGGGAGAACTAGACGGGCGATCAATTAACCATATCATCACGAGATAATTAAATAAGGTTCTAAGAAAGAGACCAGATTGAGAATTAAGGAGGAAACAAAGAGACCTCATCTCAGCCATAATTGACAAGGCCAACACCGTTCTCCGGACCCACGCCTCGAACGACTTTTCCCGCTCAAAGGCGATGAGTATTATTTTATAATTATTTATGTCTATTTGTTTTATGTATTGTATGATTAATTAATTCGTATATTTATGTTTCTGATTTATTTAATGATTCTCATGTTTAAATTATTATTTCCGTTTATCTGTCTTTAATTTTGACTATTAATTGGTGTATGTGTGAAGGTGTATGTGTGTATTTAACGCGGACAGAGTGCGAGAATATATTTTTTTTTTGTTACAATTGACTTGAATCATATTAATAAATTTTATATCATATATTATTTCTCTCATTTAATTTGTAAATTTTTGTTTATTTTATGATTAATATTATTTATGTTTTATATTTAATCACGAACTTTCTTAAATATTATTTATATATAAATTTGTTACACGTTTATCTTCTTGTACAAGAACATTTGTTTAAAAATGTTTTTGAAAAAATTTGAAATTTTAAAAAGTTATAATTATTAAGACTCTTCACTTATGCATGCTAAAAATTATTGCGCAGCTGTAAAGGCTTAAGAAAACTACTACGCAGCATTTAAAGTTTTTGATTTTTAATTTAAAAAACATAAATGAACATGTACAAGAACATTGTTCCATATCTGGTACAAGAAAATGTACATGAAACCTGCACAAAAAAATATGTACAGGAACATGTACATTTTCTTGTACAAGTATATTTTCTTGTCCAGGATCTTGTACAAGTTCTGGTACAAGAACATGTCTCAATTCCGGATGCTGAACTTGTTCAAGAACATTACTTGAACATGTACAAGAAAATGTACGTGTACATTAATGAACATGTACAAGAACTTGTACATTTTTTTGTACAAGTTTTTTCAGCCGGGGACTTCAATACTAAGCCCTATAGAAAGAAATCCTATTCCTTTTTTCATTTTCCCAAAATAAATCATCACAGATAGGTCTATTTTTTCTGCCTCTAGAGTGGTGTTACCTCTTAAGATATACAGACGTATTAGAGATAACTGAAATATAGGATATACATAGTTTATCCCAGGTAATATCTAATGTTAGGGATAAAAAAATCTTGAACACATTTACAGAATTATCATGTTATGATGATTAGGAAAGTCTTGCAGTTGTTCACGAAAAAAAATTTTAACTTTTCTGTAATCAGAAGAAATTTTTTTTTATTTTTGTCTATAGATTCATACAATCATTAAAAGCTGCGCCTAGACGCGCTTGACCAAGATAGGCTATGAATTTCAATTGCAAACTGTCAGTCATAAGCAAATTGGAGTTAAAATAAAACGCCATTAAGTAGGGTTAAGTCTATTTGTTTTTTCATAATATTAATATTAACATAATCCCTAGGGTGTTTTCGGCATTCACTCAGTGTTAACTCTAGAGTTAACAGTGGTGCTCAATGATATTATCTTTGAAAATTTATTTACCTAAATAAAATAATTGATTTTCTATTTTCATCACCCTGAGTTTGAAGTTAGTTGTCCTTGTTTGCTTACTTTTTTTTAATTTATACGTATTTTTTGTTTGTTCATTTAAAAATGGAACATATTTTTGCTACCCATAAACGTGTTATTTTTTTAAAGTTTATAATTTTCAAATTTTGCATTATTTCCCTAATTTTAATTAATCTGAACTGTTTTAGAAACTAGATTATTTATTTTAATTAAAGTTGTTTGTTATAAATAAAAAGTTAAAATAATTTTTAATAAAAATAAATTATTATGTTTCAATTTATACTTTTCAAAACAAACAATCCGTTCACAAATTTTGTCGGCCATTAAAGGTTAGGACTGACCCTTTTTCTTTACTCTCGCAAGAAAACAGAGTTAACTCTGGGTCATCTAGTAATAAATTTTTGGGGACTTTTATGAAATCTAGAAACAAAAACTTTTATTTTAACATTACATTACTAGAATAAAAGGCCCGTTTCACATGTTGTTACAATTGCAAACCCTGCGCCAATCAAAATGAATCGTCTATGCCAAATTGCCAATCAACAACGTTCACAACCAACAGACGAACTGAAAATCAAAATTTACATTTGAGCACCACTGCTAACTCTAGAGTTAACTCTGAGTGAATGCCGAAAACACCCGAGAAAAGATTTATTGTAGGATATTATTAATAAAGGAAGGAAGTTCGCGGGGAGTTCCCCGTGTTAAGTTCGGAAACTAAGTTGGGGAGCTTCAGGGGAAGTTCAGGCGAGCTCTATATGTCCTCGGTTTTATAACTCGCGGTGCGAAGTTCAGGATAGTTATCCGATTAAGTTTGCCGAAAAATTGTGGATAAAAGTTTAGGAAATATTAAATTTTGAGTTTTACAGAAATTTACTTTGTGAA
Source organism: Leptopilina boulardi (assembly GCF_019393585.1). Lineage (NCBI taxonomy): Eukaryota > Metazoa > Arthropoda > Insecta > Hymenoptera > Figitidae > Leptopilina > Leptopilina boulardi. The sequence goes on along the minus strand of NW_026137948.1, from coordinate 1,814,927 downwards.
TTTCTTTAAAACTATCTCCGAAAAGTACTCTAAAGATATATAGACAAATTTCCTGTAAAATTAAAATGCAAGTTTTCAGTGAATTTTATAAAGTAAGTTTATTATAAATGTTTTATAATATTTATTAAATAAAAGTAATATTAAAAAAATTTATTTTTCCCTTATTGCGCTTTCTTTTATTTTTCCCCAACATTAACGGCGCAATTTTCGGAAATAAATTTGGAGGAGCTGGGGATTGAACCCGGACGCGCAACACAACAGCCAAGAACCCTAACCACTAACCTAACCAACGACCTGAAGGTGGGTAACTTTCGGGTCTTTATAAGCTGCAAGCCTTGTCGTCATCAGTTGACACGAATGGCGGGAAAATTTAAAAATGTTTTCAACGAAATATTTTTAAATTCTATTATTAAATTAGTGTCATAATTAAAAGGGCATTGAAATAATATTGCAATGTTAATATTAATCTTACTTGTGAAACTAGCAGCTATATAAAACGATTTAAGGTAATTCTTTAAAAATGAAATTTATTAAATACTGAATCTCGTTATAAAAAATTCTGGACTTGTCAAATTTTTATTAAATTATTATTCAATTAAAAATAACATAATTAGAAAAACTTTTTGAACATTTATCAACGTATGTTTATGGCTTTTATCATTAATTAATTAATTAAATTTACCGAGATGTATGGTGGACATTTAAATCGTCAATTTGTAATTTGATAAATTAATTTAAAAATTAAAGTATCTGCATTTTATAATAAATATTTATAATTATTTGTCAATAATAATATAAATTATTTATAATAATTGTAAATAAATTTCTTGCATTCTTAAATCAAAATTTTTTATACAACGCAATGTTTTTTCATATTTTTTATAATAAAAAAACATATCTGTATTAAAACACAAAACACACTGTAAGAAGTCGTATAATATATATAGTAATTTAAAAAAAATTTATGTATTTACAAAAATTGATTCAAAATTTAAATAAAAAAGGAAGGATTTTTTTATTGTACCAACATCAATTTAATTATAGAAGGATTTAACTCATCCAGTCACTTTTATTTGATTTAAAAAAAGGATTAAAATCTAGTTTTGTGGGATAATTGTTTTTTCAAATAACTGTGAACCGTTTTGGAAACACAATTATTTTTACAATTTTCTAAAAGTCTTAAATAAAAATTATGTCTTTATCGAATTTTGAAAAAAGACAAGTTTTTCACGTTACCGTCTTAAAATCCAGCAATAAAGCTTTTTCCTGTTTTTCCCTGGTCAATTCACAACATTGCTCAATAGGTAAATATTTATTAAATAATAATATATTAAATATTAATACTTAAATAATATTAAATAGTTAAAAATATAAATGAAATAATCGTAGCTAATTACGATTTTTAATTAATTTATAGATATAAAAATTAATAATAAGTTTCTTTATTATAAAAAATATGAAAAAACATTGCGTTGTATAAAAAATTTTGATTTAAAGAATGCAAGAAATTTATTTACAATTATTATAAATAATTTATATTATTATTGACAAATAATTATAAATATTTATTATAAAATGCAGATACTTTAATTTTTAAATTAATTTATCAAATTACAAATTGACGATTTAAATGTCCACCATACATCTCGGTAAATTTAATTAATTAATTAATGATAAAAGCCATAAACATACGTTGATAAATGTTCAAAAAGTTTTTCTAATTATGTTATTTTTAATTGAATAATAATTTAATAAAAATTTGACAAGTCCAGAATTTTTTATAACGAGATTCAGTATTTAATAAATTTCATTTTTAAAGAATTACCTTAAATCGTTTTATATAGCTGCTAGTTTCACAAGTAAGATTAATATTAACATTGCAATATTATTTCAATGCCCTTTTAATTATGACACTAATTTAATAATAGAATTTAAAAATATTTCGTTGAAAACATTTTTAAATTTTCCCGCCATTCGTGTCAACTGATGACGACAAGGCTTGCAGCTTATAAAGACCCGAAAGTTACCCACCTTCAGGTCGTTGGTTAGGTTAGTGGTTAGGGTTCTTGGCTGTTGTGTTGCGCGTCCGGGTTCAATCCCCAGCTCCTCCAAATTTATTTCCGAAAATTGCGCCGTTAATGTTGGGGAAAAATAAAAGAAAGCGCAATAAGGGAAAAATAAATTTTTTTAATATTACTTTTATTTAATAAATATTATAAAACATTTATAATAAACTTACTTTATAAAATTCACTGAAAACTTGCATTTTAATTTTACAGGAAATTTGTCTATATATCTTTAGAGTACTTTTCGGAGATAGTTTTAAAGAAATTCACAAAGTAAATTTCTGTAAAACTCAAAATTTAATATTTCCTAAACTTTTATCCACAATTTTTCGGCAAACTTAATCGGATAACTATCCTGAACTTCGCACCGCGAGTTATAAAACCGAGGACATATAGAGCTCGCCTGAACTTCCCCTGAAGCTCCCCAACTTAGATTCCGAACTTAACACGGGGAACTCCCCGCGAACTCCCTGCGAAAAACGGTGCTGTCTGGGGTTATATTGATATTAAAGAAATCTGGTAGATTTAAGTTCCACGTTTATACAAAATATTAAAATGTCGTATATAAATAAATCTCTAGTACCTTAGATGCTTAGAATTATATTTATTTTGTCATTTATATAAAAGACCACGGCAGGGTTTGCTTAAAAAAATTTACCTTGCCATGTAAGTTTACCATGGCCTTACTTTGTAAGCTTACGGTATGGCGGAAATTTTTATAATACCTCGACCTTACCTCAAGCTTACATTGTTAGCTTTCAAAGCTTACATGTAAGTGTGAGGTAAGCTTACAGCAAAATATTGTGATGTGTGGGCAGACCTAATAATTATAAATAAATAAAATATTAGTTTTATTATTTAATAATCAAACTGTGGCGCGAGAAAGAAATAGCAACTACTGACCTCTACGTCTACTTTACCGACAAGTTAAAAATATAGCAGGGATGAGAATGTATGGTGCAAAAGTTAAATTATGACCAATTAGAGTTCTGCTATACTTATGTTCTGTTGAATGGAAATTCTGTCAGATAAAATTTCTGTTAAGTAACATTTCTGTTCGATAAAAATTCTGTCCAATCAAACGTCTGCCCAATGAAAAGTCTGTTATATGAATCGTCTGCCGTGTAAATATTCTATCCAATGAGAGTTCTGCTATACTTATGTTCTGTTGAATGGAAATTCTGTCAGATAAAATTTCTGTTAAGTGACATTTCTGTTCGATAAAAATTCTGTCCTATCAAACGTCTGTCAAATGAAAAGTCTGTTATATGAATTGTCTGCCATGTAAATATTCTGTCCAATAAAATTTCTGTTATATAAATTTCTGTCAAATGGCATTTCTGTTATATAAAGTTTAGGGGATTTTCATGCGTCTCAAATTTACGTAGAATTGAACATATAAAAATGAGAAAGCATTTAAATTATAGTAAAAAATAGGAAAAGAACTAGGCGCAATTGCGCCTACATCTAGGGTTTCGTGGCGCTTTAAATTTTAATGTCAACTACTGGGACATGTCAACTATAGGGACATGTCAACTATATGGACATGTCAACTATTGGGACATGTCAACTATTGGGACATGTCAATTACTGAGACAGGTCAACTACTGGGACATGTCAATTATAGGGGCATGTTAACTAATGGGACATGTAATGTCCATTTATGTAATGTCCATTCGGGAAAATGTCCATTCAGTAAATGGAGATTTGGGATCTGTGGGGCCCCAAAATTTGAATTTGGGAGCTATGGTGCCCCAAAATTTGAATTTGGGATCTGTGGTGCCCCAAAATTCGAATTTGGGATCTGTGGTGCCCCAAAATTCGAATTTGGAAGCTGTTTGCCCAAAATTCGAATTTGGGATCTGTGCCCTAAAATTTGATTTTGGGAGCTGTGGTGCCCCAAAATATACTACGGACAGACGGACGCCAAAGTGAAACTATAAGGCTTTCGGCCATGGGCCACGAAACCCTAAAAATGTATATTATTTTATTAACATACCTTTAATCACTCAAAGCGTGAATCAAACTGCAGTATCTGCGAAACTGTCACTATTAGGGCGCACTCACACCTTTTGGCTGCCTGCCTGCAGAAGTTGTCATGGCAACGTGAAGGAGTAACAGAGAGAGAAAATTCAAATTTGAATTTACTATCTCTGTTACTCCTTCACGTTGCCATGACAACTCCTGCAGGCAGGCAGGCAGCCAAAAGGTGTGAGTGCGCCCTTAAAAATCAACAAACGAGACTAATAGACTCGTACGACAAGCATCTTGAGTAAAAACATGCGCCATCTATGCGTCCAACGGGGAACTTGCGCATATTAATGATTTCGCCGATAAAATCACCCATCACAAATAAGACAATTAACATTTGTGATTTAATTAACATTAAACTCTATTTCAGAGTACAATAATAACAAAAGTGAACACTTTATTAATAATTTATTAAGAATTAATATTTTTTTCAAGGATTTCTCTAAACTTTTTCTCAAAATTAATGAATAATCGAGCACTGAAATTAACAGGAAACAGACACTCACCTTACACTTTAAAATTTAATTAATTTCACTTTAAATTAATACAAATCTTACAAATTTCAACTTAATAAATCATTAATTATCATTACCAATCGTTTATTCATTGATTAACTCAATTTTTTTTTACTTCTAATCACTTTTAATCACAATCTGAACAATATCGATCAAATTATGATTTACCTAATCCGCCAGGGTCTGCATTACCAACTGTTTGTAAGTTACCGACTGTTGAAAAATCAAAATAAGAGTGGTGGTTAAAAGTCCACTGCGCATGCGTAAAGTAAGAGTGGTGATACCATGTCCACTGCGCATGCGTAAAATGAGAGTGGTGGTTAATGTCAACTGCGCATGCGTAAAATAAGAGTGGTGGTTTAACATCCACTGCGCATGCTCAAAAGTTGGACTTTCAGGATATAAATTGAAGTTTTGCGAGTTGATTTTTCATTCTATTCTGTGAGCTCGTGCAGCCTAGTCGCAGCAAGAGTTAAGGGGGGAACACCAGTTGTAACTTTCGCAAAATCGATTTTTTTTGTGAATTTTCTTAAAGTATACATATTTAGAAATGTGTCTGTAAATTTCAAAGTTGATCCGGTGAAAAATAAATGAGATATACAGAACACTGCAGCGGCGCGTCCCGTGGCTTCATACAAGGTGGCCAGCCATACCTGACCCAACGACAGATGGCAGCAAATTGGCATTTTAGAATCGGCAACCACTGCGGAAGAGTTATTATATGGTCCAGGAATCGATGACTCTTTGTAACTTGGAAACAAAATTTCTTCTGAACAAAAAAAAGTAAGTTGAAACTTTGAATGCGTTTTTCTCAAAATGACATTTTCCAAGTCGGTGACCACGATTACTCGAATACCATTAAACCGATATATTTAAAATTTAGTGTGCTTCATTTACACATATAAGTCTAGTTCGTTATCGAAGGATTTTTTTTTTATGCAAAACTTTTTTTTATATAGCTGAAAATCGACCGTATTTTTTAACGAAAATCATACTTTTGACTTTGACAGGTCGTCATTTTGTCAAATTTTTTTTTAAATACTTCGATCACGAACTAGATAATCTTATAATAAATGTAAATCAATTTCATTTTTGTATTTCTGACGAAGTATACTTGCAGAATGCTGGTCACCGCAATTCGCCTTTTTTCTTAAGGCGCCACTTCAATTGCTCATATCTCCAAAAGTTTTTGTTAAAAAAATTTTTTTTTTCTTTTAAATTACAGCTTTTTACATGTACTTTTAACTAATAAATAGTATTCTTTAAAAAGATTCATTGTTCTTTTGGAAAATATTCTTGTAAAAAGCATTATTTGTTGAGTTACAACTGGTGTTCCCGCCTTAACAGCGAGTAGAGTGTTCTGGTTTTATATTTTTTTCACTTTTCTTATTTTAAGATTCTATATTGGTAGGCAAACGAAACACCTTTCTCGAAGATTATATACATTTTGTACAGCACAAATACTATAATTATGTTTATGATTTGTACATGTAATAATAGTAGTAAACTGATCTAAAACCAGTTTTTTCAACGATGGACATTGTAAATCATATAAATTTATTACATTCAGTGTATATTTTTCTAACCATCTTTGTTTTTCTAATCCTTTAACATATTTCAAATGGGTTGATCATGTCAACGATACTTTTGATTTTAATGTACATGACGATTCTCCTGTTGGGTACATATTGGAAGTGGATTTAGAGTATCCTGAAAGTATTGATGATACTCATAAAGACATGCCATTTTGCGCAGAAAAAGCAAAGCCGCCTATGTCGAAACAAGAGAAATTGTTAACCACTTTGCTGCCAAAAAAAAAATATGTCATACACTATAGAACGCTAAAACAATTTTATCAAAAGGTAATAAACTTGTAAAAATACATCGTGTTTTACAGTTTAAGCAATCAGCTTGGCTTAAACCATACATTCATTATAACACGATTGTTAATTACGTCACAAAAGAGAGACCGGACTCGCCGGAGGACAAATCGATGACGCGTTTATGATACTTGTGAAGACAATAACAGGTAGGAAAATTGAATTGTCCTTGAGGAAGAAGGGAAAACTGGAGAAGGGCAGTTGCAAAGAAAACGTCACCGAGTACGGATCATTTAAAAATTTTACTCGACGACATTAACTAAAAACGAATTTGTGTTTATATTACAGCCTTTTGTTCTAATATTATTATTGTGTAATCATCGTTATATTAAAATTGTGTTTGAAAAGAATTTATTCAAACTCATGAACAATACAGTGTATTGCAAAACAATGGAAAATGTTCGTAAACATGTTGATGTAAAGCTTGTTACAAAGTGGTTTGGCTGTTACGGAGCAGAAACTCTCATATCCCGACCAAATTTCCGTCGTCGGGCAATATTTGATAAAAATCTGGTTGCCATTGAATTAACTAAAACCGAGGTACTGCTCAACAAACAGATATATGTAGGGTTAAGTGTGCTTGATATATCCAAGACGTTAATTTATGATTTTCACTATAGTTATATGTTGAATAAATATGGTAACGCTTGTAAACTGCTGTATACTGATACAGACAGTCTAGTCTATGAAGTTCAATGTGAAGATATTTATAAAGATATGAAAGAAGATATTGATAAGTTTTATACATCAGATAATCCCGCGAATAATGTGTATGGGATACCGCAAGTCAACAAAAAAATACTCGGCCTTATGAAAGATGAATGTAATGGTAAAGTAGTTACCGTATTTGTTAGCTTGCGGTGTAAGATGTACAGCATTCGTGTTGAAGATAAAGATTATATTAAAAAAGCAAAAGGTATTAAAGCCGGCGTTGTAAAAAAATCAATTCATTTTGATGATTATGTAAAATGTCTGCGAGATTTTGACATTCAAACTCGAACGCAGTATAATATAAGATCACGGCTTCACAATCTTGAAACTGTGAAGCAGCTAACCCGGCTGAAAAAACTTGTACAAGAAAATGTACAAATTCTTGTACATATTCATTAATGAACTTGTATATTTTTTTGTACATTTTCAAATAATGTTCTTGAACAAGTTCAGCATTCGGAATTGAGACATGTTCTTGTACCAGAACTTGTGCAAGATCCTGGACAAGAAAATATACTCGTACAAGAAAATGTACATGTTCTTGTACATATTTTTTGTGCAGGTTTCATGTACAAGTACTTTTACATGAACACGATTATGTTCTTGTACAAGAACATTTGTTTAAAAATGTATTTGAAAAAAATTTTAAAATTTAATAAGTTATAACTATTAAGACTCTTCACTTATGCTTGCTAAAAATTATTGCGCAGCTGTAAAGGCTTAAGAAAACTACTGCGCAGCCTTTAAAGTATTTAATTTTTTATTTAAAAGACATAAATGAACATGTACAAGAACATGTTCCACATCTGGTACAAGAAAATGTACATGAAACCTGCACAAAAAAAATATGTACAGGAACATGTACATTTTCTTGTACAAGTATATCTTGTACAAGTTCTGGTACAAGAACATGTCTCAATTCCGGATGCTAAATTTGTTCAAGAACATTACTTGAACATGTACAAGAAAATATACAAGTTCATTAATGAACATTTTCTTGTACAAGTTTTTTAAGCCGGGAAAAGTAGCTTTAAGTCCACTAGATGATAAACGGTATTTGTTACCGGAGAGTACCGATACTCTACCGTGGGGACATTATGCGATCCCAAATTCAGATGAACTGTACATAGTTTGTAAGAATAATAAATGAAACAAATTTATATTAATTTCATGTGTTGTTTATTATAAAATCCTTATATCTATACATAATAACTCAAAATTATAACTTATACTTAATTTAATAATGAATCAATAACACAGCCCCACAAAAAAAGTGTCATTATTGATTCATTATTGATTCATTATTGATTCATTATTGATTCATTATTGATTCATTATTGATTCATTATTGATTCATTATTGATTCATTATTGATTCATTATTGATTCATTATTGATTCATTATTGATTCATTATTGATTCATTATTGATTCATTATTGATTCATTACACAGCCCCACAAAAAAAAGTGTCGTGCGCGGCAGACCAGACTAGTCATTTCCTATGTATTTTGACGCGCTGAACACGAATCCGAAGTCCGTTTTGGTCCATCACGTCAGGATTTTTTTCTTACCTCCAAAAACCTGTCGGATTTTGAGAGGTAGGCTATTTTTTTTAAAATTGATGGATTTACTTCAAACTTGGTATCTAGGGGTTTTTAGGGTCGCTGATGACGAATCTAAAGTTGGATTTTCAAAATTTAAAATGGCGGCTCCAATATGGCGGACGAATTTTGTAAAACTTGATGGATTTACTTCAAACTTGGTATCTAGGGGTTTTTTGGGTTGCTGATTACAAATCTGAAGTTAGATTTTCAAAACTAGAAATGGAAATTCTTATATACATAAGTAAGGTATTCACGTCTTTTTATGGTAGTGCACTCTTTTGTCCTCAAAGGATCTGTGTAATGGTTTTCTTTTCAAATTGGTGCCTCTAGGTACAATATCCCTTTTCAGCATCTGACAGTAGTCGGCCATCATATTTACATCCCATCTTCCTTGATAACGACGCTCAAATTCTATAAGATATTGATGGAATCGTTCTCTTTGTTCTTCACTGTAATCTCCCAAATTTTCAGGGAATTGATCCCGATGTGAGTCTAAGTAATGCAACTTTATGCTCATTAAGCATCCTAACTTACCAAAGTTTTTAATCATATCACTAACTATTTGGTCCCAATTTTCACTCTTGTGATTACCCAGAAAATTTTCTACAACTGCTTTGAAACTAAGCCATGCGGCTTTCTCCTTTTTATTCATCTTGGTGATAAATTGCTTATCTTTTAACAATTTGCGAATACGTGGTCCGTCGAAAACCCCATCTTTTAGTTTCGCATCAGAGATTTCTGGAAACTTTTGTTCCAGGTATTTGAAACAGTTTCCTTTTTTATCTAAGGCTTTGACAAACTGTTTAATTGCTCCTAGTTTCGTGTGTAAGGGCGGAATTATCACCTTTGAAGGGTCGATTAGGGGATTTTCTATTATATTTTTTAAACCTGGTTCGAAAGAATTCCTTTTTGGTCATTGTTCTTTAATGTAGTGATTTGCTCGATCTCTACTGTCCCACAAACACAGGAAACATGGTGTTTATGTAAAACCTGATTGTTGTCCAAGTAGTATGCTTAAAATCTTGAAATCTCCACAAATTTGCCAGTTGTGTTCTCGGTATCTAATTTTATCCAAAACTAGTTTCATATATTCATAGTTTTCTTTCATTTCCGTTGAATGCGCTATTGGAATTGGGGCATAAATATTATTATTATGTAGTAGTACTACTTTTAAACTTCTTTTCGAAGAGTCAATAAATAGTCTCCAAGTTTCATCTTTGTATATATTTGGTTTTAATTTATTCATGAGTCCGACAACATCTGAGCAATATACCAACGACGGATTTTCATCTTTTGTAAAATATTGTCGGAATTCTTTTTCTCTGTCTCGATAAAAGCTAGCTGTTGTGCCTTTTGATAACTAGTTTTTCTTCTTTAACACTGATGCTAGGTGTTCTGCACAATCCTTCGGTAATTTTAATTCTCTAATGAGATTGCTAAGATCTTCTTGATTTAATGTTTGTGGAATCTTTATCTCCTGTTCATCATACGGAAGGTAATAGTCGTCCTCATCATCGGTTCTCATGTCGTTATTTTCAAAATCTAGAACATCTTCAGTTGAACTGTCAATTTGCAAGATTTTGGGAGAGGAAGGTGGATTGCATGAAATTTCTGGTTTTATTACAGTTGAGACGTTGGCATACAATATGTTTTTTTTTATTTTTGATATTATATCCTTGCACATTGGTGTTGCAAAAATAACAATCTTTTTGATTTAATGGTTTTTTCCACAAAGTTGGCTTTATAAACTTTAGTTTATCCTCTTTTGTGTGATTCCAACGAGTTAGCATTGTGTTACAGGAACTGCAAATTTTGTGTGGAACCCAATTTTTCTCCTGATTGGCTATCTCAAGATCAAAACAATCTTTGTAGATCTGTTTGATATTTTCATTTATTGATTTACGATTTTTATGGACATCGAATTGTCCACATATGTAACAAAATGCATCTGCATTGCTGTCGCATAAGTGTTTCGACGTTGTTACTGCAAAATTAAGTTTTAAAGCCTTTGGAGTTTTATTATTGTTTTGATTTTGAGAAGCCATGATTTATGTGAAAACCCGCACGTTAGGGATCCTGGCCCGATCGCAGGTGAATCCGCCGTCCTAGGGGAGATAACCCTTATACCTCCCCAGGCCTAAGAATGAGAGCTTTCCGACTTTGACGAGGACAAAGTCAACTCGTCGTCGGACACACTACGGCATCATTCTCACACCCTAACGTCCCCCTGCAGGGCAGTGTGCCTACGCTGGCTTCGTTACTTCTATAAACAGGAAGCGAATGTTAATGTTAATGTTCCTTTGTATCTCATTGCCCTAGATACCAAGTTTGAAGTAAATCCATCAATTTTAAAAAAATAGCCTACCTCTCAAAATCCGACAGGTTTTTGGAGGTTAGAAAAAAATCCTGACGTGATGGACCAAAACGGACTTCGGATTCGTGTTCAGCGCGTCAAAATACATAGGAAATGACTAGTCTGGTCTGCCGCGCACGACACTTTTTTTTGTGGGGCTGTGTAATGAATCAATAATGAATCAATAATGAATCAATAATGAATCAATAATGAATCAATAATGAATCAATAATGAATCAATAATGAATCAATAATGAATCAATAATGAATCAATAATGAATCAATAATGAATCAATAATGAATCAATAATGAATCAATAATGAATCAATAATGAATCAATAATGAATCAATAATGAATCAATAATGAATCAATAATGAATCAATAATGAATCAATAATGAATCAATAATGAATCAATAATGAATCAATAATGAATCAATAATGAATCAATAATGAATCAATAATGAATCAATAATGAATCAATAATGAATCAATAATGAATCAATAATGAATCAATCATGAATCAATAATGAATCAATAATGAATCAATAATGAATCAATAACACAGGCACACAAAAAAAAAAGTTGTCTGTTTCTGCAACTAGACATATATTTCCTATAGTATTTTGGGCCGCTGAAACCGAATCTGAGCTCAGAATTGCTACATCACCCTCAGTTTTTTTTTAAATCGACCAAAACCACCCTTAAACGGACAAATTCACACTTCGGAGATAAAAAATAAATCAACTTATTTTTTAAAAAAACCTAATTTTACATCTACGAAACTTTGCTCCACTAACTCAAAAACAAAGCCAGCATTGATCCAGCACCCCCTGAATTTTTTTAATTGAAAAAACTACCCCTAATCTGAAGAATCAAATTCAGGAGATAAAACAATAAAATAACTGATTGACAAATTTTATAACCAGATATTTTTTACTCCAGCAATGCAGAAACAAAGCCAGAAATGCTCCCTCACCCTCTTAATTTTTTTTAAATCGAAAAACCACCCTTAAATAGTAAAATTTAAATTTAAGAAGTAAAAAAATATTATATTACCGGCTTTTTTTAAAATCAGAATCTTACATGTATGTAGTTTTGCTCTACTAATTTAAAAAATAAAGCCAGCATTGATCCATCACCCTCTGAATTTTTTTAAATTGAAAAAACTACCCCTAATCTGAAGAATCAAATTCAGGAGGTTAAACAATAAAATAACTGATTAAAAAATTTTATAACCAGGTATTTATACTCCAGCAAGGCAGAAACAAAGCCAGAAATGCTCCTTTACCCTCTAAAATTTTTTTAAATCGAAAAAACCACCAAAGAATCAAACTTAGGAGGTAATACAATATAATTATACAATTATATTGTATTACCTCCTAAGTTTGATTCTTCAGATTAAGGGTAGTTTTTTCTATTTAAAAAAATTCAGAGGTTGATGGATCAATGCTGGCTTTGTTTTTGAGTTAGTGAAGCGGAAATACATAGATGTAGTAAGGTTCTATTTTAAAAAAAGTCAGTTATTTAATTTTTAATCTCCTAAATTTGAATTTGTCCGATTAAGGGTGGCGTTTTCGATTTAAAAAATTTTTAGAGAGTGAGGGAGCATTTCTGGCTTTGTTTCCGCATTGCTGGAGTAAAAATAACTGGTTATAAACTTTTTTAATCAGTTACTTTATTGTTTTACCTCCTAAGTTTGATTCTTCAGATTAAGGGTAGTTTTTTTTATTAAAAAAATTCTGAGTGTGATGGATCAATGATGGCTTTATTTTTTTGAGTTAGAAGAGCAAAACTACATACATAATGAATCAATAATGAATCAATAATGAATCAATAATGAATCAATAATGAATCAATAATGAATCAATAATGAATCAATAATGAATCAATAATGAATCAATAATGAATCAATAATGAATCAATAATGAATCAATAATGAATCAATAATGAATCAATAATGAATCAATAATGAATCAATAATGAATCAATAATGAATCAATAATGAATCAATAATGAATCAATAATGAATCAATAATGAATCAATAATGAATCAATAATGAATCAATAATGAATCAATAATGAATCAATAATGAATCAATAATGAATCAATAATGAATCAATAATGAATCAATAATGAATCAATAATGAATCAATAATGAATCAATAATGAATCAATAATGAATCAATAATGAATCAATAATGAATCAATAATGAATCAATAATGAATCAATAATGAATCAATAATGAAACGTTTTCAACTATATATTTGCATTATCTTCCCAAGTATTGTGAGAGTTGTCAAATCCTAGCCATTTAACAAGAACTTTGTTTCCACGTGTCTTGAGAATTTTTCAACGAGATAAATATTTGAATATTTCACTTTAAGAAGCTCCTCTTCATAAAATCCTCCACTGATGGCTTCGTCTTGGTAATCCTTAAGTTTATAAGTCACAGGTTGAATTGATTCAACTTTATCGATGGTGAATATCTCAGTTGACCAATTGGAAGTGTAGCCTTTCTCAAACATGTTTTGTATATTTACTGACTCGAACTTTGTCACCAATTTTCAACTTTGACCTTTTCAAGGGTATCTTTCTTAACTTTAAAAATCGTTCTTTTAAAATTTCTACATCTTCATTCCAATTTTTCGATGTTTTGTATCATTGTAATTGGAAACAAGAGTATTTACTATGTCATACCACTTGTAATTTCCTCGTAAACTAAATTGCATCCACATTTTTCTTTTCAACGTTCTATTAAATCGTTCGACAATGGATGCTTTCATATTACTATATGTTGAGTATAAATTAATTTTATGCTTTTTCATTAAAGCTTTAAACAGTGAATTGTAGAATGCTTTACCTTTATCTGTATGCAGGTTTTTTGGTATACGTCCTTTGACAAAGATAGAGTTCATTGCATCGGTGACGTCATTTCTTTATTTTTACTTTTTACAGCAATAGCCCAAGCATACTTGGAAAATGTGTCTATTACTGTTAGTAAGTACTTAAAACCTTTATTTACTTTAGAGTAGGGTAACATTTCTACTAAATCAACTTGCCAGCTCTCATCGATATCACGCATTTCAACGCGGCGATGATGATAATTCTTTCTCGCTTGTGTGTAAATTTCTTTCACTACTGTCAACTTTTTGTCATTTATTTTCAAGAGCTCTCAAACGACTGTCCAGTTCACCAATAATTTCAGCGTTTTTATATGATAAATCTTGATTTATTTGTCTTTCAAGATTGTTTAATTTTTCTGATACCGAGCCTTCAAGAGTTTTTAACAAAACATTACTGTTGTCAATATCCAATAAATTTTTCTCTGTTTTCATTTCATTTTCAAGAACTCTCAAACTAGCATCGATTTCACCAATAATTTCTACGTTTTTATATGATAAATCTTGATTAATTTGTCTTTCAAGATTTTTTAATTTTTCTCCTATAGAGTCTTCATGAGTTTTTAATAATACAACATGTTACTATTGTCAATATCTAATCGTAGTGAAGACGTAACTTGATATACTAGTCGCTCTTCGTTCTTTATATCATACGTTGAGTATAATACTTTTGCTTTTGCAAGGTTACAAATTCTTTTACCTTCACAGTCATAATTATCTTCTGAATCTAATTTAAAACCAACTCCAGGAGGTCCAGGTGGTCCTCGTTTTGCTGCTACAGTTCCTCCTCTATTGAGGGGATGTTCGAACACATCAATGCTCATGATTGAAATGGATAAAATTTGCAGAAACATGACTTAATATATGATTTTAGCTTCTCGCAATTCTTCAATGATGGACATTATTTCATTATTATGACTAGGATTACCAGCTCATTGAGATGCCATGAGAAGCCGAAGACGGTCAACCAATTCATTCGGGTCATTCCAATAGATATAGTCTGATTAAAAATTTCCGTTTGTCATAATAAATTTGGGCAGTGAACTACCACTGACATATGGTTGCCTTCTTTGTGGGAACAGTACAGATATAAAATTCATAAATTTAAAATTTTTATCTGTACGAATTGGTTCAGAGGAGCTATAGTTCTTTTTATGTGCATTGGAAGCAATAAGAATTTCTTTATAATTTTTCTCATCTTCTTCACTAATATATGCTTTCTCAGGTTTATTTTTAAATAAAAGTTCTAATAACCCAGTGGTAACATTAAAATATTTATCTCCAATATTCACCAAGTGATTATCAAAACTTATTGGTTTATCACCAATCATAAAAGATCCATCTCTGAGTTTGCGTACTCCATATACTGTATCCAAACACTGCTTTCTGTTATGATTTATCAAGTACAAATATTTACCAACTATTTTTTCATAGTCAAATCCTGGAATAGTTTCATTCTCATCAACACTTATATAATCTTCTTTTTCTTCATCTTCTTCTTCCTTTCTTTTAATTTTAAAATTTTCACGTTTAATATTAGTCAAGTTCACAATTATTTGCAAGGGTTGTACTATAGGTTTGAAAGTTTCATTTAATGCATTTTCAGCATCTTCTTTACCCAATTTCTGTATGCGATGCTTCCTTCTAATTGCTTACTAGCTTTAGCAATTTGATGAAGATATTCTTTCTCTTTATGATACATGTTGATATTTCAAGGTTTAAACCAAAACTAATATCATTTTAAGAGATGATCATATATTTGTAGTGTTACAAAACTGTCAAATCCTTTTCTATATCTTCCCTTATTTAAATCGGAATCTTTATCAATAACAACAAAACCATACTTGTCTGAATTCCATTTTGAAGAAAGAGAACTAATAAATTATCATTATCTCGCACTAGATGTTTAGGAATTCTTGCATATGTCTGACAAAGATAGAAACAATCAACATCAACATGCCAACCCATACAAAAGAAAGCCCTTACATTGTCTTGTTTCTCACAGGCAATATCATCAAATATAAATATTGAATTTTTCTTTGCATCTTTAGGAGAAATTACTTCTTCATGATCACTCCATCAACGTTACTTACAACTTTTTCCAAGAACTTATACTTTGGTTGTTGTAATGATTTTGAGTATAAATAAATGTTTTTAAATGTAAGACCATTGGGATGTAAAATTAGAGAAAGTAATACATTTGTTTTTCTACAATTTGATGGACCACAGAAAATTGCTCGAATGCTTCCTGACAACAAGCTTCTGTTACGCCCGACAACGCAACATAGTTAATAAATTTTAATTTATTTTTGAGTCTAGACGCATTGTCCACAACTCAGGAAACTTTCAAATTGGTTCGTTTTATTTGAAGGAGAATTTAAAAGGATTGAAAAAAATGATGATGCACTGAATACACCAAAATCTTTTCGGAAGGTGTTTAATAAAAAAAAATAATGATCAAATCTTTTAAGGAGTGAAGGAACTAAAATGCGCAACTTAATTGCACCACGTCCTTCGGAATTAGAAGTATGACAAGAAAAAAATAGATAAGAGGAGAAAAGTAATTAATTATGCAATAAAAGTACTTACTTTTTTAGATTTTATTTATAAATGTTGAAGATCGTTGAAAATTTGTTTAAATTTGAATTTTGGGTCTTGGCTTCGTGATTAAGAATTGAATTAATTGAACTTTAACTAAATGCACTGATATTTGAGAAATTTGACTGATTGCACTAAGAATTAAGAAATTAGACTTGAGAAATTTGACTTTACAATTTAGACTGACGAATTTAGACTGATTAATTTTGACTGAGTTTTTAATTCAAATCTTCAGTTTTTATATTATTATTTCTACTTAAATTTTTTAGTTGGGTGGAAATTTGGAGATGAATATTTTATAGAGTGGGAGGTTAAAAAGATCAGTGATTGGATTTTTTATGAAAAACTTATCTAAAAGAAAGATGTCATTGGATCTTTCAGGCCCAGCCTTGCAAGGGATGACTTTGCGTGGGCGTATCTTTAAGATTAGGGTGTTTCGAAAAAGTGGGGAACTATAGTTTACACTATTTTTAAAAGATGGAGCCAAAATTCACTTTTTAAACGAATTTTCAAAAGTACAAAAATTCTTAAAATTATTTATGACTTACATGTTTTTATGAATATTTAATTACATAATGTTAAAAATTTACACATTCAATTACACACACATGCCCTTTTTTATACATATATATATATATATATAAATATAAAAGATAGTTAAGTAAAATTAATCATATATAATTAAATGACAATAATTAAAAAAGAAACATGTAAAATTTCTGTTACTTATAGTGTAAATGATTAATTATTTTCATAATAATGTTTAAAATTTCAATATTAATTTAAATTGTTAATTAAGATTTAATTAATTTTATTTTTTTAGTAATTTAAATATATAATTATAAATAATAAATTAATTTGAAATTCCAAACATTAATATTAAAACTTAACTAAAAATTAAAAGAATATTTTTAAGAATTATTTAAAATTATTTAAAATTCACTAAATCAACGTGTGAGATATTATTTAGAAAAATAGAAATATAACAGACTTTGTATCCTAATATTTTTTATAGTTTTATGACTAACAGATGTAATTTGATGGTAGAGACTCTTGGACTTTCGTGGGAAAGTGATAAGATATGAAAAAGACCCCAGCAGTCAACAGCTGGAAGGATGCACTTTAGAGTTTCTAAAAGATTTAATAGCTATATTCTTATCTATATTGAATTTTCCAAATTTCAAAGCGCATCTCACGAGTGAAGACTACTGAAAGTACTTTGTTTCGTTATCGGTTTTAAAAGAAAGACAAACAATTTACACAAAAAATATGAGACGTAGTTTAGATAAAACAGATGTTTTCCATACAAAATTTATAAAAAATTAAAAGGAAAAAGAACATAAAATCTAATAATATAACGCAAGGACGTTACACATCCATGACGCTTCAACTTCTTCTCTTGCTTTTGAACAATTGAATCCAGATTCACGACTGGAAGCTTGTGAGGTTGTTCTTTGAATCGCATCCTGATGTAGACTACCGCAAAAGGTATAAATACAACGCTTATATAGCTTTCAAGTCATTCCTCTTTCAACTTTCATAGGTTTGATTAATAATCTTATAAATAAATTACCATTGGAATTGCATTTGCCAGGTTACTAATACTGTGGACCAGGTACAAAATTAGCAAAACGTCTTGCTCGCGGTGATCCTGATATCAACCCACTAGACGTGGCGTGTAAGGAGCACGATATTGTATACTCAAAAAATCGAGAAAACGTTGAAGCAAGAAACGTTGCAGATAGAGTACTATCTGATAAGGCGTGGCAAAGGGTTATATCAAACGATTCTAGTATTGGTGAAAAGCTGCTGCTTTAGCTATTTCTGGTACAACGAAGGTTAAATCAAAATTAGGTATGGGGGGTAAAAAGAAATCAAGGACAAAAAAACGAGTTAATCTTAGAAAAATTGTAGATGCTGCTAGGAAATTCATTATTCCAGGCAACAATCCTAGCTCAACAATCAAGGCAGCTATTGAAACTGCTCGCCAAGCTGTCAAAAGAGTAGGAGGTAGAAAAAAAGTATTAACACCTCGCATTCTTCCAGTACCAACAAAAGTTGGTGGTCTATTACCATTAATTCCAATTTTTGCTGGACTCAGCGCTCTTGCAGCACTTACTGGAGGAGCTGCAGGAGTTGCAAAAGCCGTCAATGATGCAAGTACAGCTACGTACGTGTAATAATGAAGATACGTGTATGTCGTAGATATACAATGCTTTAAGAGAGCCTACAATGAGTTTGTTGTGAAGGAGCTAGCCATTCTACCTCTTCAAGAAGATGCTCATCCATTGGTCATCCTATTCAAGCCACCATATGCCTGGAGCAAATTACCTTCAAGGTACAAGTGTGAGAACCGATGGCTTACGAATAATTATCATGGTATTTATTGGACTGATGGTAACATACCTTATGAAGATTTACCATCAATATTAAAAGAAATATTAGTCGGAACACCTATAGTTTATGTTAAAGGATTAGAAAAACAAAGATGGTTAGAAAAATATACACTGAATGTAATAAATTTTGATGATTAACAATGTCCATCGTTGAAAAAACTGGTTTTAGATCAGTTTACTACTACTATTACATGTACAAATCATAAACATAATTATAGTATTTGTGCTGTACAAAATGTATATAATCTTCGAGAATGGTTACTACAACCATCCAATGTACTACGACTACATATTCCATAGGGTACTGATGAAGAAGACAATTCTACATTAAAAGATTTTTATAATGATTGTGAACATTTTTTGCATGGTTAATAAATGTATTTAATAATAATAAAAAAATCGTTTATTTACTTTCCTTTATTGCGTAATAATGACGTCACTATACAGCAACGTAATAGGTTAAGTGGGGGTACTGCGCATGCGTGAAAAATAAGAGTGGGGTATAAATTAAGGTAGCTTTATCTAATTTACTCATTATTCTTTAGTGAGTTCTAATAATAACAATGTCAAAATCAAGTCAAGACAAGCCAGTACCAGCACCCCGGCAACCAAAGCCAGTGCCAGCAAAAAGGCAAACAAAGCCAGTACCAGCACCAAGGAAAGGGTAAATTGCGCAAACGTTAAAGTAGGAGTGGGGAAAGTTTAATGCTCAAGCGTAGAATATGAGTGGGGGTAAATGGTGGGGATACTGAGTATAAATGTACCGTCCAGATTTGTAACACTGTTCACTAGCGATCCAACATTATTCACTGCAATCCAAGAAGCTGCTACTTCCGGTATTTCCAATAAAATACATTGGCGGTCCATACAACCATGTAAAATTTAAGATTAAATAAATGTAATTGTTATATAGCTGATGATGATAAATAATTGTATAAAAATTATATCTTAATATTTTTTTACTTTAGATTAAGTTTATGTTTCAATAGTGAAATTACCAACCATGGAAAATCTACATTACCGACAGTTGGCATTTCTGAATTTTGTTAACTTTGCATTGTTAGTAAATCTATATTATCGACTCTGGTAAATCTTCATTACCGACAGTTGGCAAATCTGCATTACCGACTGTAGGTAACTTAGCCGAGATATGAACCTGTCCCAGAACTCTCATAGCTCTACTACTTCTATTAAATGTACATATTTTATACTTTCATTTTGGACATTTTAATACTAACGATAATATTTTGAATTTTTTTGATCCAACTTTCACGGTTTCAAATTTTTTTGAAAAACAAATATCAAAATACCAGTATGTTATTTGAATTCTGCATTAAATAAAGATTGAAATAAGCCCAAGAACGTTAAAAAACGTTAATTAGTTTCCGAAAAATTTGAAAATGAAGAAAAGCATGCAAAATCGACATTTTGTTATATATTTCACATGAAACTTAACGAAACATCTTCGATCAGGTGTATAATTTCATCAGCTTTCAGAGAAAAAATATAAAAAATTTTTGTCGTTTCCATTTTCTACGTTATAAGCTTTTTTTAGTCATGAAAAAAGAGGCGTCCTGATACTCGCGGACGGTGGTGTATTTTACGGTAATATATTTTTTGTGTCTACTTAAATAACTTGTCATTTATTTCATACCTTGTCTGACAACATTGTTGTCGTCATTCAGTCGTCTCCGAATAGCATCTGAATCTGAACAATTGAACAAAAAATTTCACTATATATTATTTAAAAAACATTGTAGTTACTGCCTAAAACTAATGCCAATTGTAATTATGTTTTGATATAAAAATTATATTAAATCGTTCCTGGAATATTATTGTTCTCTTCTAGCATTGCCGGGTCTACAAGTTCCGGATCTTCATCAGGAAGATTTTTAAAAATAGCTGGTATAATTAATATTATTACTTTTTTTAAAGTATTGAAAAAATATATATTCTTTATTTCAATCAAGCTTACTTGCTCCATTTGATTCTCTAGATCATGGCGCCTCTCAAATGGCATTGCAGTTTTCAAAAAATCTTCCACAGACAATCTTATATGTGAAAATAATTTTTTTGAATTTAAGTTTAAAAAGCGGAAAAGTATTTTGCGCCCGCTTCGGGACGCGTGAAAATGTCACAATTGCCAATGTTCCGAAATATCATTGTCCCCAAATTCAATGTCCCGAAATGACATTGTCTCGATTTGTCATTGTCCCGAATTGTCAATGTTCCGATGTGTCAATGACCAGAATTGTCATTGTCCCAAACGTAACCATGTAAAAATTTTGGCATCTGACATTCGTACACATGCCATCTGGTGTTGAAAAATGTAACTAGTTTTGGATAACTGTTTGTGTCACTTGCAATTGTAGTTCCGCTATCATTGTTAATTATTTTATCATTATGAATGAAGCTACATTTTTACCGCGTGAGAAATCTTCCTGCAGAATTAAGTGTTCTGTGCGAGGGGCTGTTCACTCTCGAATACCCGATTTGTAATGTAGAGAATATACTAGGTATCTTCCGAATATTCATCAATTAACATAAGAAAATGTAAATTTCTTGATTCTGAATATATTGTATTTTAATTAGAGATTACCGACGATTATTGAAAAGGACGTTCGAATTTGTCGAATACTATGCGAATCCAAACGAATCTCGTCGATTCCAGTAAAATTCTAAATCATGCAGTAAGAATTGTTGCGAGTCACGAATGGTTACGGAGACATACGAGCGAATTCGGCGGCGAATTATACAATTAATCTATTTTTCTTGCAATCTTACTCTTGCAAGTAATTACTTCAAATAAAATAAAAGCACTATTTCCCTTAATTTCAAAATAGGAATTACAAAAATGACTAGCAATCCTTAAAAATCTTTAATGAATTCTCAAATATTGTTCAATTGGATTTTCAGTGAACAGCCCCTCGGTTCTGTGAGAGGCTGTGGCAGTACTGTAGCGGAAAATTTAAGCGTAATTTTCCATAAATTTCCGAAACCAAAACAACGAGTAGTGGATGTGAAAAATACGTTCGATAATTTTGAAAAAGTCAATCAATTAAAGGCCTGGAAAAATGCTTTAAAAATAAACAGTATAAAGCCTTCTATGAGAGTATGTTCTCTGCATTTCAAAAGAAGTGATTACATTTTGCCATGTAAGTTTAAGATTTTAAAATTTGGAGGTTATATAATCTTTCATATTACCCGTGCATGTGAACATTTTGAAAGTTAATTTATCACTGTAAAAACGGATAAATAAATTTTTTTTTCACTTCTTGTTAACAGACTTTTACAATGAAAAATGAAATACATACATTTATAAATTTTCATATAATTACATGAAATATAAAGGAAAATACAATACTTTTCTTGCACAAGTATCGCTGGATTTGAGAAAATAATTTGTATAAAAATAAGATTTCTTTTATATTTTTATTCATGTTTGTAAATAGGAATGTAAATAGTAATTTTGTATTAAAAAAATTCACTTATACATTTATTAAATTAAGCAATATTTTTTAAACGATTTTAAAAAAGATTTTTAAACATGCATCCCATGTTATTCCCATGTAAATTCACTAAAAGTGTTACCCAATTTACGCCATATTGCTTTAGGCCCCGCCCCCATGTCAGATCCCAATACTTTCGGGACAATGAAAATTAGGGACATTGACTATATGGGACATTGAATTTCGAGACATTGACAACTGTGACATTTTTACGCGTCCCCCGCTTCTCACGTAATTTGTGCCCCTTTAATAAATTAATACCGAAGAGAGAAGGAAAATTTATAAAATATAGTGTACACTTAATACAGTAGAACCTCCATCAGTCGAAGCTGAAAGGAAACTCTGAAAACTTCGAGTTAAAGAGGTTTCGAGTTATAGAGGTTCTGGAAATATAATTCGACATATAGAGGTTTTCGCTAGCCATTGCTGACCCTAAAATTATTATTTCCATTTCCAATATACTGAAGCCTGATTTTTAATTATTGTTGTAAGTGTACTTAAAGGTGTGTCATATTTTAAAGCAATATTTTTTCCATTACTTTTTATATCTTTAATATTTTCTAACTTTTCCGCATATAACAAAGTTTCTAATTTTATTGTTACTGAAGAGTTATTGCTATAGTTACTGTTAATAGAAATATTTACTAAACTCGCAAAAATAGCTTTTAAATTCAGTACAGCGTAAAACAAAACCTTCGAGTTATAGAGGTTGCAAAACTAAACTTCTAGTTATAGAGGTTTGAATACGCGGAAGAGCTGTTCAAGGGAAATGAAAATTACTTCGCGTTACATAGGTTTTAGAATTCGAGTTACATAGGTTTTTGAGCTTCTAAGGAAAGGAATGGACTTTTTCTTCGATTTATAGAGGTTTTCGACTTATCGAGATTCTACTGTACAATAATTCAGAGAGTTCATAGTATTTGAAGGTAGTTCAGGTAATACACGATAATTCAGGGTAATTTTATTTATAATAATTTGCGGTAATTTATGGTAATTCTCAGTAATTCAGGATTATTCAAGGTAATTCACCATAATTCAAGGTGATTCAGGGTAATTTATAGTAATCCACGGTAATTCTTAGTAATTGAAAGTAATTCAGGTAATTCACGATAATTTGGATAATTCAACACAAGTATACACTATAATTCATGAGTTGTTCGCCCCTTGATCAAGACGGATGTATTAAATACATTAAATGTTTTCTAAGAAAAAAATCTTAAATTTATAATAATTTCTATTTTCAGTACACACCTTCCAATATCAAATTTATCTTGACTTTGCAGGATATGTAAGTCGTTCATCATAGACCTTGATTTTCTGGGTCGCCTAATATTATGCCCTTCCAATAATCTTGCATAATCAGCGTCCTGACCATGTGTGAATGTGTATAATCTATCTGTTTATAATATAAATTTCGATTTAAACTTATTCATTCGTCATTCAACAATTTCTTAAAAGATAATTGTCGAGTAAACGTAAAAAAAATTTTTCCCTCTTTTTACATTCTCTCATAAATCCAATGTTCTCCCACTTTCATCATTATATATTTCAATAGAAGAAAATCAGGCTCTCTAATAAAAATAAAAATAAATAAGTAAATGAAAAATATAAAACAAAAGTAAATTTTGATATAATGAGTTAACAAAGTTTCTGATAATACTCTTGTAAAGATTAAAAAGTTCATGTAGAAGTTATTAATAAAAAAAACACTTTCCACTACTACAATAATTTTTTTAAATGAGGTATTTTTAAAAAATTTGTTACTCACATATGGAAAAACATTTACTTCATTTTCAATTTAACTTTATTTTTTTAACTAGGAAGTTTGAGGTAGAATAAATGTAGGTAGGGTATGAATATAATAAACAATAAAAGCATGAGATGTCACCTACCAAAGAATACATAAATATTTTGACCGGCTCCACCAAATCGTTGAACAAGTTGGCGATTGAACGCCTCGACTTCATTGTTGGTTCGAACAGGGCAGCGGTAAACGCAAACAATATTCTTTCTTGGCAGCCACTGTGACCGCATGTAAGCAGTGAATTGTAATAATCAAGGATATTGCTGTGCGACTACATCAGCAATTGCCTGAATTACATTCAGACCTGCTTCGAATTCACGTGCTGGCAAAAGCGCTAAGCACATGCACATCCATAAGATGTCATTCGGTGCGTTATCTAATCCCAGCTTTATCCATTTTCTAAGTAAAGCTTGTATAAAGTGGAACCAGCATCCACGTAGAATTGCTTCGGGCAACAATTGACGAACCGCAAGATGTGGAGCTAATTCAAAGTCGCCTAATATTGTTATACGTCGCCCAGGGAGTTCAGGGACCAATTCAATTATTTTACTCCAAATGGCTAAATAAATATCTGTGGTTTTTCTATTGGTAAGAACCCAAAATGCAGGAAACATCTACAAGACAAGATTTACTATATTTTATATTTACTAATAATAGGTATAACCCGTATATTGAATAAGATTTTAAAAAATTTATTTTATAGACATTACAAAATTTCTTTATTAACAGGGAAAATATAGAATTTCTAAAATAAATAAACTCACTTCAAATTTATTAAAAATATTATTTATACTATTTTCACAAAACAAAATTAATATATTTTTCATTGAATTTTTATTTATTAAAATTTGTATTTAACGAAATATATGTATATTTAACCCAAATTCTAAATAAGAAAATTATGATATCACTAAATTTATAATTTTAAGAACTTTTCTATTTCTACAAAATTTTGATTTTTTAGATTTCATAAAAAATTGAATTTTTAATGGTAAAAAGTTTGTTTAGGAACCTAACTAAAACCAAATTTAATTTTAAGTAGTTTCAGTAAAATATATTTTTTAATTAAATTTTAGTATTTAGGTTTAATGTTTAATTAATCAAAATTAATTAATTATTTTAATTTATTTAAAAATTAAATTTTAAAATAAATTAATAAGTTAATTTAAAATTTTAAAAATACAATTTTTATGTAACCTTAAATTATCAGGGATATATAATTTATAAAACTATATTTACAATATCCGCATGGCGAAGATGAACTGTGTATAACTGCGTTATTCGTGGTTTATTTGGAACAATCTACCATATTAAAAAAGCGAATTAAAAAAATTAGAATGATTCGTAAAATCAAAAGTGGGACGCAAGAATAATTTTTAAAGTGAATTTGTTAGAATAACGAATTGATAGATTTTTATTCAATAGAATATTTTTTTAACAAAATATTTAATTGTTAGAATATTGGTTTGGCAGAATTTTGATTAAATCGATTCTCAATCATGCAGAATATTTATTAAGATCAAAATTAATTTGCCAGAAATTCAAATTGATCGACTATCAATTTGACCGAAACGTTTTTTCATAGAATATTAATTTTGTAGAATAGTAATTTTAAAGAATATTGATTTTGTGGAAAATTTGATAAATTTGACAGAAATCTATTTTAATAAAATATTTGCTTCTTCGAATTTCAATTTGGCAGAAATACAATTTGATCGAATTTTAATTTTGCAGAAATTCAATTTAATCGAATTTTAATTCAAATTGAATTTGATTGAATTTTAATTTGTGCGAAAATTTTTTTTTATAAAAAATTAATTTTGCAGAATAGGAATTTAAAAGAATCTTAATTTTGCATAAAATAAATATGACACAAATATATTTTAGCAAAATATGCATTTGTTCGAATATAAATTTTACAGAAAATTCAAATGGTCGAAAATCAATTTGACAGAAATATTTCGGTACAAAATTTAAAATTGTCCAATCACAATATTCCTGATAATTTCTAATTAGTCAGTTTTAAAATTAGCACGGAAATATTTTTGTCAAATTGATTTTCTGTAAAATTTATATTCGAACAAAAGCATATATTCTGCTTATATAAATTTCTATTTCTGCCAAATTAAAATTCGATCAAATTGATTTCTGAAAAATTAAAATTCGAACAAGCAAATATTCTGCTAAAATAAGTTTCTGTTAAATTTCTTTTCTGCAAAATTAATATTCTAAGAAAAAACGTTTCGGTCAAATTGATATTCGATCAATTTGAATTTCTGGCAAATTAAATTTCGTCTTAATAAATATTTTGCACGATTTTATCAAAACTCTGCCAAACCAATATTCTAACAATTAAATATTCTGTTAAAAAATATTCTATTGAATAAAAATCTATCAAATCATAATTCTAACAAACTCACTTTAGAACATATTCATGCGTCCCTTAAAAGTCAATACTAAAATAAATGTTTAATTAACTTTTTTACGTCGAATGTCCCGTCCATCGCGAAGTCAGTTCCACCACGACAAGCATTTATCATCTGGTCCGTTGCAAAAATTAGTCCCACGGAACCATCATCTCCTATGACAGTCCCTTTATAAATGTCTTGTTAGCTTTCTAATTGTAATATTTCCAATTGTCTACTGAAATCTTTTAAATCTTTAAAAATTGGTCCTCGTTCCTTTACCATTTGGTAGAACATCATTCCTCTAACCGATTCATAACTAAGAAGGTTTCTTATTTCTGCTGGAAAGCTAAATATTTCAAAAAAGTTATATAATATTAGTTTAATTTAATGCTTCCTCATAGAGGAAGCTTTGTAGTCATGATAATTTTCGACTTTTCAAAAATAAGTTATATCAACTCAACTCATTTTCATCTAAATAACATAAATACGAAGTTTTAAGTAAATGTCCAGATGCAGAAATAACGAAGCACATTTTTTAGCTTATTTTTTAATTAAAAAGTACGGGTTTCTTCATAAAATTTTTTTCTATTTGAAAAACACTTTAAGAAATAAGAAAATCAAATTCTGGAAATCGAAATATATATATGGGGGATCTCGGGTGAAGTGATCAAAGTAAAAAAAAATTTTGTCTCAATTTCGCTCAAACTGGAGTAATTTGTACTTCTATTGGGTGGTAATTTATCGTAAAAAAATTTTTCAATTTGGACCAATATTTACTCGGGGAGAGGGGGTTGAAGTTTAAAGGTAGCGTTTTCTTTAATAATTTTTTTTTCTTGAGTATCAAAAAAAAAATTTTTTATCAACATCAGTTTCGATAGCTTTTTTAATGCTCTTTCGATTGAGAACATGCATTTTTGAAAAAAAAAAATTTTTTAACCAAAAAAAATTAATTTCAAAATTTTTTTTGACTTTTTCGGAGTAAAAGGTACGATTTTTTTTTTTTTTTTTTAAAGGAAAGCTGAGATTTTTTCCTGTAGGGACATGTAGTTGAAAAAATGGGACAAGAAAGATTAAACCTTGAAAATTAACATTTTTTATTCACTTTAGCGCTGCGCTACGATCTACCACGTGACACATTAGTAGTATGGTATTTGGAGAGAAAAATTAATGCTCTCTGCATTTTACAGGGTTGAAACTGTTATTGAGTAAATACCTGCATTTCATCAACGTTTAAATTTGGATAATAATAAATGAATAATAATTATATAAAGTGGAATCTTGGAAATTATAAAATCGGTTCAAAAATAAATGTAGCATACTAATAAGAGTTTACTTTATTATTGGGATCTGACATGGGGGCGGGGCCTAAAGCAATATGGCGTAAATTGGGTAACACTTTTAGTGAATTTACATGGGAATAACATGGGATGCATGTTTAAAAATCGTTTTTAAAATCGTTTAAAAAATATTGCTTAATTTAATAAATGTATAAGTGAATTTTTTTAATACAAAATTACTATTTACATTCCTATTTACAAACATGAATAAAAATATAAAAGAAATCTTATTTTTATACAAATTATTTTCTCAAATCCAGCGATACATGTGCAAGAAAAGTATTGTATTTTCCTTTTATATTTCATGTAATTATATGAAAATTTATAAATATATGTATTTCATTTTTCATTGTAAAAGTCTGTTAACAAGGAGTTAAAAAAAAAATTATTTATCCGTTTTTACAGTGATAAATTAACTTTCAAAATGTTCACATGCACGGGTAATATGAAAGATTATATAACCTCCAAATTTTAAAATCTTAAACTTACATGGCAAAATGTAATCACTTCTTTTGAAAGGCAGAGAACATACTCTCATAAAAGGCTTTATACTGTTTATTTTTAAAGCATTTTTCCAGGCCTTTAATTGATCGACTTTTTCAAAATTATCGAACGTATATTTCACATCCACTACTCGTTGTTTTGGTTTCGGTTTATGGAAAATTACGCTTAAATTTTTCGCTACAGTACTGCCACAGCCTCTCACAGAACACTTAATACTGCAGGAAGATTTCTCACGCGGTAAAAATGTAGCTTCATTCATAATGATAAAATAATTAACAATGACAGCGGAACTACAATTGCAAGTGACACAAACAGTTATCCAAAACTAGTTACATTTTTCAACACCAGATGGCATGTGTACGAATGTCAGATCCCAATAGTAATCAGTCTTATCAAATAAATACTCATTTATATCAATTCATCATTCATTTGGTTATTAATTTATCCATTTATTCGAATATTTGACTGCAATGAGTCTTTATTTGACTAAGAAATAATATAAAATGAATATTTTTTTCATTAAAGTTTTCTTCATAATTCATTACTTACATTATTATTGATGGAGACGACTGCTTTTCCCCGAAAGGACAAAATGTCGAATGGACAAAACGTCGAATAGCATAACGTCGAATGGACAAAATATCGAAAAGTCAAACTGTCGAATGGACAAAATGTCGAAAAGTCAAGACGTCGCATAGTCAAAACGTCGAAAGGTCAAAATGTCGAAAAGCCAAAACGTCGAATAGCCAAAATGTCGAAAAGTCAAGACGTCGCATAGTCAAAACGTCGAACGGACAAAATGTCAAATAGCCAAAACATCGAACGGACAAAATATCGAATCGCCAAGACGTCGAACGGACAAAATGTCGAATAGCCAAAACGTCGAATAGCCAAAACGTCGAATAGCCAAAATGTCGAAAAGTCAAGACGTCAAATGGTCAAAATGTAGAATGGACAAAATATCGAGACGTTATTTTGCTCTGAGTTTCCCTTCTATATAATGCACACTAGTTTGTGTTGCGTTTAACACTCGATAGATATCGCTAGTTGTATTGTTTTTAATGTTTTTTTTACATTTTTTTATAATAATAATAATAATAATAGTAGTAGTAAAGTAATTATTATAGTATAATAATAATAATAATAATAATAATAATATTGTGTTGGTGATTTTTATGGGCTTTAGGATCCAAATAATTAAATCAAATAATTATTATTCAAACGTTTCAATCCATATGTGGATCTTCATCAGTGAAATTTTTATTATCTAAACAGAATAATATACAAGAAAATTTTTTATCTAAATAGAGTAATATTCAAAAAAAAATTTTTATATATCTATATATGTAAATATTATTAACAATATTTTAAATTTAATATAATAAACAATTCTTTGTTATAGACTATAAATTATAAAATGAAATAAATTCATATTAACATTGAGATAATTAATTTTACTAATATTTGATTCGGTTTTCTGATATTTTCATAGTAATTAAAATAGATAGTTAATATCAAAGTTTAAGTCAAAAGCAATGTGATGTATATGTATAAATATATATATTGACACTAACCTTAATGATAATAAATTTTAGTATCCATTATAAATTCAGAACTTAAAAGTGTCTGAAGCACAAAGTACACTGTACACAGTTTATTTATTAAATTCAAACTTATGTAAATTAATAAAAACCCATAATGATGGCTATTGCACAGAAATCTTGACATTCTAATCATTTGCGGGTTTAAAGTAAACTGAAGGACCTTTTTAGCAGGAAAAAAGTGAAAAAAGAAGAGAGGCTTAGGGGGGGGTGGTTTGTTAGTGGGTGTGTTATAACTTGTAGGGTGTGAACTTTGGTTTTTTTTTTTTTTTTTTTTTTTTTTATTTTTTATTAGGGTTGTCATATTTGTAACATGTGTAGTTACGCTTCGAAAGGAGAGTCCTATTGAAAGGAGAGTAAGAAATTCGAAGATAGTATAAACAAATCGGCAAGTGTCCTGTGGAGAGCTCGTAAAAAGAAAGAAATACGTCATAGAAAGAGAAGGAAAACATTCAAATGATTTTTGAGTGAATGAGGGAAAATGTATTGATTTTAATTTATGACTGTTGTAGTAATGTTTTGTAAAATGTAGATAGATTTTGTACGTCTGTCCGTTGGTTGACAGTATTTGAATTGTTAGCAATATGCGTCATTTCCAAAATCATTCTTTTTTTATAGTTGTCAGATTGAGCAAGGATTTTTGTATTATTATAATTAAATAGATGGTCTTCGGTCCATTTATGTTTGGTTAAAGTAGTCCATTTGTCTGGTGTTTTGTAAATGTCATTTTTGTGTTCTTTGATTCTTGTTTTTAAATTTCGCATGGTTGTTCCTATATAGACGGAGTTGCAGTCTGCGCATGGAATTTCATATACAACATTTATTTGTTGTTCTTTTGGAATTCGATCTTTTTTGGAATGAAATATGGAGGATAAGTCATTTTTATTCCGGTGTGCTGTAGTAATATTGTACGGTTTGAGAATTGCCGATATTTTTTCAGATAAACCATGGATATATGGAAGAGAGATATATTTATGGTTATTGTCATTGTTGTCATTTATATTGTGTTGTTGGGTACCTGGTTGTGGTAATGTGATGATAGATCTTTTTTGTTTGAGAGTAGCTAATCGTTTTTTTATTGTTTTTTGCAGTAAGTCTATTGGATAATAAATAAGAAATTTAAGACCAAACTGGTACCAAAAACCAACTTCTTCACTGCGAGTCTTAAATTTCTTATCGCATCATCCCTTTAAATACAAAATAAATGTCATCAACAACCTTGTTGATCGCAGCATATTATTATCACATAAAAAATTTCATTATGAAAATATTAATAAGATAAAGAATATCCTCATCAATAATAATTATCCAATAGACTTACTGCAAAAAACAATAAAAAAACGATTAGCTACTCTCAAACAAAAAAGATCTATCATCACATTACCACAACCAGGTACCCAACAACACAATATAAATGACAACAATGACAATAACCATAAATATATCTCTCTTCCATATATCCATGGTTTATCTGAAAAAATATCGGCAATTCTCAAACCGTACAATATTACTACAGCACACCGGAATAAAAATGACTTATCCTCCATATTTCATTCCAAAAAAGATCGAATTCCAAAAGAACAACAAATAAATGTTGTATATGAAATTCCATGCGCAGACTGCAACTCCGTCTATATAGGAACAACCATGCGAAATTTAAAAACAAGAATCAAAGAACACAAAAATGACATTTACAAAACACCAGACAAATGGACTACTTTAACCAAACATAAATGGACCGAAGACCATCTATTTAATTATAATAATACAAAAATCCTTGCTCAATCTGACAACTATAAAAAAAGAATGATTTTGGAAATGACGCATATTGCTAACAATTCAAATACTGTCAACCAACGGACAGACGTACAAAATCTATCTACATTTTACAAAACATTACTACAACAGTCATAAATTAAAATCAATACATTTTCCCTCATTCACTCAAAAATCATTTGAATGTTTTCCTTCTCTTTCTATGACGTATTTCTTTCTTTTTACGAGCTCTCCACAGGACACTTGCCGATTTGTTTATACTATCTTCGAATTTCTTACTCTCCTTTCAATAGGACTCTCCTTTCGAAGCGTAACTACACATGTTACAAATATGACAACCCTAATAAAAAATAAAAAAAAAAAAAAAAAAAAAAAACCAAAGTTCACACCCTACAAGTTATAACACACCCACTAACAAACCACCCCCCCCCCTAAGCCTCTCTTCTTTTTTCACTTTTTTCCTGCTAAAAAGGTCCTTCAGTTTACTTTAAACCCGCAAATGATTAGAATGTCAAGATTTCTGTGCAATAGCCATCATTATGGGTTTTTATTAATTTACATAAGTTTGAATTTAATAAATAAACTGTGTACAGTGTACTTTGTGCTTCAGACACTTTTAAGTTCTGAATTTATAATGGATACTAAAATTTATTATCATTAAGGTTAGTGTCAATATATATATTTATACATATACATCACATTGCTTTTGACTTAAACTTTGATATTAACTATCTATTTTAATTACTATGAAAATATCAGAAAACCGAATCAAATATTAGTAAAATTAAATATCTCAATGTTAATATGAATTTATTTCATTTTATAATTTATAGTCTATAACAAAGAATTGTTTATTATATTAAATTTAAAATATTGTTAATAATATTTACATATATAGATATATAAAAAATTTTTTTTGAATATTACTCTATTTAGATAAAAAATTTTCTTGTATATTATTCTGTTTAGATAATAAAAATTTCACTGATGAAGATCCACATATGGATTGAAACGTTTGAATAATAATTATTTGATTTAATTATTTGGATCCTAAAGCCCATAAAAATCACCAACACAATATTATTATTATTATTATTATTATTATTATACTATAATAATTACTTTACTACTACTATTATTATTATTATTATTATAAAAAAATGTAAAAAAAACATTAAAAACAATACAACTAGCGATATCTATCGAGTGTTAAACGCAACACAAACTAGTGTGCATTATATAGAAGGGAAACTCAGAGCAAAATAACGTCTCGATATTTTGTCCATTCTACATTTTGACCATTTGACGTCTTGACTTTTCGACATTTAGTCCATTCGCAGTTTTGACTTTTCGACGTCTTGGCTTTTCGACATTTTGGCTATTCGACGTTTTGGCTATTCGACGTTTTGGCTATTCGACATTTTGTCCGTTCGACGTCTTGGCGATTCGATATTTTGTCCGTTCGATGTTTTGGCTATTTGACATTTTGTCCGTTCGACGTTTTGACTATGCGACGTCTTGACTTTTCGACATTTTGGCTATTCGACGTTTTGGCTTTTCGACATTTTGACCTTTCGACGTTTTGACTATGCGACGTCTTGACTTTTCGACATTTTGTCCATTCGCCAGTTTGACTTTTCGATATTTTGTCCATTCGACGTTTTGCTATTCGACGTTTTGTCCATTCGACATTTTGTCCTTTCGGGGAAAAGCAGTCGTCTCCATCAATAATAATGTAAGTAATGAATTATGAAGAAAACTTTAATGAAAAAAATATTCATTTTATATTATTTCTTAGTCAAATAAAGACTCATTGCAGTCAAATATTCGAATAAATGGATAAATTAATAACCAAATGAATGATGAATTGATATAAATGAGTATTTATTTGATAAGACTGATTACTATAATAAAGTAAACTGTTATTAGTATGCTACATTTATTTTTGAACCGATTTTATAATTTCCAAGATTCCACTTTATATAATTATTATTCATTTATTATTATCCAAATTTAAACGTTGATGAAATACAGGTATTTACTCAATAACAGTTTCAACCCTGTAAAATGCAGAGAGCATTAATGTTTCTCTCCAAATACCATACTACTAATGTGTCACGTGGTAGATCGTAGCGCAGCGCTAAAGTGAATAAAAAATGTTAATTTTCAAGGTTTAATCTTTCTTGTCCCATTTTTTCAACTACATGTCCCTACAGGAAAAAATCTCAGCTTTCCTTTAAAAAAAAAAAAAAAAAAATCGTACCTTTTACCCCGAAAAAGTCAAAAAAAATTTTGAAATTAATTTTTTTTGGTTAAAAAATTTTTTTTTTCAAAAATGCATGTTCTCAATCGAAAGAGCATTAAAAAAGCTATCGAAACTGATGTTGATAAAAATTTTTTTTTTTGATACTCAAGAAAAAAAAATTATTAAAGAAAACGCTACCCATAAACTTCAACCCCCTCTCCCCGAGTAAATATTGGTCCAAATTGAAAAATTTTTTTACGATAAATTACCACCCAATAGAAGTACAAATTACTCCAGTTTGAGCGAAATTGAGACAAAATTTTTTTTTACTTTGATCACTTCACCCGAGATCCCCTATATATATATATAATAAAAAATTCATCTCTATAAATTTTGTAAATTTAGTTTCAGGTTTTTAGTTTTTTAAAAGGAAAATTTTATTAAATGAAAAAAATTAAAATTTAAAAAAAGTAGTAAAATGAAAGTAAATTTTAAGAAATTAGGTAAATTGAAAAAATCGACTCATTTATGTATAGGTATAATAATAAATTTATATTATTTTTTTTCATAAAATTAATTAATTTTTTTGTATTTTGCCTCTATAAAGATGCAACAATGTTCATAATATGAACATAAACACCTATTTTTTATTGGATAAAAGTAAAAAAAAAGTTATTTATAATTGTACTAAATAATTAACTACACGTTTTGATAGTCAAAAAAGTCCACTTGGAATGTGAAGATATTTATTCTAAAAAAGGAAAAATATATTTTTTATTTTTTACCTTAACAATTATTTTAAAAAACAGTCCATTTAACATTATCCTTGTAGTACTTATTTTATTTTTTGTGAATTTTATACTTAAAATCATCTTTTAATCGAAAGTTTTCATTTTTAAACAATAGTTTAAAGTTTTAAGAATAATTTTTATACTGAATTTTACAAATATTCTTATTAATATAACATATTTACATTTTTGAATATTTTTCCGGAAATTTTAAATTGAAAAGTAATTATAACGTTCGGACAAATATAACCTATTTTATTTATGTTTGAAATATTGTTAAACTTTCTTTTTTAATATTTTTCAGCTTTTTAAAAAGGAGTTTATTTAAATTAATTATTTAAAAATTTATTTATTAAAATAGGTTTATACCCTTTACATTCCTCGTCAAAAATTCTTCTCAAATGCGTTGCATCCCTAGAATTTCTTGCTATTCTTTTTAATTCTAATTTTAAGCGAGACAAAGACAAAGCATTTGGATCTCGCCCGTGTCTCATGTGTAAAACTTTTTTTTCTATTGTTGCGGTGACTGTATTTTTTCTAATAAAACCGGAACAATGATTTGTTGAACGTGAGGCACATCTATAATCTTCATAAGGTTGCTGTGAACGAGTATCCTTATAATAAACGTAGCCATCATTGAAATATTTTACAGAATTTACATTTCCCCTGGAACTTCAATTATTTCATGATAATTTTCATCCTCTCCAATTTCTGCATTGTGATTCTCATGATTTTCTTGTAATTGCTCCATTCTATTAGTAGTAAATGAATTAATAAATATAATGAATAAACAAAAATTATTAAACAAATTTTATTACTACCTTAGAATTTAATAATGATAATAATAAACATTCTTATTAAAAATTATATTAAATTCAATTTCCAAAAACGGTTGTCATAATTATGAGCACCGACAAATTATGACATATTATTACCATGACAATATTGTTAATTATATCAAATTGTCTTTTGTTCTTGCTACAAGTGTACCGTTACAAAGGGTTATTTCTTTGACGATTTAAGGTAATCAAGTATTCCCTCACAACAAAAGGATATTCAGGATATCCTTGGGACGTCCTGGGGATATCGATTTTTTTTCGGCGGTTTGGATATCCCTGGGATATCTTAGAGATGTCCATGGATATCCAGAGGATATCTTAGGGATATCCGAATCGCCAAAAGCAAATGGATAACCCCAGGACGTCCCAGGGATATCCTGAATATCCTTGTGTTGTGAGGGTTACTATTATAAATATTATTATTAATTATTATTGTTGTAGTTAAATAATTAAAAAACAGTTATTACTACTTGCTTTTATAATTTTTGGTTATTAGTAATTATTTTATTATTTTTATTATACAAAGAATGGAGCTACAAAATAATGGAAACCAAAACAATGAGAATGAAGAGCGGCAAAGAAATAATAGATTTGCGAACGTAATAGCAAATTTAAGTAAGTACAAGCCTTTTACGCAATAAATTGTCTCTTAAATTTCATAGCCATTTTAGAATCGCTTATTAAATCGAATTTACTTTCTAAAACTATGTTTTTTATTAACCTTAAATTACTTGACGAACTTATTAAGATTATTTTATTTATTTTTTTTTTACAAAAAATGGATTTTTTTTACATTTTCATGTTTCAATTCATTTTATATGTCAAGGTTTAACAAAAATTTGACAATTGAAATTTAATAAACATTAATCATTATAACTTTTTTATTTTAAAATATTTTTAACGGGGTTGGTATTAAAATTGTTTAATACTTTTTGATAAACGTTTGTACCTTAAATATTAATTTTAATGACAAAAAAACAAATGGTATAGAAAAAAACAATTTTTTAAAAATGCTGAACAGCTTTTTGTATTAAAATTGTTTATAAAAGTTACTTATAACATTTTTAGGTATTGCTAAATAATGTAAAATTAAATTCTGTACCTTCAACATATATTTTCATTGCAAGAGAGCAATTGATAATTGTTAGTATTTAGGGTAGATATTAATTTAATTCAAGTTAATTTATTATAAGAAATACTTCATTATAAACTCAAACAAAACTCTCTCGTCGAGGTGCAAGACCGAACTAACTTCAACGCTCACAAAGCGCAGCGGTTGAACATGGTACTAATTTGAATCACGCTGAATGCATTTAACAAGAATACATTGAAATCACACATATATTCTGACACTCCCTCTCATTCAAGTGATTGTAATAAAAATGTAAAAATAATGAATACTTTTCGTTTAATCTTTATAGTATCGAACTTTAACAAACTCACAAATCTTAAACACTAATATTTGAACTCAATAATATTTAAAAGTAACATCACAGTTCGTGGTTAGTAATAAAAATGATCTTCAGACTTCATTCCCAAGACTCTGTCATTTGCTCAAACTCTTCAGCATCTGAAATACACATAATTAGGAATTAGTTTTCTGACATGTTGAAAATGGAATAAGTTAGCCGTTCATGCACAAGGTGGGTCAAAGCTTTGGTAAACACATCTGACAACTGGTCTTTAGAAGATACCCACTCAATTTTAACATAATTTTAATCAACGCACTCTTTAACATAGTGTTCTCTTCTAACTACCATATGCCTCAATTTATTGTTTCCTCCGGTCTTGGCGCAAACTTGTGCAGCTAAATTGTCACAATACAAGACCATTGGGTACAGATTTCTATTTAACACAAACTGAATTGAATTATGCATAGACATTAATTCTTGGCTCGCTTCGCTTATAGCGACGTACTCAGCCTGACACGTAGACAAGGCAACACTATTCTGTTTGTGAGTTTTCCACGCTATGGAATCCCCAAACAAGCGAATCAGATAGCCACAAGTAGTGTGAGAGTTTTTACAATCAGACAGGCTAGCGTCTGAATATGCAATCAGATCATTTGCTTCTGCTCTATAAGTGAGTTTGTAGTGTTTAGTACCTGAAAGATACTGAAAAACTCGCTTCACCATGAGCCAGTCCCATTCTGTGGGATTTACCTGATGTCGACTTAGTACGTTTTTACTATACGAAATGTCAGGGCGAGTTGCATTTGCCAAATACAGTAGAGATCCTACTGCTTCTCTATATAAACTATTAGGTTGAAATTCTCGAATGTACTCTTCTTCTTCTCTATTTTTTTGGCTATTATTTGTTGCCTGATTTGTTTGCATAGGTGTAACTACTGGATTAGTTTTCTCGAAACTGAACTTTTTCAACATTTTATCAATGAACTTTGAATGACTTAATTTGATGGTGCGATTTTCGAAATCTCTCTCAATTTTGATACTTAAATACTCATTCGGTTCACCTATATCTTTGATTGCAAACTCTTTACTTAACGTTTCCGTGAATTCATTTAACATTTTGATACTATTGCTCGATAACAAAAGATCATCTACATACATTTGCACGAATATGAAATCATTTCCAACTCTTTTGACAAATTAACACGGATCGAAATCATTTGAATACAATCCCAAAGCAAACATGACTTCAGAAAACCTGTTATTTCATTTTTTCGAGCTTATTTTTAAACCGTATAAGGACCTTTCTAATTTCCAAACGAAATCTTTTCTCGTTTCCGAATCGACAGTTACTCCCTCTGGGATTACTATATAAATTTCTTCTTCCAATTTTCCATAAAAAAAGCTGTCTCTACGTCTAGTTGTTTTAATTTTAAATCGTACTTGTTTGCTATTGCGATAAATGCTCTTACTAACGATAACCTCGAAACCGACGCGTAAGTTTCGCTTAAGTCGTATTGGTTTCTGTCTTGGAAACCTCGAATAACCAGTCTAGCCTTGAATTTCTCATTACCTGATTCATCGAGTTTTTTTTTTAAATCCATCGAGATCTAATAACATTCGGTTTATTGTTTTGACTGTAAATTTTTCTCTTTTCAACGACGCTATAAACTTGTTTATTTTTAATCGCTGAAAGATCATTTTGTATTGCTACACGCCATTTATCTTCCTGAGATGAATTGATAGCTTCTCTATAAATTTAGGATCTCCCTGAATACTCGCTAATAAAGCATGATACGCAAAATCACTCTCTAATGTATTTACTTCTACGTTTTCTAAATTCTCGAACATCGTGTAATAAACTTCGATTTCTTGTTTATTTTTCTTTGGTCTCCCTCTTTTTCTTTTAACTGGAGGTTCATCAGAAACTCCCTCTGTTTTTAAGTTCTCACCTGATTTTGTCATCTCCGAACTGGAATCGTCTTTTGATTCATTATTTATGCTCAATTGTTGCTCCTGGTCAATTTCGAAAAGATTACTGTTTACGTCTTTATAGACCTTGGTCTCTACAAATTTAATATGTCTACTTTCGTAAAATTTTTGTTGTTCAGGAACAAACAAGACAAATCCAGTTGGGAGATATCCAACCAAGTAACCTCTTAGAGCTTTCACTCCGAATTTTGTACCTACATGTCTAGGTATTCTCGCATAAGCCAAACACCCAAATCTCTTTAGTTGATTTATGTCAACTTTGTATTTAGAATTTAGTCTTACGATCAGAATTTCCATATTTATTGATTTGTGGGGTGTTCGGTTGTAAATATACGTCGCGGCTCTAACTGTTAAATTCCACATGTTAGGTTGTAACCCTGAATCAAACATCATTGACCTAACTTTGGACTCTAAAGTTTGTATAAATCTTTAGGCGGTACCATTGTGCTCGGGGGTATCGGGACAAGCTAACTGCAATTCTGCTCCGAAGTCGATTAATATTTCTACCGTCTCTCTACTCGTAAACTTCGTTCCACGGTCACATCTAAGATAGCAGAATTTTTCATCGGAACCCAAAGAATTTCTCAAACTTCTAGCGCATTCTCGGATATTACTTGCAGCTTCATTTTTGTGTTTCATAGGATAAGTAGCTGCGACTCTCGTGTAATCATCTATCAATACTAAAACAAATCTAAATTCTTTAGGGTGAGCCGCAGGACTTATTGGTCCCATAATATCTGCATGCAATATCTGCAATGGTATTTCCGCCCGTGTCCTAATTTGTTTAAACGGTAATGTACAACTTTTGGACATTAAACAAGCTTCGCACTCTGATATACTGGTATCTTTGTTAATCTCATTAGGACAATATTCCCGGGTATAATTTGGAAAAATTGATTAAGTATTGTTTAGATGCATGGCCTAATTTGAGATGCCACATCATGGCTGTACTAATACCTTTACTATTCGCGATTATGTTTGTTTCGTAATTTATTTCGGAAATTTCATTAAATTTTTCATCGTTAATATCGAAATTTAGATCATAAATCTTTTCTCTACTGAATTTAGTTGATCGATCTCTTTACTCAAATCTTGATTTTGTACAGAATTTTTAGACCTGGTGTTATAATTGTGTGATTACTGGTTCTCCTATCATAGCTACTGAATTTTCATAATTGAATGTTTCTTTGTCATTTTTCGTTATTTTTAATTTAACAAGCCAAAATGGTGATTTGTAAATTCCTGTAATTAGGCTTTGTCTCGAAATGGAATCATAAATGTTTATGCCTTTATTGTCAAGAAATATTTGCAACCCCTGATCAACAAATTGTCTTAGTGATAACAAGTTTTCTGTCAAATCGCTTAAGTACAGAACATCTTTTAATACTAATACCTTATTGTTTTTGTCTATACAATTTATTTCTCCAATTCCTGAAGTTTTTAATTTACTGTTTTTATTAGCACATCTGACGGAAATTTTATTAGATTCATCTATGTTATTGAAAAATAATCTAGATTTACTCAGATATTCTGTAGCTCCGGAGTCTGCTATAAATTTTACTACTGTGTTATCGGGACAATTTTTGTCTACTTTAAAAACATTTATTGAATTAAAATTTAAAGTTTCATGTTCTGACATACCTTCATACACTTGAGCGATGGCCGAAAGCAGGGGCGGATCCAGAAGCCAATTTTGGGGGGGGCGATTTAAAAAATATATATACATATATATATATATAACATTAAAGGATATATGTCAAGCATATGAAAATAATGTAATTTGAATAACAGTATCACGTTGAATAACAATTTAGTTCATAAATAATTTAATCCTTAATTTAACCTTACTATTACAACATAAAATTTAGTCTATGTTTACAAGTTTTAGCATATCTATTGATAATTTGGTCCACATTCACTTCAATGTCATAATGAATATGCAGTAATGCAAGTCCGTTCAATCTTTCTTCAGTTGTCGTAGATCTCAAATAGGTTTTAAGTCTCTTCAAAGTTGAAAATGACCTTTCAGCACTTGCTCCACTTGAAGGCATTGTTAAAAAAATTTTAAAAAGGGTATGAAGAAGAGGATATATTTCAACATCACAACAGTTAAACAATCGCATAGCACTAATGCTTGAATCATAATTTCTTCTATCACATTGCATATGCCACATCTCTAACTCAGTGGTCAAAGATATTTCTAAAACCTCTGGACATTCCTTGAAGAAAGTCGAACATCTGTTACAAAGTTTCTTCACAGCTTCTTTGGATAGTGTACTATCTTTTGATGTTACAGAATCAGGAAACAGAACTGAAAATGAATATAAATCCAAAGCTTCTGTTGAAAATCGATTTTTTAAATCTGTCATCACATTATCAAGAACAGGAATATAAACAGCTTGTCTGAAATAGGTTTCGGGATCATTTACAGGATAATTATCACGGTTTCTTTTAATTCTGGCTACACGTGGCATTTTAATTTCAACACCAATATCATTTGCAATGTTTTTAACTTCTTCAAAAAGACTTCTAAATTTTTCTTCACAATTTTCGCGTTTTCTCTGTAATAACTTTAAAGTATCTTGAACCATATCCTGCGCTGATTTAAGATCGATTTGCTTTATTTGCAGGAAGTAGCTTAGGGATTGCGTGGTATTCAACACATCAGAAAGACAAACGACTGCAACTAAAAAGTTACTTTCACAAAGAACAATTTTTAAAGCATTTGCTTTTGACGACGTTTTTGAATCTTGCCATTGAGATACATGATTTAAGGTTTCAATTATTTTTGGAAGCAAAACACGAAATTGCAAAACTCCATCATGTCTCTCGATCCATCTTGTTTCACACAAGCCACATAATTGACCACCCATTATTTTTCTTAATGTGTTGGAACGCTTTGCTGAAGCATTGAAGAACGATATCGTTTCTTTCATAGTGCCAACAGAATTTCGGATTATTTGAACATCTGAAGATGCAGATAAAGAATTGTTCAAATAATGATTATAACAAGGGCAATGTACAGCATTTGTGGCAACTTTGAGCACTTCTTCAACTGCTCCACAAGTTTCTGAAACCATCATAGAACAGCCATCTGTTGTTATAGCAACACAATTTTTAAGATCCAAATTTAGTGATTCCAAAGTCTTTACCACTATTTTTCCTAATTTACTACCAGTAACCTTTGGTTCCATTAATTTTTCATTGTTAATGGTATCTTCTTTCATAATTTCATCATGAAGGTCGATGAATTGAATGAAATCTTCTCTAATAGTGTTGTCATAAATGTACCTAATGACAAGAGACAACTGAGACTTGTGGGAGACATCTGTAGTTTCGTCAAATATAATTCCATAAAATACTGCTTTCTGAATTCGGGATATTATAGTTGAAAGAATTTCTTGCCCGCAACAATTAATGAGTTCATTTTGTGTTGTTTTACTTATATATGTTGAACGAACGGATGAACTTTCTAAATGATTACGCAATTGGATATCTCCACTCTGAATTCGAAATTTCAAAAGTGCCCTGAAGTTTCCTTCGTTTATTGGACTATTATTATCAACATCAAGTTGACCGTCATCACGATGTCCTCGTAGCGGTATATTTTGACGACCAACAAAAATAATAGTTTCTACTATTGGTATTAATCTGCTACGATTTTCTTTGATTTTTTCCAATCTGTAGGAATCAACTTGATTACAAACTTTCAATGAAGGATCTTGATCAGCTTTTAAGAACTGTTTTGCTGCTATTACGGCTTCAATGTGATACGAATTTTTTTCATGACAATTTAAATAGCCCTTCTGACCGAGAAGCTTAGCATAATTATTCAATGGCTCGGTGATAAGTTTTTTTAACTGCACATTTTTCTGAAAACCGCCCATACTTCCCGGAACAAAAAAAGGACAGAATTTACAGAAATATCCCTGTTTCACGTGAGAAAAAGCAAGCCAAGTATAAGAATCCAAATATTTTTGCGATGCATATCTTTTCTCCTCTTTACCATTTTTATTATGTAAAGAATAAGGAAATTGATAGGATTTTGGCGGAGTCCAGAGATTCAGTAACAGCGACTTTTTTGTCAAATCGTCAACTGGAATTCCTATATGGGCAAATCCACAGAACCGGCCGATTTTTACTTATCAAGATGAAAATTTTCCAAATAGCAAGCACACCTTTTATTTATGGTTTACTTTCTTTAAAATATATTCAAGAACAATTATCTTCTTGCGTGATTCATTTTATTTTAATGCCGTTTGAGTTAAAAGCCAAAAACGAAAATATTATTTTTCTTCTGGAAATTATAATTAAAAATGGCATTTCTTTGTATTTTTTATATATTATTTGAAATATGTGCAAAACATTTTGAATAATAAAATATGATAAAATACAAATAATTAATTTTTTAATTATCAAAAATAAATTATTTATATTTTATCATATTTTATTATATATTTTATTTATTAGCATTTAATTTTTTATATCTGTAAATTAAATTGTTTACTTACTAATTTTGATATTAACTATTTTAACCAACAAACTGACATTATTGACATCGATTTTGATATAACTTTGAAAATAAAACAAATGAAAGGATAATTCATTTTTCACGATTAACTAGTTAAATTTCGATAAATTTTTTTTTATTTTTAATTTTTAGACGTTATAAATTGAAAATATAATTTGGCGTTTGCATACAAGAATTATAATAATGTCTTTATATAATCACACATGTTTTCAACTCATCATATTTTATCCTGTAGTTGTGCTACTGAAAAAAGGCTAGGTTGAAAATGGTTCACGCTTAAACATAGAGTGATAATTAATGGAATATTTTCTTTAATTCTGATTGCACTCTATTCTATGATACATACATTTGTTCATCTGTTCACAAGCAATAAGCTCCAATTTGAAAAATTCAAATCGAATAATCGCCGCAAAAGATATTTACAAAAATGTATAGACATTTCATTATTATAAAATAATGAGTAACGCTACTTTCAACGACTATCATTTCTTTTTATTTAAGAGCACATATTTTTTATTACTTTCAAAACATTCTTCAATAAGTAAACTATAATTCACCACAGTTTGGAATTGTTCGGATCTATGCCGAACAAGTTATACCTATAAGAATTAAAATTTATACCTGGAGTAACACCGTATATTTTATTTTTTAAGTTACTTAATTCGATTTTATTTTTTATAAAAGACTAGAAGGTTCACATTTATTCAATTTTCTTATTTCAATAGGTTCTCAGAGATATTACAAAATGGTTGAAGTATGAAAATAATTAATATAATACTTCTAAAATAGAAAAATATGTGAGTAACATGAAATCGGCCGGTTCTGTGGATTTGCCCATATAGCTTCCAATATCAAGTTTTACGTTTTCGTTTTTGCCCTCATTTTTTTCTAATAATTTCGATTCCTGGGTAAAATCTGCAACATCCTTAGAAAATCTTGAATTTTGATCAATTTGAAAATTTAGAGATTCTGTAATATTTCCTGTTTCAATATTTGACTCTTCGACTATTTTATTCTCTGTAAATAATGAATTTAACTGATTTTTAAACCTGATTCACAAAGTCACAGATTCAATGAAACTATAAAATTCTCCGAGTTACCTGAACAAGTGTTTTGAA
Organism: Leptopilina boulardi; assembly: GCF_019393585.1. Taxonomy (NCBI): domain Eukaryota; kingdom Metazoa; phylum Arthropoda; class Insecta; order Hymenoptera; family Figitidae; genus Leptopilina; species Leptopilina boulardi. The sequence continues at coordinate 1,770,008 of NW_026137948.1, read as the reverse complement.
TTATTTTTCTGGAAAAATCATTAGTTACTGTCGAAGAGTCGATTAGGGAATCGAATTGTACCTGCTTAGTCTCAGATTTAGCCTGCTCAGATTTTTCAATTTCATTCAAGGCGTCATGACGTCTTGCGACATCTGTGACATTAGTTTCTTTGATTAAATTTTCCTTGTCATTATTAATTGTAACTGTATAAAAAATTAAAAATATAAATTATATTTTCTAATGTTGGCTATTTTCGACATAAAAACATTTTTTTGTTAAAGATACAAACCAGAACATAGATTCTCTTTTTGGAAATACTTAGTCAATTTAGTTTGTTCATGAATAGAAATTTTATCTCCTTTTCTTTTTTTCGACATTTTTGAAGTTTACAATAAAACTTATAACCTACTTACTTATATACCGTAATATATTAGATTAGCAAATCACTGTATTTAACGTTGGTCTTAAACAACATATCTCATAAACAATCATTAATCAGGAAATAACCTATAAGGCTAATGATTTTGCAAACGCGAATGTAAACATTCACTCGACTACTTCAGAACGACCTCACAGATGGCAGTCGGGTACTGGTCAACGGCACAAAGAACAAAATTGCTTTAGCCGACGAGGAGATCGACCGCAATTAGAGTGTCCGTTCAAGAGTAGAACGAGTCATTGTGACGCTGAAATATATCACATGATAAAAGTAAAAAGAAAAAAGTGGCTTAGATAACGATTCAAATTTGCATAAAATATAGATTTCAAAAAGCTTTGGGGGGGCGATCGCCCCTTTCGCCCCACCGTGGATCCGCGCCTGGCCGAAAGTCCTGTCTATTTTTGGACTTGTACGTTTTGAGCTTGACTGCTTTGTTCTCTAAAATTCTGTCCGCGACTTCCACGATTTGCACGACCTGCACGATTTCCAAAACCTCGAGTTCCTCAATTATTTGCTCTGCTCAAATTTTGGTACATATTAAATGGTAAAGTCGATTGGTTAGAATTTTGCTCGAACTTTGATCTTTTGGCTGTATACTCGTCATTTGGAAAATATTCCTTTCTTTTTTTCTCGGACAGTTTCGAGCGATGTGATCGGTTTGTTGTTTACATTTGTAACAATATATCGATTGTTGTTGATCGCACGCTGAACTAACATGTTCCATCCTTCCACATGAATTACATTGTCTCTCAGTATATCCATGATTTTGAATAACTCTACCTCGTGGAGCTTTTCCTCTATAGCTCCTACCACCACCAGTTGTCAATCCAGACACTGGCAAATTTTGATTCATCGTAGTGGACTCAACCTGTAAAACAAAATCTTTGAGATTCATAAAAGTCATCTCATTTCCTTCTTTTCTAGCTAAACAATCAGCTATGTTAACTCCTGGAAAAGTTTCGACTACAGCTTGTAAAAACAGATCTATTTTTTCTTTATCGCTCAATTTCTCTATTCCAGATAAATTTTCGTAATTATTAATTTTTTCATCAAATCTCTCTGTAAACATAGCTACAGTTTCTTTACCCGGTTTAAATTTTAAATTGTATATTTCTTTGTTTGTTGTTACTGAATTTATTCTCGATTCTAATCTTTTGTATTCTTTTAATTTTTCATAAATCTCAAGAGGATCTTAGAGTTTTACAATTCTGCTGTAATATGAACTCTCTATTCTGTTAATTAAAATCTCTCTTACTTTGTGTTGATCTTCACTCAATTTCTCTGCATTAAATTCTTTTCTTTACTCCGAATTTAACACATACTCTAATTTTTAGTCTTCAATTTAGACATCTTCATTCAGAAAATCTTCAAAAATCTCAAATTTAGAATCAGTGGTTAATTTATAATTTCTCAAAATTCCAGAATCTTTAGAAATTTCTATTTGAATTTTTTCTATAAAATTATTTTCTTTTGAGTTAGTATACAAGTTATTTTTTAAAATGTTAGCTACTTTGGACTATATATATTCATCTATATTTGTTATATTTTTACTTATATATACAATTTGAGAAACTAAATTGTTTGTGCCACTTACCGTTTTCTGTTGTTCTCTTAAGTCATCTCTTTTACCATCAGGATCATTCCAATCCTTCGAAGTTTCAAAAAATGGGTTACTCTTTGTTTTCTCACTGACCAGAAAAGGTATGGGGGAGATTGAATTTTTTGATGTTTTATTTTCTGGTCTTCCTGTTGTTTGGATGTTGTGTCTTTTTGTATGTGATAAAAAATCAATTGGGTCTCCTTGGTTCGAATTGATATTTTCTTTCATCTCTTGATTTAATAGTTTATTGCGATAATCAAGAGTAACCTTTTCGTTGCTTGTAATTATTGGTTTTTGTTTTACTTGAATTTCTTCCTTGTCTTCTGTTTTATTTTTAGAAGTCAAATTCTTAGTGATCAAACTATTATTTTCGTTTGAAGTAGTACTCTTTTTCGGAATCTCTGGAATTTGAAAAGATGTTTTGGCGAAAGTTTTGAGTTTTTCGAGAACGTTTATTTCCATTTCAATCATTGCTAAACTCAGAACATCTTTTAACACTTTCACAGTTACAGGCTGAGACATATTTGTCAATTTACTCTCTTCTCCAAGACTGTTCGTTGTAGATTTGATTTGTAACTCTATTGGTTTCATGGATTTTTCTTCTTTGGTTGGTGGCATTTTCTCTGAATTCGGCGGTGCAAAATCAATCATGTCTTGCCCTGATGGCCAATTTCTCAATATAAGCTGCAATTCTTCTTTGGTCAAGTGTTGGTTAAATTTTACAATGACTGTTGAAGATATGGCAAATAATAATACATCGTTTTTCCATTTTAATATTTTTACTCTGTTAGGCTCATAAGGTTTGTGAGCACATCTGATTCTCCATTCTCTACAGAGAATTTCTCTGATTTTCTTTATATTAGATTCTGAAAATAGACAAAAATGTTAAAATTTACTCAATAAAGATAATTATAATTTTTTATTATATTTTTACTCTTCTCTGATATTAATGCCCTGGCGGATTTGATTTACCTAAATTCGACCCAGCTGGGGCGAATCTAAGTCGAATCTAAGTCGAATTTAGGTAATTATCAAAAAAAAACTTTAAATTGATGAAAATTTATAAAAATTAATATTGTGAGGTTAAATGAACATTTATAGAGTTAATTTTTGTAAGAATTTTAATTATTAACGTAATAAATAATAAATAATCACTTGATATGTGCAAGTGGTAACTGTAGATTTTAACTCGTCAGTTTTCATAATATTTTCAAGAAATTAGTGTAAAATGTGTAAAAAAATAATTTATATTTAATAGAAATTGCAAATTTTATTAAATTATTTTATTATTTATCGAGCACAGTTTAAAATAATTGCAATTTAATTTTAAATAAAAGTTTTCTTAAAAGTAATAAGAACTCTACCATACCGACAGCAAGAGGATATTTTCAGGTAAGTAAAGTTATTGTAGCTTGTAGTTTTGTTGTGACTAAAAGATGTCGCTTTAGTTTCTATAGTGATGAATATTCATGAATATTTGATCATGAGATTCGATGCTCCTGTCTGATCACTATAGAAACTAAAGCGACATCTTTTAGTCACAACAAAACTACACGCTACAATAACTTTACTTACCTGAAAATATCCTCTTGCTGTCGGTATAGCAGAGTTCTTATCACTTTTAAGAAAACTTTTTTTAAAAATTAAATTGCAATTATTTTAAACTGTGCTCGATAAATAATAAAATAATTTAATAAAATTTGCAATTTCTATTAAATATAAATTATTTTTTTACACATTTTACACTAATTTCTTGAAAATATTATGAAAACTGACAACGAGTTAAAATCTACAGTTACCACTTGCAGATATCAAGTGATTATTTATTATTTATCACGTTAATAATTAAAATTCTTACAAAAATTAACTCTATAAATGTTCATTTAACTTCACAATACTAATTTTTATAAATTTTCATCAATTTAAAGCTTTTTTTTGATAATTACCTAAATTCGACTTAGATTCGACTTAGATACGCCCCAGCAGGGGGTCGATTACGTAACTATTCCACATTCCGAATTCCGCATTCCACTTTTCACATTCCACATTCCGAATTCCGCATTCCACTTTTCACATTCCACATTCCACTTTTCACATTCCACATTCCGAATTCCGCATTCCACTTTTCACATTCCACATTCACATTTCCAGATTCCACATTCCGAACTACATTATACACATTCCATTTTTTAGTTTGGGATTCTTTACATTTTTCAGATTTCGGATTATACTTTTTAGTTTTAACGTTGATATATTTAATTTTAAGAAAATGTTAAAAATTTTAAAAACATTAAATAATCGATATTTTAAAAGATTGCTAGTATTTAGTGTCTGCTTTTAGTGTTTTAAGTTTGCATGAATACAATAACACAAAAATTAGTCGTGTATAAAAATTTGTGACATAAAAAAGCAATTTTTTGTAAGTTGAATAAGGTTACTTTATGTTTAACGAGATATAATTGACATCTTTTTGAAGCATTGAATGCGGGAAACAATTAAACATATTATTAAAACTTGAAATCATTATTTGGCAAATTTAAAAAAAAAATTTCTATGCCCTTTGGCTTGTGGTTGCCGAGGTTAAGCTCAACATTGAGCACGGAGTTAGTACTTAGATAGGTGACTGTCTTGTTGGTACTCGCAACATCCCTGATGTTTTTCAATTCTATAAAGATATTCCTAGTGGGAGATTTGATGTTGAAATACAACGGTATGCATTGTCGATTATTGTCCGATGCAGACGGCTAGAATAATTAATAACAATTTAGAATAATTTTTATAAAGGTTATGCTTCATCCGTAAAAAATATTACTCGGGAACACTTGTCGAGAACAAATTATAACCAATAGTGCAAGAGTATAATTGAAATAAAGAAAAATATAATATAATAAAACTGCTGCCAAGTTTAAGTATGAATTGCTTCTTCATGGGGGAAATATTTTTTGTGTTTATTCCATGAACACTTTGCTTCCTCCTGAAGATTTTTAATTATTGATAAATTAACAACCCCATTATATTTTCAAGTAAAAGATTCACAAGTAGGTTAATCTTTCCTTTTTTAAATTAAAATTTAACTTGGTTATGTTAATTTTGAAGTTATATTAGAATTTAAAAAAAATAATTCTAGAAAGTCTGGTTTTTTAAATTTTTTCAATTTTAAAATGTTAATAACTTTGGACATAAAAAACGAAGAATGTTCGCTAATAGGTCAAAAAATTTGCATTGAAAATTACAAATTTAAAGAAAAATATCCGTAAATGTTAGTGCATTTTTTCAAAGTTATGGGCAAAAAACGATTTTTTTAAAATTTTTAAATGCAAAAAGAATTAGTTAATTTTGACTAATTTGGATTAAAGTACTCTCAACATTTGTCCGCCGTTGAGATCTATATTTAAAAAAATGCAGCCCTTTAGCTATTATACAATTTGAGATATTTATAAAAATGGGATGTTTATAAATTCACCCACCCACTAACGGAACGATATTTTCTAAAAATGTGATTTTTATATTCTTAATATCGAAAATCATCAATACATCAATGCATCAAAACATCAAACTCGAATAATTTTAGTAAAACAATTTCTTCTTCTTCTTCTTGCTTCCCATGAGGAAGCAAAATTGTACTTTTTGCATTAATAAGAATTGATTAGTATACATAAAGTTTGAAAATATGATCTAAAATTTATAAAAAATATGAACATCAATTATGTTATTATTATTATTATTTAATGATTTTTATGGAATTAATTAAAAATTTAAAACAATACTTGGTCTGAAACATTTTACATTTAAACACTTTGTTGTTGTTATAAAAATTAATGTTTTTACAAAAATTTGATTTTGCTTTTTTTCGAAATTTTCCACAATTTCCAAACAGACTTTTAAGAGGAAGGACCGGTGAAAATTTAATTCATCGAAATTAATATTGCTTGGGGTCGTCAAATTTTTTCCTGATAATATTGGGTATTTAAAATTATAATATACTATGAAAATTAAAAAAACAATTAATTTGTTAATAATTTTTACAATAAAACTCAAAATTCTCCAAAAATTGAAATTTGAACTTCTTTCACAATTTTTATTATTTTTTATTGCCAAATTTTTTATGCGCTTTTTTCATGATTCTGAACAATCAAGCGTATGGGTTTTAAAAAATTTAAATTTTTTCAAAAAATGTCAATTTGGAAAAGTAAAAAAACCTTTTTAAGATTGTTAAAAACAATATTTTTTTTATTTTTAGGGTTCCGTTCACGCACTGAATCGCAACGGAACCCTTATGGAATCACTTATTGCATTTTGCACCCCCCCCCCTGCCAAATTTAGCCATTTCAACCTAATAAGTGAAAAATTGGTACCTATATGTATTTTCACTCCTAGATTTCAAGAAAAATATAGCCGACCCGATTGGAATTGATTTAAATTTAGTTTTTTCGGAAAAACATTTTTTTAGAAAAACGTGTTTTTTTTAACTTAACTTTTACAATTTTAAAGCTAAAGAGATGCAATTTGGTATACTTATGTATTTTTACGAGTAGATTTCACGAAAAATATAACGAACCCGATTGGAATTGGATTAAATATAATTATTTTCCAAAAAGTATAGTTACTTTGGAAAAACTTGATTTTTTAGAAAAAAACATGACGTATTATATTGAATAAAAAATAATTGTGAACGAAACCCTAGGCGAGCGAGTATAACTATGGCACCTGGCCAATTTTTTACATTAAACATTTCAAAAAAAAATTGTTACCCCTAAAGAAAATCAATTTTGATTGGTTTAAATTTTACTGCTATTTCTTTAAAAATTCAACTTCTTTTACAATTTTCATTATTTTTCATTTACGAATTTTTTATATGTTTTTTCATGATTCCAAACAATCAATCATGTGAATTTTAAAAAATTTTAATTTTTTGAAAAAATAAAATTTCTATAATAGCCAAAAATAATTTTTTTTTAAAATTTTAATGGTATATAATAATTTTAGGTCTTAAATAATGCCAGAAAAAAAATTGACCACTCTTAAAAACTTTAATTTCGATGGGCTGAAATTTCACTGGTCCCTCTTCTTAACTTTTTCTCTGACTCTTATACAATATGAAAATAATTTTCTATGTAAAAATTTGTGGGTAAATTTCCGAGAACTAAAGTTTTTATATTATTTTTAGATTTTACATTTTTCGTCTGTATTGAATTATAGAATTATGCAATTCCTTGACTTTTCCCTGAATTCCCTGATTTCCTTAACCCGTGGCAACCCCATTTATACCCATTTTTAAATAAAGATTTTAATGGAAATTATTAAAATAAGAAAATTAATCTCACTATTTTCGTTTATTCAAACAATTAATAATAATTAACATTAAAAGTATATAAATTAAAACTAATTTGGATTTTTAATATATAAATTATTTTTGATTAATAAAGAAGCCTTTTAATTCTTTTAAATGGTTTTCCGTTTTTTGAAAGGCAAGCAATTGTTCCTTCATAATATCTAACTTTTTCTTTCTATAAATTGCTGTTTCTTCTCGTTCTCTTTTCATTTCCTGTAACTTCTCTTCGTTCAATTTTAACTTTCCTTGTATTACTTCAACGGCATTTATATCAGTTACTTTGCCTATTATAAGTATTAATTAGCTGTATACATATTTGTAATTAACAAATAATAGTTAATAGGAATATAATTCTATTATATATTATTATAATAGAATAGTAATTATAATAACAAATAATCTTAAACACTAAAAATATTTTTAAAAATTTAAAAGTTTAACTACTTTTTAAAACTAACTCTAATTCATTGAAACTTTGTAATTTAAAAAATAAATGTTAATATCTGTAGTAATAAATATTATAATTATATTAAATAAAATTCATTTTTAATGTCGTTTTTTGGAACAACAAAAATTAAATTCAATTATTTCACAAATTTTTATGTATTTTCGAGAGACTCATTTTAATTTTAATTATTTTTTTTAATTTTGCTTAAAATAATTTATTTAACATACTGTTATCGAGTTTTATCTTTTTCGAGGAGTTACCAGGCTGTTCATTTTTGTAATTTAGATGCTTTTTATTGATATCGAATTTGTTTTCGAAATCCTCAAGAAGTGCCTTTCCTTCATCTTTCACATTTATCTTTGTCTTGACTTTTACTTCTGTTTTTTTAAAAGGTTTATTTTTTTCTTCTTCTTCAGAGCCACTTATTAAAATGTCTATAAATTTAAAGACAAAAATATTTTCTAAAAGTGAGTTTAATATTTGTCCATTTTTAATATTGGTTATAATAAATTTTTTAATTAATTTATTCAATTCACTATAAATAGAATTACTTATGCTGCTTAGGATTGTCAATTTATTTTGCGACATTTTTTATTTAATAAATATAGTACAAAATAAAACAAAATTAGACAAGTGCGAGTTACGCACTCCTTTGATACTGAGGGTTCCTTATACACGTAAAGGACTTCTTTAAAATACATATTTCATTTGTATATTATTTACACTTTTTGAAAATTGTTCTATAAACTACACATAAAATAACTTAATTTTAAAAAATTTGAGCCATCTGCATAAAAAAATGTAAGCACGGATGAGGGATAAAAGTAAATCTTTTTAGTTTTCTTAATTTCGAGTTTTTTTAATAAAATCATGAAGTAAATCAATTTTAATCAGGTTTGCTATATTTTTTCCTTAACTTTGCATGTGAAAATACATGAGAATGCATATTTTGTGATCTCTAGATCAAAATGTATAAAAACGGAATAAAAGATACATGATTTTGGAAAATTTTTTAAAAAATTTTTAACAGTCTTCTTCAAAGGAGTGAATCCTAATTTCTCATTGTATATTTAAATTTAAAAATTATTATTGTTTACCATCTGACATATTGAAGTTTAAAGAACTATTTTCTTCTAACAAAGCTTCCAATTTCTCAGAAGCAAATTTTTCTTCCTCGCTTTCAAATTCAACTTCATCTAACTCATTCGATGAATCATCAAAATCCATTTCACTTACATCATCCTCAATCTTTTCAATTATTTTATTCCCTTCTTTGCTCACTTCATTACTTTTACTTTCGAGACTCTCCTTTTTCTTTATATTTTCCTAATTTGCATTTAATTTTATTAATAACGAGTGACAAGTATTCCTTTTTTAAGTATTTTTCATCAATGAATATTATTATTAATCTTGATGTAAATAGTACACATTTTTAATAAAATTATTTTTAATATATATAATATTTTAACTTATTTACATTAAAATTTTAATAAACAAAATAAAAAAATTTATAAACCCATATGTAGGTTTATAAATGAAAGGGTGAAAAGGTATGAAATGGTCCCATTTTGGGACTATTAAACTTATCTTTAGGGGGAATTCTTGGCAAAATTTGGAAAATTTTAAGCGGTATTGAAACCCTCTAAGTAAAAAAACCTTGGAGTTACAGCATTTCAAATTTTAGAATGCCAAAAACCACATTTTGAGAAAAACAAAATTAAAGATTGAAGTACTCGGTTTCTCGGTTATTTCTGGCAAGTTACTCAGGTTACAACTTTTTTGAGTCGAAAACACTTTTCTGATAATAAACCGAGTAATAAACCAATAGGTTTTAAATTTTGTTTACTTCGGGCTTTGAAAACGATAATAAACGTACAAAGTAGGACCTTTTCATGCGGACGTCGACATATAAAAAATTTTTTTGTGTTTAATCAACGTGTAATTTACAGGGTTCTAAAAGGGAAATAATACCATTTTTCCGTCAAATACATCTTTTCTTGTCATCTTTCCAAAACCTCCTTCTGCAACATTGGCACCGAATTTTAGTTTTGGGAGAAATTCTTTGATTAAAAGTTCTTCCAACGGTGATAGTTTTTTTCGGCTTTAATCCTTCCTCCTCCTGTTTTGTTATTTCATCGACTTTTTGAATCGTGTATGTTTTCCAGTCATTCCATGACTATTTTTCGAAAGTAATTAATAGTTTTATTATAATATTCATAAATTTTTTTATTTTATTTTTTTTGTCTTTTTAATTTTTTTAGACTAAAATTTATTTGTTTTTGAGTATGAAATTTTCTTCTATTTGAAGGCTATATTTAAACTATTTTAACTATTTTAACAAATTTTATAGGAAGTTTTTAAAAATTTCTTATTAAACTTTTACAGTGTAAAAATATAGAAATGTACTATAAGTTTCACTGGGCAAGATTTTCCACTACTTAAAAATTTCAAAAAAAAATTTTTTTAGGGCTTCTAAATCAGGAGACTCTCTTAACAAATATGGAAATTTTCTGAGGTCCCTAATTGAGGTTTTTGTTCGGATTTTAAAGTAGATAAACTTCATCATTAAGACTTTTAAGTATATAAAATATTTGAGGGTGTAAAAAAATTTTAAATATACGTTTTTAAAATGTAAATTTATGAAATTCATGAGGGTAATATTTTAAGTTACATGCAATATTCAAACAAAAGTCTGAGATTTTTAAGGACATAGAAAGCGATTGTAAAAATACTATTTAAACAAAAATACTGTCGATCGCACGCCACTTGATTTCGTGCCCGCTGAAGGCTGGTTCGAAAGCTGGTATAAAAAAATATCTAAAAATTAATAAGAATTTATTACAAAAAAGGGAAAATTTGAATTTTATGTAAAATAAAATAATGATTAATTTTATAAATTCAGATAAACGGTTTGTTCTTTATTTAGTTTATAACTTTTTTCACTAAAATAAATAAAAAACTAAATTAAAGAAAATATTATAAAAAGAAATTGAAGAAATCATCTTCTATCGGAAAACATAATGTTCATGAAATGGACATAGACTTATTTTAAAAAGAGCAAATGGATTAATAAAAAAAATTAAATATAATACGAATAAAAAATAAAGACTGTAAAATAAATAAATTTTCGATTTGGGTTAGGTTTTTATAAAAATTACGATCAATATTTACTTTTTTCCACGCATCGCTTGATTTCTCTACTCCACCTACTACAGCATTTAATACTCCAGCAAGTTTTTTCCACAAATTTTCCACCATTTTTGAATAATTAGTTAATATTTTTTTATTTAATCTAAATATTATAATTTTTATTTATTTTACTTTTTGTGAAAAAATTTATTAATCATTTTAGTAGATTGAAAAGTGAATAATTAAATGAAATTTTTTTTAAACTGCATTTTAAATACATAATTTTAATTCCGCATTTTATTTACAATTATAAATCTAAACCCTATTGAAAAAAACACGTATAATTGTACGTATAATAATACGTATAATTATACGTATTATTATACGTGTTTTTTTTCAATAGGGAAAGTACCTTCTTTCCCTTATAATCGCTTGCATGTTTCACTTTTCCGGAAGCAAGATCTTTATTTATCATCATGAAATTCAACATGACTTTTCTTTGAGTCGTACTGCACTTTGTCAATCCCATTTTTAAGAGATGACTTTTTTTAATATACCAACAGACTTAGATTTTTTCAAGATGTCAGTTTAAGACAGAAAATGTCAATTACGCAATTACTAACTGCCCAGACAGCACCGTTTTTCGCAGGGAGTTCGCGGGGAGTTCCCCGTGTTAAGTTCGGAAACTAAGTTGGAGAGCTTCAGGGGAAGTTCAGGCGAGCTCTATATGTCCTCGGTTTTATAACTCGCGGTGCGAAGTTCAGGATAGTTATCCGATTAAGTTTGCCGAAAAATTGTGGATAAAAGTTTAGGAAATATTAAATTTTGAGTTTTACAGAAATTTGCTTTGTGAATTTCTTTAAAACTATCTCCGGAAAGTACTCTAAATAAGATATATAGGCAAATTTCCTGTAAAATTAAAATACAAGTTTTCAGTGAATTTTATAAGGTGAGTTTATTATAAATGTTTTATAATATTTATTAAATAAAAGTAAAATTAAAAAAATTTATTTTTCCCTTATTGCGCTTTCTTTTATTTTTCCCCAACATTAACGGCGCAATTTTCGGAAATAAATTTGGAGGAGCTGGGGATTGAACCCGGACGCGCAACACAACAGCCAAGAACCCTAACCACTAACCTAACCAACAACCTGAAGGTGGGTAACTTTCGGGTCTTTATAAGCTGCAAGCCTTGTCGTGATCAGTTGACACGAATGGCGGGAAAATTTAAAAATGTTTTCAACGAAATATTTTTAAATTCTATTATTAAATTAGTGTCATAATTAAAAGGGCATTGAAATAATATTGCAATGTTAATATTAATATTATTTGTGAAACTAGCAGCTATATAAAAGGATTTAAGGTAATTCTTTAAAAATGAAATTTATTAAATACTGAATCTCGTTATAAAAAATTCTGGACTTGTCAAAGGGTATAGGGGGTTAAGGATACAAAAATTGCCGTTGCAGGTATTCTGTTCAAATTGACACCATATATTGCTACCCCTGTGAATATAAAATTCTGCAAGTATGAACCCATAATTCGAATTTTTGGGGGAGTTATGGTGGGGGAAAGGAAAATAAAGAAATCCATTTTTCTCGAAAACTACTGAACCGATTTTAATGAGCTTTGAATATGTTATACATGTCGCTAAGACAATTCTAAAAAAAAAATCTCAAAATTTTTTTTTGAAAAAAAGTCAAAAAAAATTAATTTTGAAATTTTCAAAAATTTTTTTTGGGGTGATTTTTTGAAGTGACCACTTTAATTTTTTTTTTAAAAGTTACCTTATAATATCCCCTTTAACATATATTTTTTTCAGATTTTTAAAAAATGTAGTTTTTGAATAATTTAACGAAAACCATCGTCGCGCTACATGACGCAGCGCGCACAGTGTGCTGATGCAGTATACGGGTGTTCCAAAAGTATGGAAACTTTCAAATATCTCGAAAAGTACGAATTTTTGTAAAAAATGTTCAAGACAAAAGTTGTTCCAAACAAAAAGATGTACATCTTTGAAACCAAAAAATTGGGCCCGGAGCCCAATGTTGGGCCCTACAAGGAAAAAGTGGTTTTCTTAAATGAGACCACTAATTTTCAGTATCAAATTCGTAATCCCCATGAAATTCTGCGTTCAAACATGTGGTATAAGTGCCCAAAATATTGGGCCCAATCCAAGATATTGGGTCCAAAATTTATCAACAGATAAATAAATTTTAGAAAATCGCATCTTGGAGGGATTTTGAGATCACAGGATTAGAAATTGTGCATAGAGCCCAATGTAAGATTCCGCCGCCCAATGTGAGGCCCACGGTAAAAAAAATTAGTTGTCTTGAATAAAACCCATTAATTTTCAGTATCCAATTCGTAATCCCCATGAATTTCTTGGGTTAGACTTGTAGTAAAAATGACAAAAATATTGGGCCCAATGTCTGGGATTAGGCCCAACATTTTTCGTTAAATAAATAAATTTAAAAAATCGCATCTTGGAGGGATTTTGAGATCACAGGATTAGAAATTCGAAGCTAATTTTCAAATTGTACACAAAGCCCAATGTAAGATACCGCGGCCCAATGTGAGGCCCACATTAAAAAAATTAGTTGTTTAAATAAAAGCCACTAATTTTCAGTATCCATTTCAGAATCGTTATGAAATTCTGGGTTTAAACTTGTAGTACAAAAGCCAAAAATTATTGGGCCCAATGTCTGGGATTAGGCCCAACATTTTTCGTTAAATAAATAAATTTATAAAATCGCATCTTTTGTAGTTTTTGGGGTCACAGGATTAAAAATTCAAAGCTACTTTTCAAATTGGGCACAGAGCCCAATGTAAGATTTCGCAGCCCAATGTGAGGCAGTAAAAAAAATAGTTTTCTTCTATTTCGTAATCGTTATGAAATTCTGGGCTTAGACTTGTGGTACAAATTCCAAAAATATTGGGCCCTCACATTGGACTGCAGAATCTTACATCGGGCTCTATGCTCAATTTCTAATCCTGTGATCTCAAAATCCCTCCAAGATGCGATTTTCTAAAATTTATTTATTTGTTGATAAATTTTGGACCCAATATCTCGGATTGGGCCCAATATTTTGGGCACTTATACCACATGTTTGAACGCAGAATTTCATGGGGATTACGAATTTGATACTGAAAATTAGTGGTCTCATTTAAGAAAACCACTTTTTTCATTGTAGGGCCCAACATTGGGCTCCGGGCCCAATTTTTTGGTTTCAAAGATGTACATCTTTTTGTTTGGAACAACTTTTGTCTTGAACATTTTTTACAAAAATTCGTACTTTTCGAGATATTTGAAAGTTTCCATACTTTTGGAACACCCGTATACTGCATCAGCACACTGTGCGCGCTGCGTCATGTAGCGCGACGATGGTTTTCGTTAAATTATTCAAAAACTACATTTTTTAAAAATCTGAAAAAAATATATGTTAAAGGGGATATTATAAGGTAACTTTTAAAAAAAATTAAAGTGGTCACTTCAAAAAATCACCCCAAAAAAAATTTTTGAAAATTTCAAAATTAATTTTTTTTGACTTTTTTTCAAAAAAAAATTTTGAGATTTTTTTTTAGAATTGTCTTAGCGACATGTATAACATATTCAAAGCTCATTAAAATCGGTTCAGTAGTTTTCGAGAAAAATGGATTTCTTTATTTTCCTTTCCCCCCACCATAACTCCCCCAAAAATTCGAATTATGGGTTCATACTTGCAGAATTTTATATTCACAGGGGTAGCAATATATGGTGTCAATTTGAACAGAATACCTGCAACGGCAATTTTTGTATCCTTAACCCCCTATACCCTTTTTATTAAATTATTATTCAATTAAAAGTAACATAATTAGAAAAACTTTTTGAACATTTATCAACGTATGTTTATGGCTTTTATCATTAATTAATTAATTAAATTTACCGAGATGTATGGTGGACATTTAAATCGTCAATTTGTAATTTGATAAATTAATTTAAAAATTAAAGTATCTGCATTTTATAATAAATATTTATAATTATTTGTCAATAATAATATAAATTATTTATAATAATTGTAAATAAATTTCTTGCATTCTTTAAATCAAAATTTTTTATACAACGCAATGTTTTTTCATATTTTTTATAATAAAGAAACTTATTATTAATTTTTATATCTATAAATTAATTAAAAATCGTAATTAGCTACGATTATTTCATTTATATTTTTAACTATTTAATATTATTTAAGTATTAATATTTAATATATTATTATTTAATAAATATTTACCTATTGAGCAATGTTGTGAATTGACCAGGGAAAAACAGGAAAAAGCTTTATTGCTGGATTTTAAGACGGTTACGTGAAAAACTTGTCTTTTTTCAAAATTCGATAAAGACATAATTTTTATTTAAGACTTTTAGAAAATTGTAAAAACAATTGTATTTCCAAAACGGTTCACAGTTATTTGAAAAAACAATTATCCCACAACACTAGATTTTAATACTTTTTTTTAAATCTAATAAAAGTGACTGGATGAGTTAAATCCTTCTATAATTATATATCTGCTATATTGGAGGCTGAAAGGAGGTTTTATTTATAAACAAATAAATAAATTGATCAATCAATTTAATTATAGAAGGATTTAACTTTATTATAAAAAATATGAAAAAACATTGCGTTGTATAAAAAATTTTGATTTAAAGAATGCAAGAAATTTATTTACAATTATTATAAATAATTTATATTATTATTGACAAATAATTATAAATATTTATTATAAAATGCAGATACTTTAATTTTTAAATTAATTTATCAAATTACAAATTGACGATTTAAATGTCCACCATACATCTCGGTAAATTTAATTAATTAATTAATGATAAAAGCCATAAACATACGTTGATAAATGTTCAAAAAGTTTTTCTAATTATGTTACTTTTAATTGAATAATAATTTAATAAAAATTTGACAAGTCCAGAATTTTTTATAACGAGATTCAGTATTTAATAAATTTCATTTTTAAAGAATTACCTTAAATCGTTTTATATAGCTGCTAGTTTCACAAATAATATTAATATTAACATTGCAATATTATTTCAATGCCCTTTTAATTATGACACTAATTTAATAATAGAATTGAAAAATATTTCGTTGAAAACATTTTTAAATTTTCCCGCCATTCGTGTCAACTGATCACGACAAGGCTTGCAGCTTATAAAGACCTGAAAGTTACCCACCTTCAGGTTGTTGGTTAGGTTAGTGGTTAGGGTTCTTGGCTGTTGTGTTGCGCGTCTGGGTTCAATCCCCAGCTCCTCCAAATTTATTTCCGAAAATTGCGCCGTTAATGTTGGGGAAAAATAAAAGAAAGCGCAATAAGGGAAAAATAAATTTTTTTAATTTTACTCTTATTTAATAAATATTATAAAACATTTATAATAAACTCACCTTATAAAATTCACTGAAAACTTGTATTTTAATTTTACAGGAAATTTGCCTATATATCTTATTTAGAGTACTTTCCGGAGATAGTTTTAAAGAAATTCACAAAGCAAATTTCTGTAAAACTCAAAATTTAATATTTCCTAAACTTTTATCCACAATTTTTCGGCAAACTTAATCGGATAACTATCCTGAACTTCGCACCGCGAGTTCTAAAACCGAGGACATATAGAGCTCGCCTGAACTTCCCCTGAAGCTCCCCAACTTAGTTTCCGAACTTAACACGGGGAACTCCCCGCGAACTCCCTGCGAAAAACAGTGCTGTCTGGGTGTAATGAATGTAATTGAAAGAAAAAAATAACAATTGAACAATTCTTTTCAATTGAAGGTAAATATTTTTTAAATAATATTTAATTTAAAATAACTTTTAAAATGAATATTTTTTCCAGTGAAACTAATAATATTCTTCCTAAATATAAACTTATGTAAAAAATATTTGTCACATATAATTTTTTTAGTCACAAAAATTGCTCACTTTAATTATTTACCTATAATTTATTTATATTTTTTCTTGATACTTTACCTATCAAAAATCCATTCTCATATTTTTAATGAATTATTTAAAAAATATTTAATTTTTTTTTAAAAAGGGTTAATCTTTAAAAAATGTTTTTGAAACAAAATCATTTTGTTAAAAAACTCTGGTTGCAGTAACCAAATTTTGCATAACTCAAAAAAAGTAATAATTTTTCTCCATCAAAAATTTCATTAGACCAATAAAATATTTTTTGAGATAACCAATTATTATTAAATAAAATCTTTTATCCAAAAATATTCTTTGCCTAAACTCCTACAAAATTATTTTATTTGTTTAACCAAATTTTTATTTTTTTAAATAAATATTTAAAAAAAATAAAGAAATCTAATATTTTTTCAAAAATCTATTTTTTATATACACGTGATTTAATTTCATTCTATTAGAAAAATGTTTGTTTTTCCGGCATTAAATATAAATTTTTAAAAAATATTGATAATTTTTTTTTTTACCTGACTGAGACAAAAATTTTTAAATAATTTTTTTTGACGTACGTTTTTTTTAATATTTGTGTATTTTAATAAAAAGTAAAAATTTGAAAAAAACACTTATTAGTTTAATAATTTCTTGGTTAATATGTAAAACAATATTTTATAAGTTTGCTTTAATTGAAACAAAACATTAAAAGAAATTTACAATTGAATTGAATTTTTACAATTTCAGAGACAAAAAATAAGTAAAAGTTTGCGCATAATATTGAAAATATAAAATACTTAACTTGGGAGTATAGTAAAATTTTTCTCTTGTAAAGAAGACACAATTGAAAAATCAAAAAAAAGATTATAAATAATATAACTTTAAAAAATAAAAAATTTTAAATATAAATGAAAATATACAAATAACAACTTTAGGCTAAATATTAACATTTTATTCTTAAAGAATACATTTAGAAAAAATCCATAACATGAAATAAAATAGTGATTCAAACAAAAGTTTCATGTGAGGATTTATGTTTAATATATAATTTATGTTTTGGAAAAATTGTCGTTAATTTTATTGAGAATGTTGAGTTGGACTTTATCTTTCTTTTTTTGATATTCCAAAGCCTCGGACATAATTTTTATTTTCTTTTGCTTTAATGCAATCACGCATCTTTGATAATCATTTAATTTGTCAGCGCTGAAAAATTTAGTCCCTGGTTTTCTCTTTCCTGTATAGTAAATGTATTTTTTAGTTAATTCAAGTAAATTAGTTTACTAAATTAATAGTTAAATTGATAGTTAAATGAAATTTACTGTGTAATATTAGGACTAATTTAATAAACATTTAAGAGAAATATATATTAGCTACATTTCCCGAAAAGAATTTCGATTAATTAAAAAAGACAACTTTTTAAACGTAAAAAAATAATAAAAAATCATTTCAAATATAATAGACAAAGAGCAAACCTCTATGAAATAAAAAATTTTAATTATATTATAAATACTTAGTCTATAACATATACACTATTATAAGAAAATAAACATTTGAGTCGCCGGAAAGTAAAACCACACATAAAATTCTGACGGCCATGTTAATTCAATGGGAGTCAGAAGTTTATATGTTGTTTTACTTTCCGGCGACTTATTTATATAATCATTTGTATAAAGTTGAATTGATAAAGTAGAATTTTTGAAGACAAAAGATCTCAAAAAATGAACAAAATGATTTTATTTTTATAATCAAAAATATTTAAATAAATTAGAAAGTAAAAAATTATGACACATAAAATTGAAATAATAGTTATGTATTAAAAAATAAGATATTAAATTTAAACTCTTAGAAAAGAATTTAAAAATTTATGAATACAACTATTCGAAAAAATTATTAATAATAATCAGATAAATAAAATAATGATAGTATCAGAATTTACTTTGAATAGAATCATTTTTTGGCGGTTCTGATGGTTTCTGTTGGCTAACAATTAATCCGAATTCTTTAAACAATGCAGCGTCAGGAGTTTGTTTTCCTCCATCGTGGTTATTTTCATTTAATTTATCACAATCGTCCTCGATAATAATAACGTCATCTTCTTCAAAGAAGGTATTTTAAAAAGTAAATAAATTATTATCATACAATAAAAGTAAAAAAATGAAAAAGTATTTTTAATAATACATTGTGTAATTAGTGGTAAAAATGAGCGATTTCACGGGTGTGAAGTTGGTGCTAGAACATATTCAAACCAGCAGTCACAATGAAATCATTTTTTACCACGAGTTGCTTATAATGTCCTTCCCAACGCCTTGCGAGGAAAGTCTTTTTCCTATATTTTCTATAATTTTAATTAAACGTGTTATTATTGTTTTACACAAAATGTATGAGTAGAAGATCTCAAAAATGTGAATGATGTCATGAGATTCATTTTTGCCACACTAAAATATATTTTCCACACGATAAATTTACTTTTACCACTGTTTTCAAAATCAGAAGGGAATCTTTTGTCGCACTTTTTCAACATGAAAAGTAGTACTTTCAGAGCAAGTGTGGAGGATATAATATTATAATACCTTCAGATTCCGAAGTATTAAATTCTTGATCCATCTTATCTGCTTTAGTACAACTTTCAGTCTGCATAAAATTAATTTTTAAATAAATGAGTGTAATCATTCAAATTTTTCTTTTTGAAAATTGAATAAAAACTATACAATTTTTAATTTAACTGACAAAATTATTTTTTAGAAAAATTATAAAAATTTTAAAACACAATTTTTAATGTTAAAACCGTGACTTACACTCGGATTTTTTGCCACTGTCGTACTGCTCTTTTTACCTATAATAGCGCTATTGTTTGGCATCAATTGGTTTAACGCTTTTAGTTCCCATTCTTTTGCGGGAGGAAGAACTAAATCGCTGCCAATATTAATAACAGTATTAATTTTAATTTATTAAATCATATATTACATATTATATACATATAACATAAATATAATATTTAATATATAATAAATTATATAAAAGAATTAAATTAATAATAATAGTAATAGCAAATTATATGTGGTTCATTCCATTACATTTCACCTAAAGTCGTTGCGGACTAATTTTTAAAAAAGCTGATACTTTCAGAAATGATTCTTTACGATATTTAGGAAACGAAATAAAAAGAATTAAGTTAAAATTTTTATTATTTATCTTAAAATATGTATTTAAAGTCGACAAAGTGCGGAAAAATGTCACCTTTTTAGCATTTAGAAACTGTTTTTAAAAACATAGAAAAATTGTTAAAAGTGTAAAAAAATTATTGTTCTTGTTAAGAATCGATTAATTATCTATTTTTTAATGATTAATTCTTTTTATTTTGTTTCCTAAATACCATAAAGAATTATTTCTGAAAGTATCAGCTGTTTTAAACATTAGGCCGCAACGACTTTAGGTGAAATGTAATGGAATGACCCATGTATATTAGTTTAAACAGTACTTTTGCTCTTTTGACAGAAGCAGTATTAATTGCTCATCTAAAACTCCATAATCTATTGCAATTGGGGATCCACCTCCTGTTGCATCACGATTTTTTTTCTCATCCCTCATTTTTATTCTTACGTCGCTTTTCCACTTGTTCCAAATCTAAATTTATATTATATTATATGAACTTATTAAATTTTGTTTTGATAAACATTAGTTTTTTTGGTACTTAATAAGTAAAAATTTTAATAAATTTTATAAAAATTGAATATAACCATTTTATTAAAACTCAAATAACATGTTTTATTCCTATTCCAGCAACAATCCGAAGGAATATTATAAGAAAATTAAATTAATTTTTTAATTAATTAAATTAATTCTATAATCCATTTATTTTAAATTCGTCAAAAGTTAATAAATTATTTATTTTGTTTATTTATTTAGTTATTTATCATCATTATTATTATTTTTATATTGTTCTCCAATATTCCAATAGAATATTTCGTGCTATTTAGGACTGTTTATTATAATTTGTAAAAAATCCATATTTTTAAGAAAATAAATTGATAATTGAATGATATTTTAAATATTTATATATAATATAATTAAATAGAACAAGAAGTAGGTTCCTCCTATATAAAAGAAGTAAATTGATATCTCATAAAGAAAGAATTGTGTGTATATGTGACCGCATCTGAGAAAGCGGTACTTACGACCAAAAAAATTTTGTCTTAAAAATGATAGTATTGAATTTTTCAGACTCTAAGAAAACGACATTAAAAAAAAATTCTTTTTCTTTGACTGCAAGCACCGTTTTCTCAGACGCGGTTGCATATGCTATAAACACTTTGGAATAGTTTAATCAATGAGACTTAAAAAAACTTTCCAAAATGAAAGAAAATATAGATAAATTTTTTTAATAAATTTTTCAAAGTCATGGATAAAAAAAGATTTTTAAAATTTTTTGAATGCAAAAAATAATTTGATAATCTAGTTAGATGTAATTTTACTTTATGTCAATGTGTAAGATTTTTTTAAGAAAAAAATTCGTCTCTACAGCTCTTTTTGAATTTGAGATATTTATGAAAGATTAATGTTAACACTCAAACGGAATAACATTCACTAAAAATGTGAGTTTTTTATTCCCTACATCGAAAAATATAAAGATACGTAAAAAAATCACATTCTAAACAAATTTGTCAAAAAATAAATTATTTTTGATAAAATATTAAAAAATTTTCCTACTGGTATAATTTTAGCAGTAAAAGAAACAAAATATTACCTTCATCCATGATTCTGAGGTATTGATTTGTCCCTTCATATCCATATTTAACAATGTGGTTAAAACGTGCCACAATTTCTTCTATATAAAAAAATTAGTTACTTTTTAAATTTTAATAAATTATTAATATTTTAATGCAAATTAAAAAAATCTATTATATTATTATGTTTAACATTTTTAATTTAAATTAATTATATTGTAAGAGCTGATTTTACATTTATATTAATAATTGTAATTTATCGCAAAAAAGGCTAATAAATTTGTTCATGTTTTTCTTTTCCTGTATAGCTAATAGAAGTATCAACTAAAAGCAAATTTTAAATAGAGCTTTTTATTTTTTGAATATGATATTTACCTACATGTTTTACTAACTTCATTGTGCAAAATTAATAGTTTTAAAGAAAGTAATTGAATAATTATGAGAACGCAATTTTAATGTTTTTTATAATAAACTTAAAAAGTACTATTGTCAACTATATTAAGCGTAACTTTAATATCGTATAAAATATTTTATGAAAAAATAGTTATTTAAGTTTTTGCACATATATAAATAGGAATAATAAAAATAAAAACTTTTAATTCGCTTAAAAACATTTGTTCATATTTTTTTATTTGGAAATTTTCTTATTGCAAAATTGTTTAGAATTAAGACAAAAATTATCTTTTAGAACACTCTCATAAATTTTATATTTAAGACAAGATACAAAAATTAAATGTAATTATTTAAAACATTAATCTTATAAAATTAATCTTTTAATTAATCTTTTAATTATCTTTTAATTATCTAATTAATTAATCTTATAAAATAAGTTCAATAGATAAATAATATTTTTTTTCAAAAAAAATGTTTAGAAAAGTGTAAGTTAATTTTTTTAAATTGAATAATATGTTTTTTTGTGTAAGATTTGTTAATTATAATTTTTTATTCCTAAATGAAATTTTTTAATGTTTTTCTGAATGTACCTGATTTGAAACACTGATTTTTCCCTTTTCACTAAATGCAAAAATCCGATTTTTGGCCATAAATCGCAGCATAATTTCACGTTGCAAATTCGACATATCGCGTGACATTTCTTTTATTGAAAATGTAGATGAACTAAAATGTTAAATGAATTAATTGTTGTAGATATTCTATTTCCAAATATAAAAATGAAAAATGAATTTTATATTTAATTATAATACGCACTTAATATGTTTTATTGATTCAGAAGACAATGATTACGAGAACTGTCATTATATCCCAAAAACAATTGCTGATATTTGAATTGCATATTTATAACTTCACATTGTTCGTTACAAACGACTGTTTTTAATTTAAAGAATTTGAGCTAAAACATTTTTTTTTAATTCAGATATTTTAAGTTTCATTTTTTTTGTGTCATCACGTCAATTTTTATTTAAAATATCAAGGAAAAGTATCAACTGATATTAAAAAAAATGGAATATATTATTTTACTTCGAGAAATGGAACGTCAAAACGAAAGGGAAAAACGTAATTTAAAACTCCTTCGAAGAAGATTACGAGACGAAAGTAATCAATTTGAAATTCCAGAAAATGAATTTCGAAATGTATACCGGTAAAAAAATTAAATTACAAAGTTTTGTTGCTATAATAATTGTTTAATTAATTCATTAATTAATATAACCTTGATAATTTTTACATGTTGTTTTTTATTGTATTTTTTATGTCTCCTTTTAAATAAATAAATGTGTACTTCTATTTAAATTGTTATCTATATTTGAAACTGAAATATTATTCTAATTATTTCTATATTTAGTTTATCGAGAATTGCAGTTCGTGATTTGGTTAAAGAGTTAAGACCATTTATGCCAGAAGGACAAAGAATAAGTGTAATTCCAATTCATTTGCAGGTTTAAAAATATATTTTATTTAGGAACAATTTTGAAAATATATTGAAATTATTTCCACAAAGGTTCGAATATTCGAAAAAAAATATTCAAAAAAAAAAATTCGAAAATTCAAAATGTTTGAGAGGGAGCAAAACCTTACTGGTGAGGAAATAGGTCTGTTATCAAAAATTCACAGTGAAATAAAACCTCGGAAAGTTTACACAAAAAAAACAACACTTTATTGCTGATCAGCGAACACACAATATTTACACTTAAGAAGGTGAGAATTTCCTTAGAGTTTCTAGAATTGTCTTGGTTTTCTCAGCTGGCGGCAATGCCGGTCTGAGCACGTTTTCGACGCACGTGAGATTAACCTTTGATTTCGCGACCGATAATTGTGTGAGAGACAACCCGAGTGATAAAATACCTTGTTATAAAATTGAGCTTGATAAATAAACTAAAGTTAAGTGATTATTAACTTAGAAAATGAACAGATTAATGCCTTGAGATAGATGAGATCTAACCTCTAGAGATATCTGGTGAGTACTAAAATTTAAAGAGATGCGCGGAACGACGACGCCGTGACATGTTAGCGCCCTCGCGTGTTAACTTGATGCGTACATTCAAATTATCGCGCACAACACCAAATTTCACAATATTCAATTCACTCAGAATTGAACATACTCCCCCCATCGGCAACGGAGTTGACGATCCATTTAGGTTGAGTTATGTCCTTGAGAGCTTCTTCCGTCGAGATAGGGAGCACAGCCAACTTGGTGATTGGTCGTTTGAGATGTGTCGTTGCAGTTTTAATTGAAACGACTCTGGTGAGACCGTCCTTGCCAGGGTATAATGCAGTGACCCTAGCTAAAGGCCATTTTGAGGGAGGGAACCTTTCGTCAGTGAGGAGAACTAGAGAACCAACCTTGATTTGATGTGTTGGATGATGCCACTTGGAGATAGCGAGTTGTTGTTGAAGATAACAGGTGGACCACTTCGCCCAGAAAAATTGAGCTTGTTGTTGAATCAATTTCCACCTTGTTAACCTTGAAGTTTTCAGGTCCAAGAGGGATGGTTCCGGTATTGATGTGAGTGGTTCCCCGATGAGAAAATGTCCTGGTGTGAGAACTGACAAGTCGTCAGGGTCCTCTGTAAGAGGTTCCAATGGTCGGGAGTTGAGAACCGCTTCGATTTGCGTAAGAAGAGTCGTAAATTCCTCGTACGTCAAAATCGTCTCGCCGATCGTCCTTCTGAGATGATACTTGATTGATTTCACGGCAGCTTCCCATTTTCCACCCATGTGTGGAGCTGCTGGAGGGTTGAATTTCCAGGAGGTGCCGTCCTTGATCAGTAGTTGAGAGAGTTCCTTGGCTTCTTGAGATCCGTCCTTGAAGAGTTGCTTGAGAGTAGTGTCCGCGCCGATGAAGTTGGTACCACAATCACTGTAGAGTGTTTGACAAATACCTCTCCTTGAGACAAATCGGCGGTAGGCTGCGAGAAATCCGTTGGTGGAATAATCCGTCACTACCTCGAGATGCAGAGCCGATGATGAGAAGCACACAAAGAGACAAATCCATCCCTTTTTCGTTTTAGCTCCACGACCTGTCCAGGATTTGAGGGTGATTGGACCGGCGTAGTCAACCCCAGAAGTGAGAAATGGCCTTGAAGGGGTGATTCTTTCCAAAGGTAGTTGACCCATGAGTTGTTGAGCACGAATTCCTCTTTGTCGAGCACAAGGAATGCACTTGAGAATGAATGACCTTACTGGTTGTCTTCCTCCGATGATCCAGTAGGAATTCCTTAGATGAGTCAAGGTGAGTTGAGTTCCTCCGTGAAGAGTCCTTGAATGAGCATCCGCTATCAGAAGTCGAGTGAGGGGAGAATCCTTGGGTAGAATAGCAGGATGTTTGCTTTCGTGATCCAAACTTGAGTGTTTGAGTCGACCTCCGACTCTGAGAATACCTTGATGATCGATGAATGGATTGAGTTTGGAAAGCGGATGAGACCTTGAGAATTTTGTGCCTCGATTGAGATCCTTGATGTCTGCTGAGAAGTAGGCCACTTGAATATTCTTGATCCAGAATGTCCTTGCAAGATCGAGATCCTTGAGTCCGATTGGGTTGGCCAGAGAAGAGTTGGAAATCCTTTTGAGAATAGCGAGAAATCTGAGGCAAATTGAGGTGATTTTTAACAATGAGTGCAGATCTGAGTATTGATGAATCAGATCCCACAATTGGGGGTGAGAGGTGGTAACAGTAAATGTTAATCCTGGTCTTTCTTCGACTTGAGCTGATGAATCCGACCTTGAGGTTGATGAGGGCCAGTTTTCCTTGATGTCCTTGAGCCATGGTGGACCATTCCACCAGAAGTGATGTTGAGAGAGTTGTTGAATTGATAGGCCCCTTGATGCACAGTCAGCAGGATTTTCTTTTCCTTTGATGAATCTCCATTGACCTTGAGGGACGAGGTCATGGATCGAAGATACCCTGTTGTGTACAAATTCCTTCCAACGAGAGGGGTGGCTGTTGATCCAAGTGAGGGCTACCGATGAGTCTGTCCACAGGAATACTGGAACTTGACATAATTCCAGGGTCCGTTGAACGTAGTTCACAAGTCGTGCCAAGAGTTGAGCAGCCGAGAGTTCCAACCTTGGAATGGTTAGACGTTTGAGGGGAGCAACCTTGGTTTTGGCACAAACAAATGTAACTTTTGATTCTTGGTTTGGTTCCGAGGTTTTGAGAAAAACAACAGCTGCCATTGCGAGTTGTGATGCGTCCGAGAATCCATGAATTTCCGTAGTTGAGGTTGATGTGAGATTGAGCCATCGAGGGATTGAGATCGCGGGGAGTTGAGCTAGCTCTTCCTTGAATTTGATCCACCTTGAAGATAGTTTCTCAGATAAAGGGTCGTCCCAACCCAATTTCTCAAGCCACAGTTCCTGCAGCAACATTTTGGCTCGGATGATGACGGGAGAAAGAAATCCTAGGGGATCAAACAATTGAGATACCTCGGATAAGATAGACCTTTTGGATATTCCTTGACCTGGGAGAGATGTTGGCTCAAATGAGAACTTGAATTCATCTGACCTTGGACACCATGAGAGACCGAGAACCTTGGTTTGAGTGTGATCGATTAAGTGGGAATTCAAGTCGCCTTTCCTTGTTACAGCGTCGAAGAAATCGGGGTGATTGCTTTGCCATTTAGCTAGAGGGAATCCGCCAGAGTTGAGAAGATCGATGAGATCCTTGGCTATGTCCTTGAGTTCTGACACCTCATCAGAACCACCGTAGATGTCGTCCATGTATCGACCATTGAGAAGTGCGGGCACAGCCAGAGGAAACCTGTAACCTTCGTCTTGAATGAGTTGTAAAAGTACCCTTACCGCCAAGAATGGTGCAGATTTTGTTCCGTAGGTGACCGTGGTGAGTTGGTAAGAGATTTCCTTGTTGTTTGAATCCACCCAGATGATTCGTTGTAGATCCCAATCGTCCGGATGTACCTTGATTTGTCTGAACATCTTGGTGATGTTCGTAGAAAAGATGTATCGAAATCTTCTTACCCAGAGTAAAATGTCGGAGATGTCCTTTTGAAGTTTTGCACCAGTGTGAAGTATTGAGTTGAGAGAGGCACCGGATGTGGAAGGGCTTGAACCATTGAAAACAACCCTTAATTTTGTTGTGGTACTTTGCTCCCTGAGGATTCCGTGATGAGGTAGATAATAGTTTGTAAGGCTACTATCCCTTGGAGGAGCCTTGACCATGTGTCCATCAGCTTCATATTCCGTAAGAAATGCAAAGTAGCGATCCTTAAGAAGTCCTTGAGTTGAAAATCGTTTGAAGAGCCGATGAAGACACCGTTGAGCCTTGAAGAATGAGTCGCCAAGTTGACTCGGTGATGATGAGATTGGAAGTCGAATGATGTATTTGCCCTTGGAGTCCCTTGAGTAAGTGGCCTTGAAATGCTCCTCGCATTCCAATTCTTGAGTTGTGAGTTGATCCTTTTCCTTGGTAGGTACTTCTTCTTGAGTCCAGAATTTAGTGAGAAGATCTTGAAGATCATCCAGTTGCTGATCCACAATCAGATGATGAGATGAATGTTCCTTGATTGAATTGCCATCGGTTGGTCCCAGAATTACCCAACCAAAGATGGTAAGTTGAGCCATGGGTGTTGAGGAAGGTCCCTTGATGATGTCCGGTTGAATGATTTGAGCATACACGTCCGCTCCAATGATGAGATCAACTTTCATTGGAATGATGTAATCGGGATCGGCAAGAGGGATGTTTTGAAGATGAGACCATTTGAGAGATGGAAGAGTGGTGGTAGGAAGCGTTGACGACAATTTTGAAAGAACGTATGCGTGGAGAGAAATTGATTTTGAGGAATGGATTGATTTGAGAGTGATTGAAACAACTCCTCGAGTGTTACCAGAATTTGTTGCTCCAATGCCGATGATTGAGATGTTTGAGTGATACCTTGTTAGATTGAGATGAGATACCGTTGATTCCGAAATGAAAGAGAGTTCAGATCCGGAATCAATGAGCATACGAACTGGATGAGGAGTACCTTGTTGAGTGATGAGAAGAGCACGTGCAGTGGCGAGGAGAACCACTGGCCTTGAGTGAAATCCTTCGCCGTCGAGCTGCGTCCCACGTCAATTGACCTTGGAGCTGTTTGATGTACTTGTTCCTTGATCTTGATCCTTGTCCTTTGATGGTTGATTAGTATCCTTGTTGATCTTGGGTGCAGTGGATTGATGGATCATGGTGTGATGTTTACCCTCACACTCTTGACACCTTTTTTCACTCCTACACGCACTAGCACTGTGGGGTCCCAAGCAGTTGAAACAAAGGCGTTCCTTGATGACAAATTGCCTTCTTTCGGTAGGCTTCAGATCTCGGAATTTCTCACATCTGACCACGAAATGAGATTTACCGCACATTGAGCATGATGATGATGAACCTTGTTGGCTTGGGGATTGAGTGGATCCAGCGAATGCCCTTTGAGATGATGAGTTACCTTGAGATTTGCCTGATGTTGATGCTTGGTTCTTTGTTGGTTGAGAATAGCTGGAGATACTCTCAAGAGCACGAGCTCGACCAGTGAGGAAATCCTTGAGTTGAGTGTAGGTGGGGGGATCCAGCCTTGATCCGAGTTTGATCTCCCAACCTTCTCGAGTGTGAGTGTCGAGCCGTTTTGAGATGTGATGCACCAAAACTTGGTCCCATTGGTCCACTGGCAAACCGAGAGTTGAGAGGGCGTTTAACGCTTCCGTAGTTGAGGACAAGAGAGTGTTTAAACCTTGCGCGGACTTTGGGGGGATGATAGTGGTTGAGAAGAGCTGTTCCATGTGTCGAGTGATGAGTAACCTTTTGTTGTCGTACCGAGAAACGACAATGTTCCAGGCAGATTCGAAACTGTCATTGGAAACTGAGAGATTTGAGATGAGTTGAGCCGCTTCACCAGTAAGACTAACCTTAAGGTATTGCATCTTCTCCACAGTTGATATCTTTGGGTCATTTGTGACCAAAGAAGAGAAGAGATCCTTGTAGCTATTCCAAGCTGAGTAATCGCCCGAAAAAGTTGGAAGAGGAATTTTGGGGAGCTTCCCTGAAGATCGCACTTCCGATGATGAGGGTGAGTGGGTGAGAGCGGGAGGTTCCGATTTTCGAAGCTTGCACACGTGGTACAGCATCGCGTCCCTTGCCTTGGTGTAAGCTTCAACAAATTGTCCGAAAACATCCTCCTGTACATAAGGGTGTTTAAGAAATTTGGCCGAACTACTGGTGATGAGTTCATCATGAATCTCGCAGAACTCCTCATAATTCTTCTCGAGAATCTGAATCCTTAGTTCCAAAAAATCCGCATTGTCCACAAAAAGTCCTCGTTGTAAATCTGCGAACGTATTTTCCATGATTTTGAGCCTTGTGAACTGAGTTGATACCTTGAGTTCTACCTTGGATGATGGTTTGCGAGCAGAATCGATTTTTGATTGATCGTCATCTGTTACCTTTGAGCTGACACGTGACACGTGATCAGAAGGGACCTTGAGAAGGATCTTAGGTTCAAGATGCACCTTGGAGATTGATTCAGGTGACTTTTCCTTTTTTGATTCGTCCTTGGTGAGATTATCCTTGTCGGTTTTTTCCTTGTCGGGGTTTTCCATGCCATCAAAGAATTCCTCAATTGAATTTTTCTCGTTATTTGACATGATTTAGAGATTTGAAAGAACGAGGGAAAACGAGACCAAATGGAGTTGAGTGGTGTGTAAGCAATAGTGCGACGCGCAACGAGAGCGAGAGAGAAAGGGTGCGTGAAGCCTCGATGCGTGAGCACAGCTGTAACGTGCACCGGTCGTCAGCTGTAGCCGCCGAGCAGAGGGGAGAGAAGCAATATGGCGCTCACTGAAGATTGGTGAGCGGATCCTTGTAGCGCGGCACTGTGACGTTGCGAGAGGAGGGGAACCGTGAGAGTGGGAGCGCGCACACAGGAGAGAACTCGTTTCCAATGAGAGAGAGAGAGAGCGCGCACCACGTGTTGAGAGAGAGATCACTTCCCAATGAGAAAGAGAGAGCGCGCACCACTGGTAGGGAGAGAGAGTCCAAGATGGCGGGAACTGAGAGAATCCTTGAGGCGTGCAACGCTGAGACGCCACGAGAATGATTCCTTCGTTGATTGTTCACTGAGCACTTTCCTTGAAAATGTCGTTGTGGCAAACACTTCGAAATTTCACTATGCACTTTTTTCACAGGCCATCCGGCTCGAAGGACCAAAAAATGTTTGAGAGGGAGCAAAACCTTACTGGTGAGGAAATAGGTCTGTTATCAAAAATTCACAGTGAAATAAAACCTCGGAAAGTTTACACAAAAAAAACAACACTTTATTGCTGATCAGCGAACACACAATATTTACACTTAAGAAGGTGAGAATTTCCTTAGAGTTTCTAGAATTGTCTTGGTTTTCTCAGCTGGCGGCAATGCCGGTCTGAGCACGTTTTCGACGCACGTGAGATTAACCTTTGATTTCGCGACCGATAATTGTGTGAGAGACAACCCGAGTGATAAAATACCTTGTTATAAAATTGAGCTTGATAAATAAACTAAAGTTAAGTGATTATTAACTTAGAAAATGAACAGATTAATGCCTTGAGATAGATGAGATCTAACCTCTAGAGATATCTGGTGAGTACTAAAATTTAAAGAGATGCGCGGAACGACGACGCCGTGACATGTTAGCGCCCTCACGTGTTAACTTGATGCGTAAATTCAAATTATCGCGCACAACACCAAATTTCACAATATTCAATTCACTCAGAATTGAACACAAAAAAAAATTGATTAAAAATTCAACCTTTTTTCGAGAGCTATGCAAAATTGAATTAAACAATTCAAAATTTTTGACATATCTTTATAATTTAAATCGAATTTTTTCTTGGAGTCGAATTTGATATTTCTATATTCGAATAAAACAATTCATGTTTGTAGTTTGTACACCTCTAAATCAAATCATTAATTTAAAAAAGTACAGAATTCAATCATCAATAAGTCACTCGATTCACAATACCATTAATGCAATGCAAGAAATAATGCCCAGATGGATTGCATTTCCATCTACTCGTGAAGAAATGGAAGTAGTTAGAAATAGGTAAATAAGTTTATTATCAATGAAAACAATTTACTGCAACTTTAAAGTAAATAAAAGGTTTGATATTATTTAAATATTTTTTTGTATGATTTAAAATCCTTAGTTAAAACAGAAATAATTTAAATAACTTTACAGTAAAATTTTCATTCAATTTTAATAATCTTGGATGGGAACCCTAACATCAAAGTATATTCTAGGACATCCGACGGACGTCCTAGTCGTATCCAGAAATTAGAATATCTTTAGGATATCCATAGAACATCAACGGATATCCCTGGGAGATCCTATGGATATCCTAATTGCAATATAATAATTAAATATTTGGTGGACATTCACATGAAAACGTATAATTTTGTCAGTTCATGTTTTCGAGATAATCGCAATTTATTGGTGAAACATCTTTATTATTTCTTATTTTTTTAAACTAGAGGGTTTCACACGTCGAATTCTGCAGGCTTAATTAATTTATTTTTAATTAAATGTTTAATTTAATTGTTTCTTTTTAAAAAAAGAGCCCATTTTGTCATTCCTTTGGAAAATTGCGATTTCTGACAGTTTCATGTAACATTTGTTGTGCTTCTGGATAAAAATATATTCTGACATTCACACATCTAGTGGATTTAATTAAATAGATGCGGACGTTCGTATGAGAAGGTCCCACTTTGTCGGTTCTACTTTTCAATGAAATCTTAAGTTACTAAATTTGATGAAAAATCTGGAATATTTTTACTTTTTTAAATCAGTCTACAGGGTCTAACAAGTCGAAAAATGAACATGACATAGTTTTCTTGTTAATTTAAATATTTTATTTCATTGTTTTTTTTTAAATAAAAGGTTCCACTTTGTCGGTTTATCATCATTTCCAAACAATGAGCACAAAAAAATTTTAAACCTATTGCTTTGTCATCAGAGAAATTATTCTAGCTCAAACAAAATATATAACCTGAATAACTTGCAGAAATAGCCGAGGTATTCTTACTTCAATCTTTAATTTTGTTTTTTTCAAAATGTGGTTTTAGGCATTATTAACTTTGAAATAATTTAACTCTACAGTTTTTTCACTTAGAGGGTTCTGAAACCGCTTAAAATTTTTCAAATTTTGCCAAGAATACGCCTATATATAAGTCTAATAGTGCCAAAGTGAGACCTTTTCACGCAGACGCCCACAGATAGAACAAATATTTTTTTTAAATATGAAAAAATTTTAAGGCATAAAAAAGTCGCTGTACCTTACTTATCAATTAATCTATTATTATTCAAAATGGAGACATTTAAAAAGTATTTAATGTTTAGTTTCTATTCTTTTTCTTCAAATAAGTCAGTTAAGTAATATTTACTCTTTAACTTAATGAAAAACTCGGTATATTAATTAAAAATAGCATTTTTATAAAAGGGCCCATTTTGTCAAATGTCCCGTATTTTAAAAAAGGAGGGGAAAAAGTTTAAAAAGTTTTTTTCGAAATCAGGTGTTTGGCAGTCAATAAATTAAAAAGGCTTTAACTCATCGATTTCTACACATAAAGTGACCTAAGGCTTATCAAAAGTTTTTAAGTTTTGTGTAAAATTTATTTATATATGTAATTTTAATAGTGCTCAAATGGGCCATTTTGATGTGGACGTCCACAATTAATTATTAACTAATACATTGAAAATGTAATAGTTGATATTTACTGACTGATAAGATTCAATAAATATTTGAAAATATTGCAGATTTTTAGAGAAATTTGAATTTCCTGGAGTAGTAGGAGTTATAGACGGGACATTTATAGCTATTACACCACCACGCAATGATATTGAAGAAGGATACTTCAATCGGAAGGGATATCACTCTCTTAATGCGATGATTGTACGTGTATATATTATAACATTTTTGCTATTTTTTAATTTTATTTTTTACTAAAATTTATTAATAATTGGATTAATAGCAATTATTTTAAATTTAATTATTTTAGAAAAATGTTATCTACACTTTGAGGTTAGTTGAATTATTTGAATTTTAGAAGAGAATATTTTTAGCGCCAGAATATTTTATAATAAAAAATATACAAAATTAATTATAGATTTATTTTTAAATATTTGCCAAACTAGTTCAGAAATTGTTAGGAAAGTTTCCTAGCAAACCGCGGAGAGGGGGAGGTAAGGAGAAAAAACACATTAATCGTTTCACTGAGTTTACATTGACTATAATTTATTAATTTCAAATTTAATCTTTTTCTATTAATATTAATTTATCACTTTTCTGCAAAAAAACAATTGAAAATTTAATTAAAGTATTCGGCCTAGGGCCGAATTTACAAAATTATTCCGCCTGCCATGCGGTGAGCAAACATCACTTTATTTTTCACTGATTATTTTCTTTATTTATTTTTTTCTTTTATTTATTGCCAATCTGGTGAGAAATGGAAATTTTAAATTACTGGGACTCACCGCTAATACGACGCCGACCCCGTATTCCGCCTCGTCCAGTCATGGTCACTTTTAAATTTATTTTTATACAATTTTTTTTTCTAGGCGTGCTGCCTCGAGTACCATCAAAACGAGAATAAAATTAAATGGCTGAACTTTGACTTTAGTCGGCGTCACCTTTCACGCTTTCTTTTTGGTGGTGAGTCCCAGTGAAAGTAATTAATTACTTTCTCTGTGTCGATAATCAATATATCGCGCGTCGATAAATTTCATCGATGTTGCTGGTAAAGTAGATCGCAACTCGACCAGAAGGCGTAGTGGTGTCCTCTAATCCAAAATGGTTGCCCCCATTATTGACAGGATCAAAACAAATAATATTCTTTCGACTTCCTGGTGCTCTTGAATATTCAGGAATCTCATCCAAATATATGCACCAGGAAGCACTTCCCCTGCTGACATCGTAACAGGCGAGCGACCAGAAATGGATATTGTCGACAATTCCTCAGGATAACATAAAACACATTTTGGGAACGCGAGTATACAATTTTTATATTAATCAAAATAATACGAGAGTGATTCGACGAGTTGGCAGGCTTAATTTATTATTTTACTTTAATTTTATTAATACAATCAAATAATTATTTATTTTCTCTAATCTCTTATTTTATTCATTTTAGGAAAAGGAAGATTCCCATTTTGATGGAGTGATTTTTAAATAATTTAATTATTGTGTGTGGCAAAATGCCACGTCACAATATATATATATATATATATTAATTATTCAATAGAAATTTTATAAATTTTTATAAATTTTATTGAAATACTTATTAATGAAATAACAATAGGTATCAGATGCTGACAACAAGATATTAGCAATTAATGCCAGGTATGGTGGCAGAGCAAATGATGCTCGAGTTTATAACAATTCAATTCTTCGGGCTTTTATGGAACAAACGTATACAGAAGCATTGAGAGGATTCTGGCTGTTAGGTAGTAAAACTCTGAACTATTTAGAGATCATTTTTAAAACTAATTTAAAGACCCAGTTCATGCTTTAGTGGATTTATAATGCAAACTCCTATAATAATGTTTAAAAGTATATAAATAATAATCTGAAGAAAATTTCCAGAATTGACTAATGGCGCTGGAAAAGTACCAATACCGCTCCATTATTGTCAGTCAATTACAGACATTGAACATTCAAAAGAACGTGTTTCGGGAAATTTAATTAATACTTGTAGATCAACATTTTTAAAAGCTAACTTAATTTTCGATCTTTAACTTGTCAATTAAAAATGACCTCTGAACTTTGATAAATACAAACATTTATGCTTATATTCATTTTGACATAAATTTTTAGACGATTGGGGTTTGGGAGAAAAATTACCCTCAACCTTTGACCTCTAGGACACTTAAAAAATGACATAACTTTTGAGAAATTATAATGATAAACCATACTTACCTATGAAATTAGAGAATAATCCCCCTTAATCATTGTCCCAAAACTGACCTTAAATTTTACCTAAATTTTGGAAATATTCAAAGGGTTGCTGTTCCCGTCAACCTCTGTCTTGTAGGTTCTAGGTCTTTATAAATAGCGGCGGCAATATACATTTTAATATGTATATTTATATATAAGTAAAAAAAGAATAATTATAACACACTTAACGTTTGACGGATTTGGCTGAGGTCGCTCTAATCCAAAATTGTCGGTTTGACGAATTACGACGTTTTTATAAATTTTTTCCAAATTCGTGAACAGTTTTATTGTAATTTGTAAGATTTTAAAGCAGTAACTTTCAAAAAATCAATTTTTTTTTCTTTCATTTTCTTAGAGAATATATTGTCAAAAATATGTCTACAAAGTTTTAAGATGATCCGATGAAAATTGAATTAGATATACAGGCTGAAAAGGAGGCGGCGCGTCAGGTCGGTCGAGAACGGGCTAACGGCACACTTCGAGCGCGTTTGGTTTTTCTAAATCGGGATTTCGGAGGGAGTTTCATCTGCGGAAGGACTATTATAGAGCCCCGGAATTAATGATTCTATGTGATTTCCAAAAAAAATATCATCTTAATGTAAATGTAAGGTAAAACTTTAAACTTTTCTCAAAAGTATATTTTTGAAGTCGGTGACCACTCTTACTTGAAAACTGCAGAACCGATTGTCTTGAAATTTTACATACTGTTTCAATACATAATAATCTAGTCCTTAGTCGAAGGATTGCTTTTTTTATGCAAAACTACCGGTTTTTTTACGAAAATCGAACGTTTAACTTTGACAGGTCGCCATTTTGTCAAATATATTTTTTTTAAATCCTTCGATCAAGGACTACATAATATTTCAATAAATGTAAATCCGTTTCAATTTTCGATTTCCGACGATCAAAATTTCCGTAGTGTTGGTTACCGCAAACCATGTTTTCCAGAAGGACGTCAGTTCAACAGGACATAACTTTAGAACTACTCAATATTTTTAACTTTTTTTTCTTTTAAATTCAACTTTGAATCATGTACTTTTAGATAATAAATAGATATTTAAAAAAAATTTAGTGGTTTAAAAGAAAAAAATTCATAAAAATGTCTATTTTTTGGCGCTACAACTGCGGGTGCCCCCTTAAATGAGAAAGTGCATTGTGTTAGAGTTGAAAAATACCACGAATCCGAGGTTTGTTTTTTAAAATTCAAAATGGCGGATCCAATATGGCGGACGACTTTCCTAAAATCTGATTGAATTCGCATGAAACTCATCACTCGGGGGACATACTGAACCTTACGTTTTTGTTTCGATAGTATGTAGTCGGAAGGACTGGGATGCAAAAAAAAACTCTTGAGAAGTACTGCAATACCATCACGATTTTAACGTTACTGTAACTATTACAATTTGGCAAAGTACCTAAGTATGGAGTCATTGGCTTTTAAATCAGGCGAATTCAAGCGATTTTCCAAAAAGTCGTCGACCTTTTTTGATCAGTCATTTTGAGCTTTGAAGAACAGCCCTCACGTTCATAATAAGCGACCCCGAAAACCCCCGAATAACCATTTTCAAGAGAATTCAATGATTATTTTTTAAAATCATCGACCTTTTTTGATCCGTCATTTTGAGTTTTGAAAACCAGCCCTCAGATTCGTAATCAGCGACCCCGAAAACCCCCGAGTGATGAGTTTCATGCGAATTCAATCAGATTTTAGGAAAGTCGTCCGCCATATTGGATCCGCCATTTTGAATTTTAAAAAACAAACCTCGGATTCGTAATCAGCGACCCCGAAAACTCCCGAGTGATGAGTTTCATGCGAATTCAATCAGATTCTAGGAAAGCCGTCCGCCATATTGGATCCGCCATTTTGAATTTTAAAAAACAAACCTCGGATTCGTAATCAGCGACCCCAAAAACCCCCGAGTAACGAGTTTTAAGCAGATTTAATTAAGTTTTAAAAGTTTTAAATTCACAAAAGTCTATGCCCATAATGCTATAGTTTTTTAACTTTGAGCCATTGTAGCAAAAAAACTGTCCATTATTTTAAGTTTTGACATTAACATTTTTTGTTCAGGAGGCCTTAAACTACAAAACTACAAAGTTTCAGAAAAATTGGCTGAAAGCCATTTTCCATGCAAAACGTGCGGGGTCCTTTGTAATTAAATATTAAATGTAAAATGTTAAATACGGCTGAAATTCGTAGACGGGGTAGTCCATATTCGTGAGATAGAAATGTTGTAGTAATTATTAGTTAATTATTTTACTTCGGTTTAATAAAATTTAATTGGATAAAAACTTTGTAATTAGATATGTTCACATTGTTTAATTATTTATTTTTTTAGACAATATTTCACTTAAAATTTCGTTGAAACAGTTTTTTGGGTTTGAGATTTTCATTTCGTGTACTAATCAATATACCGAAATCCTGTTTATATTACTGAGTCATTAACTTTCAATAGTTTATTGAAAACTTAATAATATAAACCAATGTTCATATCGTTATTTCTTAAGCTATTAACATTCTATTGTATATTGTTGACCTTGCTCAAATCACACCGGGCAATGTCGACATTGCCCAGAAAATTTGACTGTTACCAATATTTTTTGACATTGCCCGAAAAAACTAGGGCATTGTCAACAATGCCCGGGCATTCTCAGACCTTGCCCGGTTCTTGAACATTGTCCGTAACATATATTAAAAAAATACATTAAATTTCCATCATACATTAAGTATGATGGAAACTGCTTCTTTTTTCAATACAAATAAGAATAATAAATTTAAAAAGAATAAAAATTAAATTAACTATAATGATCTTCGTATTCTTTCATTCATTCATTCATTTATTCATTCTGTCCGCAGTTTAAAGTTGGTTGTATTTGATCATGTTTTTTAGTTTTTGATAGATTTTGACTTTTGACAATTTATAATTTGCTTATGTTTTTGTATTTACAATTGTAAAGCATTTGTTAATTTTCTTTGGAAAGTTCTACATTTCTCAAAGTGAAGTTCCTCTAAATTTTTTGATAATTTATTAAGTTCATTAAGAATTAAAAAAATAGTCAATTTACATTACTTTAAAAAAGTGGAAAACCTTAGTTTCTCGAAAATCGTTTACGTTTCTGAAAAAGTTTTAAATAACTCGAGAAAATTTATTTAATAGAAAACATATGAAAATACTTGTTTAAATTTAAAAGAATTGACAAAACAAAATTATTTTAATGTGTGAACTCGATTTTTTGGATACCCAAAAATCGACTATAATTTTTAAAGGTGTTAAAATATCATAACTATATGCGCACTAAAGAGCCCATAGACATTGTAGATTTTAGCGTTAAAAATAATATAATTTTTCGTTAAAATTAAAAAAATTTTATATTTATTTGTTCCCATGAAACAAATGTATGTTTAAAAATAAATTAAATTTCTTTATTAAGTATGAGAATTTTATAAATCCAATGAAAATTTATTTCATTTGTTAATGAAGATGCGCCATTTACACGTGCTTTAGAACGCCTATAAGTTGCTATAAGTAATAATTTAATTTCAGAAATTTATTTTTATACCATTAATTACTTACCGATGAAGTATTTTTATTTAAATAATTTAATATTAAGATTATTCAAACTTTTTTCGGATTTAAAATAATAAAAAATGACTAAAACTATATTGTTGAAACTCTTATGAATTACAACATCACTGTTTAGGGAAAACGTTGTAATTCGTCAATCAGCCAATTTCTAATTGCAACGGCCGCCGCCAAGGCCGTAAAATGCTAAGTGCTAATTATTCTTTTTTTTACTTTAATATATACAATAAACTAGGGGATTCAGGGTATGGATGCAGTCCAGTACTGATAACTCCGGTAAATAATCCTGAAGAAAATTCACCAGAAGCGCTCTTTAACTGTAGACTAAAATCTACTAGAGTTATTATTGAGCAAACCATTGGGATTTTAAAAGGAACGTTTAGGTGTTTGCGAAAAGAAAGGGCATTACATTACCACCCAGAAACTGCAGGTATTGAATTTAAAGATTGTATAGTATAAACATTTTCCAACAATTTGCATAAAAAATATTAAAAACTATTATCCACTTCTAAATTTGCTACATGATTTATGATATCACGAAGTTTCAAATGCCCTGAGAAAAAATTTATTTTTATTTAAATTTCAAATTATAAAAGCAAAATTTAAAGGAAAAGTATTGTTAAAGTCGATGTGAGACAAGGACGTTTTCTGTGATTTTCAATATTTCTGGGAAATGAAAAGAAATTTTGAGATAAAATTTTGAGGAAGAATAGAAAAGGGTTCAAGGAATTCTGCTTCTCTATTTATTTACTTTAATTTAATGCGAAACAATTTTAAAAGAGAAGTTCTTTACTAAGCGACCACTAACTCGAATTGGAGTTACTTCCAAGACCAATAACACATTCAAGCGATGTCTGTATATTCCCTACCATGTTGCTGCAAACTTTTGTTCCAAATGGGAATTTTAAAACTTATTTTTTGTACTTGATGTTTCAAACCGAGAACATCAGTGCAATTTTGGATAACGTTATCTATCATGCCCTCGAAATTTTAGTCCAAATTTTTTTATCATTTCAGAGAATAATATTGGAATTACATTAAAAAAAATTTTCATGGGAATCGCGTAGAAAGCTCTCACATAGCCTTAATAGTTAGATAATATACAATAAAATATAAATAAATAAAATAAAAATAAAATAATAAACATAAAATAAAAAAATAAATAAAATATACAATATACAATAAAACTTGTTATTTACTTAGGAATGATAGTAAACGCTTGTTGTATTCTTCACAACATAAGAAAATTTTATCGTTTACCACGCATTGCTGGAGAACTTGAAATAGAAAATGATGAGGAGGAATTGACAAATTTAGAAGATATTGCAATTGGCGAAGAAGTGAGGACGCAAATAATTCGAGAACATTTTATGTAATTTCTTGTTAGTTTAATTTTAAGTTTTTTTCAATAAGTTATATTTAAATTGTTAAAATTTGGTTTTATTAATTTGTTAACTCAGCCGCACGTCCTAAATTATTATTCTTGTTTGTTCATTTAATTCAAGTTTAATTTAATAATACGTTGAAATGTTTATCGTATTTAATGCTCCAAAAAGATGTCAAATTAATTCATCAAAAATAAAGTTAACTTGGTCAACTTACAAAACTATTTAAAAAATTTTAAATATTTTTTAGAAATGGAATAGAGTGAAGGAACCATTTGACGAGGAAATAGTGAGGTTATAAATTAAAAAATTTATAACTCAGAAATAATGCCATCAATACACTTTGCAAATAGATTTTTGAAAAAAGAGCATTCAAAGCTTTTAATTTTGGTATAATTTATTTTAAAAAAGTAAATTATTTATGAAAAAATTAATATAAGACTGCATGGTGTGCTAAACACCAGTATTCGAGTCTCTGACACCAGTGTTCGATTTCGGGACCCAGTTTTCGCGTTTTCAATTTACAGAGCGCACATAACATATTTATAAATATAAAAATACAATAAATATATAAATTTCAATAGTACAATTAATATTTTATGAAAATTAAAAAAATTAATTACTGCTCTTAGTATTTGACGTTTCTAAAAAATAACCAAGGGAAACCTAACCTACAAAAAACACGTCGAACTCAGTGTCCGAGTTGATAACTCGACAATTGGAGATTAAGAAAAATACAGCACCATTTACCGAGTTTTAATTTTATTTAAATTTCAAAAATTCACAAGAAATAGCTGATAGGTTTTCCGAAATCCTTGTCATTTTTTGCATCAGATGGAATAGATGACATTATTTAAAAAATGTAAAAATTTTCTGCTTTTTGAAAATACAAAATATGTGTCACACTACGAATGAAAATAGCAGATGGCGTCTGTTCTCCGATTTCGTATTTAAAATTATTTTTTGTAGAAAATTGGATTTGAAATATGTGACGAAATATTTTTTTATGTGCGTACATATTGTTCAGGAATATTTTAATATTTTTACATCTCAAGTTTATAATGGTATTTACTATTTATTATTTAAATTAGTCAACGCGGCTCGAAAACTGGTGCCGGCTCGGCAATTGGTTCCTTCACCCTATATCAGAAAGTAAAAAAGTAAAATCAGAATAGTAAAAAGTTAGACTTGAAATTTACAATCCAACACGTAAAAAAGAGAATACAGTATTTATAAAATATTAAAAAGAATTCGAAAGTAATTAATAAGAATTCGAAGGTAATTAATGAAAGTATATAATGTATTTTAGAATTCTGAAAGTAGATTGTGGAAAGTGTAATGTTGAATTCTCAATGTGGAAAGTAAAATACGCAATGCGGAATGTGAAATACGGATATCGAAATGTGGAATGTGAAAAGTGGAATGCGGAATTCGAAATGTGGAATGTGAAAAGTGGAATGCGGAATGTGGAAAGTGGAATGCGGAATTCGAAATGTGGAATGTGAAAAGTGGAATGCGGAATTCGGAATGTGGAATGTGAAAAGTGGAATCTGGAAATCTGAATGTGGAATGTGAAAAGTGGAATGCGGAATTCGAAATGTGGAATGTAAAAAGTGGAATGCGGCATTCGAAATGTGGAATGTGAAAAGTGGAATGCAGAATTCGGAATGTGGAATGTGAAAAGTGGTATGCGGAATTCGCAATGTGAAAAGTGGTATGCGGAATGTGGAATGCGTAATTCTTATTTCAAACCTAACCTGGTTTTATTTCAAACCTACTCCGGTTAACCATTCTCCGGTGCATTTAAACCTCTCTGTTACAATCTACACAATTTATTTTATTTTTCTCTACTCAGGGATCCCTAAAAATGTTAGATTGTTTATTTAATAATTTATTCTCACTCTCATATTTTTATTTCTTTATTTATTTGTGTATGCACCTTTACTCATTTATAAGTATAAGAATAGTGACAGATTTACACATGTAAGTATACTCTATTTTTCTCTTCTTAATTTACACTTTATACTAATGCATACTGATTCGTTTTTTTAATCAATATACATAAGTATTTAATCACCTTTTTGTCTAATATTATTAATTTTGTACATTTCCTCGTTTACGTATTTTGTATCAATATTTTCTCATTTGTAAAAAAATCATTCGTAAATAAACGTAAGTTACGTATTACTGACACGTAAATCTCGCACAATAACGTAATTTTTACCAACTTCCGTTTTAGTTTTTGTGGCCACATTTGTACTTTTCACGACTTTATGGACCGGTTGGCGGCCATTTTTGTTTTAAAGCGTCACTTGGAATTATGAAAGGAAAATCTCTAATTTTATCAATAAATCGGTTAAACACACTCTCGTATTTCAGAAAAAAGGAAATACTTTACTTTATTTATTTGTTTTTCTTTCTCGTGTAAAGCAATAAAAAATTATCGTGTTGGATGAACAATTCACTTTTTATTTGTAGGTTAAATGTTAGAACAAATTTTAATTTTTACTTACTTGTCTCTTGATTGCTCTCCATATCTTCTCATGAATCTCATCGAGTCTGCACCTCTTATCTTCTCCGCCGTATATTTTTGGGTTGACTCTTATAATATAAATGTATGATAAAAGACTGAATGAATGGAAAACTTTTTCTTCCTAGAGTATTTTATTTTTTTATTTAAGTCCCGTTTTTCTCTTTATCTCACTTTTCACATTTATAAATCACTTCGCGAAGTGGATAGTAGGGGGCACATAACCTGTTAGTATTTGGGGTAGATATTAATTTAATTCAAGTTAATTTATTATAAGAAATACTTTATTATAAACTCAAACAAAACTCTCTCGTCGAGGTGCAAGACCGAACTAACTTCAACGCTCACAAAGCGTAGCGGTTGAACATGGTACTAATTTGAATCACGCTGAATGCATTTAACAAGAATACATTGAAATCACACATTATATTCTGACAATAATGAAAAAATAATTTTTTTCTTCAATTGTGCTTCAGTTTTTACAAATTCTTTATAAAAATTGTTTATAACATTGTTAAACAATGTAAAATCGTTGTCAATGAAATTTTGTACAATCAATATCAATTCCGAGTACAAAAAAAACCATTTAATGAAGAAAAATTTTTTTTTTTCCTAAAGTTTTGATAGATAGTTTGTAATTTGTTTAAAGAAATTGTTTATAATATTGTTAAATAACATCGAATAACAATGTTTATTCATGCAATAGTATTATTTTACTGAACTGAAGGATATAAGTTCAAAACAAATCAAGGTAAAAATTCTTTATGTTATTTTTACAAGTTTGAAAATTTTGGCTGCCATTTTTGAGGCGCTATTTTTAATTTTGAAAAAATCTATTTTTGTCATCATGCCTATCTGATAGTCCCAACATTTTGTATACGATATTTTGGTGTTTTTGAATTTTTCAAAAACAATTTCGATTCGAAAATCTAATTTTAAATAAAAAAGACACTGAATAAAAACCGTATTTTTTCTTTTTGTTCATACAATTATAACTTTTTATCATAAAGTCGAAATTGGAATTTTCTTGCAAATGAAACATGACACTCAAAAGCATAAAAAAACTTAATGCCAAATTTTAAAAAAAATCACATCGTAGAACGGAAAGCTAGAATTTGAAAAAATAGGACATTTGGGCCTAAATGGGTTAAATCGATGCTGGTGACCAAACCGACCCAATACAAAAAATTTATTTTTATTTTCCTTAAAAAATATTGGTCCGTAGTATTATATAAACAATTTCGTTTCTTTAAATAAAATTGTTAACCTGAAAAAAATTTCCGTTTGAAACCGTTTTCCTCTGTTAAAAAAGATTAATAATACCTTAAATAAACTATTTAATTAATTAATTTAATAAATTTATAGTACAGGACCTATTGAACTACCGTGACAATTTACCAGTCCAACGACGGGCAGCACTACCAGTTCATCCTCTTCCTCCTAATCATCAGCATGTAGCACAGCAACCTCGTCCTCCAGCACGGGTACCGTCTCCAGTACTTGCGGTTCCACAGAGAGCAAGGAGCTGCATATGCATGGATGTTAATTCAACATACGTATTGCTTCCCTGCGCCCATCTCTGCTTATGCGAAATGTGTAACGATAGATTAGAGGACGAAAGGTGCCCCATATGCAGGCAAAATATTGACGATAGACTTTTTGTGTATTTTTAAAAAAATTCCACTACCATATTTATTTTTTGTTCAAATACGTTGTTCTTAAATCAAATAAAAAAAAATCGGACAAGTGCGAGTTACACTCGCACTGAAATCGAGGGTTCCGTACTCGAAGCGAACTTATTTGGTATAAAAACAAATGTTTAAAAAATATGTGTTGTATGACAACTAATATAAGTGATACAAAAAGGAACAATTTTGTAAAATTCAAGAAAATTGTTCCTCTTCGTATCATTTATATTAGTTGTCATACAACACATATTTTTTAAACATTTGTTTTTATACCAAATAAGTTCGCTTCGAGTACGGAACCCTCGATTTCAGTGCGAGTGTAACTCGCACTTGTCCGATTTTATTTTTTAAAAAATATTTTA
This sequence comes from Leptopilina boulardi, assembly GCF_019393585.1. Taxonomy (NCBI): domain Eukaryota; kingdom Metazoa; phylum Arthropoda; class Insecta; order Hymenoptera; family Figitidae; genus Leptopilina; species Leptopilina boulardi. Next base: position 1,725,475 of record NW_026137948.1, on the reverse strand, counting down.
CTAAAAAAATATAAGATACATAATTTTATTTCAACTCGCAATATTTTTATTGTATTTACATTTTAAAAATATATTGAATATTAAACTTTATCTTTCTAAGTCAAAAAGAGATAAAACTTAAGATATTGATATAAGGCTAGTAGCTGCTTGTCAAGGAAAAATCGAAAGTTATCTAAAAAATAAAATTTGTTTATTAATTCCAGAAAAATCAACTCCAATCATCCTCGCTATATTTTTTTTGTAATCTACACGTAAAAATACGTCAAAATATATAAATTTGAATCACTGTAGAAAAACTTTTTTCGTTTTTTGCGGAAAAATACATTTTTTTCTGAAATTTATCATTTTTCTTCAAAAATTTGATAAAAATTGATCATCAACTCCAATCGCGCTTACATTTTTTCCCTGTATTTTTCACGCAAAAATTGAGTTTTACAGCAAGTATGAACAGTCTGGATTGAATATTGTGTGCGCTAGGGAGAATAAATCATTTTTTTCGAAATTTTTGATTTTTCCTTGACAACGCTATGTAAATTAATCCGAATCAAGTTCGCTATAATTTTCCTGTAATTTTCACGTAAAAATACGTAAGTGTGTCAAATTTGAGCTCTTTATGTCAAAAGATGTGGCCGCTAGGGGGGGGGGGTACATACTCATTTTTAGGTATTTTTCGTAAAAATTCATGGTTTTTCCTTGACAACGCTATGATAATCAACTCCAATCATGCTCGCTATATTTTTTTTGTAATCTACACGTAAAAATACGTTAAAATATATAAATTTAATTTCCTTTAAATAAAATTTTGTTCGTTTTTGGTGGAAAAATACATTTTTTTCCTAAAATTGTCATTTTTTCTTGAAAAACTTGATAAAAAGTTAATCATCAACTCTAATCGTGACCGCTTTTTTTCCCCTGTATTTTTCCCGTAAAAATACATTTGTATACTAAATATGATCTGTCTGGGTTGAATATTGTGTGCGCTAGGGAGAATAAATTATTTTTTTCGAAATTTTTGATTTTTCCTTGACAACGCTATGTAAATTGATCCGAATCAAGTTCGCTATAATTTTCCTGTAATTTTCACGTAAAAATACGTAAGTGTGTCAAATTTGAGCTCTTTATGTCAAAAGATGTGGCCGCTAGGGGGGGGTACATAGTCATTTTTCGTAAAAATTCATGGTTTTTCCTTGACAACGCTATGTTAATCAATTCCAATCAAGTTCGCTATAATTTTCCTGTAATCTACACGCGAAAATACATATGTGTACTAATTTTCAGCCCTCCAGATAAATTTATGTGGCCGCTAGGGGGGGGGGTACACGATTTCAAAAAAACCGATATTAATAGGGTTCCGAACCGAGTACGGAACCCTAAAAATGTGATTAAATTTAAAAGTACATTAATTTAACATTAAAATAGATATATTAATGTCAATTTATACAAGCAATACTAGCGACGTAATCTTCACTAGCTGAGTTATATACTCATACATATTTTTATTGTTATTCTTATTGTGATAAATATTTATTGTTCTGGATTTATTATATTTTATAAATATTTAAATTAAATAAATTAACATTTTTAAATTAATTAAAAATGTGAAAAATGTTTTAAATAAATTATTTTAGATTTTAAATATGCGTATGCTGTATTTTTTATGACATTAATGCATTGCCATTTTTAATGATACACTAAATCCCAATTCCATCACTTCACAGCATTTTGGAGAAAAAGTTGGAGTCTAATTTGCTAAAAAGTATGCTTTTAGCAATTTTTTTCAAATTTATAATATATAGTTTTTTATTGTCAAATAAAAATCAGAAATCAGTTTTTTAACGTTCCAAAATATAGGAACAGCGTAACCGACCAGGGTTTAAAAAGGTAAGTTGAGAATACTAAATCTAGTTAATTAATTACATTAATTATTAAGGCGTTACTTCCCCTAAAGAAATTGTAACGAGTTTATTTTTGTAAAAATAACGTTAATAATAACAAATCATTTTTTAGAAAAGGTAATGGTAACACGTTACCATTTTTCAGGAAAAAATAGCGAATTTATAAAAAAAAGTCTGCCATATTGGATCAGACATTCTGAATTTATAAATGTTGTAATTCTGACATTAAATTCGGAATCATCGATCCCAAAAACCCTAGAGTAACGAGTTTCAAGCGAATATTGTCAATTTTCAAAATTTTGGTCGACATATTGGATCCGCCATTTTAAATTTTGAAATTTTGTAATTCTAACATCAAATTCGTAATCAGTGACCCCAAAAACCCCAAAGTAAAAGGTTTCTAGTGAATCAGGCCAATTTTCAAAATTTTGGCCGCCATATTAGATCTGCCATTTTGAATTTTGATATTTTGTAATTCTGACATGAAATTCGGAATTAACGAATCGAAAACCCCCGAGTAACAAACTTGTGGACAATTTCATCTTATTATTGGGCTATTATTTGCGTGTATACATACGTTATCGACTGCCAAGAGATTAAAATAAGAGAAAAAATTTCACTGCCCTGTATCGATTTTGCGAATAACATGGAACATATTGTTTCCGAACGGATTTTTTGTGCTAAACACGAATCCGGGGTCTAAAACTTTCCATCACGTCACGTTTTCGAGGAAATAGGGGTTGTAACCCCACAAAACAGGGTTTTTTGCCATTTTTGAAAAATTGTACACCGAAAACCTGACGTGGTACAAACTTTGCTGATATCAGAAATTAAATGTTGGTTCACTCCCTTTCAAACGAGCCCTATTCGAAATTGATCGCACTCAACCTTAGAGCAGGGGGTGTGTTTTTTTCTAGGGGTTCACAAAAAAAATGTAAACATAACATAAAAATTCAAAATGGATAACAATTCAATAAATCATTTTGAATTTTTGAAATCTGACTTCAGATTCGTTATCAGCGACCCCAAAAACCCCCGAGTGACCATTTTCAAGTGAATTGTTTTAAATTTTTATTTTGACATCCGCCATATTGGATCCGCCATTTTGAATTTTTGAAATCTGACTTCAGATTCGTAATCAACGACCTCGAAAACCCCTTAACTATCATGATTTATTGAATTGTTACCCATTTTGAATTTTTATGTTATGTGTACATTTTTTTCGTGCACCCCTAGATAAAAACACACCCCCTGCTCTAAGGGTGAGTGCGATCAATTTCGAATAGGGCTCGTTTGAAAGGGCGTGAACCAACCTTTAATTTCTGATATCAGCAAAGTTTGTACCACGTCAGGTTTTCGCTGTATAATTTTTCAAAAATCTCCAAAAACCCTGTTTTGTGGGATTTCAACCCCTATTTTCTCGAAAATGTGACGTGATAGGAAGTTTTCAACCCCGGATTCGTGTTCAGCACAAAAAATCCATTCGGAAACACTATGTTCCGTGTTATTCGCAGAAAAAAATTTGAAATTTGCTGGGCAGTGTTTTTTTTGCAGTTAAAGAGTTAAACAAACCCTAAATTAAATATGTACAATTTTATTTAAACTGCGTTTACTTGAAAAAAATTCCTTTAATAAAGTAAAATTTGTAGAGTTTAATGTTGTACAATTTAACTGTGTAGAATTTAACAAAATTAATTTTTTCTTATTTTATAAATAAATGTGTGTAGGGTTTAACGGTGTACAATTTGACTGTGCAGAATTTAATAAAAATTAATTTTTTCATTTTATATATAAACGTGTGTAGAGTTTAACGGTATACAATTTAATTGTGTAGAATTTAACAAAATTACCCCTTTTTTCATTTTATAAACGTGTGTAGAATTTAATAAAGCTAATTAAATGTGAAGAACATTATATTGTAGAATTTAACTGTGTAGAGTTTTACGATAATAATTTTTATTTTTTTTAAAGTTTGTATAGGGTTTAACGATGTTTAGTTCAAATGTGTATACCCAGTGGGCACCAATCCCGAAATCTTTAGGATGACTTTAGAACGTTCCAAAGTGTCTTAGGACATTGCGTCAATGTTCCAAAGACATAAAAATGACGACTTAAAGACGCCCAAAGTATATTCTATGTCTTCCCCAGAACAGTCTTAAGAATGTCCTAAAATTGTCCCAAAAATGTCTTTATTACGACTATAGAAAGTCCCCAGAATTTCCTAAAAATATCCCTGAAATGTCAAAAAATGTTCTCAGAGTATCCTAAAAATGTTCCAACCATATCCTGAGATTGTCCCAAATATGTCCTTAGAATGTATCAAAAATATGCCTGAAACTTTTTACCGTGGGGTTTTCGGGGTCGCTGATTACGAATCTGACGTCAGAATTTTAAAATTCAAAATGGCGGATTTAATATGGCGAATATTTTTTTTAAATTTCAGGCGGAATGTCTGAAACTTGTTACCGTGGGGTTTTCGGGGTCGCTGATTACGAATCTGACGTCAGAATTTTAAAATTGAAAATGGTGAATTCAATATGGCGAATATTTTTTTTAAATTTCAGGCGGAATTTCTGAAACTTGTTACCGTGGGGTTTTCGGGGTCGCTGATTACGAATCTGACGTCAGAATTTTAAAATTCAAAATGGCGGATTCAATATGGCGAATATTTTTTTAAATTTCAGGCGGAATTTCTGAAACTTGTTACCGTGGGGTTTTCGGGGTCGCTGATTACGAATCTGACGTCAGAATTTTAAAATTCAAAATGGCGGATCCAATATGGCGAATATTTTTTTTAAATTTCAGGCGGAATGTCTGAAACTTGTTACCGTGGGGTTTTCGGGGTCGCTGATTACGAATCTGACGTCAGAATTTTAAAATTCAAAATGGCGAATTCAATATGGCGAATATTTTTTTTAAATTTCAGGCGGAATTTCTGAAACTTGTTACCGTGGGGTTTTCGGGGTCGCTGATAATAAGTATGACGTCAGAATATAAAAATTAATTTTTTTTTAGGTTGAACAACCTCAACAAGCTGGGCAACTAATAAGGGTCCGTCCTCTGGTAATAATAATAATAATAATAATAGTTAATAATTTTTTTTTGTTTAGCATGAGCTGACCGGTCCTCACCCATGGGATCGTAGGCCAACGAGGCCTACGATGCCCAACACGCTCCGTCCGCTCCACAGATGGTTTATGTTCCCCCTCGAACCATCTGTGGAGCAGAATCAGCCCAGAGCGGCTGTTGAGGAGGACCCTGGGCGGCTGGAGGAGGTCGCACAACAAATCCGCCAACATCCACCCCCTCCCTCCCGCTCAAGTATGGTAATTGAGCTATTGCCAATGAGAAGAGGGAGAGGAAGAGGGCGAAAAAACGCGCCTTACTTGACGGCGGCCACGCGAAAGCGTTAATTTTTTTTCTAATTTTTTAAAATATTTTTTTTCTTTTTTAATAGTTTTTTTCTTTTATATATATATATATATATACAAATAACACTGTTTTTTTGAATATTTTTTTTCGTAAAAAAAGGATTTTTGTTTTATTTTTTTATTTGTATATATTTTTCTAAATTTTTTTTTGCATGCTTTTTTTTAACCTTCGCGTTACCGGGAGCCACCCGGGGTGACCCAAACGTTTTTTTTACCAGTAATGCATTGTAATAATTTTTTAGTAATTGATGACAACTCAAGTAGATTTTAAACATTTTTTATCGCCGGGTCTCCCCAGGTGGCTCCCGGTAGCGCGAAGGTTAAATGTTTCTTATGTATATATGTATATAGTGTTTTTTTAAATATTAAGAAAAACAATTTTAGGTAATGTATATATGTACATATGTTTTTTTGATATTTAATATATTTATATTTTAATTAAAAGTTATTGTATCCTATCCTTAAATTTAACATAATAATTAATTCTTAAACTAAACTAATAGGAATACTTATGTCCAGAAGTCAACTCTGAAAGCGGTTTCGTAGGCAGGAAATTCTCCATACGACCAACAGCATTTATTTTACTTAGATCCATCTTTAAAGACTAGACGATATCTGAGAAAAAGAATGAGCAAAACTGCTCATGCACGCTAAATTTATACCTAAAATTTTACTCGCGCATGCGCAATTGCTTAAAGCCCCCACCCTATTCTATCCAATTGCGCAAAATCATTTGAATAACCACGCCCACTTTCATAGTACGCATGCGCGTTCAATTTTAATTCTATGACGTCAAAAATACATGTCTATACATTTATGGACTTAATAAAAAGTGGTCACAATTATTATAAAAATCTTGTAATGTTGAATTATTATCAACTTCATCGTGACCTAAAGGAATATTTGTTGGTACATTAGATGGTTGTAGTAACCATTTTCGAATATTATATACATTTTTTACAGAACAATGGAAATTATTGTGTGTGTGATTTGTACATGGAGTATATTGATCTAAGGCTAATTTTTTCAACGTCGGACAATTCAAATCATCTAAATTTAATACATTTTGTGTATAGCTTTTTAACCATTTTTGTTTCTCTAAACCTTTTACATAAACTGTAGGTGTACCTATTAATATTTCTTTCAGAATTGGTTGTAAATCTTCATAAGGTATGTCACCAGCATTCCAATCAATACCATGATAATTAAATGCAGTCCATCGATTTTGACTCTTGTATCTTCTCGGTAGGCGGCTTCAGGCATATGGCGGCTCGAAGAGGAACACCAATGGATGAGCATCTTCTTGAAGTGGGATGATTGCTAGCTCTTTTATGATAAACTCGTTATAGGGTCTTTTGAAGCACTGGAAATCTACGACGTACGCCATGGTATCTATAACAGATGAATGACTTTAGCCTCTAAGAGTTGCTGTATTTATATTCTTATCTCCACTTTTTTACCATTACCCCCACTACTCACTTTTACCCCCACTCTTTACGATACTTTCTTCACAACATTACTAATGGGTGTGTATTGAATAATTCGATCATGAATAATTAAACAATAAGCTGCTGTATTGTCTGGAAAATTTTCACTAGATTCAAATTCTAGTTTCACATCCACAGAAGCTTGTTTAAGAAATTCATTTTGCTTGGAGCAATCTATGACAGCTAATGGTGCATAATCTTTAAATTCATTCCTGGACAGAATAGGCTCAGGATCTTTACCATAATATGATGATTGAAAATTACAATACATCTCATAAAGAATTGAAAATTGATTTTGATTAAAATTCAAATTTAAATTACTATAAGGATAGTATTGTGAATTTAAGAAAAGTTTTACATTTATGAGATTACAGCTATCAAAAATATTTGCATATCTTCCAGGATGATCTTTTCGATTTATTTGTAATCCAAGGATTACATATCGAGGTTTCTCAACCTGCGTAGAAGTTTTTACAGTCCAAACATGTTTTTGAGTGGTAGGTAACAATGGGTATTCATACATATCGCACGATCTGAAGCTCATAGATATAAGAGGGTCTTTTTCAATAAATTTTAATAATTAAATTTTTTGATGATCTCCAAGGAATATATATGGTATCAACCATTCCACTTTATTAATTATAATCTTAAATTGCTCATGCTCTTCAGTTGCCGGAATATCAACTATAGCCTTAAGGTCTGTACGAGATCTTGTGAGGATAAATTCATGTTTTGCATTAACAACAATCTTTCGATAGTCTTCATCAAATCCAAAACTCATGTGTAATGGTATGTTTACATCAAAATAACCATTCACATTGGTTATTCTAAGATCGTCATCGAATTCAAGATAGCCAGCATTTTCAGCATAAATTAATTGATTAGGTGTGTGAGAAACATAGGCTTTCATAGCGGTTGTTAGACCAACATTTTTACAGCGATCAATTTCCACTCCACTCAATTCATAACGAATCTCGTTGAATAAAAAACTAACGCTATTACTAATTAACTTTGTGTTAGTCACATTAGTATTATTAACTTTTACTAATCTTCCTGTTACGTGTAATGTACTTTTTGAGGGTAAAATGTATTGATCCACTAACTCAAAAACAAAGCCAGCATTGATCCAGCACCCCCTGAATTTTTTTAATTGAAAAAACTACCCCTAATCTGCAGAATCAAATTCAAGAGATAAAACAATAAAATAACTGATTGAAAAATTTTATAACCAGATATTTTTACTCCAGCAATGCAGAAACAAAGCCAAAAATGCTCCCTTACCCTCTAAAATTTTTTTAAATCGAAAAAACCACCCTTAAATAGAAAAATTCAAATTTAAGAAGTAAAAAAATATTAAATTACAGGCTTTTTTTTAAAACTGACCTTACATGTATGTAGTTTTGCTCTACTAACTCAAAAAAATAAAGCCAGCATTGATCCACCACCCTCTGAATTTTTTTAAATCGAAAAAACTACCCCTAATCTGAAGAATCAAATTCAGGATGTAAAACAATAAAATAACTGATTAAAAAATTTTATAACTAGGTATTTTTACTCCAGCAAGGCAGAAACAAAGCCAGAAATGCTCCCTCACCCTCTAAATTTTTTTAAATCGAAATAACCACCCTTAAATAGAAAAATTCAAGTTTAATAAGTAAAAAATATTAAATTATCGGTGTTTTTGGAAAACAGAATCTTACATGTATGTAGTTTTACTCTTCTAACTCAAAAAAATAAAGCCAGCATTGATCCATCACCCTCCGAATTTTTTTAATCAAAAAAACTACCCTTAACCTGAAGAATAAAACTTAGGAGGTAACACAATATAATTATATTGTATTACCTTGTAAGTTTGATTCTTTGGTGGTTTTTTCGATTTAAAAAAATTTTAGAGGGTGAGGGAGCATTTCTGGCTTTGTTTCTGCATTGCTGGAGTAAAAATATCTGGTTATAAAATTTGTCAATCAGTTATTTTATTGTTTTATCTCCTGAATTTGATTCTGCAGATTAGGTTTAGTTTTTTCAATTAAAAAAATTCAGGGGGTGCTGGATCAATGCTGGCTTTGTTTTTGAGTTAGTGGAGCAAAGTTTCTTAGATGTAAAATTCGATTTTTTAAAAAAATAAGTTGATTTATTTTTTATCTCCGAAGTGTGAATTTGTCCATTTAAGGGTGGTTTTGGTTGATTTAAAAAAAACTGAGGGTGTTGGAGCAGTTCTGAGCACAGATTCGGTTTCAGCGGGCCAAAATACTATAGGAAATATATGTCTAGTTCAAGAAACAGACAACTTTTTTTTTGTGTGCCTGTGTTATTAAATGCTGATGAATTGTAGGGTTGGTGAGAATGAATCTCATAGTGCGCTAGAGAATCATCAAATTTAACTGGTCTAAGAATGTTTAGAATATCTTCCATTTCTTTTATAGAAACAACAGCAAATGAAAAATATTTTAATGATTAGTTTTCTTTTCTCCGTTTTTTTTCTTGATAAACTCGTAGACCGAGCTGCTTTAGGAAACGAATGTTCTGAGGTGTTAGCCTTTTGCGAACTGATTGAAGACTGATTGCTTTTTGACATGGTTGCTCGTTTATATAGCTTCCACCAGATTTTCTGTGAAATACTATACCCATTACGTTGACTTAACGTGTAATCTAATTGTTATAGTTTTACCACGAAAATTTATTAAATTTCCTTCTTGATCAACGATTCGCACTTGAATATTATGTATTGTCTTCACGGCGATTGGAAGATAAATGACTTGAGATGGTACTTCCACGATCTTATATCCAGCGGGAACAATTGGAAAAAATTCATGAATTGTATGTAGTTTTTTATTGTTAATATATGCACCAGTTCTAATACTACATTCAATTCTAATAGCATTTACATTAAGAATAGCTACTGTGAAATCTGACGTATGTATTGCATTATCTTCGAGAATGCGTTCAATGAATCCCAATAATTCACCAATTAAATCTTTATGTGTAAAATCAATTTCACGTCTAGTCATAATTTCACAACGCAAGGTATTATTATTTGGTTTAATGCTTATAACTTGCGATCCTTGTTGAATGGAATTTGGAATATATTTTTTAATATCTTCAATTTCATAGCTGCCAGTAGGTATAGTAATCACATCATTACCAAGATAAAATTTATTTTTTCCTACATCAACATTAGGAATTGAATTAAAAGTTAGAAGTTGAACAAGACCAAGAGCATAATTTTTATTTGGCAATAATTCTATTGGTAGAAAATATTCTGCTTCAAGTATAGATAATTTACCTGAAATAGAGTAAATGATTCATCCATGATGATGACTTTTTATAGACTGATTGCTCACATATGATTACATGTATTTATATAGGTTATATTTGTTAGAGAATTTGAGTTGATCGCTTAGAAATTTAAGACATAAGTGTCCACAATGAAAAGTATCATAACTTTGACAACTGTCATGATTATATTGTATCAAGGTATTATAGCCTAAATAACTGATAAGCGCGAAAGGTGGTTGAAGGTTACCAAAGCTGTCAAAATACAATGCTTTATCTTGAAGCTTTTTATAAGCAACCCAATGTGTTCCGGGACCATCCTTATTATCGAGATTAATAATGGCAGATTCATTTTTCCGAGGTCCTCCTATTGGCAACTCATTTCCCATGAATACTCCTCGAAAGTGAGGAATTTTCAACTCGTTAGCGTATTTGAGCAAATCATAGTTAGTTAATGCTCGTTGAGGAAGTTTTATGAGAACTTTTTTTTTAAACATCTTTTTTTTGCCTTATACCTAATCCTTTAGAGTAAGGTTTCAAATAAAGTCCCAATCCCTGTCGATAGGGTTTCAAGAAAAGACCTTTACCTAAAGAAACATCTTCCATTACTCTATTGTGACGATCAGCTTCTTTCAACTGCTCTTTTGCTGCATTCGCGTTGTTTACTGCTTTCACTATACTTGCTGTTCCACCAGCAAGAGCTCCAAGAGCACTGAGTCCAGCAAAAATTGGAATTAATGGTAAGAGACCACCAACTTTTGAAGTTACTGGTAGAATGCGAGGTGTTAAAATTTTACTTCTACCACCTGCTCTTCTAATAGCTTTTCGAGCATTTTCAACTGCAGCTTTGATTGTAGATTGAGTATCATTTCCCGGAATAATGGAATGTCTAGCAGCATCAACAATTTTTCTTAATACTGTTTGTTTCTGCTTCTTCTTCTTCTTATTTTTAGATGTCTTTTTTCTTCCCATTCCCATACCTAATTTTGATTTGACCTTCATTGTACCAGATATAGCTAAAGCAGCAGCTTTTTCACCTACACTGGAATCGTTAGCTAAAACTCGTTGCCACGCCTTATCAGCTAAAATCCTATCAGCAGCGTTTCTTGCTTGAACGTTATTACGATTCTCTGAATATGCAATATCGTGCTCTTTGCAAGCTTCGTCTAATTGATTTATACCTGTATCACCTCGTGCTAAACGCTTTATCAATTTAGTACCTGGACCACAGTACTGATAACCAGTTATGTGTAATTCAAATGGTAACTTATTTATAAGACTGTTAACTAAACCTCTACCTCGGGAGCGGTGATGTATAATCATACCTCACTGAATGAAAGTTAAAAGTAGAATGACTCGTAAGCTATATAAGGGCTGTATTTATACCTTTTACAGCAGTCTATTTCAGAATTAGATTCAAGCAACAACATCACAAGCTTCTAGTCGTGAATCTAGATGCGATTGTAGAACAGTACGATAAAAAAGAAAGTGAAGCGTCATGGTAGTTTGTTGTCTGGTAGTATTCGTGCAATTTTTGTGGACCATCAAATTGTGGTAAAACAAATGTACTACTTTCTCTAATTTTACATCCAAATGGTCAGGATGAAACAAATTTAAAACATGTGTATGATGATCATGTTAATACAGACATGACATTTACCAAGTTTCGTGAGCTTTGTTCAACATGTTGGAACTCTGATAAATATGGCTTCGTAGTCATTGATAAAGACTGCAATCTGAATGAGGGGAGATATAGGAAAGGTTTTGACTGCTTCATAACACTATAAATAGAAGGTGATTGGTTCCATGAGCATTAGTCTAGTGTACATCTTTGAACTAAAAACATGTTTCGTAAGGAGAAAGAGTATCTCCGCCAAATTGCCAAAGATAGTGAGGCCATTAGACGGAAACATCGCATGTTAAAAATTGAAAAAGAAGCTGTTGAAAATCTTTTGAGTGAAACTTTTAAACCTATAGTTCAACCCTTAGAGAAAATTGTTAACCTCTCTGATGTTAAACATGAAAATCATAAGATAGAAAGAAAGGAGGAGGTAATTAAAAGTAAAGATGAATTAGATGATAGTATGAATTTTTTGAGTGCTGATGAAGATGAAACATCAGTAATTCCAGGCTTTGAATATGATAAAGTAGTTAATAAATATATATACTTGCTAGATCATAATAGAAAGCAATGTATAGATACGTTGTACGGCGTATATAAGGTTAAAAATGGTTCTCTCAAGATTGGTAATGCACCAATAAGTTTTAAAGATCACTTAATAAATGTTGGTGATAAACGTTTTAATATTACTTCCGGTTTATTGGAACTGTTATTTAAAAATAAACCTGAAATGTCATACATTAGCGATGGTGATATGAATAATTATAAACAAATTCTCATTATCTCCAATGCTCACAGAAAAAATTATAGTTCTTCTGAACCTATACGTACAAGTAAAACTTTTAAATATGTCAATATTATTTTAAAACTTTTTCCTCATAATGAAACACCAAAAAGACGATCGAAAAGTGGCACTTCACTACCACATTTTATGATTGAAAAAAAAAGTTTTCAACCAGACTATATCTATTGGGATGATCCTAACGAATTGGTTGACCGTCTTCGATTGCTTATGGCATCTCAAGCAGCTGGGAATCCCAGTCACAATAATGAAATTATGTCAATCATAAAAGAATTACGTGAAGCGCAAATTATATATTGAAAATTATTGTTTCATTTAGTCAAGAAAAGTATATAAGGAGGTGTTCCATCAACTTTCTCTCAGTCTTAAGATGAGCATTGATGTGTTCGGACATCCTCTTAATGAAAGAGGAATTGTAAGGGTCGCAAGAGGACCTCCAGGTCCGCCTGGAATTGGTTTTAAAATTAACTCAGAAGGTCACTTCGACTTACAGGGTAGAAAAATTTCCAATGTTGCTGATGCAAAAGAAAAAACTGATGTAGTTAATTTACAACTTGCACAACGTTTAGTCGAAAACGAGTTAAGACTAATATATCAAGTAACGTCTTCACTGCGAAAAGAAATTGATAATAACTATATATTATTAAAAATTCTCGAAGACTCTATAAACGAAAAATTAAAAGTCTTAGAAAGAGAAATAAATACTGATTTATCATATCGAAACGCTGAAATTATCAGTCAATTGGATGCTCGTTTGAGTACTCTAGAAAATGAACGACAAAAAGAAAACAGTAGTGACTAAACTTCATAGTCAGGCAAGGAGGAATTATCATCGCCGCCGAGTCGACATGCGTGATATTGATGAGACTTGGCAAGCAGATTTAGTAGAAATGTTACCTTATTCCAAAGTAACTAAAGGTTTTAAGTATTTACTAACAGTTATAGATAAATTTTCCAAATACGCTTGGGCTGTTCCCGTAAAAAGTAAAAATGGAAATGAAATCCATATTCATAGAAGGACGTATTCCAAAAAATCTACATTCTGATAAAGGTAAAGAATTCTATAATTCTCAGTTTGAAGCTGTAATGAAAAAGTACTTATAAAATTAATTTCTACTCAACATTCAGTAATTTGAAAGCATCTATTGTTGAACGATTTTATCGAACTCTAAAACGAAAATTGTGGATGCAATTCAGTCTACGTGGAAATTATAAATGGTATGATATATTACCTAAACTCATTTCCAATTATAATAACACTAAACATCGGACTATTGGAATGAAGCCGAAAGATGTTACTGCAGAAGATGTTGAGATTTTGAAAGAACGATTTTTGAAGCTAAGAAAAATACCTTTAAAGAAAGCAAAGTTTAAAATTGGTAACAAAGTTCGAGTCAGCAAGTATAAAAGCGTGTTTGAGAAAGGTTACACTCCCAATTGGACAACAGAAATATTCACAATAGATCAAGTCTTGTCAACTAAACCTATAACTTATAAACTCAAAGACTATCAAGATCAACCCAATAGTGGAGGATTCTATGCAGAGGAACTTCTTAAAGTAAAATATCCAGATATTTATCTGGTTGAAAAAATTCTCAAGACACGTGGAAATAAAGTTCTCGTCAAATGGCTTGGCTTTGTTAACTCTCACAATACTTGGGAAGAGAAAGCAAATTTATAACTTAAATCAAAATTGATTCTAATAATAAACATTGACAATGCCAAATTCAAATATTAATCTCAAAATTGAAACAAGCAGAAATCAATTTGAAACAATTATCACAAAGTGAATTTAATAGTCTCTATAATGTAACTGTTTAATAAAATATAATTTAAACATTATTGTAGAACTCTAGTCCTGGAATAAGATCTTCCACAGAGTGCAACATACTTTCATGATATGCACGTTGTAATTTTACATAATTTAAGGTTAAATCAACAATGAATCAATAATGAATCAACAATGAATCAATAATGAATCAATAATGAATCAATAATTATTGATTAGTAATTTTACATAATTTAAGGTTAAATCATTATAATGATTTAACCTTAAATTATGTAAAATTACTACGTGCATATCATGAAAGTATGTTACACTTTGTCGAAGATCTTATTCGAGGACTAGAGTTCTACAATAATGTGTAAATTACACCGTCCGACAAAATTCAACTTTTTTTTTCACACACGAAAAAATCAATGATTTTCAGAAACTAGGACCAAAAAAAAGATACCCGTGTCTGGCCGTTTTGTTAGATCAGGTCATTTTTTGCTTTTAGGGGTAAAAAAAACCCTAAAATGAAAGCTGATAGACAATCTTGTACAAATTAATAATTTTTTATGAAACCTGGTATCTGGGGGTTTTCTGGGTCGCTGATTACGAATCTGATGTCAGATTTTCAAAATTCAATATGTCGGATCCAATATGGCGGTCGAAATTTATAAATATTAATTATTTTTTATAAAACTTGGTATCTAAAGGTTTTTAAGATCGCTGAGTACGCATCTGAAGGTAGATTTTTAAAATTCAAAATAGATCTAATAATGTATAAGATTAGAAAACAATATATAAAAAATAAAAATTTCCACATATGTGTTTTTTGTATATTGGACAAAGTTAAAACAAATGACAGTTGTTTATATGTTCGTCTTCAGTTGCATAGTTACGGAAAATATTACATAAAACAAATGACAATTGTAGATTTTTTTACTTTGCACAGCAGTTTTAAACAATCACAGGCTTTGTAGTAATTAAGAATATTTTTATTAGATAACAGTAATAAGCTCAAGTAAGATGAATTTAAAGATGTGAAGTGATTGTTTAAAACTGCTGTGCAAAGTATAAAAGTCTACAATTGTCATTTGTTTTATGTACTATTTTCCGTAACTATGCAACTGAAAACGAACATATAAACAACTGTCATTTGTTTTCTAATCTTATACATTATTAGATCTATTTTGAATTTTAAAAATCTACCTTCAGATGCGTACTCAGCGACCCCAAAAACCCAGAGATACGAAGTTTTATAAAAAATTAATAACATTTATAAATTTCGGTCACTATATTGGATCCGCCATTTTGAATTTTGAAAACCCGACATCAAATTTGTAATCAGCAACCCCAAAAACCTTCAAGTAAAAAGTTTCAAGTGAATTCGACGAACTTTTTTAAATTTGAAACGCCATATTGAATGTGAAATTTTTAATTTTAAAAATATGACTTCAGATTCGTACTCAGCGACCTTAAAAACCCCTAGATACCAAGTTTTATAAAAAATAATTAATATTTATAAATTTCGACCGCCATATTGGATCCGACATTTTGAATTTTGAAAATCTGACATCAGATTCGTAATCAGCGACCCGGAAAACCCCCAGATGCCAGGTTTCATAAAAAATTATTAATTTGTACAAGATTGTCTATCAGCTTTCATTTTAGGGTTTTTTTACCCCTAAAAGCAAAAAATGACCTGATCTAACAAAACGGCCAGACACGGGTATCTTTTTTTTGGTCCTAGTTTCTGAAAATCATTGATTTTTTCGTGTGTGAGAAATCGTGTCGGACGGTGTTATATTTTATTAAACAGTTACATTATAGAGAGTATTAAATTCACTTTGTGATAATTGTTTCAAATTGATTTCTGCTTGTTTCAATTTTGAGATTAATATTTAAATTTGGCATTGTCAATGTTTATTATTAGAATAAAATTATAAAAAGCAAATTTTTATTAATATTTAAATTAGATCAATTTTAATTATGAGTTATGTATATACAAGGTTTTTATAAATAAAAAAATACATAACATTTATAATATTTTTTTACATTTATTTAACATGAAAATCCTTACATTTTATTTTACAAAAATATTTACAATTCTTCGATTTCTGGGATCCTGTAGTGACCCCAGGGTAGAGTATCGGTACTCTCGGTAAGCAAGTACCTTTTATCGTCATATGGACTTAATGCTACTTTAACTTGTTTAACAGTTTCTATATTATGTAACCGTGACCTAATGTTGTATTGAGTTCTAGTCTGAATCTTAAAATCACGCAAGCATTCAACGTAATCGTCAAAATGAATAGACTTTTTGACGACTCCCGCTTTAATACCTTTAGCTTTCTTAACGAAATCTTCACCTTCAACGCGAATGCTATACATTTTACTCCGTAAGCCAACAAATTCGGTAACAATTTTACCATTGCACTCGTCCTTCATTAGGCCGAGAACTTTTTTGTTGATTTGCGGAATACCATACGCATTGTTTACCGGATAGTCAGATGTGTCGAACTTGTGGATGTCTTCTTTCATATCTTTATATATGTCTTGACATTTCACTACGTACACTAGACTGTCAGTGTCTGTATACAACAGTTTACATGCTTCACCATATTTCGGAAGCAGGTAACTGTAGTGAAAGTCATAGACAAACGTTTTCGAGACATCCAACACACTTAAACCCACATAAATCGGTTTATTGAGTAGGACCTCAGTCTTTCGTAATTCGATGGCCACAAGGTCTTCATCAAATATTGCACGACTGTGGAAATTGGGCCGAGAAATGAGGGCTTCGGCACCATATCTGCCAAACCAGTGTGTAACCAATTTAATGTCTACATGCTTGCGAACATTTTCCATGGTCTTACCATACACTGCGTTATTCATTAATTTGAATAAATTCTTTTCAAATTCATTTTTCGCAGTTGTTCGCATGGCAGTATTATAGTCTATATAGGGTTTCAACCATTGTGATTGGTTGAATTGGAGCACCCGATGTATTTTGACTAGTTTGAGACCGTTCCCGAAAGCCTGTTTCAATGCACGATAATGCATCACGTACTTCTCTTTAGGCAGGAGAGTTGTGAGTAATTTCTCCTGCTTAGACATTGGAGGTTTTGCATTAACTGCGCAAAACGGTATGTCTTTATGAGAATCGTGAAGGCTCTCGGGATATTCGAGATCGACTTCCAACATGTACCCGACTGAAGAGTCGTCGGGTACGTTGAAGTTAAAGGTCTCGTCTGGGTTGGCAATCCACTTGAAACCAGCGCTTGTGCCATTGCCCAATCATATAAATTATTTGCGTCAAAATACATAATATATTGGGTGTCTTGCGTAGGATCGAACTGATCCATATAGGGATTGTTCGCTTTAGCGTAACGGTTACAACACTGGCTAATACCACCTCTGATACCCGACTCAATAAACATCATCATGTCTATATCGGTTATAAGTTGCAATGTTATGCCCGTATATTTGAGCATAGCATTCCAAGTTAAACCGGAGGTAGTATAATAGTGTGCTGGATCTAACCTGTACGCGTTTAAACATTGTTCGCGAAAGTTCTCAAAGACATCGGCGAGTAATAACACGTCTGTTTTCATATAAAGGTGAACGTAATAGTTAAAGGTTTGACAATTAAATTCAGACCAGACTTTTTGCGCATGCTCATATTCACCATCGGATATACCAGCATCATAGAGAGTACTATAGAATCTCTCTTTGGCTGGTAATTCGGTGTCATCCAACTTACTTCGCGAGTCTAAATACTCGTAAGGGAAGACACCTTTTCTCGTTAATAATTTAATTTTTTCGCGATCTTTCACCGTACTGGCAAATACGGATCCAACAATTTTATATTCGTCAAGATATGACGCTAATTTTTGTAGAGATGCTGCCATGAATCTAAACGACTCAATGAAGCGTAATTTAACCACACTCCCCTTGATATTTTTCGTAAAGGACATATATTTCTCCTTGTTCAAGGGGAGGAGGTCAACTCGACCTTCAAAGCTCGTCGATACAGCATGAATTATAAAGTGTGCATCGTACCCACTTAAATTATGAAATACAATGGGTACGATTTGGCACTCATGATAATTCAAGTTGCATGATTCATGCGCAGCACCTCTGTATTTGCCAGTAAGATGACAATGATCGCGAACCTTTTTAACATTAGCTGGTATATTCTTACGGCAAATATGGCATACGCTTGCTTTCTTAAAATCAGCGATTTGCTGAGGAGTTAAGGCATCCATAGAAATAGGATTCTTAAATACGTTATCAATTTTCTCGGAAAATTGCCTTAACTCGTCAGCAAACTACTTGGCAGGATCATTTTCCTGCCTCGGACACGGTACATACACGGATCTAAAGTCATCGTAACTACATTTTACATAATAACCTATACTAAGCAATTTATGACGCTGGAAAATTTCAGTTCTACTTAAATTATCTGTATCTTCTTCAACGGAAAGAAGTAAAGTTTCACAGCGGCATAGATGATAAAAGGAACTTTCTCCTTATTATCATAATTTTTAAAGGTAATTTTACAATTTTCAGCATTCGGTAATTTTACGCTACATACATTCATACGTTTACAATTTTCATCGTGTACATTCAATCTTTCCGCTGATGAAAAATAGTGTAAACAACGATCACAACTATATTTTTTACATTTATGGTTAGTCAATTGTTTGGATACTAACCGCGATAAATTTTAATTCCAAACATACTGGAAATTCATAAAATCAATATCGTTAGAATCATTGTTTACATTATCTTCATTAACACTTTCATCTATATAATAATCTACTACATGTAACAGGTTTACATGCTGATCCCTCTTCTCTGCGGTCAGATGAAGAGGGTGAACAGAGAAATTACCATATCTTTTGGTAAGACCGTATACATTTATCGAGATATTGTTGAGCATTTCAAATTTAGGTATACTTTTCAGCGCTACAGGAAATTCAATACCATCAAAATTTAATTCATTTTCAATATCAGTGTAACTAGACACACGTTTGGGATGTGACACGTCATGTAAAGCGGAAAGTATAGCCCATTTAAAACACTTATTATGTTTTTCATTTTCTACATTAATACACGCATGTTTGGCTCTTATTTTTGGGGGTAAACTGATATATGAACTTTCACGCATGGGGTTATATTTATTAACATTAATTTCTAACTTAACTATAGACTGTAGATTCCAGCTGGACCCCTTTTCATGGAACTCCTCCACATTCCTCAGGATTGGCTGCTTCAAATTGACCTCGAACCAGTCCTCCAATAAAGTTGTGGGGAAGATGCTGTTAGATTTAGAAGAGAATGGAATTGGCTGCACTACCTCCACTTCATTCTGCACTCTTTTAAAATTAGCAGTTAAAACACCATATACGATAATGGGTCCATTTTGATTTAAGACATCTTGAATATGCTCTTGAAACAAAATGGCCGTATCGTTCAAAAACGCACCTATATCTACATGTACAATATTTAATATGACATACGTGTACAATCGGCACTCAAACGCTGACTCACACATAGCCCAACACACGCGATTATTAATAAAAAAAGAAAAAATGTACTTATATACTAATCCTTAATCTAATAACACGCAAGAAAAAAGAACCAAGCACACAAAAAAAACTTATAAAATAAAATTAAATGTCAAAACGCAAGAAAAAATACAATAAATAAAAGATCGCTCTATTACAGTTTGCTTTGCTGCGACTAAGCTGCACTAGCTGACAGAATAGAATGAGTTTCACTGCTTGCAATCCTTGTATTTATAGCTAAATATAACCGCGCACGCGCAATAGCATGGGCCTCCCCAGAATACTATTCACGCATGCGCACACATTGTAAACTCGATCATTTTAAAATTTATATATACAATAGCATATATATTTAATATTCTGAACTTTTCACGCAAGCGTAGATAGACTTACTCTTACTGCGCATGCGCAAAGAGATGAGTCGAGAAAACTTTTTTATTTTATTTTTTATTTATTTGTTTTAATTTATTTTTTTTTCTTTTTCCAAAAAGCTATGAAGCCATCGTTGTAGTCACGACCGCCGTCACCCTCACCACCACCGTCCTGGTAGTAAGAATATACCCACCGGTGGAAAGGTGATGGCGGTGGCGATGAGTGTGCCGGTAGTGGAAGCTACGACGATGGCGGCGATGATGGCGGTGGTGGCGGCGCCTCGGAATTACCACCACCGGCGACTCCATTTCAGTCACCCAGGAGTTGGGTGACTCTGGACTGGGAGTTCCCCCTTCCCCTGGTGGTGGAGTTTTGAACTAAAAAGAAAAAGAGTTAATTTCAAATTTAAATTTTGAAAATTAATTATACTTACTGCCGGTGGTGGCTCCTCATTATCTTCCCCCGCAGACAGCTCATAGAAGCCTTCATCCACCTCTAGACCCCCTTCTGCGGGGTAATTGGGGGGAGTTTCTAGAAGCTCATATTCTCTCTAAAAATATATTATATTTTATATTATATTTTATATTTTATATTATATATTATATTATATATATATTTAATGAGTAATTATTATGTACTTACATTTCTCAATTACTCCTCAATACACTGCCAGCAGTGGCACCCTTCCATTTTGCGACTGCTCTCGTGGCTCATCTAGAACAGACTATGTGGATCCACGAGAGCAGTCCGACTCTTATAGGCAGTACCCCACCACTACCGCAGGCACGGAGCGGCGCGCGCCGCCGCCGGGTAAGGGTACTACTCGCGCGGCTCCACTAGCGCGGCACCGTACACAACTAGCTCGCACGCTCGGTCGACCAGTTACCAACTATCGACCGAGCGAGAATTTTACCATGAGGTAAAGAGCGCAGCACAGTTGCTAGTAAAGTAGAAATCTGCATTACCGACCGAGCAGTTACCGACTGCAGGTACTTAGCCAAAATCAGAACCTGGCGTAGAAGCCCCTTGCTATATTACTTATATTATTGCCTTTGAAGTCAAATTTCGACAGTAATGATTTTGCAATGTCACTATAAACCAATCGATTAGTGAGTAATCAACTATCTAAAGTTGACGACGCGTTTTCTATTTCATGCGCTATGGAAAATTCAGTTTATAAAATCTGGTTCAATAATGCTATAAACGATTTAGTATCTGCAAAACGTGCAGATAATAGTGCGTATATTTCTTTCGTCTAATATGAAGAATGTGTGCAAAAAGTGGAAAATGTAAAATTGAATGATAAGAAGAATTCGGCGGTTACAAATGTTCATGACTATTATTACACTCTAGGTAGATATCTTCTGTGGCTAAAATATAAAATCAAAAAATAAAAATAAATAAATATAAAATCATATTTTGTTTCCTTAATAAATAAATTAAATTTTATTTGAAATTATATTACTTTAAAATGAATTCAATTAATATCTTTAAATTAATCCTAGGTCGACCTTGCCCAAAAATCGACATTGACCGTAACATATATAGTATATCAAAGAATACATTGTGTGCGCGTAGAGTACGCTCTGTAGGCGCATGGATTTTCCATTGTACCCCGTTTTTCGATATGTTACCTAAGTTTCCAACCAAAATAATAGTTTCCATAGCATTTTTACATCTATCCACTACAAGAATATGCAGGTTTTAGAAAATCGATTTTCTTGAAATATATGAAGTATTTTGGACTAGTTTATTTATTAACAATCTACTTATCCAAAATACTTCATATACACGAAGAAAAATGGAGGTAGAAAAAACGTGATTTAATAAATCAAACAACTGGACTATTTAACTAACTTAACTAACTGAAATATTTTCGATAACAACTGAATTATCATCTACGCTTAATATTATATCTGAGCAAAATCTCAGCGACTTGCCATGTGCTTCGTGTCTGTTAGCTAAGCTACTAGCTTGCGCATTACTTTCTCCAAGAAGACAGAAAGTTCCGAGGGACTGATAAATGTGCGCGCCACTTTGATTCTTTAACAGAACTGGACTGAGTCCTCTTCTGTGGTCCTTTTGTCGTAATGTTGTATTTGTTCCTTCGCAGTGTGACACACTTTTAACACAACATCAAATAAAATAAGGTAAATGTCCCAGTCGCTGCACAGCTAAGGTTAAATGTTTATATTTTGATGTTTTCAAAATATAAAATTGATACTATCATGGAAATAAATATATTATTTTGAAAGATAAGATATTGAATGTTTCGAATGCAATGCTGAAAAACCATTTTTATCCATTTAAAACTTGAAAAACTTATTATAAAAGAGCAAAGTCATTTGCCGTAGTGCTTGCACGGTAAAATTGTTGTTGTCCCAGTCGTGCAGTACCAGTTGCTGCACAATATTCAGGTCATAAATAATTTATTGTAATCGGATGGAACGAATTAAAATGAGGTGTGATTATCAAGAATTTTTTTAATTATTATAAATAATTAATTATTAATATTTAATTAGTTAATTATTAATTAATTATTAATTATTGTAAAAGAAGTATTAAAAATAAAAAGAAATATATATTAAACAAGTTGTAAATTCAGATGTTCATTACATGAACATTTTGCTTCCTCTTTACGATCAGCAAAAAAATTTGCTTCCTCGTGGATAAAGCATTAACATTGAAATAAACGTACAAAAATAATATAATAATAATATAAACATTTGCGTACCTATAGATTTGAGTTAAATTTAAAGAATTAATGGAAGTTTAAAAATCAAAAATTCACATTTTAGCTGAAATTTCTAAAAATTAATAAAAAATAATATATAATTTATAATTATTTACAATTATATCGGTTTGTTCCAATGCAAGGAACACAATGACTTGAATTTAAATAAATACAAAATTTTTCAGCTAAAATAAGAATTTTTTTTTAACTTTCATTAATTTATTAAATTTACCTCAAATGTATACTTTATATACAACAATCGATTCGTTTTCATGCAAAGAATACAATTATTTCATATATAAACTTCAATTTAAAAAATCACAAAATTTTATTGCCAAAATGTGAATTTTTGATTTTTTAACATTTCATTAATTCTTTAAATTTAAATTGAAATTATACTTTATATATACCAATCGATTTGCCTTGACGTAAGGAATACGGTTTTATTATATATAACCTTAAATTTTTCTATTTAAAAATTTTTTCAATTAAAAAAAATTTTTTAGAAAAAAGACAATACAATTTATTTTTTCGTATTTTTTAAAATCTTTTGGTGAGATTTGAGATATTAATATGACAAATGAGCCTACCAAATTTTATCTAAATCCATTAAAACCTGTTAAAGTTATCGTCTCAACAAAAAAGGGATCTACACACACACACACATACATCCGGACAATTGATCAGGATCTCATATAACATGTTTCTATATACAAAAAAATTTGTTTCCGCCACTTTGAAAATTTTTATAATTGAAAGGACTACAAAGCAAAATATGTATTAGGGTCTGTTGGGGTAAATTGAAATAAGGGGTAAATCGGAACAGTAGTTATATTTCAGTTAAATAAAAAATTTTTAAAATAAATACGGCCTTAAACCTTTAACCTTAGATCATCCCCAATAGGTTCTAATTATTCTCCCATTTTTCGTTTGTCAATTAGCAGCAATATTTATACAAAATTATTTCTTATAGCATAAAAAATTGAAAATCAAAGAAAACACCCTTTCACTTTCTTGACTCGCATTTGGAAAAAAATAAACTAAAAATTCATATTATTTTTTATAGTTATCTCTTATAAATAATACAACAAAAATTGACTTTGATTTTTTCATTTTGCAAATTTTAATTAAAAATAGGAGAGTGTTTTTATTTACCCCTAAAAACTGGAAATTCGGGGTAAATGGAAACAGAAATTTCAACAATATTTCTTATATTAGAGATAAAGAGAACATTGTTTCTATCAACTACACGGAAAAAAATTGTTCGTGAAACTTTCGTAAACTAGTTGTTTACTTTTAGACGGGCCCAAAGTTTGGAAATCTTTCATTAACATTTTCCAAGATTTCACGAACTTTTTTTTGTGCGCGTGCGCAGACATTGATTGTTATGAAGAGAGTGATGAACGTTCGTGAAATCTTGGAAAAAATTAATCAAAGATTTCCAAACTTTGGGACCGTCCAAAAGTGAAAAACTAGTTTACGAAAGTTTCGCGAACTATTTTTTTCCGTGTACAACACTATTTTAAGCATTATAAATATGCATTAAAAATAGTATTCATCTATATTGCATACTTCAAATTAATTTTTTCTTAAATTTTGTGAGAAATAATGACTGTTTCATATTTACCCATACACAAAAAAACGAAAAGTATTGCGATTTAAAAGAAAAAACTTACATTATTGGTGAAACTTAGCAAATCTGTTTCTATTTACCCCAACTGACCCTAATCAAATTCCTTCAAACTGGTCTCTTAAAATTGGGCCAATAAAGTAGAAAAAATGAAATAAATACTTACATTTTTACGGTTAGACAGGTTATTTTTGTTTTCAAAACGTCTGTCAAATGCACTTTCCAGCGTTTGGGACATGAAGAATAATAAACAAATACAGTCGCTGGACGCTACGTTCAGACACTATGTACACTTATTATTTTGTCGTACCAGTCGATAAACTCTTAATTTTATATTAAAATAAGAAAAAAAACAATTATCATAAATGATATGCATTTTATATAGAATTATAATGCACATAAAACTATAGCGAATATTATGTTCAGTAAGGTAATAAATATTTTATTATTCGAAACTTGAGCAATATCTAACGAAAAAAATAAAAAATGGTCACTCAAACGATGGTTTCATGAACATGTGCAAATAAATAATTTTTTTAAAGAAAATAAAAACTTCAAATTCAAGATATTTATATTCTTTAAAATCCTAAAACATTTATCTTTCTACAAAATATAATTATAAATAAAAAAATCGAAACAGATCTTATTTTTACTTAATTTATTTATAAACGTGCAGCCACTGGTACATGAGCGGCGACTGGGACATTTACCTTCTTTCTCTTTATAATTTTTCACAATATGAAATATTTTCAGAATCTATGAATGAGATAATTTCGATGGCTGTTTAAGAATGACAATAGTAGTACTGCAGTGTTTGTTTTTCGTTCAGTGTTTAATAAATAAATACAACACTGATTCAAGAACTCATATTTTAATTTTTTTTGCGTGTATGGCTCGTTGGATGCGGAATATAATTATGTCAATTTAAAATTATGTGAAGTGAGTTCTATTTCAAATGAAGTTTATGTCAAATGAATTTTCTATAAAATAAATTATATATCAAATGCAATTTTTGACAAATGAGAATTATGTCAAATGGAATTTATGTCATATACAATTTATATCAAATTAATTTTATGTCTAATTCAATTTATGTCAAATGAAATTTCAGGTTTGCTCAAGCGAATAAAAAAAAATTTTCTTCCATATATTTCCAATGTGAAGTTGTCATACAGCTTTCGTTCAACTTTACATTTTACACCACTCAATTTGAACAACTTTATTTTAAATTTTGTAAAATTGATAAATTAGTAAAATTTAAATAATTCAAAAGCAAAAAGAGAGTCACTAATCCAAATTAGATAAAAAAAATTTACTAATTTAAATTTATCCATTCTTTATGCTTTGTACCCAAGCAGATGTTACTCAATGCTTTTACTACGTATACCAGTGATCATATTTTTAAATTCTTTATTGCTTTACACTTTATAAATTTTATTTTTTTATGTATTTGTTCAATGTAGTAATAATAATATTTATTCCCTCACGAAGTTCTTCTTCAGTAATTACAAGTGGTGGAGCTATTCTGATGATTTGACCATAAGAAGGTCTGGATAATAAACCAGCGTCTCGTAATTTTAAGCAAAAATCCCAGCCGTCTGCAAAATCTACAATTAAAAAATATAATAAACGCAAAATTAGTTAAAAGGTTCAATATAATTCATTAACTTAGATAACATTTTTGAGTTATCCGTATTAATTCAAATGAAATCTAAAATTAATTCGAAAAGAAATTTATTTTCGTAATCTGGTTTTTGTTATCCAAACTCGGGGGATTTTGGGGTAGCTGATTATGAATCTAACATCAGATTCTCAAAATTCAAAATGTCAGTCACATTTTTGAAAAATTCTTCAGATTACCTATCCTATTAAGGGCTTTGACAAACTGCTATTTACTCTTGAGTTAAGATCAATTTCTTACCTTGTATTTTTACTATACCATAAACATGAGTAGGAGGGGTACTTTGTGAAGCCGGACTGATGCCAGAGTAATTATTATAATTATTATAATAAAGTTTGTAGTCCATCATAGCAAAAGTTTACACCTCCTGTGGTGTAAAAACGGACTTCAAATTCGTAATCAGCAGACAAAAATCTTGAAGGAACCATTTCGCCTGATTTTTTTTTAATATTATTATTTGATAATATTGCATGTTCTTTTTTTTGACATGGTCCGTTTTGACCCCCTGTATTTCCGATAGGGGGCATATGCTCATCTTGAAATTTTGCAGGGATCATTAAGTCATCATATGTTACCATTTGGAATAAAGTTTCAAAATTTTATGTACGAAAAAGGGGCATTTTTGGAATGGTGCTTGATGAGGCTCTTTAGTATACATACAAGGTGTAGCAAAAATATGGTACTCCTTTCATATTTTTGAGTAAGAATTAATTGTTCCAATAAGTTAAAGGACCATGATCAATTTTAGTCCCCGGGCCTTTTCTCTCTTATTCATCAATCAAAACATTTTTTAAACTGAAAAACTTTTAGGTAATATTGCAGAATAAGAAATTTTCTCGATTTTTAATATTTTCTACTCGAATAATTTTTTTCGTACATATTTTTGCACTAAAATGAATAATCAACGGGGAGACATTGAGAAAGTTGAGTAGTTTTTTGTTTTTTTTGAAGGGAACTTCATTTTTACGATACAGTTTTTTTCTGAAGTTTAAATCATTTTTATTATTTTACCAGTATTTAGAATAGATGAGGCAGTATGATGAAAGTATTTTACGGACAAAGTCGGGTGGGATCCGCAGTAGCGGCCCAGGTGACTGCGTAAGTTTTTTTCGTACTTCTGTCTAATTTAAGTATAATACGTAATTTACGTATTATACTTAAATTAGACAAAAGTACGTCCGAAAGTATTTTGTGGACAATCTCTTTTAAGTAATTTACGTAATTTAAGTATTATACTCAAAGTAGACAAAAGTAAGAAAAAAACCTTACTTATTTGAAGTTAAAATATTGATTTAAAGTTAAAATACTAATTTTGTAACTTAATATTTAATTGGAATTAAAATATAGGATTAGTGAAATATAAGATTTTCTTGATTTCATTTGAAGAAAGTTCACTTATTTTTACTAATAGACTTCTTTTAAAAATATTTTTTTGGACATCTAATAAGCTAATAAAAAATGTCAAATAACGAAAAATTTATTAATTTAAGTAATGACGACTATAAAATTATAATGACAGAAGGACTAATGTTAAATGATAATCAACAAGCCGCCTCGCTGCTGGCTTATAGAAAAACATGCTCGAACATTTTTTAACATATTTCAGGAACTACAAAAGATTTTTTAAGTTATCAAAATTTTAACCCAATCTTTAAGTTCTTAGCTTTAATTTTATTTTTTAAAACTTAAAAAATGTTTTGTAGTTCCTCAAATATATTTAAAAATGTTCGAGCTTGTTTTTCTACAACCGAGCAGCGAGGCGGCAAAAAGTGATGATTGACGACTGATTTGTAGAAAAACATGCTGTAAAAATGTCAACTTTTTCCATACATTATTCTAGATTATGCCGGAAGTCAAAAACATTAGTACGACAGTACGAAAATTGCATAATTTTTGCTTGAAATCTTTTCGGTTTTATAAATACAAAAAAAGAAGAATAAAATTTTTTTGATATACATTCAGAAGCACAATTTTATCAGCTTTCCAACTAGGGTCAGTCGGGGTAAATCCGAACGGGGGGTAAATCCGAACGCTAATTATTTCAGCTTAATTAAAATTTTTAAAAATAAGTTCGATATGAGAATTTTTACCTCAGATCCTCTTGAAGAGATTCTAAGTATTATCTCATTTTTTGTTTGTTAATTAGCAACAGCATAAACAAAGATAACAAGTATTGCAAAAAAGATTGAAAATCAAAGATGACACTCTTTCAGTATTTTGTCTCGTATTTGAAGAAAAAGAAGCTAAAAATTCATTTTATTATTTATAATTGTTTGTTATGAATACTAGAACAGAAACTATATTTGATTTTTGCCTTCTGTAAAATTTTATTAATAATATCAGACCGTTCGTATTTACCCAAGAAAATTGGAAAACTGGGGTAAATCCGAACGGTATTTTTAATAATTTTTTTTTACATCAAAGCCACACAAAATTGTTTTTATTTGATTACACTATTATTTTAACATTATAAAAGTACATAGAAAAAAGTTTTTCTTTCTATACGTATCCATGTTAGTAATTAATAAGCAGAAACTTAATCTCTGTTCTCTCGAAGGAGTGTTTCAATTTTTTTGCCAAATGGTTTGTTGAAAAAAGTTTTTCAGGATCTTAATAAAATTTGGTATTCTACGGTTTTTGGGGTCGCTAATTACCAATTTGAAGTCAGTTTTTCAAAATTCAAAATGGCGGACGAGAATTAAAAAATTCATTGGATTCGCTCGAAAATTGTTACTCGGGGGGTTTCAGGGTTAGCAAATTTGATCATTTTTAAAAATAAGTTTTAGGAAAGTACGCCATTTTGAATTTAAAAAATTTGACTTTTATTTTTGTATTTACATTCAATCACTCCAAAATACTTTCTGTAGCAAGTTTTGCAAAAATCCGTTATGATTTGATAAAGTTATTGAAGGTTTTAATTGTGTAATGCATTTTAATTTTTAACCTGTTTGATTTTTGTATTTATATATGATGCATTATTACATAATAGGTTTATTATCGTATTTTTTTTGAGTTTTTATATAAGTTTAACAATTGCAATACTTTAAATTTATTTTCCCTAAGATTTTTCTGAAATACAGTGGCGTTCGTATTTACCCCCATATTTTAGGAAAGTTGCAAAGTATCGAGGTAAATACGAACGCTAAGTTTCCTGCGAATGTAATTTATCAAAAAATTTTTCTACCCCATAAAATTGTTCTATGGAAGTAAAGTAACAACTTCATGCACCAGAATACCGGAAGTATTTTTTTTTTAAAGAAAAAACTTATGTTATTGTTGAAACTTACTAAAAGCGTTCGGATTTACCCCAGTTGACCCTATCTAAGTTAGAAGTCTCTTACTTTTTTCTAACTAGAAAAATCTTGCTTTAAAGTCAGCGCCGAATTTCCACTCCTCGAACGTTAATCGTACCGACAATTTCCGACGGTAGTGTATTTGACAGTCTTAATAAAGGATGTTTAAATGAGGATCAAAGAAAATACTTCATTAGATTATTTCCTTCTAAACCAAAAGTAATCTTTGCAGCAGTTCATCAACAACCAAATGGTATTGATTGTGGTCGTTATGCAATAGCTATTGCAACATTCATATATTTTAATGTTAAGCCAGATACGGTAGATTACATTCACTGCCAAATGAGACAGCATTTATATTCAATTTTAAGGAATAATCGTTTAATACATTTTCCATCAGTTATAATTGTTAATATTAGAAATGTAGTCGTTAAAATGATTGGGAAAGTCTATTTTATGATAGATCTAAAGAACTGCAATTAGGAAAATCAATTATTATAAAAGATAAACTGATGAAAAGTGAGATAATTAAGGAGAAGAAGACGCGTAATAAACGAAAACTTCCTGAAACAGAAATTAAAATAAAAAAACGTTAAGAAAAAAATTTATTGTGCAAAAGGAAAAAATTATCGTTGGAAAATGAGGAACAAAAAATGAACGTCTAATAAAAAAATTAACATTGAAAAAGAATAAGAAAAATAATAGGAGATTAAAAACGTTAGTAATTGCTATTAAAAATGTAGAAGATTTTAATGAAAATGAAGTTTCACAAAATTATTTAGGTTTGATGAATATTATGTGTGAATGGTGAAATGCGTTACATTTTTAGTGTGAAAGTTTGTCTGATAATAAATTAAGTACGTGTTGTTATAAAGGTCAAGTAAAGTTGTCTGAATTAACTCCATATCTAGATTATTTAAAAAATTTATTAAACGTTAATAATACAAAGGGTAAAAATTTTAGAGAAAATATTCGTTTATATAATAGCACATTTGCTTTGGCAAGTATGGGAGCGAAATTAGAGGTTCCTGAAGAAAATAGACCATATGTGTTTCGAATACATGGACAAGAGAATCATTGTATCATTGTTATCCTTACATCCAAATGAAAAAGAGAGACATAAATATGGTCAATTATATATAATTGACTCAGATGAAGCTGTACCAGAAAGATTGAGTGTTACATATAACAACAAATGTTTACCAAAATTATTGACAGAAATAGATATTTTACTTAGAGATATTAATCTGTTTACTAAAGCATTTAAAATGATGCGAGATTTTGAAATTGAAGAAAATGAACGAGTATAGTCTTTAAATGTAACTGTAAGAAATAGTGAAATGTGGATTAAACGTGATAGATTATAAAATCAGAATTTAACATTCCGCATTGTAATGAAGTAGCTATAATATTTGTTAGTAAAAATGGTGAACCACCTATGGAACGTGATATATGTATGCATCCAAAAGATTCAAAAAGTATTCCAATTTCCAGTCTTTTGTTAGTATCATTATTACTAAATAAAAAGAAAATTTAGTTTCAAAGTTTTCCGAAATTTTCTCATTTTAAAATTTTCCGAGTTTCCTATAATTTCCCTATATTTTTTAAGCTAAGAAATATGTTCTTTTTTACTTTTGTTTTTCTATATGGGTTACAAATCCTTCTTGTAGTAATTTAAAAAAGAAATTTATATATATTTTTATAATATTCTTATCTAGTGTAATGCTTATAACTAAAAAACTTGTTAAAGTTACTTTAATTTATTTTGGACTCTTAAAAGAATAATTATTGAACAAAATTTAAAGTTGTGAATTAAAAAATAAAAATAAAGAGAGAAGAGAATAAAGGAATAATTTTTACAACAAATGTAAATCTACACTGAACTCTTGCTGCACTGGATGTTGATGCAGTGGACTGGTTGGGTGATAAGGTGGTGAGCGGGGAAGCGGGAGCGCTGAGCTTGTCAACCCAGCGCCACTAACGAAGTACTAATTTCTAACCTTTGCGGGTTCACAAACTAGGGCGCTATTCTACGTGAAATCGTGTTGTAGAAAATTGTGATCATGAGTGAAAAAGACGTAAGAAAATTTCTGACTTATAAAGATCAAGCGGAAGTAATAAAGAAATTGAAATCTGCTGTCTCGCCAGAGGTGATACAACGTGATTATGGTATTAGTAAATCGTCGTATTACAAAATGTGGTCCCGTGAAAAACTTGTTTTAGAAAAAATAAATTCGAGTATAACCATCTATAGAAAGACTTCTAAATTTTATGGTGACAGTGTTTTAGACGAAGCAATGATTAATTGGTTTCAGGAAACCAGAGACAAAGGTGAGCCTATTACCGGGCCAATTCTTCAAGAAAAGGCACTCATTTTTGCTGAGAAACTTAACCATTTACCAACATTTAAGGTATGTAAATAATATCTCTTTATTTTACCTAAATAAGTAAAATCTGTTCTTTTGTTAGTAAAACTTTTAAGTAAAATTACGTGTATAAATAAAGGTTTCACATTGCGTACAAATTTTAGGTTATGTTCACGTTTTAAAATTGTTTTAATATTAAATTTTTTAAGATTTGTAAGTACTAATTCTTTTGTTAATGAAGTATATTATTAAACGGTACAATAACTGTGTTACCACAATTTATAAAATTTGTTTACTATTGTTAAGTTTGAACTGTCGTTAACAGAAGCTACTTAAGGACAATCTTTTCGGAATCAAAATATTGTTAATAAAAATTGAATGTTTAAACAATTGCTGAATTTCATAAAATATCTTCATTTTATATTACTCAACTTGTAAATAACAAATGATGAAAGAACAAAATTTTCTAGATGTTTTTTGGTTGAATGTTAATAAATAACCACAATTATTTGTTTAAACCATCGTTTAAGCAATAAAAAATCATTAAGTCACATTAATCAGCTTAATTAAATACAAAATTTGCAAAAATGTTCAACTTGCCAGGTTATGTATATCAAAAGTTAGAAAATAACAACAATTAATTGTTTAAACAATTGTTAAACCTATAACCTTGTGTTGAATGTTTGTTTGTTATTATAATTTCTTCGATAAATTGCAAAACGACAAATAATAATTAACAATTAACAATTATTAAGTTTATTATTGTGGTTATCTTTGTACCTTTCTTGAATTGACAAATTTTTTAAATAAACAATATAAAGAAAATCTATTTTTCACATCATTTATTAATACTAAAGAAAAAATAAAATTATTATTAAATTTTTAATAGAATTATAATTATACGTATTATTATACGTATTATTATACGTATTATTATACGTATTATTATACGTATTATTATACGTATTATTATACGTATTATTATACGTATTATTATACGTATATTTATACGTCTTTTTTTCAATAGGGTAAAATCAAATATAAAAATTTTAATTTATACAATATTATGAAAAAATTTTCTAGTTTATACAAATTACTTATTTCAGTAAAAAGTCATAATAATTATATCAATAAAAAATCCCGGTTGAGATTAAATAAAATAAAATCTAATATTTACATATTTATAGAAATAATTTTTTACAGGCAAGTTCTGGTTGGCTGACAAACTTTAAAAAACGCTACGGTATTAAGCAATATAAGTTAAAAGGAGAAAAACTGTCTAATGATCCCGAGAGTGCTGACAAATTTGGGAAAATTTTAAGGCGAAAAATTCTTGAAGAAAACTTAAGTTTGGGAAATATTTATAATGCTCACGAATCTGGTACTTACTGGAAGACGTTACTATCTTATACTCTTTACCAAAGTTTCAGGCCATAAACAAAATAAAGTACGTGTAACAACTTTATTTTGCGCCAACGCTATTGGCTGCCATAGAATTCCGCTTTTGATTATTGGTAAATCTGCGACAAGTCAATCAAGTATAAGTCATAGAAAAGTCACGTTAGTCGCATCGCATTACAAAAAAGTAGCAAAAAGCTTTTTTTAAATGTTGAAAACTTTTCTATTAACTATTATTTACAGAAAAATATTATATAAACATTAATTATATAATATCTTTTTATAAGAATAATTCATAGAAATATGTTTAAGAAATATTTAGAATATTTCAGAATTGAAGAGAAATAATTTGAAAATCAAACAATTCAAGGCCTGTTTTTACATTTTGTTAATTTTTAAAACCTTATAGGTTTACGGAACTATTTATTCCTTCTGTCACCAAACGTCAAAAAAAGTCAGGAACGACAGGAAAAGTAATTCTCATATTGGATAACGCTCCATCGCATCCAAAGGCAGATGACCTTAATGCGGAGAATCCAAACTTTGAAATTGTCTATTTGCCGCCCAACGTTACGGCCATCGCGCAGCCTATGGACCAAGGTGCAATTCCTTTAACAAAACGGCATTACAAACACCATTTATTGAGAACAGCACTGTTAAGGTGCTTATATACCTCAAATTTCGATCAGATGAACATTATTTCTGGACCGTGAAAATGTGTGAAAAGTCATTTTCACGGCGGGTATTTTTGAATTGTTTTATACAAAAAATGTTTTTTTAAGAAATATAATATTAAATAATTGTTTTAATATGTAAGAACACTTTAAAATAGTGATAGAGAGATGATTTGATTAAAAAATTTTGCAAATTTTGCTTTAAAACGTTTTCTGCTACAAGAAAGTGTAAAATGACGATGTTTGTAAAATGGTTTGTACAGTGCTTCTTCCTTGTTAGTGTCTCTCAGAGTTTTGTTTATGTTATGTCGGTTCTTTTTAACTTGTAATAAATAATGAGTGCTGAAAATAAATCGGTAAGTTGAAATGTTTATCAAATAAATTTAAATTCAACTAATTGTTTCGAATAACTGAAAGAAACATGTACACATGTACACTGTACAAACCATTTCACAAACATCGTCATTTTACACTTTCTTGTAGCAGAAACGTTTTAAAGCAAAATTTGCTAAATTTTTCAATCAAATCATCTTTTTATCACTATTTTAAAGTGTTCTTACATATTAAAACAATTATTTAATATTATATTTCTTAAAAAAAACATTTTTTGTTTAAAACAATTCAAAAATACCCGCCGTGAAAATGACTTTTCACGCATTTTCACGGTCCAGAAATAATGTTCATCTGATCGAAATTTGAGGTATATAAGCACCTTTATATCGTGGAGGAACATTAAAATATCTTAAAGAGATTAATATTACGGATTGTTAGTGTTGCATGTCGAACCGATAAATTCTCGTAATTGATCGATGAAGTTCGTTTGTCGATCACTTTTCTCGAGTGACGGTAATATGTTATTCTTTTGTTTTTGTTCGCTCTGAATCGTTCGAAATATCCGATCGAACAATCGAGCAAGCCGTCCTAATTTTGACGTTTGGTTAATTAAAATTAATTCACAATTTAATCATGGAAAATCCTAAAAGAAAAAAGGAGAGCGTCTTGGAGGAAAATCAGGATTTGTCCAGATGTATTATAATTTCGTTACTAATTGCTATTTGCTTAAATATAAATAATGAAAATTAATTAAGGTTATTGGTGTATTTTTAAAATAATAATCCTGAAAATTTAATTGAAATGGAAATTAATAAATTGAATTATTACTTAATTATTCATAATTTTCTAAAAATATTTACAAAACATTCCAAATTTTTATAAAAAATGTACATATATAGCAATGGACAAGAAAATCCCGTTGCATTTAAATCAAAAAGAAGGAAACACGGCGGATTGCCATTAGGAGATTCTTTCGAATTTTTCTTTTCAAATGATTGTAAAATGGGGAAATGCAAACTGTGTCCCACAGATAAGGAATTTATTGTCAAAATGAAGGACAGCAACACAACTGGAGTAAAACGGCATCTTCGAGACAAACACCCTGAAATATATAAGAAAACTTATCCAGATAGCGAATTAACTCTTGGATCAAAGAAAGAAGTAATTCAATAAGTTTAATTTAGTTAAAAAAACTTTATCACAATAAAACTAATAAATTTTGCATGTTAAAAATACTTTTCTTTATTTTTTTCTTTTATTTGTTATTTTAAAGTTATTAAAATTTATTTAAAGAACTTTTAAAAATCAATTTCCAACCCCAATTTTCATTTCTTTCTTGACATAAAATAAAAAATCGGACAAGTGCGAGTTACACTGGCACTGAAATCGAGGGTTCCGTACTCGAAGCGAACTTATTTGGTATAAAAACAAATGTTTAAAAAATATGTGTTGTATGACAACTAATATAAGTGGTACAAAAAGGAACAATTTTCTTGAATTTTACAAAATTGTTCCTTTTTGTACCACTTATATTAGTTGTCATACAACACATATTTTTTAAACATTTGTTTTTATACCAAATAAGTTCGCTTCGAGTACGGAACCCTCGATTTCAGTGCGAGTGTAACTCGCACTTGTCCGATTTTATTTTTTAAAAAATATTTTACTAAAAAAATATAAGAAACATAATTTTATTTCAACTCGCAATATTTTTATTGTATTTACATTTTAAAAATATATTGAATATTAAATTTTATCTTTCTAAGTCAAAAAGAGATAAAACTTAAGATATTGATATAAGGCTAGTAGCTGCCCACACAGCACAACATCTTACACCAGGCCTACAGCAGGCTTACATGTAAGGTTTGTAAGGTAACATCGTAAGCCCATAGTAGACTTACAGTAAACCTAAAATGTCCGCCTTACAGTAAGCTTACATGGTAGGGTCGAGGTAAGCTTACACGGTGAGGTCGAGGTAAGCTTACACGGTAAGGTCGAGGTAAGCTTACATGGTAGGGTCGAGGTAAGCTTACATGGTAGGGTCGAGGTAAGCTTACATGGTAGGGTCGAGGTAAGCTTACACGGTAAGGTCGAGGTAAGCTTATGAGTAAAGGCTGTGGTAAGGTTATTATTAAGTTGTAAGGTTGAGGTAAGGTTGTGGTAAGCTTACAAGGTAAGGCAAGTTATATTCAAATAATAATATTAATAATAAATAAATATTCAATAAAAAATTTTTCTTTTGCCTTATTCTATTTTGGGAACCTATCATTTCGCAGAAAGTTTTGAAAATAAATTTGGGAGGAGTAGGATTCGAACCCGGGACCGAAGTATATACCTAACAACCTAACCAACTGAGCTAAACGGGGAACTGACAATGAGAAAAGTAATCTTGCTTTTAAGGAGTTGATTATCTTCTTGGTTCCACTTTAAAAGTAAGATTACTTTTCTCATTGTCAGTTCCCCGTTTAGCTCAGTTGGTTAGGTTGTTAGGTATATACTTCGGTCCCGGGTTCGAATCCTACTCCTCCCAAATTTGTTTTCAAAACTTTCTGCGAAATGATAGGTTCCCAAAATAGAATAAGGCAAAAGAAAAATTTTTTTATTGAATATTTATTTATTATTAATATTATTATTTGAATATAACTTGCCTTACCTTGTAAGCTTACCACAACCTTACCTCAACCTTACAACTTAATAATAACCTTACCACAGCCTTTACTCATAAGCTTACCTCGACCTTACCGTGTAAGCTTACCTCGACCCTACCATGTAAGCTTACCTCGACCCAACCATGTAAGCTTACCTCGACCTTACCGTGTAAGCTTACCTCGACCCTACCATGTAAGCTTACCTCGACCCTACCATGTAAGCTTACCTCGACCCTACCATGTAAGCTTACTGTAAGGCGGACATTTTTGGTTTACTGTAAGTCTACTATGGGCTTACGATGTTACCTTACAAACCTTACATATAAGCCTGCTGTAGGCCTGGTGTAAGATGTTGTGCTGTGTGGGTATACATATACGAAATAAAATTTACAATGAATAAAGTAAAATAATGTAAAAATTAAATCACTTATTTAATTATAATTAATAAATAATAATAGTAAATTGTAATTAATATTTAAATATTATTATTATCACTCTTAAATTATTTTTATTAATTAATAATAAATAAATCTACAAAAGTAGTAGTGTAGTGGTCGTTTATTGAAATTAAACGAGTAAGATATACTTGGTAGAAGACTATTTAGTCTATATAAGGGGAGTTTCATTTACGTTAAAAAAACAAAATCAAAAAACATTATAAAACAATAGCAAAAAAGAAAATACACACACATACATTATCAAATTCCCGAGTGCTGGTAACAAAAATATTCCCTAAAATTTAATATTTCAGTAATCATATAGACCAGTTTTTTGACTATGACGTACACTTTTTTGACATACAGTATAAAAGATTAAAATATATCAATTTTTATGATTATTTTTATGTTATATTATATGTTATATGTTTTATGTTGTTATTTTCTTCGACACTCTCTTCTTCCATATTTTCAGTACTAACCGCTTCTTCATCCGAGTCCACAACTCCACGAGTAACCCATTTTATAATGTCTTCGTCGGTTGACCATTTCCAACCGCAATCCGAATCATCTGAATAAAACCACCTTGAAAAATTTTCTTTTAATTGCTTCCTTGGTTGTTCTAATCGCTCTAGAACTATAGATAATTGTTTGCAGATATTCTCAGGAAAATTAACTGCTTCATCATCCGAGATATTATTAACATTAACAAGTGTGCTTGGACAGTTATCACACAAACTTTCTACACTTATTAAGCAAGAATCGCCCAAAAGTGGCTTCCACATTTTATTAAGGGTGGAGGCTCACAAGCTGTTCCAAGCGTTGTAGAGATGAATAAAACAATCCGTAGTGTTGCATGTCGAACGAACCGGACGATAAAAAAACGAACACATGACAGATGATCGTCTACTTTGCACTGAATTTATCTCGAATCGTCTTCTTTCGAACGAACATCTCGTTAAAACGATAATTCGTTCGATTTTTACAAATACGAATAAAAACGAATCGATTGCATTTAATTGAAAAAAATTAGTTAGGTTATTTAAATAACTAATCCTTAATAATATTTTTCAACATCTTTAAAAATCTATCTACAAACGGGAACAATTATTACATTTAATCAATATTAATTTTTTAAATAAATTATAAAATGCTACCAATTATATTTTCTGTAAAATTAAATGTTTATATTCATCAAAATGTTTTTATCACTTTATATTATTTCAAATTTTGTAGAAATTAACTTTGAAAATTTTAAACTCAAAGTTTAATTTCTTTATTTATAGAAAAATTAGTTACGTTTAAAAATATTGATTTTAATTATTTATAAATTTTACAATTTTATTTTAATTTGAAAAAAAATTTGGGCATATTTCTTAAGTGTTTGATTTAAAAAATTTTTATATTAATAAAATCCAATAATTGTATAACCATTTTTTTTATTTTTTTATTTTTTAACATTATTCAGTTAAAAACAATGTTTATTTTATTAATTTATTAATTATTATTTATTTATTTATTTTATTAATTTAATATTGTAATAATTATAATAATTAATAATATAATTAATTATAATATAATAATTAGATGCAATAATTATAATAATTTAATATTATCAACGCTACATTTGTATGTAAATATATAAATCAAATTTTTGTTTTTTTATATATAGACGACACAGATATTTTTACTGTTAACAAAATTATAGAAAATAACAAGAAATTCAAAAGTTATAAAGAAAATTACAAAAAAATACATCTTACACTCTGGACAAAAAATATTGAATTTCGTCTTTTAACGAACACGTAACCCAAGAATTAAGACACATGAGATATTTTATGCTATCATTATTGAGTCTATTTCTATATTTCCTAATTGTTAATGACCCACGTGAAAAAAGACGTTCAGCAGCAACAGAAGTTGCTTGAATGCTTAAAAAATCACGAGCCATTAAAGCTAAAGTAGGGTACAAGTTTTCATTTTTCTTCCACCAATCTAAAACATCTTCGTCTGCGTCTGCACAGGGATGAGATAGGTAAAAATCAATTTCTTTTCGCCATTCTTGTGGCGATTTGCAACTTTTAGCTGTTTCTTTTTTGCATGTAAAAAACCCTCGCAAATTAAGAGTTTCGTCTTCATCAACTTCTGATTTTGATGTACATGCTACGACGTCTTGTACCAGGTCATTCAGAGTTTCCTAATTAAGTACATTATAAGTAATTTCATTTAAAATTTAAAAAAATTTAATAAATATTATTATTATTTATTGCATAATAAAAATATAATATGTAATTATAAATAAAATATAAACATAAAAAACAGAATAAATTACAATCAAAATGAAATATGAATAATTATGAAATTAAATCTTTTAAATAAATGATAATTGGATATAAATTTAAATCCTTATAATTTTTTTGAATAAATTAAAATTTAACCAAAAAATAGAAAATTATATTAATGACGACAATTTAAAAAAAGGAAAACAATATAATAATCTGTATGGTTTTACCTTCGGTTTATAATAAGTCATTTTATACATTGACTCAAATTTTTCTAATGATTCTCTAACCATTTCTCTGCCCCAAGACGATTTGTAAAACGATTCGACTTTAAATCTTGGGTCCAATATAAGCACAGCACAGTAAACCCAATTACTTTTGCTATAGTGCTTCAAAAGCTTACACAAACATGGTTCAAGCCCTTTTAACATTGTGTCATCTACCCAATTCATCTCAATATCTGACTTTCCTCGTAAATAATCAATTTCTGCCGTGATTTTATCCAAAAGCAAGTTAAAGCCAATGACAACTAACGAAAGAGTAACATATTTGTCTCCACTTAAAACTTGTGTCAATTCATTAAAATATTTCAGGAATTTGAATACTGTCATCAAAATTAGCCATTCGTTTTCCAAAATCAGGTAATCTTTTAGTTGATCGTTTAGTTCGCATAATAAATTCAATGATTTTTTCATTTTCAGAGCCGTATTAATCATAGAAAAAGTGGAATTCTACCTCGTAGAAACATCCATATTTGGAAGATACATTTTGTCCTCGATGACGTCGCAACAACTTTTTAACTTTACTTGCCATTGCTCGGAAAGTTTCAAAATTTTAAAAAGCTTTCTCAATTTTAAAAGTGGAAATTTTTCTTCAGTTTTCGAATTATTTGAATTTAGTAAATTTTCTATTTTCTCGTCTACATCGATTTCACTTTCTTCATCGTCTTCATCTTCAATAGGACCATCGTAATCATTTTCATTGTTTGCGCAATGAGAATTATCAATTTTTAAGACATTGAGCAAGTCTTGCGCTCCCAAATTCAAAATGTGCCCGTAACACTGAAAGCGTTGATCTGTTGCATCAAATTTAATAAGCTTTGATGTTTCTTTCACAAACGTTGTGTTCGCTGCTGCATTATCCAGTGTCACACCTTGAATTTTGTCATGCAAGCTACTATCAGTAACTGCTTTGGAAAAAGCTTCAGCGATATCTCGGCCCGAATGATTGCCATTTGATGGGATAAAAAAGAGGGTCAACGAATGCATTTTCCAAGAATTGTCGATGAAGTGGGCAGTTACACCAAAATACGAGCGATTCGATATAGAGGTCCAACCGTCGAGGGTATACGAAATTTTTGAACTGTTATTTTGTAAAATGTTTAAAACAATTTTTTCCATTTCTGAATATCTTGTCTTGGTCAAGGAGTGAAGTTCGTTCCGAAGAGGAAGATTAGCTTTTGGATTCAAATAGTGAAAGAGGTCTTGCGTTTCTTTATCATCAAAGAAAGAAAATGACAGATATTTCAGAGCCACCCAATCAACTAATTTTTTGTTGAAATTTCCTTGAACAAAAACCTATATGAAATGTAACATAAGCATCAAATATATAAATTCATTCTATTTAAATTCACTGATAACTTGAAAGTGTCAACTTGCAAAGAATTAATACAAAAAACGTGGATCAAAAGAAAAAATGATCAAAACTTTTAGTATCAATTTGATCCACTTTAGTATCAATTTGATACTTTTAAGAAAACTGTATTTATAAATGTTGAGTTTATTTTTTATTTCCTTTCAGAGTACAAAAGTTTAAAAAAATATCAGAACAATAAAAATTGTTTGAATATGTACGTTAAAACTTTGGAAACATAATTTTAATTCAAATTTTACTTTTAAAAAAAAATTATTTTAGTTTTTATAATATAAAACCTCTAATTTTTAGGGTTCCGTACTCGGTTCGGAACCCTATTAATATCGGTTTTTTTGAAATCGTGTACCCCCCCCTAGCGGCCACATAAATTTATCTGGAGGGCTGAAAATTAGTACACATATGTATTTTCGCGTGTGGATTACAGGAAAATTATAGCGAACTTGATTGGAATTGATTAACATAGCGTTGTCAAGGAAAAACCATGAATTTTTACGAAAAATGCCTAAAAATGACTATGTACCCCCCCCCTAGCGGCCACATCTTTTGACATAAAGAGCTCAAATTTGACACACTTACGTATTTTTACGTGAAAATTACAGGAAAATTATAGCGAACTTGATTCGGATCAATTTACATAGCGTTGTCAAGGAAAAATCAAAAATTTCGAAAAAAATAATTTATTCTCCCTAGCGCACACAATATTCAACCCAGACAGATCATATTTAGTATACAAATGTATTTTTACGGGAAAAATACAGGGGAAAAAAAGCGGTCACGATTAGAGTTGATGATTAACTTTTTATCAAGTTTTTCAAGAAAAAATGACAATTTTAGGAAAAAAATGTATTTTTCCACCAAAAACGAACAAAATTTTATTTAAAGGAAATTAAATTTATATATTTTAACGTATTTTTACGTGTAGATTACAAAAAAAATATAGCGAGCATGATTGGAGTTGATTATCATAGCGTTGTCAAGGAAAAACCATGAATTTTTACGAAAAATACCTAAAAATGAGTATGTACCCCCCCCCCTAGCGGCCACATCTTTTGACATAAAGAGCTCAAATTTGACACACTTACGTATTTTTACGTGAAAATTACAGGAAAATTATAGCGAACTTGATTCGGATTAATTTACATAGCGTTGTCAAGGAAAAATCAAAAATTTCGAAAAAAATGATTTATTCTCCCTAGCGCACACAATATTCAATCCAGACTGTTCATACTTGCTGTAAAACTCAATTTTTGCGTGAAAAATACAGGGAAAAAATGTAAGCGCGATTGGAGTTGATGATCAATTTTTATCAAATTTTTGAAGAAAAATGATAAATTTCAGAAAAAAATGTATTTTTCCGCAAAAAACGAAAAAAGTTTTTCTACAGTGATTCAAATTTATATATTTTGACGTATTTTTACGTGTAGATTACAAAAAAAATATAGCGAGGATGATTGGAGTTGATTTTTCTGGAATTAATAAACAAATTTTATTTTTTAGATAACTTTCGATTTTTCCTTGACAAGCACCCACACAGCACAACATCTTACACCAGGCCTACAGCAGGCTTATATGTAAGGTTTGTAAGGTAACATCGTAAGCCCATAGTAGACTTACAGTAAACCAAAAATGTCCGCCTTACAGTAAGCTTACATGGTAGGGTCGAGGTAAGCTTACATGGTAGGGTCGAGGTAAGCTTACACGGTAAGGTCGAGGTAAGCTTACACGGTAAGGTCGAGGTAAGCTTACATGGTTGGGTCGAGGTAAGCTTACATGGTAGGGTCGAGGTAAGCTTACACGGTAAGGTCGAGGTAAGCTTATGAGTAAAGGCTGTGGTAAGGTTATTATTAAGTTGTAAGGTTGAGGTAAGGTTGTGGTAAGCTTACAAGGTAAGGCAAGTTATATTCAAATAATAATATTAATAATAAATAAATATTCAATAAAAAAATTTTTCTTTTGCCTTATTCTATTTTGGGAACCTATCATTTCGCAGAAAGTTTTGAAAACAAATTTGGGAGGAGTAGGATTCGAACCCGGGACCGAAGTATATACCTAACAACCTAACCAACTGAGCTAAACGGGGAACTGACAATGAGAAAAGTAATCTTACTTTTAAAGTGGAACCAAGAAGATAATCAACTCCTTAAAAGCAAGATTACTTTTCTCATTGTCAGTTCCCCGTTTAGCTCAGTTGGTTAGGTTGTTAGGTATATACTTCGGTCCCGGGTTCGAATCCTACTCCTCCCAAATTTATTTTCAAAACTTTCTGCGAAATGATAGGTTCCCAAAATAGAATAAGGCAAAAGAAAAATTTTTTTATTGAATATTTATTTATTATTAATATTATTATTTGAATATAACTTGCCTTACCTTGTAAGCTTACCACAACCTTACCTCAACCTTACAACTTAATAATAACCTTACCACAGCCTTTACTCATAAGCTTACCTCGACCTTACCGTGTAAGCTTACCTCGACCCTACCATGTAAGCTTACCTCGACCCTACCATGTAAGCTTACCTCGACCCTACCATGTAAGCTTACCTCGACCTTACCGTGTAAGCTTACCTCGAC
Source organism: Leptopilina boulardi (assembly GCF_019393585.1). Lineage (NCBI taxonomy): Eukaryota > Metazoa > Arthropoda > Insecta > Hymenoptera > Figitidae > Leptopilina > Leptopilina boulardi. The sequence continues at coordinate 1,681,553 of NW_026137948.1, read as the reverse complement.
CTCACCGTGTAAGCTTACCTCGACCCTACCATGTAAGCTTACTGTAAGGCGGACATTTTAGGTTTACTGTAAGTCTACTATGGGCTTACGATGTTACCTTACAAACCTTACATGTAAGCCTGCTGTAGGCCTGGTGTAAGATGTTGTGCTGTGTGGGTAGTAATACAATTTTACTTTAATTTTTTTCTATTTCATTGAGCCGTATTGTCATTGATAACTAAAATATTTTTCGAAATTATTTTTCCATTCCTTGATTATTTATTTTCAGTTAAAAAACATGCACATTTGAAAAAATAAAATTTAGGAATATAATTGGAACCCATGTTTCTAAAGCTTCATACGGTCCTGAATGTTTACGTGATTTTGAGTAAAGGGTATTCTTGCTGCAAAGGACCACAGCACATTCGAGTCTATTGGAGTGAGACTTTAATGTACTACGAAATACATTAGATTACTCTTCAGGTGTCAAGTTACTATCAATGACCGCGACTTCACAATCGCATGGTTCGCGATACGTGTCTACTGTGTTTTCAAAATAAGAGTATTGCCGCTTCTTATTAAAAGAAAATCTTGACACTCTACATAACAAATAAATAAATTTAATTTTTTTAAGCAAAATTTTTTTTATTAATTACACTAAAATTAAATACAATAATTTTTAATTATCGGGTAGTAAATCAGTAGTTTACTGATACTACTAGGATGTTTGTGGATATTACTACTATCACAAAATTGACTCTAATTCTACGCGTATATTAAACTAGCGTTACTAATGCTGCGTTATAACTATAAAGAAATTATTACTAATATTACTAATCTTTTAAAATTAATCTCCGAAAATTAATTTCGTAAAAATTAATTAATTAAACAAATTGATTTATTTAATAAATAAATGATTATAATAAATATAAATAAATTATAAAATAATAAAAATGTTTTAAAAAATGATATTTAATTTCAATTTATAAATATTACAGTTGTTAATTTATAAAAAAAAAATTTTTTGCATTATTAACAGTTTCTTTTTGCTGTATTTTAAAGAAAATATGTAGTGATTGGAGCATACGTGACAACATCCACAGGGGTGACATTCTGTAACTTCACTTCACTTTCACTTCATTTTCAAGTAAAATTTTAACCCTCTTTTTCAACAGGATTTCATTTGAAGTAAAAAAAGAAATTTTTATTCTTTAAACTTTTTGTTTAGCAATAAACTTCAAATATTAACAAAAAAATTTTTAAAGATTGCTTTTACAAAAAAACTAATTCTTTTAACGGCTAGAGGACTTGATTTAAAAGGAAATTGGGTTGAAGTTTAATGGATCATTTTTCTCATTGTATAAATTATATTAGGAGTATTAAGAAATTTTAGATAAAAACAGAAACACACCCTAAAAAATTAAATAAAAAAAAAAAAATATATATATATATAAAATCTTTGGGATTTAAGAATATTTATGTATTTCTAGAAGGAAATTCCATGGTGCAAAAGGTTTCCCCATAACGCACAACTAATACTGATTTTTTAAACAATATATCATCGATATTTAAACAGTTTTGTAGTTTGGGATTTTTAATTGCTAAATTAGTACTTTGCCTAATTTATTAGAAATATGTGAAGGCTTCTTGATGATGCACAAAACTGGAGACAAGAATTTCTACCTCCTCATCTTCAATTACACAGGCACACAAAAAAGTAGTCTGTTTCTTGAACTAGACATACTATTCCTATAGTAGTTTGGCACGCTGAAAACGAATATGAAGTCAGACTTGCTCCATCACCGCCTGATTTTTTGTAAATTAAAAAAACCACCCTTAACCGGACTAATTCAAACTTAGTGGATAAAAAAAATAAATAGCAGATTTTTTATTAAATAGAACCTTACAACTACGTATTTTGGCTCCACTAACTCAAACACAAAGCCAGAACTGATCCAGCACCTTCTGAATTCTTTTTAAATCGAAAAAATCACCCTTAATCGGACAAATTTAAACTTAGGAGATAAAAAAATTAAATAGCAGATTTTTTTAATAAACAGAACCTTACACCTTACCTTATTTTTGCTCCACTAACTCAAAAACAAAACCAGAACTGATCTAGTACCTTCTTATTTTTTTCAACCTTAAAAAACCACTCGTCATCGGACAAACTTAAACTTGTAAGTATTACAAAAGTAGCAATTCTTTTTGGCATGATGGTTTCTTCCGTATCATAGGTACAGAAAATTTTATTTGTACTTGCTTTCGAATTTTCTCCTATCAAAATAGCTAAGTTTGAATTTGTATGATTAAGGGTGGTTTTTTTCGTTTTAAAAAAAATCTGAGGGTGCTGGATCAGTTCATATTTTATTTTTGTGTTAGTAGTGCAAAAATACGTAGGTGTAAGGTTCTGTTTATTAAAAAATCTGTTATTTAATGTTTTTATCTCCTAAGTTTGAATTTGACGATTAAGGGGGTGTTTTTTTCGATTTACAAAAAATCAGAGGGTGATGGAGCAATTCTAACTTCATATTCGTATTCATCGGGACAAAATACTATAGGAATGGTATGTCTAGTTCAAGAAACAGACAACTTTTTTTTTGTGTGCCTGTCTTATGCTTGATGAAATAATGGGAAAAACCGCTGCCAAGTTCAAGTATGAACTTTTTGTATTCATGAAATGAACACTTTGCTTCATCATGGATATCTTTTGTGATCAGTTTATGGTAACTTATTTAATATTATAATAATTTTAAAGGTTTTAAGTAGTATTTTTTGCGCGTTTGCAGAGATAGATCTTTAACATCAATAACTTCGTAATTTTTAAAATAGAAGGTCCAATAATAGATAAATTGACTCGTTTTTAAATATTATCCAAGTTGTTTATAATATTTTTAAAGTTACATAAAATTTTTTTAAGGAATAATGAAAAAATGGCAGATTGTTTAAAATTTTTCAATTTCAAAATGTTAATAACTCTGAATAAAATAATAGTAAGATATTCGCTAATTGATCAGAAGATGCATCTTCAAAAACTTTGCAAAAAAATACCTATTGTTGTCAAAACATTTTTTTTTTGTTATGAACAAAAAACTTTTTTTTCTAATTTTTAAAAATTTAATAACTATAGATAGAATAACAATAGAAGGTTCGCTTACAGCTCAAAAGATGCGTCTTAAAAAAGTCTACAAAATTAAAGAAAAATATTCATAGGTGTCCTAACATTTTTTAAAGTTAGGGGCAAAAAAACGATTTTTCAAAAATTTTTAAATGAAAAAAACATATTAGTTAATCTTTCTTGATATAGTTTAAAGTACTCTCATTATTTGTCCGACAGTGAAACCTACAATTAAAATAAAAATTTAACCCTTTAGCTCTTATAGTATTCGTGATATTTATGAAAATGTAGTGTATATGGTTAGGTCCATGCCATACCAATATATCGTCGACTTTGACCTCTTTGGTTTGGCTCAAATTTTTTTTAACATTTTATACCCTCCAAAAAAGAGCTTAATGATTTTTTTCACATTTTTTATCAAGCCTCTTACGAGAAAATCTTGTTTTTAAAACTGTTTCTATCTTTCGATTTTTTTCAAAAAATTTTCAAAAAAAACTACTTCCTTTTACAAGAATTTTAAGCCTAGTCCGATCGTGGGTAAACAATTTTTTAATATTTTCAAAAATTTTTGAAAGGACACCGCACCAAATACATGGGAAAAATACTCTCGGTTAAATTTCTTGTAACTTTGCAATTTTGCAGCTTTTGACCTCCCGAACAAAAAATGTTAATGACAAAATCCAAAAAAATGGACAGATTTTTTGTAAAATGAGGTTAAAGTGGAAAGTTCGAAGTGAGCCAGATGTAAACACTTAAAAATGAGTTGAACCCAAATAATTGAATTAACTAGTTTGAAACTTATTACACAGGGTTTTTTGGGGTCACTGATTGCGAATCCAGTGTTAGTTTTTAATAATTCAAAATGGCGGATCCAATATGGCCGACGACTTTCTTAAAAAATACATCCAATTCACTTGAAACATGTAACTTGGAGGTTTTTTGGGTCGATGAAGGCGATTCCAGAATTGGTGCAAAAGGATAGGGCAAATCCAAGTCCAACTGCATATTCCATGAGAGCAAAAGAGACAAAGAGACTATTCATCTCTTGTACTCATGGGATTTGTACTTGGACTTCTCTTTTGCACCCATTCTGGAATCGCCTTGACTAAGAATTCGATGTCAAATCATAATTTTCTCATAGCTGGGTTAAAACAAAATATTATTTTTTGATTAAATATATTCTTTCAATTCTACGAATAGAGAAATTGATTTTTTGTGAGTAGGAAGAGTTTTTTAAAAAATCGTCCGCCATATTGGATCCGCCATTTTGAATTTTTAAAAACTAACACTGGATTCGCAATCAGTGACCCCAAATACCCCTGAGTAATGACATGTGCTTTTGCGATGAACATAAAACAGTTTAAATTTTCAAAAATAATAAAACTACAATTTTTTTCTTATTTTATAAAAGCTAATTAAATTCTGAGAGAAATGACACCATGACAAAGAGAATATGTGACGCTCCACGAGAAAAGGGACCTATCGCGACAGAACAGAATTATACAGGAAAGGCGTTTAAAGTCGAACGTTCTGATTGGCTGAGACGCGCTAGCGAAAATCTACATCGTTCCTACGTCTCACGAATACAACAAGTATACTAGTAGTAATTGTGGTGGGGATGGTTTCCGTAGTACGTGCTGGAACGCGATTGACATGGTTATGTTTAAAGCTTTATTACAAAAAAAGTAATTAGAAAAATATTATTTTTGACATTTCTATTGTAACGTTTGTAATTAATGAATCTAATTAGCTCGCCGAGCCAGGGTTTTTTGATTCAAAAATAAAATAGTAACACGGTTGATTACAAACTAAAACATCTTATTTATTTACAACACTATTTACATACAACATAAAATTGTCTGACACTTTACGTTTGACGGATACCGACTGATATCAAGTTTGATTGTCTTCAATAATAGATAATGTACCGCGCTATCGGTTTCGTTACATGAAAAGAATAAGACAATATAATGGTAGTGACGAAAACTACGTTAACAATGATAATAGCGATCAGCTCGCAAGATTCGCGAAACATTTACGGATATATACAGAACAGTAAAAATTAGTTATATTGAACGGAATTACGGGTAATGATAAATAAAAGAAAATTAATCATGGTCAGTTCGAAATTCAAGAGGGTCTACTAATTATAACATTTAAGGAAAAACGCGATATCCACTCGAGACTCGATTTAACCGGCGTCCATCGGGTGTGTTGAGCCGCGGGGTCGAATCGGATTCGATACAGGTCGAGCCGCGAAATTCTGTAGGCAAGCGTTCAACCGGGGTATTTGGAACCGTTGAAAAATCTTCCGCTCGAGTGATGATCCTTTTCTCAATGGTGGTGTGAAATTTTGGTGACCCTGTATAATCACGAGTAAGACTCGTGATTAGTTATGGGTCAAATCATGCCTAAAAAATCAAAGTTGTCCCCTAGGTTTTCGATTTCGATGAAACTTTGGGAAAATGTAGTAAAATACATGCTAATGAAAAGTCCACAAGCGATTTTTAAAAATTTTGGGATTTACAGGACTTTTAAATTTTTTTTGAAATTTTGAAAAATTTGTATCTCAAAGAAAAACGAATCGATTTTAATGATTTTTTCAGGGAATACGTATTATTAGATAACAATTTAGAAAAAAAATTTACAAAAAAAAATTTTATTTGAAAAAAAAAATTAAAAATTATTGTTTAAACAAATTTTTCTTTGAAAAGCGTATCTTTAATTTATTTCTAATACTGATATTTCGATTCCTTAGGATCTCACGAGTATTTTCATAAAAAAAAATCGATGGAGACTTTTAAACTTTCTGAGATATTGAATTTTTTGTCTTTTCGCGCAGCGGCGAACTGCGCTTTCAATGCTAGTCGTTGTATGCAAGCTGCTGTTCAAAACTACTAATAGCCCGTAAATTTTAACAGAATTGAATATTTCTTCTAGGCGAATGATGATCAGTGATAAATATAAGAAAAATCGGGTTGTTTTTATTGCTTAATTATTAATTACACAGCCCCACAAAAAAAAAAAGTGTCGTGCGCGGCAGACCAGACTAGTCATTTCCCATGTATTTTGACGCGCTGAACACGAATCCGAAGTCCGTTTTGCTCCATCACGTCAGGATTTTTTTCTAACCTCCAAAAACCTGTCGGATTTTGAGAGGTAGGCTATTTTTTTAAAAAATTGATGGATTTACTTCAAAATTGGTATCTAGGGGTTTTTTGGGTCGCTGATGACGAATTTGAAGTTAGATTTTCAAAATTCAAAATGGCGGCTCCAATATGGCGGACGAATTTTGTAAAAAGTGATGGATTTACTTCAAACTTGGTATCTAGGGGTTTTTTGGGTCGCTGATTACGAATCTGAAGTTAGATTTTCAAAATTTAAAATGGCGGCTCCAATATGGCGGACGAATTTTGTAAAAATTGATAGATTTACTTCAAACTTGGTACCTAGGGGTTTTTTGGGTCGCTGATTACGAATCTGAAATTAGATTTTCAAAACTAGAAATGAAAATTCTTATATACATAAGTAAGGTATTCACGTCTTTTTATGGTAGCGCACTCTTTTGTCCTCAAAGGATTTGTGTAATGGTTTTCTTTTCAAATTGGTGCCTCCAGGTACAATATCCCTTTACAGCATCCAACAGTAGTCGGCCATCATATTTACATCCCATCTTCCTTGATACCGACGCTCAAATTCTGTCAGATCTCGATGGAATCGTTCTCCTTGTTCTTCACTGTAATCTCTCAAATTTTCAGGGAAATAATCCCGATGCGAGTCTAAGTAATGCAAATGCATTACTAATGCAATCCTAACTTACCAAAGTTTTTAAACATATCACTAACTATTTGCTCCCAATTTTCACTCTTGTGATTACCCAGAAAATTTTCGACAACTGCTTTAAAACTAAGTTATGCGGCTTTCTCCTTTTTATTCATCTTGGTGATAAATTGCTCATCTTTTAACAATTTGCGAATACGTGGTCCGTCGAAAACCCCTTCTTTTAGTTTCGCATCAGAGATTTCTGGAAACTTTTGTTCCAGGTATTTGAAACAGTTTCCTTTTTTATCTAAGGCTTTGACAAACTGTTTAATTGCTCCTAGTTTCGTGTGTAAGGGCGGAATTATCACCTTTGAAGGGTCGATATCGTCCGCCATATTGGAGCCGCCATTTTAAATTTTGAAAATCTAACTTTAGATTCGTAATCAGCGACCCAAAAAACCCCTAGATACCAAGTTTGAAGTAAATCCATCAATTTTTACAAAATTCGTCCGCCATATTGGAGCCGCCATTCTGAATTTTGAAAATCTAACTTCAAATTCGTCATCAGCAACCCAAAAAACCCCTAGATACCAATTTTGAAGTAAATCCATCAATTTTTAAAAAAAATAGCCTACCTCTCAAAATCCGACAGGTTTTTGGAGGTTAGAAAAAAATCCTGACGTGATGGAGCAAAACGGACTTCGGATTCGTGTTCAGCGCGTCAAAATACATGGGAAATGACTAGTCTGGTCTGCCGCGCACGACACTTTTTTTTGTGGGGCTGTGTTATTTATATTTTTAAATAAACAACTAACACATATTTATTGAATTCTTTAAAATTTTATTTTTTTACAAAATATAACAACAAGAACAATTGATAAACTATCCAAATGATTTAAACTTTGTTTTAAGTATAAATCCATTTTATTTACATTAAAAAATAATTGTTATAATCAATTATTTTAAACAAATTTTTTTAAATTTCATATATTTTTTTTAGAAATTTTACTGTTCTTATATAAAAATTTTTATAATTTCCCTAATCTATCAATTTACTATAAAATTGTTTGTCATGATAAAAAAATTGTTATAAATAATTTTATAAAAAATTAAATTAACTTTTGTTTCTTTTTCAAGTTTACAATATTGTTTTTCAACAATAATTGTTTTAATCCACATTTCAATTCATTAAAACGATTACAAAATTGCAACAATTATTGTTGAGAAACAATATTGTAAACTTGAAAAAGAAACAAAAGTTAATTTAATTTTTTATAAAATTATTTATAACAATTTTTTTATCATGAAAAACAATTTTACAGTAAGTTGATAGATTAGGGAAATTATTAAAATTTTTATATAAGAACAGTAAAATTTCTAAAAAAATATATGAAATTTAAAAAAATTTGTTTAAAATAATTGTTTATAACAATTATTTTTTAATGTAAATAAAATGGATTTATCCTTAAAACAAAGTTTAAATCATTTGGATAGTTTATCAATTGTTTTTGTTGTTATATTTTGTAAAAAAATAAAATTTTAAAGAATTCAATAAATATGTGTTAGTTGTTTATTTAAAAATACAAATAATTAATAATTAAGCAATAACAACAACCCGATTTCTCTTATATTTATCACTGATCATCATTAGCCAAGAGGAAATATTCAATTCTGTTAAGATTTACGGGCTATTAGTAGTTTTGAACAGCAGCTTGCATACAACGACTAGCATTGAAAGCACAGTTCGCCGCTGCGCGAAAAGACAAAAAATTCAATATCTCAGAAAGTTTAAAAGTCTCCATCGATTTTTTTTTATGAAAATACTCGTGAGATCCTAAGGAATCGAAATATCAATATTAGAAAAAAATTAAAGATACGCTTTTCAAAGAAAAATTTGTTTAAACAATAATTTTTAATTTTTTTTTTCAAATAAAATTTTTTTTTGTAAATTTTTTTTCTAAATTGTTATCTAATAATACGTATTCCCTCAAAAAATCATTAAAATCGATTCGTTTTTCTTTGAGATACAAATTTTTCAAAATTTCAAAAAAAATTTTAAAAGTCCTGTAAATCCCAAAATTTTAAAAATTTTCAAAAATCGCTTGTGTACTTTTCATTAGCATGTATTTCACTACATTTTTCCAAAGTTTCATCAAAATCGAAAACCTAGGGGACAACTTTGATTTTTTAGGCATGATTTGACCCTTATACAAAGAGTAAAACTCTAAGTATATCTGAAAACCTGTTTTAAAGAACGAAAAGCATTCCACGTTTGAATTCTATGTGTTCGAGTAAAAGTCGACATACATAATTTATTAGAGTAAAACTTTAGGTTATTTGATCCATGCACTGGGGCCTTTGTCCACCGTCCGTGCCTTTGCCTGGGTCTTTCGCCTAGGTCTCGCGTTCTATAGTTTGCGTGCGCACGCCTGTCAGCTGAATCGTATTTTGTTATGCAATTAAAATTATTTAAAACAATCCATTTAAACATTCTACCCTAACGTATGCAAACCGTGAAAGTTGGCTTATAAAAACTCAAAAAATTAAAGTTCAATTCTGCAACAAAGTGTCCTATGGATATCAAAAGGATCTCTTAAGGATATCCATAAAATCGGCGGTTTGGATATCTTTTGGATATCCACAGGATATCTTCTGGATATCTCTACAGACTTTCATAAATGTCCTCTAGATATCCCATAGATATCGTCAGGATATCCCACAGATATCATCAGGATATCCCATAGATATCGTCAGGACATCCCACAGATATTTTCAGGATATTCTCAGTATATCTTCTGGATGTCAAGAAGATATTCTCAGGATACTGTTTTTAAAGTCATTATGAGACTACGAGTGAGAATATTCTGTGAATTAAATTTTATATAAATAAAATAAAATGCAACTTGTTTTTCGAGAAAGTTGTTTAATTTGAAAAATTATTAACTAATTTTTTTCTCATTCGTGATTCATTCCTTTATTCATATGCTTAATATTGTCAGAAAATAAATTGGCTTTAAACAATATAAATTCTTCTCCGCAAATAACGAATAACTATTAATATTAATTATACATTAAGTGCATGAGTTTATTTAAAAACTTTGAAAAATGCGTTTCAAATCTTCATTTAAAATAAATTAGAAGCTCATAAGATTTTTGTTTTTATTATATTATTATTCATTATATTAGCTTAACAATTTTAACCTTTATAAATATATGTTGAGATATTAAATATCCCGTGAATATCCTAAGAATATCCCACGGACATCCTGAGGATATCCTGCGATATAATATCCAATAGATATTTTGCGGATGTCTTAGGGATGTCCTGTTGATGTCCCACAGACCGGCGGTTTGGATATCCTATGGTTATCCCAAGATATCCTGGGGACCATTCTAGGATATCGACCATTGATATGGATATCCTATGGATATACTTTTGTTATGAGGGTGTACATAAATTGTTTTAAATAATTTGAATCGCATAAAAAAATACGATTCCAATGAGCCCAAGAACGTTTAAAAATATTAATTTTTGCTAGAGAAATAAAAAGAATAGTAAAAACATAGAAAATTGGGTTTTTCTTAGATATCTAATTGAAAAATTAACATATTCTCTTTGTCAAGAGAATTTCCTTCAGAATTTTATTACACTGAAAAAAAGAGGGCGCATCGCGTTACTTTTTCGAGTCTTGGAGCGCGACTCAGCTTTGAGGACTACTTTGCGACTTTGAAAGTGTGCTGTCGGCTTTTCTGGGGAGCGTAGCACGCCCCAGATTGAGGTGTACAAGTTTGGGGTGCATTGCGCGCCCCAGAAAAGCCTGCACCACACTTTCAAAGTCGAACAGTAGTCCTCAAAGCTTAGTCGCGCTCCAAGACTCGAAAAAGTAAGGCAATACGCCCTCTTTTTTCAGTGTAGATTTAAAAAAATAAATAGAAAAAAATTTTAGTTTTAATATTTTTGAAGATTTAAACTGTTTTATTTTTGTTGAAAAAGCAGAGGTCACACAATTACCGTCTGTTCCAGAAACAAACCTGATAAATAAATATTTTATTTTTATCTACCAAAAACTGAATCAATATATTTCGGCGAAACTTTACAGGGAACCGTTTGTACATAATAATTCATATCCACATTATAATATATATTTCCCCAAAAAACCCGTGAGGTTCAAGTTTCAAGCTAATCGGATCAATTTTTAAAATATCCGCTATATTAGATCCACCATTTTTAATTTAAAAAATCTAGTCAATTCTTGTTTAATTTAAATTTCTGAATGTAAATTCGCAGTCACAATTTTAAACCTAGATCTCGTTTTTTCATTACGGCACAAAATAAACTAAAAAAATTTGTTTTTTTAAAAGATGGAAAAAAACAAGTTAACTTTTGAATTTTGACTTCGGATTCAGATTCATCTTCCCAAAGAATTTACTTTTGAGTTGGCCGGACAAAAAATTTTTTTGCAGGACTGTGTAAAATATGATTTTTCTCAGTTAAGTGTGTCACAACGCTTTAATTTGTCATAATAATGAAAACTTTAAAATACGTCTCATGTGTTTCGTGTATTAAAAGTGTGTTTTACCTTTATTAAGCACTAATCCAGCTAATAATCCGCGACCTCTGAATTCTAAAACCTGAAATTTGGGTATTTTTTGCAATTCTTCTTTAATAATAGCACCCATTTTTTCAGCATTATCTGCAAGATTTTCTTCTTCCAATATCCTTACAGCTTCGATTGATATCCTTTGACCTAATGGACTTCCACCAAAAGTACTTCCATGTGTACCAGCCTCAAGTAATAACATTATCTAAAAAAGTATCATTATTTTATTAACGATCTATTTTTTATATATCGTAAATGAGAAAGTGTATATACACGGAGAAAAAAAAGAAAACGGTTTAACCCGCAGGTAAAGCAGTTACTTTAAACTGAGCCGTTGTTACTGAGGGAGTGACTGGTTTTATTTTTTGAAGCACACGGATGCGCTTTGGTAAAAAGTAAACGGTACTGGTGTGCAATTTTGTAATTTCACTTTGACATTCGATTTCATATTGACTTTGATTTTCACTTTGACTTGAGAATTTATGAAACTACTATATGGGCAAATATCTAAAACATTTAACCTTTAGGTGTCTCATGTTTATCAAATAATTACGCAATATACGTTAAGAATTTGATAAAAACTATTATTGCTCCATTTAAAGCATGTTTTAAAGAATTGAAATATGTTAGTTTTAGAAATATCAATTTACGTTTTTTAAATTAAACTTTTTTTTCAACGTTGAAAAGTAAACAAACCACGAGCATTCTTTTAGGCATTTTTTCAAACATAAATTAATTTTATAAGTTGTCACATGATAATAGAATGAATTGTCGAATACATGAGTTTAAATGAATATCTGAGGGTAATTTTGAGAGCAATTAGAGAATAATACGCATTCGCAAAATAAAAATATTTATTTTTTAAACGTTCCCTTAGTCTCGAGTCAGGACCGTAACGGCAAATGTATTTCTAAATATTTCAAGAGTAGCGAATTATAATCAAATAAAAAATACGTAGAATGAAAGCTTATGACTTACTGAAACTGTGGCCAGTTGAAAATAAAGTGTATACTTAACTCATGTTGAAATTATTGAAGAATATTGAATTTAAATTGACAGTGAACAGGGATAAGGGCGCACTCACACCTTTTGGCTGCCTGCCTGCCTGCAGGAGTTGTCATGGCAACGTGAAGGAGTAACAGAGATAGTAAATTCAAATTTGAATTTTCTCTCTGTGTTACTCCTACACGTTGCCATGACAACTCCTGCAAGCAGGCAGGCAGGCAGCCAAAAAGGTGTGAGTGCGCCATAAGTCAGGACCGTAACGGTCTTTGTACAACTGAACGAAGCTTAAAAAAGATCAAACTTAAAAGCTCATTTAATGAATGATTTTCTTTACATATAGGGGAAAGCACGCTTTAAAATTTTCAGTATTTTTTTTTTACTACAAGGAGGTATTTGTAAAAATGTCAGTACCGAAACAGCCAGAACCGTAACGACTAATTTTTTAATCGCAAATTTTTCTGGTTTGAAGTTGGCAATTGGATAAATAGGTTAGCTCACTTTGAACTTTGACAGCTTTAATTTAAAAACATCAACATGGTAATGTGTTTTTGAAATTAAGAAGTTAAAAATTAATAATGCGGAAAAAATGGAAATGTTGAATAAAAAAGACGAATAAGTGAGAGAAAAAAGAAGGAAAGAAAAAGAAAAAAAAGGAAAAAAGCGGAATATTTGAGAAATTTGCGTCAACAAAAGAAGCTTCAAAGGTTATTTTGAAAAAAATTTAATATACTTCCGTAATTTTTTAAATAAGAATCATTCAAATTATTTGAAAATTACATTATATTTATTAGTTACGAATTATAAATCATAAGTAAAAAAATTAATGTTTTCAATTTTTTTCGTAGTAAAAATATGTCAAACTTAACTACATCTTGCGATGAAAAATGTCCAGAACCAGCAAAGGTTTTAAATACAGAGGAAGAACTCTTACTAAATCTTGATAGGTATTATACATATAATTTACTTTTCCTTATTGCAAAATTCTAAAAGCGTTATTATTAAAAGGTTAGATGTTGAAGTGATAAATATATTTTTAGACAAATTGATTTTCTGCCTGATTCCAAAACTTCCTGTGACCCCAATCCTACAACTTCTATCCAGTTTCCCAAATCGGTGAAGGAAAGAGTAGATAAGCATAGAGAAAAAATTAAACAAAATCCCGATCTATTTTCAAAATATAAAGAAAATGAGCGATTGAAAAGTGAAAGAAGACGTTTAAATGGAAAATTAAAGAAACTATCTCAGTTAAATCCAGCTCAGCAAATTGAAGCTCCAAAAAGAAATAAAGAATATAAAAGAAAAGAGCGATTGAAGAAAAGGCTTGATCCTGTTGTTGATGTAATGCAAACAAATAGGCGAAAAACATCACAACGTGGTAAATTAATTCTGCAATTGGAAAATAAACTTATAGATCAGAAGAAAATAGCAAATCGTTGGAAAAAAAATTTTATAAAGTCAATAAAGAAAAAAAAATGACACAAGAAGAAAAAAATGTTGAAAAAATTGTGGAAGATGGAAAAGATGCAATTAAGAAAAGACTGATTTTTTGTAAAGCATTAACTTCTTAATTGGAACAACGTAAAAATCAATTAAAATCTGAACGCGATAAATCTCTGTTTAAGCAAATAGTTGCAGGAAAAATTATCAAAAAGTATCGGGTTATGAGTCAAGCATCAAGTTTTGTAAGCATGTATACTCAGCGCAAAAATATGAAAGCTTCCAACAAACTTCTTTTAAAATGAAATAATAAACTGAAAGAATCTGCGCGTTTAACAATGAAAAATTCTGTTGAGACATTTTTAACTAATGATAAAAATTCAATTCCTGCTCCTGGTGCAAAAGATAATATCACGAAAAATGGTAAAACAATGAGAATACGCTATCTAGCTGACACCTTGGATAATTTGTACGAAACTTATAAAAGTGAGTCAGTCATCAAAGTTTCTCGTGCCTCATTTTATCGTTTTAAACCGTTTTAGATACTGAAACCCAAATCATCATGTTTTAACAGTTGCCAATGTGAAGCTCACACGAATTTTGAATTACTCTTACTAGCGCTTTTCAACAAAAAAATTATCCCAACCAAAAACGTGAAAGATTTCATGAAATTAAGGTCATGCTCAATCGAAAATAAAGATTGTATGTACAGAACATGTGAAAAATGTTCAAATAAAATAATTACTGAACCTGAAAATAAGTTGGAATCTTGTAGTTACTATGAATGAAAAAAAAATTACTGAAAGTCAGGTGGGAGCCAAAGGTCTTACATACATTGTGAAGAAAACGAAAAAAATTGAAGTAAATTCAACAATTGCCGGTGTTATAAAGGAAATTATTTCGCGAATAAACTCCTTTTTTCGACATGCTTACGATTACATGCATCAGTATAAAACATTTAAAGCACTCAGAGAAAATTTACTACCAAACGAAGTGTACGTTGTTATCGATTTTTCAGAAAATTATGAAAAAAAATGTTCGAAACAAGTTCAAGCTGCTCATTTCGGTGCATCAAAAGATCAAATAGCTATACACACAGGTAGTTTTTTTTATAGAGATACAGTAACAGATAAAATCGAATGTATATCGATTGGTTCTGTTTCTGATAAATGTTTGCGTCATGATTGTTCAGCGATTTGGGCACACATGCAACCAGTCTTGAATCTTATGAAAATCCATGTTCCAGATTTACATACGGTGCACTTTCAGAGTGATGGTCCTTATGCTCAGTATAAGAATAAGTCAAATTTCTTTTCAATGACTTATTATTTTCACGAAATGGGTTTGTCTCATGCGACATGGAATTTTTCAACTGCAGGTCATAAGAAAAGTTATGCTGATGGAATTGGGGGATCAATTAAAAATCAGTGTAATAGAGCCGTAAACTGTGGAAAAGATATAACATCTGCTCAAGATATGATCAACATTGTCACCTCTTCCAAGGATGCAAAAGTTAAAATGTTTTCCATATCCAGGAAAGAAATCGAAGACATGGATCTGATAATTCCCAAAAATCTGCTCTACTGAAAATTCTCATGTAGGATCTTATATAGGATCTCCTATGTGAAATCCTACAATTTTTCTGGTCCCATTTTTTCCTTCAATTTCTTATGTCAATTTCCTTCGTGTTTTCTCATTAAAAAACATACTAAAAATGATTGCTCAATCCTTAACCAGAAATTTTCCTATATCAAATCTTTTTTCGATTCTTGAATAAAAAATTATTACAAAAAATCTCCCATAAAATCATATTAAAAATCCTCACGTGGCACAGTGGCCGATTTCCCGAAAAACCTGGCCAAAAGTCAAAAATTTTTTTTTAGAAATTTATACTTTTTATTGTTGAATATTATAAAGGAGGGTTCACTGCATAATTTTGCGAAAAAAAATTACACTTTTTTTATCACCAATTTATTATGTGAACAAGTAAAAGTGATCTTTGCCAGAGATTTACTCAGAACGTTTCATAACTATAAATTTTCGTCACAGTTAAAATAGTAAAAATATACTAATATACAGCAGATTTTTGAATATCTTTTTTTGGGAATTATTAACAAAGGTGTATGAAATATGTTGAATGTACTTATCATCACATTTAAAACGTACAGTTTTTAAAAAATGACATTAAACATCGCTATTCATGGCTACGATTTTTGTATTGTTTTATCAACGTAAATCATGAAAATAGTTGTGAAATCCACCGATATCCGCGCTCTACCTGGTATTATCATAAACTAGAATATATTTTTGATTCATTTTAATTGAAATCAGCTGCCCCAAGCTGCCCCTGCAGTTTTGGTATCACTTTTTATTTCACCCAGCGTGGTTTACCGACAGCGCGTTGCACCGGCCGGCCGTGCAACTGAACGTGAAAGACTGACTTTTTCTTCATTCGCATTCGCTTTAAACTAAAATTTAAGCACTGTCTGTAATTTAAAAAAAATAAACTCTAACACATATACGCAATTTTATAATACCAGCAAATATTTTGGATCCGCCATATTGAATTTGATAAAACAAATGTAAAATTTGATTTCAAAAACCCAGTAAACGTAAGCATACTAAGTTTGGTTAAAATCGTACCATTTTTTAATTTTTAGCAAAGTTTTTTAAAATCTAAACGGCCATTTTGGATCCGCCATTTTGAATTTGACACAACCAATGTAAAATTTGAATTCAGAAGCCCAAAAAACATGGGTATACCAATTTTGATTGAAATCGTATCATTTTTCGATTTTCAGCAAAGTTTTTTAAAATCTAAACGGCCATTTTGGATCCGTCATTTTGAATTTGACACAACCAATGTAAAATTTGAATTCAGAAGGGCAAAAAACATGGGTATACCAATTTTTGTTGAAATCGTATCATTTTTCGATTTTTGGCCAGGTTTTTCGGGAAATCGGCCACTGTGCGTGGGATCATATATATGATTGACTTGAACATAAGAAATCATATAGGATTTCATGTAGATTCTGAAATATCTATATCTAAGATTTCACATAGAATTATATAAAGGAAGCAATATAGGATTTCATATAGGAATTTTCAGTTGACAGACGGCAATTTATAAAAGTTAAAAATTATTTAATTAAAAACCAAATAATATTACTGCAATTCATCTGAAAAGAAAAAAAATTGTGCTTTGCAATACACCTTCTGAGTTAGAGTCTCATCTTTTATAGTATTCAAGACTGATCTCAACTGTGAGAAAAAAAATTAACACCACCTGGCGGCGTAAGAGTGGAACTATGATGATCTACATCTATATTAGAATTTCCCATATAATTTCGTATATTATTTCCTACATAATTTCTCATATAATTTCCAACTTGGTATCTTAGATGGACAAATAAAACAGTGAAATCCACACATGAAATCCCACATAAATTCCTATATGATTAATTCTTACATGAGATCCTATGTAGGATCCTATATAGGATTTTATGTAGGATCCTATATAAGATCATACACAAGATATTACATGGATTTTTATATATATTCCTGTATGGTGAATTCTTACATGAGATCCTATATAGGATTTTATGTAAAATCTTATGTATGATCTTATATAGGATCCTACATAAAATCCTATATAGGATCTCATGTAAGAATGTGTGGATTTCACTGTTTTATTTGTCCATCTAAGATACCAAGTTGGTAATTATATGAGAAATTATGTAGGAAATAATATACGAAATTATATGGGAAATTCTAACTCAGAAGGTGTATTGCAAAGCACAATTTTTTTTCTTTTCAGATGAATTGCAGTAATATTATTTGATTTTTAATTAAATAATTTTTAACTTTTATAAATTGCCGTCTGCCAACTAAAAATTCCTATATGAAATCATATATTGCTTCCTTTATATAATTCTATGTGAAATCTTAGATATAGATATTTCAGAATCTACATGAAATCCTATATGATTTCTTATGTTCAAATCAATCATATATATGATCCCACGTGAGGATTTTTAATATGATTTCATGGCAGATTTTTTGTAATAATTTTTTATTCAAGAATCGAAAAAAGATTTGATGTATGATTTGATATAGGAAAATTTCTGGTTAAGGATTGAGCAATGATTTTTAGTATGTTTTTTAATGAGAAAACACGAAGGAAATTGACATAAGAAATTAAAGGAAAAAATGGGACCAGAAAAATTGTAGGATTTCACATAGGAATTTATATAATTTATTACTTAAGAATACGTTTATAAGAATTTACATCGAATCCCACTTCAAATCATGTCTCAATTTCCTATATGGTTTTTCATAAGATCCTATATAGTTTCTTACATCTCACATAGGATTTTATGTGGATTTTAATATATGAATTTATGTGAAATCCTATATAAGATCCTACATGAGAATTTTCAGTAGGGTGACACCGGTACCACACACAAAATTTATTTATCAGATTATTTGGAGGAAAGAAAATCTGAACACTATTTATTTGAATAGTTTGTCTTGTACTCTTTGTGTACATTGTCCGCCTTGTACTCATTTTAGCTTGAGCACGAATAACTTCACTTTTCAATTGGTGAACTCAAATTCATCAGAAAATTCATCAAATGTTTTGAATGAAGACAATGCCGCGCAATGTCAAAACTCTTCTTCATCTTCACAATGGGATGATGAGATACACAACTCTGATTGGATAGCTGTTTCAATTAATGAAACTTGGGTCTTAGGAATTGTGAAAAAAATATCAGACGAAAAACTACTTGTTGATTGTATAAATAGGATCGGTATGAAATTGAAATGGCCAAAAAAATCAAAAATATTATGGATCGATAAAGTGAATTTCATCTGCAAAATTTCCAATCCTTCAGTAACAGAAACAAACAAAATCAAAAATACTTTCGCGTTGAATGACGATCAACATGAGAGTATTACTGCCCTTTTTAGGAAAATGAGTCGAGACAAAAAAGTTGTTGAATAAAAGAAGTATCATTGAATTTTGTAAAGTTAATATTCGCATGGTTACTTAATTTATACCTTTTATAATTTATTTTCACTACAAAAAATGTAGATATGTACATATTTATGTTACTATATTTTAAAAATTATTAATAATAATATTGTTGCAGAATTGTAATTTGATTTAGTTACTCTTTTTATTCAAAATTAATATATATTTTGTAATTTCTCATTTTTAAAAAATTAATTTTTTTAAATGTAAAATGCAAAGAATATTTAAAAATAGATAATAAGTATAAATAGGTATGTTAAAAGAGGAAAAAATAAATCGAACCTAAAAATTCAAATCTAAAATAATCAAAAATAAAGAAAACAATTGATATTCTAACCTGTATAAAATCGTCTTTTTTTAAAAAAAAGTAAAAACATATAAAACCTTCAAAATATTAAATTTTCAACTGTAAAATCTGATTCTAAATATTAATCTTAACTTATATACAAGTTTATATTGATGTGCTACTAAATTCTTTTCTCTTTATTTTTCGAAGTCAAAAGTTAACAGTTCCAGAGATTTGCCCATATTACGTGGATATTACGTAAAAAAATTAGGACCCAAGTAGCACGATATATCAACCAGATGTCACGGTGATATCACCGAGGAATGTCACCGTGACATCAGGAAAATGTCAAAATGTCCGCCTTACGGTGATATCACACGGTGACATCGAGATGATATCATGGTGACATCAAGGTGATATCATGGTGATATCACCGTGAAATCATGTAGATATTTTACAGAGATTTAAAATTTTTAAAAAATTATTATTTTTTTATTATTTTTATTATTTTTTTTATTTATTATTATTTTTTAAATTATTAAAAATTTTAAGTCCCTGTAAAATATCAACATGATATCACGGTGATATCACCTTGATATCACCATGATATTACCTCGATGTCACCGTGTGATATCACCGTAAGGCGGACATTTTGACATTTTCCTGATGTCACGGTGACATTCCTCGGTGATATCACCGTGACATCTGGTTGATATATCGTGCTACTTGGGGATATCCCTAAGATGTTCTTAAGGTATCAAAAGAATATACGATTGTTAAAGATTCGGAATTTCTCATCGACGCCTACAGAGTAAACGTCTTAGATACCGAGTCATTAATTTTCTTTTAATGTAAGTTTTTTAATGCAAAAAATGCTATTTTGTGTTTCTTTATACAATTTCACAATTGTTCTAAGCACATCAAATTTAGACAAAAAACGTATGAAAACGCTGCATCGTAAAAATTTTGATATGTTTTTTGTATTAATTTGATATGTTAGAAAAACTGTTTTATAAACTAGAAAGCAATCAATGATTATTAAAATTTCTTGAATGTGAGTATTTTTCGTGTGGATTACAGTGGACATAAAATAACATAAAAACATTAAGGGCAAGTCCAACATGTGAAATGTAAACAAACATGAAATGTAAACAAACCATGCACATTTTTTCGCACCTCTCATTTGCGTAAAAAATAAAAATTTGTCGTTTTCATTATGAAAATGGTAAATTAATGTATTAAAGTTGGTTACTATACTTTATTTAACTAATTATATGAAAAAATAAGTACAATTATAATGAAATGAAAAGTGCACTGAATTAGCAATTTTTTCAAGGTTTCGAAAAAAAACCATTTGAGTATATCTGAGGCACGGACGTTGAGCGCCTAGGTGGGAGAAGAATGTTGAGCCATTGGACGGTCACATCTTGGAAAGGGTAAAATTCTGAAATTTTACCCCTTCTCTCACTTTCTCCCACCTAGGTCCTCAACGTCCGTGCCTCAGATATACTCGAATGCCTAAATTTTTCGTAACCTTGAAAAAATTCATATTTCAGTGTACTTTTTATTTCATTATAATTATACTTATTTGTTCACATAATTAGTTCAATAAAGTATAGTTACCTAGTCTAATATATAAATTTACCATTTTCACAAAGAAAACGACAAATTTTTATTTTCTACGCAAATGAGAAGTGCGAAAAAATGTAAGAAAATTGGTAATTCAATGAACTTTTCATTTTATAATAATTATACTTATTTGTTCAGAAAAGTTGTTAAAAGAAGTATAGTAAACTAATACAATATATCAATTTACCATTTTCACAAAGAAAATAACAAATTTTTATTTTCTACGCAAATGAGAAGTGCGAAAAAATGTAAGAAAATTGGTAATTCAATGAACTTTTCATTTTATAATAATTATATTTATTTGTTCAGAAAAGTTGTTAAAAGAAGTATAGTAACCTAATACAATATATCAATTTACCATTTTCACAAAGAAAATAACAAATTTTTATTTTCTTTTCAAATGAGAACTGCGAAAAACTGTTCAAAATCTAAACAAATCATACCCATTTTTTCGCAGTTCTCATTTGAATAGAAAATAAAAATTTGTAACTTTCTTTGTGAAAATGGTAAATTGATATATTGTATTAGGTTACTATACTTCTTTTAACAACTTTTCTGAACAAATAAGTATAATTATAATAAAATGAAAAGTACACTGAATTACCAATTTTCTCATTTTTTTCGCACTTCTCATTTGGGTAGAAAATAAAAATTTGTCGTTTTCTTTGTGAAAATGGTAAATTTATATATTAGACTAGGTAACTATACTTTATTGAACTAATTATGTGAACAAATAAGTATAATTATAATGAAATAAAAAGTACACTGAAATATGAATTTTTTCAAGGTTACGAAAAATTTAGGCATTCGAGTATATCTGAGGCACGGACGTTGAGGACCTAGGTGGGAGAAAGTGTGAAAAGGGGTAAAATTTCAGAATTTTACCCTTTCCAAGATGTGACCGTCCAATGGCTCAACATTCTTCTCCCACCTAAGCGCTCAACGTCCGTGCCTCAGATATACTCAAATGGTTTTTTTTTCGAAACCTTGAAAAAATTGCTAATTAAGTGCACTTTTCATTTCATTATAATTGTACTTATTTTTTCATATAATTAGTTAAATAAAGTATAGTAACCAACTTTAATACATTAATTTACCATTTTCATATAGAAAACGACAAATTTTTAATTTCTACGCAAATGAGAGGTGCGAAAAAATGTGCATGGTTTGTTTACATTTCATGTTTGTTTACATTTCACATGTTGGACTTGCCCTTAAGAGACGGAAATAGTGTTTGTTTGTTGTTTACTTTCTTCAAATAATTTAAAGTATATAATCTATTTGAAAATAATTAACAAATAAATACACTTATTTTACTTATGATTTATTTTTTAATAATTCTATACATGCTGGAAAATATTATTTTTAAGAAATGATTATTTTTAGGTAATGACAAAAAATCTTCTACTTTGTCGAAATCATTCCCTCTTCAATATCATCTTCATTCACAACTTCGTCATCTAATTCTTCGTTTAGAAGATTTATTTGACATCGCTTATCTACTTTGTATGGTTTGTGAATATTTTATATTAAATAGCAAGAATTGTAAACATGCGTTGTGCTCTACAAAATATTCGCAAACAATACAATGTAGATGAGCGATTTCAAACAAATCTTCAGAACGAAGAATTAGATAAAGAAGTGGTGAATGAAGATAAAATTGAAGAGGGAAGAATTGTAAGGCAAAATATAATAAATACTTATTTTACAAATATTTAAAATATTAAATTTGTTCATTATTTAATCTTTAGTTTTTCAACGTAAAAAGAGTGATTAATATACTTAGTTTCATTTAAATAAAATATTAATTAGTCTAAAAATCTATCTGGATTTCACTGTTTTTATTAAGTTTTAAAAAAAGTACCAAAGTTAAAAACTTTTCATCCTTTACTAATTTAACGACGAACAGAATGATTTCGACAAAGTAGAAGATTTTCTGTCTATACATAGAAATTACCATTTTTTAAAAATAATATTTTCCAGCATGTATAGAATCATTAAAAAATGAATCACAAGAAAAATAAGTGTATTTATTTTTTAATTATTTTCAAATAGATCATTTACTTAAAATTATTAGAAGAAAGCAACAACACTTACCAATTGAAAGCTAAAATAATTCCGCATCCAACGAGTCCTATATGAACTATTTTGGATAAGAGAGATTCTTTTTCAAGCGCCCCAGCCCAAAAAGTCAATGATCTGGGATTGGCTTCATACTTTGGTAAATTGTTGTCCTATATTGACAAATTGAAATTTAAGGGTAACATTGTCATTTTCAAATCCGTATAACTATGATAAAAGTTAATGGATTTTAATTTATCTATAATGAATTTTAATGCATTTTTCACGTACTTTTCAAAAATGTATACGAAATTAAAAAAAAAATTTTCACCCCTTTTTCCAAAATCAACCCTTATTTTTCGATTTTCACCCCTTCGGGTATTTTTTTTTAATTTTTATTGGAAAGCTGTGGTTTTTTCCTATGAGCTATGTAAATATGAAAGTGGGACAACAATAATTTTGTGAGAAACATAATATTAAAGTAGGCGGTGCACCCGCGCTATCGACGCAAAGATGAGTACCCATCGTTGTATGTACCTATATTATTCCTGTTTACATCAGTAACAGCTCTCTGCATTCTACAGGATTGAGACTGTCTATCAAATGAACAAAAATTATTTTCAATTTAATAAAAGGGTGTTTTATTCCTTTTTAAATTTTTTATTACATTTTTGTGTCTGTTTTTGGTGAGAAATTCGTGAAGGAAATTTTTAAGTTTTTTTTTGTAAAATAATCACATTCCGCAAAGCCATCGATAATTTTTAAAATTAATTAATAAAATGATTAATATGTTAACAATAATAATAATTATTATTATAATTTATTATAATTATAATTATTATAATAATTATTATTAATTTTATCATTTATAATATTATGTAACCGAGTCTTGGAAAACGACCTATCGACCAAAATCAACTTTTCGAGAAAAACGCGTTTAAAGTTTTACTACTAATTGAAATAGATTTCTTGAAACATTATATATTTCAAAGGACCTAGATAAGTGTTCCTTATGTATTTTTTATGCTGAACACGATTTTTATGGTTAAATAATTTTTTTAATACCAGTGTTATTGTTATAAACAATTTGTTTTGCAAAAGTAAAAATATGAAATTTTAAAATTTAATTTAAACTTTTTGCTGAAATTGACTGAAATTTTCTATGCACATTCAGAACTAACAACCGCACAATAATCCATGGTAATTTTTTACCATCCATGGTAATTTTTTACCTACAGAACCACAGCTTTCCAATGAAAATTAAAAAAAAATACCCGAAGGGGTGGAAATCGAAAAATAAGGGTTGATTTTGAAAAAAAGGGTGAAATTTTTTTTTTTTTAATTTCGTATACATTTTTGAAAAGTACGTGAAAAATGCATTAAAATTCATTATAGATAAATTAAAATCCATTAACTTTTATCATAGTTATATGGATTTGAAAATGACAATGTTACCCTTAAAGTCAAAATTTCAACCCCCTCTACTTTCTACAAATATTTTTTTAATGAGTTTATATTTTAGGGATTTATTACTATAATATAGGACAACAATTTACCAAAGTATGAAGCCAATCCCAGAACATTGACTTTTTGGGCTGGGGCGATTGAAAAAGAATCTCTCGTAAGTAGATTGTTAATAAACAATTGCAATGTTAACTTATTGTTTATTAACAATCTACTTATCCAAAATACTTCATGTAGGGCTCGTTGGATGCGGAATTACCTTAACTTTCAATTGGTCAGTTCAGATATACGGTAACTTTATTTGTTTGTAAAATATTTCATTTTTTACTAATGACAAGCATCCAAAAGCCCTATATGAAGTATTTTAGTTCAATTTTAGTAAAATAACAATAAAAAATGATATATATTACAAACAAATAAAGTTACCGTATATCTGAACTGACCAATTGAAAGTTAAGGTAATTCAGCATCCAACGAGCCCTATATGAAGTATTTTGTATAAGTAGATTGTTAATAAACAATTGTAATGTTAACTAATTGTTTATTAACAATCTACTTATCTAAAATACTTCACATAGGGCTCAATGGATGCGGAATTACGTTAACTTTCAATTGCTAATTTCAGAATTACGGTAACTTTCTTTTTTTGTAAAATATTCATTTGGTCATAAACATTAATTAATTAATTAATTAATTAATATCTCGAAAACAAAAAAACGTCATTCTAATTTTTTTGGTATTAAAAGTATATATCTTCAGCTTTATTTTGAGGGTAAAAAAGAGAAAAAAGTGCCTTTTTGAAAGAAAGATTCAAAAATATTTTTAATTTTAAAAAAAGAGGTAAATTTTAAATATTTGAAAACAAATTTTCACCATTCGAAAGAGCACAAAAAAACCTTTCGAAAACATGTAGGTCAAAATTTTTTTCACTCATATAGAAGTTACGATTTTTTAAAAATTCCAGTGTTCACTTTTGACAAAAAACTTAAACCCCCTCCACCTTCTACAGTTGTGCATAAAACTTAATAATAATTTGTGGGTAAAGTACTTACCCATAGTACTAAAGTTTGTGCAAATTTCAGCCCAATCCGGAAACCTTTAATTTTAAAGTTGGATCACTTCAGGAATTTTGCCTCATATATGGGGTAAAATTCCTGTAGCGAACTAAGTGAAAGAAAAGTTGATCAGATCAAGCTGCAACTTGCACATAGTTTAGCTCTAAGGGTGAGTAATTTAACCACGAAGTATTGTTAGGTTTTTTCAAAAACTGTCGGAGAGGGAGGGGGTTGAATTTTTTTGAAAAATTTAAACAATGAATTTTTGAAGACTAGTAACTTTTAGACGGAAAGAAGAAAAACAATTTGTCCTAAATGTTTTCGAAAGGTTTTTTCTGCTCTTTCGAACGGTGCAAAAAACTTTTTAAAAATTCAAATTTTGACCCTTTTTTGAAAATTAAACTTTTTTTTAATTTGTTTTTAAGTTCGGTCTTTGTATTTTTTGTATTTATTTTTTTTAAAGCTAAAAATGTGTATTTTCACCACAAAAAATATTGAGATGTCCTTTTTTGTCATTTTCGAGATATTAATTAATTAATTAATTAATTAATTTAATAAAAAATAAAATATTTTACAAATAAATAAAGTCATTGCAATCCTGAAGGTACAAATTGAAAGCTGACGTAATTCCGCATCTAACGAGCCCTATATGGACTACTTTGGATTGGAGGATTTTTTATAAACAATTGCCATGTTAGCCAATTGTATATTAACCATCCACTAACCCAAAGTACTTCATATAGTGCTCGTTGGATGCGGAATTTTTTCAACTTTCATTTAGTTACGTCAGAAATACCATGCCTTTATTCGTTTATAAAATATTTAATTTTTTATTAACATTAATTAATTAATTAACTAATACCTTGTAAATAACAAAAAGGACATCTCAATATTTCTTAAGGTAAAAATGCACATTTTTAACATTAAAAAAAAAGAAATCTAAAAATGTCACGGTAGTACCTAAAAATTTAATTTTTTTTTCTTGTATTGTGGTGAAATTTACTTCTCGTAAATTTTAATACAATACTTTGATAATAAAACTCAATCGTCAGCATAATGCGATGGGAACGGACTCGGGCTTGATTCTTGAAATGTCATATATGCACATATTATTATTATTACAAATATCTAAAACAAAATGTCCTAAATATAACCAATAAAAATATGTGCATGTATACTCTAATATTATTTCTACGAACATTCATAATTGAATATAACATTAAAAAAATAAAAATTATATTCACATAGTTAATTGAAAATCGTTAATTTTAGTACTGTAAATGTTGCGAATGTGTTAATGAACATTGCGGCAGCGTTCTGAGCGCATTGAACGATGCGGCAATGTTCCCCACTTAAAATTGAACAAAGTAGCGAACGGTAATGTTGCGAATGTTGAGAGTGCGTTAACGAACATTGCGGCAGCGCCCTGAATGCGTTGGACGTTGCGGCAATGTTCCCAAACCAAAATTGTAAAAGTTGATAAATGGGAATGTTGCGAATGTGTTAATGAACATTGCGGCAGCGCCCTGAATGCGTTGGACGTTGCGGCAATGTTCATAATTAAAAATTACCGGAATTATTGATCGCAAGTAACAACAGTAGACATCCTCTGTTTATGAGGTTCGTTATTATCACTTGTGGGTCTAAAAATGAGTATGGATAAGTACAGGAATCACATTAGGAATTGGACTTCTCGCGAAAAAAAGGGATATAATAATAATAGTTAAAATAAATCTACGCGATGAGCTTTTCTTTGAACGTAATTCTTCAGCTTCCATCCTTTCTTACTCTACCCCCCCCCACTCTTTTTATTACGTATTCTGGGCCTAACAATCTTACATGCCCACGACAACAGAACATCAAAGTTGTAATTGTCACAAATGAAAAAGGGGTAAAAATACCCAAAATCAAAATATTTTCCAACAAGGAAATTCATAAAATAAATCCTAAAGGCAACAAGTCTTTAATGATAATTTATGTTTGATTTTATCAAGTGCATATAATTATATTTGGCTATACCATTAAAAGAAAATAGAAACTCAGCATTATTGGCATAGTAACAGGCCCAGAGCTCACGCCTTTATCACGTGTTAAAAACCCTTAGTCCACAAAATTTTCCCACCTGAAGTCTCTAAACGTTCATATAAAAGAATATCGCGGAAGTCAATTAATGGCAGTACAACTCTCATTCGCGAGTCAGCTCTAAAATTTTTCAGAGGCATAAAAACGATTTTGAGACGCCGGGACTAAGCCCGTCCGTGAGTCGGATTTTCAATTTTCACAATCAACTACATAGATAGTGATTAAAATTGGACGGACGAAAAGTTAAAGTAAATACTTCACGCCGACGAAGTCCAACGGAAGTCGTCTTTAATAAAAATTCAGTAATTTGAATAAAATCAAATTATTGAATTTTTGACCGGCCAGTCCGCACGTGTGGTGCCTGCGCTGTTTAGATTCGGTGGACCCGTGAGTGCATTCTTGTGCGCTACCAATTGACATTTTCGCGCTTCGATAAGTGTGTATATTTTCCGCCCGTCGGATAGCAGCTCGACGCCTCGCCCTCGTTAGCTTGCGACGGTATAATAAGCAGTAGAGTAAGTCTTTAAAACATGTATCGTTCCATCTTCTCATCTTACTGTATTATTTCAATATTTTAAAATCGAGATTTCTTTTATAAAATAAATGTATAAAAGGGTCTTAATTGTTTTATTGTGTTTATCCCTTAAATTCACTTTCGAATAACGTAACTTGGCAGTTTCTTTTAAAATAGGATACACGATCCCATAAAATAAACGGAATTTTTTTAATTTCGGCAGCTTGGTGCCTCCAGGACATAAGGAATAATAATTTTTATAATTAATATTTTTTCGGTTCGTAACAAAAAAAAGACCGAACTAAAAAAAAAGTCAAAAAATTTTTTGAGTTTATAGAAAAAGGGTCAAATTTTAAATTTTTTGAAATTTTTTTTTCACTAATCGAAAGAGCACAAAAAAACATTTTAAAAACACATATTTCAAAATTCTTCTTATGTACTTATATAGTATTTACAATGTTTAGTTAATTAATTAACTATTAAGGTTAATTTAAAATGTTATATATTTTATAAACAAAAAGGAGGGGGTCGAAAAGGGTCCTTTATGTTTATTTTATAAACATTTTGCTTCGTTATTGACTGGAGCAAAAAATTTGCTTTCTCGTAGAGAATTTCTCTAATTGATTTAAAACATTTCGAGTTAAAAACTGATTTAAATTCATTAAACTATTTGAAAAATTAATAAAATTGTAATTCTTTTTGGGTGTAACATATACTTTATATATACGAATCGATTCGTTTCAATGCAAGGAATTCAGTTATTTTATATATTAACTTGAATTTAAAAAAACACAAAATTTTTTAGTTAAAATATGAATTTTTGATTTTCCAATTTGTATTAATTCTTTAAATTTCAATCAAATCTATACTTTATATATACTAATCGATTCGTCTTGACGTAAAAAAGACGATTATATTATATATTACCTTAAATTTTTCTATTTAAAAATTTTTTTTAATTAAAACAAAAGTTTCGAAAAAAAGACGATAAAATTTTTTTTGGAGGTATTTTTAAAATTCTTCTTGTCATTTTTGAGAGATTAATTTGATAAATAAGCCTACCAAATTTTAACCAAATCCATTAAAACCTGTTAAAGATATCGTGTTCACAAAAACACATTTTACCCCATATATATAAGTAGATATACTGTGCCGGTTCTGGACCAATTGGTATTGTGTCGGTGTGAGGCATGTGTGTAGGTGCGTGTCCGTGTAATAGGCCAGGGCTGTGCCAATAAAGGGGAATTTGCGGGTGAAAAGGGGGTCGGCGTAATAATCGTAAGTATGTAGCTGAGATACAGGAAGGGGGGGATTTGTTTTTAAAAAGTATTTGGGATGGGAGGGGGGGTTTATTCTGAAAAACGATTCTCAGAAATATTTTTTTTTTCCGAATAAGATGACTAATTTATATACATATTTCGTTTTTCTTTTTATTAATTGTACGATTCACGCAGTTTTTTTCTGAAAAAAAGTCAAAGTGGAAGTGGTAAGTATAAAATTTCATTGATAATATAAATAAAATTTTAAAATAATAATGTGTTTGTCATATTTTCTTTTTTTTCTTTACTAATGCGTTATAAAATAATTCTCGATAAAGATACGTATATATATATAAATTTTTTTTTAAGATGTGTTATAAAAAAGTGATTTAAGTGGTGGGGGGTCTTCTATAAATTGTGTTCTAAATGTATTGTAAAAATCATTTCTTGTTGAAACATTAAAGTAATTAGTTAAAAAAAATAAAAATTTACAGTACAATGGATTCGAAGCTTTGTAAAACATTTGTGACTTGTGCTAAAGAAGCTTATGAGCTTATTGGTCAAAGAGAAGATGGACCATGCCCCATAGAGTGTAAACAATTAATTAAATTGAATAAACGTAGTATATATAAAGTGAAAAAATATTTTCGAGAGAACAGAAAAAATTTACATGTGCAAGAAAAACGTAGTGTCATTGCATCTTTATCATTATTAAAAGCATTTGGAAAGAAATTTCAACAATTGTTATTGGAAAAAAGTGGTGGACGTTTGGCGGCTACTAGAGAAGAAGAAGAGAAAGAGGAAGAAGCTTGATGATGATGATGATGATAATGATGATGATGATAATGATGATGATGATAATGATGATGATGAGAGTGATAATCGAATCAAGTGGCAAAATTTAGAGAATGCTTTTGAAAATCGAATTAAAACTGGTTCAATAGTTAATTTAAAACATAGAGATGTGAAACATTTTTTGGAGGATGCAAAATTAGTTACAATTAAAAAAGTTAAAGAAAATTTAATTCAACATTTAAATTTAAAGGTAAATGTAAATTTTTATGGTAAATTTGAAAGTTTAAAGGAAGGAAAAATGATTGATGATATAAAGCATGTTATTACAAAAAATTCAATTCTTTCTCTCACTACCGATTTAGATGATTGGTATAATAATGAAGTGAAAGATAGTGTATTAGTGGAAATTGAGGAATTTCAAGACAAAGAATCTGGTTGGAGTTTAAAAGAAATTATAAATTTAGTTGTAAATATCAATAGATATGACGCATTTTTAGTGGGATATTCCACTTACACTGATTTACACTGTCTATGTCATTTTGTTAAAGTATGCTTATATGAAAGACATAGATTGTCTTGTGAAAAAAACAAGTGTAGAGTAATTTTGCCTAATAAGGAAAATAATATTTAAAAATTTTAAAATTATCGCTATAAAGATAAGGTTCCTTTTGTAATATACGCAGATATTGAATGCCTATTAGAGCCAATTACAGAGACAGACACAAATAAATGTAATCTTCAAAAGCATATCCCAACCAGTGTTGCTTATTATTTACATTGTAGCTTTGATGAGTCACTTTCAAAAACAAATCTCTATCGTGATCATGACTGTATTCAATGGTTCATTAATGAATTAAAAAGTATTGCCAACAATGTAAATGAGAAATATTTTTCCAAAATTATCCCTATGAATGAATTAACTAAACAAGAGGAATTAGATTTTCAAAATGCTAAATTGTGTCACATTTGTGAGAAACCTTTTCAAAATAATGATGAAGATTTTAAACACCGTGATCATTGTCATTTTACTGGTAAATATCTGGTAATATGTACAAAATGTAAGGGAAACATTTAATATAAAAAATTTAGGACAATATTCTGATCTTTATCTCATAACAGATGTACTTCTCTTGGCTGATATTTTTGACAATTTCCGAAAAACTTGTATTTATACCTATAAATTAGATCCTTTACATTACTACACAGCACCTGGACTTGCTTTTGCCACAATGTTAAAATTTACAGAAATTGAATTGGAATTATTAACAGATCCTGAAATGTTATTATTTATTGAATCCGGTATCAGAGGTGGTGTCTCTCAATGCTCCAATAGACATTCTAAAGCAAATAATAGATACATGGGGCCAGAATTTAATTTGAATTTACCTGAAAAATATATTATGTATTTCGATATTAACAACCAATATGGTGCAGCTATGTCAGAATTTTTACCTTATAGAGAATTTGAATGGTAGTTGGATATTTCAAAAATTAACATTCACAATATAGCTGATGATTCATCAATTGGCTATATTCTCGAAGTTAATTTGGAATATCCTGTCGAATTACACGATTCTCATAAGGATTTACCTTTATGTCCAGAGCACTTTGTATCACCACACTCAAAGTGTAAAATTCAAAAATTAATGACAACTCTTTTCCCCAAAAAGCAATACATTGTACACTATAGATATTTAAAATTGTACTTGGCTTTAGGTATGAAATTAACAAAAATTTACAGAGTTCTTCAATTCAAACAAAAACCTTGGTTAAAGAGTTACATTGATTTGAATACGGAAATGAGAAAAAAATCCTCTAATGAGTTTGAAAAAAATTTCTATAAATTAATGAATAACGCTGTTTTTGGTAAAACGATGGAAAATGTTCGAAAATATAAAGATGATCGATTGGTTACCAAATGGGAGGGGCGGTATGGTGCAAAATCACTAATAGGTAAACCTAATTTTAATAGTTGCACCATATTCGACGAGGGCATGGTTATAATTAAATTAAATAAATTGAAATTCACTTTTAATAAACCAATATATACTGGTTTAACTATTTTAGATGTTTCAAAAATAATAACATATGATTTTCACTATAATTATATAAAAAATACTTTTGGTGAAAAGGCAAAATTACTGTATACCGATACAGATAGTTTGATCTATGAAATTGAAGTTCCTAATTTCTACGAATACATAAAAAGAGATATTATAAAATTTGACACATCAGAATATCCTCCAAACAATGTTTACGGAATACCGTTGTGTAATAAAAAAGTTTTAGGTCTTATGAAAGACTAGTGTTGTGGTGAAATTATGGACGAATTTATTGGTTTACGTTCAAAATTGTATGCTTTTAAAATTTTTAGCAAAAATTCTAAAAATAAAAAAGCAAAGGGAATAAAAAAGAGTACATTAAAAACAATAAGTTTTGAGGATTATAAGCATTCTTTAAATTCGCACGAAAAATCTCTAATCATCAACAACTGATACACTTCCTTGGGGCTATAAGAGAAAAAAAAGTCACATATAAAAAAAAGATGTAATATGATACATCTTATAATTGATATAACATAAATGATTAAGAGGCGCAGGAAAACTTCCAAAGCGATAGACTCAACAACCTCCCATCCTGGGTCCGCAGGTTTCGTCGCAGCAAAATCTTAGCCTTGTTCATCATTCTTTAAAAAATATAAACAAAGTGGAAGACATATTGGGGGATATCACCCCACTTATGCAAATGTATCCCACTTTGTGCCCCAGTTCTTTATGATACCCGGAAGAAGTAAGTCATTTAATATAAAAAAAAATTAATAATTTCAAAAAAGTAGTGTTTTTTTCAGTGCAATAAAATAAAAAATATATTTAAAAAAAAATTTAATTAAAATACACTCTTATTTGCATATACATCTATATTGCGCAATATTGATGTATATATATAAAAGTGTAAAACATTGTATTTTAATTACATTTTTTTTTGTTTTTAGAATTTTGAAAAAGCAACTTTCACCAAAAAAACAACAACAAAAATGTCTGATGGAGAAGAGCACAATATGTTCGATAATGTGGAGTAAGTTTTTTTAGTTTTTTCTACAATAATAATATTATTTTTTATTTTTCACAAATTACGTAAGTTTCTTCCTTTACAAGGTAATTTTTGCGGGTTTATTTTTTTTAGTTATTTTACATTCCCAGGATTAATTTTATGCAGCAGAAAAAAAATTAGATAAGCTTTAAAAACGCATGAAACTGACTGTCCCCATTTACCCCAAAATTTAGAAAAAAATTTCAGAAAATTTGGAGTAAATGGGGACAGCATAGTTTCTAAGAAAGTTTTAAGAAATAAGTTTCCTTAAGTATATTACTGTATTAAGGGATGAAAAAAAATTCAAAAAATTTTTTAGTAGATATATAATGGTTGAACCAATTAAAATTTTTTTATTTTAGTATTTTGTCTCACATTTGAAAAAAACAGACTTAAAAATCATACCTCATTTTTTTCTTATTCCTTATGACTTTCATAACAGAAAGTCACTTGAATTTTTAATTTTTTGTTAATTTGGTTAATAATAACAAGCAGTCCCTATTTACCCCCAAAAATTAAAAAAAACTCAGAGTAAATGGGGACAACTTGTCATTATTAACCAAATTGATAAAAAATCGAAAATTCACGTGAATTTCTGTTATAGGAGTCATAAGGAATAAAAAAAATTTGGTATGATTTTTAAATCTGTTTTCTTTGAAATTCGAGACAAAATACTGAAACAGTTTGGATTTATTCTAAATTTCAGAATATTTTTTCTTCGATGTTATTTTAAAAAAATTATATGTTTTTCATTAAAACAAAAAATAACAATAACAATTTTTTTCAACACTTCATAAGGAGAATAAAACGTTGTAAACAGATTTGGTGTGATTACATTTTATTTTATAATAAAAATAAATTCTGAAAAATTCTGCAAGAGGTTTTTTTTATTATTATTTAATGAAAATTTTTTAGTTTTTTATATCATCAAAATTTTTTAATAAAATTTTTGAAAATTTTAAAATATATATAATTTTTATTTTTTTAGCATAAATTATGTTCTGCTTACTCCTAACATCACACTACCGGTTGAGTGGTTTCTGAATACACTATACTCTACATTGATCGAGGTTTGTCATAATGCCGTTGCGGTATTTGACATCATTGCAGGTGAAAATGAAGACTTTTCTGTCCAATTAATTACAGTCGTTGCAGGTATTCCAGCAAAGCTGGAATATCAAAACAACCACTATCACTTTGTGAAAGTGTAAAACAAAAAAACAAAAAAAAATGTACCACTTCTATATAAAAAAATTATTTTTCTTGTATGTAGATAGATAGATAGATTTATTTGTCTTATATCACATTAGATCATACAAATAAGGAGTATTTACAAGAGCCGAATAAATAATTACAATCAAACATTCATGAAAGAAACCTCACTCGTTCTAATCTTCAACATTTCTATTACAATATGTACTAGTTTTGAAAGCCATTTATCGGGTGAACCCGATGTATCAATAAAAATTTCTGGGTATCTATATCGAACTACATTATAGAGAGGACATAATGACAACATGTGTATTAAATTTTCGTCTTCTAATTTACAAAAGGGGCAAAGGCTGTTTATTGGGACCGAATATTTAACTGATTTTACAATAATTCTTGGGTTATATACATTCAAAAGCCTTATTTGTGCCCAGATTCGTCTATAAAAAAGTGGAATTCTCTTTAGAATATATGAGTCATCCGCAGGGTACAGTGCCAAACACCTCCAAATCTGACAGCTACTAGCTGTTTCAATATATTCTCTGTCTTCCCTCCTCAGATCGTCTCTGAATCTCTCTAACATTAAATCAGCCATCTCTGCAACAAATGTTAACGAATAAGTATTCCAGATATTTTTGAAATCAGACTGGTCAAATGTTTTTGAAACCTTCAAATACCAATTTCTCCTTAAATTACTCGGATTTGCCTCATCAAACCTTATCAATTCTTCTGCGCATATCCTAGGGTATCTTGACCCATCCATTTTATTCAATTTTTTAAGCCACGTTAAAACCGTTTTTAAGATTTCATATTTCAAAGAAATAGTTTTTGTTTCTATTCTAACGGCTTTGCTCGGACTGTTTTTTGGAATATTCAATAATTTTTTTAAAAAGGATATTTGTAATTGTTCTAAACTATCCAAAAAGTCCAAACCCCAGGTCAAGACTCCATAAGACAGCACATTTAAGACATAACTCTGAAAAAGGTTTTTGTAAGTTTTCCAGTTATCTGCTTTCAACTTATGGATAGTTTTTAAACACGATGAAATAGCCAAATTGACTGTAGAGACTACTTTTTGGTTCATTTCCGAAAATGATAACGATTCCGAGAAGACAAGCCCCAGATAATCAAAGTGATTTACCACTTCTATTGACCCTTCTTCGAATTTAAAAGATTTAATATTATTAGTGTAATTGTTTTTTTTATTTGATAAGAATCATTATTTTTGTCTTTTCTATATTAACTTTTAATTTGTTTAGTTTGCAATAAAGGGATAGTGCTTTTAATTTAGGAGAACATTCCATTGGGGTATTAGCAAAAATGACTAAATCCACCTTGGAATTCCGTTAATAAATTCTTTTTATTTGCCCATTGAGTCGCTCTAAAGTTCAACAATAATGTAAAAATTTTTAGTAGTATATTAACCAACGAAATTGGCCTGTGATTAAATGGATCAAAAAAGTTCCCTTTCTTATAGATCATAGACATTTGTATTCGTCCCCACTCTTTTGGAACTTTCCTGGATTCCAAAATTTTATTAAAAAACAAGCATAAAAAAGCTATCTAATCAGGAGGCAAGTTTTTATAAAATATTACTTTCACCCCATCGGGACCTGGCGCTTTTTCCCCTTTACATTTGATTAAACTACGGATTACTTCCTCTATTGTAATAGGCAGATCCAAGAATGGATCTGTTTGATATGGGAGTATACCTTGCATTGAAATCCTAGGTGGGAACGAATTTAACATATATCCATGCCAGACCTCCCAATCCAAACTCTCTGAGATATACTTTCTTGGTCTTGCCTGGTTGATAATTCCCCAAAAAGTTTTTGAATCTTTAGATTTACTCAATGCATCCACTCTATTTAGTTCATATTCAGTTTTTTTTTGTAAACTAATTTCTTAAATTTAAATATAATTTTTTAAAATAACGTGAAAAAAGCTCTTTTTTACATTTTTTAGAAGGATTTTTAATTCAATTTTTTTATTTAAGCATTCTTCATCGAACCAAGGTTTTTTAGAAGGAGTAAAGAAGTTAACCCTTGATCCAACCGGTATCCTCATATTCAGGGTAGAAGCCGCACTGTTTATTGCTGTATAAAACCTTCAAGTCTTGAAACAAATTTAAGTGGTCTTCCTCATGTAGAGAGGGTAAAACAATGACATTTTCTTGAATTTTTTCTGGACAAGCCTTTTATTCAACTTAAAACAACCTTTTAAATATTGTTATACGTATCTTAAACTGTATTTTTTCATTTTTTGTTTGCTTTTTTCTTTGACTGTACTCACGTACAGCTGTCGTGAATATTGCCAGTCGTTTTTGAGGTTGAATTTTGCCGGAACGATATCTCGGGTTCTATAACAGATAATTGCAAAAACTTTAGGTCATTTTAAAGATAGAGACCTAAACGACGGGATCCACCTAACCCGACCTCAAAAAAATGAACTAGAAATATTTTAGAAACTTTTTAAGAACCGAAAATAAGCAATTTTTCATGACATTTTTTTAGAGTGCTCCAAAATATTTCTAGTTCATTTTTTTGAGGTCGGGTTAGGTGGATCCCGTCGTTTAGGTCTCTATCTTTAAAATGACCTAAAGTTTTTGCAATTATCTGTTATAGAACCCGAGATATCGTTCCGGCAAAATTCAACCTCAAAAACGACTGTCAATATTCACGACAGCTGTACGTGAGTACAGTCAAACAAACAAAAAATGAAAAAATACAGTTTAAGATACGTATAATAATACTTAAAAGGTTGTTTTTAAATTGAATAAAAGGAATGTCCAGAAAAAATTCAAGAAAATGTCATTGTTTTACCCTCTCTACATGAGGAAGACCCCTTAAACTATTCAATGAGACCCACACTAAGTCAATCACACTCTCTCCAATATTATTAATTAACGTATAGCTGCCCAAGGGGTCATCTTTTGTTCTACCATTAATTAACAAAAATCCAAAAGCTTCGAGTGTTTGAACCAATAGTTTGCCGTTACTATTTTGAATATTATCCAAAGATGACCTCTTGTGATTAAAACAAGTGTCACGCACCACATCATTTCCCACTTGATTTAAAAGAGCCACTCTACAATTAAAATCACCCCCTAAGTTAAATAGATGATTTGGATATTCATTTGATAATTTTACTAAGTTATTTTTTAAATCAGTTAAAAAGGATTGGAAATTAGTAAGAGGAGAACGATAAACAACTCCTAGAATAAACCTATTATTATAATTATCATCAACCAATATAAAAATATAATTACCTGATCTTAAAATTTCTTTCAATGTATAACAGTTTTTTCTATATAAAATTAAAATTCCTCGACTAGCTCTTCCGAAATTTTCAACTCTTTTGGCTGGAACATTTATATAATTAAGGTTACCTGGAATATTCAATTCCTGCTTCACTAACCAAGTTTCATACAAGCATATAATGTTTGAGTCATTTACACTACTAGAGATGTCCTTGAAGTTTGCGAAGCCACTACAATTCCACAAAATGCAATTTCCAGATTCAGAGTAGATATTAGCATTCAAGTTTACTCGGGAAAGATATGCTGTACTCCCCTCTGCTGAGTTCAAAAGATGTGCTGCCTTTTCCCCAATCAGTTCCGAAAGGTACGATGCTCCCTCTTGATTCGACTCTGCTACTTGCTATTGACCATTAAGTAACACTGGGCTCTCAATATTTTCTGTTTCCTTGGGTTTCGTAGTCGGTGAATTGAAGTAATCCGGCAGTTGTCTGTTAGTTTTTGACTCCTGTATCTGTTTACATGGTCGACAACGAGGCCTCTTCTCCCGATTAGAGTTGGGAGATGAGTCATTCGACTGTTGTTCCAAGGGTCTCTTTGTTTGTCGTTTCTTATTGTCCTCTATAATTTTATCAACGATTTCCATTTGAACCTCAGATCCATCAATGAGAATTTTGTTGTTTCTAATTGTTGCAACAACATTACGGTCCACCAACATTCGAACTTTTTGTTTCAGCTCTCTTCTCAGCATTCTCTCCTCCTTCGAATAATCTCTCGAGATCCCCAAATCCATCGACTTAAACTCCTTGATTTGGGAAAACATGAATTTTATCCATTTTGCGCCCAAAAACTTGATTAAAATTGGACGTACCGATTTTTTCCCCAATCGAAATGCATCAGTCACGGCATACTCCGGTATAGGTAAATTTAACTTATTAAAAATTTCCATGACACTCGAATTAAATTAAAACTTTAAACGGTATGTATGATGTAATACACTGAGAATAATATGCTATTGAATCAACCGCATTTCTGCCGAAGGTATAAAAATTATTGATTCAAAAGCAAATGCTATAAAATTTGTAAAATACATATTTTATAGATTCTATAGCATATGCTTTTGAATCAATAATTTTTATACCTTTGGCAGAAATGCTATTGATTCAATAGCATATTTTTCTCAGTGTACGTATGTAATAATAATATGTAATATATATCAAAAAAAAATAAAGTTTTGAAAAAACATTAAATATATCAAAAAAAATATAAATAATTTTTTTCATTTAATCCTTTTTATAAAAAAAATAATTAAAATTAAAAAAAAATTGATTTATTTTTTCATAAAAAAAGAATTTTATTAATTATAAAATTAAAATAATAGATTTTTTAATTTATTATTAAAGAAAGAAAATAAACTAAATTGTTTGTTAGTTATAATTTTATTAAAAATATTTTTATAAATTTAAAAAGAAAATAGCGATATCATAATAAGACATATGGGGACACGCATACATGCAGCCATACAATAAACCCACACACATCTATCTCGGCACGTAGTACTGCTATAGCACGCATAACTGCTATAGCACTCGCACAAGTAGAAAGTTGTGTGTAGTGGCAAAGCATCGCTTGGAATTCTTCGTCTGTCCTCCACTTCCTCAGCTTCGTTGGTCTCCCCGTTCGCTCCGCTGTCCTCTCAAGGCAATGCTTCGCTCTATGCATCCGTCCCCCGCTTCATGATCTCCTTTAGTCACGCCGTCCGCCATGCTCCACTTGAGATACCTACAAACTCTATTGAGATTTTATAATAACGTAAAAATTTCGCATTTCTTTTTACATTTAAAATTTTTTTTTTATTATTACAGTAGAAATAGTAATACATATTAATTGATAAATTATTATTAAAGTTTATCTTTAAAAATAGTAAATTTTTCACATTTTACTTTAGCGACGGTCAACTATAAAAATTAATTAAATTATACTTTAAATTTTTATTTACACTAAATATATATTTTTTGAAAAAAAAATTTTTTTCATCCATGAAGCAGAAGTATAATAAAATTGGTATCATATTACCAATATACGTTTAATAAAGTAAATGCGACTGATAAGAAAAAAAATTATTTTTATTCCCTGAAGCGACGGAAACATTTTTTTTCTTTTTAATTTTCTAATTGACATAACTTACTATTTCGCTATCTTTAATTTTTTATAAAAAATATTTGAAAATCAATTTTCATAGAAAAAATTGTATTATATTCTACATTTTTGAAACTTTTTTTTATAATAAGAATATATAAAGGAGGTGTTATATTACAACACATATAAAAAAAATATGATTTTTTTTTGCTTTTTAGATAAATTAATTTACTTTCTTAAATTTAAATTAATATTTATAAATATATAGACATAAAAAAAATTTCTTAAAAATAATAATAGAAAATAGAGATTTTTTGTAGTAAAAAAAACAACTACATCATAAAGTTAATGTTATATAATATGTACTTTAATGAAGGTTTCAGGTTATATATACGCAAATAATCGAATTCATTTTTTTTGAATATTTAATTAGAAAGAAGCTTCTTATATATAATTTTTTTAATTTTACAAAATATTATTATTATTGATATTTAATAATATATTCAGTTAATAGCCATTTTTTTAACACAAGTACATTTCGTAAAGCGCACTTTACAAATTCTAATTTTATTGCTGTTCCTTGATGTTGATGATTGTGACACGGTTTCTTATTACAAGAATAATTATACAGTAGTTTTGTATTGATGGACACTTTAAATCGAACATGTCAACGACAGTAATTGATGATTTAATAAAATTCTTGAGCCAATTTTTCTTTTCCAAGCCTTTCACATAGATTTTTGTCGCTTTTTTAAATATGTTTTCCAATATAACGGCTAATAATGTATATGGAATGTCACTAGATGACCATCTTAAACAATATAAATTTTGCTCTAACCAAAAATTCATTTTTTTATATTGTGAATTAATTTCTATCCATTCACATGGTGGTTGAAATAAAAAATTATACGGTCGTACTTTTTTTCTTTTTTTTCATTTAACGGTAAAATAGCGAGTTCTTTGACAATAAATTTATTTTTAGACATTTTAAAGCCCTGAACATCTATAACGTACTCCATTCTGTTGACAAATGACTAATAAAACGAAAAATTTTATCAATTTATATAATTTTTTTTACTCCCCCACTTATAGGTTTATATTCCACTCCTCTGTCGTGTAAAATAAGACAATAGACGGCAGTTGGAGCGGGAAAATTTTCTTTAGCTTCAAATTCAAGTCGAATGTCAACAGGACCATATTTTAAAGATTCATTATGCTTTGAGCAATCAATTAGTATTAGTGGAGCATAATTTAAAAATTCTACTTTTGTCAAATATGGTTGTGATTCTCTATCATAATAGTAACTTGCTTGAAAATTTATATACATTTCATAGAGTACAGCATAGTGTTTCTTATCCATGTCAACATTAAGATTACCATATGGATAGCATTGATTGTTTAAAAATAGCTTAACGTTTGTAATTTTACAATGATCAAAGTGACTTGCATTTCGCGTTAATACATTTTTTCGATTTGTTTGGAAACCTAAAATAACAAAAAGTGGTTTCTCCAATTGCGTTGATGTTTTAACAATCCACACGTGATTTGCTGTTGTTGGTATTAAAGGATACTCGTATAATTCCCATGTTCGAAAACTTATAGAAATCAGAGGATCCTTTTTAATGTATTTGAGTAGTTTGAATTTTCTTGCATCTGATAAGCGGACATTGGGTAGTAGCCATTCAATTTTGTCGATGGAAATTTTTATCTCTTCTGCATTCGTTTGTATAATTGCGTTGACGTCACTTCTCGCTCGTGTTAAAATTAATTCGTGTCTAGCGTTTACAATAATTTTTTGATAATCCTCGGCGAAACCAAAAATAGTGCTTAAAGGTATTGCAACATCAAAATTACCATTTTCATCAATTAGAGAGATGTTTGCATTGCACGTTGGAAACCAACCGGCATTTCCAAAAATTTACTCTGATTACTATAAATTGACAAGTAATTTATTATTAGACTCGTGAGTCCGACATTTTTGCTTTTATCAATTTCAATGTCATTTAACTCATAGCGTGCTTCTTCAAATAAATGACAAATTGCATTAATAATAAGTCTCGTACTGGTCACTGCTGTACCATTTTCCTTTACCAATTTCCCTTGAATGTGTAGAGAACTTTTACCCGGTAAAAGACAGTGGTCCTGATTTTGTACGGCAATTCGAATTTCATCGCTGTTATTGAATGTTGATGAAGCGTACGGTAAATGCGCATGTATCTCATAGTGAGCAACAGATTCATCAAAAACAATTGGTTTTCCAATATTCAACACTTCGTCATCCATTTTTATTTTCTTTTACAAAAATTAAGTTTTCTAAAGAGAAAAACAATGAAACAATTGCAGATAAATTTGATTCTTTTTATTCTCTTTTTTATTTTTTTCGATTTCTTCTTCTCTTCTGTTGTTTGATCACTTTTAATCCTAAACTCTTCAATAGTTAAATGTTTTCTGGTGTTAACATTTTGATTGTAGATTTGTAACTAAATCTTTTTTGACATCCTTCACTCTTCTTATAACCGTAACCAGTTATTTTTCTATTGAATACAATTCCCATGATTTTTTTTCTATAATGATTTAATGTGTAATCAAATAGTTATTGTTTCGCCACGAAAATTTACAATGTCTCTCTCTTGATCCACTATTCGTAATTAAATGTGATTAATTGTCTTCACAGCGACTGATAAATAAATAACTTGAGATGGGACTTCAACTATCTTATATCCTGGTGGTACACTGGGAAAAAATTCATGAACAGTGTGTACTGTATGATTATTTAAATGCGCACCTGTTGTAATGTTACACTCGATTCTCAATGAATTAACCTTTATAATAGAAACTGGTGAATCTGACTGATGAAATTTATTGGCTTCAAGTATCTATGCTCTAAAGCACAATAATTTTGCTATTGTATCAGACTTTTTAAAATTTATCTCAAAATTAGACTTAATCTCACTACGTAAAGTATTATTGTTTGGTTTAATGTTGAGTTTAATTCCTTTTGGTGTCAAAATTGTCTGTAAATAACGTTCAATATCACTTATTTCATAGCTACCAATCGGTATTGTGATATCTACTTTATCGACATAAAATTTATTTTGTCTAATATCTATATTGGGAATTGAATTAAAGGTTAAAAATTCAACGAGTCCAAGAGCGTACTGTTTATTAAGTGATAATTCAATTGGTGGAAAGTATTGTGTCTCTAAAATCGATGTATTGCCAGACAAGGTTAACGTTAATGAATCGTTCATTTTGCTGGTTCAATGCAAACTGAAGAAAAAAATTGTTTCTAGTCTTTATTTATGCCAAAAGAGAGAGAATAGAAATTTTTTACATCCAATTGATTGCACAAGAATTTTAAACATAAATGACCATACACAAAAGTATTATAATTTTGATATCTTTTGTGATTGTATTTTATTGTTTTTTCTGTGAGATATTTTACAAGATCTCTAGGTGGTTGAAGATTTCCATAACTGTCAAAATATATAACATTATTTTTTTTTCTTTTTATATGCAACCCAGTGTGTACCAATACTATTTTTACTATCTAAATTAATTATAGCTGATTCAAATTTATGTGGTCCTTTAGCTGGTAATTCATCACGCATAAAAACACCTCGAAAGTGAGAAATTTTCAAAATTTTAGCATATTTAAGTAAATAAGAATTTGTTAACGCTCGATGTGGTAAGTTAACAATTTTTTTCATCTTTAGTTTTTTTCTGTTACAGCACATTCTAATCCGAATCTCTGCTTGTATGGCTTGAGATAGAGACCTTTTCCCTAAGCTATAGATTCCATTGTTTTGTTATGACGTTGACTTTCTTCGAGTTGCTTTTTTGCTGCTTTTGCGTCATTAACTGCTTTTGTAATTCCAGCAGCACCACCAGATAGGGCCCTTATTGCACTAAGTCCAGCAAAAAGTGGTACAAGAAATGGTAGAAAACCACCAAATTTTTTTGGTACAGGTAGAATTCGAGGTTGTTTCACTTTTCGTTTTCTACCTGCGATTTTCACAGCTAAACGTGCACCTCCTAGAGCTGATTTAATAGCAGAAGATGTACTACCATTGTCGGGTGCAATGGATTTTTTTGCAGCCAAAATAATTTTTTTTAATGGAAATATAGCCTTATTGTTTTTCTTCTTAATAACTTTTCTTTTCTTCTTTAATCCCATTCCTAATTTTGTTTTTAATTTCATTGCGTTTGCGACAGCATAAGCTGCTACTTTTTCACCAAGTTTTGCGTCACTAGCGTGTACACGACTCCAAGCTTTTTCAGCAAGGACTTTGTCTGCTGCGTGGCGATTTTCAAGGTTATTCCTATTTTGAGAATATGCTATATCGTGTTCTTTGCAAGCTTGAACGAGATAAT
Source organism: Leptopilina boulardi (assembly GCF_019393585.1). Classification (NCBI taxonomy): domain Eukaryota; kingdom Metazoa; phylum Arthropoda; class Insecta; order Hymenoptera; family Figitidae; genus Leptopilina; species Leptopilina boulardi. The sequence continues at coordinate 1,637,403 of NW_026137948.1, read as the reverse complement.
TGATACCGGGATCACCGCGTTCCAATCGTTTTGCTAATTTTGTTCCAGGTACACAATATTGATAACCAAGAATATGTAGTTCCACAGGCAAACTGTTGATAATTTTATTTAAGAGACCTTTACCACGTTTGACAGGTTTTCGACGACTGATTGCTTTTTTCTTTACACGCATGTTTATATTCATTTGATGTTTCTTTAAAGACTAAAGTGAAAAGGTATAAAAGCGAGGCATTTATAGGTTTTTGTGTCAGTTTAAGGTGCAAATTCAACCTTGAAGGTTGATTTTAGTCAGATTCAGCGTTTTTTACTGAATTCCCTGTTGAAAATTCCTATGTGAGAACACATATGGGATCCCATCCAGGATCTCTTGTGAGTTCTTATGTGGGTTCCCATACAGGTTCACACATAAGATCCTGTATGAAAAGGTTCCTGGGATGAACTTGCGTGAGATCAAGCGCACGATTTTATGTCTCTGTAAAAGCAATAACACAGGATCCCATGAGGTTTCCTGTGTAGTTCCTATATGAACAACACGATAAATAGGAACACACATGGGATCTTATCCGAAATCTTGTATGAGTTCTTACATAGGTTCTCACATATAACCTCACATATAACATATAACCTGTATGGGAACCCACATAAGAACTCACAAGAGATCCTGGATGGGATCCCATATGTGTTCTCACATAGGAATTTTCAACAGGGTTTGAAAATTTCTAAGAACCTATGACAGTAATAGTCAATTATGCAGTCAATTTTATAATCATTTGAGGATTCTAAGTGCTTTAAACTCCCACAACAATCGCATATTGAAGATTCAATTCGAGATTCAAAACTCCTGGCAATCAAAAAGTACAAAATGTGGATACCTCTTCACTAAAGAAAGGACCTTTATGAACTGAGGCATAAACAAATAAAAACCTTGTATTTATAGTTTTTCATCTCAGTACGCATCAAGATGTAGTTCAAAGAGCAATCAATAAAATTACCAGTTACAAATTTTGACAAAATGACGCAACAAAAGACGGAAAAAAACGTAATGGAAATTTATTACCCAATACGGTGCGAGCTATTTTTTGTGGGCCTTCAAATTGTGGAAAAACAAATGCCCTACTCACACTACTCTTACATCCAAATGGACTACGTTTTGAAAATATCTATATCTTCTCTAAATCTGTAAATCAACCAAAGTATAAATTCTTCTTCAACTAGTTGAAGGTGTTGAGTATTTTCCATTTAAAGAGCATAAAGATGTTATTCAACCTAATGAAGCTCAACCAAATTCAACAATTGTCTTGGACGTTGTAGTATGTGACAATCAGGATAGCATTCGAGCATTTTTTTCAATGGGTCGTCATATACTTATTGATTGTTTCTATTTATGTCAAACTTAAACACGAATTCTTAAGCATTTAATTCACGATAACGTTAATTTTTTAGTAATTTTTAGACAAGATGAATTAAACCTTAAACATATATATGACGACTATGTAAATACAGATATGTCATATACACAATTTAAAGATTTATGTTCATCTTGTTGAAATAGTGATAAATATGGCTTTGTTGTCATTGACAAAGACAGTGAACTCAATTGTGGTAGATATAGAAAGGGTTTTGATTGTTTTATAATAGTTTGTGAAATTCAAAAAAGATTTTCCCTTAGTTTTTAGATTTAGTTATACTAGAGACTTTGTCTAATCAAGATGTCTTCTGCAAAAATTGATCATATTTATAAAAAAAAAGATCTCGCACAAAATTTGGCAAAAGCCAGCGAGGCAATTAGTCGAAAACATAAATTATTGTAATAAGGTAAAGAGTCCTTTGAGCTAGCATTAGGAGACACTTTTAAACCTATTGTTAATCTTCTGGAAAAGCTAGTTGGTGATATTGAAATACTTAAAACAGTTGATGGTATAAAGAAAGACAGAAAGAATTTGACAGTTTCAATAATAATTTAAATGAAGAATCATTTAAATCAGCAACATTTGAAGAACAGTCACAACTTTTAGAATTATCTGATCAAGAAATGCCAATAGCGTCTTCTACACCATCAACTGATGAAAATACAAGAGAATATCTTACACTTTTAAATCAAAGGAATAAAGATATCGATACTGTATATGGTGTAAGAAAATTAACAAAAGACAGATTGATGATTGGTAATTCTGCAATAAGTTTCAGTCAAAACTATATTCATGTTGGTAACATGACATTTCGCAGTAGTAAAGGGTTACTTGAGCTTCTTTTTAATAAAAATCCTAGTGAATCTGTTGTGAGTTTAGAGGATCTAGAAAATTTTAAAACAATTATTTTAACAACGAACGCTCATAAAAAACACTACAGCGCTAATGGTGATATTCGTGCAAGTAAAGCCTTTAAATTTAAACATTTTATTGAAAAATTCTTATCAACTTCTAGAAAAAGTGGTAGCGATAAGAGTTCTTTAGGTGGAGGTATTATTTCACAATATATGACTGCTAAAGATGAAAATAAATTGGATTATATCTGTTGGGATGATCCAAATGAATTGGTTGATCGATTACGTTTACTATTAGCATCACAATCAGCAGGAAATTCAAGTCATACAAACGAAATTTTATCTATTATCGAAGAATTACGAGAAGCTAACATTATTTATTAATGAATGTTAATTGAAAGAAACGTTAGTTAAACAATGTCTCTCGACGTATTTGGACGTTCCTTTAGAAAAAAGTGAAAAAATTCAAATTCGTGGACCTCCATGAGAAGCTAAAAGTATTTATTAATGAATGTTAATTAAAAGAAACATTAGTTGAACAATGTTTCTCGACGTATTTGGACGTTCCCTTAGAAAAAGTGAAAATTTAATTCGTGGACCTCCTGGTGTTGGCTTCAAGGTCACCACTGAAGGACACTTTAATAATGAAAATAAAAAATTACGCAATGTAGCTGAAGCTTCGGAAAACAATGATGCAGTAAATTTAAAATTGGTGCAAAATTTATTAGAAAAAGATGCAGAAGAATTGTACAATAGTATTGCAGTTTTAAGACAACAAGTTAATGACGCTACTTCTGCTATCACAAAATTAACGTTTGATCGGGATGAAGAATTTTTTGAAAATTATTCAAGACAAAAATTTGACATTCGAGGAATCGATGAAACTTGGCAAGCCGATCTTGTTGAAATGACGACATATGCAAAGGAAAATAAAGGTTACAAATACTATTTGACTGTCATCGATATTTTCTCAAAATTTGCCTGGGCTGTCCCTGTAAAGAATAAAACTGGTGAAGACGTTACTGCTGCTATGAAGTCAGTACTGGATCAAGGTCGCGTGCCAAAAAATTTACACGTTGATCAAGGAAAATAATTCTACAATACGCACTTTAAGAATCTCATGAAACAATATAAAATAAATATGTATTCTACATTTAGTAATTTAAAAGCTGCAATTTGTGAACGATTTAATCGTACATTAAAAAATAAAATGTGGATGCAATTTAGTTTACACGGTAATTACAGGTGGTTAGATATTTTACAAGAATTAATTTTATCCTACAATAAAATACATCGAACAATTAAAATAAAACCAAAAGATGTAAACAGAACGAAGGAACGAAAAATTTTTTTTGTCCTACCTGCCCGAAAAGTATGTCATTTCGGGCACTTTGAGTGGGCCCAAAGTATCTCATTGTCGCTCGGGGTTAGGCAAGCGGGCGTAAAAGTACTTCTTTTTCCCCTCGGTTTCCTAAATCTCGCCTGCGCCACAATCACCTATTTTGCGCCCTTGATACGAAAATAACTAATTTAGTATATATAAAAAATTTATTGTAAAATCTTCGAAAAAAGAAAATTTTATTTATATTATCAATGAAATTTTATACTTACCACTTCCACTTTGACTTTTGTCAGAAAAAAAACTGCGTGAATCGTGCAATTAATAAAAAGAAAAACGAAATATGTATATAAATTAGTCATCTTATCCGGAAAAAAAATATTTCTGAGAAGTGTTTTTCATAATAAACCCCCCCTCCCTTCCCAAATACTTCTTAAAAACAAATCCCCCCCTTTCCTGCATCTCCGCTACATACTTACGATTATTACGCCGACCCCCTTTTCACCCGCAAACTCCTCTTTATTGGCACAGCCTTGGCCTATCACACGGACACGCACCTACACACATGCCTCACACCGACACAATACCAATTAGTCTAGAATCAGCACAGTATATCTACTTATATACGTCATGAATATATGAAATATGAATAAAATTTTCAAAATTAATTAAGTTGAATCAAAAAATACCCTGTTAAGCTTTTTTGGGGTCGCTAAATACGAATCTAAAGTCATATTTTAATAATTCAAAATGTCGGATCCAAAATGACGGTCGATTTTGAAAAACTTAATATTTTTTCTCGAAACTTACAACTTACTACTACTGGTTCCTTGGGGGTTTTTGATGTCGCAGAATGCTAATATGTTGTCAAATTTTGGTTTACTTAAGAACTTCTGTAAGTTGATCACATTTAATGTAAATTTAAATCTTTCTTTTACATAGGTTAAATCAAAGCACTAAAAAATGTACACTGTTAATTACAATGCAGTGGTTCATAAAAGGTTTCAAAGACACTTGGCTAAAAAATATACAAGTGCTCCTTTGCTTTAAAAATTAGCGACCTCTAAAACACCCAAATAACATATTTAATAAAAAAATTAAATTTTAAGAAAACATACCGTAATATTAAATCTGACATTTTGAATTTTTAAAATCTGACTTCAGATTCGTATTCAGCGACCCCAAAAACCCCCGAGGAATCAGTTTTGAGAAAAAATATGTCAATTAATATGACAAATTATAAATATTGGCGTATTCATTTCTTGTTAAGAACTAACTTTTTAAGTGGTACCCGTCATCTTTTGACTTATTTTTCGTCTATTTACAGATAGTGAGTTAAAATTTTTTTCTAAAATTTGTTAACATAATCCTAAAATTTACTTGGCTAACATTCATTTCACGAATAGTTTCAATGGTTAAAATAATTTTTGCTTGGTGTAACTTTTTGCATCGAAGATGTTTTTGTTAGTATTTCAAAACATTTTGTAAGTATCATTAAATATCATGATTCAGTGATGAATCATCTAAGAAGCATGTCTGTATCAGATAACATTTTAATAAGATAGTAAAGAAAACAAACAAAAATATTAAAAACTATCTTAACCATCGAAACAATGACCAAAACAACTTTTTAAATAAACATAATATTATCTAAGAGAATAAAAAGTTACAAAAAAATTACAATAAAAATTTCAAAATTTTTTGAGTGTATTCAAATATCGACAATTATATATCGAGATTTGAATCTAACTGATATTATTGGTAAGTTTCATGCGAATCGGTCAAGGATTATAGGCTCCAAGTGTGTCTAATTACCAAAAAATCGATTTTTATCATAAAAAAATGAAAATTAAAAAAATTTTTGTGTGTTTTTAAATATCCACAATAACATATCGAGATTTTAACCTAATTAATATTACTGGTAACTTTCATGCGAATTATTAAAGAATTATGAGCTCCAGGTGTGTCTAATTATCAAAAAAATCAACTTTTTACCGTAAAAAATTGAAAATTTCAAACATTTTTGAGCATATTTAGATGTCATTGTTTATATATTGAGATTTTAACATAATTGATATTATTGGTAAGTTTTATGCAAATCGGTAAAGAATTATGAGCTCCACGTCTACCTAAAAATCAAAGAATCATAAATTTTTCATTTTTTTAAGCCTAATTTTCATAATTCTTTAGGAATCCTCCCATTTTCACAACATAAATTAATTTTTTAGTGGCTAAAAAGGTTTGAATGAAATCGATAAAGAACTTTTCAAAATATCCAATTTTGGTCGAAAAATGCCAATATTTTAAAAAAATATATTCGCGGAAAGTTTTTTTTTACTTGACGTCGATTCTCTACCGCCAATCTTGATATATATAAATATATATATGGCTCATTTCATTTAAATTGTCATATTCAGCTTCCAGAAAAGTTGAGTTGGAAAATTTTGATTTTAAGGTTGAAACTAATTTTTTTATACAGTTTAACATGTTAAATTAACAAAATAAATAGTGGTCACAAAATTAAAGTCATATATTTCTTATGGCAGACGGTTTTTTTGGCAGAAATCCTCATATCTAATAAAAATTGTTTTCTGTCAATTTTTGATAAAATAATAATAATGAAAATTTAGAAGTTGATTTGATTCGCTTGAAACTCGTTACTTAGGGGTTTTTGGGTTGCTAATTACAAATGTGACGTCAGATTTTCAAAATTTAAAATGGTGGATCCAATATGGCGACCCAATATGGCGAATAATTTTAAGACTGATGCGATTCGGTCGAAATTTGTTTCTCGGGGGTTTTCGGAGTCGCTGAATTCGAATTTGATGACAGATGAACCCAAAAATCTTAAATACGATGAAATAAAATTTTTTGAAAGCTCTGTTTGGAACCTTATTAGGCCTATAAGTGATTTTTAAATGGACTGCGAAGGGGTTAAAAATTATATAGGCAAAATGCAAAATTTATGTCCTTAAACATTATGAACATAAAACAAATAAACATCTATTCATTTCGCCGAAAGAATTAAAATAAAAATTTTTGGGGGTGGGTTATAACCCCATTTAATGGAAAAAATTAGGGGGGAGGGTTGCGTGTACGGGTCATGTAGTACACGATTTATGCTATAATTAAAAACTTTTTTGAAGTTTTTACCACGTTAGGTTAAAGAGAAAAATCATATTAAACACCCATAAAAAGATTTTTCTTGGGGGTTTTTACCCCCACTTTTTTCAAAATCCTGACATGCTAGGCAATTTTAAGGTCCGGGATCGTGTTCAGCGCCCAAAAATACATTAGAAATTATTTTGATATCAAGATAAAAAAGTTTTATTTTGTAGGCCTCTGTGATTTATTACGTTTACTGAAGCCATATATACAAATTTGCATTATACTTATGACCATTACACTGTTGACATTTTGCTCGTTTTTTGCTTATAAAATGAAAACGGTTATACTTATATCGACGGGATTGGTCTCATTCGAAAGAGAATGCAAAAATAGATTAAATTCCATACCGATATAAAATTCAAAATATTTTCTAACCATTTTCAAGGCGTTACACTGTTGACAGAAATTCAATTACGAAAGTGTTTCGGCTTTTTCTGCCTCCATGACAAACGAGCAGATTTATACTTATATCGTTTTCATTTTTTTCACACACTTCGTTGTTGTGTTCTGCTGCTTATACGATGTTAAGAAATTTTTTTGCTCATAAGGTAATTTAAATAGCAGGTAAAAGTAGGAAATTAACGTAAAAATACAAAAGTGAGGGACACGTCATTTTCATTTTCTGGAAATTGTATAAAATAAAGTTTAATTACCAACACTTGATTTTCCTTAAATATAGAACTAATACTTAACGAAACATTTTTTTAATCTGGTTTAAACACTATATTTTCGACATTTCATTCATTTGAACATTGAAAATGTCTCCGGGGACGCATTACACTTATGACATTTTGCCTGCTTTTTGTTCTGCCAATATTATGAAAATCATTTTTATGTCCTTGTAAGTAGAAAAATTATTGAAAATTATTGCTTTTATTTTGTTGTCGTTATTATTGTATATTATTGTCGTTGGATGAGGAATTATGTCAACTTTTATTTACTAACATCAGAATTACGATAACTTTATTTGTTTATAAAATATATCATTTTTTATTAACCTTAATAGTGAATTTATTAACTAAAAATTGTAAATATTATATAAGGGTCAGTCCACTGACTTTCGTCTAATAGTGGTTGCGACGAAATTTTAAAAAAATCTAGTTTTAATATAGGTGAAACTCGATGATTCCCTGAGTTCATTAACCACAATATTATGGTAAAAATTTTATTCCCTTTAAAAATATTAAATATCAAAAGTAGGAGGTTCACAATGTGATTTTGTAACCTTAAATTTTTCAATTTGTTTAAAAACGCTATTATTAAAAAAATATTAAAAATTAGATGTTGGAACTCACCAAAAACATAAATCACTTTATTCTGCACAGAAAAACGAAAGAATTATTGCAAAAATTTATTATTTTTGGATGATATACGATTTTAAAAAAAATTTTATTTAAATATTCTCAAGATTTTTATTTACTTATAACTTTTTTGTCTGTGCTTCGAAAAAACTGAGGTTTTGCACAAAGATTTTTTATAATATTCTTTACCTTCTATTAAAATCTTACGAAGGTGTTTTGCTTCGTTTTGGAGATATTAATTTTCAAAATTTTTTATTTAAAAAGGTTAATTAAAAGACTTGAAGTTAACTGACCAATTTCAAATCGCTACATTTTAATATATTTTTATAAAAAATGGAGCAGTTTAAATTTGGTTAGTTAACTTCAAGTCTTTTAATTAACCGTTTTAAATAAAAAATTTTGAAAAATAATATCTCCAAAACGAAGCAAAACATCTTCGTGAGATTTTAAAGGAAGGTAAAGAATATTGTAAAAAATCTTTGTGCAAAACCTCAATTTCTTTGGAGCACCGACAAAAAAGTTATAAGTAAATAAAAATCTTGAGAATATTTAAATAAAAATTTTTTTTAAAATCGTATATCATCCAAACATAATAAATTTTTGCAATAATTCTTTCGTTCCTCTGTGCAGAATAAAGTGATTTATGTTTTTGGTGAGTTCCAACATCTAATTTTTAATATTTTTTTAATAATAGCGTTTTTAAACAAATTGAAAAATTTAAGGTTACAAAATCACATTATGAACCTTCTACTTTTGATATTTAATATTTTTAAAGGGAATAAAATTTTTACCATAATATTATGGTTAATGAACTCAGGAAATCATCGAGTTTCACATATATTAAAACTAGATTTTTTAAAAATTTAGTCGCAACCACTATTAGACGAATGTCAGTGGACTGACCCATAAGTAGTTTAAAAAAATTTTGACATATATGTTTTCCAAATGTTTTTTTGTGCTCTGTCGATTGGTAAAAAAAAATATTTCAAAAAATTCAAAATTTGATCCTTTCTTCTGAAAATAAAAAATTTTTTAACATTTTTTCTAAGTTCGGTCTGTTTTCCAAAATTTTTTTTTAATCGAAAAAATTTTTAAATAGAAAAATTTAAGGTTAAATATAATAAAATCGTATTCCTTACGTCAAGACAAATCGATTGGTATATATAAAGTATAGTTTCAATTTAAATTTAATGAATTAATGAAAGTTAAAAAATCAAAAATTCACATTTTGGCTATAAAATTTTGTGATTATTTAAATTTAAGTTTATAGATGAAATAATTGTATTCCTTACATGAAAACGAATCGACTGGTATATATAAAATTTACATTTGAGGTAAATTTAATAAATTAATGAAACTTAAAAAATTGAAAAATACACAATTTAGCTGAAAAATTTTATATTTATTTAAATTCAAGTTTAAATATAAAATAATTGTGTTCCTTGCATTAAAACGAATCGATACAATTGTAAATAATTATAAATTATATATTATTTTTTATTAATATTTAGAAATTTCGGTTGAAATATGAATTTTTGATTTTTTAAGTTCCATTAATTCTTTAAATTTAACTCAAATGTATAGGTACTCAAATGTTTATATTATTATATTATTTTTGTATGTTTATTTCAATGTTAATCCTTTCTCCACGAGGAAGCAAATTTTTTTGCTGATCGTAAAGAGGAAGCAAAATGTTCATGTAATGAACATCTCAATTTACAACTTGTTTTATTTATTTTTATTTTTAGTTATTTTAATATTTTTTATAATTTTTGTGTATTTAAATAATTTCTATGAATAAATGTCTATATTTCTAAGCAACAAGTTATAAAATTATTTAAAAAAAATAGCCATATTTCTATAAAATATAAATGCAAAAGCCATTTTTATAAAATATAATTTTATTGACATTATTTACCATATATTCAATCTTAATTTTAGCTACTTTCTACAACTTTGGGAGGCCGACACGCGTAGATATTGTTTTCAAATTGTAAACAAACAATTTTTGTTGACACATTTTCTAATATTATCAAAGATTTTTCAATAATTCCTTTGATTTACCAGATATGTGGTATTTCCACATTTTCGACAATCATTTGCTCGCTCTCCAATATCCAGACAAGGAAGCAACATTGATCGTTTGGCATAGCAAGTATTTCTAAGATCTAAGCAATCGTTCCACATTCAAGCTGAATCATAGTGTCATTAAAATTTGATCCACGGTTGTAGTTTACACTATGATATGTTTGTTTTTGATATATACATTTAGTATTTATATTTCAGCATCTTTCGTTTCCGCATCATTTGAAATAATTGGTTTGCCAAAGCATGTTACTTCATTCTTGATGCGCGCACTGAGTGTATACTTTTTTTCCGAAAATAATCTTTCGCAAAAAGCTTTTACAACGGGCTGACATAAATAATCTCGAGTCTGACACTTGTACGACATGAATTTCATAGATTTCATTGCCATTTTAAGTCCAACATTTTTCGTTCCAACAACAAGATTTTTTAAAAAACCCATATTACTTTCGAAAACGAAAGTCGATGACAAAGTAATGGGTCCATCTTTTTTGTAACATTTTGGAGCGTGTCCTATCATGTGGATAGGACGAATTTCGTAAACTTTCTGATAGGTTTTTAAAGTTTTTTTTAATAATTTCGTCGCATTCATCAAGTTCATTTTCAGTTGTCCCAAGTTTCAAAAGCATATACATCGATTTTACCAAGTAAGCTAAATTTTCCAAAACATCGAGTGTCAGCAAATCTTTACACATTGGTAGGCAGTAATATAAAAGCCATGATCTGTAATAAGTTACTTTCCATGCCGATCTACTACTCAGTTTTTCAGGCGGTCTGTAAACTTCATGACTAGGTCGCACAGCTGTTAACATTTTATCGCCAACTTTAACAATTTCTTTGGAAAATTTATAGAGCTATAAGTAATATCTTCAACTGCACCCAAAAGAGCAGTATGAAGATAATCAAAACAGAAGCCCCAAATCATATCGAAATCAGACAAAGAGCATAGAGCACATTCTTTTTTTACACCTCTAGAACGAATTAAACTGCTAGATTCTGACGTTGATGACAAGTCAATTTTATGAGACTCATTTGATCGCAATTCAGAACAAGTTTCTTCAAATGGATATCTAATCAAAGGATTTTCCAAAAAAATTAAATTTCTCTAAATTATAAACAATTGTAGTTTTTTGTAGTCTTAAATTAAAAAATAAATATCTTAGAACTAAATGAACGGATCTTTATAAAAATTGGTATACTTACACAGAAAATGATAGAGTTTTGGTTGAAAATTAAAATTTTTCGATTTTTAATAATTGTTATAGCAAAATTAATTGTTTATTTTAAACAAAACCATGTTCTCGTTGTCGTAGAAAGTTAATCCAAAGTTTATTGGAAAGGGAATTTCATAAGGACTCGAAACCCGTTTTAAAATTTCCTGTATCGCAATTAGCAAAAAAGTTATCGCGTTTTATGTGCGGCGCTGCGTTTCTCTAGCGCTAGTATGCATAATGTATTTTGAACAAAAAGTATGGAAACTTGCAAATATCTCGAAAAGTACGAATTTTTATAAAAAATGTTCAAGACAAAAGTTATTCCTAACAAAAAGATCTACATTTGTGAACCCAAAAAATTAGTTGCTTTTGTTAAATAAAATCCTCTAATTTTCAGAATCAAATTCGCAATCCCTATGAAATTATGTGTTTTAACGTAAGAAGTATATGACCAAAATATTGGGCTGAGGAATCTTACATTGAGCTCTAGGCCTAATGCGAAAATTAGCTTCGAATTTCTAATATCTTATACCAAAAACCCCATAAGCCGCGGTTTTTTTAAATTCACTTATTTGAAGAAAAATATTGGGCCCAATGTCTAGAATTCTATCTAACGAAATTCGGATAAGTGAAACTTCAGTCGAATAAAGTATCAGTGAAATAAAAATTCTGTCTTAAAAATTTGGCTAAGTAAAATTTTTTGTTAAATGACAATTCTATTAAGGGTATGTGGAAAAAGGACGTTCTTTTGTGGTTTGAAACTTTCTCTGAAATAAAAAATGATTTCGGGTTAAAATTATGGAGCAATGATATTGTATGATACAAGGAATCTCGCTATTCTTCACATTTACTATAACATAACGCAAAAATAATAGAAATAAAGCAATAAATAATAAAATAATTTTTTTATCATAGTTCATTTAGTAGCCACTCGCTCGAATTGGCGCTGTTCCCTGGAGCACGGAGACACTTACGCAACGTCTGTGTATTGCCGCCGTATTTTTTTTCAGTTTCGTTTAAAAATGCCACTTTTTAAACTTCATTTTTTAATAATTAAACGCAAAATTATCTATTTTTCGGAGAACAGCAAGATTTCTTGAAACCAAATCTATCATCCCTCAAAATTTTAGACAGGAATATTTTCTCATTTTAGAGTAAGATGTATACTACCAAAACACATTTTCCCATACTAGGTCACGTAGGAAATTCCTACATACCCTTAAATAAAAATTAAATATAAAAGAAATTTTATTTCCTAATAAAAGTTTTATTAAATAGGAACTTTGTTATATAGAAATTCTTTTAATTGAAAATTCTGTTAATAAAAATACTTTTAAGTGAATATTCGAAAAAATAGAAATTTGACAAAAGAACAATTTTGATAAATAAAATTTCTTCTTTATGAAAATTATTTTAGACATAAATTTTGTTCAATGGAAATTGTATTATTTGAAAATTCGATATATTAGAAAATCATCAAAGTTTAGTTAAATTAAAATTCTATAAAATAAGAATTTTTTTATATAGATATTTTTCGATATTACAATTTGGCTCATTGTAAAATCTACTTTTTTTAATTCTACTAAATGTAAATAAGATAATTGTTAATTCGACACAACAAAATTCCGGCATGTATAATTTGAGGAATATTTATGCGTCCCTATTTTTAAACCAAAAAAATTGGACCCAGGGCCCAATGTGAGGCCTTACAGCGAAAAAAGTAGTCTTTTAAAATGACCATTAATATTGTGTATAGAAATTGTAATCCTTATAAAATTCTGCGTTCACATATGTGGTAAAAATGCACAAAATATTAGGCCCAATCCTAGACATTGATCCCAATATTTTTCTTCAAATAAGTGAATTTAAAAAAACCGCGGCTTATGGGGTTTTTGGTATAAGATATTAGAAATTCGAAGCTAATTTTCGCATTAGGCCTAGAGCTCAATGTAAGATTCCTCAGCCCAATATTTTGGTCATATACTTCTTACGTTAAAACACATAATTTCATAGGGATTGCGAATTTGATTCTGAAAATTAGAGGATTTTATTTAACAAAAGCAACTAATTTTTTGGGTTCACAAATGTAGATCTTTTTGTTAGGAATAACTTTTGTCTTGAACATTTTTTATAAAAATTCGTACTTTTCGAGATATTTGCAAGTTTCCATACTTTTTGTTCAAAATACATTATGCATACTAGCGCTAGAGAAACGCAGCGCCGCACATAAAACGCGATAACTTTTTTGCTAATTGCGATACAGGAAATTTTAAAACGGGTTTCGAGTCCTTATGAAATTCCCTTTCCAATAAACTTTGGATTAACTTTCTACGACAACGAGAACATGGTTTTGTTTAAAATAAACAATTAATTTTGCTATAACAATTATTAAAAATCGAAAAATTTTAATTTTCAACCAAAACTCTATCATTTTCTGTGTAAGTATACCAATTTTTATAAAGATCCGTTCATTTAGTTCTAAGATATTTAATTTTTTTGAAAAATCCTTTGATGCAGTTTTTCAACTCATAATAATGTTTTAATTTTCTATATTTCCAAGCAAATACAGTACATCTTTAATTTGGGTGATCCAATTCAGGAATTTTAACTCACATGGTATATTAAATCTTAAGGTATCACATCGGTAAAACCGTTTTCTATAAATTTTCTTGAAAATTTTACCATATGTTTTTATTATCATTCTTGACAAATTTGCAAAATATGAAGAATTTTCGCCGTACGAAACCAGAGATATTAGCAATCAAAGTTGCTTATTTTGCATGGGAGACGGGACTAATGTATGGGGGAGAAGTACATTTTCATAAATATCATCAGAATTTATAAATTTTTTTCAAAAACTAATGTTGAATTCACGAATAAATTTGGAACTAAAATATACAAAGAAATTTATAATTTACCGTGCCGTTTATTTGTAATTATAAATTAAAAATTCTATTTCATGACGTCATTTGCAATATATAGCACACCCGCCACTTTGATGTGGCAACATCGCAGGATGGTAACATTAATTAGAGAGAGACAGTAGTCAAAGCGAGACTTATAGCGACGTTGTCAAACCTCCTACTCCTTCCAATCGCTGCTAGTGTGGGGTATACGTGTACGAGTGTATTTGTAGAAGTAGGTACAGTAAGGGCTGAGAGTATAGGGAGTTGAGGGCGAAAGTATAGTGCGGGAAGTAGTAATGCGAGCTACAAACTTTTGACTCCGATTAGTGCCGATGTGATACCTTAAACATTTCAAACATTTTTGAACGACCTTCTAAAGTAACAGAATATCGGGTCGAGAATGCCACAATCATGTTAATTAAAGAAGGTGTTCTGGCTTCACTGGTTCAATATTCTCAATTGGTGACTTGGCTATGCCGATGGTTTTCAGCTGGATATCTGTCAAATATACTAGCGTATTAAAGTTTAAAGACTAATTAAAGTTAAAAATCACAAATTTAATACAATAAAATTGAAACATGTATGATAGTGTTCTAATTTAAAATGAAAAATTTACACATTTCATTTGCAAACACTAAAAGTAAAGAACATTATTATTATTAATATCGTAATATTTAAATTATATGAAATTTAATTGACAAAGTTTTTTTTAAATCTTAAAAATATCCTGTAAATATGTAAATAAATAAATAAATATCATGCAAAAAATTTTACAGAGATCACAGCTGTATCTTTTTGCTTTCAAATAGATAAATAGGTGAAAAATTTCTCTAAAGCAAGTGACAAAAAGGTGCAACAAAATTATGATATAAAATAATTGAAGGGAGACTGAGACATTTTCAGCTATATAGAAAGGAATTAACAAAAAATTCGGACAAAATAATTTTTAAACTAATTTAAAATCAAAAAATTTATTTTTTGATAAAAATTGAATTTTTCAAAACCTATCCGCAATTTATTAGAAAATAGGTTTTTTACTTTTTTATGAAAAGGATGCTATTTTTTACTTATTATTATTAGACATTGAAAAAAAAATAATAATTTATAATTTTTTAAAATGTTTTTTATAAATTTAAGAAAGTTACGAATTGAAGGTTTTCTTTTCCAATTTTTAATACTAGAAGCATTTCATATGAGAGTACGGGGTCATGTCTCAGATTTTTCTCAAAATTCGGTAAATTGTAGTGATAGTGGTGCTAAATAAGTGTACAACTTTTGAATTTGAAATTTTTAATATTTTTCGAGATATTTACAATAACAAATTTGAGCAATATTTTTTTAATTTACTTATAACTTTTTTTCCACTAAAAATAGAGAAAAATGTTGTGAATGTTTTTTTGGCAGAAGACCTTAAACTTTTAGAAAAAAATTATTTTCTTAAAAAAATATTAATTTTTAAACACTTTGTTTAAAAAATTAAATTTGTTTATGACTTTTAAACATGTTCTCCCTCATTTAGAAGCGCGAAAAAAATCATAAATATTGTTTGAGTCATAATAAATCGATGGTTAAATTTTTGAGATGGCATTATTTTTTGTTTTCGAGATATTAATTAATTAAGTAACAAAAGTTAATAAAAAATGAAATATTTTACGAACAAATAAAATTAGAGTAATTTTAAAAACACCATTAGGATGTTTATCAAATCCAACGAGCCCTATATGAACAATTTATAATAAGCGGGTGTTAAATTAATAATTAATAAAAAAAATTTATTTAAATAATTAATAACATTTGAAGAAATGAAAATAAATCGTCAATTCTTTTTTTATTTGGAGGATTATCTAATTTTGTGTTAAATATAACCAGTATAAATAACAATTTTAGCAAATCTAAATTATTAACACATGATTATTGAAAATTGAGGTTTGAGCACCCTGCGACACAAGTTGGAGGGGGCTATCGCAACTAAACTTTTAAATTCTTGTATTTTTGAGTTTCGATATAAATAACGATTTAATGTTTACCGCGTTTGAGAATTTCCTATATTTGACACAAGTCCAGTTGAAATACTGGCGCTCCATTTTTAAAGAATTTTGCATTAATTTAGTTTAAGTCAGTTTTAGGTTGTCAGGCTTTGTTGAATTTCCGGTATGACATGTTCCAATATTCATGTTATCGCGGGCTTGATATTGGAAAAGTCACTTAAGTAGTATTAGTAATTCAGAATTCTGGTAGAAGTAAGGTAGGAAAATGTTTTTAATTGGTTTAAATTAAAGAAAATCGTTGCGTTATCTAGTGTCAATTTTATTCTTAATTAAGAATTTAGTTTTCAAACTCACTCTTTTGCCATCCAATCCTCATCGAGTCAACATGTTTAGTTTTCAATAGTTTTTTCGATCATGTGTTTCGAGTACAGTTTTGTGATTACAGTCATATTAATAAAATCTTAATTATTTCTTATTAAATATTATTAAAGTTTAACAACAATAAGTTCGGTTTATTTCAAATTAGTTACAATAACTCGTTTTTCCACCATGGGTAAAATCATCAATGCAGAGCATAACTTTATGTCATTTTTATAATTGTTTGTAAGAATTTTGTTCATTATTATTGTTAGTAGAATAATGTTAATAAATAAAGTCCCAAAAGAAAGGTTAAAGATGTCATAAAGAAAATTATTAATGTCAATGGTTTATTTAATTAAAATATAATGTTTATGTTATTGTTAATTTATTGTTTACGAATTATTTATTGTTACCATGAACTCTCTTATTATTAAAAAACCCATCCCTCTCTCCACGACCAGCATAACATAACTGACAAGTACCGGCTCGTGCAGAAGACTTAATTAATAATTCTTATTAGTCGATCTCAATTAGTATTTTATTAGTTATAAGTTTGAGATTTGTTTATTTAAGATTTGGATTATAGTTTAGTCCGGTTGAGAATACCGGCGATACAAAAGTTGTCTGGCGCCCTTCCATACCGGGGATCGTCCATAAGAATAAAAAAGTTAAGTCGGACAGTAACGTTTTGCTTATTTTGTTATTTGATTTTTCTAAGATTTAAAGTAACATAAATTAAGTTCCAAAATCGAGTCATTTTGCATTAAAGTTTGAATCCAATTTCGTCCAAGTTTAGTAATTTTGGTAATTAGAATTATTTGTCGGTTGTTATAATAAAATTTAGAAATCAAGTTGAAGAGTAATTTTAGAGTCAAAAAATACGTTACAATAAATATAATAGAATATATATAATAGAATCTTATGTACTAAGAGATTTTTAATAATAAAAAGTGGATTAATTTAAAAAATAAAAAAATAAACATCATATACTATAAAAATAAACCTTTAGAAATGTAAATTGACAAAAGATTTTAAGTTAAAAGTCTGAACTGTAGCTCTTCCAAAATTCAATGAATTGTTATCTAAAAGTCTTTAAAAATTTAACTACTTTTAACAATTTTAGTAAAGTCATCCGAAAATTCAAATCATCTGAAATACAATTTTAAAAAAATATATTCAAAGAAAGAAACCTTATCGGTTTTAAACTACATAAGAAAGTTTCGAAATATTTAGACCTAATTTAGAAAAATATTACACACAATTATTAAAATTAAACCTAAAAGTTTATTTTATATGATGATTATTTACTCCGTGGTTTCCAATTTTTTGATCTTTTAGACCAAGCATCATGAGTTTGCTGTGATACATTTTGGTTACCGTAGTTTGGATCCAAATATAGTTTGTATCTTTTTTTCTTGACAAAATCGTCTTCCATTTTTCAGGTTATTGCTAAAAAACAAGAAAATTTTATTTACAACAACTGTATGAATATAGTATATATTTCCCTAGTCAAAATAAACACATGTTATGATAAGTGTCGATTTGAACATATAAAAACACGTGTACATACATAAGGAAAAGTTTTTACACGTGTAAAAATTTTGTATTTCAAAAATTTATCTCGAAAGCAAAGATTGAAAAAAGCTAAAATTGCCTAATACTTAAAAAAGTGTAGTTTATAATAGTAATATTAATATTTTAACTTAAATATTAACTATTTTTTTATAGGTAGAGAATTATTTTATCTGTTCAGAATACTAAATTAATTTTTGTCGCACAATATAATTATATATACTGTGCACTTTTTTTCTCTCTTAACCTCAAAATTACTATGAAAGCACAAAAATAGATAAATACAAAAAAATTCATACTAAAGTAAGTAATTTTTTTGAATAATGTACAAACCTGCTTAATTATGTCACGAATATTTGTTGATGATTTTTCATGAACATATATCACAAGATTAAAAGATCACAAACTCGCACGCAAACTATAACGATTTCTCCAGACGTTTCTGAAGTTTACACCAAGTAACCAGTGCCGAAATAATTGCTTACGGGCCCCGCCTTTTTTATTTTGGTCACCAAATTTACAGTAAAATTTATTTTAATCAATAGATGAAATTGGAAACTGGATAAAACGAAGAAACAAAACCATGCAACCAATCATTTCCAAATCGCACATAAGTACTAATTTGTCATTTGTATTCGGTGCACTGGATGCGCCGAAAGCCGAAACCACTTTAACATCAACATCCTTTATGTTCATTTCATGAACATTTTGCTTTCTCATTATATGAAGCAAAAAATGTGCTTCCTCGTGGAGGAAGCATTGACAATGAAATTAATATACATAAAAAAATTGTGTTTGTTTAAATTCAAGTTTAAACATAAAATAATTGTATTCTTTGCATTATAATAAATCGATTGGTATGTATGAAATATACATTTTATTTAAATTAAAAGAGTTAATGAAAGTTAGAAATCAAAAGGTACCATTTTTGCTTTAAAATTTTTTGTTTATTTAAACTTAAGTTTAAACATAATGAATTCCTATATATTTTGCTTAAAATAAAAAAAATTTAAATAACATATTTTTGGCAAGAATCTTTTTTTAATGTAATGAATTTTATAAAAAAAAACAACTAATTTAATAATTATTATACAAAATTTCTCCACGATGATAAAAGGATGATGGATGTGGTGGGTATGGTTGACTCATCGGGTATGATGTTTGTTTTGGGTACGGTATTTGTGTTGGAAACGGGGTTTGTGTTGAGTACGGTATTTGTGTTGAGTACGGTATTTGTGCTGAGTACGGTGTTTGTGACGAGTACGGTGTTTGTACTGAGTACGGTATTTGTGCTGGATATTGTGATTGGACTAGAAATTGTGTTTGTGGAGGATACGGTGTTTCTGTTGGGTATTGTGATTGTTCTGCCTACGGTGTTTGTAAAGGGAACTGTCTTTATGTTGGGTATCGCCTTGGGTATGGTGTTTGTGTTGAGTACAATGTATGTGGTGTATGTAGTAAATGTGCTGGGTATGAGGGGTGTGATGGATATGGATTTCTTGCGTTTCGCACATTTCGGTTGAACAATATTCACCTCGACTATTTCTAAATTTCTGTCGTTGAAATTCTCTAAAAATAAATATTAATTATTAATTTATTACATAATTGAATCCCTCAAAAAGTTTATCAAAAATTAATTATTAATTAAAAATTAATTATAATTAATAATTATTAATTATATACTTTATTTACTCTCCCTGCTTTACGCAGGGTTCGAGGACCCAATTACATTAATCTTATAAAAACTATATACACAATAAACCTTAAATCTAAAACGGATCTTAAACCTAATTATTCTATTTATCTGCCAGTGCCGGGCTTCCGTTTCCAGTTTCGTTTGCCCCTTTTTGGCATCGTCCTTAACGTATCTAAAATATATATATATATATCCCACCCTTAATCTGCTATATTACATTATCCCCTCCATTCTTTCCTTACTCCATTTCTCTAAAACATTCATCCATCTTTCACCTTTTCCACTTTCATCCAAACATCATCTCACTCTCTCCTCAATTCCTTTCTGCTCTTCACATCCTCCTCCCATACACCTCTCCAGAACATGCGCCCAATCCTCTCTCTCATACCCACATATTCTGCACAACTTTTTCTTCTCACTCATCCAATATCTACATTCATTCATACCCTCACCCATTCTAAATTTACAAATTCTGCTCCATTTAGCATACTTTTTCACCCTTTCTAAATATTTTGGAATCCCATCCCTTCTTACCACTCTATACCATTTATTATATTTTGATTTTATAATTCTTTCCCATCTTTCTTCGCTATGCTTTTTACACCATCCCCCAATAAGTCCCTTCCCCATCCCGACCATTCCAATGCCTCCCTTATTGCTTCCTTCCTCTCCTTTTCCCATCTGGACAAAACCTCTCCTCCTCTGTTTTCTCCATTCTTGATACAACTCTAACACTCCTGTGTTAGAATTATAATTATTAATTATAATTGTATTTTACTAATAAAAATAATTTATTTGTCGAAAAATTTTAGAATGTATGAAAAACAAACAAATTTCTGTAATTGGGG
Organism: Leptopilina boulardi; assembly: GCF_019393585.1. Classification (NCBI taxonomy): domain Eukaryota; kingdom Metazoa; phylum Arthropoda; class Insecta; order Hymenoptera; family Figitidae; genus Leptopilina; species Leptopilina boulardi. The sequence goes on along the minus strand of NW_026137948.1, from coordinate 1,616,663 downwards.
ACAAATTCCCTATTTCTCACAAATTACGTAAGTTTCTCCCTATAAAAGGTAATATTTGCGGGGTTTTTTTCAAGGTGTTATTTACATTCCCAGGATTAATTTTATGCAGCACAAAAAAATTTAAATAAGCTTTAAATGTAGGAAACTGACTGTCCCCATCTACACCAAAATTTATAAAATTTAGGGTTAATGGGTATAGCATAATTTCTAAGAAAGATTTAAGAAAAAAGTTTCCTTCAGTATATTACTGTATTAAAAGATGAAAAAACTTTAAAAATATTTGAAGTATATATATCTAATATTTGAACCATTTACCCTGAGTTTTCAAATTTTTGGGGAAACAGTTTCACTTTGATTTTCAAATTTGTATGTCTCCATTTACCCCCTGTCCCCATTTACCCCACCTGACCCTATAGAAAATTCTTAAAAAATTAATAAAAAATAATTAAAAAATTTAACATAAAAAATTTTAATTTTCAGCAAATTTAATATAATAATAAAATATTTGAAAAAATTTGAAAGTTTTTAAAATAAATAAACACATTTTTTTCTCAAAAAAATTGTTGTTTTAAATATTTACCTCCTATATTCTTTTTCCTTCAACCTTCGTTTTAAATTTCTTTCAGTATGCTTTCCTATTATTTTGTAATCTATTTTTTCTATATTGTGAATGAAATTTTTATCTTGTTCTTTTTTTTCTTCTTCAGTTTTTATATAATTTTCTTTTTCTTTTACATTTTTTTTTCATTTTCTTTTTTATTTTCCTTTTTATTTACTTTTTCAGTTTTCTTTTCATTTTCATTAACAAAAATTTTTTTATGAATCCAAACATTTTTTAATTTTTTCTTTCAATAATTTGAATTTATGAAATATAAATTTGAATTTTTAAAAAAACTTGGAACAGAACCTAAAAAACTTCTAATAGATGAAAAATAAAATAGAAATTCCAAAAAATTAAATGAAGAAAATAATACGTATACTAATATAGATAAATTTTTATATTAATTATTATTATTATTAAATGAATAAATTATCGTGAATGAATTATTATTATTTTTAAAAAACTCAAGAAAAGCACTTGAAAAGGTTAAGATAGATAAAAAAATAAATTGAAAATTTCCAAAGAAATAAAATATGAAAAAAAAAATTTTTCAAAAAATAAAAATGAAGTTGAAATAAAAAAATAATATGTATAGTGTAGATGACTTTTAAATTTTACTTTTAATTATCATTATTTAAAAGTTCAAATTAATATCTTTTAAAATAATTAAATATTTTTCTTTTGACAATAATTTTTTCTTTTTCTTTATTATTCGTTTTCTTTTTTTTCTTATTATACTCTTTTTCCTATTGTAAAAAAATTCTAACACCTCCTCATCAGATTCTGTTAATTCTATAAATAAAAAGAAAGGAGTTAAGTAAATAATAATAACAATAATAATAATGAAAATAATTTTTTTTGTGAGGAGGAGGTAAAAATTCTTTAAGCACTGAGTGTGGGACTGAGCCGGACGTGCTCTTGCAGCCGCTCATACCGCACTAAAAAAAAACCCCATTTACACCAATCAAGACCCTCGGTACGACTTTCGCTTTCCTTCAGGGATCAAGATTATCGGCGTCTCTTAGCCGTGATCGGGCTTCTTCTGATTTATCCTGCTTGGATTTTGCTTTCCGCGTACGCTTATTTATTTCGCGTTCTTGCGATCGTCTTCTTTGCTTCTTCCAGAGCTGTTCTGAAAACTTTGCAGTTTCCGCTGCCAGCTACGTGGAACGTGCTCTCATTCCCTTTAAATGACTCCTGGCACAGGAAGCACCTGACTTCTTTTGATGCAATTCGCGGCTTTGTGGTCGACTTCTCCGCATCTAAAACACGCAGTCGACCAATCAGTGAACCTGAATCTCTGCCCAGAGGCCCATAGTCCAGGCATCTGTGGTATCTTGTCACTATGGTTCACCTTCTTATCGGGCAAGACATAAAGCCAACCTTTCAGCCTCCTCCTGACCAGTGACCACAACAGCGAGCTTCATGTCTCGCTTGTTGGGTCCGAGGACCGACACATTTCTGCTTTGTGCTGGAGTCTCCAGGAGAACAGTAAGCGCCTCCTGAACTTCCTCCTCTTGGGCGAGGCAATCCAGGTCGCGGATCTCGAGTGTCACCCTTCGATCCGCCATCTGCACCTCACCCAGGTCTCCAACTACCTTCGTTACTTCCTTGGAGAAAGTCTCCTTATCTGCGGAGCCTTCAATCCTCAAAAGAAGGTCTCCATTCTTAGTGGGCCTAACCCCGACAACCCTGATCTTGCTGGTGTCCGGATTAACCTCCTATCGGAGCTTTCCCAAGACGTCGGCAAACGTCTTACCTTCAGCAACTCGTATGATCATCATTGATCCTCTTGTTGCTAATTCTTCCTTTTTTGCTTCTTCATGCTTGGCCTTTACCTTTCCCACAATCTGGATGAGGTTTTTCAACCCATCCTTAATCGTCATATTGAGGTTTCGCTGTACCTCACATGACTTGAGCATATTTGCTACTTCTAGCTCGATTTCTTGAAGGCATGCTCCCTCTTCTTCGCGCAGCATTATACATTTCTCCTTATCTTCGTTGCAGCTTTGTATGTCTTCCACCGAAGCGTAGCTGAAAACACTGTGACAGCTCGACATACTCGTAGTGCTACCTCTCCTTTCCCTTCTTGCTTCCACCGTATCCACGATGATCTGTGGAACACTCAAAGCGTTGTTGCCCGCCTGCATCCAAGGGCCACTGGCCACCGCCCCCACGCCATGCATTTGACGATCGGAACCGATAAGGGACTGGGTACCCTGCAGGAAGTTTCCGTCAGTTTTACTTTCGCTCATCATGTTGTCTTGTTTTGCTGGTTTTTGGTCCGCTCTGGATTTACAACCAAGTTGGTATACCCTATACACCCTATCCACCACCCAGGAAAGCGCCCGATGGGGGACCAGCAACCCTACACGGGATAATGAAAATAATAATAATGATAACAATAATAATAATTATTGTAATAATAATAATTATTATAATTATTGTAATAATAATAATTATTATAATTATTGTAATAATAATAATTATTATTATTCCTATTATAAAAAATCATGCCAAAGCGTTATGCCTTACGTGTATAACGAATGTTAATTAATTAATAAATTAGAAATAGTCGAATATAATGTCAATATAAAACATCATTATACTACTGTTTTATTAATATAAATTAATTTAATGATTAAAAAATAAAAATAAGCGCACGAAGGTCTCGTACAATAAAAAAGGCTATCTAAAAAAAATTTGCCAAAAAAGAGAATATTTATGAATTTTTTAAATTTCCTATTGCAAGAAAAAATTTATAATGGTAATAAATAAAATATTTTTTATTATATTAAAAATACTTTAATATTTGATACTTTTCATTATTTTAATATTAAATGTTTATTAAAGAATATTAAAGAAAAGTTGAAAAAAGGTTTGGAAAAAGTCAGGTACTTTCAAAGAAAATCCATTGAATTTTTTTATACTTGCTGGACACTCTGTTAAATATAAAATGGAAATGTATTTTTAAATATTAATAAATACTTTTTTTATATTGAACTAACCTTCACAATCCTCTTTTTTATTTTTATTTTGATTAATTTCCTTTTCTGAAATGAATTTTTTAAAATACTATAAATTTTTTTATATTTATAAAATACCAGGAGGACTTACAGTCGGATCTTGAGCAACTCTGCGAGTGGTCTATAAGTAATAATCTATTTTTTAACATAAAAAAATGTAGTATCATTTCATTTCGCAGATCTATAGAATATTCTGATTGTAAGTACTCTATTGGCAATGATGAGCTTATCAGGGTATCTTCTATCCGTGATCTCGGTATACTTATTGACTATAAATATTCATTTACTAATCACATTATATATACAGTAAATAAAGCCACCAGAGTTGTGAGCTCCATCACCAGAAATTCAAGGCGCTTCAAAAATATTGATGCTTTGAAATGCTTGTACTTCTCTTTGGTTAGACCAATACTTGAATTTGCATCAGTACTATGGCGACCTTACCAAGATGAATTTATTATTTTAATAGAGCGAGTTCAAAACAAATTTTTTCGTTTTGCTGCCAGACAAACTGGTTTGCCGTTAGACTATAATAGTCATGATTATAGTGAAATTAGACGTAAACTTAAAATACCACTAATGTCTGAAAGATTTTTGTTCTCTGATCTTCTTTTTTTATTAAAATCATCAATGGTCGAATTAACTGCTCAGACCTGTTGTTTTTATTTGATTTCTACGTTCCGCAAAGATCGCCTAGAAACCCTCCATTATTTAAATTACCTTTCATTAAAGAAAATTACACTACAAATTCAGTGATCAACAGACTGAGCAGTGAGGCAAATCAGTTTAACAACAGCATTAATTTTTTCTGTAATTCACTCACAACTTTCATTAAAAACTTGCGTATCTTAATTTTCAATGATTATAATAACAATGCAGCCAATTAATATACAATAAACATAATGTATCTTTATAGTACTCTGTACGAATGGGCTTTGCCCGTATATTTTCAATAAGTAAATAAATAAATAAATAAAATAAATAATAATAATAATTCTATTATATTTTCATTTAATTATAATTATTAAATAATCATAATAATCATCATTTTTAAATTTTTTTTCTCTAATTCTTTTGAATTATCCAATTTTCTTTCTGCAAAATTAAAACTGTTACGTATGAATTTCGTAACTTCTTATTAATAAATTATTAACATTATTAATAATTCATTAATACAATACTTGAAAAAGAGGACACATTATGCAACACAAACAAATAACACTTTATAAACATTATAAGAAATGCCTTTAGAATCTCTTAGAGATGTCCAAATAATTATATATTAAATATTAACTTTCAATTAAAAACCTAAATTTTAAAGAAGACCTATATAAAATTCATGATAAAATTGAGAAACTAAGTGAACTAATTTAATTCAAGAAACAAAGGATGGCGCAATAAAGATTGCTGCATCCAAGGTATGTCCATTCAAACTGAACTGGAACACTACCCCAATATTGCAAGGTTGCAATAAAAAAACAGTGACAACAATAAATTTGTTAAATAAAATATTCTTTTCCCCACCAAAAGTCAATTTAATAAAATCAGTTGACAGACGAAGATCGAGGTCTTCCGAGTGTGGTCTCCGAGTGAGACAGGTGGAACAACCCCATAGACCACGGTTGTTTAGTGTCAGTAGTTGTGAGTTGAGGAGATCGAGAGAGAGCTCAGTGTGGAGCTTGGAATTTGAGTCTCTGAGTTAAGAGACTTTTTGAAACAAACCTCTAGTTTCGAGGTTGTTTCCGTTTTGAGTTTATTACTGAGTTTTAATTCGATTTGTGATTTTTGAAGTGAGATTATTTAAAGAGTATTAAATTTTGAGTATTTTAAAGAGTGAATAATTGTAGTTTTGGAAAAAGAGAATTTAATTTTGAATTTGATTTAAAGGATATACAAATGAGTTTTTGAGAATCACTTAGTTTTGAAATTGAGATTGAAAATTAAATAGTAAATGAGAAATAAACCCAGATAACAAAGGTCTCCGGCCCGCCCGGCAAGCTGCGGCCGAGACACCGAGTGTAAGCTGTGACAGCGATTCCACATGTATGCGAAGTCGCAGAGACGTTGCGAGCCCCGTATCCCCACTGCGCCATCTACTCAATGCACTCCCCTCCGTGACGTCAGAAGGGGAGTGCATTGAGTAGATGGCGCAGTGGGGATACGGGGCTCGCAACGTCTCTGCGACTTCGCATACATGTGGAATTGCTGTGACGCTGCGATTTAACTAGCACTTGCTGGCGCACTTGTTGTAGATCAAGCGGACTAGCAATGGGCTAGAGAATTCGCTTACACATTATCTAGACCGTGAGCTCGCTGAGAGCCAGCAAATGGCTAGATTTTATTAATCCCAATTTATTAATTAAATTATATGTACTTACAAATAAAATAAATATATAATAGGAAATAAAGTTAAAATAATAAAATTTCAATGTTCACATAAAAAAGCGTTAGTCAAAGAAATGTTTTGTATTTGTTCCAGCATTTTTATTATAAAAGAATTTTTTTCGTTATGAAACAAACTATACAAAAATAATTATTGTTTAAAAAATTTTTTGCTTTTAATAATTATTCAAATTGATTATTTATAAAATGTTAATATAAAATTATATTCCTTATGTCCCATCAAAAATTAAAACTTTGTTTTATATTTCACGTACATTTTTAAGTATAAAACACCCAAGAAAAAATCTCACTGAATAAGAAATAGATTATTAACAAAAATTATTTATCTCTAAAATTTTATAATTATTCTTAATATTAATAAGTACGCAAATTAGAGGTTTAAGGTTAAACGCTATAATTATGCACAATTTTAAAAAATAAAATTAATTATTATTTTATATTCAAATGTTATTGTATATAATTAAATAATTAATATTGCTATTAAATTTCTTTCTTATTCAGTGGAATTTTTTTTCTCAACGGTTTTATACTTAGAAATGTATGTGAAATATAAAACATTTTTTAAATTTTTGATTGGACATAAAAAACAATTTTTTTTAGTAAAATTTTCTGAATATAATTTCAAAAATTATTAGAAATAAAAAAATGTTAAAACAAATATTATTTTTGTAAAGTACGTTTTAAGACCAAGAAATTTTTTTTTATTTTCAAATTGATCAACTGGGTTTTGAAATTTTTTTTATTTACGACTGCTAAAAAATTTAAATTGTTATAATAACTTTAATTAAAAAATTTTTTGGTTCAAAAATTTCAGAAATTTATTCTAATCGCAACAGGATTAAAAAAAGATTTGACGTTGAAAATTAAAGTATTTTTTAGGTTATATCCATATTTGAGAAATTTTGATCCAAGAAAAATAAAAATTGAAATCGTGCTGATGGATCGGCCAATCATAGCATTATAATGTCAGTGATTGTCAGGAACTCCCGAAAACGTCCTACAGGTAACTGAAAATAAGTCTGTTAAAGACGGATGTTAATTAACAAAAATAAAACGAAGTAAAATAATTTTGAAGAAAAAATAATAAGATTAGAAATAACACTAATTTTTATTACTTAACATTTCCGCTTATTCGGAAAGCGTTATAGCTCTTCGCTAAGCAAATTAGAAAAAGGTAGTGGACTGTTGTTCAGAGTGTTATCCATTCAACACCCCCGAGTAGACGGTATTTTATCGAAAATGATTATAAAGAAAGAAATGAGATAAATACGTATAAAGGTGATTAAATAAATCAAGAGTTGAATTAATATGAAATAAGATTACATTTATTCATTCAACCCCCAATAATTTACATACAGTTCCCCAATTGGTTTTTGTTAGAAAAGATTTACAATTTATTTACCGTTTACTTTAAGCTACTTGATTAAAAAAAAATCAAGTCTCACAAAAAAAATGTCATTTATTATAAATGACAAGGAAAACAAAAGAATTAATAAAAGAAAAACTTTTAATAAAAGAAGACAAATTGTGTGTGTGGTCTGTGTATAGTAACGTATGTTTCTTGTTTTTAGAATATATATATGTTTTAATTAATATATGTAATATTAATGCGACTCACCAGAATAATAAAGAATAAAGTGTTATGAAAAGTATCAAATTACTTTTCCAACTCATAGAGTTTAAAACTCGTGCTTGACATATGATTCTCAGATCTGCGGAAGTCTTTTACCTTCCTTTTAATCTTTTTATTTTCTTTTTAAATACGCTTGCCTCAAATATTGCTTTTCAACAATTATTTCAATATCACAAATACAGTATTAAAATTCAGAACATTGGGTTCACCAAGTCTGAATTCATTTTACAGTTAATTTGAAATATAAATAATTGTGACATTAAATAAAACACCTTTAAATTTCAAATAGACTTTGCACCTTCATCATCAATAACACTTTTATTGGATAATTAATTTTTAAACTCTTTTTAACGCACTTTTATATAATGATCGACTTCACTGATTGTGGAAAATTCTCTTCAACCCTTACTGCAGGGAATAAACAATACACTCAACCACTCTCAGTGGGAAATAAAACTTAATAATCATCCGCCTTTTTCTGCGGGAAAGAAACCATCCGCTCTGCGGGAAATACAAAATAAGACTCCTCGAACAATAATTTGATGGCAACGATCACACCCATTTAGTATATAATTTTAGGTGGTGGGAGGGTTGATTTTGCAATCAACACCTCGTTGTTTCCATGCAAGTTTTAGCAAAACTTGCATTTTAATCGTGGCGTGATCGGTTCAACCACCTTTATTATCGGTATACTTTATATGTTTCCTCATTTTCCCAAAATAATGTGGCAACTCTATACAGTGTAAGTCCCACAACTTGTGCAATCGATCAATAATTTAGTTCAAATTATTTCGCAATATGAGGTTCAATAATCTGAATTCATTTGCGAAATAATTTTGATTTAGAAATTAAATAAAAAAATGAAATTATAAATATTTATTGAATTAATTAGAAATATTATTGGAATATTCTAGTGTCCGAAACTTAGTATGTGTGTGTGTGTTTGTGTTGTATAGATGTAGGTATATATTTGACAAAGTATTTGTAACGTTAATTATATAAGTATTATTTTTAATAAATAATATTTATGTTAAAAAAAAATTTTAAATATTACGGAAATCCGTCCGTAACAAAGTCTGTTTTTAAACGGAATTTTTGAAAATTCATAACTCGAAAATATGAGCACTCGCACAGAAATGAAAGAAAAAAAGGAAAAGGAATGCATGAAAATGTACGTTGCTAATATAAACATAAACATTTTATAAAAATTAAATTGGTAATCGTTCTCAGTTTTCCGAATGTATTGTGCGTTAACCTTAGGAAGTGTGAATTGGAAAATATTGTGTGCTAACCTTTATTCGTTTTTACGACACGCGCACGCGCCATTGTTCATGGTGTACAAACGGCTCGATCAGGTGAAACGCGACCTTTGACCAATATCATTGATTGTATCCATTGCTTGCAATGAATGTTTCTGGCCTCGTGGTGGAGTAAAGGTGATAAATATGTGTGTGGATATGTGTGTGTGTGTGTCACCAATTCCTTGTTATCAAAATATCTCAAACACGTTTTGAGGGATCAGCCTGAAATTTTGTAGGGTTATTGCACTCACCAATATCTAAAATCAGACACAAGGATTTCCAAAAATATCCATGCAATTTTTTTTATGCCTTTTTTCGAAAATCGAAAAATAAATTTTTTTCTTTTGTGCAATCAATTTTTTTTACTGAAAAACGTATTCCTTGCATTGAAACGAATTGATTAACTTATAAAAAGTCCATATTTTACCTAAATCTAGAGATTAAATAATTTTTTTTAATTTTTGAAAAAAATCATTTTTCATATTTTTAAAAATAACTTCTTTCTCGATTAAAATTTTGAGAAATTTTTGTGAAAATTGTATTCCTTGCAGGAAAACGAATCGATTCATGTATAAAAAGTATGTATTTTATCAGAATTTATGAAATTATTTGCTACTTTAATTTAAAAAAAAAATCGTTTTTCTTATTTTTTGGAATAAGTTTTTCTTTATAAAATTTTTAATATAATGTTGTCAGGATTGTATTTCTTGCATGAAGTAAAAAATGTTCATGAAATGAACATAATTTTCTGCTTTTTTAATTTTTGAAAAAAATTATTTTCGTATTTTTCAAAATATTTCTATTGAGATTATTATTTCCATTTATGAATAACGAATTTACGACTGATCAGTGTTTTCTTTGAAACTTTCTTTGAAAAAGAAATTAATTCTTTTGATTACAGATGATAAATATTGTTTTTATCTCATTTTACCTATTTTCATTTAAAAGAATTATATTTTAATACGTTCGAATGATGTCGACATCAAGGGTATGCAGCCTGCCGGCACGCGGGTGCCTGTCACACGGGGCGAGCCATATGGCTGACAATGGCGCGCACAAAACGCTGCGTTTTGGCCTACACCCCGGTCCTATCAATCGGACCCCGGGCTAGAGCAGGGCTAGGCATTAGCCTTACATTTTGTTATCTGGGAAGTTTATAGCTTATACTGAGTTTGAGATTGTTGTAATAATTGTTTGAGAAAAAGAGAATATAATATAGCTATAATAAATTGAAGAATTAATTTAATACTTAAATTGAGATACGTCGATTATTTTGAAGGATATCATTCTGAGGAATTCCAGAGGTAAATATACGTAAGAGTTCAGAGACTCTTAACATAATACACACACAACATTCTTACACATACATTCATTCACACGTAAATTGTATGAGAATACAGAATACTGTAATATTGTATTATTTGGGTTGTTACACAATATACATTTATATACAATTAATTAAATATTTGTTTGATCTTTTATTTCAAATATTCCTAACCAATTGTTCTGATTAATATGGGATCTTAACCAACTCACTGAATAATAGTGAGGTAAGGAAGGGATCCACTACCTATTACAATATAATTTGTCCGAAGGGCAACGTATGTTAAATTACCAAGTTCTTTTAGAGTTTTAGAGAATATCAATCTTTGATTGATATTGAATAATTTTCTAATTTTCAAAATTCATCTTTAACAGTACTTTTCGTTAACTTCAACTCTTACAATTAACCTTTTAAATTAACAGATAAAATTTATTGATTTTGAAACGAAGCAAAATACATGGCAGGTAAATAAATTATATCAGTATTAAAATATGTGCGAAACCCCAAATATTTTGAAGCTTCCAGGAAAAAGTTACAAGCTTCAAAAAATTGTAAAATTTTTTTACTGACAAAATTTTCAAATTTGAATTAATATCTAAAACTATAATAATAATATAATAATGATATAATAATTCCATAATTTTTTTATGTATCTTCGAATTGATCCGACAAACATCGAATGTTACCGAAGACGCACTTGCGTGGTGCCTCGGTGAAATTTCAGAGAGAAGAACTTACATATATCCAGGGCATGGAGATGCGATGTCTTCATTTCTGACGCAACGTTCGTCCTCGACTACCTGTCAGAGTCGACCAGAACATAAGTAACATTGTGTAAACTTTCCAATGTATTTCATACCCGCACTTGTTGACTCGTCAGATTTTCTGAGCACGCCAAATATTATCTATAGCTTTTTATAAAGTATTTCTTCGTTTTCAACACTTTCTTAGATTTTTAATTATTGCTTTATTTAGTTATTAATTAATAATTTCAATTTTTATTAACACAGTTAGATGCAGCTTTTCTTCCCGCGTCGATTGATACCAAAAACTCAATTTTGTCAAAAATGGCGTTTATGTAAGTTTTTCCTTAGCACGGCAGAATTATTTTCGAATTTCTGGAAATAAACCTTTAAAATTACTCTTCTTTTAAAAAGTTACTCAAAAACATGTTTTTTGAATTTTTTACCAATTTCTTAATGTTTTTTTTTATTATTTAGTGTTGTTTCTCAAATTTTTGGTTAGGAGCATATAATTTTGTACCTGATTTTAAATGTCATTCAAATCAATTGATTTCAACTTAAAAATTTCTTATTTCAAACCTAAACATCTTTTATTATATTAAGATAACAAATTTCCAATAGCGACACCGACAGATGACTTCGACACCGATTTCGACCTTGGAAAATTTATTTTCGAATAAATAATTAAAATCCTTTTCCATATGCATTTAGAAAATCTTACATATAGGTTTTTTTTGTAAGTCCAAAAAAATTAGGGACTTAGAAAAAGAACATTGTTTTTTAGTAACTCTTTTTGATCTATTAATTTTCAATTATAGAAGGTATATGCCTACTTTTCTTTTATTTATTATAATCAGGAACATTAAACCGCTTTTTGTTTTATAGTGCCTTATCCACAGACAAATCGCTTGCACAACATATCACACCAGGAAAACCTTCATCAGAAAAATCAAATTGATCCAGCAATTTATTTAGCTACGTTTGAATTTTATTTTAAATTATAAGTATTTTTTTTACTGTTTTTGCAACAATCAGACATTTTAAACGGTTTTCACAGTGTTTCCCAGACTTCTAATAATTAGGAAGGAACATCCTAAAGAAATTAAGTATGTAAATTAAAAGTCTATCTTAAACAACTATATTTTGATGTATTACCTTATAAACTTACTTTTAGTTTAATAAGAGACACAATTAGGTTTCCCGCATAAAGTAAAATAGTCTAAAAATTACATTTTATGTTAAGTTATGCTTACAAGAGATGGGAAATAGTAAATTAGTTTAAAAACAGAAAAATGACTACGGTATTAGAGCAATACGTTATAGTTTTGTTCGAGAATCATAAATAAAAACTTATTTTTGCTACCAAAAAAAGCGCCAAGTGGATTTTTTTCTTTTTTGTTTTCTTCATCCTATTACCAGCTAGAAAGAAAATTTGCTTCGAAAATTTAGTTAGCTAAAACTTTTATTTAAATTCACTCAGGAGCACCGTGGTATGTATGTATGTCTTCAATATTTTGTTCCAGCATCATGCAAGAACGGTTTGACCGATTGAAGTGAAACTTGTCAGTCTCTTAGGTATTAGCCTAACTTAAAATCTTAGCCATACCCGATTAAAAAATATTAATTTGTATGGAAGATATGCTACTTTTTAAAAATTCGAAAAATCAAAAATGTTCAAACTATTTAATTCTTAATAAATCGTTTCAAAGCTTTCTATACTTAAATAATTAATGTTATTTAGTCACATTTTAGCATAATTTTACAAAAATTACAAGCTAAAACTGAGATATAGCTATAAAACTGTTTTTGGGGTTAAAAAATCGAAATAACTATTATTGTAACCAAGTGCATTCAAACTTAATTCAGGGGTAGTTTTAGGATATCTGATTAAGATAGTCACATCAAAATAATAGAAATTCCAAATTGCAAAATCAAAGTATCTGGCTCAAAAATTTAAGAATCGAATAATCAATAATTGTAATAATTGAATTTATGCGTCCCTAATTTTTTTTTCTTATTCTTTGTAGAAAAACATGAAATACGTGTTTTTATTTTTGGAAAATCGTCCAAATTTTTTAGCTATGAATTTTTGGCTTTTTGCCTTCTGTAAAATTTTATTAATAATATCAGACCGTTCGTATTTACCCAGGAAAATTGGAAAATCGGGGTAAATCCGAACGGTATTTTCAATAATTTTTTTTTACATCAGAGCCACACAAAATTGTTTTTATTTCATTACACTATTATTTTAACATTATAAAAGTACGTAGAAAAAAGTTTTTCTTTCTATACGTATCCTCGTTAGTAATTAATAAGCAGAAACTTAATCTCTATTCTCTCGAAGGAGTGTTTCAATTTTTTTGCCAAATGGTTTGTTGAAAAAAGTTTTTCAGGATCTTAATAAAATTTGGTATTCTACAGTTTTTGGGATCGCTAATTACCAATTTCAAGTCAGTTTTTCAAATTTCAAAATGGCGGACGAGAATTAAAAAATTCATTGGATTCGCTCGAAAATTGTTACTCGGGGGGTTTCAGGGTCGCTGATTACGAATTTGGAGTTAGCAAATTTGATCATTTTTAAAAATAAGTTTTAGGAAAGTCCGCCATTTTGAATTTAAAAAATTTGACTTTTATTTTTGTATTTACATTCAATCACTCCAAAATACTTTCTGTAGCAAGTTTTGCAAAAATCCGTTATGATTTGATAGTGTTATTGAAGGTTTTAATTGTGTAATGCATTTTAATTTTTAGCCTGTTTGATTTTTGTATTTATATATGATGCATTATTACATAATAGGTTTATTATCGTATTTTTTTTTAGTTTTTATATAAGTTTAACAATTGCAATACTTTAAATTTATTTTCCCTAAGATTTTTCTGAAATACAGTGGCGTTCGTATTTACCCCGGTATTTTAGGAAAGTTGCAAAGTATCGAGGTAAATACGAACGCTAAGTTTCCTGCGATTGTAATTTATCAAAAATTTTTGCTACCCCATAAAATTGTTCTATGGAAGTAAAGTAACAACTTCATGTACCAGAATACCGGAAGTATTTTTTTTTTTAAAGGAAAAACTTATGTTATTGTTGAAACTTACTAAAAGCGTTCGGATTTACCCCGGTTGACCCTAAACAAATTAATTTTTTTTAAATTTAGGCCAGATTAAATTTTGTTTTTTATAATTTATTCATGTCTGAAAATATACAGAAGATTTTACAAAAATAGCCGGAATGGGCCTGATGAGTTAAATAAGATTAAATGAATTTTTCAAAATTGCGTGCAAGCTCCACGCGCTCTACGCTACACAGTGGGCCGTGGACAAATTAACATAAAGCCTACTTTCAATCGATTTTGACGTCTTATTTTAAAGATGATATAATTCTGCATCACGTAAATTATTTTAACAATACTTCGTTCATAAGAAACTCACCCATAAGGCTTAACTTTTTTTCACTTAGTACGCTACAGGAATTTTGCCCCGTATATAAAAATTATTTAAAATGGCTGATACACGGAGAAAATTTGAAAGCACTGAGAATTTTTTCTCACAGCACTGGCTAACGTGTAAACCAAAAAATTAAATTCCAGCGTTCTGAAAGTTCTTCACACAGCACTCAATGCTCTGCAGAAAATAATCACAACTTTTTTGACAGTAATCAGAGTTTTGTTTCATATTAGTTGACAACAGATTATTCAGAATTACGAATGTAGCAATAAATTCTTTGCTCGAAGTCGTGACTGCTGTTCTCACAGCTCTGAGTACTGTGTAGAATTATTTTTTAGGATTAAAGAAATAAAAGAACATTAAACCTTTAATGAAAAATAGACAACAATTTTAAACAAGCGTTCAAGAAAATTTTAATCAATTTTAGATGTTTTCTAATATTTTTATGAAAAACAGATTATTTGACTAACATAATTTATATTGTTTTTTACTTTAAGAGATAAATATTTGAAATAATAATGTTGAAACTTATTATTTTCTAATCATAATTATCTATAAATTTAGATTAGGTTGTAATTCGATATCAGCTAAGAAATCTTAAAATCTCAAAACTTGTGAAATACAAATAAATATTTAAAATTTACCCATAATAATTTTTTTTAAAAATAATTATTTATTATTTTATTCTAATATAATAACTTTATTTGCTATATAACTAAAAAAATTTTTAAAAACCGATAGTTTTTAAAAAGACTTTTTAAAGTCTTCATTTCTTTATTTCTGTTGTTCATTAACTGTTTATAAACATGCCAATTAAAATCAATATTTGACAAGAAAAAATAACCATGGCTAACTTCTTTTTAATTGACGTTAAACGTTCCTTTGTTTTATAAATTCTAAAAAATAATTCTACACAGTACTCAGAGCTGTGAGAACTGTAGTCACTACTTCGAGCAAAGAATTTATTGCTACATTCGTAGTTCTGAATAATCTGTTGTTAACTAATATGAAACAAAACTCTAATTACTGTCAAAAAAAGTTATGATTATTTTCTGCAGAGCATTCAGTGCTGTGTGGAGAACTTTCAGAACTCTGGAATTTAATTTTTTGGTTTACACAGTAGCCAGTGCTGTGAGAAAAAATACTCAGTGCTTTCAGATTTTCTCCATGTAGCAACAATTTTGTAAATTTCTTAACTAAAATTAGTTTTAATATTGCTAGTATTTACATTAAATAAAAATATGAGAGAAATAATTAAAAAATAAAGAAAAGAGATTTAAAGAGACGAGGTAAAAATAACAAAAAGATATTTTGTTTATATAAAATTGTTATTAAAAATATAAAAATTATTTAATTAATTATTGACTTTGTTAAATATTATAAAAATACATTATCTTTAAAAAAACTTTAAGCAAACCCAAATCTGAAACATGTAAAAGTAGCGGTATTATGTATTTGTTAATTAAGGGTTGTTTAAACAATGCTATGTGTAAAAATTAATTAAAGTAAGTATTAGTATTTAGTAACATCAGAATTGCAATAACTTTATTTATTTGTAAAATATTTCATTTTTTATTAACATTAATAATTTAATTAATTAATTAATATCTCAAAAATAACAAAAAAGGACATCTCAATTTTTTTTCGAAGAAAGCTAACAATACTTCGTGGTTAAAGTACTCACTCCTAGGGATAAACTATGTGCAAGTTACAGCCCGATCCGATCAATTTTTTTTCACTTATATACAGGAATATAACCCCATATATATTCTTAATATTTCAAAATCTACATGAAATCCCATATGGCTTCCTACATTAATACATTTATGTAAATTTTTATGTAAGAAAATCTTTAGGATTTTATATGATATTTTTTGTAAAATTTAATGTGGGTAATTATGAAGTAAACTGACATGGGAAATTGATAAAAAATGTAAGAAATTACATAAGAGAATCCACATGAATTCCTATGTTAAAACACAAATGCAAATTCCCACATGAATTCATACTCAAAATCATGTCCCAATTTTATATACGGTTTTTTTTATAGATTTCCATATGGATTCCTATAATCAACCTGGGCTTCCATGTGGATTTTTGAATAGAAATCCATGTAGGATCTTATATAGGAATTTTCAGTAGGGACATCGTTTAGATTGTTACTGAGTTAATTAAGTATAATTGTATAGCATCTGCATATTTTTAGTAATAATTGTTTATCTTAAGTATCAGAGCAATTTTTGTGTTAAAAAATAATAGATACGATATCTGAACTGTGCTTACACAGAAAAGTTTTCGGGCGCACTGAAACATACATTTTGCACTTTTACATGACATGTAATGGAGAAATAATTACCTCTTCGTCAGCCAAAACACCAGATACAGGATACATTCCACCTGATAAAGCTTTACCAAGAATTAAAATGTCAGGCTTCTGATCTTCGTGATCCACAGCTAAACGCTTTCCAGTTCTACCTAATCCAGTTTGAACCTCATCAGCAATCCATAATACTTTGTATTTTGTACATAATTTTCTTACGCCTTTTAAATATCCTACCTAAGTGTAAAATTAAATGTATTATTCCAAAAAGAATGATATATTTTCACTTCAACATAATTTAAATATTGTTACATTATTCTGGGATTTAGGTTTATTCAGTTATTATATTCCTTATACACTATAAATTAATTGTAAAAAAACTTCATTAATATTCTAATAAATTAATATTTATCCATGGGGTAAAATTTCTATGGCGCACTAAGTAAAACAAGGAGGGGATCCTTTATGTTTATTTCATAAACATTTTGCTTCCTCGTGGAAGAAGCTATGAATTTTTCTAATTTAATTAATTGATTAAAAACATTTCGAGTTAAAAACTGATTTAAATTCATTATATTTTTTGAAAAATTAAGAAAATTGTAATTTATTTTGGATGTAACATATACTTTATATATACGAATCGATTCGTTTCAATGCAAGGAATTCAATTATTTTATGCATTAACTTAAATTTAAAAAAACACAAAATTTTTTAGCTAAGAAATGAATTTTTGAGTTTTTAATTTTTATTAATTCTTACAATTTAAATCAAATCTGTACTTTATGTAAACCAATCCATTTCTTTTAATGCAGGGAATAAAATTATTTCATATATAAACTTGAATTTTAATGAACACAACATTTTTTAGTTAAAATTGGAATTTTTTATTATTTAACTTTCATTAATTTTTTATATTTCAATCAAATCTATAGTTTATATATACTAATCGATTCGTCTTGTCGTAAAGAAGACGATTATATTATATATTACCTTAGAATTTTCTATTTAAAAATTATTTAATTAAAAAAATTTTTGGAAAAAAGACGATATAATTTTTTTAAGGGTATTTTTAAAAATCCTTTCGTTATTTTTGAGAGATTAATGTGATAAATGAGCCTACCAAATTTTATCTAAATCCATTAAAATCTGTTAAAGTTATCTGCTAAATAAAAAAGGAATCCACACACACACATACATATATCCGGACAATTGATCAGGATCTCATATAACATGTTTCTATATAGAGGAAGATATGTTTTTACCATTTTTAAAAATTTTATAAATGAAAGAACTACACGGAAAAAACAAACTAACTATTTTAGCACCAAACTTCTTTATCCTTTATTAGTATGCGATTTCGTTTACCTATTAAAGTATGAAATAATGCTTTTTTAGTTTAAAGTAAGTCCATACTAAATAAGTATAATGGTTATACTCTTACAGTAATAGTGACGTACTTTAAAAGCATAAAATTGATGCCCGCGAAGTACGACATATAGTCTACCTAAAATAGCAAGAGCTTCTTCCTTTTTGGTGTATAAATTCTTGCAACCTGCGTTTTGGCCTATATCGATATATCAATGGTTGGAAAGGGAGGGAGGCGTGGCCAAAACGCAGGTTGCAAGAATTTATACACCAAAAAGGAAGAAGCTCTTGCTATTTTAGGTAGACTATATGTCGTACTTCGCGGGCATCAATTTTATACTTTTGTAGTACGTCACTATTACTATACGAGTATAACCATTATACTTATTTAGTATGGACTTACTTTAAACTAAAAAAGCATTATTTCATACTCTAATAGGTAAACGAAATTGCATACTAATAAAGGATAAAGCAGTTTGGTGCTAAAATAGTTAGTTTGTTTTTTCCGTGTACAAAGCTTTTTCCACGAGAAAGCAGAATAAAGTAAGTAGTTCAGATCAGTCTGTAACTTGCAAATAGTTAAGTTCTATCAGTATGTACACGTAATATTTATATAAATTGTTTCTCGTTTCCTTTTTTTTATTAGAAATCTAGTGACAGGATCAGCATTTTGTTACAGTGGTCGATTCGTTGGTTCTTTGAACAGAAATTATACTTGTCCGATATACAAAACTACACTTCCTGGTATGTTTATTTGTGTTTTCTTTTTTTTTTGCTGGCTCATTTGTTTTATTATAGATGTTTTATTTTTTGTATAATAACTGTTATAATTTTAGTCAGTTAATTTAAATTTATATATTTAATTTTTATTGCTCCAGGCTTAAACATTGTATTGAATGATGGTTCCGAAAATGTAGTTACAGCACATGTCGAAAATGTGGGAACACATGACGAAAGTCCGGAAGCATTTTCCAAGCAGGTGGTAGTCGAAGATACCCCTATCCCTTTAGTAGACGATGCTCAAGCTTCCACAAGTTCTTATTGTGCACCAGTAGCTTCAACAAATTCGATATTCGTGTTCAGCAGGAAATTCCACTTCTGCAAACACTTACGTAAATAAATATTTGGAAGCCCTAATATAGAAAACAATATGATAAACACTATGTTGACATTTTAGCCCCTAATTATCCTTGCCCCATCCTCCTCTACCTAAAATAGTTCTCGATGATTCTTGTAGATTTTTTTGTGCTGAAAACGAATCAGCCCTCCAAAATGACCCGTCACGTTAAGATTTTTAGTAAATGTAGCCTAAAGGGCAAAAAATAGCTATTTTAGCCATATGGCGGCTAAAAAATTAACATTTTACCAGATTTACATGAAAACTGTGTCTTGGGGGTTTTTGGGGTAACTGAATCCAAATTTTAGGTCACATTTAAAAAATTCAAAATGACTGACACAATATGGCAGGCATATATTATTAGAAAATACTGAATTAGCATAAAAATCGTTATGATGGTTTTTGAGGTCTCTAATAAAGAATCAAATGTCAGTTTTTAAAAATTTTAAATATCCGATACAAAATGACACGCAATGAAAAAAAATCCAGCAAAGGTAAGAATAGTGGAAGATTTGTTTAACAAAAGTGTAACGATGCATTCGTTAATATGATTTTTGGGTCGTTGAATCGATAGATCGTCTTTGCACTTCTATGTGGCAGTCTAGGATAAGTATCTATCGCGAAATCTGTCGAAAGACTGAATTTACTAGGCGTGACGTACGAACGTTCACGGGGAGCGGCGGATAGGGCCGAATGAATATTCCTTAGGTTTATGCTGTCTATAGAAGTAAGAGAGATGGTACCACAAATGGGGATCAAAGGACCGGCAGAGGAATCTTCACAGCAGTTCAATTTCCCAATTGTATCGAGCAGACGTTCTCTCAATAATTTATATATAAATTTATATTTTTTCTCGTTACTAAATAAATAGTGTTCTTGTAAGTGTCGTGCTTTAATCGTCGAGATTGGTGTAATTAATTAAGAGTTTCCTCATCGAGTATTTTTCCATTTCTGGCAAGCGGCGTCAGGTCAAAGGTCAGCTGAGCGTCGTCAAGGTAAGAGTGTTAAGATTAGTGTTGCATGTCGAACCGATAAATTCTCGTAATTGATCGATGAAGTTCGTTTGTCGATCACTTTTCTCGAGTGACGGTAATATGTTATTCTTTTGTTTTTGTTCGCTCTGAATCGTTCGAAATATCCGAACGAACAATCGAGCAAGCCGTCCTAATTTTGACGTTTGGTTAATTAAAATTAATTCACAATTTAATCATGGAAAATCCTAAAAGAAAAAAGGAGAGCGTCTTGGAGGAAAATCAGGATTTGTCCAGGTGTATTATAATTTCGTTACTAATTGCTATTTGCTTAAATATAAATAATGAAAATTAATTAAGGTTATTGGTGTATTTTTAAAATAATAATCCTGAAAATTTAATTGAAATGGAAATTAATAAATTGAATTATTACTTAATTATTCATAATTTTCTAAAAATATTTACAAAACATTCCAAATTTTTATAAAAAATGTACATATATAGCAATGGACAAGAAAATCCCGTTGCATTTAAATCAAAAAGAAGGAAACACGGCGGATTGCCATTAGGAGATTCTTTCGAATTTTTCTTTTCAAATGATTGTAAAATGGGGAAATGCAAACTGTGTCCCACAGATAAGGAATTTATTGTCAAAATGAAGGACAGCAACACAACTGGAGTAAAACGGCATCTTCGAGACAAACACCCTGAAATATATAAGAAAACTTATCCAGATAGCGAATTAACTCTTGGATCAAAGAAAGAAGTAATTCAATAAGTTTAATTTAGTTAAAAAAACTTTATCACAATAAAACTAATAAATTTTGCATGTTAAAAATACTTTTCTTTATTTTTTTCTTTTATTTGTTATTTTAAAATTATTAAAATTTATTTAAAGAACTTTTAAAAATCAATTTCCAACCCCAATTTTCATTTCTTCCTTGACCTAAAATAAAAATTAGAGGTTTTATATTATAAAAACTAAAATAATTTTTTTTTAAAAGTAAAATTTGAATTAAAATTATGTTTCCAAAGTTTTAACGTACATATTCAAACAATTTTTATTGTTCTGATATTTTTTTAAACTTTTGTACTCTGAAAGGAAATAAAAAATAAACTCAACATTTATAAATACAGTTTTCTTAAAAGTATCAAATTGATACTAAAGTGGATCAAATTGATACTAAAAGTTTTGATCATTTTTTCTTTTGATCCACGTTTTTTGTATTAATTCTTTGCAAGTTGACACTTTCAAGTTATCAGTGAATTTAAATAGAATGAATTTATATATTTGATGCTTATGTTACATTTCATATAGGTTTTTGTTCAAGGAAATTTCAACAAAAAATTAGTTGATTGGGTGGCTCTGAAATATCTGTCATTTTCTTTCTTTGATGATAAAGAAACGCAAGACCTCTTTCACTATTTGAATCCAAAAGCTAATCTTCCTCTTCGGAACGAACTTCACTCCTTGACCAAGACAAGATATTCAGAAATGGAAAAAATTGTTTTAAACATTTTACAAAATAACAGTTCAAAAATTTCGTATACCCTCGACGGTTGGACCTCTATATCGAATCGCTCGTATTTTGGTGTAACTGCCCACTTCATCGACAATTCTTGGAAAATGCATTCGTTGACCCTCTTTTTTATCCCATCAAATGGCAATCATTCGGGCCGAGATATCGCTGAAGCTTTTTCCAAAGCAGTTACTGATAGTAGCTTGCATGACAAAATTCAAGGTGTGACACTGGATAATGCAGCAGCGAACACAACGTTTGTGAAAGAAACATCAAAGCTTATTAAATTTGATGCAACAGATCAACGCTTTCAGTGTTACGGGCACATTTTGAATTTGGGAGCGCAAGACTTGCTCAATGTCTTAAAAATTGATAATTCTCATTGCGCAAACAATGAAAATGATTACGATGGTCCTATTGAAGATGAAGACGATGAAGAAAGTGAAATCGATGTAGACGAGAAAATAGAAAATTTACTAAATTCAAATAATTCGAAAACTGAAGAAAAATTTCCACTTTTAAAATTGAGAAAGCTTTTTAAAATTTTGAAACTTTCCGAGCAATGGCGAGTAAAGTTAAAAAGTTGTTGCGACGTCATCGAGGACAAAATGTATCTTCCAAATATGGATGTTTCTACGAGGTAGAATTCCACTTTTTCTATGATTAATACGGCTCTGAAAATGAAAAAATCATTGAATTTATTATGCGAACTAAACGATCAACTAAAAGATTACCTGATTTTGGAAAACGAATGGCTAATTTTGATGACAGTATTCAAATTCCTGAAATATTTTAATGAATTGACACAAGTTTTAAGTGGAGACAAATATGTTACTCTTTCGTTAGTTGTCATTGGCTTTAACTTGCTTTTGGATAAAATCACGGCAGAAATTGATTATTTACGAGGAAAGTCAGATATTGAGATGAATTGGGTAGATGACACAATGTTAAAAGGGCTTGAACCATGTTTGTGTAAGCTTTTGAAGCACTATAGCAAAAGTAATTGGGTTTACTGTGCTGTGCTTATATTGGACCCAAGATTTAAAGTCGAATCGTTTTACAAATCGTCTTGGGGCAGAGAAATGGTTAGAGAATCATTAGAAAAATTTGAGTCAATGTATAAAATGACTTATTATAAACCGAAGGTAAAACCATACAGATTATTATATTGTTTTCCTTTTTTTAAATTGTCGTCATTAATATAATTTTCTATTTTTTGGTTAAATTTTAATTTATTCAAAAAAATTATAAGGATTTAAATTTATATCCAATTATCATTTATTTAAAAGATTTAATTTCATAATTATTCATATTTCATTTTGATTGTAATTTATTCTGTTTTTTATGTTTATATTTTATTTATAATTACATATTATATTTTTATTATGCAATAAATAATAATAATATTTATTAAATTTTTTTAAATTTTAAATGAAATTACTTATAATGTACTTAATTAGGAAACTCTGAATGACCTGGTACAAGACGTCGTAGCATGTACATCAAAATCAGAAGTTGATGAAGACGAAACTCTTAATTTGCGAGGGTTTTTTACATGCAAAAAAGAAACAGCTAAAAGTTGCAAATCGCCACAAGAATGGCGAAAAGAAATTGATTTTTACCTATCTCATCCCTGTGCAGACGCAGACGAAGATGTTTTAGATTGGTGGAAGAAAAATGAAAACTTGTACCCTACTTTAGCTTTAATGGCTCGTGATTTTTTAAGCATTCAAGCAACTTCTGTTGCTGCTGAACGTCTTTTTTCACGTGGGTCATTAACAATTAGGAAATATAGAAATAGACTCAATAATGATAGCATAAAATATCTCATGTGTCTTAATTCTTGGGTTACGTGTTCGTTAAAAGACGAAATTCAATATTTTTTGTCCAGAGTATAAGATGTATTTTTTTGTAATTTTCTTTATAACTTTTGAATTTCTTGTTATTTTCTATAATTTTGTTAACAGTAAAAATATCTGTGTCGTCTATATATAAAAAAACAAAAATTTGATTTATATATTTACATACAAATGTAGCGTTGATAATATTAAATTATTATAATTATTGCATCTAATTATTATATTATAATTAATTATATTATTAATTATTATAATTATTACAATATTAAATTAATAAAATAAATAAATAAATAATAATTAATAAATTAATAAAATAAACATTGTTTTTAACTGAATAATGTTAAAAAATAAAAAAATAAAAAAAATGGTTATACAATTATTGGATTTTATTAATATAAAAATTTTTTAAATCAAACACTTAAGAAATATGCCCAAATTTTTTTTCAAATTAAAATAAAATTGTAAAATTTATAAATAATTAAAATCAATATTTTTAAACGTAACTAATTTTTCTCTAAATAAAGAAATTAAACTTTGAGTTTAAAATTTTCAAAGTTAATTTCTACAAAATTTGAAATAATATAAAGTGATAAAAACATTTTGATGAATATAAACATTTAATTTTACAGAAAATATAATTGGTAGCATTTTATAATTTATTTAAAAAATTAATATTGATTAAATGTAATAATTGTTCCCGTTTGTAGATAGATTTTTAAAGATGTTGAAAAATATTATTAAGGATTAGTTATTTAAATAACCTAACTAATTTTTTTCAATTAAATGCAATCGATTCGTTTTTATTCGTATTTGTAAAAATCGAACGAATTATCGTTTTAACGAGATGTTCGTTCGAAAGAAGACGATTCGAGATAAATTCAGTGCAAAGTAGACGATCATCTGTCATGTGTTCGTTTTTTTATCGTCCGGTTCGTTCGACATGCAAAACTAGTTAAGATATTCGGCCTGCCTTAACGTCTACGCATCAGACGTTCTTGTTTTCGGCGAATCCCCTTTTGAGATTTTTGGTACATTATTCATTTGTGGAATTGGCGTGTTAGATGCAAGTTTATTTAATTATACATCAAAAACCCGTTACAATTTTAGCGCCCAACGTGGGCGACGCCATGACATTGAGGCAGAGGAAAAATTTTATATTTGTGTATTTCATTGATTGGAGGTTGTAACGGGGTTGCTATTTTCTGTATTAAAAATTGTGTTAACAATATTCCTAGCAAAATTTAATCTAAAATTTTCACCACGTTACCATTTGGTAAAATGAAGTTAATTATTTTGTTTTATACTTATCTGGAATTTCCTTTAAATTCTTCGAAATTTACGGTACTTTGAACCTTACCGGAAACTTTCCAGATGACGAAAATTCTATTTTATTTCAAACAAAAGTGAAATACCTTGAAGGTCACGCTCTTCCGACCTTCAAGGTATAAACTTAAGAAAACTCGTCTATTTTTCTGTTAAATTAAAACGTGAGTATTAATTTTATTCAAACAAGCTTCGGCGAAATCCAAGGAATAATTATTTCTTAAAGTGGATATAAGAATCCACGTTACAAGGTAAATATCATTTTTTTATGTTACGAGAAATAATTTTTGAATTTTTATGTATTTGACTGGCCTTTGTATATTAATGAAATATACATCGGATAATTGAATCTCTAGCGTGAAACTAATTTATTCGCCATGTGCTCGGAAGTGACGACATAGTAAGAGTAATTGGCGGTATCAGGAATTACGTCACGGAACGAAAAATCGCGCGCAAGTGTTTGTGGCCTTTTCGGTTCTAGTAAAACCTGAAATTAGTAAAAATAATGAAGAAATTAGTATTGATTAGTGTTGTGTGTTGTCAGGATTAATTTTATAATATTTTTCTTTTCTCTCGGAAAATTCTGTAATTATAAAAAAAAATTTAAATTAGTAGAGTAAAATATTGACTCGCTTGCGTGGCGAGATTATTGAAAATTTTAATCGTTGAGACTCGCATGAGCGAAGGGTGTATTTTAAATTCTTTTTTTGACGGCTGCACATTAGTGCAAGGTCGTAAATAAATTAATATAAAATTAAATATTTTAATTAATTGTTCTTGTGCGTTGTACGGTACTATTTTATTTATCAGCGTACTTTTGTCCATTTTAAAGAGGGCGCTAGCTACAATTTAGTTAGCAGAAATTTCTTTCAAAATAAACGTGTCAACCATACATTTTTTTAAAATTTATTTAAAATTTTTTTGTGTATTGACATTTTTTAATTTTTGTGGCACCATTTTGGTGAAAAGATTTGAAAAATAAGCCGATTGAATTTGAAAAAATTTTTCTTTTGAATTTGGAATTTTTTTTATTTATATCAACAATGAGTAGGGAGTCACACGTTTTTAAACGGCAAATAGAGGCGGGCTTAAAAGATCCCAAGGCTCAAAAAATTTAAGAACAATTAAAACAAATGACAATTGCAGATGTTGTCATCGAATTGAATAGTCAAGGATGCAGCATCAAAGGATGAGTCCAAGTGCTGCATGAACGACTTTTGAGACTTCGAAAAAGGATTGTTTTGGAAGAAACATTGTATGTACCGTGGGCAGATAAATACGATGCGTCAGATTCGCCAAATGTGTTCATTTTGGAAGGACTTCCTGGCCCTTTAAGAAAAAGTAATAGTAGATCGAATTCAGGAACCAATGATCATGAGGAATCACTAGGGACAGTAGGGGGACAAATTAGTGGCGCTGACACGGCGATGACTGAGGATCTTAATAGTACTGATAAAAATGATTCGATTGGATCACAGCGGACACAAATACCCAGGTCCAGTTATGGTAGGACAGAAGTGTCAATGACGGGTGTTGTCGATGCGGACGCTAACTTGGCCAATTTTTTAGGAACGTGGAATATGAGTTACTTAGCTCAGTGGTTGCAAATGGGGTCTGAAGCACAAACCTTCTACATCCACAGTCAAAAAACGCTAGGTTGGTGGAAGACGGGTACCCAAGCCTGCGCCGAACAACGAGGTTGCAATCCGGAAGTGGACAAAAGAAGGGTTCCACCTGTCAAGAATTTAACTCAAAAAGGACCAGGTGCTATTCCTAAAAAGGAAACAAATCAGTCAATATCAAGAAAAAAGAGTTGCGACGAGACGATTGAGAAAATGTCGAAAATAATACAAGACATGAAGCGACTATTGGAGGCCCCAGAATATAAGGAGTGGGGACGACGGGCTAAGGGTGAGCCCACACCAAAGAAAAAGAGGCCTACACGACAGGAGTCCTGTGGTGAGGATTGCGTCAAAAGCTTTCATTCAGGGGGCAAAAAGGACAATGATGTTATGTCTAGGTGTAGTAACAGGCGGTCATGTCAAACATTGTCGTCATCGGAATAGGAAAGGGATTCGGATTGTGTCGAAAATAGGCAGGACCAGAACCAACAATCAATCTCGGTTCAGGGGACGGTCAAATTACTTTAAGACTAGGCGATTAAATTCTCGGGAGGCGAGAAAGAAGATCCTGAAGAATTCATTCAACGTTTAGAAGATTGCAAGTTTTGCAATGGCCTGAGTCATGGTCAAATTTTCGGAGCAGTCCCAGAAGTTCTGCGGCAGTCACCCACTAGGTGGTTTAGAGTAATGAGAAATGAGATTGGCCCCTTTCAAAAGACAAATTGTTGAAGATAGTGTTAGGGCACTGACCCCCGATTATAAGCGATTTATTGCAAACCACGAAGTGCAAAACTTGGGTGACTTGGAGAAAATTGCGCGAAGATACGAGAAGATTCGTGATCTTGATAAGCGCTATATTGCATCCCCCACCAAGGAAAAAATGAGATTTCCATTGGCGGCACCAAGAGGTGGAGCAATGGCAAGCAAGTTTGATGCGTTGCTTGAGGATTCCGCGTCGGATTCAGAGTTCAGATAACGAAAAAAAGACTGCAAGAAAAAAGTCTAACATCAAGAAAAAGAAGGCGACCAAGAAGACGAACGATGAGAAGGTCGATGCACTTCAAACCTAAAAAGGGCAGTGGAAGGCGGGAGCAAATAAACCCGAGGCAAAACGGTCAGCAAGACAGGTATTCGTAGGGGTGACTCCAAAGAGGTTTACGGGACAAAAAGGACCCGAGACAAGTACGATCAGTGGTACTGTACCGGAACCACGGCCATTTTTCGGCATCTGCAACATGTGTCAGGTGGTGGGACACAGAGCGTCCCAATGTTTGGGTCTGCTTTAATTGAAGAGTTAAGGGACATTTTGCTTTGGAATGCCCGAATTAACAATCTAAATCTTCTCATAGCCAGTGTCAGGTCTGTGAGACCAAAAGGCACTGTGATTAAAAATTGTCGAAATTGCACCCCATTACGAGCAATGTGAGGAAACGAGTTTGGGGGGCAGATAAACACTCCCCCCAACCCTAGGCTCAGTCACCATAAGAAAAGAAATGTTCCTGAGAGTGCAAGAGAAGGTGTATTCTGATAAGAGTAAGGAGGACCCACTGAAACATCAACAGGAACGGAGAGAGAAGGAGTGGAGGAGTGAGTGTATACCCAGTGTGAGGTCTGTGAGACAGACCCAAATTGAGCAGATGACGAGTAAGGGGACTCACTCAAGGCTCAAAATGAGAAAAGTGTGAAAAAGAGGAGGGGTAAGTGTTTACCCAAAGTGAGGTCTGTCCAACAGACTTCATTTGAGAAGAGGACGAGAGAGAAGGACTGACTTAAGGCTTAAAATAGAGATAAAGAGTGTAGGGGTGAGAGATCACCCAGTGAGATGGCTCTGAGTCATTTACAAAATGAGTTGCTGGCGAGTGAGAAAAACTCACTCAGGGCTTATAAAAACGTGGCGAGTGGAGCTCATCACCAGTGGTTGTTAAAAAAAGTGATGGTACTTTACGTCTATGTTTCGATTACAGAGACCTGAACGAAGTAACCATCAGAGACGCTTATCCGATCCCTAGCGTGGATTCAATTTTGGATAAATTACGGAAGGCCAGATATATATCCAAGATAGATCTGAAGATGGCCTATCATCAGGTACCAATGTCAAGTAAGAACAAAAAGTACACAGATTTTTCAATTCCAGGCTTAAGGTTATTCCAATTTAAAAGAGTGCCCTTAGGACTAACGATCACGCCCATGACATTTCAGCGGCTGGTCGACTCTTTGTTCGGTCCAGAATTTAAACCAGTTGTTTCCGGATACCTGGATGACATCATTATCGTGACGAACGATTATCAAGTACATCTTTATTAGTTAGAAATTGTCCTAACGAAACATACTTGGGATATGTATTGGATAAAGACGGTTTGAGGCCAAATCCGGATGAAATAGCACCGGTTCTGAAATATCTAAAAATACCACTTTTGCGAATACTTAATAAAAGTAAGAATTGGGAATGGGAAAGTGACCAACAAGAGGCGTTTCAAGAGTTGAAGCGGAAATTGGTTTCGCAACCAGTGTTGGCCCGTCCTGATTTCACTAAGCCGTTCACTATCCAATGTTACGCTAGTGACTTAGCGATTGAAGCTGTGCTTACACAGGAGACTGATGTTGGTGAAAATCCCATTGTTTATGCCAGTAGAGCATTAACATCGGCGGAACGCAATTATAGCGTTACTGAAAGAGAATTTTTGGCCCTATTGTGGGCAATTCTGAAATTTAGGCCATATGTGAAAGGTTCTAAATTCAAGGCCATAACGGATCACAGTGTGTTAAAGTGTCTGAGGAATATGTAGGTGATTGTGGAACGACCTTAGACTGTAGTGGCGGCTGATTGCATTGACTTCCCTTCTAGAAAAAGCCAGAATAGGCACTTGGTAATGTTCCAACACCTATTGTTACATCCCGGTACCAAAAAATTCTTAAAAGTTGGATCATGAACAAATTAAATTATCTCTTTTAAATAAAGGTCATTACATACATATGAGTCATTCACGATGTTAATAGTGAAAGATAGATGTAATATAACACCTCTGAATGCGGAAGACTCGCATAAAGCAGATGTGTTATATATATATATATATATATATATATATATATATATATATACCGAGATAACACGGAAACTTGCAGCAAGCTTGCGGCAAGTTAACTGTGTAAGCTTGCTGCAAGCTTGTCTGAGCTAGCGAAATGTCCCACCCAGGGCAAGGTTGCCGTGAAAGATTGCTGTAAGCTTGCTACGTAAAGTTGCAGGAGAATTTCAACAAGCTTCTGGAAAGGTTGCTGCAATTTTTAAAAAATACATTTTAATTTTTAAAAAAATTTATTTGTTTTTTTTTTAAATTTGAAAATCCTTGTGACGTTTATTATTACTAATTATATCCTGTTTATTTTCATTTGGAAACTTAACGAGAAAATTTTCGAAACAAATTTGAGGGGACTGGGAATTGAACCCGGGTTCGACAGACACTAACCAAAGACCCTAACCGAGAACCTACTCCACCAACTATCAGAGAATAAAAAAATCTTGCTCTTAACCCTCGACTGTTTTTATGAGTTGAAAAACGAGGGTTAAGAGCAAGATTTTTTTATTCTCTGATAGTTGGTGGAGTAGGTTCTCGGTTAGGGTCTTTGGTTAGTGTCTGTCGAACCCGGGTTCAATTCCCAGTCCCCTCAAATTTGTTTCGAAAATTTTCTCGTTAAGTTTCCAAATGAAAATAAACAGGATATAATTAGTAATAATAAACGTCACAAGGATTTTCAAATTTAAAAAAAAAACAAATAAATTTTTTTAAAAATTAAAATGTATTTTTTTAAAATTGCAGCAACCTTTCCAGAAGCTTGTTGAAATTCTCCTGCAACTTTACGTAGCAAGCTTACAGCAATCTTTCACGGCAACCTTGCCGCAATCATTCTTAGTATGCTTGCAGCAATCTTTCATGGCAAGATTGCAGCAACCTTTTCTGGAAAGCTTACAGCAAGCTTTCACGGCAAGCTTGCCCTGGGTGGGACATTTCGCTAGCTCAGACAAGCTTGCAACAAGTTTGCGCTGTTAACTTGCCGCAAGCTTGTAAGTAATTGGAAACTCGTTTATATTAGTTTTTCTCGTTACTAAATAAATAGTGTTCTTGTAAGTGTTGTGTTTTAATCGTCGAGATTGGCGTAATTAATTAAAAGTTTCCTCATTGAGTATTTTTCCATTTCTGGCAAGCGGCTTCAGGTCAAGAGTCAGCTGAACGTCTTCAAGGTAAGCGTGGTGAGATATTCGGCCTGCCTTAACGTCTACGCATCAGAAGTTCTTGTTTTCGGCGAATCCCTTTTTAAAATTTTTAGTAAATTATTCATTTGTGGAATTGGCGAGTTAGATGCAAGTTTATTTAATTATAAATCAAAAACCCGTTACAAAGGTAAAAATAAAGAATGATCCTACTAGTGTAAAAATATATCATATCACCGTATTAAAATTTTTTGTGGTCGCTGAATCTAAATTTGAGGTCAGATTTTAGAAACCAAAATGACGGACCCAATATAGCGGAACATTTTGAAATTGGTTCGATTCGTTCAAAAATCGTTATTCGGGGGTTTTTGGGGTCTATGAATATAAATTTTTAATTTCTTAAATCTGACCTCAAATTTGGATTCAGTGACCCAAAAAACCCCCGAGGCACAATTTTCATGTAAATGCAGTAAAAAAATTTAATTTTTTGGCCGCCATTTTCAATTTTTAAATTTCATCTCAAATTTGCATTTAGTGACCCCAAAAACCCCCAAGGGACAATTTTCAAGTACAACTGGTAAATTTTTAATTTTTTGGACGCCATATTGTGTCCGCCATTTTGAATTTTTTAAATCTGACTTAAAATTTTGATTCAGTGACCCTAAAAACCTTAATAAATACTCATTAACAAAAAAATTGAATTATGTTTAATATTTTTTTCTAAAGTGGCCATATATGGCCAAAGTGTATGTTAACATTACTAAAAGTGTTAATTTCAAAATGTCATACCTTTTTTTTTAAAAATCATAAAATAATTTTAAAAAATGACTTTTAAAGCTGAAGAGTAGTACTATAAGATCTTTTGTTGCTCGTTGTTTGCGGAATTAGGTCAACTTTCAATTGCTCACTTCAGAATCACGGTAATTTTATTTGTTTGTAAAATATTTCATTTTTGATATTCACAAAAAAAAGGTAAATTTTGAATTTTTAAAAAATAAATTTTCACTAAT
Source organism: Leptopilina boulardi (assembly GCF_019393585.1). NCBI lineage: Eukaryota > Metazoa > Arthropoda > Insecta > Hymenoptera > Figitidae > Leptopilina > Leptopilina boulardi. Next base: position 1,584,874 of record NW_026137948.1, on the reverse strand, counting down.
GGAAATAGCAGAAAAAAACCTTTTGAAAACATATAGGTCAAAACATAAAATCTTTGATATTTAATATCTCGAAAACAAAAAAAATCGACATTCTGAAAATTTATATATAGATCGGAAAAAACCTCAGCCTTCGTTTGCAATTATTTATTTTAAAAAACAGACCGATTTTGTGAAAATAGCAAATTTATGTTAAATTATAGAAATTCAAGGTTAAAATTCAAAAAAAATTTAAAACAAAATTCACCATTAAAAAGAGCATGAAAAAACCTTTAGAAAACATACATGCCAAAATTTTTTTACTGCATTTATAGACAGCAAAAATTCAAATAGTAGGCGGTATCAGGGAAAACTAATAAAATTGACCCCCCTCTTTCTCCCCCAAAATTTGAAAAAAGTCAAAAAATTTTTTGGGGATATTTTACTATCAGGTATAGAACAACAATTTCCCCAAGTTTCCCTTTTTCGAGAAATCAATTTTTCAACTTAGGACATTACACGTAAAATGCCTCATTTATGTGGCACTCCACGTGAAGTGATCGAGATCGAAATTTGGAACGTCTGGGATCAGGATAAAAGTTTGCACAAACTGTACTCTTATTATATACAATTACAAATACCAAATATTATTAATTTATTTTAACAAATGTAAAAACTAAAGGAGGTCAAAGTTTGAACTTTTTGTCTCACATGGCATATTTAAAAAAGTTTTAGTTCCTATAATACAAAACGTAAAAATGTTCGCAATAAATGAATTTTCCGTTCAGTACTTCACTGTTATTGTTTCAATCGCATCTTTTGACTTAAATTTTTATTATTTGCGTAAATTTATATCTCTCAATATTTTTTTATACAAAAGTTATTTACTTTTGGTACAATGACTCCTGCTTCGCCTTGAATTGGTTCCATCATAAATGCACAAATATTGGGGTTGGTTTTAAATTTTAATTCCAGAGCATCCAGATCATCATAAGCAACTTTTTCAAATTTAGGCATTAATGGGCCAAAGTCATTGTAAAATGATGGGTTTGTAGAAGCTGATATAGCTGCTAATGAACGTCCCCAATAATTATTATTTGAAAAAAGAACATCAGCTTTATTTTCTGGAATTCGCTTAATTCTGTATCCCCATCTGCGAGCTAGTTTTAATGCCGTATCTCCAGCTTCAACACCTGCAATGTTTATTTAAAAATATACTTTTCATCAAATGTAATATGTCAAATGTACACATTATTTAATGCGTATATCATATCACACACACATTATTAATAAATAATTATAACAATTTAATGTTTTTATTAATTTCAATCTATTACAGTTTACAATCAACATTTGTGGATAAATTCAATACAGCCGCGCTTTTCAGCAGGTAGGTGGCAGCACTCTCAGTTTATTTTCTTTCAATTTTTTCTGTATTTTTTAATTCAAAAGCATAACTCTTATTTGTTAAACGGAAATATTGCCAAAAAATGTATTTAAAAAAAAAATATTTTAATAAAAATATTATTGTTGAAAAAAATTAATTTTAAACGGTAGCAAAGGTGAAAGAAATTGATTTTTTAATCAAGAATATTTGTAAAAAAATTAATTTTTAAATGAATTATTGGTTAAGAAAATGAATTATTTTTTCAAAAATATGGCTAAAAAAGAATAATTTTTAAAGGAAACATTCATTAAAAAATAATTGTTTTATGAAAAATATATATGAAAAAAATTAATTTTTTATCAAAAATATTAGTGAAAGAAATTAATTTTTTTATCAAAAAAAGGTAAAGATATTAATTTTAAACAGAAATATTGGTAAAAAAATGTATTACTTAAACAAGCATATTGGTGAGAAATTAATTTTTTTATCAAAAATATTGTTGGAAAAAATGAATTATTTTTTCAAACAAAATGTCTGAAAAAACATTATTTTTTAAAGGAAATATTCATAAAAAAATTGTTTTATCAAAAATATTAATATTTTTGATAAAATAATACATTTTTTCAGCATTATTGTTTCATTTGTTGTAAAGACGTCTCTGTCCGTTGTTGGTCTAATTGTGCGAAAAGCCTCAGTCTTTTTTAATCTTTGCGTTCTTAAAGATTTATTTTTTCTTTCGTCTGACCTCACTATGAATTCCTTTCGGTCATTTACTCACCTCAATATAATTATCATATGGTGAGATTGGAAAGAATTCAAAATAGATTTTTAAGATTCGCTACAAGACAGCTGTTCAACGCAATTGTTTTTTAATAAATAGTATTAGTTAGTATGATTGCGTGGCTGATGGATATAATAATAACAGTCAATATAAAATTAAATACACTTTTATCGCTATTCAATATTCTTTAAAAACTTTTATATAACATTTCTTTAAAATATGTATAAATAAGAAAAAAGTCATTTCACATTCATTTATAATTAAAATCAGATTATGTACAATATGAATGTGTATTTATTGCTTGCGTGTCGTGTACTGGTCTCTCTCCACAATTTTCCTTCATATAGTTTATTTTCGATTATATTCGTCAACGACCGACACTTTTTGGTTTCTAACTATTAATATTTCTAACAACAGCTTAACATACCGTTTAATTATTATAGTCATGATTACTCGGAACTACGTTCCATTATGAGAATTCCCTCTATTCATGATAGATTTTTGCGACTTGATCTACAATATTTTTATAATATACTTAATGGTCAAATTAAGTGTCCTGCATTACTGTCTGGGATTTCGCTGTCGGTTTCTTACAGAACATTAAGAAACAGATCGACGTTTACGGTGCCTTTCAGTCGTACGAATCATAGCAGCAATTCTACTTTGGTACGACTTTGTAGAGAAGCAAATCATGCAAATAATTTAGATTTTTTTGGTGATTGTAAATCGAGATTTATGAATGATTTGTCTAAATATTTGAATACTTTTGATTGAATTCCAGCCTCGCACTATTCATTTTTACTTTTATTTTGTTCTTTACTATTTTTATGTATTATAAAGGGTGTTTTGTAAACCCGTGTATAATTAAATAAATAAATAAATTATGTCCGTTTAAAATTAATTTTTTTCAACTTTTTTTTGATAAAAAATTTGAATTTTTACCAATATATCTAAATCTCAAATAAACAAATCTCAATCTTATAACTAATAAAACACTAATTAAGATCGACCAATGAGAATTATTAATTAAGTCTTCTGCACGTGCCGGTGTTAGTCAGTTATGCAGGTCGTGGAGAGAGGGATGGTTTCTTCAGCAATAAGAGAGTTCATGGTAACAGTAAATAATTTGTAATCAATAAATTAACAATAAAAGAAACATTATATTGTAATTAAATAAACCATTGACATTAATTGATTTCCATATAATATCTGTAACCTTTACTTTTTGGCTTTATTTTTAATGTTATTATGTTAACAATAGTAAATAATAAAAGATTCTCACAAACAATTATAAAAAATGACTTACAGATATGCTCTACATTGATGATTGGACCCATGGTAGAAAAACGAGTTATTGTAACTAATTTGAAATAAACTGAACTTATTGTTGTTAAACTTTAATAATATTTAATTAGAAATAATTCAGATTTTATTAGTATGTCTGTAACCACAAAAACTGTAACTCGAAACACATAATGTAAAACTATTGAAAACTTAATATGTTGACTCGATGAGGGTTGGATGGCAAGAGAGTGAGTTTTTAAACTAAATTTATAATTCACACTAAAATTGACACTAGATGATGCAACAATTTTTTTAATTTAAACTAATCAAAAACATTTTCGTACCTTACTTTTCCCAGAATTCTGAATTACCTGTCATACTTGAAATTCGACAAAGCCTGAAAACCTAAGACAAACATAAACTAAATTAATGCAAAATTTCTTAAAACTGGAGCGCCAGTATTTCAAGTGGACTTGTGTCAAGTACACTGAACTATTGCTGCAGTGGACGTTGATGCAGTAGACTGGTTTGGTGATAAGGTGGTGAGCGGGGAAGCGGGAGCGCTGAGCTTGTCAACCCAGCGCCACCAACGAAGTACTAATTTCTAACCTTTGCGGGTTCACAAACTAGGGCGCTATTCTACGTGAAATCGTGTTGCAGAAAATTGTGATCATGAGTGAAAAAGACGTAAAAAAGAAAAGAAAATTTCTGACTTACAAAGATCAAGCGAAAGTAATAAAGAAATTGAAATCTGGTGTCTCGCCAGAGGTGATACAACGTGATTATGGTATTAGTAAATCGTCGTGTTACAAAATGTGTTCCCGTGAAAAATTTGTTTTAGAAAAAATAAATTCGAGTATTACCATCGATAGAAAGACTTCTAAATTTTATGGTGACAGTGTTTTAGACGAAGCAATGATTAACTGTTTTCAGGAAACCAGAGACAAAGGTGAGCCTATTATCGGGCCAATTCTTCAAGAAAAGGCACTTATTTTTGCTGAGAAACTTAACCTTTTACCAAGATTTAAGGTAAGTAAATAATATCTGTTTATTTTACCTAAATAAGTAAAAGCTGTTCTTTTGTTAATAAAACTTTTAAGTAAAATTACGTGTATAGATAAAGGTTTCACATTGCGTTCAAATTTTAGGTTATGTTCACGTTTTAAAATTGTTTTAATATTTAATTTTTTAAGATTTGTAAGTACTGATACTTTTGTTAATGAAGTATATTATTAAACGGTACAATAACTGTGTTACCACAATTTATAAAATTTGTTTACTATTGTTAAGTTTGAACTGTCGTTAACAGAAGCTACTTAAGAACAATTTTTTCGGAATCAAAATATTGTTAATAAAAATTGAATGTTTAAACAATTGCTGAATTTCTTAAAATATCTTCGTTTTATATTACTCAACTTGTAAATAACAAATGAAGAAAAAACAAAATTTTCTAGATGTTGTTTGGTTGAATGTTAATAAATAACCACAATTATTTGTTTAAACCATCGTTTAAGCAATAAAAAATCATTAAGTCACATTAATCAGCTTAATTAAATACAAAATTTGCAAAAATGTTCTAGTTGCCAGGTTATGTATATCAAAAGTTAGAAAATAACAACACTTAATTGTTTAAACAATTGTTAAACCTATAACCTTCTGTTGAATGTTTGTTTGTTATTATAATTTCTTCGATAAATTGCATAACGACAAATAATAATTAACAATTAACTATTATATTATTGTGGTTATCTTTGTACCTTTCTTGAATTGACAAATTTTTTAAATAAACAATATAAAGAAATTCTATTTTTCACATGATTTATTAATACTAATGAAAAAATAAAATTATTATTAAATTTTAAATAGAATTATAATTATACGTATAATTATACGTATTATTATACATATTTATTATACGTATTATTATACGTCTTTTTTCAATAGGGTAAAATCAAATATAAAAATTTTAATTTATACAATATTATGAAAAAATTTTCTAGTTTATACAAATTACTTGTTTCAGTAAAAAGTCATAATAATTATGTCAATAAAAAATCCCGGTTGAGATTAAATAAAATAAAATCTAATATTTAGGGTCAGTCGGGGTAAATCCGAACGGGGGGTAAATCCGAACGCTAATTATTTCAGCTTAATTAAAATTTTTAAAAATAAGTTCGATATGAGAATTTTTACCTCAGATCGTCTTGAAGAGATTCTAAGTATTATCCCATTTTTTGTTTGTTAATTAGCAACAGCATAAACAAAGATAACAAGTATTGCAAAAAAGATTGAAAATCAAAGATGACACTCTTTCAGTATTTTGTCTCGTATTTGAAGAAAAAGAAGCTAAAAATTAATTTTATTATTTATAATTGTTTGTTATGAATACTAGAACAGAGACTATTTTTGATTTTTGCCTTCTGTAAAATTTTATTAATAATATCAGACCGTTCGTATTTACCCAGGAAAATTGGAAAACCGGGGTAAATCCGAACGGTATTTTCAATCATTTTTTTTTACATCAGAGCCACACAAAATTGTTTTTATTTCATTACACTATTATTTTAACATTATAAAAGTACATAGAAAAAAGTTTTTCTTTCTATACGTATCCTCGTTAGTAATTAATAAGCAGAAACTTAATCTCTGTTCTCTCGAAGGTGTGTTTCAATTTTTTTTGCCAAATGGTTTGTTGAAAAAAGTTTTTCAGGATCTTAATAAAATTTGGTATTCTACGGTTTTTGGGGTCGCTAATTACCAATTTGAAGTCAGTTTTTCAAAATTCAAAATGGCGGACGAGAATTAAAAAATTCATTGGATTCGCTCGAAAATTGTTACTCGGGGGGTTTCAGGGTTAGCAAATTTGATCATTTTTAAAAATAAGTTTTAGGAAAGTACGCCATTTTGAGTTTAAAAAATTTAACTTTTATTTTTGTATTTACATTCAATCACTCCAAAATACTTTCTGTAGCAAGTTTTGCAAAAATCCGTTATGATTTGATAAAGTTATTGAAGGTTTTAATTGTGTAATGCATTTTAATTTTTAACCTGTTTGATTTTTGTATTTATATATGATGCATTATTACATAATAGGTTTATTATCGTATTTTTTTTTAGTTTTTATATAAGTTTAACAATTGCAATACTTTAAATTTATTTTCCCTAAGATTTTTCTGAAATACAGTGGCGTTCGTATTTACCCCCATATTTTAGGAAAGTTGCAAAGTATCGAGGTAAATACGAACGCTAAGTTTCCTGCGATTGTAATTTATCAAAAATTTTTTCTACCCCATAAAATTGTTCTATGGAAGTAAAGTAACAACTTCATGCACCAGATTACCGGAAGTATTTTTTTTTTAAGAAAAAACTTATGTTATTGTTGAAACTTACTAAAAGCGTTCGGATTTACCCCGGTTGACCCTACATATTTATACAAATAATTTTTTACAGGCAAGTTCTGGTTGGCTGACAAACTTTAAAAAACGCTACGGTATTAAGCAATATAAGTTAAAAGGAGAAAAACTGTCTAATGATCTCGAGAGTGCTGACAAATTTGGGAAAATTTTAAGGCGAAAAATTCTCGAAGAAAACTTAACTTTGGGAAATATTTATAATGCTCACGAATCTGGTATTCACTGGAAGACGTTACTATCTTACACTTTTTCCCAAGTTTCAGGCCATAAACAAAATAAAGAACGTGTAACAACTTTGTTTTGCGCCAACGCTATTGGCAGCCATAGAATTCCGCTTTTGATTATTTGTAAATCTGCGACACCTCGCTGTTTAAATAAAGTCATCACACCAACGATGAGAAAAAAACCCTTGAAATTTTTACCTGCATATGGAATCACATATGCTCATCAAACTAGTGCGTGGATGGATGCAAAAATCTTCAAGTTATGGTACGCATAATTTTTGTGTAATATTTTTTTCTACAGGCCTTGAATCAAGTCAATCGAGTATAAGTCACAGAAAAGTCACGTTAGTCGCATCGCATTACAAAAAAGTAGAAAAAAGCTTTTTTTAAATGATGAAAACTTTTTTATTAACTATTATTTATAGAAAAATATTAAATAAACATTAATTATATAATATCTTTTTATAAGAATAATTCATAGAAATATGTTTAAGAAATGTTATTTAGAATATTTCAGAATTGAAGAGAAATAATTTTTTAGATTTTTAAGACGAATTTTAAGTTTATTTTTTCATATAAATTTTTGAAGTATGATTAATGGAAATTATTCTAATTTATGTCAAGAAGATGAAGTAAATAAATAAAATGGACAAATATTTAACTAAAAAAACCCACGGTTGTTGAAAAAATTTAAAAATCAAACAATTCAAGGCCTGTTTTTACATTTTGTTCACATTTTGTTAATTTTTAAAACCTTATAGGTTTAGGGAACTATTTATTCCTTCTGTCACCGAACATCAAAAAAAGTCAGGAACGACAGGAAAAGTAATTCTCATATTGGATAACGCTCCATTGCATCCAAAGGCAGATGACCTGTATGCGGTGAATCCAAACGTTACGGCCATCGCGCAGCCTATGGACCAAGGTGCGATTCCTTTAACAAAACAGCATTACAAACACCATTTATTGAGAACAACACTGTTATATCGTGGAGGAACATTAAAATATCTTAAAGAGATTAATATTACTGATTGTTTTATTCATCTCTACAATGCTTGGAACAGCTTGAGAGCCTCCACCCTCAATAAAATGTGGAAGCTACTTTTGGGCGATTCTTGCTTAATAAGTGAAGAAAGTTTATTTGATGACTGTCCAAGCACACTTGTTAATGTTAATAATATCACGGATGATGAAGCAGTTAATTTTCCTGAGAATATCTGCAAACAATTATCTATAGTTCTAGAGCGATTAGAACAACCAAGAAAGCAATTAAAAGAAAATCTTTCAACGTGGTTTTATTCAGATGATTCGGATTGCGGTTGGAAATGGTCAACCGACGAAGACATTATAAAATGGGTTACTCGTGGAGTTGTGGACTCGGATGAAGAAGCGGTTAGTACTGAAAATATGGAAGAAGAGAGTGTCGAAGAAAATAACAACGATAATTCTCAATTAAATCAAATATCGCCATCAAAAGCACTTGACAGTTTGAAATTGCTCAAAAATTGGATGTCAAGTAGTTGTGAATTTCTACAGTATCACTACGACTGTCTCCAAGAAATAGAGGATATTGCAGAAAAAAAATTAAAGGATAAAACATAAAAATAAACATAAAAATTGATATATTTTAATCTTTTATACTGTATGTCAAAAAAGTGTACGTCATAGTCAAAAAACTGGTCTATATGATTAATGAAATATTAAATTTTAGGGAATATTTTTGTTACCAGCACTCGGGAATTTGATAATGTATGTGTGTGTATTTTCTTTTTTGCTATTGTTTTATAATGTTTTTTGATTTTGTTTTTTTAACGTAAATGAAACTCCCCTTATATAGACTAAATAGTCTCCTACCAAGTATATCTTACTCGTTTAATTTCAATAAACGACCACTACACTACTACTATTGTAGATTTATTTATTATTAATTAACAAAAATAATTTAAGAGTGATAATAATAATATTTAAATATTAGTTATTATTTACTATTATTATTTATTAATTATAATTAAATAAGTGACTTAATTTTTACATTATTTTACTTTATTCATTGTAAATTTTATTTCGTATATGTATAGTAATACAATTTTACTTTAATTTTTTTCTATTTCATTGAGCCGTATTGTCATTAATAACTAAAATATTTTTTGAAATTATTTTTCCCTTCCTTGATTATTTATTTTCAGTTAAAAAATATGCATAATTGAAAAAATAAAATCGAGGAATATAATTGGAACCCATGTTTCTAAAGCTTCATACGGTCCTGAATGTTTACGTGACTTTGAGTCAAGGGTACTCTTGCTGCAATGGACCACAGCACATTCGAATCTATTGGAGCGAGAGTTTAGTGTATAGGAAATACTCAAATGCGGTAGACATTAAATCGTTATTTATAGCGAAACTCAAAAATACAAAGATTCAAAAGTTTAGTTGCGATTGGTGCAATTGTGACGTCAATCACAAAAAATAACGTCAATCACAATATATATATATAGTTTTGATGTTAAGCTGTTTGGATCTTTTTCAAATAAGTAGTATGATTTTAAGTTGTTGAGAAAAGGAGATTTATATATTAATTAAATTGCAGAAATCGGTACCAAAATGGTTCAATTTACCCTGCATAGAAAATTTTATATTTCAACATGCTTTAATAGTTTTTTGGGTCGCTGATTACGAATCCGGTGTCCATTTTCAAAAATTCAAAATGGCGGATCCAATATGGCGGACATTTTACAAAAAGCTTTAAAATTCATCAAATTCGTTTAAAAATTGTTACTCGGGGGTTTTTGGGTTCGCTGATTTCAAATCTGGTATCAGTTTTTCAAAATTCAAAATGGCGGATTCAATATGGCGGGTATTTAAAAAAGTTTGAAATGTCGGATCCAATCTGGCTGTCAAAAATTTAAGAAGTTGTGTTAGACTGCTGCCGCATATGAAATTCTTCACAAGTTGTCTAACTCATAATAAATGTAAAAAATATATTTAATTTAAAAGTGATTTGATTTTAAATCATTTATATTAACTTACATATTGCCTATAGCTAAAAACGTCGATCATAATTATCTTCATCTTTTAATTTTCTGTCAATTAATTTTAAATTTTTTCTATGTGTACTTTCAAGACAAATAATTAAAATGTCTCGAAGATCAAATTTATCAGAAAAAGTAAACTCTTCTTTGCCAAATGATAGAAATGAGAGTGAAAGCAGTGACGAATTAGATGACAGTGACATTGAGAGTTTGTCATCTGAAGGAGATATTTCAGAATCAGAAGCTGATAGTCTTGCAACTGATAAAGAACCTCTACTATCAAATAAAATTTGGGTTACCATTCACATTGGTGAAAAAATAATTAACAGTGAGTTCTCATTTGTAGGTACACCAGGCTTAAAAGTTTCAATTAATAAAAACTCAAATCCATTACAAATACTTGAATTATTTTTTGACGAAAACATCATGAAAATGATTGTGACAGAAACAAACCGATATGCTTAGTGATGCAGTTCAAGACAAGAATTTCTTGATTCTTGAATGATATTTCTTGTTATAATAAGAGTCTTGAAGTTAGAAAACTTGAACATTCTATTGTTTTGTATTGGCTTGTCTTGTTAATAAAACCAAGATCAATGTCGCGAGTTTCTTGACAGGTGTGACACGATAACTATTTATTTTTTATTAAATGTGAAAAATGGCTAATGCAACAGCGAGTGGTGAGAAAAGACCGTCAGAATCAGAAGAAGTGGAAAGGTAGGTAGTCTTATTTGTAAAATGTACATGAATTGATTTATTCCATATTTAATTAATTAGTGTACAACGAGCACGAAAGAAATGTAAAATTGATCGAGACGTAAGGTTAAGGCAAATCATGGAATTTGGAACGAATGCAAATGGGGAAAAATTTGCGAAATGTTTAGAATGTAAGAAGACAAACGAATCGGAAAAAATTATAAAAATGAAAAATAGTAACACTTCCGGCGTTAAAAGACATATTGAAAATTGTCATTCTGATGCTTACGCAGAAATTTATGGTGCACCATCTTCATTAAAATCAAAGCTAAAAATTAAATAAAGTACCATACATATTTAATAATTTTTAATTTGTCAATAAAAAATCTAATAGTCCCGAAAACCGTCCTAAAAGCTTTTTAACCTATTTAGTTTCAATAAAAATAATTATAAGTTGTTAATAATATTTATTTTTTTGCAAATCGTAACAACTATTATTTCACGAAATTTTAAAATTACTTAATTAAATTATTTTTAAATTTATAAAAATCATATCATTTTTAATATTGCCAAAAAAATGTTTACATGAATTGTTTGAAAATAAATGGACAAGTAAATCAAATTTTATAATTATTAATTATTATTACTTATTTTGTTATAAATAATGATAAATTCAAGTAGTAATTAAATTTTTTACTATTTCAGGCAGAGTTTAATCAAGGGGAACTAAATACTCTTGTGTCTGATTGGATAATAATAAAATATTTGCCGTTCAGTTTCTTTGATGACGAGAGTACCCAAAATTTATTTAAATATTTAAGGAGTGAGGCTGTAATACCAAAACGTGGTCAACTTAAAAGCTTAATATTTGAACGATTTAAAGAAACTCAAGCAATCGTACTACAAATTTTACAAAATAACACCTCCAAAATTTCATTCACACTTGACGGATGGACTTCTATCAATGGAAAGTCATACTATGGGATCACTGGGCACTTTATTAATGAAGAATGGGTTTTGCATTCACTGGTTATAGACTTTGTAGAGTCAAATGGTGAACACACAGGAAAAGCTATCGCCAAATTATTTTTTCAAGTTCTGGAAAAGTATAAATTACTCGATAAGCTTCAAGGAATCACACTTGACAATGCAGCAGCTAATACTAAATTCGTAACCGAGTTATCGATTCTCTTAAACGATAGGTTCATTGGCTTAAATTTCGATCCCTTGGATTTGCATTTTCGTTGCTTCGCCCACATTATACATTTGGCTGCTCAAGATTTTATTAAAAATTTACAAGTAGATGACGATGATGACAGTAGTGATGACGATGATGAGGTGGAAGACCAAGTTGAGTTCCTGGACTCTAAAGATGGAGAAGAAAGGGAAAGTTTTGAAGAGACAGAAAACACGACTTACGAAAATGTAAACGATAAGAAAGTAGTAGTCAAATTAAGAACAATTTTTAAGAAAATAAAATATTCAGAGCAGTTGAAAATGAAGCTGGAATCATGCTGCAGTACTCTGGGAATAGAAATGTCAGCCTCTATCGTGGATGTGTCAACTCGTTGGAACTCGACAAATGACATGATAGAATCAGGACTTAAAATGCAAAAAGCATTAGATTTATTGTGCGTTACCAATCCAAAATTAAAAAATTATGCTTTGAAGAAATCTGATTGGGAACTTTTGACTTTGGTTGTTAAACATTTGAAAAATTTCAAAATACTCTCAAAAATACTTTGTGGTGATAAATATATCACTATCCCATCAGTCGTTGTTGGCTTTAACATACTTTTAGACAAATTGCAATTGTCGATCAAAAAATTACAGAACAAAAGTAAAACAAATATTGAAAGTCAACTGTATAATGCGCTTATATCTGCTTATGAAAAACTTATGAAGCACTATCAGAAAACAAATTGGAGCTATTGTGCAGTTTTACTTCTTGATCCAAGACACAAAATGACGTCTTTTAAAAAGACAGAATGGGGGAAAGAAATGGAGTCCGGAGCATCTGCAAAGTTTGAAAAAATTTACAAAGATTACTGTGGAAACCAGAATCTTGAGACAGTTACCAACCAAGAAAATTCAAATCAGAACAACAATCGACATTTATTTGATGACGATGAGAGTAGTGATACCGATAGCGTAATTGACATCAATACTTATTATAACAACGAAATATCATTGTCGTGGAGAGAGGAAATTTGTAGATATCTCGAAGCACCGTGTGCTGATGCCGCAACTGACATAGCCCAATGCTGGAAGAAGCACATGGATATTTATCCTACTTTGAGCAAAATGGCAAGAGATTATTTTTCTATACAGGCCACCTCTGTGCCAGCTGAACGGTTATTTTCCAAAGCAGGTTTAACAATTAGGAAGCATAGAAACCGACTGAACAGTGAATCGGCTAGAGTCTGCATGTGTTTGAATTCTTGGCTCACTTGCAGTTTGTCGAATTCCATATTGAATTTGCTAAATAGAAATGGAAAAACGTCAAAATAATAATTCTATTTGATTTTAATATTAACATGACATTTTTTTAAAAATTACATTATTGTAAATACATTTGTAATTTTTTACTTTTCACAAAAATTAATATATTAATAAAATTAAAACTGTTAAAATTACGGTAGTTTAAAGTTTTTCTTAAAATAAACGCTAGCTATTATAATTACAAAAATTATTTAAAAAATTTATTTCTTAAAATTACAATTATTGTGAATAAAAATATAAAATTCTGATTCAGGAAATTGTGTTTTGATTTGTCCAACCACAATTATTTTTTATATTTTCAATTTCTTTACAAAAAGAAAATGATATTTATATTTTCTTTTATAAATTTGTAATTTATACTAGTTAAGTATAAATTGTTAAAAAAAACAAAGTCCAATTATTGAAAGAAATAAAAAAAATAATTTCTTATTACTATTTTAATTAATGTTGTTAAATTGATTTTAAGTTACTTTGGTAATTAACTGTTAAAAAATTCTTATTAAATAGATTATTTATAAAATACGTTTCTACGAACAATTTTTAAAACTAGGGTTATTTCTCGATCATATTGCAACATTCAAATCATTTCCGTCTTGATCTTGGTTGAGATATCAAGAATCTTGATTAATAATAACAAGACAAGAACGAAACTTTTTCTTGACAAGTAAACAAACTTCTCAATCTTGATGTTTTTTGGTTAGTTCTCGCTTGAATGCAACACTAGATATGCTGTTCAGGACAAATCGAGCAAAAGTACGTTTTCGCGATCAAAACGGTGGACTCCTATAACAGTTGAGGAGTTATGGATGTTCGTGGCATTATTAATTTTACAGTCAGTCGTACACAAACCAGTACAACGCTGGTATTGGACAAATAACAAAACAATTGAGACACCCATCTTTAGTGATGTTATGACATCTGCGCGTTTTGAGCTCATTATGAAATATCTTCATTTTTCAAATAATGAAACATTTGATCCAGCTACGCATCCATGCCCAAAGCTAAAAAAGATTTGCGAATTATTTACGATGTTAACAGAAAATTTCCAGAGTGTATACACACCGGAAAAAGACATATGTATTGATGAGAGCTTGATGAGTTACAAAGTAAGATTGTCTTGGATACAATTCATTCCCAGTAAACGATCAAGATTTGGGATCAAAAGCTTCGTATTGTGCGAAAGTGAAAGTGGTTATATATGGAACAGTATAATTTATACTGGAAAGACCACAATTTTAAATGAGAAATATGCAGAATTTGGCATGACAGGTCAGGTAGTTCTTACTCTTTCTGAAAAACTTCTAAATAAGGGCTATCGGTTGACTATGGACAATTTTTACAATTCTCCTCAGTTATTTCAATATCGTATAGAGAACGACACTGATGCATTTGGGACAATTAGAATAAACAGAAAGAATCTCGCAACAAATTTTGGAAAAAAGAATCTCAAAAAAGGTGAGTCTGTAAGCTGGATGAAAGAAAATCTTGTTGTGATGCGATGGCGAGATAAGAGAGATGTTTCTCTTATAAGTACTTTTCATGACACTTCTTTTGTTGATGCGACAACGAAAACTGGAAAAATCATCCACAAACCACAAATAGTTGTAGACTACAATGCAACTATGGGTGGCGTGGATAAAGCAGACCAGCAAATAGCTTCGTATTCTATGAAGAGAAAGCAACAAAAGAAGTACTACAAAAAAATATTTCGCCACTTATTAGAACAGACTGCTTTTAACTCTTTTGTTCTTTATAAGAAGTATTGTGATAAAAATTTGACAAATGCAGATTTTCAGTTACACTTATGTGAAGCAATTTTTTAAAAGTATTTACCAAGTATTGTGACGCCAAGCAAACGAAGTAGGCCAAGTTATGAAAACGCCAATCTCGAATTTGCACCACTTAGGTTGACAGCTCGTCATTTTCCGAAAATGATTTTGCCTACTGGAAAGAAACTTAATCCCACTAGAATGTGTGTTGTCTGTTGTCACAAACGAGATAATGATGGAAAAAAAAGTCGAAAAGAATCTCGGTATTTTTGCCTTGAATGCAATGTAGCACTGTGTGCTGCTCCCTGTTTTGAAACGTACCACACGAAACAAGATTTTTATTAAAATATTTTAAAAACGTGTTTTACCAAAATGTATTGTTACGTATGAATTTCGTAACTTCTTATTAATAAATTATTAACATTATTAATAATTCATTAATACAATACTTGAAAAAGAGGACACATTATGCAACACAAACAAATAACACTTTATAAACATTATAAGAAATGCCTTTAGAATCTCTTAGAGATGTCCAAATTAAATATTAACTTTCAATTAATAACCTCAATTTTAAAGAAGACCTATTTAAAATTCATGATAAAATTGAGAAACTATGTGAACTAATTTAATTCAAGAAACAAAGGATGGCGCAATAAAGATTGCTGCATCCAAGGTATGTCCATTCAAACTGAACTGGAACACTACCCCAATATTGCAAGGTTGCAATAAAAAAACATTGACAACAATAAATTTGTTAAATAAAATATTCTTTTACCCACCAAAAGTCAACTTAATAAAATCAGTTGACACACAAAGATCGAGGTCTTCCAAGTGTGGTCTCCGAGTGAGACAGGTGGAACAACCCCTTAGACCAGGGTTGTTTAGAGTGAGTAAGTAATTGTTTGGGAGAGAAAGTGAGCTCAGTGTGGAGCTTGGAGTTTTTTTGAGAGTTTTGAGTTAGAGTTTGAGTCTCTAAGTAAGAGACTCTTTGAAATACACCTTGTAACGTTGTAATTTAATTATCTTGTTTAAAACAGTTTTCAGAGGTTTCGCCGAAAACTAAGTTATTACTAGAATTTTTAATATTAATTAAATATCGCGTTTTTAATAAAAAGTAAGAAAAATAATAGCCAAACCCGGACTCAACCTTTATATTTTTCCTTATTGGTTATTATTTTGTAAAAGATAACTATTGTATTTTTTATATATAAATCTTACTTTATGTACTTTGTTTATAATAATTTTTTAAAAAAAACATGTACAAATTATTACTGAAAAAGAGCGAAAATATATTTCTCAATAAATAGAGAAATACACATTTGCTCAGATTATTATTTTGTTATTTTATAAAACTTGATCAGTCGGGTGAGAAAGAAGATTTCAATGAAGAAGATCTTCACATTTTTGGACTTTATATTATTAATTATTCACATAATTAATAATCACATCCGATATTGATTGGGATCTGACACGGAAGTATACCGAGGATGTCAACCCTTAGGGGCCACACGCATTGCGCAGGTCACTGGGTCAGGCGACCCTGCTGTTGCAAATCAGTTCGAGTTTGGCTACTCACCGATTAAGACACAAAATCACTTTTTATTATTTATCTCGTTTAATTGTTTTACCGGTATAACCGCAGATATGGAATATCGGAAGATATTAAATAAAATAAAAGGTTAGTGAGCAGTTCTTCCTGTCATTTGGCCTCCTTGTAGTGAAATTGCACGGAAAAACCGAGAATAAACAGGAAAATATTGGCCGACCGCATGGCAAGGAAAATGGACGCCAACCTGTTCTCACCGCCTAGTAGTGTGGATTTCTCGAGTGTAATAATTGAGTTATTTAATAAATTCAGAAATAATTTATATAATAATTATTTTAATTACAGTGTTTTATTTATTAAATTCAGTGTAGTGTGTCGTTCTCTCTCACCTGTGTGTGTAACTCACGTCCTGAGAATAGAATAAATGTTTCGCTTAGTGTAATGTGTGAACTCGCGGTAAGTCGAGCTAGACCGGGTAGAGTTCACACTTCGAAACGGTCAACGGGGATCCGGGTAATCTTTTACCTGGCACTGAGGAGGAACCTCTAAACGGATCACCGTGGATCTTTTTATAAATTCCAAGCGTGGAATTTATAAATCGGAAAAGTGTATAATCAACGCCATTTTTGTAGCGTCTTCTCTATGGAATTTTCCGTTGAGCACATGTTCGACGGGAATATAAGAAATTCGTAGAGAGAGATAGAGAATAGCGTTACAACCTCTAGTTTTGAGGTTGTTTCCATTTGGAGTTTTATTGAGTTTTATCTGAGTTTTGATTTTCGAGTTGAGATTATTTAAAGTATTTATTTTTGAGTTAAGATTTTTTGACAAAAAGAGTATTTAGTATTGAATTGTGATTTGATTTAAAAGTATTGAGTTTTACAAAGAATTGATAATTGAAGTAGTTGAATAAAGAGAAACTGATTTTTGAGTTTGATTTAAAGAGTATATAAATGAATTTCTTTTGAGATCACTTAGTTTTGAAATTAAGATTGAAAATAAATAGTAATTGAGTTTATGTTTTCTATTGAGTTTTGAGATTTGTTTACCATAATTGATTGAGATAAAGAGAATATTAAATAACTGTAATAAATTGGACAATTGAAATAACGTTTGAATTGAGACACGAGGAATTCCAAAGGTAAATGTACGTAAGAGTTCAGACACTCTTAACATAATACACACACAACATTCTTACACATACATTCATTCACACGTAAATTGTACTAGAATACAGAATACTGTAATATTGTACTGTTTGGGTTGTTACACAATATATATTTATATACAATTAATTAAATATTTGTTTGATCTTTTATTTCAAATACTCCTAACCAATTGTTCTGATAAATATGGGAGCTCAACCAACTCACCCAATAGTGAGGTAAGGAAGGGATCCACTACCTATACAATATAATTTGTCCGAAGGGCAACGTATGTTAAAGTACCAAGATCTTTTAGAGTTTTAGAAAATATCAATCTTTGATATTGAATAATTTTCTAATTTTCAAAATTCATCTTTAACACGTATAATACGAAACCAGAGTTTTATTAAAATATTTTAAAAATGAGTTTTAATTAATCACTTCTTGAATTTTACTAAGCAATAAATAAAAAAATTAAAACACAAAAATTAAAAAAAAATTATTATTAAAACTGAAAAAGTATTTAAAAAATAAAAAACTAAAAATATAAAAAAATTTTTAAAAATTAAAAAAAAAATGGGGTGCGAAATCGGATTTAAGAGCCTTCTCGCGGCGCATCCTGGATGTTTTGGTTTATGAAACAACAGATCCTAAACGTTTTATTATTTTTCTACTGGATATAGCATTTTGAATTTTCAAAATAAAAATATTTAAAATGTATTCGTTATAAGGGCTCACAAAAACCCCCAGATAATAATGAGTTTTCAATGAATCCGATATAATTTTAAATGTTTCCGCCATATTTGATCCGTCATTTTGAATTTTAAAAAACTTACAACGGATTCGTCATCAGCGACCCGGAAAATCCCCAAGTAACGATTTTCAAGCGAATCCGATAAATTAAAAAAAAACTTTTTTTAAATATCTGCCATATTGGATCCGCCATTTTGAATTTTAAAAAACTACCATCCAATTTGTAATCAGCGACCCCGAAAACCCCCGAGTAACGATTTTCAAGCCAATTTGATAAATTAAAAAAATTTAATATCCGCCATATTGGATCCGCCATTTTGAATTTTGAAAATTTGATGCCAGATTAGTAATCAGCAACCACGAAAACCCCCGAGTAACGATTTCAAGTGAATCCGATAAATAAAAAAATCTTTTTTTTAATATCCGCCATATTGGATCCGACATTTTGAATTTTGAAAAACGGACATCCAATTCGTAATCAGCGACCCCGAAAACCCCCGAGTAACGATTTTCAAGTGAATCCGATAAATAAAAAAAATCTTTTTTTTAATATCCGCCATATTGGATCCGCCATATTGAATTTTGAAAAACTGACATCGGATTCGTAATGAGCGACCCCGAAAACCCCCGAGTAACGATTTTAGTATTTTTTTTATAAAGTTTCTGATTAAATACACATTATCCACTTATTGAAAAACTTACTTGTTTAGCTAATATTTAAAGTTATGTAACTTTGACAAAAAAATTTTTTATCATTGCAAACTAATATTTTTTAAAAGCATAGAGCATTAGCTTCAATTTCCACATTGGATCATGTAATTCCGATGTATTGTTAACGAGTTATTAAATATTCAGTTACTCCAAGTATACTCGGGGTTAACCGTTTTGGCACAGTCAATTTACCCCGAGTTAACTGGGGACAAACCGTAGGGAGGTTAATTGCATTTTTTTATTATCTGAATTATTGCATTTTAAAATGTGAAACATTTCTTTAAATAATCTGCGTTTATAATTAGATTCTAAACAAGTAATATTAGTATTTTCAAAATTAAAAATGTGATCATATTCATGAGAATGAGTAACTAGTGCGGTGTTTCTCTTATCGAGTCTACAGTCACTTTTATGTTGTGTAATTCTATCTTTAATATATTGAATAGTCTGTCCAATAAAGGAAGACCCATATTAACAAGATATACTGTATACGATTTTTGTGTCATAAAAGTACTTTTTCCGGAAGATACTTGAATTTTGATTCTATGGCTTCCATAAAAAATAAAATTTCAATTATTTACGGTTTAGTTGATAAAGGTATTAAACTTTCTAATGTCGATTTTTACGAAGAAAATATACAATTTATTTTTAATACCCTCAAAGAAAATAATTATCCTACACATTTTTTAACAAAATATATAAATTATAGATTAAAAAACATTTTTTCTGACGAGAATAATGTTGCCGAATTTTTTGACTGCAGTAATTGCATTGTATTCCCGTTTACAAATGAATTACAATATTTTTTTAAAAATGTATGCCGTGATTTTAACATTAATTGCATTTTTACATACAAAAGAGATATTTTTCAAGTTTTTCTAAAAATAAAGACAAAACTGCTTTTTTACTAATAACAAAAATATAATAACAAAAATCTTTTACAGTATATATATATATATATATATAGAACAAAAAGATATCGCCGCCGCCGCCTCCGCCGCCGCCGCTGTTTCAAGAATTCTTGACCTAGGAGGGGGGAGTCCCCCCTCCTCAATTTTGAGGTTATGTTCGTTTCAAGGCTCTGAATATAGCCGCAAGTCCCCTCCCTCCTCTTATTTCCCCTCCTCTGTCAAAAATGACCTAAATTTTGAGGTTATGTTCGTTTCAAGACTCTGAATATAGCCGCAAGTCCCCTCCCCTCCCCCGCCAGAAATGACCTAAATTTTGAGGTTATGTTCGTTTCAAGGCTCTGAATATAGCCGCAAGTTCCCCCTCCCTCCTCTCATTTCCCCTCCTCCGCCAAAAATTGACCTAAATTTTGAGGTTATGTTTGTTTTAAGAACCTAATAAAGCAGTAAGTCCTTCCCCCTTCCCTCATCTCTCTCTGTATTTCCCGCCAAAAATAGGGGGGTTGGCGCGCGAAGCGCGCAGGGGGGCGTAGCCCCTCTAGTATATATATATATATATATAATATATATATATTTATATATATATTTCATTTTCATATTTTATTATATATTTCACAGAGAAACAGTGCAAAACAGTAAAATTGTAATTTGTGACGTTACACAAAGCCTATTTTGGCGCGAAAGAACACGTGAGGAATAATTAAATTATATGATTGATGAACTTTATCGTATGGTGCAATTATAACTTAGTGTGTGGTCAATCTGTGCAAATACATGCGGGATTAAGTTCTTACAGTATTCTTGAGAAAAAAGGTTCACAGGTAACATATCCTGTAGAAAAATATATAGAGAGTGTAATATACTTGATCTCCAATGTGACATCCGAAGCGATAAAAACACCTACCAAGAGCAGACCTTCTTTATTAACAAGGAGCACCAAAACAAACTTAAGAAGAGAAAAGACAAAAACGTTAAAAAATATAAAAGATTTATCAGCGTTTTCAGGAAATACATCAATAATAATTAATTCCACTTTAAACAGCTTAACGCTAAACACTATGCATAAAGTCTCAACAGTGGCACTACAACATGCAAAAACAGGGCAACTACTACACGACTATAGAATTAATGGACAGTATTCATTCTCCGAGGGACAACACAAACAAGGAAGAGAACTAACTGTCGGGTACATGCAAGAAAAGAGACAACGAAACATCAAAGAAGAGGAAAATAGAAACTGAAATCACCAACACAGACCCAATTGAAGATAGTAATACTAATTCAAGTGACAACCACCAGCCAGTCGGATCATCGGCAAACAGCGCAAAGGGTA
Organism: Leptopilina boulardi; assembly: GCF_019393585.1. Classification (NCBI taxonomy): domain Eukaryota; kingdom Metazoa; phylum Arthropoda; class Insecta; order Hymenoptera; family Figitidae; genus Leptopilina; species Leptopilina boulardi. Next base: position 1,563,414 of record NW_026137948.1, on the reverse strand, counting down.
AATTTTAAAAAAATCTACCACAATTCATCATTCACAAGGCAGGTAGCGGTAATAGTAAGTTTGTTATCAAAAATAATTGTAATTCAAAAATTTATCGGAAAATAAAATCGCGTTATATGTGCACACATTCACAGATTTAAAAATTGCATTTGACGTTTAAAAAAAACAAAATCGAATTTCATTCTAGAGCCCTTAAAGAGGAAAACATTTTTACATGGCGAAGAAAATAACAACCATAATTCTCAATTAAATCAAATGTCGCCATCAAAACCACTTGACAGTTTGAAATTGCTCAAAAGCTGGATGTCAAGTAGTAGTGAATTTTTACAGTATTACTACGACTGTTTCCAAAAAATAGAGGATATTGCAGAAAAAAAATTAAAAAAGTCTTCCACGTAAAAATTGACATATTTTAATCTTTTATACTGTATGTCAAAAAAGTGTACGTCATAGTCAAAAAATGGTCTATATGATTAATGAAATATTTAATTTTAGGGAATATTTTTGATACCAGCACTCGGGAATTTGATAATGTATGTGTTTGTATTTTCTTTTTTGCTATTGTTTTATAATGTTTTTTGATTTTGTTTTTTTAACGTAAATGAAATTCCCCTTGTATAGACTAAACCCAATGGGCACGGTCATCCACTGGATGTCCCAAGGACATTCTTTTCGGAACGTTCTTGGCACATTGTTAAAAAGTCGTTCTAAAGATATCCTTAGGACATCCCAAAAAAGTCTTTACGCAAAGGGTAAATGTAAAAAAATCTACCACATTTCATCATTCACAAGGCAGGTAGCGGTAATAGTAAGTTTGTTATCAAAAATAATTGTAATTCAAAAATTTATCGGAAAATAAAATCGCGTTATATGTGCACACATTCACAGATTTAAAAATTGCATTTGACATCTTAAAAAAAAACAAAATCGAATTTCATTCTAGAGCCCCTAAAGAGGAAAACATTTTTACATGGCTAGTAAAACGCATATCTGGTGATTTTGGGAGGCAGCATCTTTGCTCTGAAATTGAATCAATAAAATTAAAAAATGTAAAAAAAGTAAATATGTAAGAGTTTTCCAAATCAAAGAGAGGGGGGAGGCCTTCCTTATTAAAATATCCAGAGACAGCAATAGCTCAGAATTAACAGGTATATCGCGCATAGCACATCAAATGGTATGATTTCAGATAATTGTCCACACACGGGAAAATTTTTGGGTAATCTGATGTACTAGCTATAGTTACGCTTAGCTACACTAACTATAGTCACTCTGCAGAACAAATGTGAGAGAGCTTCTCTCCCATTGTGGGTGAGCAGCTATCTCACAGCAGTGGTGTTAAGTCATATGAGACGTCTGCTGTACCTCTTTGGGACATCAGCGCTCTCACATTGAGCACAGCAGTTCTCTCAAATTGAAGCATTTCATCAATCTGTCACTTTTGTAGAAGAACTCACTTGCTGGCGAGAGCAGTCCACCCAAAAACTTTTCCGTGCAGAAACCCAATACAATGTTTTAACTGTCAACTACTCGGGCACGTGGCTACTCTCCAAATCTGAATTAGTAAAAAATTTGCTAATTTGAATTAGTGACTCGATTTTTACTTCGCAATTAGTAAAATTAAACTAATTCTAAAGAGTAAAGTGAGTCACTAATTTAAATTAGTAAACATTTTTACTAATTCAGGTATAGAGAGTAAATATTTTAGTCGGCAATATAGATATGAGAGATTCTTTTTCAATCGCCCCAGCCCAAAAAGTCAATGTTCTGGGATTGTCTTCATACTTTGGTAAATTGTTGTCCTATATGATAGTAATAAATCCCTAAAATATAAACTCATTAAAAAAATATTTGTAGAAAGTAGAGGGGGTTGAAGTTTTGACGTTAAGGGTAACATTGTCATTTTCAAATCCGTATAACTGTGACAAAAGTTAATGGATTTTAATTTATCTATAATGAATTTTAATGCATTTTTCACGTACTTTTCAAAAATGTATACGAAATTAAAAAAAAAAATTTTTGACTCCTTTTTTTTCAAAATCAACCCTTATTTTTCGATTTTCACCCCTTCGGGTATTTTTTTTTATTTTTATTGGAAAGCTGAGGTTTTTTCCCATGAGCTATGTAAATATGAAAATGGGACAACAATAATTTTGTGAGAAACAGAATATTAAAGTAGGCGGTGCCGATAAGAGGTATACCTGGAGATCATCTTTGAGGATTTAGGTAGGCACCGCCGCCTAATTTAATAATATGTTTCTCACAAAATTATTATTGTCCCACTTTCATATTTACATAACTCATGGAAAAAAACCTCAGCTTTCCAATGAAAATTAAAAAAATTAAAAAAAAAATCCCGAAGGGGTGAAAATCAAAAAATAAGGGTTGATTTTGAAAAAAAGGGGTGAATTTTTTTTTTTTAATTTTGTAAACATTTTTGAAAAGTACGTGAAAAATGCATTAAAATTCATTACAGATAAATTAAAATCCATTAACTTTTGTTATAGTTATACGGATTTGAAAATGACAATGTTACCCTTAACGGCACCCTTATTGCCACCGCCTACTTTCATATTCTGTTTCTCACAAAATTATTGTTGTCCCATTTTCATATTTACATAGCTCATGGGAAAAAACCTTAGCTTTCCAATGAAAATAAAAAAAATTAAAAAAAAATTCCCGAAAGGGTGAAAAACAAAAAATAAGGGTTGATTTTGAAAAAAAGGGGTGAAAATTTTTTTTTTAAATTTTGTAAACATTTTTGTAAAGTACGTGAAAAATGCATTAAAATTCATTATAGGTAAATTAAAATCCATTAACTTTTGTCATAGTTATACGGATTTGAAAATGACAATGTTACCCTTAACGTCAAAACTTCAACCCCCTCTACTTTCTACAAATATTTTTTTAATGAGTTTATATTTTAGGGATTTATTACTATCATATAGGACAACAATTTACCAAAGTATGAAGCCAATCCCAAAACATTGACTTTTTGGGCTGGGGCGATTGAAAAAGAATCTCTCATATGTAAAATGCGATATGGATCATGGACCAGGCGAATGTCAGGCGTCTTTAAAAAATGAAATTCTTAAGGATAAAATTTATTGTATAAATTGTAAAAAACCGGATATCCCGTCTCATATAGAGGTTGAGCGACTCCACGTGAAATGATCGCAAGGATTTAGACAATTTTGATAAATTTTTATAATATTGATAATTTGGGTTCCTTTGAGGGTTAAAAAAAACCTAAGTATTTTTAAAAAATTCAAAATATTTTTCAAAATATTGCACATTTAAAATTTTTATATTTTTTTTTGATTTATTATATTTTTCGTAATTTTTAACCAATCGGGATGAATTCTTCTTTAAAAATACTCGTATTTAGATGCTCTTTCATGAAAAAAAATCTTGAAAAAAAAATTCGAAAATTTCAATTTTTATTAAAAAAACAATTTTAATTGTTTAAATAATTCGAAAAGTATATCTTTGATTTTTTCAAAACAATTTTGAACATTCTCTACAATGTCCTGAAAAATTTAAGACCTTGGAAAAGATGGTATGTCTTATAGTTTCCGAGAAAAAAATTATTTAGCTTTTGTAGCGCGTGAAGTCATTGTAAACTATACACTTATATGAGGCATTTCATATGAGAGTACGGGGTCATGTCGCGGATTTTTGTCAAAATTTGGTAAATTATAGTGATAGTGGTACTAAATAAGTGTACAAATTTTGAATTTGAAATTTTTAATGTTTTTGAGATAGTGAGGATGGTAATTTTGTTTTTAAATTTTAATATTGTAGTTAAGATTGTAAATAGGTGTCTCCTATTAAGTATTTCATTAACCTAATCATAACTGATAAGGTAGAAATTTAATTGACAAACTGTCAAATTTTTATGTACGAAACTCGTACAAATATTTTTCGTACATGGTTTCTGAAAAAAAGGGTCGTTTTTCGCTGCTGGAGTATGATCCCAGAACCTTCTTATTGCCGGTAAGATGCTCTACCAATTCAGCTACAGAGAGACCCGACTCCACTGAATTCAGAAACCATGCACACGACTTTTCAACGTCAATATTAAGAACTTTAGAAAATATCTAGTGAGGATGGTAATTTTGTTTTTGAATTTTACTATTGTAGTTAAGATGGTAAATATAGGTGTCTCCTATTAAGTATTTCATTAACCTAATCATATCTGATAAGTAAGTATTTATTTATTATTATTATTTATTTATTTTTTATCAATATGAAGTCAGTGCCCTCAAACTCATATGAAAATCTTCTATTATATTAAGTTAACAAATTTCTAAAAGCGACACCAATACCGTGACTTCGACACCGAGCTTGAAAAATTTATTTTGACTTATTTTTAAATAAATCAAAATCCTTTGCCAGATGCTTTAAAAGAAATCTTTCATATTTTACCGTTTTAACATGTTTTTGCAATTTTAACCCGAAAAAATGGTTATTTTGTAATTTTAAGAAATTTTTTTAAATTGTTGGATATATACCTATAAAAACAAGTTATAAATTCAGATGTTTATTACATGAACATTTTGCTTCCTCTTTACGATCAGCAAAAAAATTTGCTTCCTCGTGGAGAAAGCAAAATTTTATTGCCAAAATGTCAATTTTTGATTTTTTAACTTTTATTAATTCTTTAAATTTACTTCAAATGTATACTTTATATATATTGATCGATTTGTCTTGACGTAAGGAATACAATTATTTCATATATAAACTTCAATTTAAAAAATCACAAAATTTTATAGCCTAAATGTGAAATTTTGATTTTTTTACTTTCATTAATTCTTTAAATTTACCTTAAATGTATACTTTATATATATCGATCGATTCGTCTTGACGTAAGGAAAACGATTTTATTATATATAACCTTAAATTTTTCTATTTAAAAATTTTTTCGATTAAAAAAAAATTTTTGGAAAAAAGACGATAAAATTTTTTTTTTGGGATATTTTTCAAAATCCTTTGATCAGATTTGAGATATTAATATGATAAATGAGCCTACCAAATTTTATCTAAATCCATTAAAACCTGTTAAAGTTATCTTCTAAACAAAAAAGGGATCCACACACACACATACACACACACATACATACATCCGGACAATTGATCAGGATCTCATATAACATGTTTCTATAAAGAAAAAAATTTGTTTCCGCCACTTTGAAAAGTTTTATAAATGAAAGGACTACAAAGCTTCCTCCACGAGGAAGCAATACTCCATTTTTAAAATGCTACTCAAAAACAATTTTTTAAATATTTTATAATTGTTTTTCAAATTTTTGGTTACGAACCTATAATATTGTACCTACTTTTAAATGTCATTCAAATTAATTGTTTTTAACTTAAAAATTTATGATTTCTTATTTCAAACCAAAACATTTTCTATTATATTAAGTTAACAAATTTCCAAAAGCGACACCGTGACCTTGACACCGAACTTGGAAAATTTATTTTTACTTATTTTCAAATAAATTAAAATCCATTGCCATGTCACGTTTTTGCGACATTATGTCTGCAAATTATCGATCTGTAGCACGATGAACACCTGTTTTATATCGTAATCTCAGCCAGCTTTTAGACTGTTTGCTCTATTTTGGATCTCCGCAAATTTTGCTCCATTTTGGATCTCCGACAGCTTTGAGTCGGTTTGCTCTATTTTGGATTTCCGTCAGCCTGGACCTTTGGTTCATCAAACAGCAGCATTCTGTTTCCTACCTGTTCCCTTAGTTCGAAGCCTTCCGCTTCATAAATAAAACATTATGTTATAAGATTTGTGCATCTCCTTCCGAGACGTAATAGCCAAATGCTTTTAGAAAGTCTTACATATTTTACTGTTTTAACATGTTTTTGTAATTTTAATCCTAAAAAAAGGGTTATTTTGTAATTTTAAGCAATGTTTTGGAATTTTTGGATATAAACCTATAAAAATACTCGGCTTTTAGAAAGCTACTCAAAAACAATTTTTTAATATTTTTTTCTTTATACGTGCATGCAAAAACCTCGTTTGGCAACCACTTTCAGCTATCCAAAATAGTCGAATCCCTCACTGTACGCGCGGACGATGAGCAAAGTATTTTGCTCACCGTTAAGCGGTGGCCAAAACATTTTGCTCATCGTCCGCGCGCACAATGAGGGAGTCGGCCATTTTGAATAGCTGCAAGTAGCTGTCAAACGAGGTTATGCCTGCACTTATAAAGAAAAATATGGTTCGATACTCGTTGCCTCACGAGCGTATGCCCATTACTCGTGTAACGACGTGGCTCGAAAAAAAAAGCTGAGCTCGTTTGGCCCCTTGTATCGAAATATACTATTAATTGTTTTTTTATTATGTATTGTGGTTTTTCAAAGTTTAGTTACGAACCTATAATATTGTACCTAATTTTAACTGTCATTCAAATCAATTGTTTTTACCTTAAAAATTTTATCATTTCTTATTTCAAACCTAAACATCTTCTATTACACAGGCACACAAAAAAAAAGTTGTCTGTTTCTTGAACTAGACATATATTTCCTATAGTATTTTGACCCGCTGAAACTGAATCTGAGCTCAAAATTGCTCCATCACCCTTATTTTTTTTTAAATCGACCAAAACCACCCTTAATTGCACAAATTCACACTTCGGAGATAAAAAATAAATCAACTTATTTTTTTAAAAAATCGAATTTTACATCTACGAAACTTTGCTCCACTAACTCAAAAACAAAGCCAGCATTGATCCAGCACCCCCTGAATTTTTTTAATTGAAAAAACTACCCCTAATCTGCAGAATCAAATTCAGGAGATAAAACAATAAAATAACTGATTGACAAATTTTATAACCAGATATTTTTACTCCAGCAATGCAGAAACAAAGCCAGAAATGCTCCCTCACCCTCTTTATTTTTTTTTAAATCGAAATAACCACCCTTAAATAGAAAAATTCAAGTTTAATAAGTAAAAAATATTAAATTACCGGTTTTTTTGGAAAACAGAATCTTACATGTATGTAGTTTTGCTCTTCTAACTCAAAAAATAAAGCCAGCATTGATCCATCACCCTCTGAATTTTTTTAATCAAAAAAACTACCCTTAACCCGAAGAATCAAACTTAGGAGGTAACACAATATAATTATATTGTATTACCTTCTAAGTTTGATTCTTTGGTGGTTTTTTCGATTTAAAAAAATTTTAGAGGGTGAAGGAGCATTTCTGGCTTTGTTTCCGCATTGCTAGAGTAAAAATACCTGGTTATAAAATTTTTTAATCAGTTATTTTATTGTTTTACATCCTGAATATGATTCTTCAGATTAGGGGAAGATATTTCGATTTAAAAGAATTCAGAGGGTGGTGGATCAATGCTGGCTTTGTTTTTTTGAGTTAGAAGAGCAAAACTACATACATGTAAGATTCTGTTTTCCAAAAAAACCGGTAATTTAATATTTTTTACTTATTAAACTTGAATTTTTCTATTCAAGGGTGGTTATTTCGATTTAAAAAAATTTTAGAGGGTGAAGGAGCATTTCTGGCTTTGTTTCCGCATTGCTAGAGTAAAAATACCTGGTTATAAAATTTTTTAATCAGTTATTTTATTGTTTTACATCCTGAATATGATTCTTCAGATTAGGGGAAGATATTTCGATTTAAAAGAATTCAGAGGGTGGTGGATCAATGCTGGCTTTGTTTTTGAGTTAGTGGAGCAAAGTTGCGTAGATGTAAAATTCGATTTTTTAAAAAAATAAGTTGATTTATTTTTTATCTCCGAAGTGTGAATTTGTCCATTTAAGGGTGGTTTTGGTCGATTTAAAAAAAAACTGAGGGTGATGGAGCAATTCTGAGCACAGATTCGGTTTCAGCGGGCCAAAATACTATAGGAAATTTATGTCTAGTTCAAAAAACAGACAACTTTTTTTTTGTGTGTCTGTGTTCTATTTTAATTGCTTTTTTATTATTTATTGTTGTTTTTCATATTTTTGGTTACGAACCTATAATGTTGTACCTTATTTTAAATATCATTCAAATCAATTGTTTCAACTTAAAAATTCACGATTTCTTATTTCAAACCTAAACATTTTCTATTATATTAAGTTAACAAATTTCCAAAATCGACAAAAATGTTTATATTTAAAAATTATGTTACGTCTTCTCGTCCTCTAAATCAAATTTGTAGTAACGCCAGTTGCTCGATTCAATCCACAGAATTTTAAAGATACGCGCGCTAAAATGGTTCTCCTTGTTACCGCAGGATGTTATCCCCTCTTGCCAGTGCCGGTCCTCGCCTATCGCCATTACGCTTTTTCCTTACGTGAAATCGCAATTTATTTATATATATTAGAGTTTTTGGGTAAGGGAGGGTTTGATCTATTCGGACGAGACGTACTTACATAATTTCGATTGAACTTCCCTTAAGGTAAGTTCGTTTAATCGTTCAATTTTATGTTATTGGTGAAAAAATCATTAATGAGAATAATAAAATTTATTAAGACCGCGAAGGTCACTCACAATCAGACACACTGTCTTACTCGAGGTAAGACTGGTAGAGAGAGGGTATACCACTTCCATTCACAAAAGTGAAACAGCTGCTCACCGAAGGCTGATTATTTTAAAAACCATTAATCACTTTTTTGGACTAAAAAATTTAATTTATTGTGTAAAAAATTTTTTGGTTAAAAAATGTATTTTCGAATTTTTTAAAAAGTGATAAAAAAATTATGTGGATATTTTTGGAAACTCTTGTGTCTGATTTTATATATTAAACTGCAATAAACCTACATTTCTGAACAAGATGTCAAAGCAAACTTGAGATTATTTATGGGTGACTTCAAATAAAAGGGAATATTGCTGTCCCCTGCTCCGTAAATCGACTTTTAGGTTTGTTTTTGCCAATGTTAGGCTTTTTCTCGATAGTTGGTGGTGTAATTAATTAATCCTCCAAGTTTGGTACAAATTGGTAGAACAGAAAACGAGATAACCTAGCAGAAACAGGCAAAAGTAGGCAGAAATGTCATTACTGTCCCGGTCCCCAGGATATTTCTGTAAGCTTGAAACGTTTATACTGTTCTTACATGGTCTACTGAAACATGGAAAAAAATTTTCTCGGTTTTGTTTACACTTAAAGTCGGACAATCCGACGCATTTTGACAATTTTTTTCAATTTTTGTATGCAAAAAAAAATCACGGACAGGTGTCGCCCGATTTGTAAATTGTATCTTGGGAAAGAACCTGCCTACTTCTGAAATATCTTTAAAATTTTTAATCTCACATATGTATTTCAGAGTGGAATTTTCTATAATATTGATTCATATTCTCGAAAATAAAAAAGAAATTTGCCACCTTCGGATTATCGTTAGCATTTGACAGGCAGGTAGAAAAAACGGCAGAATATTTCGAGCTTTTGTTGTCATTACTGTCACGTCTGCCCAGATTTCAGGAAATGGTAGAAATTAGTTAGAAATAACGAATTTAAAAGTGCATTTGAAGGCATTCTTGAATGTCTTTGGCCACAATATTTTAAAACACATATGTAATGAATAAAATTCAATTTTCGGCAGAATGTCATTACTGTCAGAACGTGAAATTTATACGCATGTGTTCGAATTTATGTGTTATTCTGTGCATATCTATCCATAATTATTGGGCAATGAGTGTGATTTTGCAGAAGATAAAAAAAAATATTTTTATTGATTTAACAGATTTTTAACGACGTCCTAAAATATCCTATTTTTTCGATAAAAATTTCTTTTATATTTTTTACTTTTTCATTATCTGCTGTCAGAAACTCAAATATATTAAAATTTTTTTATTTAAATTTAACCGCGTATGAATTTCAGCAGCCTGTAGCGATAGACGCACGCATCCCGTAAAACGCGTATCGGTTCGCAACTTCGAGCAGACGACACATTTGTTAGTGTTTTGTACACAACAAATAGTTGTCGTTCATGAATATTTTGCATTCTTCAAATGTAATAAAAATGTTTTTGTTATTGACAAATAGTAATGTAGTATTGCCAAAAAGCAGATATGGTAAGTTTTCTAATTTCAAGTTAAAAAATGATTCAAAATGTAAATGAGCTTCATGTAACCTCGCAAACTAATTGACGCCGTGTATTGATTTTATAATTTTCTCTCCAAGATTTTGAAGAAAAATTTGCACAATTGAGACGAAAGTTGACAGAAGACAGAAACAAAGCCTGCAATAAACGTTTAAAAAAAGAAGAAGAGAAAAAAGAATTGAAACGTTTGCGTGAGAGAAAAAGGTATCACGACAAAAAACGGATCAGTAATGAGACTTCAAAAACTATTAATGACGATCAATCTTTAAAGATAAAGAAAAATAGAAACCTGGTTGTAAACAAAGGAAAATCCCATTTACTTACCAAAATGAAAAAAATGTCAAGTCCTAGAAAGAAAAAAGAGATTATGAGAGAGAAAGAAAACGAAAACAACGAGCAAAAATTTATTTAGATGTGGAGTTACATCGAAAATTCTTATTGAAATCGCAGCGTGACTATCATATAAGAAAAGAGAGAGGATCTCTTAAATCTATCTCTGTTATGACTGATAAGGAAAAAAACATCCAACGATCGAAATGGCGGAAAAACCAACGCAATTGTCGAGAAAAATCGAAGAATTCTCAATCAACTGAGGAGAAAATAGATGCTGTTGATGACTCGGTTGTTGTTGATGGCTTAGATGCGACTAATGGCTCTGGTGCTGCTGAATCGTCCAAATCGTCTAGAAGTTCTGGAAGAATCGTTGGTAAGAATGTATCAAGGCAAAATCTGAAACGACAAACGAAAAAAATTGCTGCATTGAAAGAAGAAAATCGACAGTTAATCCGTGAGCAGATCAACTTGAAACGAAAGTCCGATAGATATAAAAAACGGTTGCAGCGTCAGCGGACAATAATAAGATCCCCTACACCGAATCGAGAAGCAGATCGAGTAATGGCAGAGGGTTCAGATGAGGTTAGGAAAGAATTGAGCTTTTCATTCGCGCTGCTAAAGCAAATCAAAGAAAATTATAATGCAGCTTCATCTCAAGAGAAAACACTGATATCTCGGGCGATAGCAGGGCCAAGTATGAAAAAATGTAAGCAGCTCGGTAATTTGAAAAAGCTAGTATCTTTGAAACGTTACACTCATCACAAAAATGAGCGCGGAATTTTGCTAAAAAAACAGCAACGCAATATATTCAAAAAAGGTCATTTGCAAAAGCTCATTTCAGATTTTTTTCACGATGATGAGATAACTGTTCAATCGCTAAATAAGAAAGATTTCAAAACTTTCAAGCGAATGAAACGCTTGAAGAGATACATGACAGATACCTTGCCTAATTTGCACCAATAGTTCATGAAGCTTAACAAAATAAAGCTCAGTTACAATAATTTCGCGAGTTATAAGCCTTTTTACGTGGTCCATCTCAAGTGCAATGCGAGAGATACTTGCGCATGTGTCAAACATCTGAATGCGCAATTGAAATTAGATAAGTTGAAAGAGCATAAAATCGTTGAGTCAAAAAACTTGCACGAAGTCATGAAAAACACCACATGCGATAGTCAGCGATTAGAGAAATGCATGCTAGGTTTATGCGAAAACTGCAATGTCAAGCAGTTACAAACCTTAGATTACGATAAGAAATCAGAAGCTTTTTACTGTCAATGGCTTAGATGTGAAGAGGAGAGAACCAATAAAAAGGGAGAAAAGTATACCTTCAAAGCTATGACAAAGCAAAAAGTTTCCAAGACTCTAGAGCAAATTGTGACTGATACGAATGAATCGATCCCCGATTTTCTCATACATCAATTAAATATTAGCAATCAACACGAGTACTTAAAAAGAATCAAACAAAATTTTGACTCTGCATCTGCGATACTCAATTGCGAATTTTCCGAGAACTATGCCACGAAGTATAATACTGAAATCCAGGCACTGCATTACGGAGGTTCTCGAATGTTATTGACGTTGCATACATGCGTTTATTACATTTTAGACAGAAATTAAGTTAAATGCCAAAAATTTTGTAGTGTTTCAAGTGATGTTCGTCACACAGCATCTGCAGTATTTGCTCATATTAAACCATTATTCGCCAGATTTAAGGAGATGGGCATTGAAAATCTAAACATTTTCACTGGGGGTCGATTACGTAACTTTCCCACTTCCCATCTTTCACATCCCACTTCCCATATTTCACACCCCAGTTCCCACATCCCATATTTCACATCCCACATCCCATATTTTACATCTCACTTCTCACTTCCCATATTTCATATCCCACTTTCCATATTTCACATCCCACTTCTCACTTCCCATTTTTCATATCCCACTTCCCACATCCTACTTCCCATCTTTCACATACCACATCGCACTTCCAATATTTCACATACCACATCCCACTTCCCATATTTCACATTCCACATCTCACTTCCCACATTTGTGGTATGTGAAAGATGCGTAGTGAGAAGTGGGAAGTAAAATGTGGAAAGTGGCATGTGATTTATGGGAAGTGGGATGTGGGATGTGAAATATGGGAAGTGAGATGTGGGATGTGAAATGTGGGAAGTGAGATGTAGGAAGTGCGATGTGGGAAGTGGTATGTAAAATGTGGGCAGTGAGAAGTGGGATGTAAAGTGTGGGAAGTGAGATGTTGGATGTGGGAAGTGGTATGTAAAATGTGGGAAGTGAGAAGTGGGATGTAAAATGTAAGAAGTGAGATGTGGGATGTAAAATGTGGGAAGTGAGATGTGGGATGTGGGAAGTAGGAAAGTTACGTAATCGACCCCCTGATGGTTCGACAGGACAATATAAAAACAAGTCTGTCTTTTTTCTCTTGTTTGAATTTGCTAAGGAATTTGGTTTCAATACTGCTGTTTGGAATTTTTGAGAAACCGGGCATGGCAAAGGTCCATCAGACAGCTTTGGTGCTGTTCTCAAATGCAAAGCCGACAACAAAGTTGCTCATGGAGTCGATATAGTGGATGTAAAATCATTCATTGATGAAGTCGAAAACGAGATTATAGAACTCATCGAAATCACCACAGAAGACATCGATGAAATTGAGAAAATTCTACCCAAGGAATCAAAAGCTGTGGTTGGAACCCTCAAGATCCACCAAGTGATTTGGAAATCCGAAAAAGATACTTTATATTTGAGAAAACGTAGCTGTCTTCATGTTGAAGATTTCTCGCCTTGCAATCTGTGCGATCTTGAAAAACCAAATTATGATCCCTTCGAATAGCCCAAAGTTAAATCTAAGTCGAAACCTTTGGCCAAAGAAAAGTCTGATTCTAAATCTTTGCCCAAAGATGACAAAATATATTGTAAAATACTTGTATGCTTTAATCTAACATAATTCATATCCAAATGTCATTACTGTCCCACGCTTCATCTGATGATTTTTGCCCTCGTAATGGAAAATTTTACTGGAAAAAAGGAAAAGTGTGTTCTATTATGTCCAGTGGGAGGTTAATAAAGTATTCTTACGTAGCTTTTATTAGAAAAGACTGGATTTTCATACCGTGGCAGAAGTTCGAAAGCAGAATTTGATTTTTTAGAGTCAATTTCTGCCTGTTGTTGTAGTTTTCTACTGTGCCACTTGCATACAAAAATATCTGATATTATTGTCTGTTCATATCATAAAAATATAATAAATTACTATTTTGTAATATTCAAGTTTATAAGTTTTCAATTCAGTTAGATTTGTCAAGGTAAAAAAAGGCAGAATTTTGACGGTTTTCTGCCACAAAATCGTTCTTTTTACAAAAATTCTGCCGTTTTATGCTCGGCCAATATTATTTCCGTAATTTTGAAGATATAAATGACCCGAAAAAAATATTGGTAACACCTTAGTTAAAAAATGTCAATCCAACATTCACCAGAGGCAGAATTCCCTTTTACTTGAAGTCATCCTTATGCACAAAAATTTAGACATACATACAGACACATATATACATACTGTAATATGTATTTTATTTATTTCATTGAATTTAATGAAATTTTCAATAATTAATTAATTTCATTATTAATTTACGTAAAATACCCGTTATATTTGGTTTTTATTTATTTATTGCCATTTGTAACGATGAATTTATGTTAGTTATTAATTTTTACTTTAAATTTAGATTTTTTATAATAATATTATCAACGTTAACTGGATTTTTAATTATTATTATTTATGCCAAGAGGCCAAATTATTTTGTGGAAAATAACTAAACCAAAAAAATAGTAAAATTGCCCGAAAATTAATATTTATAATTCTAATTAGGAAAAACTAAATCAGGTCAGGAATTCCCCGGAGAGGGGGGATAAGGAGAAACACCATTAATGAGACAGAATTTAACAATAACACAATTTATTAATATTCACTTCAAATTTTAAAGGTGAAATTTATAAAAGTGTTAGAAGGACGATTTATCAAGATTTATATTTTGGGACTCTTATCCAAATATATACACCAGGAGCACTTCCCTTGGTGACTTCAAATTGATGTGATGTGTGAGTGATGTCCTCAACGTATTTATGATGCAGCAAAAATCCTCAATGCCTTGCGAGATTTTTCATAACAGACCGAAAGGACAAATCAGAATTAAATTTATATTTTACAAGTCTACTATTTTGACGTGCTAAGGAAAAACTTACATAAACGCCATTTTTGCCAAATTGAGTTTTTGGTATCAATCGACGCGGGAAGAAAAGCTGCATCTAACTATGTTAACAAATATTGAAATTATTAATTAAGAACTAAATAAAACAATAATTAAAAATCGAAGAAAGTGTTGAAAACGAAGAAATACTTTACAAAAAGTTATAGATAATACTTTGCGTGCTCAGAAAATCTGACGAGTCAACGAGTGCAGGTATGAAATACGTTGAAAAGTTTACACAATGTTATTTGTGTTCTTGTCGACTCTGACCGGTAGTCGAGTGAGAACCTTGCGTCAGAAATAAAGACATCGCATCTCCATGCCCTGTATATATGTAAGTTCTTCTCTCTGAAATTTCGCCGAGGCACCACGCTAGTGCGTCTTCGGTAACGTTGGATGTTTGTCGGATCAATTCGGAGATACATAAAAAAATTATGGAATTATTATATCATTATTATATTATTATTATATTTTTAGATGTTAATTCAAATTTAAAGATTTTGTCAGTAAAATAATTTTACAATTTTTTGAAGCTTTTAACTTTTTCCTGGAAGCTCCAAAATATTTGGGGTTTCAGACATATTTTAATACTAATATAATTTATTTACCTGCCATGAAAATTTGATGAGAGTATTTTGCTTCGTTTCAAAATTAATAAATTTTATCGGTAAGAGTTGAAGTTAACAAAATATACCACATCTCTCTCTTTTTTTATGAGAATTAACCTTTTTAAGAAACAATTTTTCAAATTCATTATTTCTAAAACGGAGAAAAATACCCTTATCAAATTTTTATAACAGTTAAATTAAATCAACATTAAAATATGTGCGAAACACAAATTTTTTGAAGCTTTCAGAAAAAGTTACAAACTTTGAAAAATTTTGAAATTTTTTTCTTGATAAAATTTCCAAATTCAGATCAATATTTAAAAATAAAATAATTATATAATAATAAATTATAATTTAAAACGAAATAAAATTTACACCGTAATATTTACAGCAATGAACTTAGAAATTCACATACATTAAAACTAAATTATTTGAAAATATTGATATGTAAAAATATGATTATTTTTAATTCAATGTATAATTAAAATTAACTATCAGAATTATTATTCGTTAAAGAAATTCAAAACTTATTTATATTAAAATAAAAAATCATGTTTTAGTATTAATAATTTTGTAAAGAAATTTGTATTTTAAGGTTCTTTTAAAGAACAGATTTTCACCACGCGGGCACTGGATTTGTGTAAGTTTTTGTTCATGACAGGCAGCCCGAGCTCGATGGCTCGTTTGGAACAAAGATCGCAAGTCCCCATCTGTAACTTTTTCTTTCGTATTTGCAAACTGTAGACAACGCATGTCCAGTTTTGCATAGAGTTTGTTCATATAATTAACTTTTTTATGAAAATATGAATCTACACATGCACTTTTATTAGAAAAGTGAAATTTGTTTTTTCATTTTATTTTAAATCAAAGTTCTCAAAGCAAACAGTTTTTTTCAATTTTCTCAATTTCAACGCAACTGGATATATGTAAGTTTTTCCTTTGTGATTCAATACGTCTGGTTTATTGCTTTATTATTCAAAGAAAATCAAATCTCAAAAACAGATCCTCAATAATGTTGGTCCTATTGTTTTGAATCATTTAATAAGGGTGGTTTACTGCTTGTTATTCAAAGAAAAGATTAGTTACCTACAATTAAAAATAGTATAGTAGGGCTTCGTCTTCGCCTCGGCACTACAGGCAATCCCCACAACCTGACTATTTTCCAGAATTTTCCCCCCTTTTCAAACTCGCAACCTGACCATCTTCCCCCACCACTAAAAACCAATGATTTCAGGACTGTATACTTTGACTATAGTTCATAGAGAACAATATTCTCCGCAACATTATTATGAATATGATAATTTATATCTGTTACGTAATGTAACATAAATAATATTTTTAAAATTTTTATAACAAATAATAATAATTTAATTTTTATATTTTAAATTAAAATTATAGTTATAAAAATTTAATTACAATTTTAAGCCTGGATTCTCATCCAATAGCTTGGGAATTGATTTTGATTATTTAATCTCTATTGAATTTTCTTATAGAAAATTGAAAAATAAAGGGAATACATAAAATAAGCAGTAAAATTTGTTAATCACAACTATATAAAGTGACGTTAACAAATTTTGGAATCAAAGGTTGAAATAATTTGGAATCACATAGGTAAAAATAATACAATTTTAAAGAATAACCGCCAGCTTTAATACGGCAGTATTCTTTGGAATTGGGAAATTGTGAAAGATTTTTTAAAAAGTGAAAGAAGTTTTCAAAAAGAAATAAAGTAAATATAGTAATTATAATTTTAAAACTTACTTTTTATTTATCAAAGATAATTTTCCCTGAAGATGCAAAATATATTGGATTAATCGTCCTTCCTTGATATTTTATGATTCGGTAATAATTGTAGAAAATTCACTGAACTTTTGAGAATTTAAAAATATAAAATTTGAATAAATTTAGAATTTGGAATATATGAATAACTTTTAGAATTTTGATTTGAGTTGGTGTATACGAATTTGAGTCTTGAAAATAACTTTTGAATGACTCTTTATGAGTTTGAATGGAGAAATTTTTGTGTTCGAATAACTTTTTGAATGAATGTAAAATTTGACAATTACTAGTTTTTATTAAAATTTAATATAAATTGTTGAAAAATAAAAATTTAATTATTTATTAATAATAATAATAATAATGAAATTAATTATTAAAGTTAATTGTTATTAAAAATTTATATTATTTCTAAAATATTTTATGCATTCATTCATACTATATAAGTGTGTGTGAATTTTAGTATAACATATATTTTCGGAACCTAGACAAATTTTATTACAAACTGAAGGAAATCTAGGCGACAGGGACTCTCGGACCTGTCTTAAGAAAAACGAAAATGAAAGGAAAAGGACCCCAGCGATCGACATCTGGAGGATGCACTAGTAGAGTTCCGAAAAGATTTTATGGTTGTATTTTATAATTTTATTGCTTACGGATGTTTCAGTTTCTTAGATTTTTAGAAAAAGTGCATTCTGTATATGTTGACCACTAAGGTTTCACGCTTCATTATCTGCTTAAAAAAAGAAATAAGAGAAAAAACAGATACATTATGAGTCGGTGAATAAGAAGAAATAACATGATTTTTTAAATAAACAGATGTTGTTTTTTCTTAAAAAGATAAGAAACGTGGAAAACATTAAATATAGAGAAAAAAAATAAAGTCGGAAAAAATGACCAGATGTAACATATCGTTGCGTTGTAATATAGAAGTTATATTTTAATTCATATAAAATTAATAATTACAATGTTAATGAATATTCCTTATATCAGCTTGATAAAAAATTAAAACAAAATAGACGAAAAATAAATTCTATTTATATTTTATTTCTGAATAGTATTATAAATAATTTTCTATCAGTAAAAATAGAATCAATTATTTTTTGAATGTTAAACATCAATAACTAAATAAATAATTATTTAATAATATGTTTTTATTAAAATTATGTAATTAATAATTAGAACTTTTATATTTACATTAAAATTTGAAATATTATAAAATGTTTTTAATTAATTAAAAATATTTACTTTCGTTGACAAACTACTCAATTTTCAAAAATATTTTCGTTTTAATAAATTTATATAAAATTGACACTACTCAAATTTGACCACTGGACACTATGTATAGATACAGCACTGTTCGCGTACGAGAACTGACACTTTTCTTAGTCAGCTTGCGAGGATACGAAATGGTCAAGTAGCGGGGATGGTCAAGTTGCGAAATATGCAGGTTGCGGGGATTGCCTGTATATATCTCGCCCGCCAGGGCATCAGCTTTCTGGTCATGTGTTTTATACAATTTTTCTGTATACCCAACCGAAAGTACGTTCAATAATTAATATTAATTAACAAAATGTCATTAATAGCATATGTATACTGTGTCTAATGTAGCGGACTGCGTTAGCACGCTCTCGTGGCTACCTCTCGAAGCGTGTCGTGAAATGTACTTGGTATCTGCTCCTAGCCTCGATCAGCTGACAGCTCGCCCGCCCAACTTTAGCAAAACCGAGGCGATTTAGTTTAAAAATTAAAAAAAGAAGAGAAAAAAGACTCGTTCAACTATATTATATATTTAAGATTCTGAAGAATACAAATAGATTAACAATAGTTTAAAAATGCTTATATTTAAAAAATTTATATTTTTGGTGAAAAACTCATTAACCCATTAAGGACCAAATGTACACGATTTGTTCTTGAAGTTTCACTCCTGTTCTTTGTGATAAAATTAAAGAGAAAAATTTTGCAATGCCCATTTCTTATAGTTTAAGAATCGCTCTTTCCAAATCCGCACTGAAAATTAATGTATGTTTATAAATAAACAAATGGCAAGCAATTTTTTAATAAAAAACACGATTTTTTTAGTTTTATTTTTGATTTATGAATTTTTTTGGGCACTTTACCGAAAAGGAATGTTTTATTGATACATATATCGTGGCATGGATAGTCAAGCTTCAAGGTAAGAGTATTTTTGAAATTTTATTTTAAAATGGCGGCCGAAAAATGGCGACTAAAGTAGATTTTTTATTGCAAATTCTTAGTAGGGTGTACAAAATTCTGATAACGTGAAGATATTTTATAACTCTTACAATATATGGGTTTTTGGGGTCGCTGATTACGAATCCGGTGTCAGTTTTCCAAAATTCAAAATGGCGGATCCAATATGGCGGACGACATTTTAAAAATGTAATGCAATACGCTTGAAAATGGGAACTGGGGGGTTTTCGGGGTCGCTGATTACGAATCCGGTGTCAGTTTTCCAAAATTCAAAATGGCGGATCCAATATGGCGGACGACATTTTAAAAATGTAATGCATTTCGCTTGAAAATGGGTACTCGGGGGTTTTCGGGGTCACTGATTAGGAATCTGGTCTCAGTTTCTAAAAATTTAAAATGGCGGATCCAAAATATTTGTCTGATTCTTAAAAATTAAGCCTTTTTGCAAAATGACTGGAATTTCAGGAAATTTATCGCCATTTTGGACCTGTCATTTTGAATTTTTAAAATGTAACTTAAGATTCTTAATCAGCGACCTCAGAAACCACCAAGTATGAAGTTTCAAGCAAATTCAATTAATTTTTACAATATTTGTTTGCTATATTCTATCCTTCATATATTATTTTTTATTCATTTAGAAGCAAAAAATGTACTTGGCCAGTGCTAATGCGATTAATTCAATCGTCTGTTACTAATGCTGTAATTCTTTCAAATGCTGTTGAAAAGGATGGAAAAAAGAAAGCATCTAAAGAATTTGCAATGAGTATTGCCAGAAATTATTTGGCAAAATCAAAAACTGGTGAAATGCAAAGTCACAAAGCCGAAAAGTCACAAAAAAGAAAATGTTGCTCTAACGATGCATGTAACACAAGAACGTTTTTTTACTGCCCAACCTGCAATGCTTCCTTTTGCCAAAAGTGTTTTGAAAATTTTCATTATAAATAAGAAGTTAATTTTTTACAAGAAGAAAAACATAGAATACTAAAAAACATTGAAAAATATTAAACATCACAAAAACATTAAAAAATATTTAAAATCACAAAAACATTAAAAACATTGTAAATCACAAAAACAATAAAAAATATTAAAATCACAAAAAAAATATTAAAAAAAAGAGACTCTCCAATTCACGTTTACCTCCACGCGGTGAGAGTCTGGAAACGTTACGAATATTGTTAATATTTTAATGGCTGAGGAGCGTGAGAAATTTCTAAAATTTTACTGACATTGTGTCTGTTACTCCCGAGTAAAATGTTTCAAGCATAAGGGATTGGTTTTTAAAGATTGTCACATCTAACATTTTCAACTTTTAAAGTCTAACGTTCTATTCGTTACCAGTGACACCAGAAAAAAACAAAAATAAGTTTCAAGCGAAAAGACCTGATTCTTAAGAATTCGACAATCATATTGAATCCGACATTCTTAATTTTGAGAAGCTGACCTCAGATATGTAATCAGCGACCCCAAAAACCCTCGAATAACAAGTTTCAAGAGAATATAGTAAAATTATAAAAAAGTTTCCGCCATATTGGATCCGCCATTTTGAATTTTGGAAAAGTGACACCGGATTCGTAATCAGCGACCCAAAAAACCCCCGAGTACCCATTTTTAAGCGAATTGCATTACATTTTTAAATTTTCGTCCGCCATATTGAATCCGCCATTTTGAATTTTGGAAAACTGACACCGGATTCGTAATCAGCGACGCCGAAAACCCCGGAGTACCCATTTTCAAGCGAATTGCATTACATTACACTATTAATGGGGAAAACCACATTACGGGATTCAAAAAATCGAATTGTTTTTTTTGCATAAATAGTCAACTTATGTATTCAAAAGTATGTTGAAAAAGTTTTTACAGCGAATTTCGGTGTCCTCTCTGTGCTACAGGCAATGAATGAAGCTTGCTCCGAGTAGCGAAGCAGGTTGGTAACGGTGTCGCTGAGGAAGTCCCTTTGTGAATTTATGATTTGACTTATGAAGAAAAAGAAAAACTAATGTATGGTGCAGGAATAGCAAATTAAAGCGTAAGCACTATAAATGGTTTTTTTCTTATCATTATTTTCAAATTGTCGATACTTTTTTCAAACGAGTTTTTCTCGAAACAGGTTTTTTGAAATTGCTGTACAGGATAGCTCAAAATGTTATTGACCGATTTCAAAAAAGAAAATTGGAAATTGTTTGTTATTAAATTTATTATTAAATGAACTAAACGTTAGAAAGAAAAAAAATTTTAATACCTTTTTTTTAATCTCAAAGACGCAAAAAAATATGCCAAAAATCAAACATTAACTTAAGGGGAGGTTCCCATTGCGGAGGCCAAAATCAACACAAACTTTGACAATTTTTTACGGGGAACGGTTAAGACTTAGTGATGTAGTTCTTTTCTTAAATAAAGGTACATCTTTGAACATTTAAAACATATATTTCATTTTCAAAAAATAACAAAATGGCGACCAATATGGCGCACCTAGTAAACAATGTTTTTTTAAATAGGGAAAACGGTGGGCATTCTACAATGCGCAATTTTAAGTCTAAAACAAAAACTTAACATTTTTTAGAAAGGTGACATCCTAAAGAATAGGTTATACCTATAAAATAGTTAAAAAGTAAAACAAATGACAAAATGGCGGCCAATTTTTTAAAACACTGCGTTTTTTGCCTTATTTTTTCATGTTTGACCTCTTGTAAAAAATCTTTATTGTTAACAATTGTATCATATTAAAGGTATAATCCCAGCAGAATTTAGTTACCTTTAATTAGCCGCAAACCCGAAGTTGATTGGTTAAATAGTTTAGACGCTACGATGCCCACCAGTTTGAAGAATCTTGTTTCGAGAAAAACGCGTTTAAAGTTTTGGGAAAATTTTGAAGCATTTTTATGTGTAATACACGGAGAAAATCTGAAATCACTGAGTATTTTTTCTCACAGCACTGGCTACTGTATAAACCAAAAAATTAAATTCCAGAGTTCTGAAAGTTCTCCACACAGCACTGAATGCTCTGCAGAAAATAATCACAACTTTTTTTGACAGTAATCAGAGTTTTGTTTCATATTAGTTGACAACAGATTATTCAGAACTACGAATGTAGCAATAAATTCTTTGCTCAAAGTTGTGACTGCTGTTCTCACAGCTCTGAGTACTGTGTAGAATTATTTTTTAGGATTAAAGAAATGAAAGAACATTAAACCTTTAATAAAAAATAGACAACAATTTTTAACAAGCGTTCAAGACAATTTTAATCAATTTTAGATGTTTTCTAATATTTTTATGAAAAACAGATTATTTGACTAAGATTATTTATATTTTTTTTACTTCAAGAGATAAATATTTAAAATAATAATGTTGAAACTTATTATTTTTTAATCATAATTATCTATAAATTTAGATTAGGTTGTAATTTGATATTAGCTAAGAAATCTTAAAATCTCAAAACTTGTGAAATACAAATAAATATTTAAAATTTACCTATAGTAATTTATTTTAAAAATAATTATTTATTATTTCATTATAATATAATAACTTTATTTGCTATATAACTAAAAAAATTTTTAAAACCGATAGTTTTTAAAAAGACTTTTTAAATTCTTCATTTCTTTATTTCTGTTATTCATTAACTGGTTATAAACATGCCAATTAAAATTAATATTTGACAAGAAAAAATAATCATGGCTATCTTCCTTTTAATTGACGTTAAACGTTCCTTTGTTTTCTAAATTCTAAAAAATAATTCTACACAGTACTCAGAGCAGTGACAACAGCACTCACGACTTCGAGCAAAGAATTTATTGCTACATTCGTAGCTCTGAATAATCTGTTGTCAACTAATATAAAACAAAACTCTGATTACTGTCAAAAAAAGTTGTGATTATTTTCTGCAGAGCATTCAGTGCTGTGTGGAGAACTTTCAGAACTCTGGAATTTAATTTTTTGGTTTACACAGTAGCCAGTGCTGTGAGAAAAAATACTCAGTGCTTTCAGATTTTCTCCGTGTATTTGTCTACTCTTAAAAAGCGATTCAAATGCCTGAAATTCCCTATTCTTGAGTTTTTGGGGTCGCTGATTACGAATATATCAGATTTTCAAAATTCAAAACAGCGGATCCAATATGGCGGAAGACTTACGACCTCAGCGGTTCTCAGCTTCGGAACGTCGGTGAGTTCAAGACGCTATAAAAACGAAAATATTCTTCGGATCAAAAAATCGCTTTACACACACATTCCACATATATATAGCTTTCAAAAAAATGCAATAAAAAAAATATATTTCTTTTACTCCCGCAATGGGAACCTCCCCTTAAAAGTAGTATCAATTTTCAATATTTTCACTTAAAAGTTAGTTGAATTAATAATAAAGTACAAAATGTGAATAACCTTCATTTTTTACTATTAGATGAAATTAATTTGTGGACTTCACTTTGCACAGCAATCATAAACTCAGACGGCACAGGTATAGGTTTAATGGCTACTAACTAGGAATGTTTTTAATAAAAAGGCTTAAAAAATTATGAGACACAGATAAATATATGTGCAACATAATGTCATTCTTGCATTTCATTTAAAAAATTTATGCCTTTTGAAAAAAATCCCGAAAAACGGCTAAAAAACAGCGTCCTAATGTGGTTTCCCCCCTTAATCACTTTTTTGGACAAAAAATTAAATTCATTGTGTAAAAACTTTTTTGGTTAAAAAACATATTTTTGAAAAAGTTACAAAAAAAATTATGTGGATATTTTTAGAAATTCTTGTGTCTGATTTTAGATATTGATAACTACAATAATCTAATACAAATTTCAAGACAATCTAGCAAAGCGTGTTTGAGATCATTTGTACACAAAAATATGTGACACACACACACACACACACACACACACGTCACAAATTTAAAGCTTAAACTCGATGCATTTGTAGTATTCAAAAATGTTAAACTTTAGAAAAAATATTTTTTCATTTGGTCTAATATGTTCCGAGGGCGAGGGGGTGAAAGTTTTGGGGTTTTACGGTACTCCGCATCTTTTAATTGTTTATTTCTTTAATATCAAAATAAAAAAATTTTATCAATATCAGTTTCGAAAGATTTTTTGATTCTCTTTTTGTTAAAAAATTGTACCTTTCGCTTTGAATATGTTAAATTTACTTTTAAGTTTAATTTTTTTGGTAAAAAATTTGTTTTTTCAAAAATGCATACCTACTACTAATCGAAAGAGTATCAAAAAATCTTTAGGAATTTAATATTGATAAAAAAATTTATTTTGATATTTAAGAAAAAACAATTAAAACATGAGGTGTACCGTAAAACCACAAAACTTTCACCTCGCCCCTTCGAAAAATATTGGACTAAATGAAAAAATATTTTTACCAAAGATTAACATCTATGAGTACCACAAATGCCCAGAGTTTAAGCGTGATCGGAAAAAAAATATTTTTTGAATCTTGATCACTTCACATGGGATTCTTCATATATATGATTATATAGTTTAAATTTGTAATTTTTTAATAAAAATTTAAAATTAATGTCTATAAAACATTAGTAAACTCTTATTTACACATCAAATTATGACGTGAAACATATGATAAATACATACATAGGTGAATTGTATATCAAGATATTTTTAAAACATATATTCAATTTAAATTTATGAATATTAAGTCCATCTTTTTAAACTGATAGAAAACTTTCTCAGAAATATGAAATGCATAATATTCTTTAATTTATTATTTAATTTTTATTTATTTTAATTTAATTAATTAATTAATTTAATTTAATTTTAATTTATTTTTAATTTAATTTTTTAAATAATTTTTAATAATGAAAAATAACATATGCTCAAAAATGTTACGTAATTTTTAAAGATAAAATGATTTCTATTCAATGTACATTTTACGGGCTAATATTAACACATAGGTATTATAAATAATTCTCATCCAATGCAATTTGGTATAATCTGAAACAATTTTTAGAAAAAAAAAGTTCAAATATTTAATCCATTATAAAAACTTTTATATAATAAAAAATTTGGAAATTTCTTAATATTAATATTAAATTCAGACAAATGTTATATAATAATTATATTTTTAATAAAAACGACACTCAATTGTAATACCAAGAAAGGTAAGAATCTAGATTTGAGACTGAGAACTGGTGGCTAGGCTAGTGTTTTAATTGATATTTATTTAACGGCATATTGTTCTTTATTTTTTATTTACCATCTTTAGTGTTAGTTCATTTAAATTTTTTTTTCTTGTTTTACTACATAAGGATGCGAATTTGAACTTTGAACAAAGGAGACTTATTTAGCAATGGTTACCAACAATTTTGAGGTTAGTGTTGCATTAATTAAAAGTAATTTTTGCAGCATGACCTTGTGGTAAATTACATGAACAAAAGTACACGGCACGAGAGCTATCTCTATACGGTCTATGCATATTCTGTTTTGTCGCCTGAAGCAACAACAACAATAAATACCACGCACTTCGTAAATCTTATCCAAGAGACTAAGACAAGATTGGACACACACTCCTTTCTCTCTTCATCCATCCAATATTTACATTCCCTCATTCCTTTACCCATTCTAAATCTGCATGCTCTATTCCACTTTCCACATTTTCTCACCTTCTCCAAATATTTTGGTCACCCATCCCCCCTTACTATCTTATACCATCTATTCTATTTCGATCCTAATATCCTATCCCACCTCTCCTCTCTGTCTTTTCTTATCCACCCCTTTACCTCCTCTTTCTTTCTTCCGCCACTCTCTTCCCTCCTCCAATGCTTCTTTTCTATCCCTTTCCCATCTTGACATCTTTTTAACCCCTCTTCCCTCCCCCGTTTTAATTTTCTTCCAACATTACCTTGCGATCGCGCTTCCCCTCCCCTGTTTAAATTTCTCTTCTATTCCCATCGCCCTCATCCTCTGCCTAGTACTTAGCTTATCCCTACCTATTTCCTCTCTTAACATATATCCCGGACAATTCCAGTCTACCCCCATTGTCCACCTTAAATACCTCTCATGCATACTCTTAAGCTTTCCTCTCTCTTTCCACCCCCATATTTCCACACCATAACTCATTACCGACCACACCAACACATCAAACAGCCACACTCTTTTTTTCCAGTCATCCCTAAATCTTCTTTCACCAATTCCCCACACCTGTCCAATCACTCTTCCTGCCGTTTCCATTCTTCTCCTTACATTCAATTCATGCCCCCCATTTTTCTGAAACCAATACCCTAAATAGCAGAACTCATCCACCTCTTCCCATTCATCATCCATTCTTCTTCATCCTTTCCTTTTCTCTTCCTAAAAATCATCACCTTCGTTTTCTCTTTATTCACATTCAAATCTATCTCTCTCACATACCTTTCAAACTCTTTTATTAACAATTTCATACCACTTTCATTATCAGCCAAGAGCACCACATCATCCGCATACGCTAACGTATAAATTCTTCCCTTGCCCAGTATCACACCACCCTTTCCCCTTTTTGCCATTCTCTTTTCCAAATCAGCCATTAACAAATTAAATAAGGTAGGACTCAGGGGGCAACCTTTCCTTAACCCCCTTTCCAACCAAAATACCTCCCCTAATTCTTCCCCTATCCTTACTCTCTCCCTCGTATCTTCGTATAATTCCTTTACCCTTTCTATTAATTCTCGGTTGATTCCTCATTCCCTCATCACCCTCCATAACACTCCCCTGTTCACTGATGGAAAAGCCGCCTTAAAATCAACAAACACAGTAAACAATTTTCCTTTTACCCTTCCCAAATTCCTATCCACTAAATAATTTAGCACATAAATATTGTCCAGCGTGCCCATCCCTTTCCTGAAACCTGTTTGGTTATCCGGAATACACTTTAGCTCTTCCACTTTCTCCTCCAGCCTTCTCCTTATCACCTCCGCGTACACTTTGTACCCCACCGGCAACAGCGTCACTCCCCTACAATCTTCCACCTTTCTCCCCTCTCCTTTTTTCACTATGGGAGCAATTAATCCCGTCCTCCATTCCTCCGGATAACCCTCCCCTTTCCACACCATATTCACTACTCTCCACATCTCTTCCTTTATCTTTTCTCCTCCGTACTTTGAGCATTCCCCTTCCATCCCATCCCGCCGCTTTGTGTCTCCTCAACCTCTCTATCGCCTCAAATACCTCCTCTTTTGCAACTTCTTCTTAATCCATCCCCCCACTCTTTACTCTTCTCTCCCCTCTTACCCTATTCCCCGTACCCCCACTTAATCCTTTGAAATAATTCGTCCATTCTTCCATCCTTATCTCTCCACTGATATCCTTTCTTCTTTTCCCTTCCCTGTTTATTACCTCCCATTCTTTCCCTTCGCTGATCGCTTTCTCCACCTCTTCTACAAACTTAATACTTCCCTCCTCCCTTTTCCTCATTACTAATTTTCCGTGTATTCTGTGCCTCTTGTTGTAATCCTCTTTTCTCATTCGCTTCATTCTCCATTCTCTTATACATTTCCTAAATCTTGCCGACTCCTCTCGCATTCCTCATCCCACCATCCTTTTCTCTCTTCCACCTCTTCTTTCGACATCTCCTTTTTCATTTTTCCGTCACCGCCCCTTTTTTTCTCTCTTCCCGCGCCTCCCCGACTTCTATCAATTTTTCCTCCCTCCTTTAATTCCACTATCAAAGGAAAATGCCCCGAATACACTTCCCTTTCCACTTCCCTTCCCACTTCCATGCTTCTTATCAAATCCTTCGTTCTTCCTTCCGCAAGCACATAGTCAATGACCGTTTCCCCTTTTCCTATAAACGTTATTTCTCCCTGTTCATCCCCCTCTACGCTTCCATTACAAATTTCCCATCCCCACTCCCCCAATAAATTTAATAACTTCCTTCCCTCCTTGTCTATTTCTTTATGCTTGGACCTTCTTATAAATTTTTCTTCTTCTTCACCCCACTCCCCTCCTCCCAACTCTCCCGTCCATGCATTAAAATCCCCCCCTACTATAACCTTTTCTTCTCTTCCTTTCTCCATCCACTTCTCCAGTACTTTCCATCCTTTTGTCTCTCCTCTTCTCCTATATATTCCTATTATCTTTAACTTTTCTCTAACCAACTTGATCTCTCTCACCATCAATCCCTCCACTTTACTTTCCGACTCCTCATCCACCTCTTCTATTCCCATTCTCACTCCCGATATCATTCCTTCTGCCCTTCTTCCTTTGATGTGTTCCCTTTTCGCCAGTTTCAATCCCTTCACCACAATATTTATTTTCCTCCTCTCTTTCTCCTATGCTTCTCTTCCACTTTTTTCTT
This sequence comes from Leptopilina boulardi, assembly GCF_019393585.1. Classification (NCBI taxonomy): domain Eukaryota; kingdom Metazoa; phylum Arthropoda; class Insecta; order Hymenoptera; family Figitidae; genus Leptopilina; species Leptopilina boulardi. The sequence continues at coordinate 1,534,891 of NW_026137948.1, read as the reverse complement.
ATCTTTACTTATATCCTTCTTTATGTCATCCAGCTTCCTACTCGATTCCTCCCCCATTTTCTTCAGCTTCCCCAAAATTTCCCATAATCCCTGCCCAAATCCCACACGGTTAGAAAAATCAAGGTTTTGTAGCATGGGAGCCCTCTATGATAATTTTGTATGGACGTTCCTACTTAAGAGGCGTGGCCTTATACTACAATTGCATAAAACTATACCGAAAAAGCAAAACTTCTTGCAATCGTAGTATGCTGATGTCCTATGCGTTTAAGGGTAGAACTTTCATGCTAAAAACACTTGTTTTTTCTCTCCGTGCACATAGTCCTCCTTTTGATCCACTTTATCACCCCCTCCCTCATCCCCCTTTTCCTCTTCGTTTTGCTCCTTATCCTTCTCACTAGCTGACTCCACATGCTCATATTTTTCTTCGATTCTAGGCTCACCGACCACTCCCTCATTTCCTGAGCCGACAGCCTGCCAGCTTTTCTTTTCGACGCTTCATCTCTGCCCGATGCTTTATCCCCATCGCTTCTCTCACTCGTCGCCTTGCTGCTTTGCCTTTCCGATGCGTCGTCTTCCCTCTTGCTGCCCCTATCATCACTTTTCACCGTCTCACCGATCACGCTCTCCGTCTTTCTCGCGCGCTTTGCTTTCTCCGCTTCCTCCTGCCCTCTTCCATCTTTCGGCGGAGTCTTAAACATACTCCCTACCTTATCCACACTAACTCTATTTCAAAAAACCCCCTACCTCTTTGTCTAATTTAACACTCTCTCTCACTCACACAATTCAATCTCACCTAACCTCACTTTTACCACAACACACACTTTCACTTTTTTATGCCCTTGCACGCCACTCCACACATGCACTTTTTCTCCCACTTGCAACTCACACTTCACTTTACACTCTCCACTCACTCTCTTCCCACCCTTCACACAGAAAACTTTCCAAAAAATACTTTTTAATAACACCTTAAATAATCGCGTGTACTCTAAATCGGTACCGGAAACGGAGGCCTCAGTCCGGTAGTTGTCAACTGCACTTGCCCTAAAGACAGAACGATACCTCCATTAGAAATAAAATTTCTTTATACTCAAATACAACTTAGACAAGGTAAGATTGGGACAGTTGATGTAAAGGAAAGTCAAAAGCTTACACTAAGGTTATAAGAAAGGCACGTCAGATAAATCAAACCAGCCTGCCTGGACCCTTTTGTAGTAACATTGACTCTAAAGCAGAGATTTCCTTTGATGTTAATGATGATAAGGATAATTCTGACTTTCAGTCTCTACGCCCTTTGTAATCTCAATCAGGTTATTCAAAAACTTTACAGATGCGATTATCACTTCTAGCAACTGCTTTGACAAATGATCGCTTTGGTGTGTCTGACAGAGCCACAGCTGCTATCACTTCTAACGTACTTACAGATCTAGGTCTTATTACCGACAGTGACAAATCCCTTATCGTTAATGGGAGTAAAATTAGAAGAGAGAAAGAAAAATGTAGACTGAAACGGACCACATCGGAGTCATTTAGTTCCTACCTCAAAAAGTGGAAAAGACACAGCATTTTGCATTGTAGACTTCATTGACGAAAGTGAAATAGATTCATCCAACATTGTAGTGGTTGGATCTGATGGCACTTGAACAAACAGCGGCTGGAAAAATGAAGCATTAAATATATTGAAATGCGTTTAAAGAGACCAGTGCAATGGGCTATCTGTCTCCTTCATTTCAATGAGTTACCTTTGAGGCATCTTGTCGAATCACTTGATGGGAAAACCACTGGGCCTGAGTCTTTCAGTGGTCATCTTGGTAAACAGCTGACACATTGCAAATCTTTGCCTGTCGTTGTTTTTCAGAGAATTGAGTGCTCTCTTCCACAAATAGTTGATGATAAAAACCTAAGTAAAGATCAAAGATACTTAAATGACATTGCTACTGCCATTGATGCTGGATCTTGTTCGCCAGACCTAGCAAATCGAGATCCGGGACCAATATCACACTCTCGATGGTTGACAACTGCGAACAGGTTTCTGAGGTTGTACATTTCCCTGCGAAAACCATCTAATAACCTGATTCATATTGTAAAATACATTCTTGCGGTATACGTACCTCTGTGGTCCGAAATCAAAACAAAATCTTTGATAGTTGACAGACCTAAATATATTTTAGAATGTATTAAAAAATGTAGAAACTTATCTTCCTCTATTCAGGCAGTAGTGTGAAGTCAATCAAACAAATGCCTTCTTTGCCCATCCAGAAAATATTTTTTTCTCAATGGTAGTTGATAACAGAGAGCATGTCCGAGAACTCGGACTTAATCGAGTTTAGAATCCAAAGAAGTTCCCGTAAAGGGGAAAAATGTTTAAAACTTTTTGGTTCCTAAAGTAAATTTCGAAGCGAATGAATATTTTGAGTTAATAAATTGGTCAGAAGCAAAACTTACGTTTTCCCCACTTTTGGCAAATCTTTCTTCGATACAATTTCACAATTAATATCTAGTAAGCACAAACCAACATTGGACATAAATTTGGCAGAAATTCCATGCCACACTCAGGCTGTAGAGCGCTGTGTTAAAATTCTAACACAAGCCTCCTCAAAAGTTTACGGACCCGAAAGACGTGATGGGTTGATAAGAGCAACCCTCACCTCTCGTGCATCCATGCCTAAATTTGATACTAAATCAGAGTTTGCTATTCCGCAATAATTTTCTACATCCATTTTTCGTTGGTTGGGAAGGGTGTGGATGGAACTCGCGGTGGAGCCACCCTCCCGTGGTGAGTTCTAAGCCGTACAAAAAAGTGCGGGAGAAGAGCTGCACAAAAGGAATAACATTTTTATGTAGTGTACCACAAGTTCATTCTGTCTACATAAAATTATCTTCTTTGGACATCACTTGCGAAGTATAAATGATGATATACCATTTTTGGTAAATCTATTTAATTTTTCTTAAAATAAGTAAACTTTAAATGTGATGCACGAACGGAAGATATTGTCCGATTTCAAAAAAAAATTTTCTCTGAATTTGTATTAACAAATAGCAACTTTTCCGCACTATTACGATTGGATTCGGAAACTTTTTTATTTTTCGCTCCGGTCTACTGTACGACAACATGTACATTTTATTGTATACAAATATTAAATATATTTACATGTACAAAATCTTGTGCAAGATTTTTTACAAGTTCTCGTACAAGAACTTGTTCCAAATTCTGGTGCCGAAATTGTACAAGAACTTGTACATGTTCTCACCAGAACAGATACAAGTTCAGCTGCTGAACATGTACATTTTGTGCACAAGATCTTGTACAGGGGTTTTCAATAGAGATAGGAATTTTTCGTTTACGGATTCGTGTTCAGCATGAAAAAACCTATCAGAAACAGCTTTGACACTTGGCGCACCAAAATGAGTGTTGACCTGTGTTATCTAAATATTATTTTAATATTGCAGTGTAATATTACCTCAATATTACTTGTATTTTACCCCAATATTACTTGTAATATTACCTCAATATTACATCAATATTACATCAATATAACTTGTAATATTATATTATTATATTCATGTAATATTATTGTGATATTAAGTTAATATCACGTGCTTCTTGGGGACTTAGTCGTTAGTCCGGATTTTGAGTAAAGTGGGGGTAAAGTCTCCAAAAACTGTGTTTTTGAGGGTTTTCAGTATTTCTTTCTCCTTAACCTGACGTGATAGAGACTTCTATATAGGCTTAAATTAAACTTTATATCTTACACTTTAAGACTGATATGCGCAAGATAAAAAATTTTTTAATTTTGAAAAAAAATTAGTTTCAAGTCACCTAAAAAGATTATTGGAATCATTATCTCCCTTTTTTTCAAAATGTTGCTTCCTCGTAGGAAGCTTTATAGTGATGACAATTTTCCAACTTTCTAAAATCAATTATTTTAATAAATTTTTAACTAATATAGTTTTATATCGACATGAGAAACAAATGTCCGGATGTATGTGTAGATGTGTGTATATGGCACCGCTTCTTGTGTACAAATTATCTCAAACAAATGTTGACGGATCGCCCTGAAATTATGCATGCCAATTCTACTTACTAATACCAAAAATCGGGCACAAGGATTTCCAAAAATATCCACACAATTTTTTTTGGGACCATTTTTTCAAAAAGTTAAAAATACATTATTTGATAAAAAAGCTTTTTATTATAAAAAATTCACTTTATTTATTTTAATCACGTATTCTTTGCGTTAAAACGAATTTTTTAATCTATATTAAGTTCATATTTTACCTAAATTTATAGATGAAATCATTATTTTTATTTTTCAAAAAATTTAAATTTTTTGTTTTTGTTAAAAAAAATTTTTTCTTTTTTCTTAATAAAAATTTTCAAAAAATTTACGCAAAATTTTACGCAAAATTGCATTTCTTACATAGAAACTAATTGATTGATTTACATATTTTACTTTTATTTAATCGTTATTTTTAACGTCAACAAAACATAAATAAATTCGAAATAAACTATTCGAAAGAACTTAAGAAAAAGAAAAATTTAAGAAAAATTTACGAAAAAAAATAATTAAAACACTTACCTTAAAAACACGGTTTTTGGGGTATTTACTTTAATTTTTTTTTTAATTTAAATTTTTTTAATCTTGCGTATATGAGTCTTAAAGTGTAAGATGTAAGCTTCAATTTAAGACTATAAAGAAGTGTCTAGCACTTCGGGTTAAGGAGAAAAAAATGAAAACCCTCAAAAACACTGTTTTTGGAGACTTTACCCCCTCTTTACTCAAAATCCTGACGTGATATGCAATTTTGAAACCCGGCATCGGGTTCAGCACACAAAAATACATTGGAAACCACTCCGACAACTAAAAAAAAGTCTTATTTTGTAGACCTGTGTTATTGTAAGTTATATATTTTCTCTAAAAAGTCATATAGAGTTATGTGTTTTTTATCATGTATCTGAAATTTACGTGCTGTTTAAACTTTTTTCAAATGTTACCTGCTTTTTGAATTAAAAATTGTGTCTGCTTATTGTTTTTAAAAAATCATAATATGTATTTCTTATTGAGTAAAAATTCCTGAAGTGGATTACCCAAATTAAAGATGTATTGTATTTGTTTCGAAATACAGAAAATTAAAACATTATTATGACTTGAAAAACTGCCTCAAAGGATTTTTTAAAAAAATTAAATTTCTGAAAGTTATAAACAATTGAAGTTTTTTGTAGTTTTAATTTTCTGTATTTCGAAGCAAATACAATACATCTTTAATTTGGGTATAATCCACTTCAGGAATTTTTACTCATTACTTTATTTACTTAATAAATAGTGTTTAAATATTGTAACAAAAACCTGTATTCATAGGCAAAAATCTATCCCAACCCAAAAGTTTTGTCAAGTATTCAGCTAATTCTCCATGTGCGGTTGTAAAAAATGCTCTGGAGGTATGAGTAATAAGTTCTATTTGTTCATGCATAATTTTTTTTAACCTAGGATGACAATGCCCTTGGTTCAAAGTAGCAAAACCAGCAATAAAGTCAAGGTACTTTTTTCCTTGAACATCCCATACATGACTTCCTTCTCCTTTTGATAAAACAACTGGCAATGGCTGGAAATGATGAGCTCCATATTTTTTATCTCGATCCATTATATCCTGTGCACTTAAGTATCTTTTTAAACTTATTTCTTTTCTTGAAAAAACAATTTTTCGATTTAAAAAAGAAATCATATTCATAATATCCGTTACAAAATATCTACGAAACGATATCTTTAACATAAGAGTTTCAAGATACTGACATTTTTCAGTTATATCGCATAAACTGCAAAATATTTTAAAAAATTAGCTTCTAAAAATTTAAAGATAGTAAAAACAAATATATTTACTTCTTTAGATAATGAGGTTATAATAGATGTGAATGACTGACTGAATAAATAAATATAATGTTATCAATCAATACCACGTTAGATTATCTTCTTAACAATACTAAAGAATTTAATCTGCAACCAAATTTAAAACATATAATTACATGATGCATTCGCGTTCTGGTTACACATTATAAAACAAAATAGTCCTTTAATGTTGAGAGGAATCCTTTTATGATAAAAGGAATAGTTTTATGTAAAAAGAATTCCCATTAACTTTAAAGGGAGGGACCGCTGAAATTTCAAAATCGAGGCTGTTTCAGGTTGTCAATTTTTTTCCAGTTAATATTGAGTATTTAAAACTGTAATATACTATGGGAAATTGATAAACAATTAATTTATTAATAATTTTTAAAATAAAACTCGAAATTTTTTCAGAAACTAAAAATTTAAACTTCTGTCACGATTTTTATTATTTTTCATTGCTGATTTTTTATACACTTTTTTCAAGATTCTGAACAATCAATCGTATGGATTTTGAAAAAATTCAATTTTTTAAAAAATAAAATTTTTGAAAAATTAAAAAAAATGCAAAATTTGTTAAAAATAACGTTTTTTCATATTTCATAGTGAAATATGATTTCAGGTTCTAAAAAAATTTGTAAAAAAAATTGTTACCGCTAAACCAAACCAATTAAATTTGGTTTCAATTTGATCAATTATTCCTTAAAAATTCAACTTCTTCTACAATTTTTATTATTTTTTATCGGTAATTTTTTTGTAAGTTTTTTTCATTATTCTGAACAATAAATCATATGGATTTTTAAAAATTTTAATATTTTCAAAAAATAAAATTTTGAAAATAGTCAAAAAAATTTTTTTTTAATTTTGATAATTCACAATAATTTTTGATACAAAATAATGCCAGAAAAAAAATTGACAACCTTTAACAGCATTAATTTTGATGAGTTGGATTTTCACCGATCTCTACCCTTAAAATTGACTGTTTTGTAAGTGTATGAAATACTTATTGTAAGAAATGTTTTCTTCTATTAAATTTAATATTAATCAATTCTCATTTCATTCTGTGTATTTTAAGTTTTAATTTAAACTGCTGATAAAATTAATTCTAATCAAATTTTCTATATTTTTCAGTCAAATTTTTCATAAAAAATATGTCTTAATTTTTTATGAAATTTAGTAGAAATGTAGTATTGTACACTCAATTGCATAAATGCTGTTTCCAGTTTGACTTCATTTTGAAAAGTCCGGACACTTCTTTAACAATTTTATTAGTTCATGACATCCCAGATAACAATAGTGCGACGTAAGTTACGCACTTGACGTGCGAGTCAGTTAATGCGTGTCACAACGCACGCATATCGCATTCACGAAGTGATCAGTGAGTAACATGTGGATTTTACTCATGTGAGTGTGTTCTCGCACGTGTAAAGGTATGATGTGACTGTTTAAAATAGCATATAGACATTTGTCAAAGTTGTTTCAGCATTTCAGACATGGAGTATTTTTAAGATTATTCAAAAACTGTAGGATGTGGAGGGGGTTAAATTTTTTCATTTTTTATGAACATCCACTTTTTCAATCATCTGTAACCTTTTTCCTATTGTATGTACAAAAATTTATTTCTAACGTTTTTATTAGGTTTTAAAGGGTACTCATGAGAAGTGTGCAAAATATGTCAAAATTCAACATTTTTCTCGCTTAGTTAAGTTTAAAATTTAAAAAGACTTTTTGCGTATTGGATTTCATGTAGATTCTGAAATATCTATCTAAGATTTCAAATGTAATTATATAAAGGAAACAATATAGGATTTCATATAGGGATTTTCAGTTGGCAGGCGGCCATTTATAAAAATTAAAAATTATTTTATTAAAAATCAAATAATATTACTGCAATTCATCTAAAATGAAAAAAATTTGTGCTTTACAATAGACCTTCTCAGTTAAGAGACTCAGCTTTTATAGTATTCAAGACTGATCTCAACTGTGAGAAAAAATTTTTCACTATCTGGCGACGTTAGAGTGGAACTATGATGATCTACATCTATTTGGAATTTCCCATATAATTTCTCATACAATTTCCTACTTGATATCTTAGATGGACAATTTAAACAGTGAAATCCACACATGACATCCCACATGTATTCCTATATGATGAATTCGTACATGAGATCGTATACAAGATTTTATGTAGGAACCTATATAAGATGCTCCATATGTTCTCATATGGATTCCTATATAGAATCTCATGTAAGAATTCATCATACAGGAATATATATAAAAATCGATATAAAATCTTATGTAGGATCTTATATAGGATCCTACATAAAATCCTATATACGATCTCATGTAAGAATTCATCATATAGGAATACATGTGGGATGTCATGTGTGGATTTCACTGTTTTAATTTTCCATCTAAAATACCAAGTAGGAAATTATATGAGAAATTATATGGGAAATTCCAAATAGATATAGATCATCATAGTTCCACTCTTACGCCGCCAGATGGTGAAAATTTTTTTTCTCACAGTTGAGATCAGTCTTGAATACTATAAAAGCTGAGTCTCTTAACTGAGAAGGTCTATTGCAAAGCACAAATTTTTTTCTTTTCAGTCGAATTGCAGTAATATTATTTGATATATATATATATATATATAATATATATATATATATATATATTAATATAATATTTAATATTAATTAATTAATTAATATTTAATAATATTAATATAATATAATTAATATAATATATATAATATATATATATATATAAATATATATATATATATATATATATATATATATATATATATTGTTTCCTTTATATAATTCCATGTGAAATCTTAGATAGATATTTCAGAATCTACATGAAATCCTATATGATTTCTTATGTTCAAATCCATCATATATATTATCTTACATGAGAATTTTCATTAGGGCAGTGATTCAAAACCAAACATCAAAAAATAATCTTAAAGTTAAAGTACTAATGTAGTGCTTATACCTAAAATTACCTTAAAAAATCAAAATTGAAAAAGAATTGCACTACTTTTAACAAAAAAGTTTAAAAAATGACGTTCTTTTCGCCATTTTTAGGGTTCCGTACTCGGTTCGGAACCCTATTAATATCGGTTTTTTTGAAATCGTGTACCCCCCCCCTAGCGGCCACACAAATTTATCTAGAGAGCTGAAAATTAGTACACATATGTATTTTCGCGTGTAGATTATAGGAAAAATATAGCGAACTTGATTGGAATTGATTATCATAGCGTTGTCAAGGAAAAACCATGAATTTTTACGAAAAATGCCTAAAAATGACTATGTACCCCCCCTAGCGGCCACATCTTTTGACATAAAAAGCTCAAATTTGGTACACTTACGTACTTTTACGTGAAAATTACAGGAAAAATATAGCGAACTTGATTCCGATCAATTTACATAGCGTTGTCAAGAAAAAATCAAAAATTTCGAAAAAAATGATTTATTCTCCCTAGCGCACACAATATTCAACACAGACAGTTTATATTTAGTATACAAATGTATTTTTACGGGAAAAATACGGGGGAAAAAAAGCGGTCACGATTAGAGTTGATGATTAACTTTTTATCAAGTTTTTCAAAAAAAAATGACAATTTTAGGAAAAAAATGTATTTTTCCAGCAAAAACGAACAAAATTTTATTTAAAGGAAATTAAATTTATATATTTTAACGTATTTTTACGTGTAGATTACAAAAAAATATAGCGAGCATGATTGGAGTTGATTATCATAGCGTTGTCAAGGAAAAACCATGAATTTTTACGAAAAATACCTAAAAATGACTATGTACCCCCCCCCCCCTAGCAGCCACATCTCTTGACATAAAGAGCTCAAATTTTGCACACTTACGTATTTTTACGTGAAAATTACAGGAAAAATATAGCGAACTTGATTCGAATCAATTTACATAGCATTGTCAAGGAAAAATCAAAAATTTCGAAAAAAATGATTTATTCTCCCTAGCGCACACAATATTCAACCCAAATTGTTCATATTTGCTGTAAAACTGTATTTTTGCGTGAAAAATACAGGGAAAAAATGTAAGCACGATTGGAGTTGATGATCAATTTTTTTCAAATTTTTGAAGAAAAATGATAAATTTAAGAAAAAAATGTATTTTTCCGCAAAAAAGTTGATCTAAAGTGATTCAAATTTATATATTTTGACGTATTTTTACGTGTAGATTACAAAAAAATATAGCGAGGATGATTGGAGTTGATTTTTCTGGGTCTGTCAAGAAAAAACTGATAATTTTAGAAAAAAACATGAATTTTCTCCCAATAACGGAACAAATTTTTTCTAAAGGGCTTCAAATTTTCTATTTTTACGTATTTTTATGTGTAGATTATAGAAATAATTTAATAAACATGATTGAGTTCATTTCTTCAGTCGTTACAACTCTAAAATAAAAAAAATCGGACAAGTGCGAGTTACACTCGCACTGAAATCGAGGGTTCCGTACTCGAAGCGAACTTATTTGGTATAAAAACAAATGTTTAAAAAATATGTGTTGTATGACAACTAATATAAGTGATACGAAGAGGAACATTTTTCTTGAATTTTACAAAATTGTTCCTCTTCGTATCACTTATATTAGTTGTCATACAACACATATTTTTTAAACATTTGTTTTTATACCAAATAAGTTCGCTTAGAGTACGGAACCCTCGATTTCAGTGCGAGTGTAACTCGCACTTGTCCGATTTTATTGTTTAAAAACATATAAAATTTTTTTTTAAATTTTTTAGGTAAAACCACTAAAGAATACATTTTTGAACAATATGCAAAAAAATTAGGCCGAAATATCCATCCGTTTATTCACAATCCCTGCAACCGATTTAAAAAACAACGTTTTAAGAAAAACGCAGTTAAAGTTTAAGTACGTTTTTTTCGGCTTTAGTGTTAAATCTTTCATATCTTTAAACAAAATCAATATTTTTAAGTCAATTTTAGTGCGTTTTTTTCCGGCAGTATAGGACTATGTACTAAAATGTTCCAAAATTTTTGATAACCAAAATGAATATTACGTTGAAATTATGTATACTTCATAGGCTAAAGAGCGCGTAATAAAAAAACGACCTACAACACCGAAGTGCTCTTGAAGATTCAAATACACAAAAAAAGTATATGAGGCAAAATTCCTGAAATGTCCGAACAAAAAATTAAAAGTTCTCGAATTTAATCCATACTTTTCTAAAATGTTGTTATTGTTGGTGAAAGTCTAAAAATCAATTATTATTGAATTTAATAAAATAGTTTTTGAATTACAACGTTTTTAATTTTTGACTTTTGAAAAAAAAATTTTTTTTCAATGTACAATATTTATAAGTAGAATGCATAAAAGTTAACATATATATAATGATTTTTAAAGCTTTTTTGACGGGCTACACGCTGTTAATAAAATTTTATTTTTTTTTAACCTTGAAATTCAAGGTCAAAATGTTAATTTACGTTCATCTCAAAAACGGATTTTTTAAAATTATTTTTAACTATCTCAATGGAAAGCTTGACTAATTTCCTACAAAACATGTAATTTTCAGAGTTGGATCTTTTAAAGTTTTTGAGATATTAATTAATTAATTAATTAATGTTTATAACAAATCAAATATTTTACAAACGAATAAAGTTACCGTAATTCTGAAGTTAGTAATTGAAAGTTAACGTAATTCCGCATCCAACGAGCCCTATATAAAGTATTTTGGATAAGTAGATTGTTAATAAACAATTAGTTAACATTGCAATTGTTTATTAACAATCTACTTATCCAATATACTTCATATAGGGCTCGTTGGATGCGGAATTAGCTTAACTTTCAATTGGTAAGTTCAGTATTACCATAACTTTATTTGTTTGAAAATATTTTATTTTTTACTAACAACAAGCATCCAAAAGCCCTATATGAAGTATTTTTGTTCAATTTTAGTTAAATAACAAAGACGTATTTCAGGTTCTTTGTTATCACGTATTAATTGTTTAAACATTTGCGCGATTAGAAATGTTATAAACAATATGTTGACAAGTTTATAACTTCCGGCAATCTTTATCTGTTTTTTCCCTTTTTTCTTAGAATTTTTTGTTAGAAAGTATCTTTGGAGGGTGCATTCTTTACGGATGACGTATTTCAGGTTCTTTGTTCTCACTTATCATTTGTTTAAACATTTGGGCAGTTAGAAATGTTATAAACAATATGTTGACAAGTTTATAACTTCCTGCAATCTTTATCTGTTTTTGTTTCCTTTTTTCTCAGAATTTTTTTTAAAAAGTATCCCTTGTATATTGAAATAAGAGTATATGACGTCATTTGTTATTACTCTACCTTTTGCTTTTTATAGATTATGATGATTCATAAGGGCATTGTTTTGGTTAATTATAGTTATTGTCTCATCATGTTGGAATTTGATGAGTAATTTTTTTAGTATATAAACGGTATTATTATTCGAGGGGTTTTCAATCAGTCTTGAATAAAATTTGGTGAATGATCCACATGTCAAATAGTGCAAAGAGAGCCGAATTCCAGTCTCGCATTAACAGTTTTTTAAAGGAGATTCAAGAAGTAAAGCAGAGCATTAAAAGTTTGCAAGATTTTCGTCAATTAATAAAAGATTTTGGAAAATTATACATTAGTAAAAAATGAGCTTTGCAAAATTAAATAATGCTGGCCGAGGATTTCTTCCAACAAAAAAATTGAATGAATTAGAAGAAAATAAACTGTATACTGTTTCGGACGTGAAAACTGTGCAGACCAGATTCGGACTCAGGGTTGTTGCAGAAATCGAAAAAGAATATCAAGTGTTTTTACCGAAGAGAATTGCTGATGTAATAAGTGAAGATGAATCTTTATTACCGCATTTGAAAGAATTATCTGCACAAAAAAAATTTGCACTGAAATATATGGGAGGACCACATAATTTTATTGAATTCATCGAACAGTGAGAAATTTAAATGACTTTTGTGCCAAAAAATCATCTAGTTTTTTCAAGTTCATTTAATCTAAATTCATCATACACAAAACAACTTACAATAGGAGCCGAATTTTCATCAAATGGAGAGTTAGTCAGTGTCGTTAAATTTTTGTGAAGCCATCCACGATGTAATATTTCTTTAAATTTAGATGATTGGACCAATTTGAAAACTCATATCAGGATTATTGGAGCATATTTTAAAGGTGAAGAAACTCCTTCTCGAGAAATAAAATGCGGCAATTTTTACTTACGATTTGGAGTTTTACATGGAGAAAATGCAGTTGCGTTGGAGGATATAAGAGACAGACAGTTTTATTACCCTTTTATTTTAAAAGAGGCTTCTTTTAAAATTTTCAAGAATCTCATTGGTTGTGTTGATCATCGACTTAAATGTTTATTTTCTATACGTTTAAACGAAATTTACAATTTAATTGTAAAATCTGTTGCGGAAATTTTCTTTTTTGGAAATATATTCAATGAAAAAGAAATTGAAGTAATTTAAAAAAAAAATTATAAAGCATTTCTTATAAAACTTGAAAGAAAATACGATTATGCATCTAGTTCAGAATTTAAGACTTTATTTGTTGATATTATTACCTTTAATTTAAAACATTTTTCAAAAACAGTTTGTGAAAAGATTTGTAGTGTTAATATCATTGGAAAAAGTGTAATATAAAGAACTAGTGCGAAGACAGGCTGTACTTAATTCGAGAAAAACTGATTGATTTGAATCTTAATCTAATGAATGGGAATCATTATAATAAATTTATGTTATTATTAATAGATTATTGTAAACTATCTGAAGCATTTTCGATACCATATTTAAAATCCGATTTAAAAATATTAAAAGCAATTACAGGAAAAGAAAATTGCAGTGATTCAATCAGGTATAAATACTTTAACCTTAGAAAGTTCTTCTTCATAAAAGCTAACTTGTAAATTTTTCGGTACGCGTTTTTTTTATTAAAAACAGATTCCATTGCTGCAGTGACATCTTCACCTTTCTTGAACTTGACTGGAACCGCCCAAGCAAAGTTGGAGAACGTACCAACAACAGTTAACATGTACTTGAATCCCTTATTTTCTCGCGCATATAGTTGCATTTCAACGAGGTCCGCTTGCCAAGTTTCATCAATACCTCGAATGTCTCGATTTTCCATTTTATTTTCACGAATTTTTTTTAACTTCAAGTGCTTGCAGCCTGCTGTCCAGTTGATAAATAATTTCAGAATTTTTATGTACTAAGTTTTGTAGTTCCGCATAGTATGTTTTATTGTCACTTAAAAATTCTTTCTCGAAAGCAAACTCTAAATTTTTAATCATGTGAATAGTGTCATTAATTTGTTGTCTTAAAATTCTATGATTATTATTATTTTGTTCTGCTTCTTTTTGCAATAAATTGCGCAACAATTCTAAATTTACTACGTCATTTTTGTAAGAAGCTTCCGCTACATTGCGTAATTTTTTATTTTCCATGTTAAAATCTCCGTCAGATGTATGCGAGCGTACTCTAAAAATTCTTTTTTTGTTAAGATTGGTTGTGATTCTTTACCATAATATGTAGCTTGAAAATTAGTGAACATTTCATACAAAGTAGAATATTGGTTTTTGTCAATGTCGAGATTCATATTTCCATATGTATAACATTGAGAATTTAAAAATAACTTAACATCAGAGATATTAGAATGATCAAAATAACTTGAATTTAGTGTTGTATTATTTTTTCTACTTCTTTGAAACCCCAACACAATAAATCTAGGTTTTTCCAGTTGTGTTGAAGTTTTTACACTCCAAATATGCTTAGGAGTTACAGGTAATAGAGGATACTCATACAATTCCCAATTGCGAAAACTGATAGGAATAGATGGATCCTTTTCAATATTCTTTAACAGTTTAAATTTTCGAGCATCTGATAATTTTATGTACGGTAATAACCATTCAAATTTTTCAATTACTATTTTGAATTCTTCAAGAGGTGCTGTTTGTATAACTGCATTTAAATCAGTTCTTGGTCTGGTTAGAATGAGCTCATGTTTAGCATTAATAATAACTTTATGATAATCTTCAAGGGTAACCTCCATCCATTGCACATAAGACACGCGCGCTGCAATGGTTGGAGGTTCCATTGTATATAAATTCCTTGTGTTAAAAAAACTCATAAAAATTACTTCAAAAACGTCGTCCTACACCTATTTCCCCCCTTAACTCCGCATTGGCCTCGTTTTGAATGGTTTGTCAATAGTAACAAATACACATCCATGCCCTTTTTAAAACTACCCCTTTTGAAATATAACCCTCCAAAAAGTCGAAAAATCACAAAATTTGAAAAACAGTATAAATTCCATGTAAAATTTTTTTTCAGTCTTCACTATTACATATGTTTACAAATATTGTCAACCTTGTAAAAAAATAAGTAACAAAAATTCTCCACATGGGTAAAGAAAAATATCAAAAACTATCCCATTAAACCAAAAGTTTTAAAATTGATCAGATTTGCCTGAAATGTCTTACTCGGGTTTTTTTGAGGTCGCTGATTACGAATCCGGTGTCAGTTTTTCAAAATTCAAAATGTCGGATCCAATATGTCGAACGACAATTTGAAAATTTAATGTAATTCGCTTGAAAATGGGTACATAGACACCAATATGGCGGCCGAATTTTTTAAAACTCATCAAATTCACTTGAAACTTGTTACTCGTCACTTATGATGAATCATAATTTTGAAACGTACAGAATCAGTCAAAATTATTTTAAAAATTTTTCAAAACAAATGTCAGTATCTAAAAATAATTATGAAGGTTGGTGGGTTCCAAGGTGTTGTTTACCATCATTATTCTAATCTGTGTAGCTTAGAAATACTTTTTTATAATTTACATGCACTAAGAATTAATAAACATTTTTTAATCATTTACAAAAATTTTATCATTAAGAGGTGGTTTTTAGCTATAAGAGTGGTTTTCAAGTGGTTGTTGTTACGGACGGATTTCCGTAATTTTTAATTTTTTTTTGTTAAATATTATTTATTAAAAATAATATTTGTTACTAAAATATTGTAAACATTCTTCTCAATTATAACCAAACATCAAATGTAACACACACATACATATATAAACTTTTCTAATCTTAAATATTCAATTATTAATTTAAATTTATTTAACAATTATTAATAATTTTATGTTATATTTATTTTAAATTCCGAAATCAATGGTAATTTCGCAAATGATTTCAGATTATTGAATTTCATATTGCGAAATAATTTGAACTAAATTGTCAATCGATTTCGCTAATTGTGGGACTTACATGTATAAAAGTTGCCACATTAATTTGGAAAATTGGGAAACATAAGAAATCATAAAGGTAATTCAGGTGGTTGAACCGATCACGCCACTAATAAAATGCAAGTTTGCTAAAACTTGCATGGAAACAACGAGGTGCTGATTGCAAATTCAAACCTCCCACCACTTAAAATTACATACCAACAGGGCGTGATCGTTGCCACCGAATTATTGTTCGAGGAGTCTTATTTTGTTTTTCCCGCAGAGCGGAGGTATTTTTCCCGCAAAAAGCCGGACGATTATAAAAGTTTAACTCCCACTGAGAGTGGTTGAGGTTCTATTTGTTCCCCGCAGTAGGGTTGAAAGTGTTGAATTTATCGATAAAATACAAGTGAATATTCTACGATTAGTGAAATCTATCGAATTATAAAAGATCGTTTTGAAAAGAAAAGAAAAATATAAATATTCAATTATTTAAGAGCCATAAATGCTAAAAGTGCAAATTACAGTTAAATCCAGAAAGTGTTTTTTTACAACAATTGTTTATATCTCAAAATTAACTGTTTGGAAAATTCAGGTTTGGTAAACCCAAATTTCTGAATTTTTAATAAACAAATTTTTGAAATATTAAAATAATTGTTTCAAGTCAATAAATATTACAAGTTTAATAAAAGGAAATTTATAGAGAACAGAGGAAGAAAAATATACTTCCGCATGTTTGAGAATCATATATATAAATACGAAGGTCAAATTCTCAAGCGTTGGAAGGTAATTAGATACTTTTCGGTATGATTTATTTTATTATTATTTAGGTGAGTTTCTCTGGATTTATATACACTATCTGAAAATTACAGAATTTCGTAAAACATACACTATCACACTTACTTCAAATACACGAATTATTTTCTTGTTGCTAAAATCATTTCTTCTATTATTGAACTCTTTATTGTGCTTGCAATAAATGATATTTTTGTAAGACTTAATTTTGTTAATCAAGTAGCTTAAAGTAAATATTATTTAAATTGTAAACCTTTTCTATTAAAAATCAATTGGGAAACAAAATGTAAACTATTTGGGGGTTGAGTGAATAAATGTAATCTGGTTTTATGTTTATTCAAGTTTCGATTTATTTAATCAAGTTTTGATGTTTTTGTCTCATTTCTCTTTTTAATCATTTTCAATAAAATACCGTCTATTCGGGTTTATTGAACGAATAATATTTCTGAGTGACAGTCCACTACCTTTTTCTAACTTGTTTAGCGAAGAGCAGTTTACGATTTCCAAATAAGCGGAATTGTTAAATAATAAAAACTAGTTTTCTTTCTAAACATTTATTATTTCACTTTAAATTATCTATTTTTATTTTTTTTTGTTAATTAACATCCGCCTTTAACAGTTGTTGATTATCATTTTCAATTTTAAAGCAACCATTAAATATTCAGAAATAATTATAAAGTACGCAGGAGCTGTAAAATGTTAAATTAATCCTTTAGATGAATTATCAATATTTCGGGGTAGTATTAAACGTTAGGCGTGGTTTTAAGGGGTGAAACGTGTTAAAAAAAATTTTTGATTCATATTGAAAACTGAAATAATTAACTCTAATAATAAAGACAAAAATCTCGGCCATTAAAGGGTTAAAAAATCAAAATTTGAACTCTTTTTTTCAAAAATTGAACTAAAAATTCATTTTTTTCAATTATGACTATTTTTATTTTTTTTGAATATATTTTAGTTCGAAAGCTGAGATATTTTCCTAAAAAATATGTAATTTCCAGAAGGGTCTTTTTTAGGGACTCGGGCGTCCGTTCGTAGTTTTTATGTTTTAAGTCTTATGTCTTATGTCTTATGTCTTATGTCTTATGTCTTATGTCTTATGTCTTATGTCTTATGTCTTATGTCTTATGTCTTATGTCTTATGACTTAAGTCTTATGTCTTATGTCTTATGTCTTATGTCTTATGTCTTATGTCTTATGTCTTATGTCTTATGTCTTATGTTTTATGTCTTATGTCTTATGTCTTATGTCTTATGTCTTATGTCTTATGTCTTATGTCTTATGTCTTATGTCTTATGTCTTATGTCTAAACCCTTGCGACTTGTTTTGGAGGAATGTGGGTTGAATTCGACCCTGGTTTCTACCTCGTTCCTCCCTGGTTTGGGGAAATTGAAACAAAAGATTAGTAAATGATAAATAATGCAACAAAAACCATTAATAACAGTACAATACTATTATTAATTGTTTTTATGTAATATTTATACTAAATTAAACAACAATTAATAAATAATAGTAATTTAAAATAAGTATTTACAGCGAAATACTTTCTACCTCGTTCCTACCTTATTCCTCCCTCATTTCGGGAAATTATAAATATGCATAATTTTGACCTCAAAAAAAACAATTAAATTTATTAAATTATATAACTTAATGAAGATACTTAATTAAGACCACTGACACTAAGTAAGAAATAAAAAATAGATAAAGTTCTTATTTACATCTGTCAAATGTGAATCTACTCGTCGGGCAAACTTGTAGCAACAAGTTGTAAATTCAGATGTTCATTACATGAACATTTTGCTTCCTCTTTACGATCAGCAAAAAAATTTGCTTCCTCGTGGAGAAAGCAAAATTTTATTTCTAAAATGTAAATTTTTGATTTTTTAACTTTCATTAATTCTTTAAATTTACCTCAAATGTATACTTTATATATATTGATCGATTCGTCTTGACGTAAGGAATACGATTTTATTATATATAACCTTAAAATTTTCTATTTAAAAATTTTTTCGATTAAAAAAAAATTTTTGGAAAAAAGACGATAAAATTTTTTTTTTGAGGTATTTTTAAAAATCCTGTGGTCAGATTTGAGATATTAATATGATAAATGAGCCTACCAAATTTTAGCTAAATCCATTAAAACCTGTTAAAGTTATCTTCTAAACAAAAAAGGGATCCACACACACACACACACACATACATACATACATCCGGACAATTGATCAGGATCTCATATAACATGTTTCTATAAAGAAAAAAATTTGTTTTCGCCACTTTGAAAAGTTTTATAAACGAAAGGACTACAAAGCTTCCTCCACGAGGAAGCAAAATTGTTGGAAATTATGATTTGATAGAAAAATAGGGTGTACTTCCGAAGTAGGGGTACCTCCGATCTTAATGAAACTTGGTATACTAACATTTTTTGGTGCGCTGATTACGAAAATGATAGTGAAAATTGGCGCAAATTTGATTATCATAATAAAAACCATAAAAAACACCATAAAATCATGGTTTTTTGCGATTATCCCGTAAAAAACGCAAAATTTCGAAAAAAGTTTTAGACAAAAGTTATAGACCTCAAAAAAACACATATTTTATGTTTTATGCATGTTTTACCAAAAGTCATTATTTTTCAAGAAAAATCGAAAAAACCAAAAACACCATGATAATGAAAACATATACAACAGTCATGGTTAGACATATTATTTGACTCGTATATAGTATCATATTCATCATTACTCAGGATCCAACGAATTCCGCAAAATACTTTCGGACATATCCACCCCCTCTCGCCAAGGTTTTTTTAAAAAGAAAAGTGAGCAGTACCTTACTCGTACGAAGACCGTGTTTACTATTTTGCGTTTACCGCTGCTGTAGACTCCACCCCACAATTTCCGCAAATTACTTTCGGACACATCCATCCCCTCTCGCCAAGATTTCTTAAAAAGAGAAGCGAGCAGTACCTTACGCGGCCGAAGGCCGTGTTTACTATTTTGCATATACCGCTGCTGTAGACTCCACCCCACTGCAATACAGAAAAAAATTATTTGTTAAAAAAATTAAATTTTGAAATCTTTTTGCTTCTTTGTGGAGGAAGCTTTGTAGTCCTTTCGTTTATAAAAATTTTCAAAGTGGCGGAAACAAATTTTTCTCTATATAGAAACATGTTATATGAGATCCTGATCAATTGTCCGGATGTATGTATGTGTGTGTGGATCCCTTTTTTTGTTTAGAAGATAACTTTAACAGGTTTTAATGGATTTAGATAAAATTTGGTAGGCTCATTTATCACATTAATATCTCAAATCTGACCAAAGGATTTAAAAAAAAACACAAAAAAAAAAAATTTTATCGCCTTTTTTCCAAAATTTTTTTTTAATCGAAAAAATTTTTAAATAGATAAATTTAAGATTATATATAATAAAATCGTATTCCTTACGTCAAGACAAATCGATCAGTATATATAAAGTATAGTTTTAATTTAAATTTAAAGAATTAATGAAAGTTAAATAATCAAAAATTCACATTTTGGATATAAAATTTTGTGATTATTTAAATTTAAGTTTATAGATGAAATAATTGTATTCCTTACATAAAAACGAATCGATTGGTATATATAAAATTTACATTTGAGGTAAATTTAATAAATTAATGAAAGTTAAAAAATACAAAATACACATTTTAGCTAAAAAATTTTATATTTATTTAAATTCAAGTTTAAATATAAAATAATTGTGTTCCTTGCATTAAAAGGAATCGATTTAATTGTAAATAATTATAAATTATATATTATTTTTCATTAATATTTAGAAATTTCGGTTAAAATATGAATTTTTTATTTTTTAACTTCCATTCATTCTGTAAATTTAACACAAATGTATAGGTACTCAAATGTTTATATTATTATATTATTTATGTATGTTTATTTTAGTGTTAATGCTTTCTCCACGAGGAAGCAAATTTTTTTGCTTATCGTAAAGAGGAAGCAAAATGTTCATGTAATGAACATCTGAATTTACAACTTGTTTTCAATGTTAATTCTTGTCGCCAGTTTTGTGCATCATGGGAAAGCTTTTAAAAACATAAAAATATTTCATAAAAATCAAATCAGAATTTAGTTATACTTCAGCATAATTAGTATTAGTAGTAGTAGTAATAGTAGTATTTCAATAAATATGATTGACAGGAATGTGAAACCGATTGAAAATTGCTCATAATTTCTTTAAAAAAAGCATTATTATGTGCCTCATGAGAAGCCTCAGTATTACGAGCAAGCCTTAAGGGGGGCGCCTACTTTAGAATGTAAAAAACTGCGTACATTTCAGGAATTTTTTTCTCAAACACATTTAAATAAATCGATGCGAGATTTAGTGTATGTTTTCTTATATATTTAAATCTTTGAAATATAATTTTTTGATTAAATGAAAATAGAATTTAATAATAAAATAAACGCCATATATGTAACGTCTCGCTGCTGAAATTTTCCCATTGCGTACAACCTAGGGTCCACAATTCTTATCCAAAACAAAAAAACAAAATTTTTTCTTTAAATATACATTATTGCCTTCTGTATGAATTAAAAGATTTCAATAGAAAGTAAAAACTGACATTTTTACATGACTTTTTAAAAAAAATTTAATTTTCGCAAAAAAAAATCTCATTTTTTCTTTAAAAAAAGCACTAAATTTAACTCTATCTAAAACAAATTTAATTCATACAGAAGAGACACTTTTTATCTTCAAAACAAGCCCAGGTAGACCTTAATCGGTTGAATAGATTTTTGTCTATCGTGTACGCAAACTACAAAAACAGTGTTTTGAGAAAAACGAGTTTAAAGATTGAAAAACATATAAGTGCTGTTTTTTAAAAACTTACGGCAGTCACAGGCCTCGATGAACGACTATTTTTTTTATGGGTAGCTCTTAGATAAGACGACATTTTACTGATACATGGTAATTTTAATGGTAGATGTAATAGTAGATAAGCGCAACAAATTATGAAAAGTATTAGAGACCGCGAGTGGATTCGCGCGCCAGGCCACGCGCTTTATTGCGTTCTACAAGCTGTAACTCGAAAAATACTTTGTATTTTGACATAATATTTTAAGAGCATATTCTCTGATAGTTGTACTTTCAGTTAAGACAACTTTTAAAAAATCGATTTTTTTGACCCGATAAAGTAGGCGCCCCCCTTAAGGCCGTCTTTCATTAAATGTGATGTTTAAAAATTACAATAAAATTTTTTAAATATAATGCACAACATTATAACATATATATATATATATATACAAAAATTATAAACAGTTTGTCCGGCCCATTACAGATATTATTTCACTCTTGACTATCATACTTGAAAGTTACAGGAGAGGATGGGGCAAAAATAGTTAGGTAACACGTTTTCAAATCTAGTGACCAAGTCTGAATTTGTATCTACAAACAAGTAGAATTTTTGGAAAGCCTGGTTGTTTGGATATAATTTTGCTGTAGACTGCAATCCCTATGAGATACGATTGAAAAAGTAAAAAAAAATTAACTAACCTTGTCTCAATACCGGGGCCTGGTTATTTGGCTATAATTTTGCTATATATTATTTTGCTGCAGACTGCAATCCCTACGAGATGCGAATGAAAAAGTAAAAAAAAATAACTATCCTTGCTCCAGTACCGGGGCAAGGATATTTAACAGAATCCGAATGCTAAAAATGTAATAGAAAATCAGTAAATTTTCGTTTTCCTTATTTTATTGGATTTATACTATTCAATATTGATATATCAAGTATTAGCAACATGTTTTGAACATTCCCTAAATATTAATTATTGCATTAAAATTCGTCTGAACTACAATCTGAGGTTTAACCAATTTTCTTCAGATGATCAGCAATTTCTTGGTTACTAAGCTTCGTTTTCCGTATATAATTACGCACCATTGTGTATATCAACCTCAAAAGAACAATTAAACATTTTTTAATAATTTGCAGTCGCATTAGCAGGATTTTATCTAGCCGTCATAGCTCTAACTATCCTTGCCCCATGAGCCCATATTCTACTCTAGAAAATATTTACGTAAATAAATATTCGGAAGCACTAATATAGAAAACAATATGATAAATACTACGTTGACATTTTAGCAAAACAGACTTTTTACAAAAAAACTCCTGACTTCGCAAATGGTGGCAGATTGGCTTCCAACTTTTAATGTCATCTATTTGTGTTAAGGCACAAATATACTATGTATGACGCGATTTTTTGAGCAAGTCGTCTAAGCACAACAGCAACTAAGTATCCTTGCCCCATCCTTCCCTACTGTGATTTTAAAAACATCAACATATCAAAAACTCGAATTCGAAAAATTTCGGTATTACAATGCTTCCTCCATGTGGGAACAATAATAGGTAAGGCAAAGTAAAAAACGTAGGTAGGTGAAAATAAATTTTTATTTTATAAAATTAAAAGATAAAATTTTTAATCAAAACTCATCAACATCGTCGTAATTATCATCATCATCATCATCATCTTCGAGGTTTTCATCATTTTCTGGCGTTAGACTTTCATTATATACTTAATCTTCCTCTTCTTCTTCTTCTTCTTCTTCTTCT
Organism: Leptopilina boulardi; assembly: GCF_019393585.1. Taxonomy (NCBI): domain Eukaryota; kingdom Metazoa; phylum Arthropoda; class Insecta; order Hymenoptera; family Figitidae; genus Leptopilina; species Leptopilina boulardi. The sequence goes on along the minus strand of NW_026137948.1, from coordinate 1,511,367 downwards.
CTCTCTCTCCTTCAGAAGAAAAAGAATTAATTTTTTCCACTCGAAATTTTTTCCATCCACCAATTCGATACAAATCTTTGTAAGCAAGAGGGAAAGTCATGATAAAAATCAATGCATGTGAAAAATAAAATCGGTAAAAGTGAAAACAGAAGTCATGGAATTTAAAATCAAAATTAACCCCTTCGCTGTGAGGAGCAAAATCTTAATTGTGGATCCAAATGTTAAGAAACTGTTTTACCACCAAAATTTTTGACACACTATAGTGGATATATTTTTCTAAATTCGACAGATTTGCTTGAAACAAATTACTCGCGGGTTTTTAGGGTCGCTGATTACGAATCTGATTATACTAAATTGTATTGATTTTTAATTTTCCTATTAGCCACATTGGTTCCTCCATTTATAAAAACGAGTAATAAGTGTCAAGCGAATCCAATCAATTTTTATTTTTTCATCTGCCATATTGAAACCGCCATTTTGAATTTTGAAAAACCTACATCAGATTCAAATTCAGTGACCTATAAAAAACCCGAGTAACGAGTTTCGATTACATCTGACTTCATATTCGTAATTAATAACGTAAAAAACAACCGCAGTGATCAGTTACAAGTGAATTTTAAAATAGATCATTTTTGAAAAGACATATTGGATTTGGGTTTTCGAATTTTTAAATTTTGACCCCAAATCCTGATTCAGCGTTCAAAATACCTTAAATAACGTCAGTGCCTTGTGACGCGTCGCGAAGAAAGGGATCTAAGAAGCAAAAAATGATAGGTTATATTTTGAAATTTCAAAATGAACAAAAACAAAGAGGATTAATTCTTAATGCAAACCAATGATAATTAAGTTTTCATTATATCTAAAATAATTAATAAAAACTTATTTTTATGTTACAAAAACGACAATAAACTTTTCACCAAGGTAAAACTGTCATAAACGTAACCTATAATTCGTTTGCTTCTAAGGTCCCTTTCTTCGCGATGCGCCATATATGCGAATTTTTGTCTTTCAAAAATAATTTATTGTAAGTACGTTTATAAACGTATCTAACAGTGAGAGCCCACTTTTGTTAGTACGTCTATAGATGTACCTAACAGTCAAGGGATTAATAGCAGTGAATATTATGAAGCTTAATTACATAATCGACCTTTAGGTTACTGTTCCGGGTTAAATGAAAGAAACGATAACAAATCTATATCGTGTATTTTTATTATAAATTTCGACGTTAACTCCTTGAATTACAAATCAAGACTGATCTTCTCTCTTCTGTCTTCTCCAGCCTGAGTCCCTTTTTCCGTCAGTCCCCTTCCCCTCTCGTTTTCACCGTGTCGCGCCAAAAAGTCTAGACCGTTCGGCGCCTGACGTTATTACTCCCTATACCTGACCGCAAAGGACAAAGAAATATCCATCCCCACTCACGGTCAGTTACAAGATTTTTTTTGAAGCATTTATGTTCCACGTTTATTAATAAATTTAACAATTTTTCGATGAACCATAGGCGTACCTATGATTTCTGTACTGCAATTATCAAAGAAAATAACACATCAAAGTCAGATTCAATTTCAATCTGACTTTCAGTGTCTATCTCGGGATTTCAGCCCAACTGAATACTTTGTTTCAGTTGTCAGTCAAATAAATTCAGCCCAGTTGATAACATTTTATCCAACTGTCAGTAATCAGCCCATCTGGCCAACCATTGCTTTTCAATGGTTTATTAGTTTCTAGTAAAAGTTCACAATGATTTTTATATAATTTCAAATCATTAATTTTATTTATACCATAAACGAACACAGCAAAAAAAGAACAAAGGAAATTCGAACGATAAAACTGATTGAAACAAATCAAACAAACAATCTATTCAAATAAAAACCAACTTAATAAACAACCCCGTTTTCTATACGGAACAGTTACAATTACTTTATAAATATTTAACTTTAAAAAAATCTGAATTATTATTAACAGAAACATGCAAATTACTCAAAAAAACAATATTAAACAACTTACGTAACGTGTCTGCAGGAAAGAGCCTTCTGTACCGTTTCTTTAAATTTTTTTTATATAATTGTTTGTCGAATCCAACTATTCTTGTCTTAGGATCATTTTGCATTTCCTCTACAACACCTTTATTTAAAATTACAATATTAGTGTGCTGGAATTAAGTATCTAGCAGTTGTGTGATACGTTGTTATAGATCTACAACTTTGACTGTTAATGTGATAATTTTCTATTATAGATTTGAATCTTAGGCCGTTGAAGCGCCAGTGTTTATCAGAGCAACTTTGAGTTCTTCAATTTTGATCTGTTCATTAAAAATTAACTTATTTTATTTAAATAACTTTCGTAAATAACGAAATTAGGGTATAACATACTTACGGTCAATATTGTAATAATCTTTCATATGAATTTGAAGAAAGTCTTTATTCCTTACACCAGGAGGCTTCCTGGCCGCAATGACTTTAATCACGTCTTTGGGCCAGTAGCCTGCTGCAATTTTGCGCACTCCACAACTGATTGTCTGCGCGCTTAATGCTTTGTGATACCAATCGGTGTCAAGTAACACACCAGCACAGAGAGTCTACAAAAAATTATTATTGATATATATTTAATACACTATATTATGGATCAACTTTAATATGTTATTGATATACTTATTTTGAATTGTGCAAAGAATAAAAACCTTGTTAATTATTACAATTAATTAATTGTTTTTAAATATTCCTACAAATTAATTGTATTTTTTAAAACCAAAGAATATTAAAACAATTAAAAAACTCAAAACTATCTTTCAATTTAATGAAATAAAAAATGGAAGAAAAAAATTATGACATTTCTCGTAAACTTTAATATACTAAAGAACGTAAAAAATGTCTCTCAAAAATTAAAACAACTGTCACTTAGGCACACTTTAAGGGGGGAACACCAGTTCTAACTTTCGAAAAATCGATTTTTTTGTGCATTTTCTTAAAGTATACATATTTAGAAATTATAATTATTATATGGTCCAGGAATCGATTACTTTTTGTAACTTGGAAAAAAAATTTCTTCCAAACAAAAAAAAGTAAGTTGGAAGTTTGACTGCGTTTTTCTCAAAATGACATTTCCCAAGTCGGTGACCACGATTACTCGAAAACCATTAAACCAATTTATTTGAAATTTAGTGTGCTTCATTTACACATATAAGTCTAGTTTGTGATCGAAGGATTTTTTTATGCAAAATTTTTTTTATATAGCTAAAAATCGACCGTATTTTTTAACGAAAATCATACTTTTGACTTTGACAGGTCGTCATTTTGTCAAATTTTTCTTTTTTTTAATCCTTCGATCACAAACTAGATAATCTTATAATAAATGTAAATCAATTTCATTTTTGTATTTCCGATGAAGTATACTTGCCGAATGTTGGTCACAGCAATTCGCTCTTTTTTTAATAAGGCGCCACTTCAATGGCTCATATCTCCAAAAGTTTTTGTTAAAAAACATTTTTTTTCTTTTAAATTACAGTTTTTTACATGTACTTTTAAATAATAAATAGTATTCTTTAAAAACTTTCATTGTTTTTTTCGAAAATATTCTTGTAAAAAGCATTATTTGTTGAGTTACAACTGGTGTTTTCCCCCTTAATATAACATAATGAAGTACATACAGTATTTGCAGTTTCGTTCCGTACAACTGCTTGTTGAGCCTTGACAGTTTCTTTAAGTTGGTTAAAACCAGCTAAAAGGTAATTGTCACGCGCCTCTCGCTCAGCTAAAAGTTGAAAATTACGCGCTTCTCGCTCTTCTTTAAGAAGAGAATTTTCGGCTACTAATCGGGCTTTTTCAATATTAGAATTTTCCAGCTGCTGGTTCAACTCCTGCAGTTGCTTTATCAAATCAGTGCATTTAATGCACCTCACCGCTTTGCTTGCGGTTTTTTTTGCTGTCCACAACAAAAATTTTCTTAAAGTCTATTGAATTATTTTAGTAGTAAAATCTACTACTTGAAGTAGTAGTTTTAACTGGAAACGATTGGTAAATCCACTTCATCGAGCTCATTGAATTAATTAAAATAGTAAAATTTACTACTTAAAGTAGTAGTTTTAATCACAAAGGATTTTTTAATTCTACAACAAAAACGTTCTTAAAGCCTATTGAATTATTTTTGGTAGTAAAATCTACTACTTAAAGTAGTTTTAACTGGAAACTATTTGTAAATTCTAAAACAAAAATGTTCTTCAAGCTTATCGAATTAATAAAAATAATATAAATACACTACTAAAAGTAGTAGCTTCAATTACAGACGACTTGTTAATTCTACAACAAGAATTTTACTAAAACCTCTAAAATCACAGAAATCAACAAAAAAAATTACTACTCAAAAAGCAGTTTTATCAATTAAAGAAAATAATTCCTTTTACTACTTTTCATATAACTGGTAAATAGTAGTTGAATTTACTACTCTTGAAATTTTCAGTTGACTACAATTACAGTTGTTTTAACTACGTTAAAAAAGTTAATTTTACTACCAACCTGTAGCTGTACTTAAACTACATATTTACGTAAAATCAACTATAACTTATTAACTTCTTGAAAATAGTTTGATTAACTACATAAACATGATTAGACTAACTAAGAAAGTAGTTAGTTTAACTACTTTTTAGTCACCTATCCTATGGTAGTAGAATCTCTCGGCAACATTTTTTTCAGTATAGTTTTTTAAAATCCAAAATGGCGGAACCAATATAACGGATATATTTTTCTAAATTCGATAGAATTGCTTAAAAATCTTTACTCGGGTGTTTTTAGGGTCGTTGACTACGAATTTGATATTAGTAAATTCTAATGATTTTTAATTTTCCTGTGTGACATATTGGATCCTCCATTTTGAATTTTGCATAACTAATATCAGATTCGTATTCAGCGACTTTTAAAATTCTCGAGTAAGCCCATCTTAGAATGTAAGTTCACGGTCAAGGGATTAATATGTCAGACAAAAATTAAATATATATTAAAAATTAATAAAAATTTTAAAAATAATTCTCACATAAAGATTTTTTTTTATTTTTAAAATTTTGTCCGCAATATTAAATGCCTCATATTCAATTTATAAAAAATGACATCCGATTTGTAATCAATAACCCAGAAACCCCCAAGGAACATTTTGAATTTTGAAAGATGACTTACTAGTAATATTGTAGCTGCAGGAATTGTAGCTGCAGCTGGTTCATTGATAGCTGATTGTGTATCAATATTTATCTAGAAATAGAAGTAAAAATTTAATTCTATAAGGTATACTTAAAAATAAGTTATATGTTGAAAATAATAAATAGTACGGGAATATAAAGAAACTTACGTTTTTTAAAAAGTCAGCATAACTTTCTATTTCATTATCTATTAAAATTTTTTGCAAAGTTATTCTCTCTAGATTCTAAGAAATAAAATTTTAAATAAATTAAACAGACAATAAATTTAAAACAATTGAATAAATAAAAAGTTAGTTAAATATTAAACTATGATAGATTAGAATTCATTTTTAAGGGATACATATACTTCTAACAGAGAATAAAAACCAAAGAGAAATGCAATTCGAAAATACTGGACAATTCATTCTTTTCAATGAAGATGTCTACAGATATGACCGACGAACATAACCTCAAAATAAGGCCAAAATTCCAGGTCAAGAGCCTGCTAAAATTTTATCCTTTCAAAATTTAGGCCGTTTATGCTTATCAATTCTTTTCTTTTAATATTGAATATTTAAAATGTAATATACTATGGGAAATTGATAAACAATTAATTTATTAATAATTTTTAAAATAAAAGTCTATATTTTCAAAAACTAAAAATTTAAACTTCTGTCGCAATTTTTATTATTATTCATTGCTGATTTTTTTATACATTTTTCATGGTTCTAAACAATCAATCGTATGGATTTCACAGGTTTACAAATTTCAATTTTTTTTTTGTCACTCGAACAAAACATTTTTTTTTCGATTAATATGAGTTTTTTGAGTAAGAAAATCATATTTAAAATTTTTTTCCTTCTTGCAATTTTTTGTAACAGCAAATTATGCATTTTCGAGGTGTGACGTCACTTAAAGTCACCGGTAGAGACAGCAGTTAATCCAAATGTAAAAAATAAATCACCATTTGAAAGATAATTAAATTACCTCTCAAACCATTGGTCATCCAATAAAATCCATTCAAAATTGTCAGAGTTACAGTCAATCAAAGTTAAAATTTCAAGCAAATTTTAATGATTTTTAGACATTTGTCTAACTTTCGCTAATTTTTTCAAAGTCAAACAATCAAAAAAACGCAAGTTTTAAAATCTTTATTAATAATATATTTAATTGCAAAACTTTTAAGCCTTTATAGACCTCGATCGGATAAAAAATGACAATTCTACACTAGATTTATTGAACAAAGTACTTTTTCACTTTTAGTATATTTTCAAGTGATTTCGATCTATATCAGTTTTGTATAAAACTAAGTTAAGCGATGCTCACCAAAATGAGTACTCGGGGGTTATTGGGGTCGCTGACTACGAATCCGAGGTCAGTTTTTCAAAATGCAAAATGGCGGATCCAATATGGCGGACAGAATTTTAATAATTAGAAATGAATTTTTAAAAACTGACCTCAGATTCGTAATCAGCGACCACGATAACCCTCGAGTACTCATTTTGGTGTACTTAGCTCTAATTACTAAAATTTTGTCCGCCATATTGGATCCGCCATTTTGCATTTTGAAAAACTGACCTCGGATTCGTAGTCAGCGACCCCGATAACCCCCGAGTACTCATTTTGGTGAGCATCGCTTAACTTAGTTTTATACAAAACTGATATAGAACGAAATCACTTGAAAAACTTGCGTTTTTTTGATTGTGTGACTTTGAAAAAATTAGCGAAAGTTAGACAAATGTCTAAAAATCATTAAAATTTGCTTGAAATTTTAACTTTGATTGACTGCAACTCTGACAATTTTGAATGGATTTTATTGGTTGACCAATGGTTTGAGAGGTAATTTAATTATCTTTCAAATGGTGATTTATTTTTTACATTTGGATTAACTGCTGTCTCTACCGGTGACTTTAAGTGACGTCACACCTCGAAAATGCATAATTTGCTGTTACAAAAAATTGCACGAAGGAAAAAAATTTTAAATATGATTTTCTTACTCAAAAAACACATATTAATCGAAAAAAAATGTTTTGTTCGAGTGACAATTTCACTGAAAAAAATTGTTAAAAATTACTTTTTTCGTTATTCACAGTGGAATATGATTTGAGGCTCTAAAAGTTTTTTTAATTTGTTACCCATGACCCCTTCACTGTTAAAGAAAAAATTAATACTGTGGTCCCAAAATGTCCAAAATATTTTGGTCGACAAATTGCTATTAAACTTAGTATGTAATAGGGTTTTTTGTATCTGTAAATTATAAAAAAAAATTTGTGATTTTTAGTTGTTTTTTTTATTGTTTGTTAGTTAAAAATATTAGGGGAGAGTGCTCCAAGATGGACAGAGACCCTAGATGGACATTTGATATAAAATTTTCCTATAAGTGTATGTCGCCTCGTGATTTTTTTAAATGATTTAGTTTGTTTAGATGAAGCTTTTTATATAAACACGGATCGGAAAGAATTATTTTTCTTCCTGCAACACATATCACGTGGATTTTTCGTTTTAAAAAGTTTTGTAACAGTTTTTATTTCAGTCGGTAAAATTATCTATATTTTTGATTTCGAATAGGTACATATCGTAATAACCTCATTTATTTATAGTATAATAGTATTCTAAAATAATTCCGTTGACACTGAATTTGTAAATAATTTTTATTTGTGCCAAAAAAATGGGGTGATTGGTCCTAAGATGGACTGTCTGGTGGCCCTAAGATGGACATTACACATTATTAATTTTATTTATTTTCAATGTTACAGTTTCTTAATAATGCTCTAAGCCTCATAACACAGCCACACAAAAAGAAGTGCCCAGGTTGGGAGATCAAAGTACCCTACCCCCATGTATTTTGGGCCGATGTACACGAATCTGAAGTCCATTTTGCTCCTGCACGTGTAGGTTTCTCCCTAACCTCAAGAAACATTTCACATTTTTGGTGGTATATGATTTTTTTTAAATTGATGGATTTATATGAAACTGAGTATTTAGGGGTATTTGAGATCGCTGATTACAAATCTGAAGTCAGATTTTAAAAATTCAAAAAGTCGTATCAAATATGGCGGACAAATTTTTTGAAAAATAATGATTTTTTAGAAATTTTTTTAAAAATTCTTAGATTAGTATAAAATTTGTTACTTGGGGGCTCATTACGAATCTGAAGTTATCATTTCAAAATTTAAAAATCAATTTTTCTTTTTCTACTTCGAAATTGTGATGTTATCAATAGAAAATATGATTGCGTGCCATAACTGTCAGAGAAACGTACACTTAAAGTGCGAAAAAATCTGCATACCCTGGTACGAATGTCCGAATTGTGACTCAGACAATTCAGCTTAGAGAGATTTATTGTTAATTTCTTTTAATTAAGTATAAAATAACTAATCTCTTATTAAATAAATTAATTTAATTAAATTATTCTCGTTAAAATTAATTTTCTTGCAATATTATTTAATTTTTAACATTTAAAAAATGTTAGAACTTTTAAAAAATATAATAAAGAAACAGAAAATTGGTTTAAAAATCCTTACTTGGATTTTATATAATATAAATTATGTAATATATATTTTTTGTATTTTTATTTTACCCGTTTTTTAATGCATTTTATGAAGGTGTCCATCTTGGGGACACTTTTTTCAAATCGAAATTTACAACAATTTGAAAGAATTCTTTAAAAAAATCTTGTTTGTAAATTAAATTTTTTTCTTTATGGCCAAAAGGTACCTTATATTGTACTTTCATATGGTATGCACCATTTTTAAGGTATCCTAAAACGTTAGGATTCTAGAGCTGACAGTGAAGGGGTTGAACCAAACCAATTAAATTTGGTTTAAATTTTATCAATTATTTCTCAAAAATTCAACTTCTTTTACAATTTTTATTATTTTATATCGGTAATTTTTTGTTGGCTTTTTTCATGATTCTGAACAATCAATCATATAGATATTTAAAAATTTTATCATTTTTAAAAAAGAATTTTAAAAAGATCATAATTTTTTTCTAATTTTAATAATTTACAATAATTTTAGATCCTAAATAATATCAGAAAAAAATTGACTCAACATTAATTTCGATGAGTTGAAATTTCACTGCTCTCTCCTCTTAAACCAACTTAGATTTTATCATGAAGTAGTATAAGGAGCACTTATTGTTAAGCACATAGCCCCATTTTAGAAGAATTAAATAATCCCAAATTGCATATCACCGATTATAACTCCTCTAGCAGAAAACCGGTGTACTTAGGACTTTCAATATTAACTTTATTATTTTTTTAATTAATATTTTCATCAGTTTCCGATAAATGTACTAATAACTCCCACATAGCACGACTTCTTGCTGTGAGGTTACTGTTAAGGATATCTGTAGGGTTTGTAACGTTACCGTGTAAGCCTATAGTAAACTTGAGGTCATATCTTAAAACTTTCGCCATTACAGTAAGCTTACATAGTAAGGTCGTTGTAAGTTTACATGGTAAGCTTGTGGTAAGCTTACACGGTAAGGTTTTTGTAAGCTTTCCGTAAAGTTACTGTAAACATATAATGTTATTAACAAATAAATTTTATTAATATTTATGCGCAGTAGTTTTCTATGGCACATACGGTTGCGCAGTAAATTTTTATTTAACAAACCATATTGGGGTTCATGAAGTACTTTATTAAATATATAATTTTTTATAAAAAAAATTTATAATATAATATATATTATAATATAATTATTTTGAATATATTTTCATATTACTCTATGTTTACAGCAACCTTAAAGTAACCTCACGAGAAGCTTACAACAACCTTACCGTGTAAGCTTACCACAACCTTACCATGTAAACTTACCACGAGCTTACTGTGTAAGCTTACTGTAATGGCGGATGTTTTAAGATGCCCTCAAGTTTACTGTAGGCTTACACGGTAACCTTACAAACCTTACAGATATCCTTACAGTAACCATAAAGCAAGAAGTCGTGCTATGTGGGTTGTTTTATTGACAAGTTTCAACATAATTTTTTTGTATGATTTTTGGAAAGGAATAAAAATTATTGTAGTAAAAGTGAACATTTTTAAAACGATGTTCCACGTAACCTGTAATTCTTCGCTTTTCCACTAGGGTTGTTACCCTCACAGCATGGGATATCTCGTGGATATCAAATTTTCATCTCGCGATATCCCTGGGATATCTCACGGGATGGAAATTTGGATGTCCCAGGGATATCCCGTGGACATCCCCGGGAGATCCTAGGGATATCTCCCGCGGGATTTATTTATTGCGCATGTGCAGGGAACAAACATATGATTGCGTTCTAAGATGGCGGACTAAGGCCTAGAGTGTTGACGTGTAGGATAACGCGTCCTTTATTTTCTATTCTTTTAAATTTTTTGGTGTTAAATAAAGTAATTTCTTGTGTTTTCGTTAAATTCATAATATGTTTAGTGTATATTCAACAAAATTTTTCAAAAGTTTAAATGTTTTTCATAGTCCCTGCTAAAAATAAAATCACAAAACGTCAAAAAATTAGTCAGAATCTCTGACGTTTTGAGACTGTTTTTATTACGATTGCAGTCACAGAACACCACAATAAGTGAGGTTTAGTCAAAGAATCGTCAATAGTAGTCAGATTTTTTATGAGGGTCGGAGACCCTTTTTTTTGCCATACCATAAATCATTAAACCCTGTGACTATTTGTGATGTTAAATGACATTTCTTTCTATAAAATAGTTTTGAAGATTCCTGACTTACTTCTCATGAATTCTGACTACAAATATTTAAAAATTAAAAAAAATCAATATTTTATCATTAAAAAAATAAATTATCGTACAACATTTTTTTATCTTTACGTTACACATTCTTAATTATTATTTTTACAATTTATTATATTTATTTACTCCTATCGAAGAAAATCTCGCAAACGCAGGGAATCGAACTCACAACCTAACGAACGCAAACCGAATACCTAACCCCTGAGCTAAACTAACCTAACTGAGATCTTAAAAATAGAATACGGTTTTATGAAAATAGAAGATCTTATTACTTTTCTTCAATTTTATCAACATATTTTGTTGATAATTATTATTATTATTTTAAAAAAATTTTATAATTTTTAAAAATTAACAAGTAAAGTTAAAATAGGTATATTGTTATATTGATCAAAAAACATTTGTAGTCCAATTATCATATATTAATGTATTCAATTAATAAAATTTGCTTCAGCAAATATTTAATTAAACAAAAAATTCGTATGTAAATATTATTTGAATTCGAACTTAAAAGAATATGTGTAATATACAAATAAAATAGTCTAGAATAATAAGATTCTGTCGGATTGTCTCAAGTAAACTCTGAGCGAATTTTATCAGGTTTTTCGCTCACGTTTTAGCACATTCATTACTATTATAATTAATTATAATGATAAGAATTAATTAATATGCATATATTAATTACTATATTATTAAAATTCAATTTAACATAATTCTTCCACAAATCAACTAAATAATTACTAATTTTAATTTCTCTTTTTAGCATACTGCACTATAATTAGATGTAATATTTGGTTCAAATCAAATTTATATTTAGTGAAAACTGGATCAAATTCGCTCAGAGATTGATTGAGCGATCAATTCTTATATTCTATTTTACAAGAGACCAGAATGTTTTTGCTCATCTAGTTGTAAAAAAATAAACTTTTATGTGAAATAGAATAGGTTTTCAACATATGTTGCTTTCTTATAACTAAATGTAAGGAAACTAGCTTACTGTAAAATAATAAATACAAATTTGAAGTAGGGACTTTAAAAGTATTGGGATCTGACATGGGGGCGGGGCCTAAAGCAATATGGCGTAAATTGGGTAACACTTTTAGTGAATTTACATGGGAATAACATGGGATGCATGTTTAAAAATCTTTTTTAAAATCGTTTAAAAAATATTGCTTAATTTAATAAATGTATAAGTGAATTTTTTTAATACAAAATTACTATTTACATTCCTATTTACAAACATGAATAAAAATATAAAAGAAATCTTATTTTTATACAAATTATTTTCTCAAATCCAGCGATACTTGTGCAAGAAAAGTATTGTATTTTCCTTTATATTTCATGTAATTATATGAAAATTTATAAATGTATGTATTTCATTTTTCATTGTAAAAGTCTGTTAACAAGAAGTGAAAAAAATTTATTTATCCGTTTTTACAGTGATAAATTAACTTTCAAAATGTTCACATGCACGGGTAATATGAAAGATTATATAACCTCCAAATTTTAAAATCTTAAACTTACATGGCAAAATGTAATCACTTCTTTTGAAATGCAGAGAACATACTCTCATAGAAGGCTTTATACTGTTTATTTTTAAAGCATTTTTCCAGGCCTTTAATTGATCGACTTTTTCAAAATTATCGAACGTATTTTTCACATCGACTACTCGTTGTTTTGGTTTCGGAAATTTATGAAAACTTACGCTTAAATTTTTCGCTACAGTACTGCCACAGCCTCTCACAGAACACTTAATTCTGCAGGAAGATTTCTCACGCGGTAAAAATGTAGCTTCATTCATAATGATAAAATAATTAACAATGATAGCGGAACTACAATTGCAAGTGACACAAACAGTTATCCAAAACTAGTTACATTTTTCAACACCAGATGCACGGCGTTCCTTAACCAGCATTAAATAAAAAATGAATGGACCTCCGATTTTTTTTCGGGGTTTTGAAGTAGAGGTAAAAATATTACTTTTTAGCCCAAAACAAAAATCTTCGGTCGAGCTTAGAGTTTTTTTTTCAATTTTAATTTTTTATACAGGTTTACAATGCATTTTTGGAATTATTTATGCGTTATCCAGCATATATATAGTATATACATATGTGTATTTATGTATATATCTATATATATGTATATTATGTATATGTATATATATATATACATATATATATATATATTATATCTACACACACACACGCACACATACACATAGAAGCCTGTTTTGGTATTACGTTGGATGACAATTATAAAAATTACATTGAAGATTTCAAATCAAGTTATTTAAAATTAGAAACTTCAGTAACACCAAAGGTTCATGCAGTATTTTTCCATGTACCAGATTTTTGTGAGATATATCAATGTGGCTTAGGCTTCTACGGGGAGCAGGCTATGGAGTCCGTACACCACGACTTTAATGTTACTTGGCTGAAGTATAAAGTTTATGAACAAAACCCAGATTATGGTGCAAAATTGATGCGGGCAGTTGGTGAATATAATTCTTATCATATTTAAATTGTAACATTTAATTTTACCCTATAAGTAATGTTTAAATTGCAACTTACTATATTGTTCTTCAAATATGTATTATTATTGTTGATCTTATTATTATCATTCGTTGAGTTAAAAAAAATTATGTAAAACTTTATGAATTTCTATTGAGTATTAAAAAAATTCATTTTTATTTTTGCTTCTGCAAATTAAATTTAAAATTGTTGTGTTTTATTTTGTATAAGATATATTCTGCTTGCGCGTGTATATGTGTATGTGTGCGTGTGTGAGTGTAGATATAATATATATATATATATATGTATATATATACATATACATAATATACATATATATAGATATATACATAAATACATATATGTATATACTATATATATGCTGGATAACGCATAAATAATTCCAAAAATGCATTGTAAACCTGTATAAAAAATTAAAATTGAAAAAAAACTCTAAGCTCGACCGAAGATTTTCGTTTTGGGCTAAAAAGTAATATTTTTACCTCTACTTCAAAACCCCGAAAAAAATCGGAGGTCCATTCATTTTTTATTTAATGCTGGTTAAGGAACGCCGTGGATGGCATGTGTACGAATGTCAGATCCCAGTAGTCATTGACGCCTTCCCTTTTCTGTCCTTGTCTTACAAACGTGATTCCATATATATTATATGTACGTTAGAAAAGGACAAAAAGAAAAGTATAGGCCAGAAGGATCTTTTATGGTTTTATGGCTTTTCATTGCAAAATTAAAAATTGTTGCATTTGAAAAAAATAATTTTTAAATATTATATTCGTAATGTACATGATACTACAATTACAACGATATAAAATTTTTTGCAAATGTTTTTAAATTATTGAGAATTAATTTTAATTAATGGAGTATTTATTGTATAATCATTATGTAATTTTAGAGTTTTTACTTAATGTTTTATATCATTGGAATCGTTAAAATCTATAAATTACAAATATAACATTTAAAAAAATATTTATTTAAATTTAAATAATTTTTTATTTTGCATTAAAAAGTCATAAAACCTGATAGACCCTCGAAAGGACCCTTCTGTTGGAAAAAGGGAATATATAATATAATAGAGTTATATGGTGGGTTTGAGTGGCCTTGGTACCTCTCTTGGAACCCTTTTTACAAAAAAAAATAAAACGTAGTGAGAAATCGTCACTTTTTAGAAAACGTCAGGCCCATAAAAACTATTTAAGTCAGAATTAGTCAGCAGCATCACAGAACATCAAAATAGTCTCAAAACGTCAGGATTTCTGACGTTTTGAGACTGATTTCTGATTTTATTTTTAGCAGGGGTATCAAGTGTATACGTAAAGTGGCGTAATCTCTAGCGGATTGTTTTGGCTGAAGGGAGTTCAAATCCGACCCTGTTAAATACCTCCTTGAGTCCTGCTTAAACCTTTTGTTAAAAAACAATAGAAAACAATTGTTTAACAAAAAAACAATTGGTATTAATAAATATTTGCAAAAAGGTTAGATTTACATATATTTGGATTATATTATGCTGAAATTAATTAAAAATAAATGTGAAAAGTGAAAGATGCTTACCTGTCACTTGAACTGTGCGTGATTTTCGTTTGGACAAAAAATTTTCTTTGAAAAATTAAAAAATAATTGTTGTAATTTTTTGGAATATTAAAATATGATAATTAATAATTAAAGAATTATTTAATTATTAATTATTCCATAAATATAATTAAAAGTGTAACATATTATAAACAAACTGACTTTACCGACTGTCAGCTACTCACACTTGCCACGCAGTTGCGGGGTACGAGTTACCATGCAAATTTACTTAGCGCACGAAACACCAGATGACAGGGCAAGCGATTTCTTTGAAACATTTTCACATTCTTTACTCGAATAAAGAATACGTCTTTCTCAAATGCAGTATATGAGTATAATAATAAATGTTATTTCTACTTATATTACTTTATAGTTGTTTCTTATTATTATTAATAATAAGAAAAATGAAAATATTCTATTAGTAATTTGAAAGGAATTTGGAATTTGTTAAAATTATAAATAATTTAAAATTCAAATTTTAAAAAAGTTTGAATGATAATTTTAGTAATTAAGAATAACGTTTAAAAATTTTAATATTTAACAGATTAAAAAAGTACATTTATAAGCTTGCTAATATAATCATTATGAATTTTTAAAGTATTTTACAGATACAATATATGTATATGAGGCAACATTTTTATCGAAAGTGAACAGTGGATTTTTTGAAAAATCATAACTACTATATGGGGCATTCCACGGGAAATTTTCAGTCAAATTTTTTTTTCAAAATATATATAAATAATAAAAAAATAAATATTTTTTTATTTCATAACTAAGGAAGTTTTAGTTATTAAAATTTTACGTCATCAACAGCAGTATATTTATGAAACATTTTTTTTATCAATTGTACTAATGAATAAAAAAATTATACTGTATATGAAATTTGTCCACTTTATTACAAATTTTTTGAATATGTGCTCAAAAATAATTTACCTATAATAATAAAAGTAACAAAAAAGTTGAAATTAAATTTAAAAATTGAGTTTTCTCAAAAAGAGGCACTAATTACACTGAAAAACAATTTATTTGATTCATATACTTGATTACTTGACTATTATCAAATAAATATTTACTTGAACCAAATAATTATTATTTGAATTAAATAAAGTGTATTTAAACCAATTATTTTTGTATTTGAAACAAATACAATTTAATTATCTCGAATACCAATTATTTGATACAGATAAATATTTATTTGATAATAGTTAAGTAATTGAGTATTTGAGTCAAATAAATTTTTTTTTCAGTGTACGATTTTTAATTTTTTTTTGCACTACAATCTCTTATGACTGAAGAATTTTTTCCTCTATTTGTTGCTTCCATTATAGATGCGTTATTTTTGAACACATATTTCAAAAATTTAAGAAAATGTGAACAAATTTCATATACAATATAATTTTTTATTCATTAGTACAATAGATAAAAAAATGTTTCTATAAAACACGATTGGAGTATTCACAAAACGCTGAGATTTGAAAAACAAGCAAATTTCATAGAGTTCTCAATTTATGTGTTTGAAACACAATTTTCGTATAGTCATGACAATTTATAGAATTGTCTTTTCTGAAATTTATAGTGTTTTCGCTACAAGAAATTTTTTTCCGTGTAACTTCCTTCATTTTTATGAAATAAAAAAATAAAAAAATACTTTTTTTTATTTCTATACAGATTTTAAAAAAATTTTCGAGGAGAAAAATTTTGAATTAAAATTTCTCGTGGAATTTTTTAATGTTCACACATATTATAATTAACCCCTTAACTGCTGATGACAACAATTGGACGCACAAAATTGTCGTCATCGCAGTTAAGGGGTTAAATGACACTAAGGAAAATCATTTATGTGTATCAAATAATCTGTTACTTTATTATTATCAAATGAATGTTTGTTTGTCATAAATAATCTTTATTTTAATTAATTAAATATATTTGTTTGAGATACAGAAATTATTGACACAATTACAATTTATCTAAATTAAATAAAAATAATATATCATATATATGTATATATAATTATTCCACGCTAAAGTGAAAGTCCGTCTGCCATTGCATCTCCAATTTTTTGAGAGAGTATAGAAAAAACCCAAAAATATTTTTAAGAAATCCAAAAAATTTAAAAAAATCAGAAAATATTATAAAAATTTTTTGCCCATTACCGGCCCAGGCTTAAAAGTGTCGTAAAAAGTAGTAGTTTTTTTGAAAAAAAATCGATCAGTACGTCAAATGAGAAAAATGACTTTGTATCATTAAAACTTCAAAATTTAAGAGTAATATCATATGAAAAAAAAATTCGATTTTTTTTGAAAAGTACATATATCTAATAATAATTTAAAATAATTTGTTTATTAATTGTTTATTAATAAATGTCTATAAAAATAATATTAAAATTTATTGCTTATTAAAATGAATTCAAAAGTTCGCGCTTGAAATTTAATCAGCTGTCGGTAAAAAAATGTTGAACTCAGAGTATTGTAGAAAAACGAAAATTTCTCGAAAGTTGAAATATTTTGTTCATTTATTGTATATAACTATGATTAATAAAATGATTAATAAAAGTACAAATTCTCAAAGTATTTGTAAAGGACGAAAGATGCGAGTAGTATGGCTGTTACCAGTTCTAAAACACATGTAATGCAGGTATCTACCTTACCGACATATGGTAACTCTACTTTACCCTTTGCGGATGTTACCGACCGTTGTCGCGAGATGGCGCTGTTGCTCGCGGGAATTTTTGAAATTTTTAACCCGTTAGGTCACCTCCCTTACCACCCACTTTCCACCCTCTTGGTCACCCACCACCCCCCTTATTTGCATATGATTTTTTAAAATTTAACCCTTTTGGTCGCCTACCCACCCCCCCTAATTTGCATATGTCTTCCCTATGTATAAACTAGGGCGGGTCAATTTGTATGGTCAAAAATTTTTCGATGAAGCGTATAGCAAAAACATAATCTATAGATTATTCTGAGCAAATTTGCTCAAAGAACCATAGGTCTAAAGCGAATTTCGAGCCCCCGAAATTTTCAAAATAGATATTTTTTAATTAATTTCAATTTTTTTCACTAAAATCGCCATAAAAATCGATTGAATAATAGGATATTGCTCAGAATACGCTTATTGGAAAGGTAATTTTACTATCTTCTTGAAAAATTAACATTAGTATTTTAAAAAAAAAGTGGAAATAGTAATTATTATTATTAAAAAAAGACCTAAAATTGGCTTTTAACTAATAAATTATGATTTTAATATTCTTTTTGTTTTTTTAACGTATTTTTTCTCTACCTATTTCCTGAGTTGGCCGGGATTTTAAAAATGGACCGAGAAAACAGGGAAATAACCGGAAAATTACCAAAAAACCGGGAATTTTTGGGCAATTCTAAAAATTTGATACAGATCTAAATAAAACGTGATTTTTTTTCATATAAATAATGCGTATGCAAAAATGTTCTTAAAAAATTTTTTTATGAAAAAAATGTTGAAAAATACAAAAAAAAATTCCTATAATTTTGATCGAGAAATTCCAAAAAATTGACCGGGAAAAACCGGGAAATGACCGGAAATTTAAAATTATAAAAAAACTCGACACTGATTATTTTGAAGTAAAATTTATTACTATTAAAGTGCATATATAATTTAAAATTACTTCTGATATCGCCGACTTTTTTATTTTTCAAATCATCTGCATAAAAAAACACACAAATTTCAAAATAATTATTTTCAAGAATTAAACAATACAACACAGTTGTTTAATTTTTATGCTAATTTATTTTTAATATTGTTTATCGGTGTCGTTGTCATTTTTTAAAATCTTGTTTACTTTCCATTCGAGGCACTTTTTTG
The DNA here is from genome assembly GCF_019393585.1 of Leptopilina boulardi. Lineage (NCBI taxonomy): Eukaryota > Metazoa > Arthropoda > Insecta > Hymenoptera > Figitidae > Leptopilina > Leptopilina boulardi. The sequence continues at coordinate 1,492,534 of NW_026137948.1, read as the reverse complement.
CGACTTTCGATTGTTACCGCCATAACACTTTCGCGATTTTTATCTACGACACGTTTGGAAACACTAGTCAATAATTGAACATGTCTTTCGGTTTCTTGAATATGCAAAGGTATTTCTGGATCGATTATTGGTGATTCATCAAAGCGCAAATATTCTAATAAGTGATCATACGGGATGTCTCTAGTAAACGGCGGTTCGGATAAAACACTGTCATCATCGAAGTCAACCATATCGATATAATCCGCAAAATCAAAATTTATATCATGTTTTTTATATGGCCTAAGAATCGTTGGATCGTACAGTTTATCTCGAAAGTATAAAATTTTGTTAATAGCGATATCACGCACGGCTTTTCTATCATCAAATAACATTGTTAGTAGAATACTTTCCGGATGTGCAAAGTACGAATTGTTTTGAATTGTCTTATCGACTACTTCACGCAGATTTGGTTGTAAATATCGTGTCCAATTTATGAATTTTGCTAACAGTGCACTGCCATATACAACAGATGAATAGTACTTCACATTGAAGTACATCGGAACGTAAACTTTAATAATATATGTCGCCAGAATTTTTAAATTTATTGTTGGCTTATTAGTTGTTGCATATAACCGCAATATTCTACTAGCTTTAGTTAACCAACGAGAATGTACAATTGGTCCTGGTTTGATGTTAGCTAAATCTATTGAATAGAAGCCATTTGAAATTGCATTAGCCATTTTATACAAGTATTTTACATCAGTAGATAATTCACGTTCGTCTTTATCTTCCATTGTTGGAGGCATGTTTTCCAGTGTGATCATTTCAAAATCATTTACTACCTAAAAATAAAATATTTAGCTCTGTATAAAAATATAATTTTCTTATTTTAATTCGTTTTGAACTTTAAACAGCAAAATAATAATAAGTAAAATATTCATTACCTGCAATTTTTCACATTCCTGAATGTCTTTGAATAGCTTTCCACTTGATGCCCGCGGACCTCTTGTAACCGTTTTTTCCAATGTATCATACAAATGGCGAAATGGCAGCTCATTGAAATGTAGAAGATATACTCACCAATGTAGTGGTTTTCCCAATTGTTTCTCGAATAATCGTAAAATACCATTTTCTGTGCCAGTGTTCACTGGCTCACTATCACAACAAATGCCAATTAATTGTTCAATTGATAATGTTTTGTTAGCGAAAAATTCATTTAATTTTATTTGTTTAGTTTTTGCATCTTCTTGATGACCCAAATTTATATATCCTATTAACTCCGAATTTGGCTCTTTCAAAACAACTAAATGAGGTTCTTTAACCATATTATTATGGAATTTCCCATCAATTATCTCTCTAGTCCATGAATCGTTTTTTCTAGCATCGAAAGAGAATGCAGTTATGCAGGAACTTGTGTGTTGTTTACGAAGCACTGCATCCCTAGATTTAACTTTCTCTCTAGCCACTTTAGCTTTATCCATAATGACAAGTTCTCCATGACCATCTCTGAAATTTATATCCTCGAAAAGAGATGTTGCTAAACATGAACCCACTCTATCCGAGATTCCAAATCTATCACACATCATAGCGAAATTCGTAGCGTCAAATCTTTTAGTATAATGTCCTCGTTTTACTGGAGTATTTTCGTTCCTAACCTCTTCATTTTCGATTGTATCTACATTTGATTGAAGCGGAATGTATGTTGGATCGTCACTAACTGTTAGAAATCTTGATATTGTCGTTGATTTTATCGGTAAAATGTCTTCTAAATATTCAGGTATTGTCAATTTTCTATCATTGTGCTGATCCATCATGAATTCTGTTAAATGTTGTGGAATTAAACCACACGAGCATTTTGTACTTTTTATATTGCAGTTGCATTTACCAATATAAAACAATTCTGCCAATGAATCTGCACTGAAAAAACGTTGGGCGAGAGGTTGGCTTTTTATGTTCAACCGTTAGGTTAAAAGTAGGCTTTTCGTAAAGTACTCACTTTCGTCTTTGTCGAATGTGCCTCACAATTTAGGGAGAAAAATTAGGAAAATTTAGGCCCAAAGGTGTCGATCACATGCTTTCCCTATTATTGGCATAGATGTCGCGCTTCAGTTTCTAGTTTCAAAATTTCCTATATATGTACTGCGGCATATATATTTATACGCGTGTTTCGTCGAATAATGTGTTTTTGTGATAAGTTATAAATGATTATGGATTTGTTTTTAAGTCAAAATAACTTTTTCCATTTACGTGATCTTTTCATATGAAAGTATATAATATATAACTAGTACACCGAACTATTATATACATAAACATCACAGACTTTTATGTATACCGCTAACCTATAAATTGCATGTTTAGTTTTTCTAAATACAAATAAAAAAATAATATCAAGTTTTTAAGCACGTTTATATGTATCCAAATTATTTGTCAATTTTTTTATTTATACTTTTAATTATCAGACTTGTATGCACACCTAACCTATAAATTGCATGTTTACTTTTTCTAAATATAAAATTAGAAATAATGAAAATAAACTATTTAAATTCATTTATTAAAATATTTTAATTATTATTTAACATTGGTATTTTGATATTGATATTAATATATTCAAATTGATATTTTATTTTTAAAATTTATCTATTTATATTAATATGGAAGAAGTTAACAATCTATCTATTTATAATTTAATACAAAAACTTTAATTCTGATGAAAGATTTCAGTTTTAATGTTAAAATATGCATAATTCACAATGTGTATAAGTACAGTAATGCTAAATTACATATACTCATGAAGTATAGCATCGTTTCCTTTTTTAAATCAAATTCCATCCCAAATCTTGGAAAAGACAATCTAAACTCGGAACTTGTTGCCTTTTGTTCTTCCATTATTGAGGATGATTTAAAAATTGCAAATAGTTCCCTTATATTGTTTCAAATTGTTATTTTCCTCATAATTAAAAAGCAAAACAAAAGAATCTTTTGAGGATAACAATTAGCAAATTGTAAACTGCCTTGTCTGCCAACCAAGAAAACTAAAAACTTCTATTCTTCTTGCTGCCAACCTTGTAAAAACATACACCAGTGCCACTATTAATGAACTAAGCAAAATGGCGCCAAATTTAAATTAATAAAAATAAAGTAAATTTTTCAAAATAACATTATTGTAAAAAAATTGAAACGACAAATATATTTTACAATTAAAAATTTTTATATCTTAAAGCTCTTATTATTTTTCACAATTAACAGTTTCAAAAAATAAAAATTATAGATTAAATTCAAAAAGTTTCCCTATGATATAAAATAATGTGCATATCTAATTTAAACTACGAATTAACAAAAGTGATTAAAGTTTTTTTTTACTGTTTTTGAGACGGTTTATAAAGAAAAACATTTTTTTTTTCTAAAAAAAATTTCAAAAAAAGATAATTTATTAGTTAAAAGCCAATTTTAACTCTTTTGTTAGTATTAATAATTACTATTTCCACTTTTAAAAAAAAATATTATGGCAATTTTAGTGAAAAAAGTTGAAATTAATTAAAAAATATCAATTTTGAAAATTTCGGGGGCTCGAAATTCGTTTTGGACCTCTGGTTCTTTGAACAAATTTGCTCAGAATAATCTATAGATTATGTTTTTGCTATACGCTTCATCGAAAAAAAATTTGACCCGCCCTAGTATAAACATATATGGTTCCAAAAATTCAAAAATCATAATTAGAACCTCGAGGAACAAAGGGTTCGCGAGATACTGCGCGGGACTGTGGGTGGTTAGGAGTGGGTGGCTGTGGGTGGTGCACAGTGGATGACTGTAAAGTGAAAGGTGCGCGGCAGATGAGCGCGTACGGTCACCGGGCCCGTTGGTAGTCCATGCGTCAAGTGGGGATGAAGTTCAGTGGTGAGATGTTCTGAATGGTGGGGACTACATGTATCTCAGGCGATTCCCGTGGCAAGGAAAGTCATTCTGTTCCAGCTTCCAGAATCAGCAGCATCAGACCTCCAACAATAGCCATATATCTACAGCAATCCTCTTCAGAGGTCTCATTCCAGTACAAAACTTTGTTGAAGAAGCAGTACCAAGAGCATCAGCGTAAGTTAACCTTAGTCTTATATTCTTATATATAAATTATATTATATTAATCATAATCCTTTTTCCTGTTTTAGATTCAAGAATATCAAGTCAATCTTCCTACAAGAGACAAACATTCATTTGCATTGCCAAATTTTATAGCAGCATTGTAAGTTTACTCAAATTCCATATCTTTGTATACATTTCTCTTAATATTCATAAAATTGATTGTAATTCTATTTATGTTTCAGATATACTAAAAGCAGTAGAGTGAAGCTTCGCAACATCATCTTCGGCAGACATCTTTAAAATCGAGCACTACCCCCACCCCACCCCTTCACCTCCACTACTTCCTTTCCAACTTATTCCAAATTCTTTTGATAGGTTTTTCAGATTTTTTTTTTTAGGTTATTTTCAGCGTTCTTTTTAGCATTCTTTTAGCGTTATTTTCAGAGTTCTTTTTAGCATTTTTTCAGCGTTCTTTTTCAGATTTTTCAGCTTTTTCCTCATACAATCCTTTTCAGAATTTTTAAAAAATGGCTAATCGTAGAAATATCGAAACATCTAAACCATACACCTCTATTGATAGTTTCAATGAGATTTGTGAAGCCTCAGACAATTTCATTGATGCTGCCAATATAGAGTTATGCTCTAGAAAATCCGGTGACGATCGACTCATTAGTGCATTTCAGTGGCATCACAAGTCTAGACAAAATTATGCAATTTTAATTAAATTTTTTAGAAAATATAGCTTCTCAGTTCCTCAAAAACATAGAATCTTAACGTTATTACATCATATAAATTACTTGAAATGCCACTTTGATTCGCTAATGAAGCACGGTGCAGGACTTAATCAAACAAATGAAAAAATTAAATGGGCTCTAACTGATTCGGCTTTTAATAATCGACTACAAACCGGTACAGTCATTAATTTAAGTCACTTAGATGTTAATGAATTTTTAGATGATGCCTTTGTTCCTTTTGAAAATCATATTAGAACTTGCTTAGACACGTTCGGTCCGTTGAAAGTATATACAGTATTCAATGCAAAATATAAAAAGCTTTTACCTGACGGTACTACAGAATTCGATATAAAATATTTCATTAATAAGTCAGAGACAATTTTCCCTTCAACTGAGTTACGCGATTGGTATAATGATTATGTAAAACAGAAAACACTTAAAGAAATTGAAGATTTTCAAGATAAAGAATCAAATTGGCAACTCTATTCAATCCATAGATTAGATGTCAATATTAACAAATACAATCCTTTGCGTGTTGGTTCTTTCATTGATCTACCGCCATCTATTAAAGCTAAACGTGCTTGTGTCAATGTCAGAAATGAAGAGGATAATGAATGCTTCAAGTGGGCAATATTATCGGCATTGTATCAAGCTTCGTCAAATCCATCTCGTTTGCAAAACTATGAAAATATTCAACATCAGTTAAATTTTACAAATATTAAATTCCCCGTAGCACTCAATGACGTTGCAAGATTTGAAGTGCTTAACAATATTTCAGTAAATGTTTACTGTCTTGTTAAACGAAAGGGGAAATTTACCGTCTCGCCAATACACCTAACCTCGCAGAAACAATCCAAACATGTTAATCTTCTACGTGTTGATGATCGCTATATTGATGAGGACGATGATAAAGAAGATTCCGCAATTTCCAACAAATTCCACTATGTTTGGATAAAATCTCTATCACGTCTTATAAATAACCAAGTGTCGACAGATGGACATGCGTTATTTATTTGCGATCGTTGTCTTCACTACTTCAGAAGCAACGATAAACTTACCGAGCACGTTGAGGATTGCCAAAAAATGAATAACACCAAAATCATCTTACCTAAACCAGGATCTAGTAGTATTCAATTCAAGAACTTTAGTAATAAAGAAAAAGTACCATTCATCATATATGCAGATTGCGAGAGTCTACTAGTTCCAGGGGAGAATTCTTCATCTATGGGATGTCACACAGAAGTAGTTCAACAACATCAACTTCTCAGCATTGGATTCTATTTAAAGAGTTATGATGACTCTTTAAATGAATACCGGGCATCACCCAGGAATGAAGAAGATCCGGCGAGATGGTTTGCAAAAGAGTTGAAAAAGTTGGCGGAAGAAATTGAACCTACATTTATGGTAAATATTCCAATGGATACTCTAAATGCAGATCAAAAAGCCTCATTTAAAGTAGCTAATATTTGCCATATTTGTATGAAAACTATCAAGCATGGAGAAGTAAAAGTTAGAGATCATTGCCATCTGACTGGGGTGTATCGAGGTGCAGCCCATCAAGATTGTAATGTCAATTATCAAGATTCTCGAATAGTTCCTGTAGTCTTTCATAATTTAAGTGGTTATGATGCACATTTTATTATTAAAGCAATCGCGAATGAGTTTGAAGGTAAAGTTGACGTTCTTCCCATTAATAAGGAAAAATATATTAGTTTTACAAAACATGTTGAAGCAAGTCTCATTAAATTTAGATTCATTGATTCATTTAGATTTATGGCATCATCTTTAGACAAATTAGCATCATATTTAAATGAATATAAAATTGTTAAATCAAACTTTTCAGCTTATAGTGATAATAAAGTTAATTTGTTAACCCGAAAAGGAGTTTTTCCTTACGAGTATCTCGACTCTAAGGAAAAACTCGAAGAAACTCAGTTACCCCAAAAAGAACGCTTTTATAGTACATTGAATGATTCAAATATATCAGATCAAGAATATTCACATGCTCAGCAAGTATGGTCAGAATTTAATTGTAAAAGTCTTAGTGATTATGTTTATTTATATATGAAAACTGACATCTTGCTGCTTGCTGATGTATTTGAAAATTGCCGTGAACAATGCTTAAAAGCATACGGGTTAGATCCTGCACACTATTACACGACACCGGGTTTTACTTGGGATGCTATGTTAAAATATACAAATGTAAAACTAGAACTGCTCACTGACATTGATATGATAATGTTTATTGAACGTGGTATAAGAGGGGGCATAAGTCAATGTACAAATCGTTATGCCAAAGCAAATAATCAATATATGAAAGAGCACAATGTCAATGAGGAGACTTCTTACATTGTATATTTAGACGCTAATAATCTATATGGTTGGGCCATGGTACAGTCTCTTCCCTATGGTGATTTCAAGTGGGTTTCAAAATTTGACAATAGCTTTAATTTTAACGTTGCAGATGATGCAACTATAGGTTATATTTTGGAAGTTGATTTAGATTATCCTACAGAACTACATAATATGCATAATGATTTCCCATTTTGTCCTGAACACTTGAAACCACCAGGGTCAAAGCAAGAAAAGCTTCTAACTACTCTCCAACCGAAACGAAAATACATTCTCCATTATCGTGCACTTAAACAAGCATTAGCCAATGGGCTTAAGTTGATTCACATCCACCGCATTTTACAATTTAAACAGTCAACTTGGCTTAAAGATTATGTCGATTTCAATACTAGTCAACGAACAAAGGCTAGTAATGAATTCGAGAAAAACTTGTTTAAATTAATGAACAATGCGGTGTATGGTAAGACAATGGAGAATGTACGTAATCACGTAAACGTGAAACTCGTGACAAAGTGGGAGGGTAGGTATGGGGCAGAAGCATTAATTGCTAAACCTAACTTCCACACGCGAGCTATCTTTAGCGAAAATTTGATAGCTGTGGAACTTAGGAAGACTGAGGTGTACATGAATAAGCCGATTTATATAGGTCTTAGCGTGTTAGACATCTCAAAAACCCTTATGTACGATTTTCATTATGATTATATGAGGAAAAAGTATGGAAACAACTGTAAACTGCTTTATACTGACACTGACAGCCTTATTTATAATATCAAATGTGAGGATGTCTATTCTGATATGAAAGCAGACATTTTCAAATTTGATACTTCTGATTATCCCATGAATAATATATATGGCATTCCGCAAGCCAACAAAAAAGTGTTAGGTCTTATGAAGGACGAATGCAATGGGAGGATTGTCACTGAATTTGTTGGTTTGCGTAGTAAAATGTATAGTTTACGTGTGGATAATCAAGATTTCTTAAAAAAGGCAAAAGGTGTAAAGTCTAATGTAGTTAAGAAACATATAACTTTTAATGATTACATTTATTGTTTAAAAAATATTAAAATCCAATCTCGAACTCAATATTCCATTCGCTCCAAACTCCACAAGGTCCTTACTTTAAAACAGAAAAAAATAGCCCTAAGTCCCTATGATGACAAAAGATTTTTATTGAAACACAACACTGACACTCTTGCATGGGGTCATTATATTATAGAAAGAGATAAAGCCATAGAAAACGATGTAGAAATGATAGAATTATAAAATAGAATTTAAGTATTTATTGTAATAGAATATAAGTATTATATTGTAAATAGAAAAGAGAAATCTAATTTTATGTATATTTATGAATATTTATTGATGTTATTTATTATATTGATAAATATTTTATTGATGTTGTTATACACATTGGTTTTTAAATAAATGAAAAATTTTTTCTATATACTCTGAAACTTTGTCTACTTTTATTTAATAGAACCTTAATATAGTTTAACAGTTAGGAAATAAAGAAATTCACTAAAAAGTTTACATTTTTTATACATATTTTATTTAAAAGTAACTTCCATATAAATACAAGACATTATTACATTTTAGTTCAACATTACTTCAAAGTCAGTTTAACTTTTCTAAAAGTTAACTTTAACTTTTCAAATAGTTAACTTTAACTTTTCAAATAGTTAACGTTAACTTTTCAAATAGTTAACGTTAACTTTTCAAATAGTTAACTTTAACTTTTCAAATATTTACATGCATTTTACATATAACTTTTCCAAAAGTTAACTTTAACTTTTCAAATAGTTAACGTTAACTTTTCTAAAAGTTAACTTTAACTTTTCAAATAGTTAACTTTAACTTTTCAAATAGTTAACTTTAACTTTTTAAATAGTTAACTTTAACATTTAGAAAATTTTAAATTTCTGATTTATTTATCCAACTATTGTGAGAATTATCAAATCCAAGCCATTTTACATAGACTTTATTCTGACGATTTTTAAGAACTTTCTCGACAAGATAAACATCTGAATATTTGACTTTGGAAATTTCTTCTTCATAGAAACCGCCTTCGATGGGTTGATCTTGATAATCCTTTAGCTTGTATGTTACCGGCTTTGTTGATTTTACTTGAGTGATGGTGAATATTTCAGTTGTCCAGTTGGGTGTGTATCCTTTTTCAAAAACATTCTTATACTTGCTAACTCGCACTTTATCACCAACTTTGAATTTTGCTTTCTTAGGTAAAATTTTCCTTTGTTTGGATATGCGTTTCAACAGTCTCTTTTCATCTTCTCTGCTGACATCTTTAGGTTTCATTCCAATAGTACGATGTTTATTATTATTATACTTTTTAACAAGAGATGGTAAAATGTCTTCCCATTTGTAATTTCCTCGTAAGTTGAACTGTGGCCACATCATATTTTTTAATGTGCGGTTAAATCTTTCAATAATTGAAGCTTTTAAATTACTATAAGTTGAATACAGTTTAATTTTATATGATTTCATTAAACTTTCAAATACAGAATTATAAAATTCTTTCCCTTTATCAGTATGCAAGTTTTTAGGAACACGTCCATTCACAAGTACAGATTCCATAGCTTCAGAAACATCTTTTCCACTTTTACTTTTTACAGGAATAGCCCATGCATACTTGGAAAATATATCTATAACTGTAAGCATATATTTAAAACCTTTATTAACTTTTGAATAAGGTATCATTTCAACTAAATCTGCTTGCCAGGTTTCATCAATTCCACGCATTTCTACTTTTCGACGTGGATAATTTCTCCGAGCTTGCCTATGTAACTCTGTCACAACTGTTAACTTTTTATCATCCATGTTCAAGGATTTGTAACAAAAAATGATCTTGATAGAACAATATTCAATATAATAATGATCTTAATTTTACAAGTTCACTCTTAATATATAATTTGAGCTTCCCGTAATTCTTCAATTATTGACATAATTTCATTGTTATGACTTGAATTGCCAGCCTGTTGTGATGCGACAAGTAAGCGTAGACGATCAACAATCTCGTTTGGATCATCCCAATAGACATAGTCTGGATATGATTCTTTCTTCACCGTCATAAATTGTGGTAATTGAGTTTTTCTCTTCAAATAAGAATCTCCAGATTTGAGCAAAAGTTTTGCAATAACATTAGTATATTTGAAAGTCTTATTACTACGAATAGGTTTATTTGGGCTATAATTCTTTCTATATGCATTCGTAGTACGCAGGATTTCTTTATAGTTTACGAAATCATTAGCATTTGTTAACTTTTGATCAGGTTTTTGTCGGAATATGAGTTCCAATAATCCATCCGTTTTAGAATATTTTTTCTTCCCAACTAGGTTAATGTAAGAACCTTCAAAATTAATTTGCGTATCACCAATCATATATGTACCGTCAGGAAGTTTACGTACTCCATAAACCATATCTATATATTGTTTTCTATTTTTGTCCAACATTTGTAGAAATTTCTTTGTTAATTTATCAGAATTTTCTTCTTCTTCTTCCACAGTATTAACCACATTACTTTCATCTTTAATATCATACATGCCTTGCTCATGAAAGTCATCATTAAGTATATTATTATTTTGCTCGTTAGTAATAACATTATGATTCTCTTGATTTGACAATCTATCAATTATATTTTCTTTTGATAAATTTTGCATGTCTTCTTCTTCTTTATAAATAGGATCATAAAACGTTACATTATCATTATAAATAGATTTGTTGAAAGGTGTATCTTTACTAATGGCCGTCTTAAAAGATGATTCAAAGTCTTCTTCTTCTTCTTCTTTCTTTACATGGTTTTGAAAATTTTCAATCTTTATAGGATTTTTAGTTATATTCACTAATTTTTCCAATGGTGTAACTAATGGTTGAAAGGTTTCTTTCAACATATTTTCAGCTGACTCTCTACCACTTTTAAGAATACGATGCTTTCGACGTATAGCATCACTTGCTGCAGCTATTTGATGTAGCGTCTCTCGCTCCTTTCGAAACATGTTTATTTATGAAAGTCTCAAACTGAACTAATGCAATTCTCTTGAAATGCTTAATATTTATAACTGAATAAAGCAATCGAATCCCTTTCTATATCTTCCATCATTTATATTTCTGTCTTTATCAATAACTACAAATCCATATCTGTCAGAGTTCCAACATACTGAACATAAATCTCGAACCTGTGTATAGGTCATATCTGTATTAACATGATCATTGTAAACATGCTTGAGATTCCTTTCATCTTGTCTGAATAGCACAAGCAAATTAATATTATCTCTAACAAGATGTTTTGGAATATGAGCATATGTTTGACAAAGATAAAAACTGTCGACGTTAACATGTCGCCCCATACAAAAAAACGCTTTAACATTGTCCTGCTTCTCACAAGCGATATCATCAAAAATGAAAATTGAATTAGTTTTTGCATCTTTAGGTGTAACAACTTGTTCATGTTCACTGAATGGGAAAAACTCGATGCCATCTACTTTACTAAGTACTTGTTCCAAAAATTTATATTTCGGCTGCTGTAATGATTTTGAATATAAATATATATTTTCAAATCCTAAACCATTCGGATGTATAATCAGAGAAAGAAGTGCATTCGTTTTTCCACAATTTGAAGGTCCACAAAAAGCTGCTCGAATACTATTTGAAAATAAACTTCCATGTCGTTTAACCCCATTATCTTTAGTTTCAATGAGGTTATCCACATTTGCAATCGGGAGTTGTTCAGCTTGTACCTTGAACTGCATCTTGGAATTGACTAATGAAAAAAACTATAAATACCCCACTTATATAGTCACCCTCAATCAGTTGGTTATAGACCATTGTCGAGTGAGGAATGATTACTCACGATAAAGTGAAGAAAAATTCTTGCAGTGGTCAAGGATTTCTCAATACTTTAATTAACAAATTACCATTCGAGTGTCACATTCCTGGTTATCAATATTGTGGACCTGGAACAAAGTTGGCAAAACGTCTTGCACGAGGGGATCCTGGTATAAATCCTTTGGATACGGCTTGTAAGGAGCATGATATAGCCTATTCAAAAGATAAAGACGTGGCTGCAAGAAATACTGCAGACAAAATACTAGCGGAAAAGGCGTGGGAACGAGTAATTTCCAAGGACGCTAAAATTAGTGAAAAAGCAGCTGCATTAGCTGTAACTAATATAATGAAAGCTAAATCTAAATTTGGGATGGGTTTAAAAATTAATAATAATATTAAGAAAAAGATTGTGAAGAAGAAGAAGAAGAAGTTGAAGAATAAGAAGAGGAATACAATTTCCAAGAAAAATAAACGCATGACATTAGGGAAGATTATTCATGCTGCTAAAAATAATATGAAAAATAATCATAACGCAACGGACACTATTAAAACAGCAATGATTGGTGCACAAAATGCAATTAAAAATCTTGGTAGTAAATGTAAAATTTCATCTCCTCGAATTCTTCCTGTACCTTCAAAAGTTGGTGGTATTTTACCACTAATACCAATTTTTGCGGGGCTTAGTGCATTAGGAGCACTTAGTGGTGGAGTCAGTGGTATTGTAAAAGCAGTAAATGATGCTAATGCTGCTAAAAAACAACTTTCAGAAACTCATCGACATAATGAAACAATGGAGGCCATTGCTATAGGAAAGGGTATATATTTGAAACCCTATCGTAAAGGACTTGGTCTTTATATTAAACCACATCAAGGAAATGGATTGAAATATACAAAGAGTGTTCAAAAAAACTAATATTGAAGCTACCTCACCGCGCACTAACCGACTATGATTTACTTAAATATGCTAAACTTATGAAAATACCTCAATTTCGTGGAGTTTTCATGAGAAATGAATTACCTATTACAGGACCTTATAAATGTGAATCAGCCATAATTAATCTTGATAATAAAGAAGGTCCTGGAACACATTGGGTAGCATATAAAAAGATAAACAATGAAACTGAATATTTTGATAGTTTTGGAAATCTTTCACCACCATTGGATCTCATTGTTTATCTAGGTGTTGGTAGCTATATCAAATATAATCATGAGAGATATCAAAATTTTGATACATTTATATGTGGTCATTTATGTCTTAAATTCTTATGTAAGCAACTTAACGTTAAGAACAGTTTTAATCTATATAAGAATATGTAAACGATTATAACCTTCAGTATAAAAGTAGATGTCCAACATGAATGACTCTTTTACTTTAACGTTAACGGGAAAGTCTTCAGTTCTGGAGGCTTCATACTTCCCACCTATTGAACTTTCACCTAATAAAAATTATACACTTGGACTTGTTGATTTATTTACATATAACTCAATTCCTAATATTGATGAAAGTTCCAACAAATTTTATATAAATAATATTGAGATTACTATACCTACTGGTAGTTATGAAATTAAAGATATAGAAGCATATTTAAAACGTCAAATAACAGAAAAAAATTATTTGTCAATAGAGTGCAACAATAGTACATTACGATGCTATATTAAATCAAATCTTTGGATTGACTTTACTCCTGAAGATTCTATTGCTAGTTTATTGGGATTCACTGCTCGCAAACTACCACCAAATGTAAAACATTCCTCTGATTTACCTGTAAAAATATTGAAAGTGAATGCTCTACGCATTGAATGTAATATTACCACTGGAGCGTATATAAATAATGAAAAAGTCCACACTATACATGAATTTTTCCCCACTGTTCCACCGGGATATAAGATTGTAGAAGTTCCAGCACACATCATTTACCTTCCAGTCGCCGTAAGGACAATACATAACATTCAGCTACGTATAGTAGATCAGAACGGTATTTTAGTTAATTTTAGAGGAGAGACAATAACAATCCGTTTACACATTAAATCAATGTAATGGGTATTGTTTATAATCGAAAAGTCGGAAGTAGTTATAAAACTCAAACACCATGTCCATCGAAGATCAGTTTGAATACAGCTCGCAAGGTGTTAACACCTCAGAGTCGACAATTCCTGAAGCAGCTAGGTCTACGAGTCAGAAATCAAAACTAAGGAAGAGAAAGAAGAGAAGAGGAGAAAATTTTTTCTTGTTTATTTTGTGTCGCTGTTATAAGAAAAATGGAGGAGATTCTCAGCATTTCAGCATCAGTGAATTTTGATGAATCCATAGCTAATTATGAGATTCACAGTCATCAACCATATGCATCCTCATCGTTTAACAATAGTGATGAAATTCGCATTATTGTACAAAATCAAGATTTATCTATTTTACCAAGCAATAGTGTATTACATATTTTTGGAAGGTTGACTAATGCTGATGGAACTGATGCCACACAAAATATTCATTTCACCAACAATGCGATAGCCTATTTGTTTGATGAAATTCGTTATGAATTGAATGGTATTGAGATTGACCGTTGCAAGTACGTTGGACATACAACTACTATGAAAAGCTTGGTTTCATTAACACCACCTCAACTTAACCGCGCTGAAAATGCAGGAATTTTGAATATGGAATTGAATACAAGAATGTCATTACAAGATGGATATTTTGATGTATCAGTACCACTTGGTATGATTTTTGGTTTTGCTGAAGATTATAAAAAAATTGTTATGAATGCGAAACATGAACTGATTTTAATAAGAGCACGTAGTGATTTAAATTCTATTATTCAAACGGGCGAAGGTGCAGATGAACAGTTCAAAGTACAAATTAATAAAGTGGAATGGTTAGTGCCATATGTTTTACCATCTGATAATAATAAAATCAAATTATTGAAATTTATCGAGAAAGATCCACTAATTTCAATGAGTTTTCGATCATGGGAAATGTTTGAATATCCCTTAATTCCGTCAAGTACAAGAGTCATGTGGCAAATAAAATCGTCAACACAATTAGAGAAGCCTCGATATGTAATTGTTGGATTCCAAACAGGAAGAAAAGATAAACGTAAAAAGTCTGCCAGTTATTTTGATCACTGCGACATTACAAATGTAAAACTCTTTTTGAATTCACAATCATATCCTTATGGAAATTTAAATTTAAATTTTAATCAAAATCAATATTCTATACTTTATATGTATGCTAATTTTCAATCTTCCTACTATGGAAGAGATTCTGAACCCATATTAAAGCTTGACACTTTTAAATCATTGGCTCCTCTAATTGTTATTGATTGTTCAAAACAAAACGAGTTTCTCAAACAAACGTCAGTTGATGTACGTTTGGAATTTGAAGCTAGAAATAATATACCTGCTGAAACAACTGCTTATTGCCTCATCATACATGATCGCATTGTACAGTATAAACCAATCAGCGGTATAGTTAAAAAGATGTAAAGCAGTGGAGGGGGTAAAATGAAAGTAGTGGGGGTTGAACTGAGAGGTATATAACTCACGTTCCTGGGATAGAAATTTATTTCTATTCCAGGATGGAGTTCATCGTAGACGTTCAAGGCTTCAAGAAACCCTGCAACGATTTCATTTTCAAAGAGTTGGCTATACTTCCTCTTGAAGCTGATGCTCAACCTCGAGTTTACCTCTTTGAACCTCCATGTGCTTGGAATTCATTACCTCAACGTTATAAAAGTGAAAATCTCTGGCTAACAAACAATTATCATGGAATCCACTGGATGTCTGGAGATGTATCTTATGATGAACTGCGTACTATTATACAAGAAACATTACGAGGTGCAAAAACTATCTACACGAAAGGTGTTGAAAAAAAGCAGTGGTTAGAAAAATATTTGTTAAATGTGCAAAATTTAGAAGATATAGACTGTCCAGCGATTAAAAATATTAAAACTGAATCATTGTTAACTACATGTACACATCATATTACTGAAACTAATCATTGTGCTGTAAACATTGTTATGATTCTTCGAAATTGGTTTCTGAATGTATCGAGTGAATTGAGAAATTTATCAGATGGTGTCGATGAAGTGGATTGTACTTATACTACTTTAAAATCTTTTTATGAAAATTCTGAATCTTATGTATAATAAATTTTAAATACTTTATCTGAATAAATTAATTTATTAGTTTTTAAAAAATAAAAAAAAAACGTCTATTTATTACTTGAACCTATACCCTTAGTATTAAGACTAATAATGAAGGTAAAATAAGAAAAGAAACCATTTTTTTATGTAAATTAATACATTTATTTTTTCTCACATTATGAATATTTACAATTTTATATTACAATTATTTTTTCTTTTTATATTTTAATAATTTTTTAATATTACTTATATTCAAATTCGATTACATTAAACTTGCCGCCGATATATTTTAATTGTAATTTTTGAGATTGCGCGGCTTCTTCCATCATTGTGAATGATGCAGGTTCAGTTTCGAACAGCTTCGCGAACCTTGCTGGGAGGAAAGTGTTGAATGTAGTATCTAGTTCTGCTACAATCCTACCTCCGAATTTTGTCTGCACCCTCTTTATTTTGGTTACAGTATATAAAGCATTTGGAGTCAACTCAGCAAGCGGTTTTGTTGGCAGGAAGCTTTCCATGTGACCAATAGCGTTGAGTTTTTGTAAATCCATGATTTCTTTTTATATCTGTAAGCAGAAGTAAATGGAAAATTTTAATATAAAAATCAAAATTAAGCTGGGAGGGAAGTGGGTTAAAAAAAGGAGTTAAAGTAGAATATATACCTTATAGAAGATGGAGTAGTGATGCTAATGCTGTGGCAGCTGTGGATGTTGTTGCTTCAGTATATCTGTAACAGTTATGCTATCTCCGGGCTTGTGTTCTGCATTATATGCCATCAGCCCCACTCTTCTTTTTTCTCCCACTTCTTTTCACTCCCACTTTAAACAAAAAAACTGCGCACGCAACACACCATATACTATGTACCCCCACTCTATTATAATAATGCGCGCGCAATGTTGATGGGGCGAGAGAGGGAGTGCGCATGAACCCCACTCTGGTTGTCAAGAGAGTGGAAAGTGGGAGAAGAGCTAAGAAATGAGTAGTTGGTAGAGGGTGACCAAGTGGGAGGAAAGTGGGTAGAATGTTCAAAAAATGACTATGCAATGAGGTTTAAAAATTCCCACGAGTAACAGCGCCATCTTGCGACAACAGTTGGTAGCACCGATCTATGGTAAAGTAGAGTTACCACTGAAAAATAGGGAATTATGCAAAGGGGTTAAAAATTTAAAAATTCCCGCGAGAAACAGCGCCATCTTGCGACAACAGTCGGTAACATCGGTCTATGATAAAGTAGAGTTACCATTGAAAAATAGGGGCTTACCATGGAAAAAAGAAGTTTTAAAAAGTGCCGCCTTCTTCTAAAAAACAACATTAGTATATGGTAAAATAGTTACATACCATGAAAAATATAATCGGCATGCAAATTAGTGGGTGGAAAGTTGGAGGGAAGCTTAAAATGACGTGAGTGGGTGGTAGAGGGTGACCAAGTGGGAGGAATGTGGGTGGGATTCTCTATTTTAATTCTACTGCTGCGAGTGCCAGAGGTCTGATGCTGCTGATTCTGGAAGCTAGAACAGAATGATTTTCCTTGCCACGGGAATCGCCTGAGGTACATGTAGTCCCCACCATACACAACATCCCACCACTGAACTCCATCCCCACTTGACGCATGGACTACCAACGGGCCCGATGACTGTACGCGCTCATCTGCCGCGCAACATTCACTTTGGGGACGTCCATTAATTACGTGAGGAGTTTTTTTAAAAATCTGGACACCTCCCTCCCCGTTGGTGAGATTTAGCTCCACCCCCCCCCTCCCTCAGGTAAGATATTTTATTTTTCATTAAAATACGAGGGAAAAATGAAGGTATTTAAATTACATTACATTTTAATGATATTAATTAATATGATAATACAATTATATATTTTTTATTTATATCATTTGTACTCTTCAGAATATGGTAATACAATTTTATATTTTTTATATCATTTTATTATTTATATTATTTTACAGTTGTTTACAGTGCAGTAGTCGAACCTAACCTTAAGCATAGTTGCCAATGACCCTTACCAAGGGCAAGTACGCTTGCGCCGCGTTTACTCCCTCATTGGTAAAAATAAGCGCGCTTATATGAAATGCTTTAATATAAGAAAAATATCAATAAAAGAATAATAAAAATTTTAACAGTTGAATTGATTGTTTTTGTGTTACGTGATCAAAAACAATCAATTTAACAGTTAAAATTTTTTTTTAATCTTTTACTGATATTTTTTTACATTAAAGCCTTTCATATAAACGTGCTTATTTTTACCAATGAGACAGAAAACGCAACACAAGCGCAGTTGTGTTTGGTAAGGGTGATTGGCAACTCTGAACTACCATCTATTCCAGTGTTGGGTAGAAACTTAACTGTATCGAGTTTTTAGAAATAGTAGCTTATCCAACACTGACGTATTCCAACAGGGGTGAGTATAAAATATGTATTGCTGAAAATTACAAGTTGACGTGAGATTTTTATTGACCCCCCCTTCCCCTCAGTGATATTTGGTGAGACTTGGCCAGACCCCCCCTCCCCATTTTGACCTCACATAATTAATGGACGCCCCCTTTTGAGTCGTCCACTATGCACCACTTCGAACCACCCACAGTCCCGCGCGGTATCTCGCGAACCCTTTGTTCCTCGAAGTTCTAATTATGATTTTTGAATTTTTGAGACCGTATATGTTTATACATAGGGAAGACATGTGCAAATTAGGAGGGGTGGGTAGGCGACCAAAAGGGTTAAATTTTAAAAAATCATATGCAAATAAGGGGGGTGGTGGGTGACCAAGAGGGTGGAAAGTGGTTGGTAAGGGAGGTGAACAAACGGGTTAAAAATTTCAAAAATTCCCGCGAGCAACAGTGCCATCTCGCGACAACGGTCGGTAACACCAACCAAGCCAAACGGGTTAAAATTCAAAAATTCCCGCGAGCCATGTCGCTGTCGGTCGGTAACATCCACCAAGGGTAAAGTAGAATTACCATATGTCGGTAAGGTAGATACTTGCATTACATGTGTTTTAGAACTGGTACAGCCCTACTACTGATGCGAATATGTTAGTATAAATTTTTGTTCAGAAAACGGAAGTGCCGTGCTATTGGCCCTTCATTCACAACACAGCATGACATGACGGAATGCTTTTGTATTAATGCCCTTTAATTCTCAGCTCAGTATACGGTGTACACGTGCTTGGCAATCTTTCTGATCGTGAAGTGATTACTTTGTGTATATCAAATATAAGGATAAGCTTTTAAGTGCTAATATTTTGTGAAGTTTCAACGAAACGTTTTTACACTCGTTTATGAGTTTTCAAAACTTAATTTTGGTGGTAGCAAGTGAGTGCCTTTTGCTGTCAACGGCTTATTGCAGCACGTTTTTTGAGGGGGAGGCAGCAAATTGGCGACATCACTGGACATTTTAACCACATTTTTTCGACGTTAGAAAACTCACACTTCAAATGTAAGTTTACTTTTAAAAGTTTAAATTACAATATATAATTGTCCTTTAAATAATATATAGTTTTCATAATTTGGGTAATTTAACTGGTCAAAAAATAGAATTTCGGCGCCGCAAAAATCCATACAAATAAAAATTCAGTCATTACAATTTTGTGATTTGTAATTTCTGTCATTTAAAGATTCAAATAACATAAAATTCGATTGAATGAAAATTCTGTTAAATAAAAAGTCATGTAAATCAAATGACTATAAAATAAAAATTGTCTCAAACTAAAATTCGGTAGCTAAAACTTTTGTTTCTTAAAAATTCGTCTAAAAAATCTGTCAAATTTTAATTCGAAAATTGAAAAATTGTCTAGATAATTATTTCTGATAAAATTCTGTTAAAATAGAAACTACAATTAATGATTATTTGGATAATTTTGAAGCACTCTCTCATTATCAAGAAAAATTGCACTTATGTGAAATGATTTTTTATTATATAAAAAATTTTAAATCAATAGAATTACATTTTAACTATTAAATTTATTTTTTTGGTTAATTATAATGCTTCCTAATTAAAATATAGCTTCTTAATTTACATAAGCATATAATAATAATATTAATATAAATTTTATCGTATTTAGTAAATTCTTATTATATGTGTATATATTATATTACTTTTTATTATTTAAATAAATTGTGGCATGTCAGAAGAGGAAAAATACTAATATTTATTAAAATAATAATTTATTGTTTGCGGTAAAATACTGATGAATTATTATTTTGTTATTATTATAACAATTATTTATTTAAAAAATTAAGGAATAATTAATAATCTAATGAAAAAAATAAAGTAATGAAGGTTAATTACAGTACCAATCCTGAGAAAAAAAATATATATATGAAAATGTCTTTATATTGATTTAATAACATTTTTCTACAATAAATCATTTCATATAAGCGCGGTGATAGAACGACAGAAAGTTTTTGAAATAGGCAAGATTGCTTTTGACTGTAGTCTAGAGGCGAGTATGGCAGGTATTGAACCGAGCCTAGATATTTGTTCGTCTTAGGTCGGCTCATTGCTTGGCATTATCCCTACCTAACCGCGCCGCTCTCCCAATCAGACCTATCAGTCTATAACTGCTTCGAAAACTCATTTTGCTGTTTTCCACAGATTTGGTCTTTTTCCACTCAGACGCAATTTAAAGTCGCTTAGGTGAATTATTAATTTGAAAATTTTTATATAAAGAAAGTAATCATGTTATTTTAAAAAGGCGAATTTTTCAATTTTTTTAATTTAATTAATTTTAATATGGCTAAAGGTATTAGAATACTTCTAAGTCATGAATATTGTGTCAAAAAAAAATTTTTACTTATAAGATAGGGGTATTCCAAAAAAATATCAAAATGGCCGAAACTATATGTTTACAAAATTTTTTTTTTCGAAACATAAGTCAAGAGCAAAAATTTTATTTTGTTTTTATTCCTCATTTGTCCCTGAAAATTTAAAAAAAGTTTCATTTAATGTCATTTTCCGCAGCATTAATTTTTTTACTTTCAAAATTTGAAAAACTTGAAAAAAATCTAATGTTTTCGAAAGGAAAGCGTGACCGAAAAATTTGTTGATTCACGTAGAAATGACTAGATACATGCGAGACTTGAATTATTATGTTATGGAATAGAGCGAGCGTGACAGGGATAAGGCCGAACGTAGATATTCGGTTGCGTTCGATGTAGATCGTTTCTTCGCTCTACACTAGGCCCATTCAATTTTATACAGTTAATCAACAATTATTTTCCTTTTACTAAAAAAAATTGTTTTTGGAAATATTTTTATCAAAACTTTTGTAACCAGTTAGTAAAATTTTACTTATAATTTTTTAAGTTTTTTACGTTTAAAAGAAAAACTTTTTTTAGTTTAAATTTTTATACAATCTAAGAAAATGTTTTGCATACTTACTTAAACTATATTATAAAATTATTGACTTTTTAAAAATCTACAATTATTTTTGTTTTTCAAAGAAGACCAATACAAAAAAGCATTTGTAACAATCCTAGTATTAACTTCATTCCTTTAGATGTTATTAATTGCTTATTTAATTTATTATTAATTTTAGTTAGTTAATTTTTATTAATATTTCGAAAACAAAAATATACATTTTGCACATCATAAAAATTTTCTTCCAAGAATAATTGTCGTTATCTTTAAAGCTGAGCTTTGTAAACAAATACACTGTTCTATAAATTTGGTTTGTTGTTTAGAAAAAATGTGAAAATGTTAATAATTATTATCAGTATAAAAGAAGCAATTGATAATTAAATCGGATTATTTTTACAAAGTTTAAGAATTTGTTTTAATTACAATTTGTACAATTAAAAATTATAAAATTAAATAAAAAATACTAATCAATAAAAAATGAAACAGTAACACTATTTTGAGAATAATGAGTCTCCCAGCGCTTATATATTGTGACCGAGAGAAAAATGAGAATTTTTCGAGAAAAGCAATAAAAGGAATCAAAAGGCGGGGCTACTGCTAGCGAAAAAACGACCTACTCCGAACGCAGCCAAATGTCCACGCTCTAGCGTATCGCCGTCTCGCTCACCTCCACACACGAGCTACAGTCACTCTCGATAATAAACACATGTTGGCTGGTATCGAAATTATAATTTAATTATTAATTAATTAATTAATTAAATTATAATTTTATGAGCTTTTTTTAGATGACACATACAACAATAGCAAAACTAATAAGCTGTAAAAAATATTAATAAAATTTTTGGTTCAGCTTTCAGTTTGTAAAAAAGAAAAAATTTTACGATTTTTTCTTCTATTTTTAAAATTTTGGGAGTTAAAAAATTAATTTTGTGGGACATGAAATTCAATTGAACATTTATTTTTAAGCAGATATGTGACCTGGACAGTTGGAAGAGATCTTTGATTCGATAAAATTATTTTTCTTATTGATTGGTGATCAATCAAATCGACCAATAAAAAAAATCGATTTTTCTGGACATAAGGTCCCTTTTAACTGTCCAGGTCACATATAAAGATGAGAAAACATTCAGGGGGAAACTCGTTTAAATGCAAGTTTTTTCAAGATTTTGTTACAAAAAAATTGGTAACATTTATTAAAATTAAATAAAGCATACTTTAAAGTATACAATATAAGCTATATAATAATTTTTTTAATTATAAATATTACAAAATGTTGGCGTTACTGGCGTTTTAAGTTACATCTTTCGGTTTGCGACATGCAGCCCCTAGTAATAAATCTGAAAAAAAATTTAAAAACTAAATTTTTTTTCTAAAATAAGAAAATGAAAATTTGCATGCCGAAAAGAAAAAAAATTTTTTTTTGAAAATTTAGGACTATTTTGAAGAAATTGAAATTTTATATCTCTAAAAAATTTTTTTAGGTGAAAAAAATAAGAGATAATATTCCTTTCATTTTTATTTATGAAAAATATGTAATATTTTATATTTCATGTAATTTAAATAAAATAAAAATTATATAGGAACAATAAATATAATAACAATAAAAATAATAATAATAAATATCAATGTAATGTAATAAATAAAAATAATAATATAAAGTAATTATATAAATAAATTTAATAATCAATTTGTTTGATGTATATTTCACCTAAAGTTTTTTCGGCATACGATTCTGAGAATTATTCGTCAAGAATGATGGCAATTCCTAGTAAGCCGGTTTTTCGAATTTCACAAATATACTCTTACTGTCCTTTTATCCTAGTGCAGCTACACTTTTTGCAGATTTCATTTAGTCTCACAAGCTGACGGAACAGAGCTTTTTGTAATTTTTTACTAAAATTTTCAGCAGTTTTACAACCAGTGAATAGTGTAAAAATTTATTAAAATAATGGAAACACCTAGCTGCTCAAAAAAACACAGTTGGTAAGTAACAATTTTTTTTCTTTAATATAGAATAAATAACATTCAAACTTTAAGTTTTCCTGAAATTCCAAAAATTTTTACATTTTTGTATAATTCGAATTTTTTCCAAAAAATTGATAAATTTTACTTATTTTTTTTAAATTGTTATTTTTCTTAGGTTTCAAATAATTACTTTAACATGTTTCAATTTTTATCCATTAACATAGAATAATTCTCCTTTTCTTTTACAATTTAAATTATCCATAACTCTTAAATAGTTTTTAAAAAAGTTCCAATTTTTAGGGTTTCGTGGCCCATGGCCGAAAGCCTTATAGTTTCACTTTGGCGTCCGTCTGTCCGTAGTATATTTTGGGGCACCACAGCTCCCAAAATCAAATTTTAGGGCACAGATCCCAAATTCAAATTTTGGGGCCAAACAGATCCCAAATTAAACTTTTGGGGCACCACAGATCCCAAATTCGAATTTTGGGCAAACATAGCTTCCAAATTCTAATTTTGGGGCACCACAGATCCCAAATTCAAATTTTAGGGCACAGATCCCAAATTCAAATTTTGGGGCCCCACAGATCCCAAATTAAACTTTTGGGGCACCACAGATCCCAAATTCAAATTTTGGGGCCCCACAGATCCCAAATTAAACTTTTGGGGCACCACAGATCCCAAATTCGAATTTTGGGGCCCCACAGATCCTAAATTCGAATTTTGGGGGCACCAGAGATCCCAAATTCGAATTTTGTGGCATCATAGCTCCCAAATTCGAATTTTTGGGCCCCATAGATCCCAAATTCGAATTTTGGGCAAACATAGCTTCCAAATTCGAATTTTGGGGCACCACAGATCCCAAATTCAAATTTTGGGGCACCATAGCTTCCAAATTCGAATTTTGGGGCACCATAGCTCCCAAATTCAAATTTTCGGGCCCCACAGATCCCAAATCTCCATTTACTGAATGGACATTTTCCCGAATGGTCATTACATGAATGGACATTACATGTCCCATTAGTTAACATGGCCCTATAATTGACATGTCCCAGTAGTTGACCTGTCTCAGTAATTGACATGTCCCAATAGTTGACATGTCCATATAGTTGACATGTCCCTATAGTTGACATGTCCCAGTAGTTGACATGTCCCTATAGTTGATATGTCTCTATAGTTGACATGTCCAAGAGTTGACATGTCTTAATAGTGGACATTATCGAATGGACATTTTACCTAATGTTTTTGTTTGTGAATCAAAAAAGATAAATGATAGAAGAAAGACCTCCACTCCACAGCCACTCTTTCTTTTTTCTTTCATTTACCTTTTTTTTCAATTTTGATTTTTGCCAATTTTTGATTTTCTTTGATCGACATTTTTTAAAAAGTTTGCCATAAATTTTTTTTTTTATAATAAAAATTTTGCTAAATAAATAAAATTTAATAGTACATAAAATTTATAAAATAAATTTTATTATTTATTTTTAAATTATTTATTTTTTATTTATTCTTTTTTTAATTAAAATTTAAAGCGCCACGAAACCCTAGATGTAGGCGCAATTGCGCCTAGTTCTTTTCCTATTTTTTTCCGTTAACATATTAATTATCTTTGTCTTAATATATAATTATCGTTAATTTTAAACAGTTTTTTTTAAAAAAGGTAAAACTATATCCTCTAAACATTGATTAATTTTCACTTTCTATCAAAATCTTTATTTTCCAGAATTACTAAAAATTGTCAATTTTTATTTCATTTAAAATTTTTATCTTTTAAAATAATTAATTCTTATCATATTTCTAAATACGAACTGGATTAATATTCACTTTCTATCAAAATCTTTATTTTCCTGAATTTGTAAAAACTGTCCGATTATTTTTTCATTGTTAATTTTTTTCTATAAAATAATTAATTTTAATCATACTTTTAAATTAAATGATTCTTGAACATTGAATAATTTTTTGAAATAAATTAAATTCTTTATCGAAAATACCTATGGTATTTTTTTTATTATCTTTGCGAAAATCTTAATTTTCCTGAATTTAATTCATAAGAAATTTTTTTCCTGAAATATTGATAACTTTTACCCTTTTTTTTAAATTGTTATTCTTCCGAAGCTGCAAATAATTACTCGAAAAGTTACAATGTTTTTTGTAAACGTAGAATAATTTCTATCCATATTTTTTTTATCGTTGACTTTAAACTTTTTTTTTTGAAAAAAGTTAGAATTATTTCTCCTAAACATTGATTAATTTTCACTTTCTATCAAAATCTTTATTTTTCTGAATTTCTAAAAATTGGCAGATTTTTTTTCATTGTTTATTTTTTTTCTATAAAATAATTAATTTTCATCTTATTTTTTAATTAATTAATTCATAAAAATTAAACATTTTTTTAATTAACTTAAATAGTATACCCAAAATAAGGATTAATTTTCACTCTCTGCCAAAATCTTAATTTTCCTAAAATTTAAAAAATTTTCCGATTTTAATTCATTAGAAATTTTTTTCCTGAAATATTGATAACTTTTACTTTTTTTTAAATTGTTATACTTCCGAAGCTGCAAATAATTACTCGAAAAGTTCCAATTTTTTTTGTAAACGTAGAATAATTTCTTTCCATATTTATTTATTTATTTACATCACCAGTTCCTGCAGTCCTACCGGACCATATATGGGTAACTAAAAGTAGATACTAACAAAATATAGATTATACAAAAATAAAATATAATTAATATGTGAAGTAAATATGTAAAGTATATAGTACAAAAAAAATAAAACATGAAAAACCTGATACAATAAAATAATAGTTAAAACCTTACTGGCAACTGATTGCACGATACAAATGCCGTAGGTACTATAAAGAATCGATATAGGAATTAAGAGTGGATGTGAATACTTTTGCCGATGAAAAAAATAAGTCCAGGTCCGGATTCATTTGAGAAAATAATTTGTTGATATGATTACAAGAATAAAAAATAGGTGCAGTAGTGCCAAATGATTTCCTTGGGGTATCAAGATAAAAAGGTTCAAAATTACGTGTTGAAAAGTTAGGAATTCTTAAGTTAATCATATTTAAAATATCAGGAGCATAAATTTGAGAGTTAAGTACTTTGAAAATGTAAAGGGCTGAAGCAAAAATACGTCGGTTTGAAATTGAGCGGAAATTAAAACGTTTACATAAACAATCATAGTTAGATCCTTGAGGGGGATAATAACCATCTGA
Organism: Leptopilina boulardi; assembly: GCF_019393585.1. Lineage (NCBI taxonomy): Eukaryota > Metazoa > Arthropoda > Insecta > Hymenoptera > Figitidae > Leptopilina > Leptopilina boulardi. The sequence continues at coordinate 1,465,872 of NW_026137948.1, read as the reverse complement.
TTTAAAAGCCAAGAATTTCAGAAATCTTTTTTGAATTCTCTCCACGTCATCATTGTATTTTTGAAAAACAGGATTAGCAATAATATAAGAAAAAGATATACGCGAAAGTACTAGTGAATTGAAAAGTAATATTAAAGTAGATAGATTTTTAAAACCTTTTGATGATCTGATGAGAAAACCAAGAGCCTTAGATGCCGATGTCACTTCATTAGATATTTGTTCACTGAATAATAATCTGTTATCAAAAGTCACACCGAGATCACAAGTAGAAAACACCCTTTCCAAAAAAGTTTCATCTATTTTATAATTATAGAACAAAGGATCGTTACGTCTAGTATAAGAAAGAATATGGCATTTTTTAACGTTTAACGGAAGTAAATTATTTTTTGACCATAAAAGAATATTATTTAAGTCAGTTTGGAGGGAAATAGCGTCTGAAATAGAGTAAATAATTCGGAAGATTTTCACGTCATCCGCGAAAATAAGAATATAAGAGTCGGTGTTTAAAGCTACATCATTAATGTATAAATTAAATAATGGGGAACCAAGGGAAAAACACTGAGGAACACCAGAACTTGGAAAAAATACGTAAGAAGAGTGTTGTCCAATAGTGACACGGTGAGATCTATTATTGACCAGGTAGTTTAAAACCACCCTGTAGGCCAAAAACCATGTTCGTTCTAAAAACGTTTCATGTCCACCAAATAATGTTCTGGAACATTATTTGAACATCCATGTTCTTAAAATGTTCCAGAACATTATTTGGCGGACATGAAACGTTCTAAGAACGTCCTTAAAACGTTTTTAGAACGAACATGGTTTTTTGCCCACAGGGCAATTTAGTAATATTGTTCGGCAAATCTAAGTTTTCCATTTTCCTAGCTAATATTTGGTGGTCAATAGTATCAAAGACCATATCAATATCATATTTTTTTATGGGTAACTTTAAACAGTTTCTTTTTAAAAAAAGTTAAAATTATTTCTCCTGAACCTCGATCGTCTTTTTTTCAAAAATTTTTTTTAATAAACAATTTTTTAAATATAAAAATTTAAGGTGATATATAATAAAATCGTCTTTCTTACGTCAAGACGAATAGATTGGTATACATAAAGTATAGATTTGATTGAAATTTAAATAAATATGTGTCCTGACGCGGTGAAAGGGACCTTATGGTCCAATTGCAAATTGTACTTTAAATGTTCATAATAAAAAATGAATTGAACAAAATAATTTCTAATTTTTGGAAATCAAATTATTTGAGTTGCTCTTTCATTTCCAAAAACTAGAAATTATTTTGTTCAATTCATTTTTTATTATGAACATTCAAAAGTACAATTTGCTATTGTACCATAAGGTCCCTTTCACCGCGTCAGGACACATATATATAAAATAATTTTATTCCCTGCATTGAAACGAATTTTTAAGAATTAAAAAAAATTGAAAAATCGAAAATTCATATTTTAGCTAAAAAAACTTTGTGTTTTTTAAAATTCAAGTTAATACATAAAATAATTGTATTCTTTCACTGCAAAAATAAGTATCTTATTTTAAGATGTTTTAGTAGCATTTAGATGTTTAAAATGTCTTAATGTCTTAAAAACGCTACTAAAACATCTTAAAATAAGATACTTCTTTTTGCAGTGTTGCATTCAAACGAATCTTGCCCCCAAAACTTCGTGACCACCGTCGGGGGCGCATAAGGGCTGATCCATATGTCAAATCCATGAGGGCCAATGTAGAGGCCCCGCATTGTTCACCCACATGATCGTTTAGCCAAATTTTCTAAGTCCAAAAGTCAAATATTTTTTTATTACCAAAAAATCAATGTTTACAATGATTCAGAACAACGAAAAACGCATTTTTAATAAAAATATATTTTCACTTTTTTTGAAAATTAACCTGGGATGATTCATGATAATAATCATAAAGCACTTTTCTGAGTTAGGTATTTTACAAGTTCAAATGCCATCAAGAAGTTAACATTCGTTTTCACGTAGCGTGCGTAGCGTAGTTGGTAAAGCTTTAGGATCATAGATAGTCTGTAGGTTCGATTCCCCCCATGCGTTGGATATCTTTATTCCTTAGGTTTGCGTTTAATCATTAATTCCATGTATGAATAGTTGAAAAATGAAAATATTCGATCATAACATATTTTTTAATTAATTTATTTTTTACTACTTTTAATATAAATCCGACAGTTAATTAATTAGAACGTTAATTAATAAATTCAATTTAAGTAAGAATTTAATTTAAAAATGGAAGAATCAGTAAATAAATATGTTATTTATTCATAATTTAAGCTTATTTATTATTCATTAACTAATATTATTAATATTATTGATTAAAACACATTAAGGCAAACGTGAGGGCCCATGAGGTCGCCCTCATCGATGAACATGTCGTTTCCCTGAGGGGTCCCTATGGACCCCTATATGCGCCCGATCTATAAGGGCCCCCACATCACTTTTTCACACGGGTAGAAATTTTAATTTCTTATCAATATACTTATTTTCTTGAAATTCAAAAAATGTTACTGATATTTTTATAGTAATTATTTCTACTGGACTTTAAATAATTGTTATAAAAAGATAAAAAATTTACCCTAAACATAGAATAATTTTCATTTTCTGTGAGAATAATAATAGGGAGAAACTCTGTGAAAAAATTCTCTGCAATATAAAAATTCTGTTAATTAAAAATTCCTTAAAGAGGAAATTTTTTAAACATTAATTTCTCAAATGAAAATTTGTTCAAAATGATATATGAAAATTTTATGTAAGAAATTTTACAATTCTTTTTTTAACATTTCAATATTCTTCTATATCGATTATTTTTAAACTATAATAACAGAGGTTCGGAAGGGAGATCGACATAGTGAGCCAAAAAAAAATTATACTCCAGGGTCGATAGGGCCTAAGAAAAGAAGGAATTCTGTAAACGACCAGGGAAAAGTAACCAAAAAAATTTTGGTACAGACTGCAAAAACATATAACCCAAAATTTAACAAAGTGAGTTTTTAAATATTATATTTTTATATTGTCTGAAATATTTCCACAGTACCCATTTCCTCATTTTCAGTGCCGTTTACCCAGCAAACACGTTATGTATATCCTACATAACGAATAGGTCACATTGTTATGTCAGTCTGTGAGATTATTTTTATGTAACCATTATATAATGAGAATGTAACGCTGGGATATAATTCTGTTATTCTGGGGTGATATAATTGTTACGTAATTTTAAAATGTCTATGTTATATAACAATATGATATATTTATTACATCACAATGTGGTAACTTTTGGTATGTCACATTGTTCTTTAATTGTTATGTAATTATTATGAAACTGTGTGACATAACACATGAATATTTATGTTAAATTTAAACAACATTTTGTTCTTATTATAAACTATTAACATAGTTTCATAATAGTTACCTAACAATTAAAGAAGAATGTGACATACAAAAAGTTACCACATTGTGATGTAATAAAGATATCATATTGTTATATAACATATACGTATACAAATTATGTAACAATTATATCACCATACCCTATTGAAAAAAAACACGTATAATTGTACGTATAATAATACGTATAATTATACGTATTATTATACGTATAATTATACGTATAATTATACGCATAATTATACGCATAATTATACGTATTATTATACGTATAATTATATGTATTATTATACGTACAATTATACGTATAATAAGACATACGAATTTGAAACAAGAATTATACGTATAATTATACGTATAATAATACGTATAATTAATTATACGTATAATAATACGTATAATAATACGTATAATTATACGTATTATTATACGTATAATTATAATTCTATTAAAAATAGAATAATAGAATAGAAAAGATTAATTAGTAGCAAAATTGCGCTGAAAATTTTTAGAAATTTTAAAATGCAAATTAAATTTCACGAAAAAAAATATCGTCGAATGTCAATTCAAGCAGTCACCCATCCAAGTACTAACCGCGTCCAACGTTGCTTAACTTCTGTGATCTGATGAGAACTTGTTCCTTCGCCTTGGTGTTTCCGCTGTCTTGTCTTGATTAATAACTTTGTCGTATAAGTATCACTAAAAGTGAGGTTAGGTGCGATACAATACTTATACGACAAAGTTATTAATCAAGACAAGACAGCGGAAACACCAAGGCGAGGGAACAAGTTCTCATCAGATCACGGAAGTTAAGCAACGTTGGACGCGGTTAGTACTTGGATGGGTGACTGCTTGAATTGACATTCGACGATATTTTTTTTCGTGAAATTTAATTTGCATTTTAAAATTTCTAAAAATTTTCAGCGCAATTTTGCTACTAATTAATCTATTCTATTCTATTATTCTAGTTTTAATAGAATTATAATTATACGTGTAATAATACGTATAATTATACGTATTATTATACGTATTATTATACGTATAATTAATTATACGTATTATTATACGTATAATTAATTATACGTATTATTATACGTATAATTATACGTATAATTCTTGTTTCAAATTCGTATGTCTTATTATACGTATAATTGTACGTATAATAATACATATAATTATACGTATAATAATACGTATAATTGTACGTATAATTATGCGTATAATTATACGTATAATAATACGTATAATTATACGTATTATTATACGTACAATTATACGTGTTTTTTTCAATAGGGTAGAATAACAGAATTATATCACAGCATTTCATTCTCATTATATAATGGTTAGAGTAAAACAATGTTACAGAGTGACATAACAATGTGACCTATTTGTTATGTAGCTGATACATAACGTGTTTGCTGGATACACGTTACCATGACAACTCCTGCAGGCAGGCAGGCAGCCAAAAAGTTATGCCATGAATTTTTGTAACTTGCATAAAATTGAATTTCAGTGGGCACATAATTATGTACAAAGGGATCTTTCTATAGTTTAATTTATATTTTATATAATATAATAATTACATAATTTATAATTTAATTGAGGAATTGAAATTACAAACAATTTTTATTTAATTTTTTTATTTTTAATAATTTAAATTATATATATATGCAATATTATTATAGATTCCAGTGAAATTTCAAAAATAAAAAAAAACAGTGTTTCATAATTGTTATATCACAACGCGCTTAGCACAAAATTACGTAATTGTTATATAATTTCAAAGCAGTAAAAAAACACTGTTACATAATTGTTATATCACCGAGTATCACAAATTTATTGGCACAATATTACATAACTGCTATATCATAGTGCTTGTAACAGTAATATCACTGTGACCCTTATGTTACGACATTTTCAATCACATGTTTATCACCTGTCATATCACATTTGATTTTCAGTTATATAATTGCTACATAACTATTATATAACAGTGTTTGCTGGGTAACTGTATGCTATTTATCAAATTTCGTTGTTTAAGAATTTTTATTGTAAGTGTTATGTATAACACTTTAATTACATATATTATTATTACTCATATTATAATAATTATAATAAGAAAATTTTTTTTTTAACAATTTACATATCAAAATTTAAATTAAATTAGGTTCCCAGGGTTCTTTTTAAAGACGGCACTGAAACATGCTCAAATTTAGTGTCGCCATTCCTTATGGCAAAAGATGGAACTTATTGTATGCCTTCAGTCTATAGCAAGGTTTCGTCAATTTGGCGGATTGACTGTATTTCAATCAAAACAATTTTCGGTAGTTTTAAGTATAAAAAAGATGTTGAATCTGATATGGAAAAAATATTTCAATTTTTATTAAAATTACTTATTTAAGGGGTTAGACCACTGTAAAATTTTTACAAAATCGAAAAACTTTTTTACTAAGAAGGTGGTTTAGGATGTTAGAAATGAGAAACAATAATCATTATAGAGGTAAAATGTTTTTAAAAGTTAAAATTTTACTTTCACGCGGTGCCGAATATACGGTTTTGTTTATCATAAAGATCATACGTATACGCGTTTTTCTCAAAATCAATTTTTTCAATCTGTCCGATAACTGTTCTACAGTTACCGGTCTTTGACCAAATTAGATAAAATTAGTATACAGCTTTTTTGTAGATCGACTGTCAGCGCCGCCATTTTTATTTTTTTACCTTTTAAAAATAACTTTTTAGTAATTTAATATGTACACTGAAAAAAATGTTTCCGACAAATTCAACTACCATTGGGTAGTTGACTAGAAAGTAATTAAAATAACTACTTTTTTAATTAATCTAATCATGTTTATGTAGTTAATGTAACTATTTTTAAGAAGTTAATAAGTAATAGTTGAGTTTACGAAAATATGCAGTTAAAGTACAACTACTGGTCGGTAGTAAAATTAACTTTCTTAACGTAATAATAACATCTGTAATTGTAGTCAACTCAAAATTTCAAGATAAGTAAATCCAACTACTATTCACCAGTTATATGAAAAGTAGTAAAAGGAATTATTTTCTTTAATTAATATAACTGCTTTTTGAGTAGTAAATTTTTTTTTAATTTCTATGATGTTATAGACTTCATTAAAATTCTTGTTGTAGAATTAACAAGTCGTCTGTAATTAAAACTACTACTGTAAGTAGTAGATTTTTTACTATTTTAATTAATTCGATAAACTTGAAGAACATTTTTGATGTAGAATTTACAAATCGTTTTCAATTAAAACTACTACTTTAAGTAGTAGATTTTACTACTTAAAGTGGTTCAATAGGCTTTAAGAACATTTATGTTGTAGAATTTAAAAATCCTTTGAAATTGAAACTATCACTTTAAATGAAATAATGTGAAACAACTTATAATATAATTAAAAGATGAAAAATTTAGAAGTCAAAACTTAAAAAGGATAGTTATATCAACTAATAAATGTAGTAAAAATGACTACTTTAAATAGTTAAATTACCCAATTGGACAAGCAGAAAGTAGTCTTCGAGTAGTTTGCAGACTGTCGTAGCGAGCGTGCATGGTTAGTTTGTTAAGGTATCGTATTGCGAGCGTTAGGGTCGAGGGTTCAATTCCCGTCGGTTAGAAATTTTCTCTGTTAGGTACATAAGCGTTAGGGCATAAAATAAGCGTCAGTATAGGAGAGAGGATGAAAAAGCCAATTCTACTGATAATAAATAATTATAAATAATAAATAATTTTATTTTCCTATTTTAAGTAGTAAAGTTTACTACTTAAAGTAGTAGTTTCCATTGCAAAATATTTATTAATTGTATACCAAAAAAATGTTCTTAAAGCCTATTGAACCACTTTCAGTAGTAAAGTTTACTACTTAAAGTATTAGATTCAATTGCAAAATATTTATTAATTGTACCAAAAAAAATGTTCTTAAAGCCTATTGAACTACTTTATGTAGTAAAATCTACTACTTACATCTTGAGTTGTTTTAACATTTTTAAATTAATTAATACAATCACAAAATGTCATTCTACCAATTACATTTTTAATTGGTTTAAATTAATTAATACAATCACAAAATGTCATTCTACCAATTACATTTTTAATTGGTTTAATTATTTTTATATAGTCAATAGAACCTTTTAAATTCAATTGAGGACCTATTGTACTACCTAGAGTAGTTAAAAAGTAGTAAAACCTACTAGTTTTTTTTCAGTGTACTGAACAATAATATAATTGATTTTTCAATTTATTTCATTCTCTTGTTGAAAAAAATCTTAAAAATGGGTATATGATTTTCGGTCTTTACAGTAGTCTAACCCCTTAATTAAGAAAATATCTTTAGATAACATATTATGTCACAGTTCTGTTCACCCATTTATAAAATTTCCAACTATTAAAAATTTTAAATGTTTACGGATCTGTTCTGATTAATATGGATTCTCAACCAACTCACTGAATAATAGTGAGGTAAGGAAGGGATCCACTACCTTTTACAATATAATTTGTCCGAAGGGCAACGTGTGTTAAAGTACCAAAGTCTTTTAGAGTTTTAGAAAATATCAATCTTTGATTGATATTGAATAATTTTCTAATATTCAAAATTCATCTTTAACACATATGTTAACGTATTGAAATACGTTATTTCATTAAAAATACTCTTTATTTATTCCTAACTTTTTAATTTAATTTCTCCTAAGCTTTTTTTCTCTTTTATTTATTTTTAATTTTCGATAAAATTTTAAACGTTATGAGTTAGAAAATCAGATGATTTAACAGGGCAACATTTTCTAACAAAAAAATGATCAATAATTTTTGGAGAATAAAACTACATATACGTATTATTTATAACTAACTCTAGTAAACACTTTATTAGGGGCTTCAGACGTGAGTTCTCGTCAAACCCCTATAATAAAAAAATTATTAAAATACTGAATGTGAAATTTTTTAATTATTAATAACTTTTTTACGAACTGTAATCTTAAGAACTTACTTCATTTCATTTTTTTAATAGTTATCTTAAAAACTTAGTTTCTCTAGATTTTCTTCGAATAGGGAAAACTGACGAGGCCATGACTAAAGCTTTATTCTAAATAGTGCATAGTGGGGCAACTTTTACACTGGTATTATGATATTTCAAAGAATAAAATGTCAACATTTTTGTTGCTCTCTAAATCTGTTACATGTCGTTTATGTTAAATTACAATTTTAATACTTGTCATTTATGTCAAATATCATTTTTGTAACATGTCATAATGGTCAAAGGACATGTGTGTCATGTGCAATTCGGTTAATTGACATTTCTCTCACATGTCAATTAGGCAATATTCATGCGCCTCAAAAAAAATATATTAAAAATAATTTATAATTAGTAAAGAATAGATTATAAATATAAATAAATAATAGAAACATTTTATTTGCAACAATTACATAGTAGAATAAACAGTACAAAGTACGAAGATATTGTAAGTAAGTACAATGTTATACAAAAATGAAATTAAAGCCTTTTTTTTGTGTTTTTATAGAAAATTTAGTTTTAAAATTAGAAAAAGTATTATAGTAATTTTTGACTAAAAAAACAAATGCTTTCAGGCAAGAAACGAGATACGTAGTTATTATAGTTATTTTTTTGTTTTATTTTGTAATACCCAGTTTTCTGGGTATTCTAAAAATGCTTAAATTTGGAGGTTATGTTTATGTGACATCAATATTATTTCATACATTGATAACGAAATTTACTTAATGCAATAATTTCTATTATTTTAATAAAATATTCACAAGTCACTTGTTTTTCAGTAACATTGCAATATCACAAACTAAAATACTTGACATTAATTGTGGTTTTGACTAATTTTTGAGGTTAGGTTAATTTAAACCTCTAATATCTCAAGATATCTTAGGGACGTTAATGAGATATCAAATTCTGACTCTTAAGATATCCCTTAGATGTCTATAAATATCTTAGAAATATCCATAGATATCCCCTGAACATCCTCAAGATATCAAAAGTTCCCTCCCTTAAGATATTTCGTGTAATATCCATAGGATATCCCTTGGATATCCCAGATATTTCGGGATCTGAACGGGACGTTATTTGGATATCTAAACAATATCATGTGCTTTACGGGTGGATATTCTGAAATATACGTTGCTGTTAGGGTACATATCAAACATTTTTCATGGAATTTTTATCAAATTATATCTCCAATGTAACTAATTTCGATTTATTTTAATAAAATGTGACTTCTTCAACTTTTAAAAACACTTTTCAAATAAATATGACATCTTTTATATACTACTTTTATAAACTGTAAACATTTTTGGAAATTTGAATTATTTAAGAAAAATTACTAGAATACTTCTCAAAATTAATTATTTTTAATAATTTTAATCAAGTTCTTTAAAAATACCATGATTTGAAAAAAATTAAATTAAAAATTTTTTCAAATTCAATTATTGTACAAAATTTTTTAAAAATATTTATTAATTGAAATTTACAATAATTTCAATTATTTTCAACTTAAATTCTTTATTGAATTAATTATTTCTAAATAATAACCTGGTTTTTCAAAAATGAAATTATTTAAAACATTTCTTAATTGAAATGTTTCTAAAACTCCAATACTATTTAAAATATTTGTGAAAATTCAGAATTCGAATAATTTTTACAAATTGTACTTAAATTTTCTGAAATAAACTAACTGAAACATTTTTGCAAATATTTGTCCTATTGAATTTATTATTAATTAAATTTATTAAAAATAAAAAATCAACTATCTTTTGGTGTAAATTGACTGAAACGATTAATTTGATAGATAATGTAATTATGTATATACTTTGAAAAATTTGATGCTTACCTAAAAATTTGTATGTAGAAAATTCTTTGACTACATTTCGATCAAAGTCATTGTGAACTGATTTTAAAAAATTTTAGAAATGATTTTTTAAGATAGTTAGAATGCTGTTAGGAATATCTATCTGAATTGTATATTTTTCTACTCAGTTCAGAAATCAATATAAATTATTTACTTAAAAAATCAAGCCTTAAAGTTAATCAATCTTGATTCTAATTTTCTTGTTCATTAAATAATTATTTATAATAATTCTAGGTTGTTTATGCTGACGTACAAATATGCAAAGATGCGTTTAAAGATGCGCAATTCGCAACAACCATCAGCGCTAGAGTGCGCAAAATTGCTTTAGGTTACTGGCCTGCCCTGGCGGATCTCGAAATCGGAATGTACGCTGAATTCGTTGTACATTCGTTACACATTGGTTGAACATTTAGTTGGAGTGAAAATTGTGTAGAAACTGAGTGGAAACTGTGGAAATGTGTAATTGAAAAGAATAATAAAAGTATTTAGTGATAGATTTGTGCTGTATTTGTAAAAAATTAACGTGATATTATTAAATAATAAAGTTTAAAGTGTAAAATGTTCGCGTAAGTGAGTTTGACAGACTAGGGAATTTTTTTAACAATTAAATTTTTGAAAATTGTTTAATGAGATAAATTAAAATTGTATAATCGATGCAAATTGTTGTTTTTAAAATGCTTTTAAATAAATCTTTTCTTTTAATTACATTTATATTAAAAATAAATAATAATAAAATAAAGAAAGATAAAAAAAGTTTTTTTTATTAAAATTATGATTAAATTAATTTAATTCAATTTAATTTAATCTCATTAAACAATCTTTCAAAATTCAATTGTTAAAAAAAATGACAACATGGAAACTATATAACTTATTAATTAATTAATTTTTCTATTTACAATTGAAAAAGAGAATTTTTAAAAAGGAGAAAGTATGAATGCTGCCACCTACCGTGCAAAGTCGGCGGCTCAACTTCTTTATCGACTATCAATTTGGATGTCACTAGAAAATTCCTTAGCCTGTCAAACTCACTTACGCGAACATTTTACACTTTAAACTTTATTTATTTAATAATAACACGTTAATTTATCACAAATACAGCACAAATCTATCACTATAAATACTTTTATTATTCAATTCAATTACACTTTTCCACAGTTTCCACTCAGTTTCTACACAATTTTCACTTCAACTAAATGTTTAACCAATATGTAACGAATGTACAACGAATTCAGCGTACATTCCGATTTCGAGATGCGCCAGGGTGATAATAAAATAAATTATGTTGGCAGTAGGAGACCTGCAGGAGGTAGTAAAAAAAACTTCATAAAAATCAAATATAATGATTATGACAACATCAAACGTAAGTATTATTCATAACAGTAACGGAAATTTCAAAATATCCTACAGACATTCTAGAATCATACGGGAATTATGATATAATTTGAATGTCCTTAAGACATCCATTGATATCCCTGAGACAACTTAGGTATATCCTAATTTCCGTGCACCGAATGATACTCCTTGAATGTCCATTAGATATCCTAAATATCCGAATACTATGAGGGTATACATTTTGATCTAAACTGAGCTATATTTATTCTTAAATAAGATCGGGAGCATAAATATTCTTTAACTGACAAGTAACCGAATCACATGTTATTAAACAATAAAAATTTGAGATCCTGAGTTAAAACATGATATGCCTTGTTTTTGACTAATTTGACTGTACTAATTAATCAATCACAATGTATAGGATAATTTTTAATTGATTCATTTTAAAATTCGCTCTAAAATAGGTATGTTAAACTACAATTCTGTTTTAAGTCAGTTTGAACATCTGACATCAGATTCAAAGTCAGCGACCCTGAAAACTCTCAGATACCAAGTTTCATAAAATATTAATAATTTTAAAATGATATCTTGCCACTTTTCATTTACGTCTTACGCGAAGCGCAATATCGTTACTATATATTACAATATCCGCAAATATTGTCATGTGTTGTAATTATTTCTTCTAAATCTAAAGAAATTCATGAATTTTTTTAAAAAAGAGACCCGTTTTTCTTTTTTACTACTTAAAATGAACCTTAAGATGGAATGTGCAATATCAAAAAGTAAGGATTTTTTATGTTTTTAAAATAAGTTAAAGTTGAATTCATTAATTTTACGTAATTTTGCAAATTTGAAATAATTTTCACTGTCTACACGGAAAAAAGAAATGAACTATTTTAGCACCAAACTACTTTATCCTTTAATAGTATGTAACTTTGTTTACCTATTAAAGTATGAAATAATGCTTTTATAGTTTAAAATAAGTCCATACTAAATAAGTACAATAGTTATACTCTTATAGTAATAATTACGTACTTTAAAAGCATAAAATTAATGCCCGCGAAGTACGACATATAGTCTACCTAAAATAGCAAGAACTTCATCCTTTTTGGTGAATAAATTCTTGCCACCTGCGTTTTAGCCGCGCCTCCTCCCTTTCCAACCATCGATATATCGATATCGGCCAAAAGACGGGTTGCAAGAATTTATCCACCAAAAAGGATGAAGCTCTTTCTATTTTAGGGCATCAATTTTATGTTTTCAAAGTTCGTCACTATTACTATAAGAGTATAACTATTATACTTACTTAGTATGGACTGTTTTCAAACTATAAAAGCATTATTTCATACTTTAATAGGTAAACAAAGTTACATAATATTAAAGGATAAAGTAATTTGGTGCTAAAATAGTTCATTTCTTTTTTCCGTGTAGTTTCAGAAATATTTGCAATTCAATTAACATTGTATCTTATAGAGTTAACCTCTCCAAATAAAGGCATTTAAAGTCGAACGTTCAGATTGACTAAGACGCGTCAGCGAAAATCAGGGGTGTACTTCCAAAGTAGGGGTACCTCCGATCCTAATGAAACTTGATATACTAACGTATTTTGGTGCGCTGATTACGAAGATGATAGTGAAAATTGGCGCAAATTTGATTATCATGATAAAAACCATAAAATCATGGTTTTTTACGATTATCTCGTAAAAAACAAAAAAATTCGAAAAAAGTTTTAGACAAAAGTTGTAGATCTCAAAAAAACACACATTTTATGAGCATTTTTTACCAAAAGTCATTATTTTTCGAGAAAAATCCAAAAAACGAAAAACACCATGATAATGAAAACATATACAGCAGTCATGGTTAGACATATTATTTGACTCGTATATAGTATCATATTCACCATTACTCAGGATCCAACGAATTCCGCAAAATACTTTCGGACATATCCACCCCCTCTCGACAAGGTTTTTTTAAAAAGAAAAGCGAGCAGTACCTTACGCGTACGAAGGCCGTGTTTACTATTTTGCGTTTACCGCTGCTGTAGACTCCACCCCACAATTTCCTCAAATTACTTTCGGACACATCCATCCCCTCTCGCCAAGATTTCTTAAAAAGAGAAGCGAGCAGTACCTTACGCGACCGAAGGCCGTGTTTACTATTTCACAGTTACCGCTGCTGTAGACTCCACCCCACAATTTCCGCAAATTACTTTCGGACCATTTTTCTCGAAAAATATTTACTTTTGGTAAAAAATGCATAAAACATAAAATGTGTGTTTTTTTGAGGTCTATAACTTTTGTCTAAAACTTTTTTCGAAATTTTGCGTTTTTTACGGGATAATCGCAAAAAACCATGATTTTATGGTGTTTTTTATGATAATCAAATTTGCGCCAATTTTCACTATCATTTTCGTAATCAGCGCACCAAAAAATGTTAGTATACCAAGTTTCATTAAGATCGGAGGTACCCCTACTTCGGAAGTACACCCCTATTTTGCGTTTACCGCTGCTGTAGACTCCACCCTACAATTTCCGCAAATATATATCCAAAATCAGCCCCACTACCTTACTACTGCTACATCGTTCCTACGTCTCACGGATACAACAAGTATACTAGTGGTAGTGGTGGTGAAGATGGTTTCCGTAGTCCGTGCTGGAACGCGATTGATATAGTCATGTTTAAAGCTTTATCCCAAAAAAAGTAATTAGAAAAATATTATTTTTGACATTTCTACATGAAAGAGCAACTTGAATACTATCTATTCGCATATAAAACTGGAAATTAATTTTTGTCGCGATAGGTCCCTTTTCTCATGGAACGTCACATATATAAATTTAGTTATTTTTAACACTTTCAGTAAATATATATCCATAGAAATATTATTTTTTGATAAAGTGAACCTCTAAAATAATATAAGAATTCGTTACATTTTGTTTTTATTAGACGTCAATAATATTAACCCTTGCGTGTATCAGCTGGGTACATCAGACCCAGACAATTTTCTTTTTCATCCACTTCTATTGAAGAATTTTTTTTTAAAAATCATTATCAAATCGAATAGGCTAACGTACCTTTTAAAAAAGAGAATTTTTTAACACTTAGTAAAACATTATTTTATATCTCTTTAGTACGTATAGATGCCTGAGCTGCGTCCCTCGGATCCGGTGTCCGCTTTTTAAAATTCAAAATGGCGGATCCGATATGGTGGACAGATTTTTAAAACTTAAACATATTTGCTTGAAAATTGTTACTCCGGGGTTTTTGGAGATGCTGATTACAAATCTGATGTTACTTTTCAAAATTCAAATATGGCGGGTAATTTTTTAAGAAATCGTTCAGATTCACTTGAAAATCGTAACTTAGGGGGTTTTTGGAGATGCTGATTACCAATGAGATGTTACTTTTTCAAAATACAAAATGGCGGAACCAATATGGAAGATATATTCTTTTAAATTTGACGGATTTCCTTGAAACTCGTTATTCAGGAGTTTTCAATGTCGCTCATTACTCAAATAAACTTAATTATTTCTTTGTACAGTACACTTAAGTTTGCCCTATAGAGAAAGGTGTCACGACACGACTTTTTGTTGTGGGCTATTTATGTACCCTAAAGTGGCAAAAGATTAAATATTTTTGGCAATTATATTTGTAAAATATTACAATTTTAATTTAGAATAAAAATATTGAATATTCTGATATTAAATTTTTTTAATGAAATTTAAGCAGCTAGGTCCGTTGGACCCAGCTCAGGCACTAACGTTCAAACATGATCTCAGGCACGTGAGGGTTAATAAAATAAAAAAATTTATATTCACATCTCATTCTTGCAATTCTTCCATCGCCAACGGATAACTCTGACCAAATTAGCATTGTAATAATAAAATTTCCGCCTCATGGTAATATTACAGAAATATGACTGTCATATTACAGTAATATTACAGAAATATGACTGTCATATTAGATATTACAGACATATTTTTAAGTGGTTTTTAAAACTTTTTGTCCTATTACAGTAATATTAACAGATAATATTTCCATGAGATGGACATTTTAATTACTGTAATACCATTTACTACATAAAGAGAGACTCGAACTTCTACTAGCATAGCTCTCAACCGCAATTCTGCCGTGCAAATCGAAATAAGCGTATCTGCATTGAAAGGGACTCACCTAGTGAATTATCCCCCGACGCAGATAGGCTTATTTCGATTTGTACAGCAGAATGGGAAAAAGAGTCTATACGCGCTCGACCAGGGAAGGCTATGAAAATTTTTTTTAGAAAAATGCCTCTCAACAAATACATTAAACAGATACTTATTAAATATTATTTTATAAAGTCATCAAACAGTTATTCAAATGTTTATTAACACAAACAGTATATAATATCGTATACTTTAATGAATATTAATTATATCAATTCATAATTTTGTCAATTACATTTTAAAAATAAATTTAATACTCAATTTTATCTTGATTTTATCTTTCTAAGTCAAAAAAGTGATAAATCATAAGATATTGATATAAGGCTAGCCTTATACTACCTTTAACTACTAGCTATTAGTTGCTTTAGCGTTGTCAAGAAAAAATCGAAAGTTATCTCAAAAATATTATTTTTAGGGTTCCGTACTCGGTTCGGAACCCTATTAATATCGGTTTTTTTGAAATCGTGTACCCCCCCCCCCTTAGCGGCCACACGAATTTATCTAGAGGGCTGAAATTTGGTACACATATGTATTTTCGCGTGTAGATTACAGGAAAAATATAGCGAACCTGATAGGAATTGATTATCATAGCGTTGTCAAGGAAAAACCATGAATTTTTACGGAAAATGCCTAAAAATGACTATGTACCCCCACTGTAAAAAATTTTGGGAATTATCACCAACTTTTTTTGGTGAATATTTCATATTTTTGGGGAAAATGTTTTCCCCAAAAAAATAAGTGATTGTTTTCCTAAATTTTGGTGAAAATTTCCTAAAATTCTAATGTATATATTTTCCCTAAAAAGAGTTGGTGAAGATTTCTCAAAATTCCAATGAATATATTTTTCCCCAAAAACAAGTGGTGAATATTCCTCAATTTTTTTGAAATCCTTCTTCAAAAAAGTTAAACTTTAAACTTACTTAAGTTACAAAAAGTTATTTGTAACTTGTAATATAATTTATTCATTTCATAGATAAGTTAATTATAACTTAACTAAATAAGTATTTTTAAGTAGACAAAAATTTATATTTCTAAAGAATTAAATTAAAATTTAATCAATATTTGTTTAACAGATCTTATTTTATTTATTATATAACATAAGTCACAACTATTTTCAACGTTTGTTTCCTTTTTTTAAAGTTACAAAGCATGTTTACATAGTTTCATCATATATATTGAAATTATCATTTTATTTTCATGAGCCTCCGTGGCGTAGTTAGTAGAGCGTTAGACTTCTAAATCTCTCCTAATGACGCTTACGTTCGAAACCTCATGATAATATTTGATAATTTTCAAGAAAACAAATTTTCATCAATAGGTACCAATAAATAATGTAAGTAAGATATAAATGCTACATGAATCAAATTTTTAAATTTTTATTTCAATTTTTTAAACTATTGATATTAATCTTTGGGAAAATTCACTAATATTTGTGGAATATTCCCTAAAATTTTAGGGAAAAGTTTCCCCAGAAAATTTTAGGGTATTTTCCACAAAATGCCCTGCAAATTTGCGTCACTAGAATTTTGGGGAATTTTAACCAAAAAATTTTTTACAGTGCCCCTCTAGCAGCCACATCTTTTGACATAAACAGCTCAAATTTGGCACACTTACGTATTTTAACGTGAAAATTACAGGAAAAATATAGCGAACTTGATTTGGATCAATTTACATAGCGTTGTCAAGGAAAAATCAAAAATTTCGAAAAAAACTGATTTTTTCTCCCTAGCGCAAACAATATCCAACCCAGACAGTTCATATTTAGTATACAAATGTATTTTTACAGGAAAAATACAGGGAAAAAAAAGCGATATCGATTAGAGTTGATGATTAACTTTTTATCAAGTTTTTCAAGAAAAAATGACAATTTTAGGAAAAAAATGTATTTTTCTACCAAAAACGAACAAAATTTTATTTAAAGGAATTTAAATTTATTTATTTTAACGTATTTGTACGTGTAGATTACAAAAAAAATATAGCGAGCATGATTGGAGTTGATTATCATAGCGTTGTCAAGGAAAAACCATGAATTTTTACGAAAAATACCTAAAAATGACTATGTACCCCCCCCCTAGCAGCCACATCTTTTGACATAAAGAGCTCAAATTTGGTACACTTACGTATTTTTACGTGAGAATTACAGGAAAAATATAGCGAACTTGATTCAAATCAATTTACCTAGCGTTGTCAAGGAAAAATAAAAAATTTCGAAGAAAATGATTTTTTCTCCCTAGCGCAAACAATATCCAACCCAGACAGTTCATATATAGTATATAAATGTATTTTTACGGGAAAAATACAGGGAAAAAAAAGCGATATCGATTAGAGTTGATGATTAACTTTTTATCAAGTTTTTCAAGAAAAAATGACAATTTTAGGAAAAAAATGTATTTTTCTACCAAAAACGAACAAAATTTTATTTAAAGGAATTTAAATTTATTTATTTTAACGTATTTGTACGTGTAGATTACAAAAAAAATATAGCGAGCATGATTGGAGTTGATTATCATAGCGTTGTCAAGGAAAAACCATGAATTTTTACGAAAAATACCTAAAAATGACTATGTACCCCCCCCTAGCAGCCACATCTTTTGACATAAAGAGCTCAAATTTGGTACACTTACGTATTTTTACGTGAGAATTACAGGAAAAATATAGCGAACTTGATTCAAATCAATTTACCTAGCGTTGTCAAGGAAAAATAAAAAATTTCGAAGAAAATGATTTTTTCTCCCTAGCGCAAACAATATCCAACCCAGACAGTTCATATATAGTATATAAATGTATTTTTACGGGAAAAATATAGGGAAAAAAAAGCGATATCGATTAGAGTTGATGATTAACTTTTTATCAAGTTTTTCAAGAAAAAATGACAATTTTAGGAAAAAAATGTATTTTTCTACCAAAAACGAACAAAATTTTATTTAAAGGAATTTAAATTTATTTATTTTAACGTATTTGTACGTGTAGATTACAAAAAAAATATAGCGAGCATGATTGGAGTTGATTATCATAGCGTTGTCAAGGAAAAACCATGAATTTTTACGAAAAATACCTAAAAATGACTATGTACCCCCCCCCTAGCAGCCACATCTTTTGACATAAAGAGCTCAAATTTGGTACACTTACGTATTTTTACGTGAGAATTACAGGAAAAATATAGCGAACTTGATTCAAATCAATTTACCTAGCGTTGTCAAGGAAAAATAAAAAATTTCGAAGAAAATGATTTTTTCTCCCTAGCGCAAACAATATCCATCCCAGACAGTTCATATATAGTATATAAATGTATTTTTACGGGAAAAATATAGGGAAAAAAAAGCGATCTCGATTAGAGTTGATGATTAACTTTTTATCAAGTTTTTCAAGAAAAAATGACAATTTTAGGGAAAAAAATGTATTTTTCTACCAAAAACGAACAAAATTTTATTTAAAGGAATTTAAATTTATTTATTTTAACGTATTTGTACGTGTAGATTACAAAAAAAATATAGCGAGCATGATTGGAGTTGATTATCATAGCTTTGTCAAGGAAAAACCATGAATTTTTACGATAAATACCTAAAAATAACTATGTACCCCCCCCCTAGCAGCCACATCTTTTGACATAAAGAGCTCAAATTTGGTACACTTACGTATTTTTACGTGAGAATTACAGGAAAAATATAGCGAACTTGATTCAAATCAATTTACCTAGCGTTGTCAAGGAAAAATAAAAAATTTCGAAGAAAATGATTTTTTCTCCCTAGCGCAAACAATATCCAACCCAGACAGTTCATATATAGTATATAAATGTATTTTTACGGGAAAAATATAGGGAAAAAAAAGCGATCTCGATTAGAGTTGATGATTAACTTTTTATCAAGTTTTTCAAGAAAAAATGACAATTTTAGGGAAAAAAATGTATTTTTCTACCAAAAACGAACAAAATTTTATTTAAAGGAATTTAAATTTATTTATTTTAACGTATTTTTACGTGTAGATTACAAAAAAAATATAGCGAGCATGATTGGAGTTGATTATCATAGCTTTGTCAAGGAAAAACCATGAATTTTTACGATAAATACCTAAAAATAACTATGTACCCCCCCCCCTAGCAGCCACATCTTTTGACATAAAGAGCTCAAATTTGGTACACTTACGTATTTTTACGTGAGAATTACAGGAAAAATATAGCGAACTTGATTCAAATCAATTTACCTAGCGTTGTCAAGGAAAAATCAAAAATTTCGAAGAAAATGATTTATTCTCTCTAGCGCACATAATATTCAACCCAAACTGTTCATATTTGCTGTAAACCAGTATTTTTGCGTGAAAAATACAGGGAAAAAATGTAAGCGCAATTGGAGTTGATGATCAATTTTTATCAAATTTTTGAAGAAAACTGATAAATTTAATAAAAAAATGTATTTTTCCGCAAAAAACGAATAAAATCGGACAAGTGCGAGTTACACTCGCACTGAAATCGAGCGTTCCGTACTCGAAGCGAACTTATTTGGTATAAAAATAAATGTTTAAAAAATATGTGTTGTACTCTCTAAATTTAAATCAGCGGAAAGTTCGCTGATTTTCTCAGTGGCTTTAACTTTCACTGAGAATCAGCGACAACCGCTGGAAAATCAGTACATACAAAATTGTAGGTTTGATTCTGCGCAGTAAATTCTATCAAAGCGACGCGACATTTTGTGCATTACGCGTATATGTTTATTTATAAGATAAAAGTTGGGAAAATTAACAGATATCAAATAAAATTGTTAAAATAGTAAGTATATTCACAATAATTTTATGTGTCTTCCTTATTGTAAGTTTCATGTCAATTAGTACTTCAAATTAAATCCAATTTTGGTAATGATTTACTTCTGTTTACATCAGTTTTGTTTATATTTTTGTAAGAAATTTTATAAAATATTAAATAATGATAATTAATTTTATAAATTATTTTTTGTACCATGCATTATTATTCTTATTTGTGAAGTGTATGAATTTAAACTCATGTGAAAAATAATTGACTTATTTAAATTGAAACATAACCTCACTTATTTGCTTTACATGATTTTACACTATTATGTTATATTAATTATTTATAAAATTTAGACTTAAGTTTTCTTTTAAATTTGTAGAATAATAGTTTCAACGTGAAATGGATTCGGAATTTATCAAGAAACTAAAGGAAAATAATGTTCCAGAGGAATGTTTACAAATTTTGAAAGGTTTGTACCTGTAAGTTGAATTTAAAAAAAAATTTAATATTAAATAATTTAATGCAAACTTTTTATCCTGTACAATTTTCTATTTTATAGGAAGGAACAAATTTGCCGAACACAGTTTGTGATGTGAGAAAAGAAGTATCAGCATCAGTCCAACCATATATCCTTTTCGTGAAAGGATTAAAACAAAATTCCTTTTTAGTCCAAGGGGATGGAAGTTCTGTCAATGCCTTCGACCTATTGTTTAAATTTTATTACGTGTTAAATCTTTGTTATCCACCCGGGTTGCAAATTTTTTATAATTTTATTGAAAATTATATTTATGGCCTTAACACAGGAGCTCAAAGTGTTGTTGCATTGTTGCATATCAATTTGTGTAATATTATCGGGGAAGAAAACGAAGTGATTTTTATTTTTTTAATTAATGTATTTGAATAAAAAAATGAATAATCAGAAAACTTTTCTTCTTTCTTTTGTCACAAAAACTACTAGTAATAAATATTTATTTCACTGATGACTTCAGTGAAAACTAATAATTAAACCAGTGATCGTTCACTGATCACTTCAGTGAATAAATTTTTCACTGATTGAAATAGCGAAAATTCGCTGATTTTCAGTGGTATACTTATAGCTATTTCAATCAGTGACTATTCACTGAGAACCAGTGGGATTTCGCTGATTCAAATTTAGAGAGTATGTTAAATAAATTATGTGATACAAAAAGGAACAATTTTGTAAAATTTAAGAAAATTGTTCCACTTCGTATCACTTATATTATTTGAAATACAACACATATTTAAATTTTTTTTTTGTTTTTATACCAAAGGAGGAACAAATTTCTTAAATTTTTTTAAAAAATTGTTCCTTTTTGTATCACATAATTTATTTAACATACAACACATATTTTTTAAACATTTATTTTTATACCAAATAAGTTCGCTTCGAGTACGGAACCCTCGATTTCAGTGCGAGTGTAACTCGCACTTGTCCGATTTTTTTATTATTTATTATTATTATTATTTATTTTTTTTTTTATTATTAATTAATATATGTTTGAAAAAATATTTTGAGGATTAGTATTTTGTAACAATACATTCATACATCAAATATGAACAGTCTGGGTTGAATATTATGTGCGTTAGGGAGATTAAACCATTTTTTTTCGAAATTATTTATTTTTCCTTGACAACGCTATGTAAATCGTACCGAATCATGTTTGGGTACATAGTCATTTTTCGTAAAAAATCACGGTTTTTCCTTGACTTATAACTCCTTGACTTGATAAAAGTTTTGCGAATGTAAAGTCCGTTTTCAAACCTAAAAAATGGCATATCAAATATTGCGGACATATTTTTTTAAATTAGGCGGATTTGGTTGAAACACGTTACTCGAGGGGTTTTTGGGGTCTCTGATTACGAATCTTATATTAGTTTTTCAAAATTCAATATGGTGAGTCCAATATGGCGAACAGGAAAATTAAAAATCAATAGAATTAACTTAAAACTAATTACTCTGAGGTTTTCAGTGTCATATAAATTCAAATTTTGATTCTAGAAATAAAAAACAGTGAATAAAATATAGCAGAAATCAATAATGTAAATATTAAATAAGAAAAATAACTATCAAATTCCACCCCCGGTAAATAGTTTAACAAGTATCTACAACCCCAGAGTGAACCACGTTTCCCGAAAACCCCAAACTAACAAATGTTAAGTAAATTCTATTGATTTTTAATTCTCCAGACCATATTGGATACGCCATTTTGAATTTCGAAAAACATCAGTGTAACGTGACGTTGTAGGGTAAAGGGGGTGTTCAAAGTTTGTGACAAAGTGTGACATGGATATACAAAAAAATGGTGTATAAATAATACATAATTTTGCAGTTTATTTACTTTTACGTTTTAATTTAAAATGAAATGAACTTAAAATTTAATCAAGCAAATTCTGTATGCATTCCAATTTTTTCAAAAAGAAAAAGTAACCAAAAACCGCTGCGAAGTTGAAGAATGAACATTTTGTGCACATAAAATGAACACTTTGCTTCCCCATGGAGATTTCTTGAGATCAATTTATGGTATCTTGTTTAGTATTATATAATAATTTTAAAAAGTTGTTAAGTTGTATTTTTGGGAATTTGCAGAGATAAGTTTTTAACATCAATAACTTCGTAATATATCACAATAAAAGGTTCAACAATAGGTCAATTGATTGGTTTTTAAATATTCTCCAAGTTGTTCATAATACTTTAAAGATACATAAATATTTTTTAATAAATAAGGCAAAAAAGGCAGGGTTTTCACTAATTAATATTGTTCAAAGTACTCTCATTATTTGTCCGCCAGTGACACCAACAATTTAAAAAAAATTATCCCTTTAGCTCTTATAGCACCGCCAGACAAAATTCAACTTTTTTTTCACACACGAAAAAATCAATGATTTTCAGAAACTAGGACCAAAAAAAAGATACCCGTGTCTGGCCGTTTTGATAGATCAGGTCATTTTTTGTTTTTAGGGGTAAAAACAACCCTTAAATGAAAGGTGATAGGAAATCTCGTACAAATTAATAATTTTTTATGAAACCTGGTAACTCAGGGTTTTCAGGGTCGCCGATTACGAATCTGATGTCAGATTTTTAAAATTCAAAATGGCGGATCCAATATGGCGGATCCAATATGGCGGTCGAAATTTATAAAAATTCACCAATTCATTTGAAAGTTGTTACATAGGGGTTTTTGGGGTCGCTGATTACGAATATGATGTCAGATTTTCAAAATTCAAAATGTCGGATTCAATATGGCGGTCGAAATTTATAAATATTAATTATTTTTTATAAAACTTGGTATCTAGGGATTTTTAAGGTCGCTGAGTACGCATCTGAAGGTAGATTTTTAAAATTCAAAATAGATCTAATAATGTAGAAGATTAGAAAAAAATATATAAAAAATAAAAATTTCCACATATGTGTTTTTTGTATATTGGACACTTTTTTAATGAGAAAACAGGCTTTTGTAGTAAGTAAGAATATTTTTATAAGATAACAGTAATAAGCTTAAGTAAGATGAATTTAAAGATGTGAAGTGATTGTTTAAAACTGCTGATGAGCAAATTAAAAAAGTCTACAATTGTCATTTGTTTTATGTACTATTTTCCGTAACTATGCAACTGAAAACGAACATATAAACAACTGTCATTTGTTTTAACTTTGTCCAATATACAAAAAACACATATGTGGAAATTTTTATTTTTTAAATATTGTTTTCTAATCTTCCACATTATTAGATCTATTTTGAATTTTAAAAATCTGACTTCAGATTCGTACTCAGCAACCTTAAAAACCCCTAGATACCAAGTTTTATAAAAAATAATTATTATTTATAAATTTCGACCGCCATATTGGATCCGCCATTTTGAATTTTGAAAATCTGACATCAGATTCGTAATCAGCGACCCGGAAAACCCCGAGATACCAGGTTTCATAAAAAATTATTAATTTGTATGTACAAGATTTCCTATCACCTTTGATTTAAGGGTTGTTTTTACCCCTAAAAGCAAAAAATGACCTGATCTAACAAAACGGCCAGACACGGGTATCTTTTTTTTGGTCCTAGTTTCTGAAAATCATTGATTTTTTCGTGTGTGAAAAATCGTGTCGGACGGTGTAGCATACGAGATATTTAAGAAAATGTACTGTATATACACGTAACGACATTTTTTAAAAATGTGATTTTTGGATTCCTGAGGTCGAAAAACATAAAGATACATCAAAAAATCAAGTTCATAAAATTTCGGCATTACAATGCTTCCTCCATGAGGAATCTCAAGTTTTTAAAAGCTCCAAAGAAAGTTACCAAGCTACTAAAACTTTCAAAATTTCTCAATTTGATTATTTTTGAACCAGGGATGTGTCTGAAAACAGAACTTTGATTCCATGCTGCCGGCATGAAACGAAATTCATGAAGCATTTAGTTTCGTGTCTGGGCATGAAACAAAAGTCGGTGGGACTTTCATTCACTTTCAAGACCAGAAACGAAAGTTGATGGGACTTTTCTTCCCTTCCAAGACCCAAAACGAAAGTAGGTGTTTTGGTAAAAAGTGTTTTGTTTCGAGCATCACAGTATCCTTCCCCCCATGCATTTTGTGCCGCAGAACATGAATTTGAAGTCCTTTTTGCTCCTGGGGGTCTGAATTTCTTCCTAACCTTAAAAAACGTGTCAAGTTTTTGATTGTATAAATTTTTTTAAAAAAATTTATGAATTTATATGAAACTTGGTATCCAGGAGTTTTTCAGGTCGCTGATTAAGTATCTGAAGTCAGATTGTTGAAATTCAAAATGCCTGATCCAATGTGGCGGTCAAATTTTCAAAAAATAGGGGAATTTTTTTAATTTTCTTATTTTCTTGTTACACAGGGGTTTATAAGTTCGCTGATAGCGAATTAGGTGTTAGTTTTAAGAAATTCAAAATTGCCGATCCAATATGCCAGACAATTTTCTGAAAATTCATCAAATTCGCTTGAAACTCGTTACTTGGGTAACGATCTAATATGGAAGTTACATATTTCGAAAATTGGTATTTTTTAAACAAAGTTTCTTAAAGATCAACCATTTTTAATGTTGAAAACCCGCATTGAGCTTCGTAACACAGCCTTCAATAAAGTGTGGGGGTTTTGGAGATTAGAGTACCGTACCTCCCTGTATCCATGATAAATAGATTTTAAGGGGGGAACACCAGTTGTAACTTTCGAAAAATCGATTTTTTTTTTGTGAATTTTCTTAAAGTATACATATTTAGAAATGTGTCTGTAAATTTCAAAGTTGATCCGGTGAAAAATAAATGAGATATAAAGAACACTGCAGCGGTGCGTCCCGTGGCTTCATACAAGGTGGCCAGCCATACCTGACCCTAACGACAGATGGCAGCAAATTGGCATTTTAGAATCGGCAACCACTGCGGAAGAGTTATTATATGGTCCAGGAATCGATGACTCTTTGTAACTTGGAAACAAAATTTCTTCTGAACAAAAAAAAGTAAGTTGAAACTTTGAATGCGTTTTTCTCAAAAAGACATTTTCCAAGTCGGTGACCACGATTACTCGAATACCATTAAACCGATTTATTTAAAATTTAGTGTTCTTCATTTACACATATAAGTCTAGTTCGTGATCGAAGGATTTTTTTTTATGCAAAACTTTTTTTTATATAGCTGAAAATCGACCGTATTTTTTTAACGAAAATCATACTTTTGACTTTGACAGGTCGCCATTTTGTCAAATTTTTTTTTTTTTTAAATCCTTCGATCACGAACTAGATAATCTTATAATAAATGTAAATCAATTTCATTTTTGTATTTCAGACGAAGTATACTTGCAGAATGCTGGTCACCGCAATTCGCCTTTTTTCTTAAGGCGCCACTTCAATGGCTCATATCTCCAAAAGTTTTTGTTAAAAAAATTTTTTTTTTCTTTTAAATTACAGCTTTTTACATGTACTTTTAACTAATAAATAGTATTCTTTAAAAAGATTCATTGTTCTTTTGGAAAATATTCTTGTAAAAAGCATTATTTGTTGACTTACAACTGGTGTTCCCCCCTTAATGAAACATGGTATAAGGTTTTTAGGGTCACTGGTTTCAAATCTAAAGTCAGTTATTAAAAGTTCAAAATGGTGGCATATCAAATTCGAAAAGTTAATAGATTTCAAGAAAACTTCCAGAGACAAAATTGGAATCCTCTTTAGCTCCACCTAGAACCTGAATAAGCCTCCTTTCTGATTTTTTAGATTCCTGTGTATCTTTCTTTACCTAATGTTTAGTAAAATATTAGTATTTGATTTAGTAGTTTTAATTTATTTTACTAAAATTTTAGAAAAAAATGATTAAAAATTAGTGGAAATTCTTAATAATTTAAATTAATAGCTCACCTTTTACTAATTCAGATTTAGAGAGTGTGGAACAACAATGTAAGGTGGTTTTTACAAAATAATTATTGATTTAGATGCTTTTCTAAGCAAAATCCCGATTTTTCTTATTCTTATTAAGAAATTCGACTTTTGTTCGATAGTCAACAGAATATTTCAATACTTTTTCATACGATTTTAATGTAATGTATTTTTTTAAAAAAGTATAAGAATATATAACAGTTTACTATTAATTTTTACGTTCAAGGCAATCAAAAAATGCTTTATTTGACCAGTTAAAAGTTTATGAATATATTTTTAAATTATTAATGTATTTATTTATTTCTCAAGAAAAACTAACTATTCGTCATTGTAGCACTTTTTGACGTATTAATATTTGTTCCTTTTATGCATTATATCATATATATATATTTTTTATTTTCAGATTTAAGGACAAGTAAAGCATGGAGCGAAAATTGGAAAGTGAGACTTCGCACGCGGGTTGTTCTAGGAGTCGTACATTTTCAAGTGTAGATAGTGACAGTGAGGGAGAGAATGGAGGTATGTCTGTAAAAGAATGTATGCATTTAAATAGCGCTAAACGACCTCGTGTATCAGAAGATACTTATAGATCTGAAAGCGTAGATAGATCTGATTCTGTGGACAGATCTGATAGCGTAGACAGATCTGATGGGACATATAGAGCGGAAAGTGTAGACAGATCGGATAGTATAGATAGACCAGAAAGCGTAGAATTAGAAGACCACGGACTCATGACTAGTAGCGATGAAGAAGAAGTACAAGACGAAATTGCAGAAAGTAGCGAAGAGAGTACATCCGATAGTGAAAATGAAGTAGATGAACTGACAGATCGACTAATGTTTCAAGGGTTTGCAGGTATGAATGGAATGCGAGCGCCATTAGAAGATAATGGAGAATTGAAAGCAATCGATCATTTATTAATTGAATTAACATTCGCCGTAAAATACAACAAGACTTACGAACAGCTTATACAGCGTTTGCAATTACTAAAAAAGACATATACTCGTATAAATTTGCCTATAACAAAGAAAGAAATTATGGAGGACACTAGGAAGGGACGACGCAAACTTAGTTTATCGGTTATACTGTGAAGAATGCAATCAACTTATCGGAAATGGTAAAAAAGTAGAAAGAGATTAAAACTTGCGAAATCATCCAAAGCTACAACTTACCTTTTTCTCTTACAATGGAGTTATCACCCCATGCGAGGAAGAGAAATATTTTTATGGCTGGAATATGGGTTGGAAAGAAAACACCCAATATGGGAAAAATAATAGAGTCCATTGTTGTAGATTTAAATGAGCTGCATGATATTGGAATTTCTTGGAGACCAACACCAGAAAGAGAGGTAATCAGCAAAATTTGCTGTTGTTACTCTATCTGCAGACTCAGTTGCTCGACCAGTTGTCGTATGAATGAAACAATATAACGGGGAATACGGTTGTACATTCTGTTTCGCGAAAGGGAAAAGCGTTCAACACCGATGGATTTTTAATGCCGAGCCAATAGTTTTGCGTACAATGGAAAAAATGGATCATGATTTACAAATGGTAATGAGGACTGGGGTAGAATCTAGAGGTGTCGTTGGTTGTTCGCGGTTGTTAAGTCTTAGAAGGTTCGACCTTATAAAGGGTCAAGTCGTTGATATTGCACACAAAGATTATTTAGGAAACGCTAAAAGATTCAATGAAAAACACATAACAGATGTAGGACAAGCTTGGTACATAGGGCATGGCGAAAATAGGAATGCTATTAATGCTATTTTGAAAAAAATTAAGACATCCTCAAGAATTGCAAGGAAGCCGCTTAGACTACAGACATCGAAATCGTGGAAAGCATCCGAGTGGCGTAATTATCTTTTATATTATATGCTTCCTTGTCTTGATGGTGTCTTACCTGGACCGTATTTCAGCCATCAAGCTAAGTATCGTGAAGCAATATTCATTTTGAATAATGCATCTATTACGAATGAGGACTTGGCTAAAGCGAAAACTAACTAAGAAGAAATTGTGAACGAAACTGAAGAGCACTACGGCGAGGTAAGCATGCGGTATAATGTTCACGTAAATAATCATTCCGGTACGTCAACAGAAGATTGGGGTCCTGCCTGGGTGTTTTCAACTTTACCGTTCGAATCGATGAATAGACCGATTGCGGAATCGGCCACAAGTCCAAACCACAGAGCTGAACAAATTGTGACTTGCTTCTTCATGAAAAAGTCTATCTTGCGTACCGCTGAAGAAGAAAACATTTGTCCGGCAACACGGAATATAATAGAAGATCTTTTAGAAAAAAAACTGTACATGCACCTGATGACATGACAGAAGGGCATTATTTTATTGGCGAAGGAAGACGACGAATGCGACCTGCAAACCCCGAAGAAATTCAAGTTTTAGCTAATGATACTGTAGAAATGGAGGAAAATAATGCGTTCGGCGTAAATATTGTGATCATATAGTTTACTGTCGCGACAAAAAATTTATGGTCATAAAGAATATAATATCATTTCAGCATGAATATGAAACAATTGCTGGTTTTATAGGTGAAGAATTTCAAGACTTAGGGGGGCGTATAATACAGAACACATGCGATTTGTACTTCCAACAATAAACAAACGTTTTGTGTCATTTCACGATGTTTTAGCGCCAGGGATAATAATAGAAGCGAAAAAAGGAATTGTTGATATCCACCTAAGCAATTGTTGGGAAACTGACTAAATATATATGTATGTGCCTTAGGGGTGTTTTTTTAATTTGAAATTGAAGAACCCTTAGAACAGTTCCTTTTCCTTTTAAATTTTAAAAATTAAGAGTATGCAAAAAGATTTTATTTTTATTATATATTAATTCTTTAACATCTAAATTATTAACATTTTTAACAGTAAATCTTATTAAACATATATTTTATATGTATTTAAATCTTCCACTTATAATCATTTTCATTTATTATATTTTAAAAGCAACTTTTTTGTGCATTAAATCTGAGATAATATATTAATAAATATAATGTTATTTAAATAGTAGTTTAAATATTTTTTTCTTTTATTAAAAAGTGTCATTCGCTATTTTCATACCATTTTGTAAATTAATATCATAAACTCTTATCAAAGTGTTTTTTAATTTTAATCTTATGTACTATAAATGTTAACCCAAATCTTTTATTTGAAATGAATTTTATAACTAAATCTTTAATAAATTCCGATAAAATGTCATTTAAAGTTTAAAAAATGCCCCGGTTGTCGGTAACTGCACACGTTATTTGAGTATGAATTATTTAATTCGTCACCAGAATGATCGTTGCGAATTGGATCAGTTTAAATAAAATTTTTTTGAGTAATGTGCAAGAGGAGTCTACTACACTTAAAATTTTCCAAAAACAGATTTTTTCGAATTTTTTTTTAGAACTCGAGCATGCTAATCCGCTAACTTTAAATGCGTTTTTCTGGAAACAGTGTTTTTTAACGCCTTGTTGATGAAATATCTGAAACTACTGAACCGATTCTTACCAAATTTTTACCACATATTCTTTATAACTACAGTTATAGTGCATATCAATAATTTTTTAAATTTTGGGTTTCTGACTTAGTTTCAACAATTTTAATTTTTTTTCAACTGTTGAGTTTCATATTGAACTTAATATCGTATTTAAATGTACGCGGTTTATATTATTTGAGAATACTTATATGTAGCGACGATTATGAATTCGCCTAAATTTCTCCCCCCAAATTTTATATCATCGGTGGGGATTAAGAAGAAACGCGCGAACTGACCAGATTTAGGACGACAGTCGAACAGTATAGACACGACAAATTTACAAGTAAACTCTAAAATAAACTCCAAATTATAAGTATAAAAAAAGTGTTTTATTTTAACACGTGAGTGAAAAATACTCAACAAAACCTTTTATCAAATTTAACATGGTCCTTCGAGCCGGATTTTCTTATTCGTCCGGAAAATTGAATTAATGGAAAATTAATTGCCATGCGGTGACACCATTTGCCAAAAATATTTCAAAGTCTCACTGTAGTGGAACATTTGAGTTTTTTCTCAAACATCAAAAGTAAAATTAGTTCTCAACATTCGTCGTTGTCAATCGATTGTCTACAAGCTCAATTTTTGGATTTTTTGGAGTCTCGAAGCTGGAAGTAGACATTTTTCCCAACTCGACCATTATTAATCAAAAGGAACGCTACTTCGTTCTATCGAGTGAATGTACTACTAGAAGCCGAGGAATTACGAGTCAACGAAGCCAGTCATCTACTGGGACGTTCATCAGGATCCTGTTCGTACTTCATCTCCACTACGAGATATCATCAGGCCAGTTTTGTACTGGAATCTGCAGAAGTCCGGAACCTGAGTCAATTTCGTTTCACGCTGCTTCTCTAATCCAGGAATCTACGAGAGGTCTCGAATCCAGAACTTGAGTTGCTGCCTCTATCTCATATTCAATTGACTTTGGGAGCTGCCTCCTGGAGTGGGGATCTTCGCATCTATCATCCACCAGGTGAAAGCGCTTCCTTTTATTTTATATTTTATTACCTATCCTTTATATCCTCATAAAAATTTCTACACGTCTTTACTTGATATTCGTCTAATTTATTGTTCATTAAAATAAAAATTTTTTAAATTTCTTAATAAATTTTTTACAATGGGAAACGACTCTAACGAATCAAACATGTCGGGTGATTCTGAGACCGTGAGTTTAGAAGTATTGAAACAAAAAAGAAAAATTGCAAAGTCTACATTAACGCGTTTTGAAACTTTCGTAGCTAAATTTAAAAGTGGCGATAATCTTGAAAATTTGAAGGCGCGAACTAGTAAAATTAATCAAATTTTGGATGAGTTTATGGGGATTCAAAATAAAATTATTGAATTAGAAGGTGAAAATGATAAATTAATTGAAGGCATAACAACTTTCGAGACTTCCTTCTTTGCTGTTGTCGGTGCTGCTAATACAATAATAAACAGAGCCGATAAATTGACTCAGAGTTTTTCACAATCACAAACAAATAGTGTTTTGAGTAATCAATCACCTTCTGAAATAAATACAATTACTGGTCACGTTAAGTTGCCTACGATAAATATTCCGACTTTTTCGGGAGCATACGAATTATGGTTAAATTTTCGCGATACGTACAGTTCGTTGATTCACGAGAATTTTTCTCTCTCTAACGTACAGAAATTTCACTATCTCCGATCCTCTTTGGCGGACGAAGCCGCTGAGCAGATACAAACTCTGGAAACAACCGATGCGAATTACGATATCGCATGGTCAATGCTTAAAGAACGTTACGAAAATAATAATTTAATTATAAACAGCCATATCGACGCGATTTTCGATATTCCAAGTTTAACGGAAGAATCATATGACGGTATTCGTCAAATTCATTCGGGCATAGAAAAAAATATTCGTTCTCTGGGGGTGCTCGGCGTGCCTGTGGACGGGTGGGACATGATTCTTATCAATATAATTATGTCGAAATTAGACCCGGTTACTCTGCGCGATTGGAAGGGAGTAAAAATTCATGGCAAAATTCCTACAATTAAAGAGATGTTAAAATTCTTATCGGAGCGCTGTCAGATGCTTCAGGGTTTGAAATCGGACAAGGTCAAGGCTAACCAAGCGAAGCCTGCCTCACAAACGTCGCGTATGCGTCATACTTCTAAAACCTTGTTGACAACGGATTCTGGTTATTGTAACTATTGTAAAGGTT
Organism: Leptopilina boulardi; assembly: GCF_019393585.1. Classification (NCBI taxonomy): domain Eukaryota; kingdom Metazoa; phylum Arthropoda; class Insecta; order Hymenoptera; family Figitidae; genus Leptopilina; species Leptopilina boulardi. The sequence continues at coordinate 1,433,188 of NW_026137948.1, read as the reverse complement.
CTCATTTAATAAGCGCGTGTAATTCCTTTTTGAAACTTCCAATAAGGTCTCGGATAGATGAGGCGCGGAAAAAACATCTTTGTTTAAACTGTTTAAAAAAGAGACATAGCACAAATGATTGTCGAAATCCGTTGTCGTGTGAAAAATGTTCTGGACGCCACAATACAGTTCTACACTTAGAACAAAGGGAAAAGTTAGAATCGTCGAATTTAAGGAAATTGGAATCTGAAGTTACCGCCTTATCGTCTCTCACAGCCTGTAGTACAACTTCGAAAAGAAAACAAATACTCTTGGCAACAGCGTTGATAATTATTAAAGATAGAGACGGAAATCCTCACGAGTGTCGTGCTCTTTTGGATTCTGCCTCTCAATCAAATTTTGTAACGGAAGATTTGTGCAGAAGGCTTAAATTGAATACGAAACCAATACAGATAAATATTTCGGGAATCGGTCAGGGGGAATCTCGTATAACTAGGCATATCAATTTTGTGGTCAATTCAAGGTTGAATTCCTTTAAGGCCAAATTATCTTGTCTCGTTTTGCCTCATATAACGGCCAATGTGCCAAATGTATCTTTTGATATCGACGATCTAAATATTCCCGATGATCTTCAATTGGCAGATCCAGAATTTTTTGAATCTGGTCCTGTTGACCTTTTGATTGGCGCGTCCATTTTTTGGGATTTATTGTGTCAGGGACAAATTCGTCTGGGGTCAGATTTACCAACATTGCAAAAGACGCAATTTGGTTGGATCGTTTCAGGATCATTATCTCATTTTAAAGAAATAAACAAAACGCTTTGTCATCTTGTAAAGGTAAATGATCTTGATGATCAAATGCGTAGGTTTTGGGAAATAGAGGAGCAATATCTTGTTTCGAATTCCGATAAATTAAAAAATAATTCCCTTGAAGATTTCTTCAAAGACACGACGCAGGTCACTCCCGATGGTCGTTTCATTGTTACTTTGCCACATAAAGATCAGGAAATAGATTTAGGGGATTCCAAGGAGATCGCCATAAAGAGGTTTTTATCCCTAGAAAGAAAATTAATAAAACAAAAAGACTTAAAATTACAGTATGATCAATTTATAAAAGAATATATTGATTTAGGTCATATGACCAAACTTGAAAATATTGACCCGAAGGATGTCAGTTATTACATTCCCCACCACCCTGTATTTAAACTATCATCGCTCACAACAAAGCTCCGTGTAGTTTTCGACGGTTCAGCGAAAACTACAAACGGGAAATCTTTGAACGATGTTCTGTTACCAGGTCCAGCAATGCAAAATGATTTATTCGAGATTTTATTACGTTTTAGGAAACACCTGTTTGTGATCACGGCGGACATTGCTAAAATGTACCGCCAAGTTTTAATTAATAATTCTCAGAGACCATTGCAGCGCATAATTTGGCGTTTCAATCCTCAGTTGCCGCTTGACGTGTATGAGCTTAACACACTCACGTACGGTACCGCGCCAGCTGCTTATCTTTCAATTCGGTGTTTGTTTGAAATAGCCTTGAGTGTCAAGGACACCCTTCCTTCTATAAGCAAAATAATTTTCGAGGATTTTTTCGTCGATGATTTGTTAACTGGGAAAGATTCCGTCAATGAGTTAAAATACATTTACACGGAAATCTCACGTATTTTAAGGGCGCGGGGGTTTGAATTGCGGAAATGGTCATCGAATAGCAGGGAATTCTTGGAATGCATTCAGGCCTGTGATGAGCAAGATGTAAATTTTACTGTTGGTATGAATGAGGATTTTAAGACTTTAGGTCTCTTATGGAACCCGGGAAAGGATGTCTTGTTTTTTACAGTGAATTTGACAATCAAAGGTCATATGATAACAAAACGACAAATTTTATCGTGTATCGCTCAGATCTTCGACCCTTTGGGATTTCTTACTCCTTTTGCTACAGTAGTCAAGATCATTTTACAAAAATTATGGCAGCTCAAATTATCATGGGACGAATCGATTCCTCTAGATTTGCGAACTAGGTGGTTATCTTTGCGAGAAAATATATCGGCTCTTGACGACATTAAAATACCGAGACACGTTTTATGTGTAAATCCAATTAATGTACAATTGCATGCATTTTCCGACGCATCTGAAGTTGCCTATGGCGCGTGCGTGTACATTAGAAGCTATGACAAATTTAAGAATTGTACGGTGCGCTTCTTGACTTCCAAGTCACGAGTGGCTCCATTAAAAAAGATTTAAATACCTAGACTCGAGCTTTGCGGGTCTCTTGTTCTAAGTCAATTAGTAAAAAAAGTACGCGAGTCTTTGCAAATGTCCTTTGACGAGTTTTATTTTTGGACAGATAGTACCATTGTATTATCATGGATCCAATCTTGTCCGAGTAGGTGGAAGACGTTTGTCGCTAACAGGGTGAGCGAGATTCACGAAAATGTAGGAAAGTCTTACTGGCACCACATCGATGGTGTCGAGAATCCCGCCGATATTTTGTCGAGGGGTTTAGATCCGAAATCGCTTAGAGACAGTCAGCTTTGGTGGAATGGTTCAGTTTGGCTAGAACGACCGGTTTCTGAGTGGCCGATTCACACTGCGATTGAAGTCGAGAATGATATTTGCATTCCTGAGGAAAAGATTGTATCGTTGGTCGCTGTCGATGAGCAGAACACGGAATTTTTGTCTGCATACTCGAATTTTTCAAAGTTACGTCGGATAATCGGATATTGTTTAAGATTTGTACATAATTTGAAACATAAAGGTCAAGACAGAAATAGTGGAATATTAACTACAAACGAGCTGCGTAATGCTACAATAGCAATTTGTAAATTCGCGCAAAGGGAAAAATTCACGCGAGAAATCGATGCGCTTAATAAGGGTAAAAACGTGTCAAACAAAAGTAAAATACTTCCTCTTAGTCCATTTTTGGACGATGGTCTATTAAGAGTGGGAGGGAGGATAAAAAATTCTAATTTCGATTACGCGAAAAAACACCCTATTTTGCTGCCTAAAAGTCGAATAACAAAATTAATAATTGAAAATGAACACAAAAGATTGTGTCACGCCGGTACACAGGCCGTCCTGGCATCACTCAGGGAAATGTATTGGCCGATTTCAGGTCGTGGTCAAGTTCGAGAAGTTGTAAGAAAGTGCGTTAAATGCTATCGTGCAAAACCAAGATCTGCTGTTGCCTATATGGGGGATCTTCCAGAGTCGCGCTTGCTTCAAACCCGACCGTTCTTGCGAACCGGAGTTGACTACGCGGGTCCGTTCGCCATAAAGGATCGAAAGACACGCGGAGCAAAAATAACGAAGGCCTATGTGTGCCTATTCGTATGCTTTTCGACAAAGGCAATTCACCTGGAATTGGTGGGTGACTTAACGAGCGATAACTTTTTATCGGCATTAAGGCGCTTTGTTTCGCGAAGGGGTAAACCATCCGATGATTACTCGGATAACGGTACTAACTTTGTGGGAGCAAGGAGGGAACTCGCTGAGTTGACCGATTTTTTGTTAAAAAATGAATCCACCATAATCGAATCCGCTGTTGATTTAAGTGTTCAGTGGCACTTTATTCCTCCAAGATCGCCACATTTTGGCGGTCTGTGGGAAGCAGGTGTGAAAACAGTAAAGGGACATTTAAAAAGAATATTAACTGATGCCTCACTTGTATACGAGGATTTTTATTCGGTCTTGGTTCAAGTAGAGGCGTGTGTAAATTCACGACCTCTAAGCCCCTTATCAGACGATCCAAACGACCTACTTCCATTGACTCCCGCGCACTTCCTGTTGGGTGAAACCTTGTTAGCCGTACCTGATCCAGATCTATCTCACATTTCAGAGAACAGGCTTTCGAAATTTCAAAGAATGCAGATGATGGTGCAGCATTTTTGGAAACGATGGTCAGCTGAATATATCGCAGAGCTTCAGGTTCGAGCTAAATGGAGAACGAGGAATGAACCATCAATTCGAGTTGGAACTTTGGTTATTATCAAAGAGGATAATTTGCCCCCAGTACAATGGAAAATGGGGCGAATCATTGAAGTTCAACTGGGAGCTGATGGGATCGCAAGGGTAGCAAAGGTTCATACGTCATTGGGCACGTATAAGCGTGCAATAACTAAACTTTGCCCTCTTCCATTCGAAGAGAATTCTTAGTCTGGTCAATTTAGCGAAATGTTTTGTTTTTTTTTGTGTTACGAGATTTTGTCTTTGTTTCATTTTTGAAATTCAGTTGCGGTGTATATATAAAAAAAACGACGTGCAATTTTGCTTAGAGTTTTATACTATTTTTTTTTTTTTGATGAATTTTTTGTATTTTTTACCTTTAACATTGATAACCAGGGTATATCAAGGCCGCCGGTATGTTGAGTTTCATATTGAACTTAATATCGTATTTAAATGTACGCGGTTTATATTATTTGAGAATACTTATATGTAGCGACGATTATGAATTCGCCTAAATTTCTCCCCCCAAATTTTATATCATCGGTGGGGATTAAGAAGAAACGCGCGAACTGACCAGATTTAGGACGACAGTCGAACAGTATAGACACGACAAATTTACAAGTAAACTCTAAAATAAACTCCAAATTATAAGTATAAAAAAAGTGTTTTATTTTAACACGTGAGTGAAAAATACTCAACAAAACCTTTTATCAAATTTAACATCAACAATTTTATTTTATCTCTTCTTTTTTATTTTTTTCACATACCATTTCTATATGTAAAAAATGAAAAAATTATTAAAAATATTTTTTTATATTCTTCTAGAATGTGTCTATTAAATGTAACACCTAATGTATCAATATTTTTAATTTAAACCTGTCGAAAAAATTCAGAAAATAGACTTTTTCTAGCGCATTGAAATGTAGTAGACCCTTAATTATTATATACCGAGCGTATACATTTTTTAGTATCAATGAAAGGACACAATAAAAAGAAAACTTATCTTGATGGTTGAAGTTTACTTTGAAAACAAAGTCTAAAGTAACTTAAATATAATTATTATCAATTTTAAACTTATAAGCTATGTAATATTAACATTTTCTGGTAAGTCGCGTTTTATGGTTTAATGTAATACTTTGTTTTCAAGTAAAAATACGGTTCTTTTTTCTCATTTAAATGTAAAGAAATAAATTAAAATTTTTGATAGAGAAATCACCCAAAATTACTCTATAAGGCGCATATTCCCCTTTTATTAAAATATTGCTCAATTTTCGTAGAACCAAAATTCATTAAACAGATTTGTCATTTAACCGACATGACATGAGGCAGACTTGTACTTCTTCTTAAAAATATGACGGTAGGATGACAAAATGGGTCAAGCGCCAATTTTTCGAAATTGAAGTTTTTTCATTAAAAAATCATGTAAATTCATTTACACATTTCTGTAAAAAGATTTTTCTTTTTAATTAGGTTTTTAAATCAGTTTTCAATGAATAATATTACAATAATAAAATAGCCTCAAAAATTGATTACATTTCTGTTGAAAAACAAAAGAAAGTCAACAATATTATGAATAATTTTATAAGGTTAAAAACATTGCTTTTAACAAAATGAAAATATTAAAATAAAGAATCAAAATAATAATAATATTAAACATAAATTATTGATTTTATTTTATATAATTTTAATAGCATTTTGTTATTTATTTTTAACTATTTTTATAATTACAATAATTGTTAATAATTGAATTTAAAAATCAGATATTGCTTGATTGCGAAGAAAACACTTAATTCATAGTCTTTTTTAGAAATCTAACAACTTTTCTTAAGCAAATTTTTTTTCATTCAATTCGTCAATCCAATAGAAAAACCTAATTTTAAAGTTTTTCTTTAAATTCTATATTTTTTCACAATTAATGTTCAAAGAAAATATGTGCAGTCGATTTAACCTTAAAGCACGACACATTTTTTTTCTTGTTAATATGTAGGTTTATTGGAGCAAATTGTTTATTTATTAAGACATAATACTACCTCGAAACAGTTTTCTTAATTTCTTTATAAATGACCTGCGGAATTTTTAAATATGTTTTTTTAACTTCCTGTAAAACTGTTAATTGGCGCTTGACTCCTTTTGTCATTCTACCTTTCGTATGACAAATTCTAAAAGTATTTGTGTACTTTACATCCAGCGAAAAATTTCATGCGATGTTACTGCGTTTTACTAATATTGTTATTACGTGAGAGTGTGACTTAATTCAAATCGCATGATTAGAAAGAATAATAATATGAAATGTGACAGACTTGACCTTTCACTGACATCACGTAAGACTTATTTATCTTTTGACTGACGTAAAATATGTCAAAGTTCTTATTCGACCGACTTGATATTGTGAAAAATTTGTTCTTTAAGCGATATAACATTTGGTAGACTTGACATTAAACCATGACTATTATGACAGACCTATTTGTTAACCACTGTGGAATGAGACTATACATGTCACTTGACCGACATAACATGAGACTGATTTGTCATTGGACCAATATACAGTTATTAGACTTTTCATTTGACCAATATCACATTTAAGCTCCTCGACATGTAAGACAAAACTATCATTTAACTGACATTTCGTTAGGCAAAGTTTTACTTTTTCCTTAAATAATACGTTAATTGTGCGTGGAAATGCAAAGTCTCCATCCTTAAGGCAGTGAACTATAAAATCTGAACACGGGAGCATGACTGTCAGACCTTACGACTCCTGTGCAGAGTTGCCAGATGGTGATCTGGCAAACCCTCATGCGTGGGTTTGGGAAATATGTTTCAGGATCGAGAAGTTTCACAAAGGACTATCAAAAACCTTAATATATATACAAACTCATAAAATATTATATCTTCTGGAGGAATAAGCAGCTCAATATCTGGATAATAAAATTTTTGTATAAATGCTCAAGTTATTAGAATATTTAATAAATTAATAGATTCTTTGGTATTAAAAAAAATTAAATTTAAAGCGCATACTTTTATGAAACTTTATAATCCAGCGACTGAATCCCTCCAGACTACAAAAAAGATAAGTATCATTTGTTACAATATTTGTAAATAATGCTGAAGTCTATCATATTATTCGTAATCTGAAATTACTTTTTTTAATTACAGTATTGTAAAACGTCAGAGAAGCATATTTTTCAAAAGGAAAACTTACCATGAATATCTGAAAAATCTACAATCTATAACTTATTCGGCCGTTGCATAAAACCTAGATAAGTGTACCAAAATATTAATGTATTTAACTATTCTTGAGATCAGTAAATCTGGAAGTGTAGTTTGGAAAAAAAAGATTTGTTGCTTGCCGTGAATTAGTTGTAACATATAGTTGTATTCTAACAAATACAACAAATTATTTTTAAGACTGGTACTTCTAGTTTTACTAATCTCCAATAAATTCTATATTAGTCTGTAAAAGTATTTTATTAGTAGAAATTTAAATTACTTTATTATTATTTATTTTATACAAATTATTTACGGAATGTGAAGAATTAAAACAGAAAAACGTTATTTTCTTAAATTTATATTTTAAATCCTCTCTCATTATTTTGTATATCTTTTTTCAGAAAAATTCTAACAGATTGTGCAATTTTTGTAGTTGAAAAAAGGACGGAAAGCTCGCTATGTATAGGAATCTTAAATTTTGTATTCTCATACCAACCAATCACCTTTGAGAAGAAAACATTATAATACGCAAAGTTAAAAATTTTAGCCATATATGTTAATATACAATTTGGTAATAAACAAAATAATTTTTTTTACTAATTTTTACTAATTTTTTTAATAATTTATTTACACAAAAAGTGTTATAAATTTAAATACATTTACAATCTTGACATTGTAAATTATTTCAAAAAACGTCGGTGAAGTTCACAAAGTTTAATATTAATAATTTTAGATAAACTTTTTTTATAAAAATTATAATAATATTTTCACTATAAAAATTTTTGTAATTATTCTTAATAAGGGTTAGGAAAAAAATTATAGAGTGAAAGTTTTATTGTTTTCCATTTTAAAAATATTTATTATTGTCCCAATCTATCATCTTCCACGTTATGAACTTCACCGACGTTACAAAATGTTAATATAGTATTAATATAATATTAATATACACACTTAAAAAATTTTGCTTCCTCGTGGAGGAAGCTTTGAAGTCCTTTCGTTTATAAAACTTTTCAAAGTGGCGGAAACAAATTTTTTTCTTTATAGAAATATGTATGTATATGTATGCGTGTGTGTGTGTGGATCCCTTTTTTGTTTAGAAGATAATTTTAATCATATTAATATCTCAAATCTGACCAAAGGATTTTAAAAAATACCCCAAAAAAAATTTTATCGTCTTTTTTCCAAAAATTTTTTTTAATCGAAAAAATATTTAAATAGAAAAATTTAAGGTTATATATATAATAAAATCGTATTCCTTACGTCAAGACGAATCGATCGATATATATAAAGTATACATTTGAGGTAAATTTAAAGAATTAATGAAAGTTAAAAAATCAAAAATTCACATTTTGGCAATAAAATTTTGCTTTCTCCACGAGGAAGCAAATTTTTTTGCTAATCGTAAAGAGGAAGCAAAATGTTCATGTAAAGAACATCTGAATTTACAACTTGTTTTTAATATAAAGGACAGCAATAATTTACTACATCGACCAGCGAATTTGAGTTGAAAAGATATTAAAAAAATAATGGTTTTATAGAAGCATCAAAGTATTTTAAATATATTAATTTCAATCATTCATACAACACTAGATACAAATTTTAAATAATACTTTTAAAAATTTGATTTTTTTTATTTCATTTTATAAAATTATACACATATAGAAGTATCATACAAAATTTTTTTTATAAAAATCGGAGCATTCTGTCATTTTTTCGAACTTTAAGTTGAGGTTTTATTTAGTTTTTTCAAAAAATATTCGCTATTTTGTCAATTTTTTAAGAATCAAAAGTCGTATAATGTGCGCTGTAGTGATTAACATACTCAATATAATGTAGTTTAATTTTTTTGTTTCAGATTATCCGTTTCAAAAATTTTATCCACAGCGCAGATCCCTTTTTTCTGACTTTTTTTCAACTAATATCTATATACCTATATAAAACATTAAATAATTTAATGATAATTTAATTTAATTTATAAATAAAAAACTTTTTTATGTACTTCTACAGTGTGTCTATTGAGTTTAAAACCTTCGGTATTAATATTAATATTTTAAATCTGTTTAAAAAATTCATGAAAATAGCATTCTTTACAAATATAGGAGATTTTAAACGAACTATTGGAATTTAAAAATAAAGTATATCTAATAAGCCAAATTATATGTACATAAACTCTAGTCTTCGTATATATAGATCTTTAAATAACAAATATTTTTCATTCAAAAAGATTACAAGTTTTGTTACATCCTTTCTACGTTCTTTTGAGCTTTATTATCTACTTTACCTTTTTTCTGTCTTAAAATAATTCTTTTTATTATAAAATTTTGTTTAATATTAAATTTTAAGGATTTCTTGATTAAAAATTTATTCATGTTATAATCGTTTTCAAAGTCATAGTTCACTTTATATAATAAAATAAAAAAATTATTTTTCTGTTAACAAAAACTTGTTTTTTATTTTGATTTTCCATTGTCTTAACTATAATCAATATAAAAGACATGGAAAAAAAGTTTTACTTGAATCAGCGAAAAGTTTTATTAGAATAGTGAATGATTTAACTAAAACAATATTAAAATGTTTGCTATTACAGTGAAATACATCGCTGTTTCAGGTTAATCTTTTTTTCCATGTAATTTTTTTAAATAGGTATTTTGGGCCTGGATTATTTCGTACAAAGTACCCAATCAGCACGAAAACTTACACCAAACTTGCAAGAAGTTTGTCGTTGCAAAATTGGAGTGCAAACATGTAGCAAGTTTTGTGCAAGCAGGAAAATGTCCTCTTGTGGCAAGGTAGTTAAGGAAGCTTGCAGCAAACTTGCAAAAAGCTTGCTGTAAGCTTGTATCATATTTAAAAAAAGGTTTTCGAAACAATTGGTTACTAAATAAACATAAGGGGTCATCCGTAAACTACGTAGCCCTTATTTTAGCACTTTTCGACCTCCTACCTCCCTCAGGTAGTTTAATGTAACATATTACAGACCCCCCTCCCCCCGCCTAACGGAACGTAGCTTTCTTCAAATTTTTAAAATCCCGGAAAGAATTTTTTGTCTTATCTACACGGAAAGTATGTCATTTCGGGCACTTAGTGCGGGCGCAACGTAACACAGTTTGTACTTGCATGGAATGTATGGCATCTAGGGGTCGTCCATAAATTGACATGGGGGAGGAGAGTCTAAAATAGTCAAAAATAGTGTGACGTAATTTATGGACGGCCCCCTATTAAAAGTAAAAAAAATAACGCAGAATGATACAATAGATCATTATCTTTTATTTTATTCGTTAATAAATATATGTTGTAAAAATGCTCCATTTTCGACTTTTTTCGATTTTCTTTATAAAATACTAAATATTATGTTCTAAAAAAATAAATACTATATTCATAGAATTATTTTCTGGTTTTTAATATCCAACATTTTAATAGTATGCTGAATTTAAAGTGCCATCGTATATTTTCATATAAGTTAATTTTTTACTTTAATGAGCTCAGGCGAGATTGGAGCAACCTCGGCGACCCAAAGCACCAGAGGTGAAGCCGAGGGTGCATCGGGTCCCCCCGTTTGCCCAATCTCGCCTTCGCCGCAATCACCTTTTTTGCGCCCTTGATACGAAAATAACTATTTCTTGTTAAAGTAACGCAGGTAGGTTTTTCTTCATATCGAAGTGGTTTCCTATGTATTTTTGACCGTTGAAATCAATTCCGTGTCTCAATTTGCCTAGTACTTTAGGATTTTGAGAAAAGTGAACGTAAAAACATCAAAAATCTTGTTTTTTGTGTTTTTCAAAATTTGTTCTCTATAACCAGACGCAGTAGACACTTTTTGGATCTGGGGTGCGTTCACGTAACTCTCACCCTCACTCTCACTAAAAATTGTTCACTCTCACCCTCAATTAAAAATTTTTCTCTCTCACTTTCACTCAAAAATTATTTACTTTCACTATCACCCACACTCAAAATTTTTTAATCTCACCCTTACTATCACTCAAAAATTTTTCAATCTTAACCACACTAAAAAATTTTTCAATTTCACTCTTACATTCAATTTCTACCGCACAAGACAAATAATGTATAACAAAATAGTTAACTCACAATTTATTAAACAATGTTGGTTTTCTTTTCTTGTTCGAAAGTTGTCCCTCTCGTTATTGAGCAGAAGCTCATTACACTAGCGTAGTAGAAAGCATGCAAACGAAACGTAATATAAGTAGAAATAACATTTGAGAAATACGTATTCTTTATTGGAGTAAAGAATGTGAAAATGTTTCAAAGAAATCACTTGCCCCGTCATCTGGTGTTTCGTGCGCTAAGTAAATTTGCATGGTAACTCGTACCCCGCAACTGCGTGGCAAGTGTGAGTAGCTGACAGTCGGTAATGTCAGTTTGTTTATGCTAAAATCTTGCGAACCATGGGAAAATTATTTTTCTTAATTTACGGATTTTTGAACATTGCTAAAATCTTGCGTACAATGGGAAAATTATTTTTCTTAATTTATGGATTTTTGACCATTGCTAAAATCTTTCGAACCATGGGAAAATTTTTTTTTTTAATTTACTAATTTTTTTTTTAAATTTACGGTTTTTAAACCATTGCTAAAATCTTGAAAACCATGGGAACAAGTTTTTTAATTTTTTTGATTTTAAACCATTGCTAAAATCTTGCGAACCATGGGAAAATTATTTTTCTTAATTTATGGATTTTTGACCATAGCTAAAATCTTTCGAACCCTGAGAAATTTTTTTTTTAAATTTACGGGTTTTAAACCATTGCTAAAATCTTGAAAACCATGGGAAAAAGTTTTTTAATTTTTTTGATTTTAAACCATTGCTAAAATCTTGCGAACCATGGGAAATTTTTTTTCTATTTTACGGATTTTGGAGCATGGTTAAAAACTTGCGAACCATTGGGAATTTTTTAAAATTAATTTTCCATATTTCGCATGATTTTTGCAATGGTCGAAAATCCGTAAATTAAACAAAATAATTTTCCCATTGTTCGCAAGTTTTTAGCCATTGTCCAAAATCCGTAAAAAAGAAAAAAAAATTTCCTATGGTTCGCAAGATTTATGCAATGGTCCAAAATCCGTAAAATTAAAAAATTGTTTCCCATGGTTTGCAAGTTTTTAGCCATGGTCCAAAATCCGTAAAATAAAAAAAAAATTTTCCATGGTTTCCAAGATTTTAGGAAAATTTTTTTTTTGTTAAATATCCGTAAAATTAAAAAAAAATTCCCTATGGGAAATTGTACCATGGGAAACGGACATAAGCAATGGTTTTTGAGATTTTTGGCAAGGTTTAAACCATGGGTCTAATTGTTTATTCCTGGGCAATCGATTTCGCCCATGGTTTTTATGATTTTACCTATAATTTCATTTCCACACGGGTTGTTGTAGAATTAACAAGTCGTCTATAATTAAAACTACTCCTTTAAGTAGTAGGTTTTTAATATTTTAATTAATTTAATAAGCTTGAACAAAATTTTTAATGTAAAACTTACAAATCGTTTCTAATTAAAAATACTGCTTTAAGTAGTAGATTTTACTACTTAATGTGGTTTAATAGGCTTTAAGAATACATATGTTGTAGATTTAAAAAATCCCTTACAATTAAAACTATCACTTTAAGTAGTAGATTTTACTACTTAATGTGGTTTAATAGGCTTTAAGAATACATATGTTGTAGATTTAAAAATTCCCTTGCAATTAAAACTATCACTTTAAGTAGTAGATTTTACTGCTCTATGCAATTAAAGGAGATAAGTTGTATTGACTTAAGATTCCAATACAACTTATCTTCTTATTATTAAGCGTACTCTTCGTGAGTACAATGTATGCTTTTATAAATACATACCTGTATAAATATAAATATATATCAAATTACACATATATGTACATAAATATGTATATAACGCATCCTATAGTGTATAAGTACATCGTTCTTTGACCTTGCGGACATCATAAAAAATCCCTGTTGGAAGTGAAGACATAGAAAGAGATAGGAAAAGATAAAAAGGTATACTGTTTTGGAGATGCATATCAGTAGTGTAGTAGTATATACTACTGCGCCGATTAAGCTAGAATTTGTACGGCTTATTCTACACATATACCGCTATCGTCGGAACTAGAATCATTATTTTTCATTAATATTTAATAATTTTTTTAAACAACTTAACTTAAAAAAACAAGGTCAAAAATGAAAAAAGTCCGCCATTTTGTTTTTTTTTCATCGAAAATAGTTGTACTCTGTTCATAAGCAATTTGTGAGAAAATCGTGTAATATTTATTAAAATTGTTTTTTAGGTTTAAAAGGTGCATGCCTCAGTTAAATTTATCGGTATATTATTTAATGATTTAACTAAGCATTTTTTTTATTCAGGTCTTAATTGTCAAAATGGGCCTGTGGGGCAAACCGGCCTATGTCTGTTTTCCTTGCAACAAAAATTGACGAAGATTACCTATCGGCTAGAAAACTTCGTGCACGCTTTCGTGAATCTTTGTCCACTTTACGGAGATTTACGAAGTTTTACAAAGTTCACCGACAGACGTTTCTTCGTGAACGACAACAATTAGTGGAAAATATTTGTTTTATAATAAGTAAGATGTTTCTTTAATTGAAATTTAATCCTATCTTATTATTTTTCTTATTGGGAAGATTGTTTATTGATTTTTTATATTTAGTGACGTTTTCCTTACAATTAATTCTCTAAACAAACAAAAAAAATAAACTGTCCGCTTTACCTCAGGGGTGGGGCAAACCGGCCAGTTTGCAAATTGTTTTTTTGTGCTTCCTGAAGTACGTACATATATTTCGAGTTATTTAAACAATTTAAATTTGAATTTACTTAAAATGTAAAGTGTGATAATTAATTTCTTCATGTTTACTTTTTATATTTATAAATATTTATTTTTTTCGGGCAAATATACTATTCGGGCGAATGGCTTCGGGCGAAAGTATGTTCGGGCATTTTGATTCGGGTGCGTGGATTCGGGCGAATGGGCGTTAACCCCAGAATCTTTTACAAGTTCTGGTAAAAGAACATGTCTTAATTCCGGATGCTGAACTTGTTCAAGAACATTACTTGAACATGTACAAAAAAATGTACAAGTTTATTAATGAACATGTACAAGAACTTGTACATTTTCTTGTACAAGTTTTTTCAACCAGACCGTTTTCTCAGACCCGGTCACATATAGAAGTCTCTATCATGTCAGGTTAAGGAGAAAAAAATCCTGAAAACCCTCAAAAACATAGATTTTTGAGACTTTACCCCAACTTTATTCCAAATCCTGACGTAATGCGCAATTTTCGAACTGCAGATCGTGTTCATGTCAGAAAACATTTTAAACCAATCTGATATCTCAAATAACAAATTGTAGACCTGTGTTATTCTGACAAATGCAAATTCGTTGTTCATTAGAAAAAAAGGCCATTTAAAAGAATTTTTATTTTACAAAATGAGTTTTTCATTTTTCTCAATTGACGTACGGATTGATTTTTTTCAAAAAAACTACTTCCGATCGAGAGCAAACAATTTTTACATTATTTTTGGAATTTTTTAAAATTTTTAATTTAAAAAATTTTTTTTTTAATTTTTATTATTTTAAAACTCTGAAATTTTGAAAAAAGTTTGTCTCGAAAAATTTGTTAAATAATATTTAATAAACATTTTGTATTTTTTCTGAAAAGTTGGTGAACAATTTTAATTTTTATCCAATTTTTATAAACAATGGCTCACTTTTCTCTTGAAAGATTCCCTACAATTCTGATTTTGTGTTTTTGTTACATAATGGTATATTTAAAAAATAAGAATTTTATTTGTTTATTATCTTTTGAACTAAATATTTTTAATAAAATTTAACAAACAGAATTGTAAAAACCTTTCAAAGAGCAAAATGAGCTATTGTTTGTAAGAATTGCATAAAAATTACACTTGTTTAAACAAAAAATATTAAAATTGAAATAGTATATTATGTGGCAAGCACGTAAAGTAGTACTTTTTAGGTTAGGATGTAATTTTCAGTACGAGCTGTCGTTAGTGCGACGTAGGTGAGTCGAGTCGAGCCGAAAGCGAGCCAAGTCGAACCGAAGTCGCACAGACAGCGAGTATTGAAATCATCCGAACCTAAAAATTACTACGTGCGAGCCACATACGCTATTTTTTTCGCCATTGCTATGAAAAAGTGAAACAATTTTAAAGAAATATATGTATATATATTATATATTATGTATTATATATTATAAATATATTTAATTATAAATGAATTAATATGTTATAAATATATATATATTTATATAATATATATGACATAGTATATTTTTAGGCAGTTGGCCCAAACTGCTTTAAAAAGTGCTACTTTATCTGCCCAAAACAGGCACAAAAAAGACACTTTTTCATGTCAATGGGGAAAAAAAATTATTAATAACAAATTTTTGCGCAAAATAATTTATTTTGAAAATTATACAACTGAATCTTTCAAAATTTTGATAACATTAATTTTATTTATAGTTTTATTTGTTGTCAAAAACAATTTTTGAGTTTGAGGGTATTTAATGGGTTGAACCTCCTTAAATAAAAAATATGGATGTTTTCTAACCATTAGATTTATTTTTATTTCATAATTTTAGAAGAAAATTTAAAGACATTTCAAAGACTTGGGATTTTGTCTTGACTGATGAATATTTGTTTAATCATTTTAAATTGATTATCTCGAAAAAATATGTTTGGATACACTTCTGGACATACCCCTCCAAAAAAAATTTTTTTACTCTTGTAGATTTTTTTAATTTCACAATGGAAGGGTGGTGAGCTTAAATGTAAAATGTTATTTTCATCAAGCTAATAAATGTACTTTTTTAATTTGTTAAATATTAAAATTTTTAAAAGTTATTCTTAATTACTAAAATTATCCTTCAAACTTTTTTAAAATTTGAATTTTAAATTATTCATAATTTTAACAAATTCCAAATTCCTTTCAAATTACTAATAGAATATTTTCATTTTTCTTATTATTAATAATAATAAGAGAAAACTATAAAGTAATATAAGTAGAAATAAAAAGTAGAAATAACATTTGAGAAAGACGTATTCTTTATTGGAGTAAAGAATGTGAAAATGTTTAAAAGAAATCGCTTGCCCCGTCATCTGGTGTTTCGTGCGCTAAGTAAATTTGCATGGTAACTTGTACCCCGCAACTGCGTGGCAAGTGTGAGTAGCTGACTGTCAGTTTGTTTATAATATGTTACACTTTTAATTCTATTTATGGAATAATTAATAATTAAATAATTCTTTAATTATTAATTATCATATTTTAATATTCCAAAAAATTACAACAATTATTTTTTAATTTTTCAATGAAAATTTTTTGTCCAAACGAAAATCACGAACAGTTCAAGTGACAGGTAAGCATCTTTCACTTTACACATTTATTTTTAATTAATTTCAGCATAATATAATCCAAATATTATATTTAAATCTAACCTTTTTGCAAATATTTATTAATACCAATTGTTTTTTTGGTTAAACAATTGTTTTCTATTGTTTTTTAACAAAAGGTATAAGCAGTGCTCAAGGAGGTATTTAACAGGGTCGGATTTGAACTCCCTTCAGCCAAAACAATCCGCTAGGGAGAATAGTGTTCATGTATATATTTTTAGTCATGATTTTTAAATAGCAAGTTTATTCCCGTGAAAAATTAATAAATAAAATCAACGTTGATTTGTGTATTGTTATAGTTTTCAAACAGTTATTTTATATATGCTGACCACCAAGTTTTTTTTATAAACAATAAGCAAGTTTCAGGTTATGTTGTGAGATGTTTTGTTCTCTCATATAAATCGTACTGTTATTAATTTATAAATTAAAAAATCGTATTAAAATAATTTTTAGAACAAATATATTTTTGGGAATAATTTTTCTTTTAATACAAAAATTATTGTCGCTTTTTTCTTACTGTAATTAGTATTCCATTCTGAAACATATAAAACAAATGAAATTCAATTTATTTTTAGTATATTCAGCGCTATTTTATTATATTCCATGAGTCATCCTGCGTTTGATATTCTGCATGGGATATCCCGCGCGGGTCTCCCATGGGATTTCGGAAATTTGGATATCCTAGGGATATCCCATAAGTTCACGGGATATCCCTAGGATATCCTTTTGTTGAGAGGGTAGTATCGGCGATATGTAAATGTTTTTATTAAATCCGGAAATGCTGGTGCAGGAGTTTCCGAAGCGGCCCATAGAATGAGTGCTCCTTATGGATTTTACTTTAATTTTTTTTTTACTTCATTAATTTTACGTGAAATTACGCGATTTAATTAAGAAAAGAAATTGCCGGAAAACATAACTTCCAAATTAGGTCAAAGGTCAGGAATGATAAACGAACATAACCTTAAAATTTAACTATTTTTTAAACTCAATTATGATAAAAATACATACATAATAATTTTTTATTTGTAAACTAAAATAATAATTAAAATCTTACTTCGTCTAATTTTGGTGTTTTCCTCTTCGTGGGATTGAGCCCGGCGTCCATTTTTGTTTGAGCTTAATAAGTCGTTTTCCCGTTATTCCTTACATTATTAAATGAACAAAAGTTAATACAAAATTCAAAAAATTTTTTAAGTAACAGTAAAATTTTTAATATTGCAAAAATATCGATTTAGTGGCTGCTGCAACGATTTTCCAACACCTTCTCTGAAAAAAGTGTCTCACGGTGAGTAAGATATTTTGTAACTAGATCTTTTGAAGTTGAAAGTAACAAAATATTTATTTAATATAAGACAAAATCCTTTTTTTAAAAAAGTTCTTTCATTTTTTATTGTTACCTTGTAAATAAACAAATTGTTTTTCTTAAAAAAAATTCTTTTTCTACCAAGTTGCATTTAAATTCATTGAGCTTACTTCAAATTTTGTAAAAAAAACTTCAAAAGTGACATATGTACTATACAAAAATAAGATAATACAATAAAACACAGAGAGAAAGGTTTGGTTGGTGTTACCATTTTTGAGATGACCGTTTTTAATTAGTAAACTGTGCTGCTGCTGATTTATTAGTTGTAGTTACTATTTTAATTGGTTAGAATAACTATATTATTAGTTGGCTTAACTAATTAGATTGTTGGAATAACTATTTAATTATTTTCCTTACTAACTGAATGGTAATAGTAACTTATATAAATATAGTAACAAAATGGTAATCGGAACCAATCGTTTCTCTTAGTGAAGAAATATTTGAAATTAAAAAACAATGACTTCCATAAAATTTAATGTAGTCAATTTTCATAGATATTACTCAGGTGGAAAAGTTCCCGGTAGCAGGCCTCACAGCAAAAAACTTGATAAAAAAGGAGAATAGGGAAAATTTAATTTAAAAAAAGATTACAAATACGGTAAAATCAAAATTCATATGTGCCATTCCATGAATTTTTTATCACTTTACGATAACTTAATTTGGAACTCAACCACTTTAATTTATTTAAATTAAATTTAAATTAAACTTGTTTAAATTAAATTTAAATTAAACTTGTTTAAACTAAATTTAAAAATTAACTGTTAAAAAATAAATTCCAATTTTCCTAATTCAGGCCTCGCATTGACTTTAGAAAGAGAAAGAAGTCGTTTTAGTAGATTTTCATTTGCAACAAAAATCGAAAATGTCGATATTTCTTATTTTTAATAAATTTTATTAGTTAATAAATATTTCATTATTATTAACATTATAATTATTAGAAATTAAATTAATTTTTTCTAATTCTATAATAAGAATGTTTCATAGAAAAATTTCCATGAAATTTTTGTTTTAACTTCAGAATTAAACTATGACAAATTTTCAAGATTTCAATTTAGTAGGACAAATTTTGAAAAATAATAATTTAAAGGGCATTTCTATAAAAAAGCGGATATACTGGCAGTGTGTCACGATGCCTAAGTTCTTTTGTAACTTTTTTTAAATTATTGTAAAATAAAAATTTTTTTTCGATGCAAAAAGGTAAGAAGATAGAAACGTTCCCAACAGATTTTTTGATTGTATAAGAAAATTGAAAAAAGGTACAGCCGCTTCAGTCATCGTGACGCACAGACCAAAATTCAATTGTTCTCGTGGAAATGCCCTAAAGTTACTTTAAAAGACAAAAAAATCCACGTCATTGTACAAATTATTCGAATTCAGATTTTTAACATATTTGTTGAATAATTAAATTTTCAAAGAAATTGATTAAAATATTCTTGAAAAGATTTTTTATTTATTAATTAAAATTGTTTTAAATTAGAATTGCTGAAAATTATTGACAAAACTTTAAACAATAATTGAATTTTAAAGAATTTTTAATAAAAAAATGTGAATATATATATATACCTATTTTCAATGGCTGATAACTCGAAAAAAATGGATTTTTTCAAGAGAATAAAAGTTTTTTTAAAATCTTTTTTCACTCTTTATTAAAAAAATAAAAATTTTTTATAAACAACTTAAATTTTTTTAAATTTGGACATTATTTTTTTTAAACATATCTGGAAATAGTAATATTTTGCAAAAAAAATCAGAGTGGTCCGATAATTTTTATAGGTTTAAATAAACATTTATACGCCGCGCGCAGAGTTGTGAATATTTCTAAAACGTAAAAAAATTGTAAAATTGTTAAAAAAAATCTTTTTTATATATTAAAATATGATTTTAGATTCCAAAAAATGAAAAAAAAATAATAAGGGTCAGTTGGGGTTAATGGGAACAAATATTGGGTCAATATTTTAACCTCAGATCACCTACAATAGGTTCTGAGTATTGCCATGTTTATATCTTGACAATTGGCAGCAAGATAATTCAAGTCATCGCTAAATGCATAAAAACTTGAAAATTAAAATTAAACTGTTTCAGTAGTTTGTCTCGCATTTCAAAGAAAACAGACTTAAAAATCATACAAAAAATTTTTCTTATTCCTAATGACTCCCATAACAGAAATTCACTTGAATTTTTGATTTTTGGCAATTTGGTAAATAATAACAAGCTGTCCCCATTTTTACTCTAAGTTTTCAAATTTTTGGGGTAAATGGCGACAGCTTAATATTAACTAAATTGACAAAAATAAAAAATTTAGGTGATTTTTTGTTATGGCAGTCATAAGGAATACGAAAAAATTTTTGTATGATTTTTAAGTCTGTCTTTTTCAAATGCGAGACAAAATACTGAAATAAAAAAAAATTTTAAATAAAGACTTTTTCAATTGGTTTAACTATTATACAGTGCCGCTCAATAATATTTGCCCATCTTACGGTATATCAGGACTTTACAAAAAGTTTTGTCAAATATTCATCTTAAAGCTTATATTTTTGACTTGAACAATACAAAAGAGAAAATTAAAAGAAAAAATGTCATTGTCTTATTGTTTAAAATGAAAAAAAAATTTCAATTTTTTTTGTAAATTTCAAATCGATACTGTTTGTGAAGAAATGATCAGCATTTAGAGAGAGAAAAAAAAATTATTTAATAGTATATTATGTGTCAAGCACGTAAAGTAGTACTTTTTAGGTCAGGATGTAATTTTCAGTACGAGCTGTCGTTAGTGCGACGTAGGTGAGACGAAGACGAGTCGAGTCGAGCCGAAAGCGAGCCAAGTCGAACCGAAGTATATAATATAATATATATGAAATAGTATATAAAATAAAATAATAAAAATTGATAAATAAAATAAAAGCAAAACAAAAATTATGCAAAAATTAACAACTGCCTAAAAAAGACTTTTTGTCCTACCTGCCCGAAAAGTATGTCATTTCGGGCACTTAAAGCGGGCCCAAAGTATCTCATTGTCGCTCGGGGTTAGGCAAGCGGGCGTAAAAGTACTTTTACGCCCATGGAATTTTACTGTTTATAATATATTACAGTATTATATTCACACACATACATATACACACACACACTAATGCAACTTACACTTTTTGTCTAGTAATTTAATTTATATCAGAGGGGATATAAAACTGAAAGCGGTATAGATAATTTTTTTTCGATCTCAAAGTCATTACCGATTAAATTAAATTGAATTATAAACAATTCTTCTAAATACTTGAATTACTGTTTCTATAACTGCAATAAAACTATTTTCTTAAAATACAGAGCTGTATAATTATTTTTTTCTTGTATTTTTATCTGTACTTTTCAGAACAGTCGTGCCCTCAAACGACATACTTTTCGTCCAAGCAGGACAAAAAGTTACGTTCGTATCAAGGGCTCAAAAGGTGATTGTGGCTTAGGCGAGATTTAGCCTTCAAAAGTGCTACTTTATCTGCCCAAAACAGGCACAAAAAAGACACTTTTTCATGTCAATGGCGAAAAAAAAATTTTTTTAATATTTTTTTCCCAATTCTACACATAATAAGGAACATTTTTTCTCTAAACAATTTTTTCCAAAAGTCCATTGTTCATAAGTTATCATCAATTAAAAAAAGGGTTATTTTTTTAAACAAATGGTCATATCTTGCTCAAAAATAATCGTAGAAAAATTTTAAAAAAAGTGTTGGAAAAATGATGAAATAAACTTTCAAATGTTGTATCCAAAAATTAAATTCTGATCATTTCTTCACAAACATTATCAATTTGAAATTTACAAAAAAATAGAATTTTTGTTTTGTCATTTTAAACAATTAAACAATAAAAAATTTTTTTTTTAATTTTCTCTTTTGTATCGTTCAATTGAAAGAAATAAGCTTTAAGATGAATATTTGACGAAGATTATATCTTTATTAGAATTAGAGATACATACAAAACTTTTTGTAAAGCCCTGATATCTTAAATTTTCTCTGCTGTATAAAATTAATCCTGCGGGAATGTAAATAACAATACAAAGAATTAACCCGCAAATATTACCTCTTAAAGAAAAAAACTTACGTAATTTGTGAAAAATAGGGATTTTATCCCCATTTACCCTAACGGACCCTAAATTAATTAATTTAAAAAAAATTTTTTAATCATATCCAAATTTAAAAAACTTAACTTTTTTATAAAAAATTATTTTTTTTAATAAAAAATGTAAAGAAAATTTTTTGTTAACATTATTGAAAAGACAAACTAAAACTTTTCTTTTCTTTGAAAAAATTGAAAAAATACATTTTTTTCGAGTTATCAGCCATTGAAAATAGGTCTACATATACAAAACTGCAATTTTGAAAATTCATAACTCAAAAATCTGCAAAAAAAAATAATACGTATTTCTTATTTTTACTACAGAACAAGAAAAAAATATATTTTGCCGATTTTAAAGGGTCGACGGAAATCTCACGTGAAATCATCCATGTATACAGCTAACAGTGCGCAAATTTTCAAAAAAGTTACAAATTTTTTTTTGAAAATACACAAAAAAAAATGTCTATCAACACTTTTTTTTTAGGAATTTGTCTTTTGTAAAGAATTTTCTGTTTTTTTTTAAGACTTAAAAGTTCAAAAATTAAAAATAAATTTTATTTTTTAAATAAATAAAGTAAAAAAAAATAAAATTTTTTTTAAAAATTATTTTTTTTCCCTAAGGATGAATATTTTTCCTGTAAAAACATTTAAACCATATTTTTGTATAATAAGAAAGGTGTAATCGATGTAGTCGAAAAAAATAAACCTTTTTAATTCATATTTTTATTGTGGTTGAGGAGACCCCCCATCTTTATTTAAAAACAAAAGATGAATAAAATCGAAGTGGTAACCCTTTAACCTCACATGAAACTCCTAATTTAATTAAAAAAATTACTGCAGAATAAAAAATTGTTATGTAAATAAGAATAAATTTGATTTAAATAAAAAATTGATTTTTTCCTACTATAAAAAGGTCACAACATTAATTAGTTTTATTATTAACAATATAAAATATAATACATGAGGCTGAAGTCCGCAACTTTTTCAAACAGAAAAATTAAAATAGAATTATTTTTTCAAGACAATTTATTTCTAATCTTGTTTTCCAAACACTTTCAAGTGATTAATACTTTTATAGTAGCCATTCACCCCCGAATAACTTTAGTTTTAAGCCAAAGTAATACAAATTGTCTCATTATTTTTTCGTTTTCTTTTATAAAAACGTTGCGGACGTTTAGCATCATCATTATGCTAATATTTTATTAATATACATTAATATAATGATTAAAAAAAATAATTAGAACCCGAAGGTCTCGTAAATTAAAAAAAATTTTTATCAATCTTGATCAAATTGTTACATAACGAGATTCTATTTTTAATGTATTTTTATTGAACAAAATTTGTATATTTAAATTAAAAAATTGTTAAAACTCTAAATGTATATTAAAGTTGAAGTTAAATTCATTATTATATTGGTGTTACTTTCTTAATATTCCAAATTTTCGAATTTAAATACAAATTTTTCTTTTATAAAATGTCAAAATTTAATACAATTTATATAAAAAGTAATTAAAATTTTAAGATGGTATCAAAACTATACATATAAAGTTTTTGAAAAAAACGTTATTATATTCCATTATCCATTTACTTATTTCGATATATTTATTTATTTATTTGGAACATAACGGGACATGCCCTTTCGTACAAAAGTACTCCTAAATCTAAAAATTACAATACTATATTTTACTAAATCTAGGTAGCCACTTAAGAAAAGATATTTTAGTTTTCGTTTAGCAAGATATTACGTAATGATGATGTGAATCGTGTGACATTATTATCAAAGAAATTAATGTCGTTAGAAATCATGTTTGCCTCTCTGCAAAGTCTAGCAATCAATGAGTTATTACCATAATTAGTTCTGTGAAATGCCACCGAAAACAATGTATATCGCCTAGAAAACATTCTGGGCACTGGTAAATTTATCATAGAGAGAAGTGAGGGACAAAAGATAGCTCCATTCATAAGTCTATACAAAAAAGCCATATCTGCAAAGTAGAACCGTGAATTTAACAATGGTATATTTAATACCGATCTAAGTTCCCTGTAATCATGTGTATGCACATCAAAGCGGATATTGAGCAATCTCGCAGCAAATCTAAGAAATTTGTTCTGAACACGTTCAATTCTGATTATATGGAAGACGTAGAAAGGTGCCCAAATGATACATGCATATTCTATAATTGTTCTGACAAGCGTTAGGTATAAAGTCCTGATGGTTAACATGTTATGAAAAACAGAGGCACATCTCATTATAAAGCCCAAGACTTTAGAGGCTTTTGAAACAGTCTCAGTAATATGATCATTAAATACTAAATTACTATTAAATACAACACCCAAATCACGCACCCTCTCTACTCTCTCCAAAATATGACCATCAATAGTGTAGTTGTTTAAATATAAATTTACACTACCTTTCGAAAAGGTTACAACAAAACTCTTTTTAATGTTTATACTTAAATGATTTTTAATACACCATTTTTGGAGTCTTTTTAAGTCTTTTTGTAACTTCAAAATATCTTTTTGAAAGGTAGACGGATGAATCACTTTATAACACTTGAGGTCGTCAGCATAAAGTAAGAACGAGGAGTGCCTGAATATTTGCTTAATATCATTCATATATAAAATGAACATTAAGGGACCTAGGCGTGATCCCTGTGATACCCCAGAGGTTGCTAGAAAAGGATCGCTAAATTCACCACCAACCCTTACCACCTGATACCTGTCAGAAAGATAATTTTTGAAAAAAAGAACAATGTTATCAGAAATGCCTAGTGATTTCAATTTATTTATAAGTATATTATGGTCCACCTTATCAAACGCCTTCGATATATCAGCATAGATAACATCGACTTGCAATCCCTTTTCTAATTTTTCTGTTAAAAAGGTTGTAAAAATTCCCAAATTTGTTACAGTGGATCTACCCCTGACGAAACCATGCTGTTCATCAATTATAGCTTCAGAGACCGATGTATAAAAATTATCATAAATTATACTCTCAAATATTTTTGCAAAAACACTTAAAATTGTTATGGGCCTATAGTACTGGGTATTATTTTTATTATCAGATTTATAAACTGGAGTTATCATTCCCTTCTTCCATTCATATGGAAAAACACAATATTTTAGCGATTTATTAAAAATTATAAACAAAGGTTCAATTAACGAATATCCACATGACTTTACAATGAATGGAGAAATTCTATCGGGACCTGGCCCCTTACTGACATCTAAGTCTTTAATTTTTTTGAAAATATCATTTCTATTGACTGTTATGGAATTTAGGTTCACATCAAACTTATGATTGAAGGTTAAATCTGGGACATTAGCAGAAGGTAATGTGTACACTGACTTAAAGTGTTTCGCAAAAAGATTAGAAATTTCTAAATATGTATCACCAGATTCATCCTTATAAAACATATGTGGAGGAATGTTATGATCTTCACGATTAGATTTAACATAGTTCCAGAATTGTTTTGGATTATCAAAAATAGATTTTTCAACATTTGATATATAATTATTGTAACAAATTTTAGAAAGTTTTTTACATTCTGACCTAAATTTGGAAAATTTTAAATAATTTGTGTTACATTTATTTCTAGTATAACTTAAATGAGCAGTCTTCTTATCATAAACCAGGTTTTTTAATTCATTTGAAAACCAAGGTGGGAAATTCGAAGAGTCAATATGTTTCAGTGGTGTATGAATATCAAAAATATTATATAAATGTTCATTAAAAACAGTCACAACGTTATCAACATTCTCATCACTCAGTAACAAGTTCCAATTAGTTGAATTTAATAAGGTAACAATACCAGCTATATTAGCTTTCCTGAAATCATAAGCTGCGTTGAGGTTTTGCGCACTATTATAACAAATATTTTCATGAACATTAGAAAAAACATTTATCAATAAACATGGATGATAGTTATCCAGCGGTAATATAGAGTCATTAAGTACCTCAACAGCAAAATTTACACTATTACAAAAAATTAAATCCAAAATTGAACCATAAGTATTAACTATTTTATTTATTTGTGATAAACCGGCAAAGTTTGTTGTGTCCAACAGTAGGGAAGCAATTTGTTCTTGTTGATTAGTTAAAGATGCATTTAATTCTAATTGTGAGACTGATCCAACAAAAAACTGTGTCAAAAACGTCAAATTAAAGTCACCAACAATTAAAAGAACTGCATTATTGTATCTATCATGTATATCTTCAATGATATTACACACTTCAGAAACTTCACGAGGAAGCAAATTTTTTTGCTGATCGTAAAGAGGAAGCAAAATGTTCATGTAATGAACAACTGAATTTACAACTTGTTTTACGATTATCTTGTAAAAAACAAACAATTTCGAAAAAAGTTTTAGACAAAAGTTGTAGATCTCAAAAAAACACACATTTTATATTTTATGCATTTATTACCAAAAGTCATTATTTTTCGAGAAAAATCCAAAAAACGAAAAACACCATGATAATGAAAACATATACAGCAGTCATGGTTAGACATATTATTTGACTCGTAAATAGTATCATATTCACTATTACTCAGGATCCAACGAATTCCGCAAAATACTTTCGGCCATATCCACCCCCTCTCGCCAAGGTTTTTTTTAAAAGAAAAGCGAGCAGTACCTTACCCGGCCGAAGGCCGTGTTTACTATTTTGCGTTTACCGCTGCTGTAAACTCCACCCCACAATTTCCGCAAATTACTTTCGGACACATCCACCCCCTCTCGCCAAGATTTCTTAAAAAGAGAAGCGAGCAGTATCTTACGCGTGTTTACTATTTTGCATTTACCGCTGCTGTAGACTCCACCCCACAATTTCCGCAAATTACTTTCGGACCATTTTTCTCGAAAAATAATGACTTTTGGTAAAAAATGCATAAAACATAAAATGTGTGTTTTTTTGAGGTCTATAACTTTTGTCTAAAACTTTTTTCGAAATTTTGCGTTTTTTACGGGATAATCGCAAAAAACCATGATTTTATGGTGTTTTTTATGATAATCAAATTTGCGCCAATTTTCACTATCATTTTCGTAATCAGCGCACCAAAAAATGTTAGTATACCAAGTTTCATTAAGATCGGAGGTACCCCTACTTCGGAAGTACACCCTAATTTATAATATTTAAAAACTAATTGAGCGCATTATATAGGGTAATTTATGAAAATATATGTTATAATGTTGTGCATTATATTTAAAAAATTTTATTGTAATTTTTAAACATCACTGTTACGTATGAATTTCGTAACTTCTTATTAATAAATTATTAACAGTATTAATAATTCATTAATACAATACTTGAAAAAGTGGACACATTATGCAACACAAACAAATAACACTTTATAAACATTATAAGAAATGCCTTTAGAATCTCTTAGAGATGTCCAAATAATTATATATTAAATATTAATGAAAAGATTACCGGTAAACTCCGCGAAGTAGCTCCGCGGATTTTCCGCGAAATTTCTGCAATTTTTTTGTTGCATAATAATATATTTATGTTATTATTTAAAGTAATATAATATTAAATTCAATACATTCTATTTAAATTACGTTTTATACTTTAGTTAACAACTGAGACAAGATTTACTGTTAGACACGTCAATTTTTTGAAAAAAAAATATTGATAACCTTTAGGATAGTTTCGTGGTTACAATCGGTAAGGATTTTTTAAGGATTTTAACATTTCAAGACATGATGAAAATACGAAGCATTAGAAGAATAACAAATCGATGTCACTCAAGAACTAGGCAGCAGCAAGAATACAATTTTTTGGGGAAGTTAAACATGTCGTATAAAATTTTCATATTACGAAGCCATCAATAAGTAACGGTAACGACCGGGAAATCATTTCTTTTTCTAAACCTTTTTAAGAGCTTATAACCTGTATTTAGATTATAAAGTTATTTTCTGAAAGTTTTAATTGTAACCTAATTTAACCCTACTAAAAAATGACACTGAAGTTACCAACGTTGAATCGACGAAAAGAATTTTTTTTTTCTAAGATTGAATATTTCCCCGCCTTGGTTGAGGATTTTTAGTGTTTAAAGATGTATTTGGGACCAGAATAAAAAAGTTTCAATTTAAAAAAATTGGTTCTTAGCTTTTAAACTAAACTGAAAACGAAAAATTCGTTCGTTGATTCGTCGAATCAACGTTGGTAACTTCAGCGTCATACTAAAAATTAAAATATATAATGAGTGAAATAAATTTTATTAAATAAATAGAAATCAGTATCATATGGCAAATGCATTTTTATTTTTTTATTAATAAAATTTTTATATGAAATGAATTTTATTATTGTCTTATAAAAAGGATAAATACAAGTAAAAAACTATTTAATCTATTATATATTTAACTCTCTTTAATGCAATAATCTGATATCAATTTTGGGATTACTTTTTTAAGTAGAAAAGAAAAATACATACATCTTTACCGGCTATAACCGTGAACCTATTTTTATAGTTTTCAATTTTTTGTTAACAAAATTAGTGTCAAAGTCTTCTCTCACTTGTTAACTAAAAATTAAAAAGTAATTTTAAGTAGAATATACACAATTTAATTTTATATTATTTTAAATAATAACATAAATATATTATTATGCAAAAAAAAATTTGCGGAAATTTCGCGGAAAATCCGCGGAGCTGCTCTGCGGAAATTCCGCGGAGATACTTCGCGGAGTTTACCGGTAATCTTTTCACGTGGGAACTTTCAATTAAAAACCTAAATTTTAAAGAAGACCTATTTAAAATTCATGATAAAATTGAGAAACTAAGTGAACTAATTTAATTCAAGAAACAAAGGATGGCGCAATAAAGATTGCTGCATCCAAGGTATGTCCATTCAAACTGAACTGGAACACTACCCCAATATTGCAAGGTTGCAATAAAAAAACAGTGACAACAATAAATTTGTTAAATAAAATATTCTTTTACCCACCAAAAGTCAACTTAATAAAATCAGTTGACACACAAAGATCGAGGTCTTCCAAGTGTGGTCTCCGAGTGAGACAGGTGGAACAACCCCTTAGACCAGGGTTGTTTAGTCAGTAATTGTTTGGGAGAGAAGAAAGAGCTCAGTGTGGAGCTTGGAGTTTTTTGAGAGTTTTGAGTTGGAGTTTGAGTCTCTGAGTTAAGAGACCTTTTAGAAACAAACCTCTAGTTTCGAGGTTGTTTCCGTTTTGAGTTTATTACTGAGTTTTAATTCGAGTTCTGATTTTTGAAGTGAGATTATTTAAAGAGTATTAGAGTTTTGAGTATTTTAAAGAGATAAAGATTTATTTATTTTAAAGAGTATTTTAAAGAGATATTGAATAATTGTAGTTTTGAAAAAGAGAATTTAATTTTGAATTTGATTTAAAGGATATACGAATGAGTTTTTGAGAATCACTTTGTTTTGAAATTGAGAATGAAAATTAAATAGAAAAAAGAGAAAATAAAGTTTATAGCATATACTGAGTTTTGAGATTTTTTAATAATTGTTTGAAAAAAAAGAGAATATAATATAATTAAAATAAATTGAATATATACTGAGTTTTGAGATTGTTTTAATAATTGTTTGAAAAAAAAGAAAATATAATATAATTAAAATAAATTGAAGAATTAATTTAAACTTAAATTGAGATACGTCGATTATTTTGAAGGATATCAATCTGAGGAAATTCCAGAGGTAAATATACGTAAGAGTTCAGAGACTCTTAACATAACACACACACAACATTATTACACATACATTCATTCACACGTAAATTGTATTACAATACAGAATACTGTAATATTGTACTATTTGAGTTGTTACACAATATATATTTATATACAATTAATTAAATATTTGTTTGATCTTTTATTTCAAATATTCCTAACCAATTGTTCTGATTAATATGGGATCTCAACCAACTCACTGAATAATAGTGAGGTAAGGAAGGGATCCACTACCTATTACAATATAATTTGTCCGAAGGGCAACGTGTGTTAAAATACCAAGGTCTTTTAGAGTTTTAGTAAATATCAATCTTTGATTGATATTGAATAATTTTCTAATTTTCAAAATTCATCTTTAACAATCACATTTAATGAAAGACGGCCTTAAGGCTTGCTCGTAATACTGAGGCTTCTCAGGAGGCACATAATAATGCTTTTTTTAAAGAACTTATGAGCAATTTTCAATCGGTTTCGCATTCCTGTCAATCATATATATTGAAATACTACTATTACTACTAATATTACTTATGCTGAAGTATAACTAAATTCTGATTTGATTTTTATGAAATATTTTTATGTTTTTAAAAGCTTCCCCATGATGCACAAAACTGGAGACAAGAATTAACATTGAAAACAAGTTGTAAATTCAGATGTTCATTACATGAACATTTTGCTTCCTCTTTACGATAAGCAAAAAACTTTGCTTCCTCGTGGAGAAAGCATTAACACTGAAATAAACATACATAAATAATATAATAATATAAACATTTGAGTACCTATACATTTGTGTTAAATTTACAGAATGAGTGGAAGTTAAAAAATCAAAAATTCATATTTTAACCGAAATTTCTAAATATTAATGAAAAATAATATATAATTTATAATTATTTACAATTATATCGATTCCTTTTAATGCAAGGAACACAATTATTTTATATTTAAACTTGAATTTAAATAAATATAAAATTTTTCAGCTAAAATGTGTATTTTGTATTTTTTAACTTTCATTAATTTATTAAATTTACCTCAAATGTGAATTTTATATATACCAATCGATTCGTTTTCATGTAAGGAATACAATTATTTCATTTATAAACTTAAATTTAAATAATCACAAAATTTTATATCCAAAATGTGAATTTTTGATTATTTAACTTTCATTAATTCTTTAAATTTAAATTAAAACTGTACTTTATATATACTGATCGATTTGTCTTGACGTAAGGAATACGATTTTATTATATATAACCTTAAATTTTTCTATTTAAAAATTTTTTCGATTAAAAAAAATTTTGGAAAAAAGACGATAAAATTTTTTTTTTTGGGTTTTTTTTAAAATCCTTTTGTCAGATTTGAGATATTAATGTGATAAATGAGCCTACCAAATTTTATCTAAATCCATTAAAACCTGTTAAAGTTATCTTCTAAACAAAAAAGGGATCCACACACACACATACATACATCCGGACAATTGATCAGGATCTCATATAACACGTTTCTATATAGAGAAAAATTTGTTTCCGCCTCTTTGAAAATTTTTATAAAAGAAAGGACTACAAAGCTTCCTCCACGAGGAAGCAAAAAGATTTAAAAAGTTAATTTTTTTAACAAATAATTTTTTTCTGTATTCTACAAACTTGGACAATAAACTGTACGCAACCTATGTTTTTGACAATGTTAGGTTAGGTCATTTTTGAGGTTATGTTCATTTCTTGGTTAGGGATATTTGAGATTCTATCTGTCGGACATAGCCTCGAACCCAGCGGTAATGCTGGGCAGTTGCGGCTATTTTCACGGTTATAATTCATATAAATTTTGAGGTGATGTTCGTTTCTTTGTGGATGGGAGGTATTCCCCGACAAAATTTGAGCTCAGTTTGCGGTTATGTTCGATTCTTGGTTAGGGGGGATTTGCCGCCAAAATGTGACCTGAATTTATGGTTATGTCTGTCGAACATAGCCTGGAACCCAGCGGCAATCCTAAGAATTTGCGGCTATGTTTAGAGTCTTAAAATTGCGGCGATGTTGCCGGGAATATCTTTTTGTAATGTAGGTAGATCAAATAAAAATCAATTAAATTACAAATAAATGAAATAGAAATTAAAAAACCTTTTTAAATATTTTCATGAATTGGTTAATTTCAGTACATAAATATTATTTATTACATATAATAATTTCAAGTGTCTGTCCCGCATGTTCTATATATATTTTGTCTGTCCGCATGTATTACTATACATATAAAATTCTTTCTCACGACATTTGAAGAGTAGGATATGTATCCCTTCCTTATGGTGTCAACTAGAGAGAGAGAGAGAGAGAGAGAGGGGGGGAGAATCGGAAACCTTTTTGTCAGCCCACATTTGAAGAGTGAGATATTTAGCCCTCCTTTATGGTGTCAACAAAAGAGACAAAAGTGATAGATAGATAGATAGATAGATAGATAGATAGATAGATAGATAGAGAGAGAGAGAGAGAGGTGTAAACCAATAAAATTTTTAAATTCTCCCTTCTGTCTACTTCAATATACAAACAAAAAGGAAAATGATTTTTCTTATTGGTTTACATAGATAGCGCATGTCCAATTCATTTTCAATATTTTTACTTGATAATTAGTTAGAAATAATTTTATTCAGTTTAATAATTATTAATAAAAAAAAGTGTGCATTTATTTTTCAAGTATTGAATTTATTTCAAAATAAAAAAATGCGAAGATTTCTATTTATGTTCATATAAATACATATAGGGGAGAGGGACAAATAGTGGGACAGTTTATACAGTAGGACACTTTAATTTTCTGAAAAACAACTTAAAATAATGCAACCAAAATTTAAATTTAAACCATGTTTATGACAACACACTATCTCCAAAAATTTTAGCCACATTGATTCATTATTTACAAAGAAAATTGAAAAAAACTGTTTTTTACGTACCAGAGAAAATTTTTTCTTGAAATAGAATGCTGATTTTTATATAGGAGGCATTCTTTTTCAACGCGGACACCCCCCTCTCTCCCAAATTCTTTTAATTTTAAATTAATGTTTAATGGCTTAAATTTTAGTTAAAGGAATATACTTTTGAAATCTGAATGGCATATATCCAAAAACAAAATATAGGATCCAATATAAACGTTATTCTTTAAATTTACCAATAAAAAGTTACTCTAATTCATTTTGAACGATCCAAAAAGTAATGTTTGAGGCCTTTTTAGCCCTTTGTATTTGGAAATATGCCACTCAGATTTCAAAAGTATATTCCTTTAACTAAAATGTAAGCCATTAAACATGAATTTAAAATGAAAAGAATTTGGGCGAGAGGGGTGTCCGCGTTGACAAAGAATGCCTCATAGATATGACAGTTTAAAAAAAAGTGTAATTTAGCGTAATGTTTAGCGCGAACCTTGAGTAAAGCTTTAAATTAAATATTCGTTAAAGGTTCAGCTCGAACTTTGATTGAAGCATGAAAAAAATATTCATTAAATGTTCGCCCAGATAGCTGGATTTTAAAATTATCTAATCATAAAGTATTAATTGTATTAATAATAATAATATAATTGAAATAATTATATTTAAGAAATTTTAGTTTTCAAAAATGAAAAAAAAATAATTTCTTAAATTTAGGGATTCATACTTGATTAAGCAATTTTTTAGAGACTTTAAATAATGAAATTAATTTTGAAAATAAATTTGGGAGACCGGGGATCGAACACGGGTTCGACGAACGCAAACGCAATAACTAACCAACCGAGCTATACGAGTAACTATGATTGGAAAAAAATCTTGCTTTTAAGCTACAAGTGATTTTATAGGTTGCGGAAAACAGCACGAATTGTTTCGATGGTTACGATAATTTTTGTTTGGTTATATACTGTCAAAACAAAAAATCCAGTTTTAAATTATCTCGCCGTTTTATGCAAACCAATAAAATCACTTGTAGCAAGATTTTTTATTCCAACCATAGTTGCTCGTATAGCTCTGTTGGTTAGGTATTGCGTTTACGTTCGTCGAACTCGTGTTCGATCCTTGGTGCCCCAAATTTATTTTCAAAATTAATTTCGTTATTTAAGGTCTCTAAAAAGTTGCTTAATCAAGTATGAGTCCCTAAATTTAAGAAATTATTTTTTTTTTCATTTTTGAAAACTAAAATTTCTTAAACATAATTATTTTAATTATATTATTATTACTAATACAATTAATACTTTATGATTAGATAATTTTAAAATCCAGCTATCTGGGCGAACATTTAACATATAGTTTTTTCAAGGTTCGAGCTGAACCTTTAAGGAATATTTAATTTAAAGCTTCACTCAAGTTTCGAGCCGAACCTTTAACGAATATTTAATTTCAAGGTTCCCGCTAAACATCTGCTCAAGTGCGAACATTTAAATATTTACTTAACCTTTATTCTAAATACTGCGAACAATAAATCGTCGGTTGGATGCAGAAACGTGCCACTTCAGAGCAGTCTTGAAAAACGTGTCATTTCATAAAACATTTGAGAAACCTGCCATTCCAGCTGAGATTTGGAAAACATGCCAATTCAGAATTGATGTTCGTTTTTTTTTCTTTAGGTTGACACTACTGAAAGGTTATAAACTTGTAGGAAAATGACTTTTCATGTTGTATTTTACATGTTTGTTATTATTGTTTGAAAAAGAGTATTTTAATGAATTTATTAAATAAATTTGTTTATTATTCATTATTTGATTATCAATTTCTAAAATCACAAAAATATACACAGAAATTTATCTCAAGAATAATTTTATAGTTACTCATAAAGCAAATTGAATGAAATGAATTGTAAGTATTACGTAAATTTTAATTATGTATATTTAAAAAAAAGTTAATGAGATAACTAATAGTTTATATTAAAATTTATTTAAAAATACGTGAAAAGAAATGTAAATATTTGTCTCTCATGTAGCTGATTGTCAGAATTCTGAAAATGACAATAATAAACGGACGCGAAAACGGAAGATAGATCCAGAAAATTGGGAACGGAATTTATAGAAAAAGGCCCGAAATCTTGGCCTCCAATCTGAATCTGAAATTGATAATATTGCCATTAAACCAAAGACAATGGGCCCAACTTGTATAACATGTCGTTTTATGTGTCAAAAGAAAGTAACTTGTGAAGATCGCATAAATTTATTTGAAGAATATTGGAAATTAGGAGATCATACCCGACAATGGGATTATTTAGATAAACTAATTCAGACTTCAGAATCTGAGAAAAATCCAAACCCAGACGAAGAAAATACTACCAGACATATCACGAGAAACTTCTTTTTTGATTTACCTATAGGGAAAATATAAGTTTGCTGGACAATGTTTTTAAACACATTTGGTAATAATGTTTATATTTTTATTTGTATTTTTTTTATAAATTGTTTTTTATTTATTTTTATATTTTTTAAATATATTTTGTATATTTTTATTTTTCTACAATTTTAAAATTTATACAAATTATATAGAATACTTTTTTAGTGTATTATTCTAATTGAATTTGATAGGCAATCACAAATTTTCGTATTTATCAACAGGTATTTCGAAAGCTGCATTAGAAACAATTCGAAAGAAAAAATCTGATTCATTAACGGGAAATATGATAAACATCGATATGCGAGGCAAACATAGCAATAAACCCACAAGAATATCAGAAGATGTGAAAAATTCTGTTCGCGATCACATCAATTCCTTTGAAAGAGTCGAATCACACTACTGCAGATCTGATTCATCGAAAGAATACTTAGATGAAAGTTTAAACATTAGTAAAATGTATACCCTTTACAAGGAATTAATGGCTGAGAATAATGATACGAATGTCGCTTCTGAGCACTGTTATCGTTATATCTTTAACCATGAATTTAATTTATTTTTCCACCAACCGAAAAAGGACCAATGCGAGCAGTGTGCATCGTTTAATTTTTTATCACAGGAAGAAAAGCAACTTCCACAATTTAAGGACCCGCAAGATGAGCACATAAGGAACAAAATAGAAGCTAGATTATTAATGCGAGAGGACAAAGAAACAGCAGAAAATGATCCAACAGTTTTGTGTGCATCTTTCGATTTGCAGAAAGTTTTGAGAACTCCGAAATCACAAATTTCCGTCATGTTTTATAAAAGGAAACTTTCTGTATATAACTTCACGATTTTTGATTTGGCCTCTAAAGAAGGGAAATGTCATGTCTGGAATGAAACCATTGGCAAAAGAGGAGCCAATGAAATGAGTAGCTGTTTGTCGATTTTTATAAAAGAAAAATGCAGCCAAGGAATCAAAGATTTTAGATTTTTTAGCGATAACTGTACCGGTCAAAATCGCAATCAGTACATTTATTCCATGTATCAAAAAGCAGCTATAGAATTTGGAGTGACTATCATGCATCGGTACCTTATAAATTATAATTCCTAAATTTTTTCATTGTTGTCAATTCTTTATTATTTTTTATTTGTTAAATTGTTAATTTAATTTAAAATTTCATATAATTTAATTCATAGTTTAATTTAAATCAAAATAAAAACTTTTAAACAATTCAAAATTAAAAATTTAAAAATATAAATAATAATTAATTAAAATTTTCTATTTTTCATTTATTAAAATAACTAGCAACTTTGTCGTCCGCAAGCGGCCGACTACGTTGCTAGTGTGCATTAACCATATTTTTTATTAATTTTTTTTCAAAAAAATTGAATATTAGAAATGTAAAAAAAATTTCTTTATATTGGATCTACACCCAAGTAGCACGGAATATTGCTTAAATGTCAAGCTGATATCAACCGGGAATATTTTTGTGACATTCAGGCGATATCATAATGTCCTCTTCAGGGGGACATTCCTCCGTGATGTATCTATGTGACGGTCTTTCACACAAAAAATGTAACGCGTTACAAAACTTACATTCTACATTTATTAAACCTAAATAATTCTGTGGAACTTTACTTTCATCTAAATCTTCAAACGACATTATTGCAACTCCTGCACTTTTTTTATTCCGATTATCGTTTTTACATGTCAAATTCTTTTCTTCACACATTCTTTTCATCTTCCGTTGCCGTAGAAAATTTTTTCTTCTTACATAACAAATTATTTTCTTGACGCACTTTCTTTTCATCTTGAGTTTCCATTGATATTTTTCTTTTCCTACATGCCAAATTTTTATCCTTGCGTATTTTCTTTCCATCTTCAGTTTTTATAGACAATTTCTTTTTTTTGCATGTCAAATTTTTTTTGGGCTCTTTCTTTTTTATTTCTGTTTTATTACGATTACGTTTTCTCAATCTCTCATTCTCCTGTCTTATTGTTTTCTGCTCATATGTATCTTCGCGCCTTGCCTTCCTTTTTCTTCCCTTCTCTTTAATTGCTCGACTTATCTTTTTATCATTTTCTTTACTCAGAAAATTTTTCATTGTTAAATATTCATGTGGTAAAACTTTGTTCACAGTATTATAAGTTGTACGAATTATTTTCTTTTCACTAGTGTCATTTAGAGAATGTTTAATTTTAAATCTTGTATTAATGGAACTCTGTTAATATAATTACTGGGAAAAGTATTAAAAACAGAACAATAGTTTAAAATATAATTTTTATGTTCCTGAGTTCAATTTATGAAAAGACGGTTCTAATCATTCTCTATTATCGAATTCCTATTGTGAGACGTTCTTACTGTCGGAAAATGATTTAAGCGATTATTTTCAAACATTGACTTAAAATGGTTTCTCATTTTGTTATTACCAGTTTCATAATTTACACGGTTTGGCATTACGTTAAATAATATAGATGTTGGAACTGCTATTGCATGTACTCCACACTCAACACTACCAAAAGGTTGTTGATCAACAGCTTCAAAAACTACTGTTGGTTTAAAAGGGAACAATCTAATTAAATATTTTATTTGATGCACATTTAAACACCCCTCATTAAGGCTATCAAAAATATAAAGCCTTACTCTATCGTAATAGACACAAATTCAGTGACCATAATTGTTATTACCGCTAAAAAGTATTTAAATATGTTTATCACCGTCTCTAATTGGGACGATAAAATCAAGCATTTGTACATACAAAGCACTTTGCATATTGAAAAAAAAATTGGAATCTTTTCTTAATAAATCTTCAAATTTGTACATATGCATGTAATTTAACAATTTATTTGTATTTTCAATAATTTTTAAATCTTTATCACTTAAAATAACTTACTCTTTTATGTTGGCCATAGTATACTTCGTTTAATTTTATTTTTGATTCATGAAAATCTAAATATCTTTAACCCTTTTGCTCACTCTCTCTAATATAACCAATTTTTCCTTTTATTAAATATAACCAATTTTGTCTTTAATTCAACACAACCAATTTTACCTTTTATTAAATATAACCAATTTTTCCTTTAATTCAATACAACTAATTTTACCTTTTACTAAATATAACCAGTTTTTCCTTTAATTCAATATATCCAATTTTTACTTTAATCCAATATAACCAATTTTGCCTTTTATCCAATAAAACTACCAAATATCCAAAAGAATGAGAGAACTATGAATACTGATCAGCCAATAAGTGCAAAAAGGACACTCTTATATGAGTAATTAGTAGTTCATTATAAATAACATATATATATATATACTAGCTGTCGCACCCGTCTTCGACGGTTATAATATTTAGATTTAATAAATTTTGAAATTTATAATTACATCCAATTGGATCTAATTTCAAAGAGTAAAAAAGTAATTTTCGATTTTTTATTTTTACAATATCTGATTTCATATTCAGATTTGCAATTATTAATTTTAAAATTCTGATAAAATTCTTAAAATTTCTTGTTAAAAGCATACTTAATTGGTCACAAAATTTTAAATAAAGAACGTTTAGTAAAGAATTATCAAAAAATAAAAAATGTTAAATTTTTTGAAAGTGTCATATTTTTGTTTAAATTAATATTTTTCATTGGTGTGGGAGCTAAGATTGCGTTTAATACCCAACAGACTAAAAACATTATTGTTTTACTTATAAAAAGTTGAACATAACGAATTCTTATATTACAATGTTATTAAAAAAATTGGAAATTCAAAAATTTGATTTAGACTTTTAAATTCAGACTATTTACTTAATTTAATAAAAAAATTGATTGTATTTATGTGAAAAAATTAGGTACAAATAGTTTCAAATCAATCTGTCAAAAAATAAAAAAATTGCATTTTTTTGATTTTTTTAAATTTTTTGAAAAAATGTCATAACTTTCGTTCATGTTAATATTTTTTAATCAAATATGGCTAAGATTTTAAGTTACGTTAAGACTGAATACGCTGCCAAGTTTTACCTCAATCGGTTGAGCCGTTTTAAAGTTGTGCCGGTACAAAATATTGACGACAGACAGACAGACAGACAGATAGACAGACAGACAGAATTTTTATTTATGGCATATTTGTTATCTTTACTACTTAAAATGATAAACTATGCAAGAAAAAATTAATTTGGAGCAATGTACAGACAAAAGTCTGATTTTATTAATATAGATATATATATATTTATACCTGTATTAAAACCCCGGAACAAATACCACAAAAAAACCAACCATTGGACAATAGAACCTTTGTTAATGAGGATTAACTCTGCGGACCCAGGTAATAATTTTTTTTTCACATTTATTATAGAGAAAAATAAAGATGTACCAACCCTTGGCCAATAGAACCTTTGTTAATGAAGATTAACTCTGAGTCGAGCTCTGAGTACATAATGAAATGTACTGCAGGTTTACATTGACATCGGCACGTCTGACGTCTCGAAATTTTGTCCGTGTATTATCACATGGAAATATAAAGCTAAAAGTCAAAAACTGAAGAGGTAATGTATATCTTTCTTTCTCACATCAAGGAATATAACATATAAACATTTTCATTTAATATTGCATTTCTCTATCTAGAGGATTCAAAATAACATAAGAATATCTTCGCCTAAAAATCTTACTCTTCATTTTTTCTGTTTTTAAAATAAAAAAATATGTACATATCAGTATTAGACCTTTAGAACAATTACCACAAACAATACCAATTCTTGGACAATAGAGCCTTTGTTAATGAAGATTAATTCTGAGGGTCCAGATAATAATTTTTAAATTTTTTTATTAAAATTTTCTGGGGCTCTAATACAGGTTGGGGAGAGTGATAAACAGTGGGACAGTTTAAACAGTAGGACACTTTAATTTTCTGAAAAACTACTTAAAGAAACACGACCAAAATTTAAATGTAAACCATGTTTATGACAACACACTATCTCCAAAAATTTTAGCCACATTGATTCATTATTTACAAAGAAAATTGAAAAAAACTGTTTTTGACTTTACGAAGTAAATTTTTTCTTGAAATACAATGCTGATTTTTATATAAATAGGACAGTTTTAAAAAAAATGTAATTGTTACTTCGTTTACTCATGTTTTTAAGTATAATATCCAATAATTTAAAATATTTTAAAATTTTACAAACAATTTTTATTTAAATAATTTCTTGCGATTGTTTAATTTGAACAGTGGGACATTAAACACTGGGACAGGCAAAAATTTAAGTTTATGAAACGTGGATTTTGGCAACACTCCCTTCGATGAAACAAAGCAGTTAAAAAAATTTTATTCCTCAAAATTGCCGTTGGATAATGCGAAAAGAATGGATTTAATTTCATTATTAAATGAGGGCATTATACCTGAAAAATATCGTCAATTTTACAACGATGTTGTACATTGTAAAGTTTAAAATTGTTGAGAAATTGTTATCTCTTTTGTTTCAGTGTGATAATAATTATTTTTCATGTAATGTGTTATTAAATTAATATTATTTATTAAATGCGATTAAAACTAATAAAAAATATTTCTTACTATTAATTATTATTTTACATTTATTATTCATAATAAGTGTATATTATTCAAATTAACTTTTAAAGGTTTAGTGGCATGGCAAATTTTTTAAACAAATTTAAAAGTATAACCAACACTCTCAATAATATTAAAAAATGTCCTAAGAAGTGTCCGTAATTCAAAATGTTTAAAAATATTATATTTTCAAAAAAAAGTAATAACTAATAAAATTAATAAAGAATAATATTATAATAGAAAAAAGTTAATTAATTATAATACATTTAAAATAAATAAAACAAAGAAATAAATAAAATAATTATTAAAAATAGTAATGAAAAAATCTTTTGTAAAAATTTATAACCATTCAATACTGACAACCCAAAGAAAAAAAACGAACGTCAATTCTGAATTGGCATGTTTTCCAAATCTCATCTGGAATGGCAGGTTTCTCGAATGTTTTTTGAAATGACTCGTTTTTCAAGACTACTCTGAAGCGGCACGTTTCTCTCTTTAACGGACGAAATATTTAATAAATATTTATTAAATCTTCGGTGCTATGTGGGTAATTTAAGCAGTGGGACATTCAACACTGGGACAAGCAAAAATGCTGGATAAAATGTGGATTTTGGCAACACTGATTATAAGTTGTGTCAGCTATACGCATGCGCATTTACACTTACACAGCGACTAAAAATGTGATTTTTTATGCTAAAAACAATAAAAAATTCAAAATTTTTAATTAATAATTATTACAATTATTGTTCGACAACATTTAAAAAGTAACACTTAATAAGAGAACTACTATTTAAATTTTACTCCAAATTATTTTTAGGTTATGACCAAATTATGACGCATGATCAGCAATACTGTAAACGTGAATAAAAATAATAGCAATTTTTAATATGAAACTTGACATCGTATAATAAAAATGTAAAATATCATTAAATTATTACTGCTTTACAACATTTGTTAACGTTATTTAATGCCAAAAAATATATATGGAATAAAATTCCTGTAGCGAACTAAGTGAAAAATAGTTGATCGGATCGGGCTGTAACTTACACATAGTTTAGCCTTAGGGGTGAGTAATTTAACCACGAAGTATTGTTATGTTTTTTCAGAAACTGTCGAAGAGGGAGGGGGTTCAATTTTTTTGAAAAATTTATGCAGTGAATATTTGAAGACTTGTAACTTTTAAACAGAAAGAAGAGGAAAGATTTGTCCAATATGTTTACAAAAAGATTTTTCCTGTTCTTTCGAATAGTGCAAAAAAATTTCAAAAAATTCAAATTTTGACCCTTTTTCCTGAAAATTAAACATTTT
Organism: Leptopilina boulardi; assembly: GCF_019393585.1. Taxonomy (NCBI): domain Eukaryota; kingdom Metazoa; phylum Arthropoda; class Insecta; order Hymenoptera; family Figitidae; genus Leptopilina; species Leptopilina boulardi. The sequence goes on along the minus strand of NW_026137948.1, from coordinate 1,391,293 downwards.
TTCGAATTTTTTTTAAGTTCGGTGCTTTTTTTTTATTTATTTTTTTTGAAAGCAAAAATATGTATTTTCACCACAAAAAATATTGAGATGTCCATTTTTGTTATTTTCAGATATTAATTAATTAATTAATGTTAATAAAAAATGAAATATTTCACAAATAAATAAAGTTATTGCAATCCTGAAGGTAGCAATTGAAAGCTGACGTTATTCCGCATCCAACAAGCCCAAAGTACTTCCGCTCGTTGGCTGCGGAATTATGTCAACTTTCATTTAGTAACGTCAGAATTACGGTAACTTTATTTGTATGTAAAATGTATCATTTTTATTAACCTTTATAGTTAATTAATCAACTAATATCTCGAAAATAACAAAAAAGAACATCTTAATATTTTTTGGGGTAAAAATACACATTTCTAACTTTCAAAAATATTAAAATAAATTTAAAAAAACTTAAAAAAGGTGAAAAAAATTTTGATTTTCAAAAAAAGGGTCAAATTTTGAATTTTTTTTCACCAATCGCAATAGCACAAAAAAAATTTGGAAATGTTTGGGTTTGTTTATAATAACCGAAAAATTTTTGAAGTTGCAACCGTACCAGTTCGGTTGAAATAATGAATCCCTTTGTTTTCACATCGTAAAATAAATTTTTTTAACTTCTACATATTTTTCTTCTAATTCTACACATAAAGAAGAACATTTTTTTCCTTAACAAATTTTTTCAAAAAACAACCGTTCTTAAGCTATTATTGCTATCTGTTGCTATGGAAACGGTAGCCATGAAAACCATACGATTGTACGACGGACGGACTGACGCCAAAGCGAAACGATAAGGCTTTCTTCTTTGGGCCACGAAACCCTAATAAGGGCTGTTTTTTTAAACAATTGACCATATCTTTGTTAAAAATGAGTGTACCACAAGTTTCAAAAAAGTGTAGGGTGGACAAAATCTACTAAGCGACACTGTATATAGTGGTTTAAAAGCTATCTAGCTATACGTATATGTACATCAACATATTTATATCATTTTCTTTTTTCCAGATTTCATTACACAAGAAGGATGGCACGCAGAATGGAGTGGGAGACTTCGCAGGCGGGTTCTTCTAAAAGACGTAGAATGTCAGGTTTGAATGATGAAAATGAGAGAGAGGATGAAAGTATGTTTATTGAAGAAAATGCGCAATTGAGTAACGATAACAATGGTGAGAGTGAAAGTAAAAATGTGGTTGATGAATCTAATAGTGTCGAATCACAAAATGGAGTATCTGTCAGTGAAGAGAATGAGAGAGAGGATGAAAGTATGTTTATTGAAGAAAATGCGCATTTGAGTAATGATAGCCATGGTGAAAGTGAGAATGCAGTTGATAAATCTGATAGTATGGAATCACAAAATGGAGTATCTAGCAGCGAAGAAGCTGTACTAAAAATTCCGAGATTCAATCTCCCTGGTCGTGACGAAGAGGAAAACGAAGTAGAAGAGGAAGAAACAGAAGATAAGGAAAATGGGGACCACGAAGAAGGAAACGAAGTAGAAGATGAAGAAACAGAAGGTCAGGAAAATGGGAACCACAAAGAAGAAAACGAAGTAGCAGAGGAAGAAACAGAAGATCAGGAAAATGGGGACCACCAAGAAGGAAACGAAGTTGAAGAGGAAGAAACAGAAGATGAGGAAAATGGGGACAACGAAGAAGAAGATGTAGGAGATGATGAAAGCGAAGAAATGAATTCCGACAGTGATCCAGAAGAAGATGAATTTCTACAGCACCCAGTATTTCAAGGATTCGATGGATTAAATGGGCTGCAAGCTCCATTAAGAAGTTATGGAGAATTAACTGCAATAGATCACATCTTAATGGGATTGACACACACTGTAAGATACAATAACACCTATGATCAACTTATACGGAGGCTTAGAATATTAAAGAAGACCTATGTAAATATAAACGTACCTACAACGAAGGAAGGATTATGGAAGATGCTAGGAAGAGACGACTCAAATTTATTATATCAACTATATTGTGAAAGGTGCCATAAGCTTGTCGGAAATGGAAAGAATGTTGAGAGAGAATGTGGTTGTGAAGCGTGCGGTCCGTATAAAGATGTATGTCGGTACATTTATTCAAGTTCCTTTAACTTCTCAAATAAAACAATTTCTAGATTCACCGAAGGCAGCTGAAGCATTAAGGTACAGAGAAAACAGGGTGAAGATAGACCTTAACGCCAAGGAAGATATACTTGATGGAGAGCGATATATAAACGACTATGAAGAATATTTACAATGCGGATTTAATTTTACCCTTCAATTATGGATTGACGGATTTCAACTTGCAAAATCATCGAAAGCTAATTGCATTTCTTTTTTTGTGCAAATTAATGAATTATCACCTCACGCTAGGAAGAGGAATATTTTTTTGGAAGGAGTATATGTTGGTAAAGAGAAACCTAATATTTCAGTAATAATGAAGCCTATAGTTGATGACATAAATGCACTGTATGACGTAGGGATACCTTAGAGACCTGCTGCAGAGCTAGAGGTAATCAGCAAATTTATTGTTGTTATCTTTACATGCGACTCAGTTGCTCGACCATATGTCTTTAGAGTCAAACAGTACAATGGACGTTACGGATGCCCATTCTGCTTAACGGAAGGGAAAAGTGTCGACAATAGATGGATTTTTAACGCCGAGAGGGCAGAATTGCGTACACTTGAAACAATGCGTGCTGACATGCAAGAAGTGATGATAATCGTCGGAGAATCTGGAGGTGTATTAGGTTGCTCACGATTAGGAAGTCTAGAAAATTCCAAATCATTAATAGTCAGGTTGTAAATATTGCCCACAAGGATTATTTAGGAAACGCGAAAACATTTTTTGAAGCACACATGAAGGATCGTGGAACACAATGGTACATCGGCAATCCAAGAAAGAAGAAGGAAATTAACAAAATTTTAAAGACAATCAAGACACCTTCCAGAATTTCAAGAAAACCCCGGGCCATACAAACATCGGCAAAATGGAAAGCTACGGAATGGCGTAATTGGACTTTGTATTATATGCTGCCTTGTCTCGATGGTATTTTACCAGAAGCGTACTTCAACTATCAAGCTAAGTATTGCGAAGCGACATTCATTTTAAATAGTGCGTCAATAACTAATGAAGATTTGAGAAAAGCGAGAACCAACCTTGAAGAATTCGTCAACGAGACTGAGGACTTATACGGGGAAAGGAACATGTCATTTAACTTACACCTTAGTCAGCATTCTCCCAAATCAACGAATGATTGGGGTCCTGCATGGGCGTTCTCTGCATTGCCATTTGAGTCAATGAATAAACCCATGTCAGATTCAATTAAAAGTCCCAATCACTGAGCCGAACAAATTGTAACGCGTTTTTTTATGAAGAAATTTATTCTGCGCACCGCAGAAGAGGAGAACATTAGCCGAATTACACGAAAGGAAATAGAAGATCTTTTAGAGAAAAAACTGTCGATGTACCTCCAGAAATGCCAGAAGGGCATTATTTCATTGGAAAAGGAAGGCCAAGGATACGACTTGCAAACCATGAAGAAGTGGAGCGGAGAAATAGATGAGGAGACAATGGTAAACTTTTTTCAAAAAGCAATTGTACATGGAGTAACTTATGCGAAAAAGACGAATAGGACATTCAAATATTGTGATCACATTGCATACTGCAAAAACAAGAAATTTATTATTATAAAGGATATAATATCTTATCGACAAGAGGAAGAGACTATTGCTGGCTTCATCGGAGAAGAATTTCAGGATCTTGGAGGAGCGTATAATACGCAATACATGAGATTTGTGACTCCAATGGAAAATAGAATTTTTGTTTCATATCATGATGTCTTAGCGCCAGGTATAATAATAACAACAGCGAAGAAAGCAACAGTTGCGGTTAACTTAAGCAACTGCTGGGAAACCGATTAAATAAAGAAGGATAAGCAAACTTTTACAACCGTTAAACATTTCATTTCAACATTTTTTTCCTCTCCAAATCTTAATATTTATTTTTTATTTTCTTTTTAATTTTTAAAAATTCATAATTCAAATTTCGACAAGAAACGAATAGATTCAATTTTTCAAACGAAAATAACTAAATTATTATTTAAAAATCTTAAAAAGTTAGAGTTTTATTCTATTTATATATGTTTCGTTCCACGGTGAAAGGGACCTTAGCTGCAAATGACGAATTTCACAGAAAACGTGTTTAAAGTCAAGCGTCTCTGATTGGTGGAGACGCTCGATCAAAAATCAGCCCCACTACTTCACTACTACATTGAATTTCGTGCATGCGTGAGCTGAGTTCAGCTGAGCTTACTTCGTGCATCTTCGGTTTTACTATTTGGCGCTAAATTTGAATGAATACATTTTAATATTTTTGATTCAAAGTTGTGTAGTTTTGAAAATTCGGAATTTCAATCATAATTTCAAATAAAAGAAATTTATTTTCAAGTAGAAATTATGCAAAATTATTAATTATTATGTATTTACAAATTTTAAAAAACATTTTCCTTCTAATTAAATAAATAAATTACTGTTTCTTAATTGATTAAATAAATTAATTTAGTAAATTATTTTGTTTTTTTCTATTACTCAATTAAATTAAATAAGTAAATTCTTTTAATTACTTTTTTCTAATTTTTCATTGAAACTATTACTAATAATAATTTAAGAAATTATGCTTTTATTTTGGTTAAAATAAATGGATGAAATTTTAGTTACATATGACTTTTATATTAATAAATATATTAATATTAATTAATTAATTAAATTATAATTTATTTAAAAATTATGGAACGCGTATGAATATGTAATTTATTAATAGTTATATTATTAATTACATTAATTAATAAATAATTAAAAAATAAATATTTCAAAAGGCGTTAATATTTGATAGCAAAAGAAAACGTTATTTTTAAAATATTCAAAGCTTACTAAAATTATTGGGTAATTTTTATCTAATAAAAAAATATAAAATAATAATAATGTATAATATAATAAATATTTTTATATTTTATTGAATTAAATAATTTCCATTTAAACCATAAATATACATTTTTTATAGAATAATGGAATTTTAATATTTCGCTGGTAGATTAGTATTTCTTCTTTACTAATGCACTGAAAAAAGATCATATCATTTAATTTCAAAAAATATCCAAGAAAATATTATTAGTCGGGGCACCCAGTAAAACGTTCTTTTTTCGCGGCGAACGGAAAGAAAGAGCCGATGATGCACGAAGCGTACAGATCACATGCGTGTGCCGAGTATAGTTGTGTGAGAAGTGGAGGGGCTGGTTTCTGCTACTGCCTCACAGCTGACGTCGTGAATGCAAAACATGCCCATATTTGACAGAAAATTGTACAAAAAGTAATTTTTATATCGTGTTTTTGATTTTTCCATGCGAAACAGCAATTTAAAATCAATTGGTGGGTATCAAAAACTCAAAAATTGTGTTTTTGCAGCTAAGGTCCCTTTCACCGTGGAACGACACATATTTATATAATAAATAATTACTTAATACATTTTGTGACGAAGTAATTTGTCACAAGGCAATTTTTGACTGGGGTTGGGTTTCGCGCGTTTGGGGATTTGTAGCAGAGACAACGCAGGAGTCCGGGAGGTGGCGCCATCACGGCGGCCACTTATGGAACGAGACGGAGACGAAGGCGATCGAAGTAAAAATCAATGGAAGATATACACTGAGAGCGTGTTGAATCATCGACGTTTGTTTTTGTATTTTTGAGTGGTATTAAGTTGTGTAGAGGAGTAGCGTGTGTTGAGATTGGAGACAATAATTGTTCAATTGTCGGGCGGAGGCTCGATTTATTGTATTAATAAAGTGTACAAGGAGAGTTTCGTTTATTTAGTGTATTTGGCCATTTTTCCCTTGCCGGCGTCTTCCCGACATCAGCTGAGAGGACAGACCAAAAGGAAATTTGTGAGCCGAATTTGTCGACGTGGGTAAGTCCAATTTTGTTGTGTCGTGTCTCAAGGGTCGTGTCCCTTTTTGCGACTTTCGTTCTCGACAGAATCTCCTCTGAGAGATTATTTGATTTATTTTGAGTTTTGGGGTTATTTCGTGATTTTTCTGGTTTGCCAATTCCATTTAAAAATTGGCTGGCGTCTAACAATTATCACGTTGGGTTTTCTTTTGTAACAATTAAAGGGGATTATTAATTAATAACATTAATTAATTAAATAATTTCGTTATAAAAATTGGCGCCCAACGTGGGGCCTCGTTGAGAAACTTTGAGACACGACAAATTTTTGTGACTTTCTCGACCTGATATTTTCGACAGAAAATATTTTGTTGCTGATTGTAATTTCTCATGTAATGAATTTTTATTGTTCCTGTCCTGAAATTTATAATTTGCGACATGGTTGAGGAGTTGTGTTCGGGCGAATAAAGTGAGAAAATTTCGCGAGTGTTCCCAGGTAAATTTAATATGCATAGCGTCCGCCATAGTCACGTGTAGAAATTTTCAAGAATTAATTTCAGAGACATTTCTCGACCGATTTTGACGAATCGATTTTTCTCGGAATCAGTGAATTTTTCTGGATTTTTGTGCGTGATTAAATTTTGAAAAAAATTATTTATTATTAATAATTGCTTCCCACGTGGCCGGCGTATTAATTATACCATACCATGTGATTCATCGCGCATGCGTATTACGTGATATCTCGGTGTTTGAATTTGAGACCCATGCTTCTCGACTTGGAAGAAGATAGAAATTTCAAACACTTGTGACTTGCGCAGTAGGGAATCTTGCGACTTGTAAAATTTTCAATGAGTGGAGAAATTGAAAATTTTAAATGAAACGTGTGGAATAAATTTGAGTGTCGATTAGTGTGACTTTTAAAAAAGAGAATTGTTAAATAAACAAAAATTAATCCAGGACCGTATTATTATCGCGACGGTCATCTTTAAAAATTTCTTTAATTATAATTGGAAATTTTAGTGGGTAAAATTTCCTTAACGACAAGTCAAGTAATTGTTGAATTTTCTTTTGTTTACCAGGGCCGTGTCAACGGACCGACGGGCCCTATAAAAAATTAATTGACATTTTACGTGAGAATTTTTAATGGGAAAAATTCTCTTAATGACGACCCGGTTATAAAATTGAATTTTTACGAGTGACCAGTGCCGTAACTAATAGTGAGCGGGCCCCAAAAATTATAAATTTTATTAAATTTAATTTTTGCGACAGGTTAATTTTTGCGACAATTTATTTTTTTTTGCGAAAAGTCAAGTGGTGTTAATTTCAATTTAATTGTCAGGGCCGTACCTGTAAAATTGGCACCCCTATTTCTAGAATTCCAAAATAAGTGAAAAATTTTAGGGAGTAAAATTTTCCTTTGCGACTAGTCAAGCAAGTGTATAAAAATTATAGACCAGGGCCGTGTTAACGGATCGACGGGCCCTTCAAAAAATTAATTTACAATTTTGCGTGAAAATTTTTAAGGGAGAAAAATTTTCTTTGTGGCGACTCGATTATTTAACGGAATTTCTTTTTATTGACCAGTGCCGTATCTAGTAGGGAACGGGCCCCCTTTAAAAAAAAAAAAAAAAAAAAAAATTTTATTGTGTTTTTCGACAATTAAATTTTTCGAGCGTTCAAGATGGCAGAGGCAATTGAACGAATGCATTTCTACAAAGAAAGGATGCGTCTCTTGTTAACAATTCCACAGGCGAAGGAATTGTGGCAAGTGATTTTAGGAATGCCGGTAGGACAGGTGGTAACGAGCCTGCTGACTAATCAACTATGTATTAGTGGCTCTTTACAAGTTCTGCGCGAACGACTGTTTCGGGCAGAATTAAAACTCGCGCTTCCCCCAGAAACTGACGTGCCCTTTTGCGACGAGTACGATAAGGGGAACTCAGTCAAAGTTTTTCAGTTTGAGGCATTCACGGAAGAGAGTTTATTGCCCAACGTAAATCTTAAAAGAGGAGGCGAGTTTTATTCGAGTAGCGACGAGGAGAAAAATTCACGGTCGATTCGTGACTTGGGAGATTTAGGAGACCGACAAAGTCAAGGAGCCATTAGAAAAAGGGGGGGAAGTGAATCATCGCACAGCAGACCAAGTCCGACCACCGATGACTTTCCAACCCCTCCACCGCCCCTTCCACAATCACCACCGGTGATGTCCACAGCGTCGATCCCCACGAATTCCCCACCACGAATGTCAGCCGTTTATTCTATGAACTCTGCGCCAACGACCACCGTGAATTCTGCCCCGTCAATGAGGGTTTCAGCGACGATGTCGCCCGGGGTGATTAGCTTGCGACAGTCTGTAGCCAAGTTTACCCTGAGTCCAGAACTACAACAGCTGATCCGTATTAATAACCATTTAATGGCTAGAATGGGTCAGAATGTGGGGGATAATAGCAATTTCCACCGGCCATCTCAAAACCCGGTAGAATTTGCGACAGGGGAAGGGGATGAAATAACTTCTGTTAATCAGGACCAATCAGGAGGAGAGAGTGCCAACACCATCCTAACCCAACCCCCCGGACAGTAGGCGACAACAGGATTAGGAGTGGGGAAGTATGTGACAGTAGGCGCACATACATAAAGAGAGAAAGGGGTTCAGGCGTAAAGAGCGAACCCAGCGAGTTAGGTAGCGACAATAGAAGTGTGAGATCAGAAGTTAGCGACAGATTATCGACTAAGGGAGGGAGTCGTCAAGAACGTAGGGAATCCAGCCGAAGGCATACCCCCCAAAATACACCACGGGTTGATGCTAGGAGGACACTTTTCGACAATTCTTCGACTGACAACGAGACTGACGTTAGCGACAGGACTCAGAGGCGAAGAGACTATCGTGTAGCTTCTCGATTAACTCAAATCAATAGGACTCTTAAAGATTGGGATATTAAGTTCTCGGGTGAAGAACGAGAAGATCCCGAAGAATTCCTGGAGAGAATAGAAGACTGCCGAGATTGCGCCATGATAAGCGACGAAGATCTCCTCCAAACACTCCCCAGCATTTTTAAGGGTAATGCGAGTAGGTGGTTCCGCACAATTCGTAATGAAATTAGTTCGTGGAGGTCATTCAAAAAAGCTTTTCGACGAGAGTATTTAACGACCATTGATGACGACGAAGTGATAGACGAGATGAGGAGTAGGACCCAAGCGAAAGGGGAGAAAATATCCTCTTACATAACCAGTTTGCGACTGATAATGGGGCACCTTAGGAAACCATTGTCGACCAGGGAACAGGTTAAAATTGCTTATAAGGGACTTACCCCCACTTATCGGAAACAAGTTGATTCATCGGGGTTAGAATCACTCTCGAAATTAGAGAGAAATTTGCGACAGTTCGAAAAGGTTCAAGATCTCGACGACAGATACGTTCCCCCTCCCCCTAAAGAGAAAATGCGTTTTCCCGCCGCGGCTTATAAGGGCGCGAAGAAGGATGAGAAAAAGCCATCTTCTTCTAAAGAGACCAAGAAGATAGCGGCTTTAGAAGACGAGTCAGCGACGGGTAGCGAGGTAGAGAAGGTGGTCGACAAGAAGAGTAAGGGGAAAAAGTCGAAGAAGACAAAGAAGACTGATTCTGAGAAGGGGACTACAGAGGTGAATGCAATTAAGCAATCAAGTCCTCAGCCATCCGCGACTCCGATACGGGCTTCTAACCCTACTTATGCGACAGTGGCCGCTGGGAAAGGCAAGCGCCAATTTCCACCAAAACAAGGAGTTGGAAATACCGGACATACAACACAAATTGCGACGGGCGGGTCGAAGCCATTTGTGGGGGCATGTTTCACATGTCAAATGGTCGGACACAAAGTTTCGGAATGCCCCATGAGGACATGCTTTGTCTGTCAACAGCGTGGTCATTTCGCGGCACAGTGCCCAGCTAGAGTCCAGGTAGAGTCATGCCTTGTTTGTCGATCACCTGGCGTGAATTTCCTTAATTGTCCGAATTGCGTCCAAGTGAGGGCCGCTTTGGGAAACGGACAATGGGGGGCACAGAGCGGGTCTGTACCCCCCTCCAACCCACTGAAGAATCCTTAAAACCGATTCTTAACGACGGGGTAGCGACCAGAGTTGGAGAAGGTTCAGGGGAAAAGGAGAGTAAACCAAGAGGGTTAAATTTTTTCCCCATCAACGAGGGTGCATCCTGTAGTGGGCAACAGAGTGGGAAGGGACCACTCAGACAGTGTGATGAGAGTGTTGGTACTGACGAATTAAATGAAAAGAATTCATTTAAATTTGTGACGCAGGTACCAAAAAGCCAAATGAGTGGAGAGCATTCACTCAAAAACGTGTTAGTGACAGATGGGACTAAAGATACTGAAATGGAGTCAGTACCAATAGTCCAGGGGAGGGGAGAGGCTGTGACGGGAACAGCTGACCCAGAACCCTTATTCGACAAGGATGTAGACGGCAGTCGTATGGAAAATCGTTATTTCTTTCGAATGACCATTGGCGACAAATCTTATGAGGCACTTTTCGACCCTGGAGCGATGATCTCGGTGATTAGCGACAGAGTGGCTGAGCCTTATAAGAGCCGCATCCAGCCTTGCAATACATCAATAAGAAGCGCCATTGGAGGAGTAACTGAGACAGCTGGATTGTTGAATTTGAACATCGAGGTGGATGGCCATTCTCAACCGTTTAGCGTCAAGGTCCTTAGTTCAGTAGTACAAGACATAATTTTGGGTGTGGATTTCTGTAAAGCCTGGAATATGGAGGTACAATTGGGACTGGGGTTGTGGAGAGTTTTCAATGGCGACTGGCATGTTTTTGGCGTCAAGGATGGGATTGAGAGTGATGAGTCGATCTACGCTGAATGCGCTGGAATCTCTGCGTTGACGGACAAACAAAGAGAGATCATTCAAGAAATGGTGAACCGATTGGTTCTTCCAGAATCTGACGTACTGGGGGTGACAAATCTGACAGAACATCATATAAGGGTTACAGACGAGACACCAGTACAGCATCGACAGAGACGCATGTCACCTATTATGATCACGTGGGCTCAAGGACACATGATTCAACTACATGGGCAAGGCGTGATCGAACCATCAAGTAGCGACTGGAGGAGTGCACCGGTGATTGCCAGAAAAGGGAATGGAGATTTTCGAATGTGTATGGACTACAGGGATGTCAACAAGGTTACCGTCAAGGACGCCTATTTAATTCCGACGATAGACTCCATACTCGACAAGTTGAGGAAGGCGCGATACTTGTCGAAGATCGATTTGAAATTGGCATATCACCAAATTCCAATGGCAGAAGAGAGCAGGAAGTACACGGCCTTTGCCATCCCCGGCTCAGGACTGTGGCAATACCGACGAATGCCATTCGGCTTGACTAACGCGCCGATGACTTTTCAACGAGTAATTGATGCTCTTTTCGGACCGGAATTTGAACCTCACACGTTTGGTTATCTCGACGATATAATAATTGTGACAGATACTTTCGACGAACACGTGAAATGGCTGGAGATAGTTTTGAAGAAACTGGCAGACGCGGGATTTGTGGTTAACCCAGAGAAATGTGAGTTTGGGTGCTCTAGGGTTACCTACTTGGGGTATCTTCTCGACAATGAAGGATTGCGACCAGACCCCGAAAAAACCGAGCCAGTGAGAAACTATCCAGCACCAAAGAACGTCAAACAACTCCGAAGATTTTTGGGCATGGTGGGGTGGTATTCGAGATTTATCCAAAACGATAGCGAAATCAAGATACCTCTTCTTAAATTGCTCAAGAAGAGTCGAGACTGGGAATGGGGCGAGGAGCAACAAGAGGCTTTCGACAAGTTGAAGGACAAACTTACGACAGCGCCAGTGTTGGCCCGTCCTGACTTTAGTAAGACATTCACCATCCAATGTGATGCGAGTAGTTTTGCTATTGGAGCAGTATTGACTCAGGAGTTTGACGACGGTGAACATCCGGTGATGTATATCAGCCGTGTTCTGACTGGGGCAGAACGGAATTATAGCGTCACGGAGAAGGAGTGTTTAGCGTTGTTGTGGGCGATTAAGAAGTTGCGACCGTATATCGAGGGATACAAGTTTAAGGTGATCACAGATCACAGTGCCCTAAAGTGGCTCAGAAACTTGAAGGACCCGAGTGGTCGACTAGCGAGATGGGCCCTGGAAATGCAGGTGTGGGATTTTGAAATCATTCACAGGAGAGGTGCATTGAACCAAGTCCCAGATGCATTGTCCAGGATGAGTGAGGATGACGAAGAGATGATCGATGCCTTTGATACCATTATGGATCAATGGTACCTTAAGCGACGAGATTTGGTTCGACAATTCCCGGAGCGTTTTCCTGGATGGAAAATTGAGAACGATCATCTTTATCGACATAGGAGTGACCCGTTACTCCTTCCGATTGTTGGCGACGAAGATGGCTGGAAACTGGTGGTACCTGAGGAGTACAGAGAGAGAGTTCTCCACGACGGTCATGGGTTGGCGTCGACAGGTCATTTGGGGGTGGAGAAAACGTACAATCGAGTGGCGAGAGAATATTACTGGCAAGGAATCTGGAATGATGTCCACCAGTATGTCACTCGATGTCCCCAGTGCCAGCTTCACAAAGCATCACAAGCAGGACCGGCAGGACTAATGGGACAGAGGATAGTTGAGCGACCTTGGGCTGTAGTGGCAGCGGACACGATGGAGTTTCCACCAAGCAAGAGTAGGTGTAAATATCTTGTCGTGTTCCAAGATCTTTTCTCGAGGTGGGTTGAGGTGAAACCGTTGCGATCAGCTGATGGAAAGTCGGTGGCCAAAGCATTTGAAGAATTGGTCCTCTTCCGCTGGGAAACTCCTGACTTTTTATTAACAGACAATGGGAAGGAGTTCGACAACAAGTTCCTCAAGGAAACGCTTCAGGAATATGGTGTCAAACACATCACCACACCACCCTACCACCCGCAAGCTAATCCTGTGGAGAGGAGTAACCGCACATTGAAGACCATGATTGCGACTTTCATAGGGAATGATCATCGCGACTGGGATCTTCATGTTCACGAGTTTCGCCATGCTATGAACACTGCGACACAGGTGGCGACTAAAACGTCTCCCGCATTTTTGAATTACGGAAGACATCCTCGACCGGTTAAAAGTTTGCGACGGGAGGTAGAACCACGAGATCAGGTTAAGAGAATTGCGCCAGAAGATTGGGTAGACAGGGTGAAGAGGTTGGATGCGTTGCGAGACTTGGTAGCGAAATTTATCGACAAAGAACGTGATCGACAGACCGAGTACTATAACCGTAATCGACGTGAGGGGTTGTTTAATGTGGGTGATTTAGTACTCCGTAAATCACACAAATTGTCGAGTGGTACACGGAATTTCGCGACGAAACTCGCACCGAAATATGAAGGCCCCTTCGAGATCGTGGAGAAATTATCACCCACGGTTTTTGTCTTAAGTGATAATGAGAGTCGTCGTATTCCTAAAATCCATGTCTCAGACCTTAAACGATACATTCCCCCACGAGGTCATTAATTTTTACTAATGATAATATAATTTTAGATTCGAGGAGGAATTTCGACAAGGGCAAAGGGAACGAGATCAACGACAGAGGCTTCGTCGACGGAGAGACAGAATGTTTTCGACTTGGGTTTGGTGTTTTGGTTAGGCGTTACTGCTGGAAGTAGTAACGGCCTAGGGGAGGGGTGTTTGTGACGAAGTAATTTGTCACAAGGCAATTTTTGACTGGGGTTGGGTTTCGCGCGTTTGGGGATTTGTAGCAGAGACAACGCAGGAGTCCGGGAGGTGGCGCCATCACGGCGGCCACTTATGGAACGAGACGGAGACGAAGGCGATCGAAGTAAAAATCAATGGAAGATATACACTGAGAGCGTGTTGAGTCGTCGACGTTTGTTTTTGTATTTTTGAGTGGTATTAAGTTGTGTAGAGGAGTAGCGTGTGTTGAGATTGGAGACAATAATTGTTCAATTGTCGGGCGGAGGCTCGATTTATTGTATTAATAAAGTGTACAAGGAGAGTTTCGTTTATTTAGTGTATTTGGCCATTTTTCCTTTGCCGGCGTCTTCCCGACATCAGCTGAGAGGACAGACCAAAAGGAAATTTGTGAGCCGAATTTGTCGACGTGGGTAAGTCCAATTTTGTTGTGTCGTGTCTCAAGGGTCGTATCCCTTTTTGCGACTTTCGTTCTCGACAGAATCTCCTCTGAGAGATTATTTGATTTATTTTGAGTTTTGGGGTTATTTCGTGATTTTTCTGGTTTGCCAATTCCATTTAAAAATTGGCTGGCGTCTAACAATTATCACGTTGGGTTTTCTTTTGTAACAATTAAAGGGGATTATTAATTAATAACATTAATTAATTAAATAATTTCGTTATAATTTTTAATTTATTTCATTTCATATATATGTATATGTGTATTTTAAATATTAGATTAAAGTAAATTTTTTTCAAAATGCAATTGCATACTGACGAAATAACAAATTTATTAAAAAGTTGAGAAAAATTCGATCCTTGGAAGGAATGAAATAACATAAAAATTGTATGTTATTAATATTGTTTATTGTCACAAAACAAGAAACGACGTTTCGATGACTTGGTTCGTCATCATCTTCAGGTTAAATTTACTGAAAATATTTATAATTTTATTTATAACACCACATTGTTATTATTATTATTATTTTTTTTTTTTTAATAATAAAGAATAAACAAGTAATAACAATTACCAAAAAATTAATTGAACCGTTACATCTTAGCGTTAAAATTTTATTTTGCACATACTATGCTGGCACGTCAGGTTTATAGATCGGTATCGTCAAGACTAAATTGAAAATACAAAATTTCTAAATCTAAATGAAATAGAGGAGTCAATGAACTTAGATGTAAACAGCACGTGGCAGTGAAATATTTTCAGAAAAATAGAATCACGAGTCTAATTTGGAAATTAAAGGGAAGTATATTTTGTTTAGATACATTATGTCTTCTTTTTTGTTAATAGTGGAATTATTGATTTTTATGTGTAACATTTCTGAGAAACATCGTTTTTTATAATTTTGTTCACGGTCTAGTATAATAACATTATCCCAGTCAAACTCGTGATTCAATTCTGATCGATGTAATCCTACTACTGATTGAGCCGATGTTTTATTTTTGGTATTTTTATGCTCATTAATACGTGTTTTTTAATGAACGTTTAGATTCTCCAATGTAATTCGCTGGACAGTTTTTACAATTAAATTTATAAACAATGTTCGTTTCATCCCACTTGTCAATAGGATCCTTACCTAATTTTATAATAGATCTTAAAGGTTTATTAACTATTGGAATAGTATGTATATTGTATGTTTTTAGAATTTTTGACAATCTAATGAAATTTGAGTTATTATAAGGTAAACTGACTTTAGGAATTTTTTTATATAAAAGTGCTTGTGAATTTACAATATTATTAGAATTATTATCATTATTTTTTTTATGAAATTTAATGCTATTTAAACGAATTTTAGTATATTTTTTAATAAATTTAAGTGGATAATCATTGTTTTGTAAAATATTATTAATTTTCATTAAATTGTCATTGTGAAAGGAATGATGTGATAATAACATTGCTCGGTCTACCAGGTTATATACAATGTTTATTTTTTGTTGGAGTGGGTGATTTGAAAAGTAATTGATGAGTCTTCCAGAAGAAGATGATTTTTGATACCAATTATATGTAATGTTATTATTTTTTATAATTATAGAAATATCTAAATAATTGATTTGATTGTTATCTTGTTGTTCATAGGTGAATTTTAATTTATTGTGATAAGAATTAAAAGTTTCAATGACAGGGTTAATATGATCTTTATGTATACATAAAATAGTGTCATCAACATATCTAAAGTAAAAAATAGGTACACAATTATGTTCAATTTTTAATTTTTTAAGGCAATCACTTTCCAAATCATCCATTACAATATCAGCGAAAAACGCAGAAATTGGAGAACCCATAGGGGTACCACCAATCTGTTGATAATATTTTCCATCGAAGACAAAGAAGGTGTTTTTATAAAGAAAATCAGTGCAGTGTGAGATATCATTAAAGGGGATTTTACAATTATTAATATTTGTGATTCTACGTTCAAGACTTTGAATGACCAAGTCAAGAGGTACGTTGGTAAACAGAGATTTAACGTCCAGAGAGACTAAAATGTAATCATTTGGTATATAATAATTTTTTATTTTTTCGATGAGCTCAAAACTATTATTAATATGTGATTTGGGGATACAGATATTATCTTTTAATTCATTGTACAAGGTTTTTGCTAAAAAATATGTAGGGCTATTTATTAATGAAACAATAGGACGAAATGGAATGTCCTTTTTATGAATTCTTGGGAGGCCATAGAAGCTTGGTAAAACAGTATTCTTTATTATTTAAAAAAAAATAATAATAATAATAATAATAACAATGTGGTGTTATAAATAAAATTATAAATATTTTCAGTAAATTTAACCTGAAGATGATGACGAACCAAGTCATCGAAACGTCGTTTCTTGTTTTGTGACAATAAACAATATTAATAACATACAATTTTTATGTTATTTCATTCCTTCCAAGGATCGAATTTTTCTCAACTTTTTATTAAACATTCCGGAAGGGAAAATCCTTACTCTACAAATATATTTGAGTCTTTGATCAATTATGGACTCTACATCTACACCAACAACATTTTTTCAATTTATACAACAAAGATATGGCCGAACAACGCAAAAATTACTAAAAGATTGGACCTCTACACATCGACATCTAGCTACATCTATGTCAAGACGTCAATTTTTATTGAGCTGCAGGTACCATGATATTTTTCCACAACATATTGTCAATATTGGTACACGTTTTAAACATTTGACTTTCTATAGTAAATCTTGTTTCGATTCTTTTAAAAAATTACAAAAACAATTTTTATATAAAATACTTAAGAACGAAATCAAAGATGTTCATTTTCATATTAATTTTCTTAACAAAAAACTTGAAAAACTAAAAAATACAATACAAAATTCAAAATTAAATATCAATATTATAAAAGATTTCTTTGAATTATCACAATCAAAATTTCTGTCAATTCGCAATAATTTAAAAAATACATATTATAAAAAATTCAATAATTTACTATTCAAAAATAATCGCCGTCCTCAATTTGACAAGAGCAAGTGGATTGTTAATTTAACAAAAATAAGTTTACCAAATGAAGTTATTGAAGTGACATCTTTAGGACGAAACTATAGTTTAATGAAAAAAACAACCGACAAGTCGGATGTTTTAGACATATTAAAAAATATCGAAGATACTGTTGGTAAATTAGATATTAATAATAACATTAAAGATGAGATTAGAAACAAGGTTTCCAATAATATCAAATTTAACTCCAACAATAATCCACACATTACAAAGGATGAAAAACTTTTCAACAAAAAACTAAAATTAACTAACAATTTTTTAAAAGAAAACCCGGAAATAATGTTTACAAGCTCTGATAAGGGTAATAGTACAGTTTGTCTTTACAAATCTTTTTATCTCAACGGTGTTACCAGCTTACTTTCCGACACTTGTTCATATAAACTTCTCAATAGCAACCCACTTAAAAAACTTCAAAATAATACTAGTAAAATTCTTCAATATTTAAATGATAATGAATTTTTAAAATACAAATATCACCACAATGCATTAACTTTAACTGATACTGTTTTACCAAGCTTCTATGGCCTCCCAAGAATTCATAAAAAGGACATTCCATTTCGTCCTATTGTTTCATTAATAAATAGCCCTACATATTATTTAGCAAAAACCTTGTACAATGAATTAAAAGATAATATCTGTATCCCCAAATCACATATTAATAATAGTTTTGAGCTCATCGAAAAAATAAAAAATTATTATATACCAAATGATTACATTTTAGTCTCTCTGGACGTTAAATCTCTGTTTACCAACGTACCTCTTGACTTGGTCATTCAAAGTCTTGAACGTAGAATCACAAATATTAATAATTTAATTTTGAATTTTGTATTGTATTTTTTAGTTTTTCAAGTTTTTTGTTAAGAAAATTAATATGAAAATGAACATCTTTGATTTCGTTCTTAAGTATTTTATATAAAAATTGTTTTTGTAATTTTTTAAAAGAATCGAAACAAGATTTACTATAGAAAGTCAAATGTTTAAAACGTGTACCAATATTGACAATATGTTGTGGAAAAATATCATGGTACCTGCAGCTCAATAAAAATTGACGTCTTGACATAGATGTAGCTAGATGTCGATGTGTAGAGGTCCAATCTTTTAGTAATTTTTGCGTTGTTCGGCCATATCTTTGTTGTATAAATTGAAAAAATGTTGTTGGTGTAGATGTAGAGTCCATAATTGATCAAAGACTCAAATATATTTGTAGAGTAAGGATTTTCCCTTCCGGAATGTTTAATAAAAAGTTGAGAAAAATTCGATCCTTGGAAGGAATGAAATAACATAAAAATTGTATGTTATTAATATTGTTTATTGTCACAAAACAAGAAACGACGTTTCGATGACTTGGTTCGTCATCATCTTCAGGTTAAATTTACTGAAAATATTTATAATTTTATTTATAACACCACATTGTTATTATTATTATTATTATTATTTTTTTTTAAATAATAAAGAATACTGTTTTACCAAGCTTCTATGGCCTCCCAAGAATTCATAAAAAGGACATTCCATTTCGTCCTATTGTTTCATTAATAAATAGCCCTACATATTTTTTAGCAAAAACCTTGTACAATGAATTAAAAGATAATATCTGTATCCCCAAATCACATATTAATAATAGTTTTGAGCTCATCGAAAAAATAAAAAATTATTATATACCAAATGATTACATTTTAGTCTCTCTGGACGTTAAATCTCTGTTTACCAACGTACCTCTTGACTTGGTCATTCAAAGTCTTGAACGTAGAATCACAAATATTAATAATTGTAAAATCCCCTTTAATGATATCTCACACTGCACTGATTTTCTTTATAAAAACACCTTCTTTGTCTTCGATGGAAAATATTATCAACAGATTGGTGGTACCCCTATGGGTTCTCCAATTTCTGCGTTTTTCGCTGATATTGTAATGGATGATTTGGAAAGTGATTGCCTTAAAAAATTAAAAATTGAACATAATTGTGTACCTATTTTTTACTTTAGATATGTTGATGACACTATTTTATGTATACATAAAGATCATATTAACCCTGTCATTGAAACTTTTAATTCTTATCACAATAAATTAAAATTCACCTATGAACAACAAGATAACAATCAAATCAATTATTTAGATATTTCTATAATTATAAAAAATAATAACATTACATATAATTGGTATCAAAAATCATCTTCTTCTGGAAGACTCATCAATTACTTTTCAAATCACCCACTCCAACAAAAAATAAACATTGTATATAACCTGGTAGACCGAGCAATGTTATTATCACATCATTCCTTTCACAATGACAATTTAATGAAAATTAATAATATTTTACAAAACAATGATTATCCACTTAAATTTATTAAAAAATATACTAAAATTCGTTTAAATAGCATTAAATTTCATAAAAAAAATAATGATAATAATTCTAATAATATTGTAAATTCACAAGCACTTTTATATAAAAAAATTCCTAAAGTCAGTTTACCTTATAATAACTCAAATTTCATTAGATTGTCAAAAATTCTAAAAACATACAATATACATACTATTCCAATAGTTAATAAACCTTTAAGATCTATTATAAAATTAGGTAAGGATCCTATTGACAAGTGGGATGAAACGAACATTGTTTATAAATTTAATTGTAAAAACTGTCCAGCGAATTACATTGGAGAATCTAAACGTTCATTAAAAAACACGTATTAATGAGCATAAAAATACCAAAAATAAAACATCGGCTCAATCAGTAGTAGGATTACATCGATCAGAATTGAATCACGAGTTTGACTGGGATAATGTTATTATACTAGACCGTGAACAAAATTATAAAAAACGATGTTTCTCAGAAATGTTACACATAAAAATCAATAATTCCACTATTAACAAAAAAGAAGACATAATGTATCTAAACAAAATATACTTCCCTTTAATTTCCAAATTAGACTCGTGATTCTATTTTTCTGAAAATATTTCACTGCCACGTGCTGTTTACATCTAAGTTCATTGACTCCTCTATTTCATTTAGATTTAGAAATTTTGTATTTTCAATTTAGTCTTGACGATACCGATCTATAAACCTGACGTGCCAGCATAGTATGTGCAAAATAAAATTTTAACGCTAAGATGTAACGGTTCAATTAATTTTTTGGTAATTGTTATTACTTGTTTATTCTTTATTATTAAAAAAAAAAAAATAATAATAATAATAACAATGTGGTGTTATAAATAAAATTATAAATATTTTCAGTAAATTTAACCTGAAGATGATGACGAACCAAGTCATCGAAACGTCGTTTCTTGTTTTGTGACAATAAACAATATTAATAACATACAATTTTTATGTTATTTCATTCCTTCCAAGGATCGAATTTTTCTCAACTTTTTATTACACATTCCGGAAGGGAAAATCCTTACTCTACAACAAATTTATTATTATAAAACTTCCCAGTGGGCACCAAGAAATCTTTAGGATGACTTTAGAACGTTCCAAAGTATCCTAGGACATTGCATCAATGTTCCAAAGACATAAAAAAGACGACTTAAAGACGCCCAAAGTACATTCTATGTCTTCCCCCAGAACAGTCTTAAGAATGTCCTAAAATTGTCCCAAAAATGTCTTTATTACGACTATAGAAAGTCCCCAAAATTTCCTAAAAGTATCCCCGAAATGTCAAAAAACGTCTTAAGAATGTCCTGAAATTGTCGCCAAAATGTGTTAAATACGTCTTTAGAAGGTCCCCAGAATGTCCTAAAAATATCCCTGAAATGTCAAAAAATGTTCTCCGAGTATCCTAAAAATGTTCCAACCATATCCTGAGATTGTCCCAAATATGTCCTGAGAATGTATCAAAAATATGCTGAAAATAGCTAAGTAATGTACTAAAATGTTCCAAAATCTTTGATAACCAAAATGAATATTACGTTGAAATTATGTATACTTCATAGGCTAAAGAGCGCGTAATGTAAAGGGTATTAAGTCTTAATCGCCAAACGACCCACAACACCGAAGTGCTCTTGAAGATCCAAATTCACAAAAAAAGTATATCGCGATTACTGGTCATATATATTGATCTTTATGGGCTAATTCGCCGAAAAAGGATTATGTTCTGAGAATGTACTAAACATGTCCAAAAAATGGCCAACAGACTTCTTTGTAATATCCTCAATATGTCTAAAAAATGTACTGAAAAGAATCAAATTTTTTCCATAATTTTCAAAAATATCTTTAAGGTTTCTTGAGGATATTTTTGTAACTGCTCTAGGCCTGACAGAACTTGTTTTGGATGTCTTTATTTCATTCTTTCTGACATCTACTGGATGCCTTTTTAGGGACTTTTTTGGGATGTCCTAAGGATATCTTTAGAACGACTTTTTAACAATGTCCAAAGGACATCCTTTTCGAAACGTTCTTAGGACATTGTTAAAAAGTCGTTCTAAAGATATCCTTAGGACATCCCAAAAATGTCCCTAAAAAGGCATCCTGTAGATGTCAGAAAGAATGAAATAAAGACATTCAAAACAAGGTCTATGTCTGACCTAGAGCAGTTACAAAAATATCCTTAAGAAACATTAAAGATATTTTTGAAAATTATGGAAAAAATTTGATTCTTTTCAGTACATTTTTTAGACATATTAAGCACTTCGGTGTTGTGGGTCGTTTAGCGTTTAAGACTTAATACCCTTTACATTACGCGCTCTTTAGCCTATGAAGTATACATAATTTCAACGTAATATTCATTTTGGTTATCAAAGATTTTGGAACATTTTAGTACATTACTTAGCTATTTTCAGCATATTTTTGATACATTCTCAGGACATATTTGGGACAATCTCAGGATATGGTTGGAACATTTTTAGGATACTCGGAGAACATTTTTTGACATTTCAGGGATATTTTTAGGACATTCTGGGGACCTTCTAAAGACGTATTTAACACATTTTGGCGACAATTTCAGGACATTCTTAAGACGTTTTTTGACATTTCGGGGATACTTTTAGGAAATTTTGGGGACTTTCTATAGTCGTAATAAAGACATTTTTGGGACAATTTTAGGACAATCTTAAGACTGTTCTGGGGAAGACATAGAATATACTTTGTGCGTCTTTAAGTCGTCTTTTTTTATGTCTTCGGAACATTGACGCAATGTCCTAGGACACTTTGGAACGCTCTAAAGTCACCCTAAAGATATCTTGGTGCCCACTGGGTGCCCATTGGGTTGTAATATGTTATCGACAACAGGAAGAGACTATTGATGGCTTCATCGGAGAAGAATTTAAGGATCTTGGAGGAGCGTATAATACTCAATACGTAAAATTTGTAACTTCGACGGAAAATAGATATGGTCTTATCAACAGATATAACAATAACAACAGTGATGAAAGGAACCGTTTCCTTTCACTTCAGCTACTGCTGGGAAATTTATTAAAGAAAGAAAAAAAGGATAAGCGAACTTTTAAAACCGTTAAATTTTATTTAAACATTTTTTTCCTCTCCAAATCTTAAATTTTATTTTTTTTTAATTTTAAAAAATTTATAATTCAAATTTCGACAAGAAACGAATAGATTTAATTTTCCAAACCAAAATAACTAAATTATTATTTAAAAATCTTAAAAAGTTAGAGTTTTGTTCTATTAATATATTTGTATAATAAATAATTACTTAATACATTTTTAATTTATTTCATTTCATATATATGTGCATTTCAAATATTAGATTAATGTAAATTTTTTTCAAAAAGCTTTCGCATACTGACGAAATAACAAATTTATTATTATAAAACATGTAATATCTTATCGACAACAGGAAGAGCCTATTGCTGGCTTCATTGGAAAAGAATTTAAGGATCTTGGATGAGCGAATAATACGTGGAATTTGTAATTTTAAACGAAAATGGATATGGTTTTAGCGCCAGATATAACAATAACAACAGTGAAGAACAACAGTTCACAACAACAACGTTCACTTAAGCTACTATACTGCTGGGAAATTTATTAAAAGAAGAAAACAAAATAAGCGAACTTTTTAAACAAAAATCACAGTTGAATCTCGATGATGCGAACCGTAAAACATTTTACTCGAACATTATTTTCTCCTCAAATCTTAAAATTTATTTTTCATATTTCTTTTTATTTTTTAAATTTTATCATTCAAATTTCGATAAAAAAAATTCATTTTCCATTCCAAAATACCTACATTTATCAATAATTATTTAAAAATCTTACAATTAGCTTGATGGTTGAAGAGTTTTGTGAAAGCAAAGTTTTGAGTAGTTTAAATTTTCAACATAACATTTGTATAGTTATAATTATAATTTTAGATTATCAATTTTGAAAGATTGAGAGTAAAGCTTTGTTTACTATTATTTTTACTACTTATTATATGCCTATATAAATGAAATATATTTTAATATATTTTTAAAATTTTTGTTACTTGGATGTAACATAGTTTATTAAAAGTAGTTTAAAATCGCGTATTAATTATTTGAAGTTTTATTTGTTGCTTTTAAAAATATTTTGCTTTCCAATCCAATGCGGATCACTTGTATGCAAAGTTTAAAATAAACTTTGTGTGAGAAAAATGTGAAAATATTATAAATTATGTAAGTGCGAATGTGTTGTCCTTATTCCCAAAGAGATGGTATTGACATTAAGTGTTATTTTTTCATAATTCAGACGATTTTAATTATTATAAAAGGGTATAACAAAGGTATAATTCGTAAGCTTTTTTTTGTTTGTATATGTTTTTCTGTAAAATCAAACTTTTTTTCTTGTTTTGGTCGGGGCTTTAAACAGCAATGCTAACAGACACGTGGTTTAAAATTTTTTATTCATTTTTATATCATCTTTATAAAATTTAGTAAATGCGAAGTCTCCCTCCATGAAATATTATCGTAGGTCTGGATGAAGACCAGAAGTCGGTTCTGCAAGTTTTAGTTAAAACTAGTTAAGGAGGATTCGTCATGAAAATTTTTTCTTCAACTTTTCAAAATTCTTTTTATCCTTAATTTTTCAAGGACATTTTTTAATATTTGTTTAAATTTGTGTCATTTTTTAAACTTTGACTTTTACATGTAATTTTAGTTATGAGTACTATAATTTTACCTTAATATTAATTTATGCCTCCCTCAACCTATGCAAGGTTGCTTGAAGGCGATCTGGTACCCCTGCATAGGGGTTGTTTTAATAAGTTTGTTTTGTTTTAGAACGCCTAAAATTAATGAAATTCCTTTTAAGAAATTTAAAAATATATTATTTCGGTGGAAATATCCACAAAAAAGGTAAGTATTATATTTGTAATATGAGGATTGACGAAGCTTGTAACATTTATGTGAACTTAAATTATCAAATTTTGTTACAGAAAAATAAAGCTTAAAATAAGATGCAAGTACGTGCTATGCTGGAAGTAATGAAAGTTTTTTATAAGGAGGACTTGCCGTGATATTGTAACGAACTCCAATGTGAAGACATCAAAAAAAGCATATATAAATGTATTTATATCTTAATTATTATTTAATATATACAGTTTAACTGTTACATTGTTGTTACAATTTACGTTTTTATATAATTCTCAACGAATTTACTTTTTTAGGATAATGGAGAAGAGGAAAACATTCTGGATGATCAGAGATCTACGTTTCTAAACTCCACGGCCGATAGCACTAGTTTCTTCGACAAATTCACTACTATCATTTAGAAAAGAATACTCGGAAGAATAAATTAGATTAATTATATTATTTGTACCAGTGAAGTTTATTATTATTTTCATTTTTCAGAGAATAAGAGGTTTATATTTCATGTTCTCCAAATCTATAATTTAAATTATAAAAATAAGTTACAACAGATAAATTTTTTTAATAACATTATAAGCTTTTTCTGTTAATCTTCTAAATTTATTTAAAATTGTTATAAATTGTAAATGTTGTAAAATTTCTACATTGTCTCAAATATAATATGTAGGCTAGTTACATGTGTGCAAAAAGCTCAAAAATAGATTGAGTATCTTAAAACTTTTGATGTTTCGAATTCAATTGAATGAAGCTTAATAATTGTTGAAGTTCAAATCGAGCTCATTTATTGCTTGAAATTTTTTGAGTTCTTGATTTATTTTAAATAACTGATTTTTCTTCAAGTTTTTGAAATTCTCGAATACTCAAATGCATACAAGAACTCAAAAAAATTCATATTGATACTATAATTTCGTTTTATAATTAAAAACATCTGAGACGAAAAATTTTACTTTTTTTTCTTGTAGTCCAAGATGGCAACGATGTACAACATTTTCAAAAATGTTCATTTTTCATGGGAGGATCGATTCCGAGATTTCTACAACAGATAGAGACATAAAATAAAAAGAATTTTTTTCGTTAGATATTTCTCTGTGGATGGAACCTCAAAAAAGTGAAATTTTCGTCCCCTTCTTTTTTTAGGGTACGTTTTTTCAAAACTTTAAAAAAACAAATGATTTTATTCATACTGGTCTTATAGGGGTGCGTTCACGTAAGTCTCACTCTCACTCAAAAATTTTTCTCTCTCACTCTCACTCTCCCTCAAAAATTTTCCTCTTACTCTCACCCTCACTCTCACTCAAAAATTTTTCTCTCTCACTCTCACTTTCACTCAAAAATTTTTCACTCTCACTCTGACTCAGAAATTTTTTTCCCTCAATTACACTCTCACTTAAAAATTTTTCTCTCTCACTCTCACTATCACTCAAAAATTTTTCTCTCACTCTCACTCTCACTCAAAAATTTTTAACTCTCAATCTTACTCTCACTCTCGCTCAAAAATTTTTCTCTCTCACTCTCATTCAAAAATTTTTCACTATCATTCTTTCTCTCATTCAAAAATTCTTCACTTCCCACTTCCACTCAAAAATTTTTCATTATCACTTTCACTCTCACTCAAAAATTTTTCAATCTCACTTTCACTTTCACTCAAATATTTTTCACTCTCACCCTCACTCTCACTGATTCAAAAATTTTTCACTACAACTTTCACTTTCACTAAAAAATTATTATTATTATTCCCTCTTACTTAATTCGCTTAAAATTTATTACTCGTGGGTTTTTGGGGCTGCTGATCACAAATTCGAGGACGGTTTTTTGAAACACAAAATGGCAGGTCTAATATAGCTTATGCAAAAATTAAAAATTGTCAGATTTATCAAGAAACTTTTTACTTTGAGATTTATAGAGTCGCTGATTACGAAAATGAATTTAAGAATTTCAAATGGCGGATTCTACAATTATGCAAACCAATTTTATAACAATTTAACAGATTTGATTGGCACTTATGACTCGGGTATTTTTGAGGTTACTGATTACAAATTTGATGTCAGTTTCGTAATCGGCCACACAAAAACAACGAGATAAAAAGATTAATAAAAATCTATTTTTAGACTTCAGTTAAAATTCATAATCAGAGTCCCCGAAGACCCATGAGTCACAACTTTCAAGAGAGCCTGGTCAATTTTTGATAATTTTGATAAGGGGTCGTCCATAAATTACGTAAGACTTTTTTCTGGTCATTTGAACCTCCCCCCTCCCCTATGTAAGATTTTTTACATGCATTAGCGCCATTTTTCCTATTGGTCGTAAGAAATACTTGACCCCCCCTCCCCCCTAAAAGTCTTACGTAATTTATGGACGGCCCCTAACCATGTTAGGTCCAATATTTTATACACGGAAAGACTTTGTGTATCATCTTTTATTAAAAACACTTTTATTAATTAATAGTTTTCACATTTTTCTAAATTTAGTCACAAGTTTATTAAAATTTAGTAGCGAGTTTAACAAAAAATGATTTACAAAGTTTTTCCGTGTATTCAGAAAAACTGATTTTGGTTTTGTAATCAGCGACCCTAAAAATTACCAAGTAAAAAGTTAAGAGTGAATTCCATGATTTTTAAAAAATTGTCCGCCATATTGGATCCACTATATTGAATATTGAAAAACTAACTTTGGATTCGTAATAATCAGCGACCCCAAAAACCCCCGAGTTAAATGTTTCAAGTTAATTCCATAAATTTAAAAATAATCGTTGGTCATATTGGATCCGTCATTTTGAATTTTTTGATTTTAACTCCATAATCATAATCAGCAATCCCTCAAAGCTTTGAATATTTAGTGTTTGAACAATTGAACTAATTTTTGAAACTACGGCAAAAATTACATTGTTTAATGTACATTTTTATTCGAAGCGCCATATTGACCGCGTATAGTTGTAATTCCAAAAATACCATGTAGCAAAAAAAACTACACATGCATTTTCCATGCGTTTTGGACAGTAGAGGGTGTCCCGTTAGACAAAGAACTTTCCAAATTAATGTATATCAACGATTATTAATATTAATTTCCGCTTTCTGTAAAAATAGTAGTGTAGTGATTAATTTTCTCTCGTTTATAATTTAAACATCCTCAATGCTTCCCCTTCTATTGAGATTTCACAATTTTTAATGCTCATTTATTTTTTCGATATTTTACTTCCTTCGTAGAGGATGATATTTTTTACATATTTCGATATCAGAGATGAATTTTTTTTAAATTGAAGATCTCATTGGCGGACAAATAATGAAATTTGACCTATTTTTGAATTTCTTTCCATAAAATATAACAAAGTTATTGATGTTTCAAAAATAAGAAATTTGAAAAAACATGACTTTTTTGACTTTTTTATTCAAAAATCTTCATATAACTTCTGAGTTATTATTACTGGCTTGTAGAGCATTTAAAAGTGCATCGATTGATTATATATTTAAAAATTCGATAAGATATAAAATTCAGAATTTATTGCCTTATTCCAAATTAAATATTCTGAAAAAAGTGAAAATAGAAATTAAGTAATCTCTAGGAGGAAGCAATGTGTTCATAATGAACACAAAGAGTTACTCACTCCAAATTTATACAACAGTACAACTTAGCAGCGGTTTTTTGTTATATATTCGATGTATTATTACAATTCTTGCAACAGTCTATAGAAACTTTAAAAAATCATATTTAATATAAATTGAATTAGCACCACTTAGTTCTCCAGATCGGAATCCGTGATTTTACCGAAAGCGCAAATTATATTTAAATATGCGCGCACTATTTTGATTATGGCCGATTACGTGGCTTCAACTAAGTAGGTTATGTTTGTCTTATGATGCGTATTATATGCCGCATATGTATTTTATAATTTAATGAATCATTTTCAACTTTATACATAAAAAAATAACTTAATAAAGATTTTGGCAATTATTAATAATTTATTAGTATCATTTCGTATTTTGTAAAACGTGACTCAAATAGTTAATTGGTGATTAATTGTATTCCTGTTTCAAATTTTCGAGGTTTCGAGTTCCTTCGAGAAATTCTCGAACTGTCTTTTTTTAGAAAAGAATCTTATTAACAATAAAAAAAAAAGTTTATGTTAGTGCAATTGATAGTAAAAGTAGAAATGAATCCTTAATATTTAGTGTTAGTGGTGTTACTAGTGAAAGTTTAAAAAAAATTATGTAAATGTCACTGACATTTAACATAACGATAAATTGTGAAAAAATTAAGTATTACAGTAAAAGTGAGAAGTGTAGTGCACTAAACAATTTATTGATAATGAAACTGATAGTGTAATTGACCATTAAAATAAAGAAGGATTTGAGGGAATATAAAATAGATGTAAGTGTAAGGGGAAGTGAAAGTAAAAGTGTTTAAAATCATGTTACTGGTAGTGCAAGTATAACTGTAAGAGTAAGAGAAAATGAGATAGAAATTTTTTCAGTAAGAGTGAAATATAAAATTTTTTAGTAAAAGAGAATGTGAAAGAAAAATTGAAAATATTTTGAGTGAAAATGAGTGACAGAAAGAGTGAAACTTTTTTGAGATAAAGTGAGAGTGAAAATTTTTTGAGAGAAAGTAAGAGTGAAAAATTTTTGAGCGAAAGTGAGAGTGAAAATTTATTGAGTCAAAGTGAGAGTGTAAGTGAAAATTTTTTGTGTAAAAGTAAGGGTAAGAGTTAAAATCTTTTAAAGTGAGAGTAAAAATTTTTTGAGTGACAGTGAGAGTGAAATTTTTTTTAAAGAACGTGAAAGTGAGAGAGATAATTTATTGAGTGAATGTGAAAGTTAGAGTGAAAATTTTTTGAATGCGAGTGAGAATGATAGTGAAAAATTTTTGAGTGAGAGTGAGAAAAAAAAATTTTTTGACTAAAAGAGAATGATAGTGAAAAATTTTTGAGTGAGAGTGAGTGCGAGAGAGAAAAATTTTTGAATGAAAGTGAGAATGTCAATGCAAAATTTTTGGGTGAGAGTGAGAGAAAAAAATTTTTGAGTGAAAGAGAATAATAGTGAAAAAGTTTTCACTATCATTCTCTTTCACGAGATTTAGTTACAAGAACCTGTGGTACTAATTCTCGTAGGTTTTTGCGCACTGAACACGAATCTGATGTCCAAAATGGCCCATCACGTCAGGATTTTGAGTAATTCAAGGTCAAATGTCCCGAAAATGGCTATTTTGGACACATTTGGGAATTTTTTCTTTAATTTTCGAAAGCGCTATCATATAGTGCGTACTCTCAGCTTCAAAACCCATTTTTGAAAATTAATTTACGATTATTTTTAAAGAAGTTATGAACATTTAAATGTATGACCTTGAGTCATTTTTTAAGACTATTAACCCTTAAACGCCCGACTTTTTTTGTAGAAATGCGATATTCGTCATGCTCTGTATTCAAGGCTTTTTGAGGTCGCTGATTACGAATCCGAAGTCGGTTTTTAAAAATTCAAAATGGCGGATCCAATATGGCGGACAACTTTTTTAAAAAACCATTTAATTCGTCTGAAAATCGTTACTCGGGGGTGTTTGGGGTCGCTGATTACGAATCCGAAGTCTGTTTTTAAAAATTCAAAATGGCGGATCCAATATGGCGGACAAATTCTTTAAAAAACTGAGGTAAATTTATAAAAATGACCTCTTGGAGGTTTTTGGTGTCGCTAAGTAAAAATCCGATGATAGTTTTCTAAATTGAAAAATCTCCTAGTAGTCATTTTTATGGCTGTGTCTGTATTTTGGTTTTTGTCCATAATCTTGGATCTGCCATTTCGAATCTTGAAAAACTATCATCGGACCCAACCAATGAAAGCCAGGTAAGAAGAGTTCCCAACCAATAAAGGTAAGGTATGAACGTGTCCCAAACAATGAAAGCAAGGCGAATTTATTATTATTTAACCAATAAAAGCAACGTGAAAAGGGTACCCAACCAATAAAGGTAAGGTCGGATCGAGACCCAACCAATGAAGGCAAGGTGAGAAGAGTACCCAACCAATGAAGGTTAGGTCGGATTGAGACCCAACCAATGAAGGCAAGGTGAGAAGAGTACCCAACCAATGAAGGTTAGGTCTGATCGAGACCCAACCAATGAAGGCAAGGTGAAAAGACTACCCAACCAATAAAGGTAAGGTTGGAACGAGACCCAACCAATGAAGGCAAGGTGAGAAGAGTACCCAAACAATGAAGGTAAGGTCGGAACGAGACCCAACCAATAAAGTCAGGGCATGTTGACTACCTAATCAATAAAGGTAACGCAAAATGAATACCAAATCAGTAAATCGAGAAAAAAGAATGACCAATAAATGCAGAAACGATGCATTTATTCAGATTGAATAAATCTTCGTTTATTACTTTTTCTTTTATGGATCGCATTGTAATTATCTCACTTAAGACACCAGCAGTAATCTGCTAGCATATGAATGTCCCATCTTCCTTGGTATCTTTTTTCAATCTCTTTAAGGTCTTGATGAAACCTCTACCCTTGTTCATCACTAACGCTTCTTAAATTTTCAGGAAAATAGTCTAAATGACTGTTAAGAAAATGTACTTTTATGCTCATATTGCACCCTAGTTCCTTGTAACTGTCTAACATATTTTGTACTAATTCTTTATAGTTGGGTTGTTTGGCATTTCCTAAGAATCCGTTACAGACATCTTTGAATCCTTTCCATGCATTTCTTTCTACTTCATTCATGACACTCTCAAATTTGGTGTCCTTCATGAGTTTCCTTATATCTGGTCCTACAAAAATGCCTTCTTTTATCTTCGCATCACTTAGTGAGGGGAATTTTACAAACAAATACTTAAAACATTTACCTTCTTTATTTAAGCCTTTGACCAATTGTTTAATCAACCCTAATTTGATGTGCAAAGGAGGTAACAAAATCTTATCACGGGATACCAGAGGAAGACGGATGACATTTAGTGAGCCAGGTAACAGTTCTGACCTAACTGGACATATTTTTTTTGTCCAGTGCTCTGCTCGACATCTGCTGTCCCACTGGCACAAAAAACATGAATATTTCGTGTATCCGGACTGTTGACCTAATATCATGGATATTATTTTCAAATCCCCACAAATGACCCAATTATGCTCATTATACTTAATATTTGTAAGTAAATTGACTAGATTATCATACGTCTCTTTCAAATATACAGAATGAGCAATAGGAACTGAAGCATATTTAGATCCGTTATGTAATAAAACCGCCTTTAAACTTCTTTTGGAAGAATCAATAAAAAGTCTCCAATCATTGTCATTATATTCCTCATTTCCTAGACGTTTCATTAATACCGGAACATTGTTGCAAAATACTAATGATTCGTTCTGTGAAAAGTATTCACAAAATTCTTTCTCTCTACTTCTATACCAATAGTAAGTAGTATCTTTATCAAGCATGTTTTTTTCTTTAAGTCTCGATCCAAGAAGTTCTGCACTTTCTTTAGAAAGATTTAAATCTCGAACGAGATCATTTAACTCGGTTTGTGTAAATTGACCCGACTTTATTTCTTCGTCAGGTAAGTAAGATTTGTCTATTTTTCATGAGTTTCATCAGTACTATCTTCCAAATCACATAAATCATCGACTACTCTATGATGGGATGGCGGTACATGTGGAAGGATATTTTCGTCTTCGTAAGTGAGAGGTTTTGTGACTGAAGACACATCAGGATATTTTATATTATCTTTAGTCTTAACATTAAAACCTTCAAGTTTGCATAAGCAAAAATAACAGTCAGCATGCGACTGCGGTTCTCGCCAAATCGTTGGAATCTGAAAAGGCATTCTTTTAGAATCTATCGAATTTTTGGACCATGAGGACAAGATACTCACGCAACTTGTGCAAACTGAATGAGGTACCCATCTTTTATCTAGATTAATCATCTGTAAGCAGAAATAACGCTGGTAATTAGTTTTTACTAATTCAGTAATCACTCGTCTTTGTTTTTGAATAGCATATCTGCCACAAATGTAACAAAATTTGTCAGGGTCATTGACACAAACTCGACTTGACATTTTTGCCTCTGAACAGAAGAAAACTTATATACTTACCATACGCGTTTTAATATATTTGGTTCTGAAAAGAACTGGCTAAATAAATAGTACTAAAAAGAACAAATAGAAAAAGTAATTTTTAGTATCTGATTAAAAAGAATACTTTTAACTGTCACTTTAAAAATATATTGCTAATGAAGCAGTATAAACTGTAGCAAAAATTAGTTCTGAAAACAACTGTTTGACATTACATATTTACATATAAGTTTATTACAAAATTATCGAAACAGCTACTGGAACAAGTAGATAAGATTGCATTCCAAAGCGCTTTGTTCCCAAAGCCAGTACTGCCCAATGCTCAATGAAGCGTTTTGATCAAGAAGATTCGAATTACGAGGAATAGCTCCAGTGGTGGGGGTGATGCAAATACGGAGGACAATGAAGGATTCCAGTGGTTTGCGCAGTAGTGAAAAATGAAACCTCCGCGCATACGAGGAATAACTCCAATGGTGGGAGTAAGACACCGTTGACGCAGTGTATGAGCATCAAGCTAGCAGAAACATGTAAGTATGCGCAGAAACATAATTTGGTCTACTGCGCAAACGACTTACTACCTTCATTGGCTCATATTCTGCTTCAAAGCTCTCATTCCTCCACCACTGAAGAAATTGGATCCGCCATTTTGAATTTTTATGAACCGAATTCGGATTCGTAATCAGCGACTCCAAAAACCCCCGAGTAACGATTTTCAGACGAATTAAATGGTTTTTTAAAAAAGTTGTCCGCCATATTGGATCCGCCATTTTGAATTTTTAAAAACCGACTTCGGATTCGTAATCAGCGACCCCAAAAACACCCGAGTAACGATTTTCAGACGAATTAAATGGTTTTTTAAAAAAGTTGTCCGCCATTTTGAATTTTTAAAAACCGACTTCGGATTCGTAATCAGCGACCTCAAAAACCCTTGAATACAGAGCATGACGAATATCGCATTTCTACAAAAAAAGTCGGGCGTTTAAGGGTTAATGGTCTTAAAAAATGACTCAAGGTCATACATTCAAATGTTCATAACTTCTTTAAAAATAATCGTAAATTAATTTTCAAAAATGGGTTTTGAAGCTGAGAGTACGCACTATATGATAGCGCTTTCGAAAATTAAAGAAAAAATTTTTTTCTCCCAGAAAAAATTCCCAAATGTATCCAAAATAGCCATTTTCGGGACATTTGACCTTGAATTACTCAAAATCCTGACGTGATGGGCCATTTTGGACATCAGATTCGTGTTCAGCGCGCAAAAACCTACGAGAATTAGTACCACAGGTTCTTGTAACTGAAAAAAGTTCAAATTTCGCAGGCCTGTGAAATTTTTGAGCGAGAGTGAGTGCGAGAGAGAAAAATTTTTGAATGAGAGTGAGAATGATAGTGAAAAATTTATGAGTAAGAGTGAAAGAGAACAATTTTTGAGTAAGAGTGAGAATGATAGTGAAGAATTTTTGAATGAGAGTAAGAATGATAGTGAAAAATTTTTGAGTGAGAATGAGAGAGGAAAATTTTTGAGTGAGAGTGAGGGTGAGAGTGAGAGAGAAAATTTTTTGAGTGAGAGTGAGAATGATAGTGAAAAATTTTTGAGCGAGAGTGAGTGCAAGAGAGAAAAATTTTTGTATGAGAATGAGAATGATAGTGAAAAATTTTTGAGTGAGAGTGAGAGTGAAAAATTTTTAAGCGAGAGTGAGAGTAAGATTGAGAGTTAAAAATTTTTGAGTGAGAGTGAGAGAAAAATTTTTAAGTGAGAGTGAGAATGAGAGAAGAAAATTTTTGAGTGAGAGTGAGGGTGAGAGAGAAAAATTTTTGAGTGAGAGTGAGAATGATAGTGAAAAATTTATGAGTAAGAGTGAAAGAGAACAATTTTTGAGTAAAAGTGAGATGATAGTGAAGAATTTTTGAATGAGAGTTAAAGTTTAATAGTTAAATTTAATTAGTTAAAATTTTTAAATTTTAGTTAAATTTAGGCCTATATGGAAGTCTGTAGCACGTCTGGTTAAGGAGAGAAAAATACTTAAAACACTTACCTTAAAAACACGGTTTTTGGGGTATTTATTCCTATTTTTTTCAAGTGAGAGTGAAAAATTTTTAAGCGAGAGTGAGAGTAAGATTGAGAGTTAAAAATTTTTGAGTGAGAGTGAGAGAAAAATTTTTAAGTGAGAGTGAGAATGAGAGAAGAAAATTTTTGAGTGAGAGTGAGGGTGAGAGAGAAAAATTTTTGAGTGAGAGTGAGAATGATAGTGAAAAATTTATGAGTAAGAGTGAAAGAGAACAATTTTTGAGTAAGAGTGAGATGATAGTGAAGAATTTTTGAATGAGAGTAAGAATGATAGTGAAAAATTTTTGAGTGAGAATGAGAGAGGAAAATTTTTGAGTGAGAGTGAGAAAGAAAAATTTTTGAGTGAGAGTGAGAGTGAGAGAGAAAAATTTTTGAGTGAGAGTGAGGGTGAGAGAGAAAAATTTTTGAGTGAGAGTGAGGGCGAGAGTGAGAGAGAAAAATTTTTGAGTAAGAGTGAGGGTGAGAATGATAGTGAAAAATTTTTGAGCGAGAGTGAGTGCGAGAGAGAAAAATTTTTGAATGAGAGTGAGAATGATAGTTAAAAATTTTTGAGTGAGAGTGAGAGTGAAAAATTTTTAAGCGAGAGTGAGAGTAAGATTGAGAGTTAAAAATTTTTGAGTGAGAGTGAGAGAAAAATTTTTAAGTGAGAGTGAGAATGAGAGAGGAAAATTTTTGAGTGAGAGTGAGAATGATAGTGAAGAATTTTTGAATGAGAGTAAAAATGATAGTGAAAAATTTTTGAGTGAGAATGAGAGAGGAAAATTTTTGAGTGAGAGTGAGGGTGAGAGTGAGAGAGAAAATTTTTTGAGTGAGAGTGAGAATGATAGTGAAAAATTTTTGAATGAGAGTAAGAATGATAGTGAAAAATTTTTGAGTGAGAATGAGAGAGGAAAATTTTTGAGCGAGAGTGAGTGCGAGAGAGAAAAATTTTTGAATGAGAGTGAGAATGATAGTGAAAAATTTATGAGTAAGAGTGAAAGAGAACAATTTTTGAGTAAGAGTGAGAATGATAGTGAAGAATTTTTGAATGAGAGTAAGAATGATAGTGAAAAATTTTTGAGTGAGAATGAGAGAGGAAAATTTTTGAGTGAGAGTGAGGGTGAGAGTGAGAGAGAAAATTTTTTGAGTGAGAGTGAGAATGATAGTGAAAAATTTTTGAGCGAGAGTGAATGCAAGAGAGAAAAATTTTTGTATGAGAATGAGAATGGTAGTGAAAAATTTTTGAGTAAGAGTGAGATGATAGTGAAGAATTTTTGAATGAGAGTAAGAATGATAGTGAAAAATTTTTGAGTGAGAATGAGAGAGGAAAATTTTTGAGTGAGAGTGAGAAAGAAAAATTTTTGAGTGAGAGTGAGAGCGAGAGAGAAAAATTTTTGAGTGAGAGTGAGGGTGAGAGAGAAAAATTTTTGAGTGAGAGTGAGGGCGAGAGTGAGAGAGAAAAATTTTTGAGTAAGAGTGAGGGTGAGAATGATAGTGAAAAATTTTTGAGCGAGAGTGAGTGCGAGAGAGAAAAATTTTGAATGAGAGTGAGAATGATAGTTAAAAATTTTTGAGTGAGAGTGAGAGTGAAAAATTTTTAAGTGAGAGTAAGATTGAGAGTTAAAAATTTTTGAGTGAGAGTGAGAGAAAAATTTTTGAGTGAGAGTGAGGGTGAGAGAGAAAAATTTTTGAGTGAGAGTGAGGGTGAGAGTGAGAGAGAAAAATTTTTGAGTGAGAGTGTGAGTTACGTGAACGCACCCTAGTGTACGATTTACGGCCCACACAGCACAATATCTTGCTGTAAGCTTTCCTCGAGTTTAAACCTAAGATTCGTTAGCTTACAGCGTAAACCTCAGGTGAGGTTAAGGTAAGCTGCCAATGTCCTCTCTACCGTAAGCTGCAGTGTAAGATTGTAGTCAGCTTATAGTTAAGATTACTATAACCTTACTGTAAGCTTTACCGTTAACTCACTGTAAGCTCGTTCGTAGTCTTAATGTAAGCTTCCATGTAAGATTACTGTAAGCCTCATGTACACTTCATTTAAACTTACGGTACTGTTAATTGATATTA
This sequence comes from Leptopilina boulardi, assembly GCF_019393585.1. Classification (NCBI taxonomy): domain Eukaryota; kingdom Metazoa; phylum Arthropoda; class Insecta; order Hymenoptera; family Figitidae; genus Leptopilina; species Leptopilina boulardi. The sequence continues at coordinate 1,354,662 of NW_026137948.1, read as the reverse complement.
ATAAATATTATTTATTAATATTTAACTTTTTTCACACAAGATGATATATATTCTGATTTAGGATATACAACCTTAATGAGAATAGTTGATTAAAAACTACTGTGCATCCGTAAAAGCTACAATAAACTACTGCGCATAAATAATTGTTTAATTTATTTATTAACATTTATTAATAATAATGTAAGCTTATACGAAGTTTACAGAAAGTTTACCCAAAGCTTACAGTAAGGTTATAGTAAGCTTAACTGTTAGCTGACTACAATTTTTTTTTTTGCTTAGGGACTTTTGGAAAACCTGTATTCAGATACCTATGCTTCCGCATGCCAAGGTTATGTGGGGTTGGTAAAAAAAGGTTCACAATACAAAATAAGCTGTCGAAGTACTACCAGCCCCGACCCACTAAAACCCGTCAACCCTTCTTGGGAACCCTTAATCCACCCTCGGAACTGTCGGGAACACTTTTTCCTTCGAGGGAAGCTGACTACAATCTTCAACTGCAGATTACACTAGAGAGGACATTTGCAGCTCACCTTAACCTCACCTGAAGTTTACCATGTAAGTTAAAGAATCTTATGTTTAAACTCAAGGGAAGCTTACAGCCAAATATTGTGCTGTGTAGCGGTTAAATTTAGGCCTATATGGAAGTCTGTAGCACGTCTGGTTAAGGAGAGAAAAATACTTAAAACACTTACCTTAAAAACACGGTTTTTGGGGTATTTATTCCTATTTTTTTCAAATTTTCATTTTTTTATTTTGCGTATATGGGTCTTAAAGTCTTAGCTTTAATTTAAGCCTATATAAAAGTGTCTAACACGTTGCGTTAAGGAGGGAAAAAATAATGAAAACCTTCAAAAATCGCTGTCCTCAAATAATTATCAATATCACATATATATCTAAACACTTATAATGGTGTTTACTATAATCTTTTCAATTTTATACTGCCACTTGAATTAACAAAATTCACAAAATTTCTTTTCCCCCCTTAATTGAATCCCCACTTATAATAAGCATACTCATTCATACCTTCACACATACATTCTAACACTCACATACATTAATCTCGCTACATATCCTCCCTTTGGTTTTATTTTAACATTTAATTTTAAATAAAACCAATTAATCACAACACGTTTAACAAAGTTGAATTTAGAGATTAAATTTTATATTCATTTACATTTCGTTGATATCATACATCGATCGTCAAAAATTATATATTTTTTGAGCTTATAAATATATATATACATTAAATAATATTTATTTTTGTCATCATTCTATAATTTTACATATATATCTTAAGCAACAATACTCATGTCATTAATTAATATGTATTTTAAATTGTTTTATAAGGTCGCAACGATTTCTTATTAAATTTACCCTTTATTCTTTGAGGATCGTTAACTTCAGCCAATTCAAATGAATTTTCGTTAAATTTTCGATTAATCAAATATGGTCCGTAAAATATATGAAAAAATTTGTCAATTTGTCTATTCACCTTGGACGACAATCGCGGAATTCTTAACAATACTTTATCTCCAATTTCTATATTAACTCTCGAAATGGATCTTTGATACTGTTCACTGCGCTTTCTCCCCATATTCATTCGTTCATTAGCTATTCGGACCATTACCTCATGAGATTCATCAACACCTGTCGGAAATTCCACTATCGTCTCGATCTTATCACGCGTTCTTACCCCAAAATGCAATTCTATTGGGCTATACCCTGTGACGCAATTCACCGCAAGATTAAGCCATTCTTCGATTCTTTTCGTGTGTCTAGCCCATGCTGAATGTCGTTCCGAACATATCGTACGAAATAATCGCCCTAGTTCACGCATTGTGCGCTCTGCAGGATCCGATTGAGGGTGGCGTATAGAACAAAAAACTGATTCAATATTATTTTCCTTTAAAAAATTCGTCCATACCGGCGACGTGAATTGTGTTCCGTGGTCGGTTAACACACGTTTTGGTTTATTTACATCCTGAATGTACTTTTCCATTTTAAGAATAACACTTTGGGTATTTTCCTTTTTTAACGGGTAAAGTTTGACTAACTTTGAAAAGACATCCAAGATGACCAAAATGTATTTCACTCCACCAGTAGACATGGGTAATTCTCCGAAGAAGTCCATTGCCACGATTTCTCCCAGTTTTTCTGATTTCACATGCAAAAATGCACCTTCCATTGAGTACGTCAGGGGTTTTACCCTTTGACAAAGATCACACCCCGTTACGTAACGTTTTATATCTCGTTGCATTCCACGCCAGAAATAGGTCTTAGCCATTTCTTTAAAAGTTTTATAATTCCCCATATGACCCGATCTTTCATGGACTATTCTTACTAAATCCGCACGCAAATGTTCAGGAATCACCAAGCAAAACCGATCCTCATGATAAACTTTATGAAACAATACTTGATTCTTAACGCAATAAGGTTCTCGACTATGTTCCTTCAATTCCACTAGATTTAAATCGCGGTCTTGTTCATTTCCAATTCGTCTTAATTCCGGAAGATCTAATTCATTTTTTGCGCAAATCTTAAGGGCACCTCCATTATCAATAGGCAATGTATTAATTGACTCATGTTCGTCGTTCTTCTCAGGAAAGTATCGGCTAAAATAGTACGCCACTAAATTGTCCTTTCCCTTGCAATGACTTATTTCAAAGAAATATTCCTGTACTATCAGAGACCATCTTAACAATCGCCAATTGTGAAAAGGTGTTTTCATCAAGAACGTGAGGGCCTGATGGTCAGTAATTATAAAAAATTTTTGCCCTAACAAAAAAGTTCGTAATTTTAATAGCGCGTAAACAATAGCTAACAATTCCAACTCGGTAGAGCCATACGATTGTTCATACCCGGTTAAAGTTCGACTTATGAGAGCTACAATTCGAACGTCACCCCCACCATCGATCTGATATAGTACTCCACTTATTCCTGCCTTACTCGCATCCGTTTGTAACCGAAATGGTTTATCCGCGATATAATGATTCAGGACAACTGCGTCAATAAACTGATTCTTTATCTCTTCAAAATGCTTGAGCGTGTTTAGACGTCCAAACAAACTTATTTTTTATTGTCAAAATATCTCTAAAGGGGTCCATAAAGTATGCATATTTTGCGACAAATCGCCTATAATAACCCATAACACCGAGGGCACTTCTCAATTCATCAAGCGATCGTGGTTCCGGCATATTTTTTATCACTGCTACCTTTTCAGGATTCGGTTTTATCCCTTTTGCCGACAACACGAATCCTAAATAAGATACCTCTTTTTGACAAAAATTGCTCTTATTTAAATGCATTCTTAAACCAACTTCAAGACATTTTTTGAAAAGTTTTTCCAAATGCATTAAGTGATCATTAAAATTTTTAGAATTTATTAAGAAATCATCCACGTACGCGGTTAAAAATTCTTCAAATTCTGGACCGAACACTAAACGAATCGCTCGCATAAAAATAGATCCTGCGGTTTTTAACCCCATTGGGACACGCGTAAATTGATAACATTTTCCCTCTATTACAAACGCAGTATAAGGTCTCGATTCTTTTGCCAGTACAATATGATGATAAGAACTTGTAAGATCAAATGTAGAAAATACTTCACTACCGTGATATTTCTGTATCACATCATCTATAGCTGGTGGACCCTCTTGATCGCTTTCTATCTCTTTATTTAAACGCCTTGCGTCAAGACACAATCTATCGGTACCGTCCTTTTTCATAACAACTCGTATCGGATTACAATGTCTACTTTCAGATGGTTCAATAACTTTTGCATCGAGATATTTTTGTAATGCGACTCGTACCGGATTTTGATAAGCAATAGGAATTGAGTATGACATTCTTATTATAGGGTTTTGCGAAAGAATTTTTAATTGATGTTCGTACCCAATTAAACATCCCGGTTCATCAGAAAACACTTCAGAATAGCGCTTTACTAATTCAATTAATTTTTGTAACTGATTGTTATCTAACTTAACTGTTTCACGAATAAATATTTCCGCCTTACTCTCACATTCAACTTCATAATCAATTGGGACCTCATTAAAATTGTTTAGTTCTATATCATTAATCATTAAAGATTCCCTTAATATAACGTCTTTATTTATATCTTGTCCTTTATTTTCTTCTGTTAAAAACACACCCGGACGTACTGTTATTTTACTTAGTTCCTTTCCAATGCTCGGTAATTTATTATTAAATGAAATCTCCGGTCCCGAAACTAAACTATCACCAAATTTAATATTTTTCTTTTTATAATTCAAAATTACTTTTAGAGAATCCATCAAATCATTGCCCAAAATAACGTCATACGATAAATCAGAAATCACCAAAAATCTTACCAACCACTCTCCCTCACCAACTGTCATATTTGCTTGCATTTGTTTATTAACTCTCTTAGATTTTTTTCCGAACGCTCCTACTACAGTAATATTGCTAAGCGGTAAAACCTTTACTTTATTTACATCAATATTTTCAAATTTTTCAGCAGAAATACAAGTCACTTGACTACCTGTGTCCAAGAGTGCAACGCATTTTTCTCCCGCCACATGAACAACAATTCGCGGACAATGTTTAATTGACATTTTTGGTATTTCCCTTGAGCAATCTCCCATAACATCATATGCCAGGTCCTAAAATGCTATCTCAATTTCCCCCCTCGACACCGGACCCAATAAGTGCGAGTTGGTTAACAGTTTTCCGTCTGTTGGCTTTCGATTTGTTCACCTTCCACGTTTTCCGAAATAGTTTGCAGTCTATTATCCGACGCACCATGTCCATTCGTATTATCGTTATCGTAATTATGCTCCCCACCATTGTCATTATAATTAGAAGATCTTAAGATATCCCCCTCTTGAATATTCATCGCATTGACCGCGTGTCGGAAGTTACCTGGTCTTCGAAACGTATTCATATTTCTATTTTCGGCAGTTCTATATGACGAATCATTTCGACTTTCTCCCACCGTATTACTCCCTCCTCTGTGATCACTGCGATACGCCTCTCTATTACCGTAACTACTCGAGCCTTTATTCCCCGACCATCGACTCTGCCCCGGACGAGAACCTTCCCTCTCTCTATCTATTTCTATGGTGTTTCGTGTGTTGTCCTCCCTTTTCTCTATTCCGTTATTACTTCTCTGATCCGCATTTCCCCTCATAGAATTAAAATTTCCCCACCTCTGACTACGATTGTCTGTCACTCCTGTTTCATCTATTCGCGAAAGAATATGGACCACCGCACGCTGATCCTGTAATGATGCCCCCGCCATAGCTATTTGTACCTCTCGAGGCAACTGATTAATAATTATTCGATTCTTTTCGTTCATCGTCATTGGAGGTTGCAAATGAACTGCCTCACTAACCTGACTATAATAATAATTAACCAAATTACATCGTGACGAATCATACCGTCGATTTCTCCAACGATCACGCTTTCTTTCTTGTGTATCGACTGAAAGGAATTCTTGTCGGAAAATATCTCTAAAATGAGGAAAATCAACTATATCATGTCGTACTGCATCAAACCAAATTCGCGCATTTCCACTTAGGGAATTCTGAATAGTTTTCGACTGATATTCACTTGGTACACGACGAAACATCAGATATTGTTCTAATTCTTGAAGATATTCTATAGGATCCTCCGACAAATCACCCCCAAAAACCGGTAAAGCTACATCTATCATCTGTGGTCTGGACCATTCTCCAAAATTCGGCCCTTTCAACCCTCTTAATTCCGTTCTTAGTGTTTCTATTTCATTTTCTAAATATTCGATTCTTTGATACAATTCGTCATGATGATTATTGTCCCTATTATATTGCCTTCTCTCTCTATTTGACGTATCCCGATAAATAGAAAATCCAGCAGGTGCAAACTGTCTCTCTGGTTCTACGCGATTTCTATTATTATAATAATTTTCGTGATTTGATCCCAAATCGCTATTATCACGATAATGCACACCACGAGTACCATCCATTCCGAAAGTTCCGCGAGATCGTGCATTATACGGTGTTGACCATGAGTTTGGTCTAGCCATTTTTTATAAAAGGGAAAAAGAAGCTGTCGCCCACGGCAAATATATTAATCAAATCAACAAAATAAACAATAAAATATTTCAAAAATTAAAATTCCTGTAATGAAAAATTTCTATTAGTATTTAATAACTGTAATTTCAATATTTCCTAAAATTTATTTAATTAAATATATGCGTGAATAAAATTTTATAATATAGTTTCCAATTAATATTTTCAAAAATATATTTTATATGAATAAAATTTAAAAGTTTCCCAATGATAACTAATTAGCATGAAGTAAACAATCAACTTATTGTTTGTATTCTCAAGGTAATTCGAGCCCCACGTTGGGCGCCAAATGTAATGATATTCACAATGAATACAAGAAATAAATGTGATTAATCAACCAATAAATTTACTTTGATAATAATTAATCTTACTAAATTGTTTTTACAATTTGTATAAAAATTTCATTTAGAATTTACATATAAAACATAAAATTATCTGACTGCTAATCCTTCCATTTACCAAATTTAAACAAAGTTATACAAATTTATACACATACGCACACATTGATAAGACATACATAAGACAACACACATAAGACAAGACCCAACGCTTCAAACAGTATATATGCGAATTTCGTCAATAAGTATATATATAGCAACTATGCGCACCTACGCATTTCAATGTTCAAGAAAATAATCAAATTATAATTATTCCTTCTCACCACAAAGTTAAATCGAGCCGATGATCGCTCGCCAAATTAGTGGTCCTATTTTTTACTCCTGGAATAAAATAGCGCCACGATTTTGGAAATAGGAATGGTTGTAGTTTATCCTTCCTTAGGCGATACGGATGAATCGATGAGCAGATATTTAATTTTTGTTCACCGATAAAAATATTCAGTATCGATTATCCGTACACTTAATCCTTAATTCCAATTGCAGTACTATCCAACTTTATACTGGATAAGAGAACCATGGGGATTAAATTCTCCCTTTTATCCAAAGCGTAACAAAAAAACCACGCTAATATCGTGGTTGTATACATATAAGGTGCTAATCGCTGTCCTCAAATAATTATCAATATCACATATATATCTAAACACTTATAATGGTCTTTACTATAATCTTTTCAATTTTATACTGCCACTTGAATTAACAAAATTCACAAAATTTCTTTTCCCCCCTTAATTGAATCCCCACTTATACTAAGCATACTCATTCATACCTTCACACATACATTCTAACACTCACATACATTAATCTCGCTACATAATATAAGCAGTGTTGACAGACTTTTTAATTTACAAAGTTAATCAAATCAGAAAAGAATGGATAATGTTTTGACTAGTTTAGTAAAGCGATAGAACCTCCTGAAATGTTTTTTTAGTAAGTTTGCAGAAATTTTGCAATAAGTATTTTCTGAAAAATTCAAAATTAAAAAAAAATTTCAAGGTATATGCATTTCATTACATTTATACTTTTTCTATAAGGAAATTTAATTAAAAATGTTTACGCAGCCCTAGCTGTAATGGAAAACATCTGCGCTTGAAAATAGATTTTTAAGTTTACCATAAAAATTTTGTGTAAATTTACAGAGGAAAACTTTCAGCGAATTTATTTTTCTAACTTTCAACAAGTTAACAATATTAACATAAACTCTAAGGATATTTAAAACTTCAAGGAAGTTAACCCCTTCACAGTCTAGTAGAAAAATCGTTTGTGAGCCCAAAACGGTCCCAAAAAAGGTCTCTAAAAAAAATATCATATCATCGTATTTAAAGTTTTTTAGCGTCGCTGAATCCAAATTTAAGGTCAGACTTAAAAAATTCAAAATGGCGACCAAATATGTCTGAAAAATTTAAAAATGATTCGATTCTTTCAGAATTCGGTACTCGGGGTTTTTGGGGTCGCTGAAACCAAATTTGATATCGGATTTAAAAAATTCAAAATTGCGGACCCAATATAGCCACCCAATATGTTACAAAAATTTTAAATTGATTGGATTCGTTCCAAATTCAGTACTTGAAGGTTTTAGGGGTCGCTGAATCCAAATTTGAAGTCAAAATTAAAAAATTCAAAATTTGGATTCATAGACTCCAAAACCCCGAGTACCGAATCTTGAACGAATGGAATCAATTTTTAAATTTTCCGTCATATTGGGTCCGCCATTTTAAATTTTTTAAATCTGATCTCAAATTTAGATTCAGCGTACCCAAAAACCCACAGGTACCGAATTTTATACGAATGGAATCAATTTTAAACTTTCCGCCATATTGGGTTCACCATTTTGAATTTTTTATATCTGACCTCAAATTTGAATTTAGGGACCCCAAAAACCCCAAAGAAACCACTTTTATGCTAATCAAGTCATTTTTAACATTTTTTAGACATATTTGGTCGACATTTTGAATTTTTTAAGTCTGACCTTAAATTCAGATACAGCGACCCCAAAAACCTTAGTATACTCATTGCTACTCAAATCGAATTATGTTTAGTATTTTTTTCTAATATGGACATATATGTTCAAAACACAAAGGTAGCACGATTTTTTTTGGACATATATGGGTCATCGACTGTCAAGGGGTTAACAACGTTAACTTCCAAACTTGCCCCCATTAACTTTATGTTAACTTTTTATAAAGTCCGGTTCTATCTGGGACATTATATTTCATAAATATTTTTGAAATATTTCACTAAAAGATTTGAAATATTTGAATGAAAAGTTCTTGAAATATTGTTGCAAACAGGAAAATGTCCGCCTCTGAGAAAATATTGATGCTATAGTTGAGGAAATATTTCATTTAAATGTTTTGGAAATTTTCAATTTAAATGATGCGCACTGGTCAATCTCAGTTTATATGGCCTTTACAGCTGCACAGTAGTTTTTAATTTTAGGATCTTAAGGTGTTGAACATGTTAGAAAATACCGATATATTTTTTCAATTGATTCGAGTTGTTTCCAATATCGTGTAAAATAAGTTATACTTTTTCAAATAATTTAAAACAATTGTTTTTAATCGGATGCTATCGGGAGAACGATATACACACATGCGCAAATAGTTAATAATAAGAATATAGGAAAAGGTTTGAATCCAATAGAAAAGATGTTTTTTTTTCTAAGTTTGTTCTGTTCGTGCGTATGTGTCAAATATATAAATTGTAAAGTAAAATTTGTATAGTCATATGGATAATTTCAATATATTTACTTATCCTTTATATGAATAAATCAAGTATTACAACCTTTGAGTTGTAAATACAGAACCTCAAAAATATAAAAATAACTAAATAAGTACGTAAAAAAATATAGGGTCAGTAGGGGTAAATGGGGACAGAAGGTGTTGGAGATTTATTTACAGTTCTTAAATTAAGTTCAACGTCAACATTTTAACCTTAGATTACCTACAAAAGGTTCTGAGTAATGCCAACCCGGCTGAAAAAACTTGTACAAGAAAATTTACAAGATCTTGTACATATTTATGAATGAACTTGTACATTTTCTTATTCATGCTCAAGTAATATTCTTGAAAAAGTTCAGCATCCGGAATTGTGACATGTTCTAATATCAGAACTTGTACAAAATCTTGGACAAGGAAATATACTTGTACTGGCTGGGATCCGCCTGCAACCGGCTCGGTACAGGCATTATACCGAAAAGTGACTTGGCCAGGAGCGCGCTGGCAACCAGCTCGGAACAGCCATTCCTACCGCCCGGGAACCGGCAGTAAGCAGTCGATGTATTAAGAATTCAACCGGTTGGGAACTGGCATTGCTCCGACTGCGGATTTTCGTTCTATAAATTTGAAACGGGCTGGGTGCTGGAATTCTACTGCCTGACAACCGCCTTGGATCAAAAATTATTTAAATGATATTTGCAATAAATATGAATAAAAAATATTAATTAATTGCAAAAGACACATTTTAATGAGAATTTATCAATAGTTCACTTTACACATTATTAAATACACTTATTGATATTTTTTATTATGTACAGATTTGAAAAATCCTATCGCTTGGGGGTTCGAACCTACGCTTATAACACTGTCCGACAATGATTTTGCCCCTCGGATAATTCCGGTCACTTTCGATAGATTTTTACACGCTGATTACGAATCTGCAAATAAAAATGCTCTAGTACGTCCAGTTTCTGAGAAAATTAGTGTTAAAAAGTCGAAAATGCGTGTTTTTGGCCATATTTGAATTTGAATAAAATAAAAACAAGAGGTGCTAGAATCTTGTTCTTGGGTTCAAATGAAAGCTTGAAACTTAAACAACAATTCCATGAAGGGAAAAATTAAAGGCATAATGATAAGGCTGTTAAAACTTATTTTTTCATTTGCGATTAATTTTGTCATTCTTCATAATCAACGAACACCGTGTATAACCTTAATAGTTTAAAACAAGTGACAAACAAGTGAATGAAACATCATTCGAATTTGAAAATTTTTCACGTGACTTTCAGGTTACTTATTATCTATTAATTTTTAAACTTACCTTCTTTAAACCATATTTAAATAAGATAATGTTCACTATACAGTTTTTTGAAGACTTCTGCAGAACGCTGGGCCGAATTGTTTTTATTAACAAAATACAGTAATAAATAATTAACTTTCAATTATTACATATAGGTTAAATTAATATTTAAATAAAAATTTAAAAATTTTATAAAAAATGTTTTTGTTAATCAAAAATTTTAATTAATTTTATTTTTCGGATATATTTTTATTTTAATTTCATTTATTTGAAAATTCAGATATATAAATGAAGATTACAAAGAGCAATAAATAAATGGAAATATGGCTAAATGAGGTTTATTTAGCAATCCAAATGTAGACAAACTTTTCTCGTCTTTCTAAATTTTATAAATGTTTTTTCAGACAATAATAATTTTAATTGTAAATTTACAATTGTAAATAACGAATAAATTAAAAATTTAAATACACAAACTTTGAAAATTAAAACCAGAAAAAAATTAAATTAGTAACATATATACAACAAAATCAAAGAGTACAAAATTTTTCAATTGGATTTGCGTTTGTATGTAGCGTCTGGTATATCACGTACCAATGACCAACAATAATCTGACAGCATTTTAAGTGGACTTTTTCCTTTGTATCGACTTTCCATTGTACTGATGTCCTGGTGAAATCGTTCACCTTGTTCGTCACTGACTGCTCCAAGATTTTCAGGGAAGAAATCGAGATGAGAGTCAAGAAAATGAATTTTCAAAGACATATTGCATCCCATCTCTTGGTATGCAACAATCAATTCCTGGACAAGACACTCATAATTATCGTCTTTATTATTTCCCAAAAATCCTGTAACGACACTAACGAAAGCTTTCCAAGCCCGCAATTCCTTTTGAGCCAAATAACTGACGAATTTTTCATCCTTCAAAACGCTCCTAATTTGGGGCCCGTTGAAAACTCCTTCTTTTATTTTTGCGTCACTTAATTTCGGGAATATTTTTTTCAAATGAACGAAAGCAAGTCCTGCCTTGTCTAAGCCTTTTACAAAATTTTTCATAAGGCCCAGTTTTATATGTAGAGGAGGCGGAATAACTTTCTTGCGATTAACCAGTGGCATATTCTTCACATTATTTTTCCCAATAATTGCATTTTCACGGAGTGGCCAATTTTTTTTTACGTAATGAGCTTTTCTATCCCTACTGTCCCACAAACACAGAAAGCACATGTATTTTGTGTATCCCGTCTGAAGACCTAAAATAATGGCTACCACTTTTAAATCGGAACACACTTGCCATTCATGTTTTGAATAATTAATTAAATTAATCAGACGAGATAAGTTATCGTACGTTTCCTTCATCGTTGCTGAGTATCCTATAGGAACTGTTTTTTTTTCGTTTCCATTATGCAAGAGTACGGCCTTCAAACCAGATTTCGAAGAGTCTATAAACAGCCTCCAGTCTTTTGGATTGTAAATAATTTTTAATTCTTGCATAAGTCCATCTATGTCATGGCAGAAGCACAAATCTTCATCGGGAAAATACGAATAATACGAAGAAAAATTATTTTCTCGATTTTTAAATGATGAAATTCTCGCATCAGCGTTCAATAGATTCCACTCTTTCAATCTAGAACTTAAAAGCTGAGATTTTTCCTTTGTTAAATTCAGATCTCGGCAAAGATCATTTAACTTTTCTTGAGTAATTAACTGTGGAGCCGATGATTCTAGATCAAAAAAATTATCATCAACATCATCATTGTTATCTTCAACTTCAGTCTCGACTTCATTTTCAATCATAACTTCATCCAGAACTTCTTCTAAATTTTTAGGAATAAAATCATGGTTTTTAGTTTTAGGACGTTTTGCTGATTCGATATCAGGGTATTTAATGCAATTTTTGTTTTTTCGATTAAAACCAACAGCCTTTGTCAGACAGAAGTAACAATCTGTTTCATGATCCTTTTGTTCCTTCCAAATCATAGGACTTGTAAATGAGAACGATCGTGTACCTTGCATCCAGTCTCTTAAAGTTCTTGCACAAGTTGCACATATTTCAGAAGGCACATATTTGTATTTTTGTGGATCTTTCACTTCCATTTTGAAACAAGCTTTATAAGCCTCCTTTAAAACTTGTGTAAAAACTTTTTCTTGTCCTTTAATAATAAAATTACCACAAATGTAACAAAAAGAGTCACGAGAAATTGAACAATGCCGTGACATTTTGAATTGATTTTTAAGTAAACATTACTTTTTAAAAACTTGTCATTAAACAAAGGTTAGATACTAATCAGAAGAATATTTAAAAAAAAGACTACTTTTTATTCATTTGTGGTCATATTCATTGAAAAGTCCAAATATTTAAAAAAATTACGCATTTTATCGTTTCTGTTCACATTTTCTATAACTTAAACGGAATAATAAAGTTCATATAGCAAATTGTTACTTCTGTTTAAAAAGTGTTAGTTTAAAAAAATTTCAAAATCTTCAAAATCAAAATCAAAATCAAAATTAAAGGAAATATAAAAGTAAAAGAAAAGATTCCAAAAGATTAGAATATTTTTGTAGAATCATCAAAATTTAAGATATTCTGCAACGGTGAAGAAAAATAAAAATCTTTCTTAAATGTAAAATTAAAATCTAGACTATATTTTTATAAGAAAAAAAATTAAAGAGGAAGGCAAAATTAACAAAATTAAACTGATTTTAAATAATAATATCTTTAAAGTGTGAATTTTAAAAATATGAATATTAAAAATTCAAAGACATCTTTTGAAAATTTTTTAAGATATTTTTTGAAATTTTTTATCTATCGTATAGAATTTTAAATATTGCATTTGTGTATTTTATGTTAAATGAAACTAATAAGATGTTAATTATATAAACTTTTTTAGGTGTATTGTGAAATTTTGTTATTTGTGATAATTATTTATTATTTATTAAAGTTTGTGTGTTTATACTCGTCACGATTGACGAAAATAGTTAATAGAAAATTAATTAGATAATAAGTAACCTGAAAGTCAACTGAAAAATTTTCAAATTCGAATGATGTTTCATTCACTTGCTTGTCACTTGTTTCAAAATGTTAGGGTTATATACAGTGTTCGTTGAATATGAAAAATGACAAAATTAATCGCAAATGAAAAAATAAGTTTTAACAGCCTTATCATTATGCCTTTAATTTTTCCCTTCATGGAATTGTTGTTTAAGTTTCAAGCTTTCATTTGAACCCAAGAACAAGATTTTAGCACCTCTTGTTTTTATTTTATTCAAATTCAAATATGGCCAAAAACACGCATTTTCGACTTTTTAACACTAATTTTCTCAGAAACTGGACGTGCTAGAGCATTTTTATTTGCAGATTCGTAATCAGCGTGTAAAAATCTATCGAAAGTGACCGGAATTATCCGAGGGGCAGAAAAAAAAATCATTTTTGTCGGACAGTGTAATCGAATATTTACGCACCGAAATCACGCACGCTCACCACTACACTAAACCCGCATGGAACTTTCGGATTGTAAATGCATTCTTGAAGTGTTACTAGCTCAAATAAAAATTTAAAAATTCTTACGCGGTAATGAACATTTTTTAAATACGAACTGATGTTACAGGTATATTTTAAATATTTTATTCAATGTATATTTATGAATAATTTAATATTTTGCCTAAAAAAAAGTTCTTAATATTTTTATCATTCTATTTTTTTAATACATAATATTTTTAATATTTATTTTATTAAATAATTTTATGAATTTTATATTGTGTAACAATTTTCAAAAACTAGAATTAATATATAATTAACCAAAATTAGGTTCTTTAAACTAATGTAAAATAAATAGACTGTAAATATAAACCTCAATTAATTATATATTTGACATAATTATTAAAGCTAACTTTACTACAAAACAATTGAAAGTTTAATTTAAAATATTAAATTAATTAATAATTAATTTGTAAATTATTTATAATTTATATATATATATATATATATATATAAATAAAATATATATAAATAAATTATTTACTTAATAAGTGCTCAAATTATATTTTATTTCTTAATCGGGCACAATGATTATTTTGAAAATATCTTAAGGAAAATTTTTCGTTTGTTTAAAAGTAAGAAAATTTAGAGACGTCATTTTTTAAAAATTATATTATTAAAAATATTCATTTTTGTCAAAATTTTTCTTTTTCCATTATAGATTATGCATGAGCACGATTTTTTATTTATTACCACTATTTATTTTTCTTTCCTTCAAATATAATTCCTCCTATTTTTTTGCATTCGTAACTGTTCTTATTTTTAAAAAGGTTTAAAATTTTTTTTTTTTTTGGTAATTTACGTTATTTTTCTATTTTTTCTACACTGTTTTAACAATTTGTCATTTTCAATATTATTGTTTTTATTAATTGAAGAATGATTTTTTTTTGAAAAGCTCATTTTTTTCGAAGTACTTAATTTTTGCTTTGCTGGCTGATTTTTTTTTGAATTTTTAAATATGAAACTCATGGATGTAAAATATATATATTTACTTTTTTTTAAATGAAATACATTTGAAACATTATTTAACTTTTATTGTAAAGAAGAAAATTTAAATAACTTTAATTTCAATATACTATTTTCTAAAAATGTAATCCTTGAAAAATACGCCTATTTCTACTTTTTTTTAAACAGAAACTTTTTCTTTTTATTTCAATGAAATGTGACTTGTATAAAATAAGATAATTTCTGGTTTTATAATATTAAATGTAATTGGTGAATATACTTATTGAATTCTCATGACTAGGTAGAATATACAAGACAAAAGTCAGTTTTGAAATATTTTAAAATATTTTTTGACTTGGACATGTTTTCAAAATTTTCATGAGTTCAAATTTTAAAAATGTGTCTAACAAAATTTTTTAATAATTTAAATAAATAAATTTTTAGTATTTGACTTTAAATTAGTTTTAAAAATTGATTTTGGACATTATTAATGATTTCAACTCCTAAATTTTATTGAAACATGCATTGAAATATTTCTCTGAAATCAATATTAAAAAAAATTTTTAATAGAGGAACTTGTTAAACAATTTAAAGAGATTCAAAATATTTTCTTAGTTTAATTCTGAAAAATATTGGAAAATAAATTTCTTAAACATATAATTCTAACATTATTCTCTATATAATTCTCATTCATGAAAAGTCGTCCACTAAATAAAACTAGTAAAAATGTTCACTAATGTTTAACAAGATTGTACTATTTAATCTATTAATCCACATTTTTTATTTATTTTTTTTAATTTAGTTTTAGTGCAAAATATTAAAAAAGTAGTAGAAATTTTATTAAAGAATGAACAATAGTTTATTTAATATTAAATAGTAGTAGTTAATAAATATTACGCGTTAGAAGAATATCCCGATGATGTTCTATGGATGCCCGTAGATGTCCTATGAATATCCTAGAGATATCCTAATTTCCGGATATGAATAGGATGTCCGTAGGATATCCTGGAATATTCGGATGCTCTTGGGGTGTTATACAATTAAGAAAAAATGTTTGATCAATCTAAGACTAACAAATATAACCTTAAAATGATTTTCTTTTTATTTGCGTCCCTTTTTTCCCTATTGAAAAAAAACACGTATAATTGTACGTATAATTATACGTATAATTATACGCATAATTATACGTATTATTATACGTATAATTATACGTATTATTATATGTACAATTATACGTATAATAAGACATACGAATTTGAAACAAGAATTATACGTATAATTATACGTATAATAATACGTATAATTAATTATACGTATAATAATACGTATAATTATACGTATTATTATACGTATAATTATAATTCTATTAAAAATAGAATAATAGAATAGAATAATTAGTAGCAAAATTGCGCTGGAAATTTTTAGAAATTTTAAAATGCAAATTAAATTTCACGAAAAAAAATATCGTCGAATGTCAATTCAAGCAGTCACCCATCCAAGTACTAACCGCGTCCAACGTTGCTTAACTTCCGTGATCTGATGAGAACTTGTTCTTTCGCCTTGGTGTTTCCGCTGTCTTGTCTTGATTAATAACTTTGTCGTATAAGTATTGTATCGCACCTCACTTTTAGTGATACTTATACGACAAAGTTATTAATCAAGACAAGACAGCGGAAACACCAAGGCGAAGGAACAAGTTCTCATCAGATCACGGAAGTTAAGCAACGTTGGACGCGGTTAGTACTTGGATGGGTGACTGCTTGAATTGACATTAGACGATATTTTTTTTCGTGAAATTTAATTTGCATTTTAAAATTTCTAAAAATTTTCAGCGCAATTTTGCTACTAATTATTCTATTCTATTATTCTATTTTTAATAGAATTATAATTATACGTATAATAATACGTATAATTATACGTATTATTATACGTATAATTATACGTATAATTCTTGTTTCAAATTCGTATGTCTTATTATACGTATAATTATACGTATAATAATACGTATAATTATACGTATAATAATACGTATAATTATGCGTATAATTATACGTATAATAATACATATAATTATACGTATAATAATACGTATTATTATACGTACAATTATACGTGTTTTTTTTCAATAGGGTTATGACGCGTCATAAATTATAATTATTGATAAATAAAATTTATTAAAAATAAATTGAAAAAATTTTTGAATGCAAAACGAGAAAGACGACTTTTTTGTGCCTATAAAGACGACTTGAGTCCTGGAAAATATTTTTGTAGGTATATATTACTATTTATTTGTTTTCATTATTTTTATTATGACGTGAGCAATATATTTCAATAAAACATATTTTTTAATTTTAAAAATTAAACATGAAATAAAAAAATTGTATCATTGCATCTTAATCTCCACGCACCTTGCATCTTGGGACAGTACATTGTGAAGACATGCTAAGAAAAATACAAACATATTCTTGCACCTATGATCTTTCTATTTAATTGGGACTTTTTTTATTGGCATTTTTTATTTTACTATAACCTAGATTTCTATTTATTGTTAACAGGAGTTTACAATTCTTGGAATTTAAAAATAATGTCTAAAAGATTTAAACCATTTGAAGACCTTAGTACGAGACAGAAAAGAAGGCGGCTAAATAACATTCTTGAAAATAGGGAAAATGTTGAAGAAGATTTAGGAAGTTCAGAATTTGGCCAAGAAAATATTGGTGACATATTAGTTATGATAACAGTTCAAACAGTGATAGTGATGGACGTGTAGCTGACAATATTGATGGTGAAGTTCAGCAAAATGTTACCGACGATGACGATGATGCTGTAAGTGAAAGCTCGAATGAAGATGACTTTGATGCGGATTTTGATGACATAGAATTTCCTGCAGAAATCGACATTGAAGTTGCATCGAGTGAATCAAGTGTATCAGAGGAAGAAGATGTAGCTGATGTTAATCACCAAAATATTCAGTGCCTTTTGCTATGAAAATAATTTGCAAAAATTCAAAAGTTGATTAGGAAGCCCGGCCTAAAACTGCCTCAAATTTACAAAAGAATTACTGAACAAGATGATTATGCGTTGTCGCCTGTCGTACCGAATATGGAAATTAAACTGTCACAAAATCACGTCGATGGACCTCTACCAGAAAATATTACTGTGGATATTTGTCAACAATTTAAAAAAGTTGAAATTGGCAGTAACACGTTTTCTACTGCATTGCGTGACAGTTGCTGTGATCTGAAAAATTTGCGAATCTGTATTATAAAAAATATCATACGAATAAGAGGAGAAATCAATTTGATTGTTCAGTACGATGTACAAATACCATCTTCTGGTGTAAACATTTACAAGTGTCAAAATCTAGAACGAACTCTGCAAAGAATTTCATTGTCAGATGTTAAATGCAAGAGTTATATTATGCCAGAATGGAGTAATGTGGAAGGACGAGAAGAAGACATTCTTCCCGACAAATGGATTTGTGCTTCCTTACTGTCGCCATTTCTTCTGCCCGAAAGCATTTAAAATACTGAATCAAGATTTCCGAAATAAACAAGAAACGTGTATATTATCTTCTTATGTGAGTTATTAAAATTTCCTACTATTAAAGAAACATGAAAAAAATTAAATACGAAGTTTAAAACTTTTTTGATTTAAAACTTATGAAACAATATTATACATTATTTTTTTAATGAAGGATTTAAAAAATGTGCTTTAATATCAATTAAAAATTAACTAAGCAAAAATATTGTAGATAAATATTAAAATTTAGATAAAATTCTCTTTTATAAATTTTATTATACTTATTGATTTTTATTCTGAAAATTTTAGGTAGGGTAACTGAACCAGTGGTGGATCAACTGCGAGAAAAATGGTCATTTGTGTTTACACGTTTGTAAGTAAATGAACCGCAAGTGTCGGTAATTGTTAAGAAAGTTATACAGATCAATATTACAATTTAAAAAAAATTTTTAAATTCATCGCGAAGAAAGCAGGACAACAATTACTAAAGTGGTGACAGAAAACAAGAGTTTTCCTTAGCATGTAAGTTAAGAGTATATTTTGGAATAGAAAGCTTTGGAGCCATTTTAGGACAATTTTTAATTCTTTTCACAATAGGAGGCATTTCGTTTCATCCCCATAGAGCCCTGAGAACAATATTTACGTCTGTAAGTAGCGCGTGTCCATTGTTTTGGGGTGATCCACGACTGGAACCAAAAAAGTAACAAAATCTAGTGGTGGATCAGTCCTACTTTTCGCCTGTTGACGCATTGTTTTATTGAAAATTTTATGAGTTAAATTTTAGTTAACACTAATTCAAATGTTTATTAATTGTTAACACCTGATTTCAAATTGTTAAATTTTTGTTGAATTAAAATACCCAGAATTAATAAATGTTATTTATCATTGAAACTGAAGCTTTAAGAGTTTCTATTTATTTATTACCAAAAATTCTAATAAAAAGATGATTAATTAACATTTAGTCACATTATACCTATAGAAATGAAAGAGGAGGGGATATGGATAGGAAAGTGAATTTGAAAATCTGTCCGTAAAGCCTTATAAAAGTTGCAAAACGTCTCAGTCTCGTAATTTTGAAATGCAATGTTTTTTAGTATGATTTTTTAAGTGATCCACCACTGGAGCAATCTATAACCATGACTGGTGCAAACAGTGATCCAGAATAGGATCATTGACAAATTATCTTTGATGGAGCATTAAAGTAAACGTAGGTGTCAAAACCAAGTCTAACCTTGAAGGAAATGTCTATTGGAACTATCTGGTCCATAATACTATAAAGAATAACCTCGAATTTGTCTAAAAGCAACCTATACAGAACTTCAAAGTCAAAATAAGAAAGTTAAGGGGCTTAACTGATCCACCACTGGTGCAGTTACCCTATCAACGTTTAAAATAATAATATTAATAAAAATAAATTTTTAAACTGTTCCCTATGTGAAAATATATCTATTTTTATACTATATAAAAATATGGAGTAAAATAAAAAGAATTATTTTATATTTACGCATTTTTATTTATGAAATAGATTTTAAGATGCAATTATTAAAAAAATAATTAAATTTTTAAATAAAAATTAAATGCATTTAACATGCATTTCACCATCACGCGTGCGATATTCACGCCGTGATCCCCATATGCATCGCATATGAGGACGCATCTGTGTGCTCAAATGATGTCACGGCGTGCGAGTTAATCAGCACGTGTGAAAGCGATATGTCTAGCAGTGTGCGTGCATTTTGCTATCTGGGTATATTTACACTTTTTTTGAAAATCACCTGGGCTGTTTCATGATAATAATAATCATGAAGCATATAATTAATTATATTTTATAAATTGCATTTATAATTGGAAAATATAATTTAATATCTTAATTTTAACTAAATGATGCACTTTTCTGAGTTAGATCTTTTGCAAATTTAAATGACATCAAGAAGTTAACATTCTTTTTCACGTAGCGTGCGTAGCGTAGTTGGTTACTAGCGTAGTTACTCATAATCCGTAGGTCGTAGGTTCGATTCCCCCCATTCGTTAGATTTATTTATTTCTTAGGTTTGCGTTTAATAATTAATTTTATGTAAGAATTAGTTGAAAAATGAAAATATGCGATCATAGTATGCAGAAATTACATATTTTTTAATTTATTTATTTAAGATTTTAATTTAGAAATGGAAGAATTAGTAAATAAATATGTTATTTATTCAATTTAAATTTTGATTTATTTGAATCAAAAAATTCTTACATTTTATGCAAATAAATTATGTATTTGGATCAAATAAAATAATAATTGCCGCAATTAAAGAGGTTTTAGTTTCAATTAAAACAATTACTTATAACAAATAATCGAATATTTGATTCAAGAAAATTTTTAGTTGTTTCAAGAAAAATATTTTATTAATGCAAATAAATATTTATTTGAATCAAAAACATGCAGTATTGAATGAAATAATTTTCATAATTGATTCAAATAATTATTTATTAGCTTTGAATATTCCATTTATTTGATTTGAATACTTTGTATTTGATTCAAATAACTATTTATTTGATACGATAAAATAAAATACTTAGATTTAGTAAATGTGTATTTGGTTCAAATACATATTTATTGGATAATAGACAAGTAAATGATGTATTAGGATCAATACTTTTTATTTTATCCAAATAAATTTTTTTTCAGTGCATTTACTAATCTTTTTTTTCAATTTCCCCAAGCCAGGGAGGAACGAGGTAGGAACCAGGGTCGAATTCGACCCTCATTCCTCCAAAACAAGTCGCAAGGGAAGTCTTAAGTGATAGTGGTAGTAAATCTTGGTTTAAGTGCAATAGTTATTTTCGAATACTTAACGTCTTCAAGGTCATAGTTGAAACACTACTTTTATGTATCGAAAACTTTAAACGCGTTTTTCTCAAAACGTGTTTTTTCGAGCACCGTGCAATGTAGCTCAACCAATTTTTGACCAATTTTAATTAAACTTTCCATAAATCTTCTTTATCTTACTGGCTATTGCATGACGAGCTCTTTTTTTTAAAAAATTTTAACACTTGTTTTTGAACATTGTTTATAAAAAAAGTGAATTTTTTTCAAAATGGTCCCAAATTTTCAAAATAATCTGTGGAGCCGTTTTTAAGAACGGTCCCATTGAATATTTTCGCCATTAAAAGTACATTTTTGTAAATGAAAATAGCGAAAAGAAGTTTATTATTGTACGCCAGTAGTAGTAGGGCTGTACCAGTTCTAAAACACAGGTAATGCAGGTGTCTACATTACCGACATATGGTAACTCTACTTTACCCTTGGCGGATGTTACCGGCCGTTGGCGCGAGATGGCGCTGTTGCTCGCGGGAATATTTGAAATTTAACCCTTTTGGTTAGGTTGATGTTACCGACCGTTGCCGCGAGATGGCGCTGTTGTTCGCGGGAATTTTTGAAATGTTTAACCCTTTTGGTCACCTCCCTTACCACCCACTTTCAACCCTCTTGGTCACCCACCACCCCCTTATTTGCATATGATTTTTTTTAAAATTTAACCCTTTCTATCGCCTACCCACCCCCTTATTTTGCATAACCCTTTTCAGTATAAACATATACGATTCCAAAAATTTAAAAATCATAATTAGAACCTCGAGGAACAAAGGGTTCGCGAGATACCGCGCGGGACTGTGGGTGGTTGGGAGTGGGTGGCTGTGGGTGGCGCACAGTGCATGGCTCAAAAGTGAAAGGTGCGCGGCAGATGTGCGCGTACGGTCACCGGGGCCCGTTGGTAGTCCATGCGTCAAGTGGGGATGGAGTTCAGTGGTGGGATGTTGTGTATGGTGGGGACTACATGTACCTCAGGCGATTCCCGTGGCAAGGAAAATCATTCTGTTCTAGCTTCCAGAATCAGCAGCATCAGACCTCTGGCACTCGCAGCAGTAGAATTAAAATAGAGAATCCCACCCACATTCCTCCCACTTGGTCACCCTCTACCACCCACTCACGTCATTTTAAGCTTCCCTCCAACTTTCCACCCACTAATTTGCATGCCGATTATATTTTTCATGGTATGTAACTATTTTACCATATACTAATGTTGTTTTTTAGAAGAAGGCGGCACTTTTTAAAACTTCTTTTTTCCATGGTAAGCCCCTATTTTTCAATGGTAACTCTACTTTATCATAGACCGATGTTACCGACTGTTGTCGCAAGATGGCGCTGTTTCTCGCGGGAATTTTTAAATTTTTAACCCCTTTGCATAATTCCCTATTTTTCAGTGGTAACTCTACTTTACCATAGATCGGTGCTACCAACTGTTGTCGCAAGATGGCGCTGTTACTCGTGGGAATTTTTAAACCTCATTGCATAGTCATTTTTTGAACATTCTACCCACTTTCCTCCCACTTGGTCACCCTCTACCAACTACTCATTTCTTAGCTCTTCTCCCACTTTCCACTCTCTTGACAACCAGAGTGGGGTTCATGCGCACTCCCTCTCTCGCCCATCAACATTGCGCGCGCATTATTATAATAGAGTGGGGGTACATAGTATATGGTGTGTTGCGTGCGCAGTTTTTTTGTTTAAAGTGGGAGTGAAAAGAAGTGGGAGAAAAAAGAAGAGTGGGGCTGATGGCATATAATGCAGAACACAAGCCCGGAGATAGCATAACTGTTACAGATATACTGAAGCAACAACATCCACAGCTGCCACAGCATTAGCATCACTACTCCATCTTCTATAAGGTATATATTCTACTTTAACTCCTTTTTTTAACCCACTTCCCTCCCAGCTTAATTTTGATTTTTATATTAAAATTTTCCATTTACTTCTGCTTACAGATATAAAAAGAAATCATGGATTTACAAAAACTCAACGCTATTGGTCACATGGAAAGCTTCCTGCCAACAAAACCGCTTGCTGAGTTGACTCCAAATGCTTTATATACTGTAACCAAAATAAAGAGGGTGCAGACAAAATTCGGAGGTAGGATTGTAGCAGAACTAGATACTACATTCAACACTTTCCTCCCAGCAAGGTTCGCGAAGCTGTTCGAAACTGAACCTGCATCATTCACAATGATGGAAGAAGCCGCGCAATCTCAAAAATTACAATTAAAATATATCGGCGGCAAGTTTAATGTAATCGAATTTGAATATAAGTAATATTAAAAAATTATTAAAATATAAAAAGAAAAAATAATTGTAATATAAAATTGTAAATATTCATAATGTGAGAAAAAATAAATGTATTAATTTACATAAAAAAATGGTTTCTTTTCTTATTTTACCTTCATTATTAGTCTTAATACTAAGGGTATAGGTTCAAGTAATAAATAGACGTTTTTTTTTTATTTTTTAAAAACTAATAAATTAATTTATTCAGATAAAGTATTTAAAATTTATTATACATAAGATTCAGAATTTTCATAAAAAGATTTTAAAGTAGTATAAGTACAATCCACTTCATCGACACCATCTGATAAATTTCTCAATTCACTCGATACATTCAGAAACCAATTTCGAAGAATCATAACAATGTTTACAGCACAATGATTAGTTTCAGTAATATGATGTGTACATGTAGTTAACAATGATTCAGTTTTAATATTTTTAATCGCTGGACAGTCTATATCTTCTAAATTTTGCACATTTAACAAATATTTTTCTAACCACTGCTTTTTTTCAACACCTTTCGTGTAGATAGTTTTTGCACCTCGTAATGTTTCTTGTATAATAGTACGCAGTTCATCATAAGATACATCTCCAGACATCCAGTGGATTCCATGATAATTGTTTGTTAGCCAGAGATTTTCACTTTTATAACGTTGAGGTAATGAATTCCAAGCACATGGAGGTTCAAAGAGGTAAACTCGAGGTTGAGCATCAGCTTCAAGAGGAAGTATAGCCAACTCTTTGAAAATGAAATCGTTGCAGGGTTTCTTGAAGCCTTGAACGTCTACGATGAACTCCATCCTGGAATAGAAATAAATTTCTATCCCAGGAACGTGAGTTATATACCTCTCAGTTCAACCCCCACTACTTTCATTTTACCCCCTCCACTGCTTTACATCTTTTTAACTATACCGCTGATTGGTTTATACTGTACAATGCGATCATGTATGATGAGGCAATAAGCAGTTGTTTCAGCAGGTATATTATTTCTAGCTTCAAATTCCAAACGTACATCAACTGACGTTTGTTTGAGAAACTCGTTTTGTTTTGAACAATCAATAACAATTAGAGGAGCCAATGATTTAAAAGTGTCAAGCTTTAATATGGGTTCAGAATCTCTTCCATAGTAGGAAGATTGAAAATTAGCATACATATAAAGTATAGAATATTGATTTTGATTAAAATTTAAATTTAAATTTCCATAAGGATATGATTGTGAATTCAAAAAGAGTTTTACATTTGTAATGTCGCAGTGATCAAAATAACTGGCAGACTTTTTACGTTTATCTTTTCTTCCTGTTTGGAATCCAACAATTACATATCGAGGCTTCTCTAATTGTGTTGACGATTTTATTTGCCACATGACTCTTGTACTTGACGGAATTAAGGGATATTCAAACATTTCCCATGATCGAAAACTCATTGAAATTAGTGGATCTTTCTCGATAAATTTCAATAATTTGATTTTATTATTATCAGATGGTAAAACATATGGCACTAACCATTCCACTTTATTAATTTGTACTTTGAACTGTTCATCTGCACCTTCGCCCGTTTGAATAATAGAATTTAAATCACTACGTGCTCTTATTAAAATCAGTTCATGTTTCGCATTCATAACAATTTTTTTATAATCTTCAGCAAAACCAAAAATCATACCAAGTGGTACTGATACATCAAAATATCCATCTTGTAATGACATTCTTGTATTCAATTCCATATTCAAAATTCCTGCATTTTCAGCGCGGTTAAGTTGAGGTGGTGTTAATGAAACCAAGCTTTTCATAGTAGTTGTATGTCCAACGTACTTGCAACGGTCAATCTCAATACCATTCAATTCATAACGAATTTCATCAAACAAATAGGCTATCGCATTGTTGGTGAAATGAATATTTTGTGTGGCATCAGTTCCATCAGCATTAGTCAACCTTCCAAAAATATGTAATACACTATTGCTTGGTAAAATAGATAAATCTTGATTTTGTACAATAATGCGAATTTCATCACTATTGTTAAACGATGAGGATGCATATGGTTGATGACTGTGAATCTCATAATTAGCTATGGATTCATCAAAATTCACTGATGCTGAAATGCTGAGAATCTCCTCCATTTTTCTTATAACAGCGACACAAAATAAACAAGAAAAAATTTTCTCCTCTTCTCTTCTTTCTCTTCCTTAGTTTTGATTTCTGACTCGTAGACCTAGCTGCTTCAGGAATTGTCGACTCTGAGGTGTTAACACCTTGCGAGCTGTATTCAAACTGATCTTCGATGGACATGGTGTTTGAGTTTTATAACTACTTCCGACTTTTCGATTATAAACAATACCCATTACATTGATTTAATGTGTAAACGGATTGTTATTGTCTCTCCTCTAAAATTAACTAAAATACCGTTCTGATCTACTATACGTAGCTGAATGTTATGTATTGTCCTTACGGCGACTGGAAGGTAAATGATGTGTGCTGGAACTTCTACAATCTTATATCCCGGTGGAACAGTGGGGAAAAATTCATGTATAGTGTGGACTTTTTCATTATTTATATACGCTCCAGTGGTAATATTACATTCAATGCGTAGAGCATTCACTTTCAATATTTTTACAGGTAAATCAGAGGAATGTTTTACATTTGGTGGTAGTTTGCGAGCAGTGAATCCCAATAAACTAGCAATAGAATCTTCAGGAGTAAAGTCAATCCAAAGATTTGATTTAATATAGCATCGTAATGTACTATTGTTGCACTCTATTGACAAATAATTTTTTTCTGTTATTTGACGTTTTAAATATGCTTCTATATCTTTAATTTCATAACTACCAGTAGGTATAGTAATCTCAATATTATTTATATAAAATTTGTTGGAACTTTCATCAATATTAGGAATTGAGTTATATGTAAATAAATCAACAAGTCCAAGTGTATAATTTTTATTAGGTGAAAGTTCAATAGGTGGGAAGTATGAAGCCTCCAGAACTGAAGACTTTCCCGTTAACGTTAAAGTAAAAGAGTCATTCATGTTGGACATCTACTTTTATACTGAAGGTTATAATCGTTTACATATTCTTATATAGATTAAAACTGTTCTTAACGTTAAGTTGCTTACATAAGAATTTAAGACATAAATGACCACATATAAATGTATCAAAATTTTGATATCTCTCATGATTATATTTGATATAGCTACCAACACCTAGATAAACAATGAGATCCAATGGTGGTGAAAGATTTCCAAAACTATCAAAATATTCAGTTTCATTGTTTATCTTTTTATATGCTACCCAATGTGTTCCAGGACCTTCTTTATTATCAAGATTAATTATGGCTGATTCACATTTATAAGGTCCTGTAATAGGTAATTCATTTCTCATGAAAACTCCACGAAATTGAGGTATTTTCATAAGTTTAGCATATTTAAGTAAATCATAGTCGGTTAGTGCGCGGTGAGGTAGCTTCAATATTAGTTTTTTTGAACACTCTTTGTATATTTCAATCCATTTCCTTGATGTGGTTTAATATAAAGACCAAGTCCTTTACGATAGGGTTTCAAATATATACCCTTTCCTATAGCAATGGCCTCCATTGTTTCATTATGTCGATGAGTTTCTGAAAGTTGTTTTTTAGCAGCATTAGCATCATTTACTGCTTTTACAATACCACTGACTCCACCACTAAGTGCTCCTAATGCACTAAGCCCCGCAAAAATTGGTATTAGCGGTAAAATACCACCAACTTTTGAAGGTACAGGAAGAATTCGAGGAGATGAAATTTTACATTTACTACCAAGATTTTTAATTGCATTTTGTGCACCAATCATTGCTGTTTTAATAGTGTCCGTTGCGTTATGATTATTTTTCATATTATTTTTAGCAGCATGAATAATCTTCCCTAATGTCATGCGTTTATTTTTCTTGGAAATTGTATTCCTCTTCTTATTCTTCGACTTCTTCTTCTTCTTCTTCACAATCTTTTTCTTAATATTATTATTAATTTTTAAACCCATCCCAAATTTAGATTTAGCTTTCATTATATTAGTTACAGCTAATGCAGCTGCTTTTTCACTAATTTTAGCGTCCTTGGAAATTACTCGTTCCCACGCCTTTTTCGCTAGTATTTTGTCTGCAGTATTTCTTGCAGCCACGTCTTTATCTTTTGAATAGGCTATATCATGCTCCTTACAAGCCGTATCCAAAGGATTTATACCAGGATCCCCTCGTGCAAGACGTTTTGCCAACTTTGTTCCAGGTCCACAATATTGATAACCAGGAATGTGACACTCGAATGGTAATTTGTTAATTAAAGTATTGAGAAATCCTTGACCACTGCAAGAATTTTTCTTCACTTTATCGTGAGTAATCATTCCTCACTCGACAATGGTCTATAACCAACTGATTGAGGGTGACTATATAAGTGGGGTATTTATAGTTTTTTTTCATTAGTCAATTCCAAGATGCAGTTCAAGGTACAAGCTGAACAACTCCCGATTGCAAATGTGGATAACCTCATTGAAACTAAAGATAATGGGGTTAAACGACATGGAAGTTTATTTTCAAATAGTATTCGAGCAGCTTTTTGTGGACCTTCAAATTGTGGAAAAACGAATGCACTTCTTTCTCTGATTATACATCCGAATGGTTTAGGATTTGAAAATATATATTTATATTCAAAATCATTACAGCAGCCGAAATATAAATTTTTGGAACAAGTACTTAGTAAAGTAGATGGCATCGAGTTTTTCCCATTCAGTGAACATGAACAAGTTGTTACACCTAAAGATGCAAAAACTAATTCAATTTTCATTTTTGATGATATCGCTTGTGAGAAGCAGGACAATGTTAAAGCGTTTTTTTGTATGGGGCGACATGTTAACGTCGACAGTTTTTATCTTTGTCAAACATATGCTCATATTCCAAAACATCTTGTTAGAGATAATATTAATTTGCTTGTGCTATTCAGACAAGATGAAAGGAATCTCAAGCATGTTTACAATGATCATGTTAATACAGATATGACCTATACACAGTTTCGAGATTTATGTTCAGTATGTTGGAACTCTGACAGATATGGATTTGTAGTTATTAATAAAGACAGAAATATAAATGATGGAAGATATAGAAAGGGATTCGATTGCTTTATTCAGTTATAAATATTAAGCATTTCAAGAGAATTGCATTAGTTCAGTTTGAGACTTTCATAAATAAACATGTTTCGAAAGGAGCGAGAGACGCTACATCAAATAGCTGCAGCAAGTGATGCTATACGTCGAAAGCATCGTATTCTTAAAAGTGGTAGAGAGTCAGCTGAAAATATGTTGAAAGAAACCTTTCAACCATTAGTTACACCATTGGAAAAATTAGTGAATATAACTAAAAATCCTATAAAGATTGAAAATTTTCAAAACCATGTAAAGAAAGAAGAAGAAGAAGAAGACTTTGAATCATCTTTTAAGACGGCCATTAGTAAAGATACACCTTTCAACAAATCTATTTATAATGATAATGTAACGTTTTATGATCCTATTTATAAAGAAGAAGAAGACATGCAAAATTTATCAAAAGAAAATATAATTGATAGATTGTCAAATCAAGAGAATCATAATGTTATTACTAACGAGCAAAATAATAATATACTTAATGATGACTTTCATGAGCAAGGCATGTATGATATTAAAGATGAAAGTAATGTGGTTAATACTGTGGAAGAAGAAGAAGAAAATTCTGATAAATTAACAAAGAAATTTCTACAAATGTTGGACAAAAATAGAAAACAATATATAGATATGGTTTATGGAGTACGTAAACTTCCTGACGGTACATATATGATTGGTGATACGCAAATTAATTTTGAAGGTTCTTACATTAACCTAGTTGGGAAGAAAAAATATTCTAAAACGGATGGATTATTGGAACTCATATTCCGACAAAAACCTGATCAAAAGTTAACAAATGCTAATGATTTCGTAAACTATAAAGAAATCCTGCGTACTACGAATGCATATAGAAAGAATTATAGCCAAAATAAACCTATTCGTAGTAATAAGACTTTCAAATATACTAATGTTATTGCAAAACTTTTGCTCAAATCTGGAGATTCTTATTTGAAGAGAAAAACTCAATTACCACAATTTATGACGGTGAAGAAAGAATCATATCCAGACTATGTCTATTGGGATGATCCAAACGAGATTGTTGATCGTCTACGCTTACTTGTCGCATCACAACAGGCTGGCAATTCAAGTCATAACAATGAAATTATGTCAATAATTGAAGAATTACGGGAAGCTCAAATTATATATTAAGAGTGAACTTGTAAAATTAAGATCATTATTATATTGAATATTGTTCTATCAAGATCATTTTTTGTTACAAATCCTTGAACATGGATGATAAAAAGTTAACAGTTGTGACAGAGTTACATAGGCAAGCTCGGAGAAATTATCCACGTCGAAAAGTAGAAATGCGTGGAATTGATGAAACCTGGCAAGCAGATTTAGTTGAAATGATACCTTATTCAAAAGTTAATAAAGGTTTTAAATATATGCTTACAGTTATAGATATATTTTCCAAGTATGCATGGGCTATTCCTGTAAAAAGTAAAAGTGGAAAAGATGTTTCTGAAGCTATGGAATCTGTACTTGTGAATGGACGTGTTCCTAAAAACTTGCATACTGATAAAGGGAAAGAATTTTATAATTCTGTATTTGAAAGTTTAATGAAATCATATAAAATTAAACTGTATTCAACTTATAGTAATTTAAAAGCTTCAATTATTGAAAGATTTAACCGCACATTAAAAAATATGATGTGGCCACAGTTCAACTTACGAGGAAATTACAAATGGGAAGACATTTTACCATCTCTTGTTAAAAAGTATAATAATAATAAACATCGTACTATTGGAATGAAACCTAAAGATGTCAGCAGAGAAGATGAAAAGAGACTGTTGAAACGCATATCCAAACAAAGGAAAATTTTACCTAAGAAAGCAAAATTCAAAGTTGGTGATAAAGTGCGAGTTAGCAAGTATAAGAATGTTTTTGAAAAAGGATACACACCCAACTGGACAACTGAAATATTCACCATCACTCAAGTAAAATCAACAAAGCCGGTAACATACAAGCTAAAGGATTATCAAGATCAACCCATCGAAGGCGGTTTCTATGAAGAAGAAATTTCCAAAGTCAAATATTCAGATGTTTATCTTGTCGAGAAAGTTCTTAAAAATCGTCAGAATAAAGTCTATGTAAAATGGCTTGGATTTGATAATTCTCACAATAGTTGGATAAATAAATCAGAAATTTAAAATTTTCTAAATGTTAAAGTTAACTATTTAAAAAGTTAAAGTTAACTATTTGAAAAGTTAAAGTTAACTATTTGAAAAGTTAAAGTTAACTTTTAGAAAAGTTAACGTTAACTATTTGAAAAGTTAAAGTTAACTTTTGGAAAAGTTATATGTAAAATGCATGTAAATATTTGAAAAGTTAAAGTTAACTATTTGAAAAGTTAACGTTAACTATTTGAAAAGTTAACGTTAACTATTTGAAAAGTTAACGTTAACTATTTGAAAAGTTAAAGTTAACTATTTGAAAAGTTAAAGTTAACTTTTAGAAAAGTTAAACTGACTTTGAAGTAATGTTGAACTAAAATGTAATAATGTCTTGTATTTATATGGAAGTTACTTTTAAATAAAATATGTATAAAAAATGTAAACTTTTTAGTGAATTTCTTTATTTCCTAACTGTTAAACTATATTAAGGTTCTATTAAATAAAAGTAGACAAAGTTTCAGAGTATATAGAAAAAATTTTTCATTTATTTAAAAACCAATGTGTATAACAACATCAATAAAATATTTATCAATATAATAAATAACATCAATAAATATTCATAAATATACATAAAATTAGATATCTCTTTTCTATTTACAATATAATACTTATATTCTATTACAATAAATACTTAAATTCTATTTTATAATTCTATCATTTCTACATCGTTTTCTATGGCTTTATCTCTTTCTATAATATAATGACCCCATGCAAGAGTGTCAGTGTTGTGTTTCAATAAAAATCTTTTGTCATCATAGGGACTTAGGGCTATTTTTTTCTGTTTTAAAGTAAGGACCTTGTGGAGTTTGGAGCGAATGGAATATTGAGTTCGAGATTGGATTTTAATATTTTTTAAACAATAAATGTAATCATTAAAAGTTATATGTTTCTTAACTACATTAGACTTTACACCTTTTGCCTTTTTTAAGAAATTTTGATTATCCACACGTAAACTATACATTTTACTACGCAAACCAACAAATTCAGTGACAATCCTCCCATTGCATTCGTCCTTCATAAGACCTAACACTTTTTTGTTGGCTTGCGGAATGCCATATATATTATTCATGGGATAATCAGAAGTATCAAATTTGAAAATGTCTGCTTTCATATCAGAATAGACATCCTCACATTTGATATTATAAATAAGGCTGTCAGTGTCAGTATAAAGCAGTTTACAGTTGTTTCCATACTTTTTCCTCATATAATCATAATGAAAATCGTACATAAGGGTTTTTGAGATGTCTAACACGCTAAGACCTATATAAATCGGCTTATTCATGTACACCTCAGTCTTCCTAAGTTCCACAGCTATCAAATTTTCGCTAAAGATAGCTCGCGTGTGGAAGTTAGGTTTAGCAATTAATGCTTCTGCCCCATACCTACCCTCCCACTTTGTCACGAGTTTCACGTTTACGTGATTACGTACATTCTCCATTGTCTTACCATACACCGCATTGTTCATTAATTTAAACAAGTTTTTCTCGAATTCATTACTAGCCTTTGTTCGTTGACTAGTATTGAAATCGACATAATCTTTAAGCCAAGTTGACTGTTTAAATTGTAAAATGCGGTGGATGTGAATCAACTTAAGCCCATTGGCTAATGCTTGTTTAAGTGCACGATAATGGAGAATGTATTTTCGTTTCGGTTGGAGAGTAGTTAGAAGCTTTTCTTGCTTTGACCCTGGTGGTTTCAAGTGTTCAGGACAAAATGGGAAATCATTATGCATATTATGTAGTTCTGTAGGATAATCTAAATCAACTTCCAAAATATAACCTATAGTTGCATCATCTGCAACGTTAAAATTAAAGCTATTGTCAAATTTTGAAACCCACTTGAAATCACCATAGGGAAGAGACAGTACCATGGCCCAACCATATAGATTATTAGCGTCTAAATATACAATGTAA
This sequence comes from Leptopilina boulardi, assembly GCF_019393585.1. Taxonomy (NCBI): domain Eukaryota; kingdom Metazoa; phylum Arthropoda; class Insecta; order Hymenoptera; family Figitidae; genus Leptopilina; species Leptopilina boulardi. Next base: position 1,321,788 of record NW_026137948.1, on the reverse strand, counting down.
GAAGTCTCCTCATTGACATTGTGCTCTTTCATATATTGATTATTTGCTTTGGCTTAACGATTTGTACATTGACTTATGCCCCCTCTTATACCACGTTCAATAAACATTATCATATCAATGTCAGTGAGCAGTTCTAGTTTTACATTTGTATATTTTAACATAGCATCCCAAGTAAAACCCGGTGTCGTGTAATAGTGTGCAGGATCTAACCCGTATGCTTTTAAGCATTGTTCACGGAAATTTTCAAATACATCAGCAAGCAGCAAGATGTCAGTTTTCATATATAAATAAACATAATCACTAAGACTTTTACAATTAAATTCTGACCATACTTGCTGAGCATGTGAATATTCTTGATCTGATATATTTGAATCATTCAATGTACTATAAAAGCGTTCTTTTTGGGGTAACTGAGTTTCTTCGAGTTTTTCCTTAGAGTCGAGATACTCGTAAGGAAAAACTCCTTTTCGGGTTAACAAATTAACTTTATTATCACTATAAGCTGAAAAGTTTGATTTAACAATTTTATATTCATTTAAATATGATGCCAACCAATATGTCAACTTTACCTTCAAACTCATTCGCGATTGCTTTAATAATAAAATGTGCATCATAACCACTTAAATTATGAAAGACTACAGGAACTATTCGAGAATCTTGATAATTGACATTACAATCTTGATGGGCTGCACCTCGATACACCCCAGTCAGATGGCAATGATCTCTAACTTTTACTTCTCCATGCTTGATAGTTTTCATACAAATATGGCAAATATTAGCTACTTTAAATGAGGCTTTTTGATCTGCATTTAGAGTATCCATTGGAATATTTACCATAAATGTAGGTTCAATTTCTTCCGCCAACTTTTTCAACTCTTTTGCAAACCATCTCGCCGGATCTTCTTCATTCCTGGGTGATGCCCGGTATTCATTTAAAGAGTCATCATAACTCTTTAAATAGAATCCAATGCTGAGAAGTTGATGTTGTTGAACTACTTCTGTGTGACATCCCATAGATGAAGAATTCTCCCCTGGAACTAGTAGACTCTCGCAATCTGCATATATGATGAATGGTACTTTTTCTTTATTACTAAAGTTCTTGAATTGAATACTACTAGATCCTGGTTTAGGTAAGATGATTTTGGTGTTATTCATTTTTTGGCAATCCTCAACGTGCTCGGTAAGTTTATCGTTGCTTCTGAAGTAGTGAAGACAACGATCGCAAATAAATAACGCATGTCCATCTGTCGACACTTGGTTATTTATAAGACGTGATAGAGATTTTATCCAAACATAGTGGAATTTGTTGGAAATTGCGGAATCTTCTTTATCATCGTCCTCATCAATATAGCGATCATCAACACGTAGAAGATTAACATGTTTGGATTGTTTCTGCGAGGTTAGGTGTATTGGCGAGACGGTAAATTTCCCCTTTCGTTTAACAAGACAGTAAACATTTACTGAAATATTGTTAAGCACTTCAAATCTTGCAACGTCATTGAGTGCTACGGGGAATTTAATATTTGTAAAATTTAACTGATGTTGAATATTTTCATAGTTTTGCAAACGAGATGGATTTGACGAAGCTTGATACAATGCCGATAATATTGCCCACTTGAAGCATTCATTATCCTCTTCATTTCTGACATTGACACAAGCACGTTTAGCTTTAATAGATGGCGGTAGATCAATGAAAGAACCAACACGCAAAGGATTGTATTTGTTAATATTGACATCTAATCTATGGATTGAATAGAGTTGCCAATTTGATTCTTTATCTTGAAAATCTTCAATTTCTTTAAGTGTTTTCTGTTTTACATAATCATTATACCAATCGCGTAACTCAGTTGAAGGGAAAATTGTCTCTGACTTATTAATGAAATATTTTATATCGAATTCTGTAGTACCGTCAGGTAAAAGCTTTTTATATTTTGCATTGAATACTGTATATACTTTCAACGGACCGAACGTGTCTAAGCAAGTTCTAATATGATTTTCAAAAGGAACAAAGGCATCATCTAAAAATTCATTAACATCTAAGTGACTTAAATTAATGACTGTACCGGTTTGTAGTCGATTATTAAAAGCCGAATCAGTTAGAGCCCATTTAATTTTTTCATTTGTTTGATTAAGTCCTGCACCGTGCTTCATTAGCGAATCAAAGTGGCATTTCAAGTAATTTATATGATGTAATAACGTTAAGATTCTATGTTTTTGAGGAACTGAGAAGCTATATTTTCTAAAAAATTTAATTAAAATTGCATAATTTTGTCTAGACTTGTGATGCCACTGAAATGCACTAATGAGTCGATCGTCACCGGATTTTCTAGAGCATAACTCTATATTGGCAGCATCAATGAAATTGTCTGAGGCTTCACAAATCTCATTGAAACTATCAATAGAGGTGTATGGTTTAGATGTTTCGATATTTCTACGATTAGCCATTTTTTAAAAATTCTGAAAAGGATTGTATGAGGAAAAAGCTGAAAAATCTGAAAAAGAACGCTGAAAAAATGCTAAAAAGAACTCTGAAAATAACGCTAAAAGAATGCTAAAAAGAACGCTGAAAATAACCTAAAAAAAAAATCTGAAAAACCTATCAAAAGAATTTGGAATAAGTTGGAAAGGAAGTAGTGGAGGTGAAGGGGTGGGGTGGGGGTAGTGCTCGATTTTAAAGATGTCTGCCGAAGATGATGTTGCGAAGCTTCACTCTACTGCTTTTAGTATATCTGAAACAGAAATAGAATTACAATCAATTTTATGAATATTAAGAGAAATGTATACAAAGATATGGAATTTGAGTAAACTTACAATGCTGCTATAAAATTTGGCAATGCAAATGAATGTTTGTCTCTTGTAGGAAGATTGACTTGCTATTCTTGAATCTAAAACAGAAAAAAGGATTATAATTAATTTCATATAATTTATACATATGAATATACAAATAAGAATAACTTACACTGATGCTCTTGGTACTGTTGCTTTAACAAAGTTTTATACTGGAATGAGACCTCTGAAGAGAATTGCTGTAGATATATGGCTAGTGTTGGAGGTCTGATGCTGCTGATTCTGGAAGCTGGAACAGAATGACTTTCCTTGCCACGGGAATCGCCTGAGGTACGTGTAGTCCCCACCATTCACAACATCCCACCACTGCACTCCACCCCCACTTGACGCATGGACTACCAACGGGCCCGGTGACCGTACGCGCAAATCTGCCGCGCACCTTTCACTTTTGAGTCTTCCACTGTGCACCACCCACAGCCACCCACTCCCAACCACCCACAGTCCCGCGCGGTATCTCGCGAACCCTTTGTTCCTCGAGGTTCTAATTATAATTTCTAAATTTTTGGGGCCGTATATGTTTATACATAGAGAAGACATATATGCAAAATAAGGGGGTGGGTAGGCGATAGAAAGGGTTAAATTTTAAAAAAAATCATATGCAAATAAGGGGGTGGTGGGTGACCAAGAGGGTTGAAAGTGGGTGGTAAGGGAGGTGACCAAAAGGGTTAAACATTTCAAAAATTCCCGCGAACAACAGCGCCATCTCGCGGCAACGGTCGGTAACATCAACCTAACCAAAAGGGTTAAATTTCAAATATTCCCGCGAGCAACAGCGCCATCTCGCGCCAACGGCCGGTAACATCCGCCAAGGGTAAAGTAGAGTTACCATATGTCGGTAATGTAGACACCTGCATTACCTGTGTTTTAGAACTGGTACAGCCCTACTACTGCCAGTTTCTGTCGCGAATCCAGGGGGCACATTTACATGCCCCCCCCAAAAAAAACATATTGGGTAGTTTTGGGGTTAAAACCTTCACCCCCGTGAAATTTTGAATTTTTTTGACAAATCTGAGCAAACATAAAATCTTTCCTGAGACTTCTTTTTTGCCTACGATTTTTTGCCTGGATCCGCGACAGAAACAGTAATACAATAATAAACTTCTTTTCGCTATTTTTATTTTAAAAAATGTACTTTTAATGTCGAAAATATTCAATGGGACCGTTCTTAAAAACGGCTCCACAGATTATTTTGATTTTTGTGAGAAAAGTTTCTATTTTTTATACAGCTTCACTTGAAAAAAAAATTTTACTGAGCAAAGACTTTTGGGTTGAATATGGTTAAGGCGATATCCATTTATTATTTAAAAGTACATATATTAAACTTGAATTTTAAAAAAATAGTTAAAAATATTAAATAATTTTAGTGTTATCTCCTGTCAAAGTGACGTCCTTCTAAAAAACATGGTTTGCGGTGACCAACACTATGAAAATGTGGTTCGTCTGAAATCAAAAATTGAAACAGATTTACATTTATTGAAAGATTATCTAGTACTTAATCGAAGTGTTTAAAAGGAAAAAAATATTTGATAAAATGGCGACCTGTCAAAGTTTAACGTTCGATTTTCGTATAAATTTAAGCTGTAAAAAGAAAAGTTTTGCATAAAGAAATCACTCTTTCGATTGAGGACTAGATTATTATGTATTGAAAAAGTATGTTAAATTTCAAGACAATCGGTTTAGTAGTTTTCAAGTAAGAGTAGTCACCGACTTCAAAAATGTACTTTTGAGAAAAACCTGTTTAAAGTTTTAACTTACTTTTACATGAAGATGAAATTTTTTTTGAAATCAGATAAAATCATCAATTCCCGGACCATATAATAATTCTTCTGCAGATGAAGCTGCTTTCAAAATCCCAATTGAAATATAAAAGTATAAAGATCCATAATGCCCTTAGCCTGTTCTCGACCGACCTGACGCACCTCCCTTTCAGCCTGTATATCTCATTCAATGTTCACCGAATCATCTTAAACTTTGGAGACATATTTCTGACTATATGTACTCTAAGAAAATGCAAGAAAAAAATAGATTTTTTGAAAGTTATAACTGCGAGTGACCCCTTAGGTATGCTTTACTTTAATTCAATAAATTTTACCAATTTTTTTTAAATTCCTGAAAAAACGTGCATTTACATGAGTTTCCCCCCTTAATTGATGTATGCGGTTCATTCTTGTATGCTAATGGTGTACAAGTAATGGCTAAGTTTTACATAATTATTATTTGCAGTAAATTTTCAATTTAAAAAATATTTAATGAAATCTATCCTCTAACTTTAAAATAAAATTTATTAACAATATTTATATCTTTTCTTATTTTATAAATATTAAATTAATTAATTCAACTTATTACATATTTAACCGAATATCCTATTCTGAAAATTAATTATATGTATAAAATACATTTATAAGTACAGTAACAATTTAATATTTTTTAAATAAAAGTTTATTAAACTTTCTATAAATATATTTTTCACTTTATTTTTTTACAATTTTAATTGATTTTTCTTTTCCAGAATCATAATTTCATTCAGTACCGTGGAGAAAACAATTCATCACGATAATTCCTTTTTTTAATTAATATAATCGTTGCTTTTTAGTTATAATTAAAAATTATTCTTTTAATAAAAAATTATTTCTTTAACATCTGAGTTTTATTATTAAGAATATAAAAAATAAATAAATCTAACCTCTTATTTGAAAATCTCATTCTCATATTTGTCTTTTTGCAATTTTACAAAACGTTGGTAACTGTACGAACATATCGTATCTTTACGTACAATTGGTACTTGTACGAAAGATACATACGAAAAGTATATTTCTCTAACAGTCGAGTTTAACAACAATTTTTACATTTTAGCATCACGTAATGTAATATATTCGTTTTAACTTAAACTAGAAATTTAATATGATCTAGACTCATTTTACCAACAGGCGTGCAACTCACATGCGTCGCATATGAGGACGCATCTGTTTGTTCCAGATAGAGCACGCGTGAGGTTTAATCGGCACGCATGCGATATGTTACGGTTAAAGTAAAAGGCCGGTGAATGTACACATTTATTAATAAATTATGTACATCTACCAAGAAAATTGGTGATTGTACATATTAACCAGCGTCGGTTGGCAAATGTAGCAATGTTAAGTAAATAATTTTGTTAATTAATATTTAATTATTATAAAATGTAATAATGTAAGAAATCATTAGTAACAAACAATTTTTGATATAATTAATTAAATAATATAATTTTAATAAGGAAGTAGAAGTATAAATAGAAAAAGAAATACAAATGTAAATTAAAATGTCAATTGTATTTGAATCAAACTTTTACAAGAAACTGACTAATTCAAATGATTATTTGGACCCATTGATGGTAATTGTTAAACATGCTAAAATTTGTAAATTTATTAATTGTTACATATAAATTTAAAAAATATTAAAATTCTGAACGATAGTAAATGATCTGTTTATAATCTGATTATTATAATTATAATAATAATTTTAATTATTAAATTATATTATACCAGGAAAAGCAACAAGATGATAGTCAAGAACTAATCTGTGCATGTGCATAATATCAATTTTTTAATTTAACCAAAACGATTCGGTGAATGTGCACCAATTCTTCACTTTAACCGTAACATATACATTCAAATAATAGCAAAAACTCTACGAATAGTAGAGCTATAGAACAGTAGAGCTATAGAAAATTCAATATATTAACGTTTACAATCCTAGTATTCTTTTGAGCATATGTATTTTTGTGATGGAATATTCCATTATTTTTTGGTGCTTTGTGGATGAGATATATGATTGGTTACAATATTAATGAAAGTAGCGAAAATATTTCAAGCATGATAACGCTCGATCGGTTGAAATTGTACTTTTTACTCCCCGGCAAGAAGGCTAGAATGAAATAGAATTAAAAAAATCAATTCTATTTAATACCTGATTTTTTGTTATTTCGTAAGTCTATGTAAGGAATAGACAGCAGCAAATTTGAATCCCTTTTAATTCCGTTTTCGTAAAGCCTGCAATATAAAATAGAATATAAATAGAATATATTTGAATGAATGAAAACCGTTTTATTAATAATTTAATTATTGAAAAAAATCTGAGTTATTTTTTTTATATTATATTATATTATACTATTTTATATTCAACGCATAACCTAAAAAATGTTGAGACAACATGTGTTCAATTTTTGATGCTTTACGTTTAAATTTATTAAACTTTTTACAAACATCATATTCACTGTAAAATCCTTCTTATTATATTAAGTTCTAAAACGACCGACACCGACCGACACCAAAAACAAATTTTTCGTTTTCTTTTTGAAGTTATTTACAGTTTTCCTTCAAAATTTGAAATCACATGCCTTACATACATGTCTATTCAAAAAAAAATGCCAAAATTTTTTTTGGGCAATTTTTTGCAAAAAAAATTTTTTGCAATTTTTTTTTTACGATAATAACACATAAAATACGTCACTATTTTAAATCTCAGCTAAAAAAATTTTTTTTCACAAAGTTAAGGCGATATTCAATTTCCCTCATATCCTTCTTACTATATTAAGTTCTAAAACCACCGACACCGACCGACACCAAAAACAAATTTTTCGTTTTCTTTTTGAAGTTATTTACAGTTTTCCTTCAAAATTTGAAATCACATGCCTTACATACATGTCTATTCAAAAAAAAATGCCAAATTTTTTTTTGCGCAATTTTTTGCAATTTTTTATTTTTTTACGATAATAACAAATAAAATACGTCACTATTATAAATCTCAGCTAAAAAAAAATTTTTTTCACAAAGTTATGGCGATATTCAATTTCCCCCATATCCTTTCCTTCTTATTATATTAAGTTCTAAAACGACCGACACCAAAAACAAATTTTTCGTTTCCTTTTTGAAGTTATTTACAGTTTTCCTTCAAAATTTGAAATCACATGCCTTACATACATGTCTATTAAAAAAAAATGCCAAATTTTTTTTGCTCAATTTTTTGCAAAAAAAATTTTTTGCAATTTTTTATTTTTTTACGATAATAATCCTTCTTATTATATTAAGTTCTAAAACGACCGACACCGACCGACACCAAAAACAAATTTTTCGTTTTCTTTTTGAAGTTATTTACAGTTTTCCTTCAAAATTTGAAATCACATGCCTTACATACATGTCTATTCAAAAAAAAATGCCAAATTTTTTTTTGCGCAATTTTTTGCAAAAAAAATTTTTTGCAATTTTTTTTTTTTTTACGATAATAACTCATAAAATACGTCACTATTTTAAATCTCAGGTGAAAAAAAAATTTTTTCACAAAGTTATGGCGATATTCAATTTCCCTCATATTCTTTTTATTATATTAAGTTCTAAAACGACCGACACCGACCGACACCAAAAACAAATTTTTCGTTTTCTTTTTGAAGTTATTTACAGTTTTCCTTCAAAATTTGAAATCATATGCCTTACATACATGTCTATTAAAAAAAAAATGCCAAATTTTTTTTTGCGCAATTTTTTGCAAAAAAAATTTTTTGCAATTTTTTATTTTTTTACGATAATAATCCTTCTTATTATATTAAGTTCTAAAACGACCGACACCGACCGACACCAAAAACAAATTTTTCGTTTTCTTTTTGAAGTTATTTACAGTTTTCCTTCAAAATTTGAAATCACATGCCTTACATACATGTCTATTCAAAAAAAATGCCAAAATTTTTTTTGCGCAATTTTTTGCAATTTTTTGCAATTTTTTATTTTTTTACGATAATAACACATAAAATACGTCACTATTTTAAATCTCAGCTAAAAAAAAATTTTTTTCACAAAGTTATGGCGATATTCAATTTCCCTCATATCCTTTCCTTCTTATTATATTAAGTTCTAAAACGACCGACACCAAAAACAAATTTTTCGTTTTCTTTTTGAATTTATTTACAGTTTTCCCTCAAAATTTGAAATCACATGCCTTACATACATGTCTATTAAAAAAAAATGCCAAATTTTTTTTGCGCAATTTTTTGCAAAAAAAATTTTTTGCAATTTTTTATTTTTTTACGATAATAATCCTTCTTATTATATTAAGTTCTAAAACGACCGACACCGACCGACACCAAAAACAAATTTTTCGTTTTCTTTTTGAAGTTATTTACAGTTTTCCTTCAAAATTTGAAATCACATGCCTTACATACATGTCTATTCAAAAAAAAATGCCAAATTTTTTTTTGCGCAATTTTTTGCAAAAAAAATTTTTTGCAATTTTTTTTTTTTTACGATAATAACTCATAAAATACGTCACTATTTTAAATCTCAGGTGAAAAAAAAATTTTTTCACAAAGTTATGGCGATATTCAATTTCCCTCATATTCTTTTTATTATATTAAGTTCTAAAACGACCGACACCGACAGACACCAAAAACAAATTTTTCGTTTTCTTTTTGAAGTTATTTACAGTTTTCCTTCAAAATTTGAAATCATATGCCTTACATACATTTCTATTAAAAAAAAAATGCCAAATTTTTTTTTGCGCAATTTTTTGCAAAAAAAATTTTTTGCAATTTTTTATTTTTTTACGATAATAATCCTTCTTATTATATTAAGTTCTAAAACGACCGACACCGACCGACACCAAAAACAAATTTTTCGTTTTCTTTTTGAAGTTATTTACAGTTTTCCTTCAAAATTTGAAATCACATGCCTTACATACATGTCTATTCAAAAAAAATGCCAAAATTTTTTTTGCGCAATTTTTTGCAAAAAAAATTTTTTGCAATTTTTTGCAATTTTTTATTTTTTTACGATAATAACACATAAAATACGTCACTATTTTAAATCTCAGCTAAAAAAAAATTTTTTTCACAAAGTTATGGCGATATTCAATTTCCCTCATATCCTTTCCTTCTTATTATATTAAGTTCTAAAACGACCGACACCAAAAACAAATTTTTCGTTTTCTTTTTGAAGTTATTTACAGTTTTCCCTCAAAATTTGAAATCACATGCCTTACATACATGTCTATTAAAAAAAAATGCCAAATTTTTTTTGCGCAATTTTTTGCAAAAAAAATTTTTTGCAATTTTTTATTTTTTTACGATAATAATCCTTCTTATTATATTAAGTTCTAAAACGACCGACACCGACCGACACCAAAAACAAATTTTTCGTTTTCTTTTTGAAGTTATTTACAGTTTTCCTTCAAAATTTGAAATCACATGCCTTACATACATGTCTATTCAAAAAAAAATGCCAAATTTTTTTTTGCGCAATTTTTTGCAAAAAAAATTTTTTGCAATTTTTTTTTTTTTTACGATAATAACTCATAAAATACGTCACTATTTTAAATCTCAGGTGAAAAAAAAATTTTTTCACAAAGTTATGGCGATATTCAATTTCCCTCATATCCTTCTTATTATATTAAGTTCTAAAACGACCGACACCGACCGACACCAAAAACAAATTTTTCGTTTTCTTTTTGAAGTTATTTACAGTTTTCCTTCAAAATTTGAAATCACATGCCTTACATACATGTCTATTAAAAAAAAAATGCCAAATTTTTTTTTGCGCAATTTTTTGCAAAAAAAATTTTTTGCAATTTTTTATTTTTTTACGATAATAATCCTTCTTATTATATTAAGTTCTAAAACCACCGACACCGACCGACACCAAAAACAAATTTTTCGTTTTCTTTTTGAAGTTATTTACAGTTTTCCTTCAAAATTTGAAATCACATGCCTTACATACATGTCTATTCAAAAAAAATGCCAAATTTTTTTTTGCGCGATTTTTTGCAATTTTTTGCAATTTTTTATTTTTTTACGATAATAAAACATAAAATACGTCACTATTTTAAATCTCAGCTAAAAAAAAATTTTTTTCACAAAGTTATGGCGATATTCAATTTCCCTCATATCCTTCTTATTATATTAAGTTCTAAAACGACCGACACCGACCGACACCAAAAACAAATTTTTCGATTTCTTTTTGAAGTTATTTACAGTTTTCCTTCAAAATTTGAAATCACATGCCTTACATACATGTCTATTAAAAAAAATGCCAAATTTTTTTTTGCGCGATTTTTTGCAATTTTTTGCAATTTTTTATTTTTTTACGATAATAAAACATAAAATACGTCACTATTTTAAATCTCACCTAAAAAAAATTTTTTTTCACAAAGTTATGGCGATATTCAATTTCCCTCATATCCTTCTTATTATATTAAGTTCTAAAACGACCGACACCGACCGACACCAAAAACAAATTTTTCGTTTTCTTTTTGAAGTTATTTACAGTTTTCCTTCAAAATTTGAAATCACATGCCTTACATACATGTCTATTCAAAAAAAAATGCCAAATTTTTTTTTGCGCAATTTTTTGCAAAAAAAATTTTTTGCAATTTTTTTTTTTTACGATAATAACTCATAAAATACGTCACTATTTTAAATCTCAGGTGAAAAAAAAATTTTTTCACAAAGTTATGGCGATATTCAATTTCCCTCATATTCTTTTTATTATATTAAGTTCTAAAACGACCGACACCGACCGACACCAAAAACAAATTTTTCGTTTTCTTTTTGAAGTTATTTACAGTTTTCCTTCAAAATTTGAAATCATATGCCTTACATACATGTCTATTAAAAAAAAAATGCCAAATTTTTTTTTGCGCAATTTTTTGCAAAAAAAATTTTTTGCAATTTTTTATTTTTTTACGATAATAATCCTTCTTATTATATTAAGTTCTAAAACGACCGACACCGACCGACACCAAAAACAAATTTTTCGTTTTCTTTTTGAAGTTATTTACAGTTTTCCTTCAAAATTTGAAATCACATGCCTTACATACATGTCTATTCAAAAAAAATGCCAAAATTTTTTTTGCGCAATTTTTTGCAATTTTTTGCAATTTTTTATTTTTTTACGATAATAACACATAAAATACGTCACTATTTTAAATCTCAGCTAAAAAAAAATTTTTTTCACAAAGTTATGGCGATATTCAATTTCCCTCATATCCTTTCCTTCTTATTATATTAAGTTCTAAAACGACCGACACCAAAAACAAATTTTTCGTTTTCTTTTTGAATTTATTTACAGTTTTCCCTCAAAATTTGAAATCACATGCCTTACATACATGTCTATTAAAAAAAAATGCCAAATTTTTTTTGCGCAATTTTTTGCAAAAAAAATTTTTTGCAATTTTTTATTTTTTTACGATAATAATCCTTCTTATTATATTAAGTTCTAAAACGACCGACACCGACCGACACCAAAAACAAATTTTTCGTTTTCTTTTTGAAGTTATTTACAGTTTTCCTTCAAAATTTGAAATCACATGCCTTACATACATGTCTATTCAAAAAAAAATGCCAAATTTTTTTTTGCGCAATTTTTTGCAAAAAAAATTTTTTGCAATTTTTTTTTTTTTACGATAATAACTCATAAAATACGTCACTATTTTAAATCTCAGGTGAAAAAAAAATTTTTTCACAAAGTTATGGCGATATTCAATTTCCCTCATATTCTTTTTATTATATTAAGTTCTAAAACGACCGACACCGACAGACACCAAAAACAAATTTTTCGTTTTCTTTTTGAAGTTATTTACAGTTTTCCTTCAAAATTTGAAATCATATGCCTTACATACATGTCTATTAAAAAAAAAATGCCAAATTTTTTTTTGCGCAATTTTTTGCAAAAAAAATTTTTTGCAATTTTTTATTTTTTTACGATAATAATCCTTCTTATTATATTAAGTTCTAAAACGACCGACACCGACCGACACCAAAAACAAATTTTTCGTTTTCTTTTTGAAGTTATTTACAGTTTTCCTTCAAAATTTGAAATCACATGCCTTACATACATGTCTATTCAAAAAAAATGCCAAAATTTTTTTTGCGCAATTTTTTGCAAAAAAAATTTTTTGCAATTTTTTGCAATTTTTTATTTTTTTACGATAATAACACATAAAATACGTCACTATTTTAAATCTCAGCTAAAAAAAAATTTTTTTCACAAAGTTATGGCGATATTCAATTTCCCTCATATCCTTTCCTTCTTATTATATTAAGTTCTAAAACGACCGACACCAAAAACAAATTTTTCGTTTTCTTTTTGAAGTTATTTACAGTTTTCCCTCAAAATTTGAAATCACATGCCTTACATACATGTCTATTAAAAAAAAATGCCAAATTTTTTTTGCGCAATTTTTTGCAAAAAAAATTTTTTGCAATTTTTTATTTTTTTACGATAATAATCCTTCTTATTATATTAAGTTCTAAAACGACCGACACCGACCGACACCAAAAACAAATTTTTCGTTTTCTTTTTGAAGTTATTTACAGTTTTCCTTCAAAATTTGAAATCACATGCCTTACATACATGTCTATTCAAAAAAAAATGCCAAATTTTTTTTTGCGCAATTTTTTGCAAAAAAAATTTTTTGCAATTTTTTTTTTTTTACGATAATAACTCATAAAATACGTCACTATTTTAAATCTCAGGTGAAAAAAAAATTTTTTCACAAAGTTATGGCGATATTCAATTTCCCTCATATCCTTCTTATTATATTAAGTTCTAAAACGACCGACACCGACCGACACCAAAAACAAATTTTTCGTTTTCTTTTTGAAGTTATTTACAGTTTTCCTTCAAAATTTGAAATCACATGCCTTACATACATGTCTATTAAAAAAAAAATGCCAAATTTTTTTTTGCGCAATTTTTTGCAAAAAAAATTTTTTGCAATTTTTTATTTTTTTACGATAATAATCCTTCTTATTATATTAAGTTCTAAAACCACCGACACCGACCGACACCAAAAACAAATTTTTCGTTTTCTTTTTGAAGTTATTTACAGTTTTCCTTCAAAATTTGAAATCACATGCCTTACATACATGTCTATTCAAAAAAAATGCCAAATTTTTTTTTGCGCGATTTTTTGCAATTTTTTGCAATTTTTTATTTTTTTACGATAATAAAACATAAAATACGTCACTATTTTAAATCTCAGCTAAAAAAAAATTTTTTTCACAAAGTTATGGCGATATTCAATTTCCCTCATATCCTTCTTATTATATTAAGTTCTAAAACGACCGACACCGACCGACACCAAAAACAAATTTTTCGTTTTCTTTTTGAAGTTATTTACAGTTTTCCTTCAAAATTTGAAATCACATGCCTTACATACATGTCTATTAAAAAAAATGCCAAATTTTTTTTTGCGCGATTTTTTGCAATTTTTTGCAATTTTTTATTTTTTTACGATAATAAAACATAAAATACGTCACTATTTTAAATCTCACCTAAAAAAAATTTTTTTTCACAAAGTTATGGCGATATTCAATTTCCCTCATATCCTTCTTATTATATTAAGTTCTAAAACGACCGACACCGACCGACACCAAAAACAAATTTTTCGTTTTCTTTTTGAAGTTATTTACAGTTTTCCTTCAAAATTTGAAATCACATGCCTTACATACATGTCTATTCAAAAAAAATGCCAAATTTTTTTTTGCGCGATTTTTTGCAATTTTTTGCAATTTTTTATTTTTTTACGATAATAAAACATAAAATACGTCACTATTTTAAATCTCAGCTAAAAAAAATTTTTTTCACAAAGTTATGGCGATATTCAATTTCCCTCATATCCTTCTTATTATATTAAGTTCTAAAACTACCGACACCGACCGACACCAAAAAGAAATTTTTCGTTTTCTTTTTGAAGTTATTTACAGTTTTCCTTCAAAATTTGAAATCACATGCCTTACATACATGTCTATTCAAAAAAAATACCAAATTTTTTTTTGCGCGATTTTTTGCAAAAAAAATTTTTTGCAATTTTTTGCAATTTTTTATTCTTTTACGATAATAAAACATAAAATACGTCACTATTTTAAATCTCAGCTAAAAAAAAATTTTTTTCACAAAGTTATGGCGATATTCAATTTCCCTCATATCCTTCTTATTATATTAAGTTCTAAAACGACCGACACCGACCGACACCAAAAACAAATTTTTCGTTTTCTGTTTGAAGTTATTTACAGTTTTCCTTCAAAATTTGAAATCACATGCCTTACATACATGTCCAATAAAAAAAAATGCCAAATTTTTTTTTGCGCGATTTTTTGCAATTTTTTATTTTTTTACGATAATAAAACATAAAATACGTCACTATTTTAAATCTCAGCTAAAAAAAAATTTTTTTCACAAAGTTATGGCGATATTCAATTTCCCTCATATCCTTCTTATTATATTAAGTTCTAAAACGACCGACACCGACCGACACCAAAAACAAATTTTTCGTTTTCTTTTTGAAGTTATTTACAGTTTTCCTTCAAAATTTGAAATCACATGCCTTACATACATGTCTATTCAAAAAAAATGCCAAATTTTTTTTTGCGCGATTTTTTGCAATTTTTTGCAATTTTTTATTTTTTTACGATAATAAAACATAAAATACGTCACTATTTTAAATCTCAGCTAAAAAAAAATTTTTTTCACAAAGTTATGGCGATATTCAATTTCCCTCATATCCTTCTTATTATATTAAGTTCTAAAACGACCGACACCGACCGACACCAAAAACAAATTTTTCGATTTCTTTTTGAAGTTATTTACAGTTTTCCTTCAAAATTTGAAATCACATGCCTTACATACATGTCTATTCAAAAAAAATGCCAAATTTTTTTTTGCGCGATTTTTTGCAAAAAATTTTTTGCAATTTTTTATTTTTTTACGATAATAAAACATAAAATACGTCACTATTTTAAATCTCACCTAAAAAAAATTTTTTTTCACAAAGTTATGGCGATATTCAATTTCCCTCATATCCTTCTTATTATATTAAGTTCTAAAACGACCGACACCGACCGACACCAAAAACAAATTTTTCGTTTTCTTTTTGAAGTTATTTACAGTTTTCCTTCAAAATTTGAAATCACATGCCTTACATACATGTCTATTCAAAAAAAATGCCAAATTTTTTTTTGCGCGATTTTTTGCAATTTTTTGCAATTTTTTATTTTTTTACGATAATAAAACATAAAATACGTCACTATTTTAAATCTCAGCTAAAAAAAATTTTTTTCACAAAGTTATGGCGATATTCAATTTCCCTCATATCCTTCTTATTATATTAAGTTCTAAAACGACCGACACCGACCGACACCAAAAACAAATTTTTCGTTTTCTTTTTGAAGTTATTTACAGTTTTCCTTCAAAATTTGAAATCACATGCCTTACATACATGTCTATTCAAAAAAAAATGCCAAATTTTTTTTTGCGCGATTTTTTGCAAAAAAAATTTTTTGCAATTTTTTGCAATTTTTTATTTTTTTACGATAATAAAACATAAAATACGTCACTATTTTAAATCTCAGCTAAAAAAAAATTTTTTTCACAAAGTTATGGCGATATTCAATTTCCCTCATATCCTTCTTATTATATTAAGTTCTAAAACGACCGACACCGACCGACACCAAAAACAAATTTTTCGTTTTCTTTTTGAAGTTATTTACAGTTTTCCTTCAAAATTTGAAATCACATGCCTTACATACATGTCCATTCAAAAAAAAATGCCAAATTTTTTTTTGCGCGATTTTTTGCAATTTTTTATTTTTTTACGATAATAAAACATAAAATACGTCACTATTTTAAATCTCAGCTAAAAAAAAATTTTTTTCACAAAGTTATGGCGATATTCAATTTCCCTCATATCCTTCTTATTATATTAAGTTCTAAAACGACCGACACCGACCGACACCAAAAACAAATTTTTCGTTTTCTTTTTGAAGTTATTTACAGTTTTCCTTCAAAATTTGAAATCACATGCCTTACATACATGTCTATTCAAAAAAAATGCCAAATTTTTTTTTGCGCGATTTTTTGCAATTTTTTGCAATTTTTTATTTTTTTACGATAATAAAACATAAAATACGTCACTATTTTAAATCTCAGCTAAAAAAAAATTTTTTTCACAAAGTTATGGCGATATTCAATTTCCCTCATATCCTTCTTATTATATTAAGTTCTAAAACGACCGACACCGACCGACACCAAAAACAAATTTTTCGTTTTCTTTTTGAAGTTATTTACAGTTTTCCTTCAAAATTTGAAATCACATGCCTTACATACATGTCTATTCAAAAAAAATGCCAAATTTTTTTTTGCGCGATTTTTTGCAATTTTTTGCAATTTTTTATTTTTTTACGATAATAAAACATAAAATACGTCACTATTTTAAATCTCAGCTAAAAAAAAATTTTTTTCACAAAGTTATGGCGATATTCAATTTCCCTCATATCCTTCTTATTATATTAAGTTCTAAAACGACCGACACCGACCGACACCAAAAACAAATTTTTCGTTTTCTTTTTGAAGTTATTTACAGTTTTCCTTCAAAATTTGAAATCACATGCCTTACATACATGTCTATTCAAAAAAAATGCCAAATTTTTTTTTGCGCGATTTTTTGCAATTGTTTATTTTTTTACGATAATAAAACATAAAATACGTCACTATTTTAAATCTCAGCTAAAAAAAAATTTTTTTCACAAAGTTATGGCGATATTCAATTTCCCTCATATCCTTCTTATTATATTAAGTTCTAAAACGACCGACACCGACCGACACCAAAAACAAATTTTTCGTTTTCTTTTTGAAGTTATTTACAGTTTTCCTTCAAAATTTGAAATCACATGCCTTACATACATGTCTATTCAAAAAAAATTCCAAATTTTTTTTTGCGCGATTTTTTGCAATTTTTTGCAATTTTTTATTTTTTTACGATAATAAAACATAAAATACGTCACTATTTTAAATCTCAGCTAAAAAAAAATTTTTTTCACAAAGTTATGGCGATATTCAATTTCCCTCATATCCTTCTTATTATATTAAGTTCTAAAACGACCGACACCAAAAACAAATTTTTCGTTTTCTTTTTGAAGTTATTTACAGCTTTCCTTCAAAATTTGAAATCACATGCCTTACATACATGTCTATTCAAAAAAAATGCCAAATTTTTTTTTGGGCGATTTTTTGCAATTTTTTGCAATTTTTTATTTTTTTACGATAATAAAACATAAAATACGTCACTATTTTAAATCTCAGCTAAAAAAAAATTTTTTTCACAAAGTTATGGCGATATTCAATTTCCCTCATATCCTTCTTATTATATTAAGTTCTAAAACGACCGACACCGACCGACACCAAAAACAAATTTTTCGTTTTCTTTTTGAAGTTATTTACAGTTTTCCTTCAAAATTTGAAATCACATGCCATACATACATTTCTATTAAAAAAAAATGCCAAATTTTTTTTTGCGCGATTTTTTGCAATTTTTTATTTTTTTACGATAATAAAACATAAAATACGTCACTATTTTAAATCTCAGCTAAAAAAAAATTTTTTTCACAAAGTTATGGCGATATTCAATTTCCCTCATATCCTTCTTATTATATTAAGTTCTAAAACGACCGACACCGACCGACACCAAAAACAAATTTTTCGTTTTCTTTTTGAAGTTATTTATAGTTTTCCTTCAAAATTTGAAATCACATGCCATACATACATTTCTATTAAAAAAAAAATGCCAAATTTTTTTTTGCGCGATTTTTTGCAAAAAAAATTTTTTGCAATTTTTTGCAATTTTTTATTTTTTTACGATAATAAAACATAAAATACGTCACTATTTTAAATCTCAGCTAAAAAAAAATTTTTTTCACAAAGTTATGGCGATATTCAATTTCCCTCATATCCTTCTTATTATATTAAGTTCTAAAACGACCGACACCGACCGACACCAAAAACAAATTTTTCGTTTTCTTTTTGAAGTTATTTACAGTTTTCCTTCAAAATTTGAAATCACATGCCATACATACATTTCTATTAAAAAAAAAATGCCAAATTTTTTTTTGCGCGATTTTTTGCAAAAAGAATTTTTTGCAATTTTTTGCAATTTTTTATTTTTTTACGATAATAAAACATAAAATACGTCACTATTTTAAATCTCAGCTAAAAAAAAATTTTTTTCACAAAGTTATGGCGATATTCAATTTCCCTCATATCCTTCTTATTATATTAAGTTCTAAAACGACCGACACCGACCGACACCAAAAACAAATTTTTCGTTTTCCTTTTGAAGTTATTTACAGTTTTCCTTCAAAATTTGAAATCACATGCCTTACATACATGTCTATTCAAAAAAAATGCCAAATTTTTTTTTGCGCGATTTTTTGCAATTTTTTGCAATTTTTTATTTTTTTACGATAATAAAACATAAAATACGTCACTATTTTAAATCTCAGCTAAAAAAAAATTTTTTTCACAAAGTTATGGCGATATTCAATTTCCCTCATATCCTTCTTATTATATTAAGTTCTAAAACGACCGACACCGACCGACACCAAAAACAAATTTTTCGTTTTCTTTTTGAAGTTATTTACAGTTTTCCTTCAAAATTTGAAATCACATGCCATACATACATTTCTATTAAAAAAAAATGCCAAATTTTTTTTTGCGCGATTTTTTGCAATTTTTTGCAATTTTTTATTTTTTTACGATAATAAAACATAAAATACGTCACTATTTTAAATCTCAGCTAAAAAAAAAATTTTTTCACAAAGTTATGGCGACTAGCGATGTATTCCTCGCTCGCTAACGCTCCCTCGGTTAAAATTGTACTTATTGTTGTTTACTTATTGTAGTTTATGTATATTATACATATAATTTATGTTTTAAATTGATATCTTATTAATATTGTATAAAATTTATCTTAAAATTGAAAAAAGATGTTACATAAAAATAGATTGTAAGATTTTCTAAAAGCATGTATGCAAAGTATTTTGATTTATTTGAAAATAATTGAAAATAGATTTTTCAAGGACGGTGTCGAGGTCACGGGGGCGGTGTCGTTTTTCGAAATTTGTTAACTTAATATAATAGAAGATGTTTCGTTTTAAATTAAGAAATGTTAAAATTATTAAATTAAAAACATTTGAATTTAATGACACTTAAAATTAGACACAATATTATAGGTTACTACCTAAAAATTGAAAAAACAACAATAAAAAATAAGAATAAAAAATTGAAAAAATCAAAAAATTCTTAAAAAATTGCAAAATAACCCTTTTTCGGGATAAAATTGCAAAATAACCCTTTTTCGGGTTAAAATTGAAAAATAACGCTTTTTCGGGTTAAAATTGAAAAAAGATGTTACATAAAAATAGTTTGTAAGATTTTCTAAAAGCATATATGCAAAGTATTTTGATTAAATTGAAAATAATTGAAAATAGATTTTTCAAGGACGGTGTCGAGGTCACGGGTTCGGTGTCGTTTTCTGAAATTTGTTAACTTAATATAATAGAAGATGTTTCGTTATAAATTAAGAAATGTTAAAATTATTAAGTTAAAAACATTTGATTTTAATGACACTTAAAATTAGACACAATATTATAGGTTACTAACTAAAAATTGAAAAAACAACAATAAAAAATAAAAAATAATAATAAAAAATTGAAAAAATCAAAAAATTCTTAAAAAATTGCAAAATAACCCTTTTTCGGGTTAAAATTGAAAAATAACCCTTTTTCGGGTTAAAACTGAAAAAAGATGTTACATAAAAATAGTTTGTAAGATTTTCTAAAAGCATATTTGCAAAGTATTTTGATTTATTTGAAAATAATTGAAAATAGATTTTTCAAGGACGGTGTCGAGGTCACGGGGTCGGTGTCGTTTTTCGAAATTTGTTAACTTAATATAAAAGAAGATGGTTCGTTTTAAATTAAGAAATTTTAAAATTATTAAGTTAAACATTTTTGATTTTAATGACACTTAAAATTAGACACAATATTATAGGTTACTAACTAAAATTGAAAAAACAACAGTAAATAATAAAAAATAATAATAAAAAATTGAAAAAATTCTTAAAAAATTGAAAAATAACCCTTTTTCGGGTTAAAATTGAAAAAAGATGTTACATAAAAATAGTTTGTAAAATTTTCTAAAAGCATATATGCAAAGTATTTTGATTAAATTAAAAATAATTGAAAATAGATTTTTCAAGGACGGTGTCGAGGCCACGGGATCGGTGTCGTTTTCTGAAATTTGTTAACTTAATATAATAGAAGATGTTTCGTTTTAAATTAAGAAATGTTAAAATTATTAAGTTAAAAACATTTGATTTTAATGACACTTAAAATTAGACACAATATTATAGGTTACTAACTAAAAATTGAAAAAACAACAATAAAAAATAAAATATAATAATAAAAAATTGAAAAAATCAAAAAATTCTTAAAAAATTGCAAAATAACCCTTTTTCGGGTTAAAACTGAAAAAAGATGTTACATAAAAATAGTTTGTAAGATTTTCTAAAAGCATATATGCAAAGTATTTTGATTTATTTGAAAATAATTGAAAATAGATTTTTCGAGGACGGTGTCGAGGTCACGGGGTCGGTGTCGTTTTCCGAAATTTGTTAACTTAATATAATAGAAGATGTTTCGTTTTAAATTAAGAAATGTTAAAATTATTAAGTTAAAAACATTTGATTTTAATGACACTTAAAATTAGACACAATATTATAGGTTACTAACTAAAAATTGAAAAAACAACAATAAAAAATAAAAAATAATAATAAAAAATTGAAAAAACAAAAAATTCTTAAAAAATTGCAAAATAACCCTTTTTCGGGATAAAATTGCAAAATAACCCTTTTTCGGGTTAAAATTGAAAAAAGATGTTACATAAAAATAGTTTGTAAGATTTTCTAAAAGCATATATGCAAAGTATTTTGATTAAATTGAAAATAATTGAAAATAGATTTTTCAAGGACGGTGTCGAGGTCACGGGGTCGGTGTCGTTTTCTGAAATTTGATAACTTAATATAATAGAAGATGTTTCGTTATAAATTAAGAAATGTTTAAATTATTAAGTTAAAACATTTTATTTTAATGACACTTAAAATTAGACACAATATTATAGGTTACTAACTAAAAATTGAAAAAACAACAATAAAAAATAAAAAATAATAATAAAAAATTGAAAAAATCAAAAAATTCTTAAAAAATTGCAAAATAACCCTTTTTGGGTAAAAATTGCAAAATAACCCTTTTTCGGGTTAAAATTGAAAAATAACCCTTTTTCGGGTTAAAATGGAAAAAAGATGTTACATAAAAATAGTTTGTAAGATTTTCTAAAAGCATATATGCAAAGTATTTTGATTTATTTGAAAATAATTGAAAATAGATTTTTCAAGGACGGTGTCGAGGCCACGGGATCGGTGTCGTTTTCTGAAATTTGTTAACTTAATATAATAGAAGATGTTTCGTTTTAAATTAAGAAATGTTAAAATTATTAAGTTAAAAACATTTGATTTTAATGACACTTAAAATTAGACACAATATTATAGGTTACTAACTAAAAATTGAAAAAACAACAATAAAAAATAAAATATAATAATAAAAAATTGAAAAAATCAAAAAATTCTTAAAAAATTGCAAAATAACCCTTTTTCGGGTTAAAACTGAAAAAAGATGTTACATAAAAATAGTTTGTAAGATTTTCTAAAAGCATATATGCAAAGTATTTTGATTTATTTGAAAATAATTGAAAATAGATTTTTCGAGGACGGTGTCGAGGTCACGGGGTCGGTGTCGTTTTCCGAAATTTGTTAACTTAATATAATAGAAGATGTTTCGTTTTAAATTAAGAAATGTTAAAATTATTAAGTTAAAAACATTTGATTTTAATGACACTTAAAATTAGACACAATATTATAGGTTACTAACTAAAAATTGAAAAAACAACAATAAAAAATAAAAAATAATAATAAAAAATTGAAAAAACAAAAAATTCTTAAAAAATTGCAAAATAACCCTTTTTGGGTAAAAATTGCAAAATAACCCTTTTTCGGGTTAAAATTGAAAAATAACCCTTTTTCGGGTTAAAATTGAAAAAAGATGTTACATTAAAATAGTTTGTAAGATTTTCTAAAAGCATATATGCAAAGTATTTTGATTAATTTGAAAATAATTGAAAATAGATTTTTCAAGGACGGTGTCGAGGTCACGGGGTCGGTGCCTTTTTCCGAAATTTGTTAACTTAATATAATAGAAGATGTTTCGTTTTAAATTAAGAAATGTTAAAATTATTAAGTTAAAAACATTTGATTTTAATGACACTTAAAATTAGACACAATATTATAGGTTACTAACTAAAAATTGAAAAAACAACAGTAAATAATAAAAAATAATAATATAAAAAATTGAAAAAATCAA
The DNA here is from genome assembly GCF_019393585.1 of Leptopilina boulardi. Classification (NCBI taxonomy): domain Eukaryota; kingdom Metazoa; phylum Arthropoda; class Insecta; order Hymenoptera; family Figitidae; genus Leptopilina; species Leptopilina boulardi. The sequence goes on along the minus strand of NW_026137948.1, from coordinate 1,298,675 downwards.
AAAATTCTTAAAAAATTGAAAAATAACCCTTTTTCGGGTTAAAATTGAAAAACGATGTTACATATAAATAGTTTGTAAGATTTTCTAAAAGCATATATGCAAAGTATTTTGATTAAATTGAAAATAATTGAAAATAGATTTTCAAGGACGGTTTCGAGGTCACGGGGTCGGTGTCGTTTTCCGAAATTTGTTAACTTAATATAATAGAAGATGTTTCGTTTTAAATTAAGAAATGTTTAAATTATTAAGTTAAAAACATTCGATTTTAATGACACTTAAAATTAGACACAATATTATAGGTTACTACCTAAAAATTGAAAAAACAACAATAAAAAATAAAAAATAATAATAAAAAATTGAAAAAATCAAAAAATTCTTAAAAAATTGCAAAATAACCCTTTTTGGGTAAAAATTGCAAAATAACCCTTTTTCGGGTTAAAATTGAAAAAAAGATGTTACATAAAAATAGTTTGTAAGATTTTCTAAAAGCATATATGCAAAGTATTTTGATTTATTTGAAAATAATTGAAAATAGATTTTTCAAGGACGGTTTCGAGGTCACGGGGTCGGTGTCGTTTTCCGAAATTTGTTAACTTAATATAATAGAAGATGTTTCGTTTTAAATTAAGAAATGTTTAAATTATTAAGTTAAAAACATTCGATTTTAATGACACTTAAAATTAGACACAATATTATAGGTTAATAACTAATAATTGAAAAAACAACAATAAAAAATAAAAAATAATAATAAAAAATTAAAAAAATCAAAAAATTCTTAAAAAATTGCAAAATAACCCTTTTTCGGGATAAAATTGCAAAATAACCCTTTTTCGGGTTAAAATTGAAAAATAACCCTTTTTCGGGTTAAAATTGAAAAAAGATGTTACATAAAAATAGTTTGTAAGATTTTCTAAAAGCATATATGCAAAGTATTTTGATTTATTTGAAAATAATTGAAAATAGATTTTTCAAAGACGGTGTCGAGGTCACGGGGTCGGTGTCGTTTTCCGAAATTTGTTAACTTAATATAATAGAAGATGTTTCGTTTTAAATTAAGAAATGTTTAAATTATTAAGTTAAAAACATTTGATTTTAATGACACTTAAAATTAGACACAATATTATAGGTTACTAACTAAAAATTGAAAAAACAACAATAAAAAATAAAAAATAATAATAAAAAATTAAAAAAATCAAAAAATTCTTAAAAAATTGCAAAATAACCCTTTTTGGGTAAAAATTGCAAAATAACCCTTTTTCGGGTTAAAATTGAAAAAAAGATGTTACATAAAAATAGTTAGTAAGATTTTCTAAAAGCATATATGCAAAGTATTTTGATTTATTTGAAAATAATTGAAAATAGATTTTTCAAGGACGGTGTCGAGGTCACGGGGTCGGTGTCGTTTTCCGAAATTTGTTAACTTAATATAATAGAAGATGTTTCGTTTTAAATTAAGAAATGTTTAAATTATTAAGTTAAAAACATTTGATTTTAATGACACTTAAAATTAGACACAATATTATAGGTTACTAACTAAAAATTGAAAAAACAACAATAAAAAATAAAATATAATAATAAAAAATTGAAAAAAATCAAAAAATTCTTAAAAAATTGCAAAATAACCCTTTTTCGGGCTAAAATTGCAAAATAACCCTTTTTCGGGTTAAAATTGAAAAATAACGCTTTTTCGGGTTAAAATTGAAAAAAGATGTTACATAAAAATAGTTTGTAAGATTTTCTAAAAGCATATATGCAAAGTATTTTGATTAATTTGAAAATAATTGAAAATAGATTTTTCAAGGACGGTGTCGAGGTCACGGGGTCGGTGTCGTTTTCCGAAATTTGTTAACTTAATATAATAGAAGATGTTTCGTTTTAAATTAAGAAATGTTTAAATTATTAAGTTAAAAACATTTGATTTTAATAACACTTAAAATTAGACACAATATTATAGGTTACTAACTAAAAATTGAAAAAACAACAATAAAAAATAAAAAATAATAATAAAAAATTAAAAAAATCAAAAAATTCTTAAAAAATTGCAAAATAACCCTTTTTCGGGATAAAATTGCAAAATAACCCTTTTTCGGGTTAAAATTGAAAAATAACGCTTTTTCGGGTTAAAATTGAAAAAAGATGTTACATAAAAATAGTTTGTAAGATTTTCTAAAAGCATATATGCAAAGTATTTTGATTAATTTGAAAATAATTGAAAATAGATTTTTCAAGGACGGTGTCGAGGTCACGGGGTCGGTGCCTTTTTCCGAAATTTGTTAACTTAATATAATAGAAGATGTTTCGTTTTAAATTAAGAAATGTTAAAATTATTAAGTTAAAAACATTTGATTTTAATGACACTTAAAATTAGACACAATATTATAGGTTACTAACTAAAAATTGAAAAAACAACAGTAAATAATAAAAAATAATAATATAAAAAATTGAAAGAATCAAAAAATTCTTAAAAAATTGAAAAATAACCCTTTTTCGGGTTAAAATTGAAAAAAGATGTTACATAAAAACAGTTTGTAAGATTTTCTAAAAGCATATATGCAAAGTATTTTGATTAATTTGAAAATAATTGAAAATAGATTTTTCAAGGACGGTGTCGAGGTCACGGGGTCGGTGTCGTTTTCCGAAATTTGTTAACTTAATATAATAGAAGATGTTTCGTTTTAAATTAAGAAATGTTTAAATTATTAAGTTAAAAACATTTGATTTTAATAACACTTAAAATTAGACACAATATTATAGGTTACTAACTAAAAATTGAAAAAACAACAATAAAAAATAAAAAATAATAATAAAAAATTAAAAAAATCAAAAAATTCTTAAAAAATTGCAAAATAACCCTTTTTCGGGATAAAATTGCAAAATAACCCTTTTTCGGGTTAAAATTGAAAAATAACGCTTTTTCGGGTTAAAATTGAAAAAAGATGTTACATAAAAATAGTTTGTAAGATTTTCTAAAAGCATATATGCAAAGTATTTTGATTAATTTGAAAATAATTGAAAATAGATTTTTCAAGGACGGTGTCGAGGTCACCGGGTTGGTGTCGTTTTTCGAAATTTGTTAACCTAATATAATAGAAGATGTTTCGTTTTAAATTAAGAAATGTTAAAATTATTAAGTTAAAAACATTTGATTATAATGACACTTAAAATTAGACACAATATTATAGGTTACTAACTAAAAATTGAAAAAACAACAATAAAAAATAAAATATAATAATAAAAAATTGAAAAAAATCAAAAAATTCTTAAAAAATTGCAAAATAACCCTTTTTCGGGATAAAATTGCAAAATAACCCTTTTTCGGGTTAAAATTGAAAAATAACGCTTTTTCGGGTTAAAATTGAAAAAAGATGTTACATAAAAATAGTTTGTAAGATTTTCTAAAAGCATATATGCAAAATATTTTGATTAATTTGAAAATAATTGAAAATAGATTTTTCAAGGACGGTGTCGAGGTCACGGGGTCGGTGTCGTTTTCCGAAATTTGTTAACTTAATATAATAGAAGATGTTTCGTTTTAAATTAAGAAATGTTTAAATTATTAAGTTAAAAACATTTGATTTTAATAACACTTAAAATTAGACACAATATTATAGGTTACTAACTAAAAATTGAAAAAACAACAATAAAAAATAAAAAATAATAATAAAAAATTAAAAAAATCAAAAAATTCTTAAAAAATTGCAAAATAACCCTTTTTGGGTAAAAATTGCAAAATAACCCTTTTTCGGGTTAAAATTGAAAAATAACCCTTTTTCGGGTTAAAATTGAAAAAAGATGTTACATAAAAATAGTATGAAAGATTTTCTAAAAGCATATATGCAAAGTATTTTGATTAATTTGAAAATAATTTAAAATAGATTTTTCAAGGACGGTGTCGAGGTCACGGGGTCGGTGCCTTTTTCCGAAATTTGTTAACTTAATATAATAGAAGATGTTTCGTTTTAAATTAAGAAATGTTAAAATTATTAAGTTAAAAACATTTGATTTTAATGACACTTAAAATTAGACACAATATTATAGGTTACTAACTAAAAATTGAAAAAACAACAGTAAATAATAAAAAATAATAATATAAAAAATTGAAAGAATCAAAAAATTCTTAAAAAATTGAAAAATAACCCTTTTTCGGGTTAAAATTGAAAAAAGATGTTACATAAAAATAGTTTGTAAGATTTTCTAAAAGCATATATGCAAAGTATTTTGATTAATTTGAAAATAATTGAAAATAGATTTTTCAAGGACGGTGTCGAGGTCACGGGGTCGGTGTCGTTTTCCGAAATTTGTTAACTTAATATAATAGAAGATGTTTCGTTTTAAATTAAGAAATGTTTAAATTATTAAGTTAAAAACATTTGATTTTAATAACACTTAAAATTAGACACAATATTATAGGTTACTAACTAAAAATTGAAAAAACAACAATAAAAAATAAAAAATAATAATAAAAAATTAAAAAAATCAAAAAATTCTTAAAAAATTGCAAAATAACCCTTTTTCGGGATAAAATTGCAAAATAACCCTTTTTCGGGTTAAAATTGAAAAATAACGCTTTTTCGGGTTAAAATTGAAAAAAGATGTTACATAAAAATAGTTTGTAAGATTTTCTAAAAGCATATATGCAAAGTATTTTGATTAATTTGAAAATAATTGAAAATAGATTTTTCAAGGACGGTGTCGAGGTCACCGGGTTGGTGTCGTTTTTCGAAATTTGTTAACCTAATATAATAGAAGATGTTTCGTTTTAAATTAAGAAATGTTAAAATTATTAAGTTAAAAACATTTGATTATAATGACACTTAAAATTAGACACAATATTATAGGTTACTAACTAAAAATTGAAAAAACAACAATAAAAAATAAAATATAATAATAAAAAATTGAAAAAAATCAAAAAATTCTTAAAAAATTGCAAAATAACCCTTTTTCGGGATAAAATTGCAAAATAACCCTTTTTCGGGTTAAAATTGAAAAATAACGCTTTTTCGGGTTAAAATTGAAAAAAGATGTTACATAAAAATAGTTTGTAAGATTTTCTAAAAGCATATATGCAAAATATTTTGATTAATTTGAAAATAATTGAAAATAGATTTTTCAAGGACGGTGTCGAGGTCACGGGGTCGGTGTCGTTTTCCGAAATTTGTTAACTTAATATAATAGAAGATGTTTCGTTTTAAATTAAGAAATGTTTAAATTATTAAGTTAAAAACATTTGATTTTAATAACACTTAAAATTAGACACAATATTATAGGTTACTAACTAAAAATTGAAAAAACAACAATAAAAAATAAAAAATAATAATAAAAAATTAAAAAAATCAAAAAATTCTTAAAAAATTGCAAAATAACCCTTTTTGGGTAAAAATTGCAAAATAACCCTTTTTCGGGTTAAAATTGAAAAATAACCCTTTTTCGGGTTAAAATTGAAAAAAGATGTTACATAAAAATAGTATGAAAGATTTTCTAAAAGCATATATGCAAAGTATTTTGATTAATTTGAAAATAATTTAAAATAGATTTTTCAAGGACGGTGTCGAGGTCACGGGGTCGGTGCCTTTTTCCGAAATTTGTTAACTTAATATAATAGAAGATGTTTCGTTTTAAATTAAGAAATGTTAAAATTATTAAGTTAAAAACATTTGATTTTAATGACACTTAAAATTAGACACAATATTATAGGTTACTAACTAAAAATTGAAAAAACAACAGTAAATAATAAAAAATAATAATATAAAAAATTGAAAAAATCAAAAAATTCTTAAAAAATTGAAAAATAACCCTTTTTCGGGTTAAAATTGAAAAAAGATGTTACATAAAAATAGTTTGTAAGATTTTCTAAAGGCATATATGCAAAGTATTTTGATTAATTTGAAAATAATTGAAAATAGATTTTTCAAGGACGGTGTCGAGGTCACGGGGTCGGTGTCGTTTTCCGAAATTTGTTAACTTAATATAATAGAAGATGTTTCGTTTTAAATTAAGAAATGTTTAAATTATTAAGTTAAAAACATTTGATTTTAATGACACTTAAAATTAGACACAATATTATAGGTTACTAACTAAAAATTGAAAAAACAACAATAAAAAATAAAAAATAATAATAAAAAATTAAAAAAATCAAAAAATTCTTAAAAAATTGCAAAATAACCCTTTTTGGGTAAAAATTGCAAAATAACCCTTTTTCGGGTTAAAATTGAAAAATAACCCTTTTTCGGGTTAAAATTGAAAAATAACCCTTTTTCGGGTTAAAATTGAAAAAAGATGTTACATTAAAATAGTTTGTAAGATTTTCTAAAAGCATATATGCAAAGTATTTTGATTAATTTGAAAATAATTGAAAATAGATTTTTCAAGGACGGTGTCGAGGTCACGGGGTCGGTGCCTTTTTCCGAAATTTGTTAACTTAATATAATAGAAGATGTTTCGTTTTAAATTAAGAAATGTTAAAATTATTAAGTTAAAAACATTTGATTTTAATGACACTTAAAATTAGACACAATATTATAGGTTACTAACTAAAAATTGAAAAAACAACAGTAAATAATAAAAAATAATAATATAAAAAATTGAAAAAATTGAAAAATTCTTAAAAAATTGAAAAATAACCCTTTTTCGGGTTAAAATTGAAAAACGATGTTACATATAAATAGTTTGTAAGATTTTCTAAAAGCATATATGCAAAGTATTTTGATTAAATTGAAAATAATTGAAAATAGATTTTCAAGGACGGTGTCGAGGTCACGGGGTCGGTGTCGTTTTCTGAAATTTGTTAACTTAATATAATAGAAGATGTTTCGTTTTAAATTAAGAAATATTAAAATTATTAAGTTAAAAACATTTGATTTTAATGACACTTAAAATTAGACACAATATTATAGGTTACTACCTAAAAATTGAAAAAACAACAATAAAAAATAAAAAATAATAATAAAAAATTGAAAAAATCAAAAAATTCTTAAAAAATTGCAAAATAACCCTTTTTGGGTAAAAATTGCAAAATAACCCTTTTTCGGGTTAAAATTGAAAAAAAGATGTTACATAAGAATAGTTTGTAAGATTTTCTAAAAGCATATATGCAAAGTATTTTGATTTATTTGAAAATAATTGAAAATAGATTTTTCAAGGACGGTGTCGAGGTCACGGGGTCGGTGTCGTTTTCCGAAATTTGTTAACTTAATATAATAGAAGATGTTTCGTTTTAAATTAAGAAATGTTTAAATTATTAAGTTAAAAACATTTGATTTTAATGACACTTAAAATTAGACACAATATTATAGGTTACTAACTAAAAATTGAAAAAACAACAATAAAAAATAAAAAATAATAATAAAAAATTAAAAAAATCAAAAAATTCTTAAAAAATTGCAAAATAACCCTTTTTGGGTAAAAATTGCAAAATAACCCTTTTTCGGGTTAAAATTGAAAAATAACCCTTTTTCGGGTTAAAATTGAAAAATAACCCTTTTTCGGGTTAAAATTGAAAAAAGATGTTACATAAAAATAGTTTGTAAGATTTTCTAAAAGCATATATGCAAAATATTTTGATTAATTTGAAAATAATTGAAAATAGATTTTTCAAGGACGGTGTCGAGGTCACGGGGTCGGTGCCTTTTTCCGAAATTTGTTAACTTAATATAATAGAAGATGTTTCGTTTTAAATTAAGAAATGTTAAAATTATTAAGTTAAAAACATTTGATTTTAATGACACTTAAAATTAGACACAATATTATAGGTTACTAACTAAAAATTGAAAAAACAACAGTAAATAATAAAAAATAATAATATAAAAAATTAAAAAAATCAAAAAATTCTTAAAAAATTGAAAAATAACCCTTTTTCGGGTTAAAATTGAAAAACGATGTTACATATAAATAGTTTGTAAGATTTTCTAAAAGCATATATGCAAAGTATTTTGATTAAATTGAAAATAATTGAAAATAGATTTTCAAGGACGGAGTCGAGGTCACGGGGTCGGTGTCGTTTTCTGAAATTTGTTAACTTAATATAATAGAAGATGTTTCGTTTTAAATTAAGAAATATTAAAATTATTAAGTTAAAAACATTTGATTTTAATGACACTTAAAATTAGACACAATATTATAGGTTACTACCTAAAAATTGGAAAAAGAACAATAAAAAATAAAAAATAATAATAAAAAATTGAAAAAATCAAAAAATTCTTAAAAAATTGCAAAATAACCCTTTTTGGGTAAAAATTGCAAAATAACCCTTTTTCGGGTTAAAATTGAAAAAAAGATGTTACATAAAAATAGTTTGTAAGATTTTCTAAAAGCATATATGCAAAGTATTTTGATTTATTTGAAAATAATTGAAAATAGATTTTTCAAGGACGGTGTCGAGGTCACGGGGTCGGTGTCGTTTTCCGAAATTTGTTAACTTAATATAATAGAAGATGTTTCGTTTTAAATTAAGAAATGTTTAAATTATTAAGTTAAAAACATTTGATTTTAATGACACTTAAAATTAGACACAATATTATAGGTTAATAACTAATAATTGAAAAAACAACAATAAAAAATAAAAAATAATAATAAAAAATTAAAAAAATCAAAAAATTCTTAAAAAATTGCAAAATAACCCTTTTTGGGTAAAAATTGCAAAATAACCCTTTTTCGGGTTAAAATTGAAAAATAACCCTTTTTCGGGTTAAAATTGAAAAAAGATGTTACATAAAAATAGTTTGAATGATTTTCTAAAAGCATATATGCAAAGTATTTTGATTAATTTGAAAATAATTGAAAATAGATTTTTCAAGGACGGTGTCGAGGTCACGGGGTCGGTGCCTTTTTCCGAAATTTGTTAACATAATATAATAGAAGATGTTTCGTTTTAAATTAAGAAATATTAAAATTATTAAGTTAAAAACATTTGATTTTAATGACACTTAAAATTAGACACAATATTATAGGTTACTACCTAAAAATTGAAAAAACAACAATAAAAAATAAAAAATAATAATAAAAAATTGAAAAAATCAAAAAATTCTTAAAAAATTGCAAAATAACCCTTTTTGGGTAAAAATTGCAAAATAACCCTTTTTCGGGTTAAAATGGAAAAATAACCCTTTTTCGGGTTAAAATTGAAAAAAGATGTTACATAAAAATAGTTTGAATGATTTTCTAAAAGCATATATGCAAAGTATTTTGATTAATTTGAAAATAATTGAAAATAGATTTTTCAAGGACGGTGTCGAGGTCACGGGGTCGGTGCCTTTTTCCGAAATTTGTTAACTTAATATAATAGAAGACGTTTCGTTTTAAATTAAGAAATGTTAAAATTATTAAGTTAAAAACATTTGATTTTAATGACACTTAAAATTAGAGACAATATTATAGGTTACTAACTAAAAATTGAAAAAACAACAGTAAATAATAAAAAATAATAATATAAAAAATTGAAAGAATCAAAAAATTCTTAAAAAATTGAAAAATAACCCTTTTTCGGGTTAAAATTGAAAAAAGATGTTACATAAAAATAGTTTGTAAGATTTTCTAAAAGCATATATGCAAAGTATTTTGATTAATTTGAAAATAATTGAAAATAGATTTTTCAAGGACGGTGTCGAGGTCACGGGGTCGGTGTCGTTTTCCGAAATTTGTTAACTTAATATAATAGAAGATGTTTCGTTTTAAATTAAGAAATGTTAAAATTATTAAGTTAAAAACATTTGATTTTAATGACACTTAAAATTAGACACAATATTATAGGTTACTAACTAAAAATTGAAAAAACAACAGTAAATAATAAAAAATAATAATATAAAAAATTGAAAGAATCAAAAAATTCTTAAAAAATTGAAAAATAACCCTTTTTCGGGTTAAAATTGAAAAAAGATGTTACATAAAAATAGTTTGTAAGATTTTCTAAAAGCATATATGCAAAGTATTTTGATTAATTTGAAAATAATTGAAAATAGATTTTTCAAGGACGGTGTCGAGGTCACGGGGTCGGTGTCGTTTTCCGAAATTTGTTAACTTAATATAATAGAAGATGTTTCGTTTTAAATTAAGAAATGTTTAAATTATTAAGTTAAAAACATTTGATTTTAATGACACTTAAAATTAGACACAATATTATAGGTTACTAACTAAAAATTGAAAAAACAACAATAAATAATAAAAAATAATAATAAAAAATTAAAAAATCAAAAAATTCTTAAAAAATTGCAAAATAACCTTTTTCGGGATAAAATTGCAAAATAACCTTTTTCGGGTTAAAATTGAAAAATAACGCTTTTTCGGGTTAAAATTGAAAAAAGATGTTACATAAAAATAGTTTGTAAGATTTTCTAAAAGCATATATGCAAAGTATTTTGATTTATTTGAAAATAATTGAAAATAGATTTTTCAAGGACGGTGTCGAGGTCATGGGTTGTTGTCGTTTTTCGAAATTTGTTAACTTAATATAATAGAAGATGTTTCGTTTTAAATTAAGAAATGTTAAAATTATTAAGTTAAAAACATTTGATTTTAATGACACTTAAAATTAGACACAATATTATAGGTTACTAACTAAAAATTGAAAAAACAACAATAAAAAATAAAATATAATAATAAAAAATTGAAAAAAATCAAAAAATTCTTAAAAAATTGCAAAATAACCTTTTCGGATAAAATTGCAAAATAACCCTTTTTCGGGTTAAAATTGAAAAATAACGCTTTTTCGGGTTAAAATTGAAAAAAGATGTTACATAAAAATAGTTTGTAAGATTTTCTAAAAGCATATATGCAAAATATTTTGATTAATTTGAAAATAATTGAAAATAGATTTTTCAAGGACGGTGTCGAGGTCACGGGGTCGGTGTCGTTTTCCGAAATTTGTTAACTTAATATAATAGAAGATGTTTCGTTTTAAATTAAGAAATGTTAAAATTATTAAGTTAAAAACATTTGATTTTAATAACACTTAAAATTAGACACAATATTATAGGTTACTAACTAAAAATTGAAAAAACAACAATAAAAAATAAAAAATAATAATAAAAAATTAAAAAAATCAAAAAATTCTTAAAAAATTGCAAAATAACCCTTTTTGGGTAAAAATTGCAAAATAACCCTTTTTCGGGTTAAAATTGAAAAATAACCCTTTTTCGGGTTAAAATTGAAAAAAGATGTTACATAAAAATAGTATGAAAGATTTTCTAAAAGCATATATGCAAAGTATTTTGATTAATTTGAAAATAATTTAAAATAGATTTTTCAAGGACGGTGTCGAGGTCACGGGGTCGGTGCCTTTTTCCGAAATTTGTTAACTTAATATAATAGAAGATGTTTCGTTTTAAATTAAGAAATGTTAAAATTATTAAGTTAAAAACATTTGATTTTAATGACACTTAAAATTAGACACAATATTATAGGTTACTAACTAAAAATTGAAAAAACAACAGTAAATAATAAAAAATAATAATATAAAAAATTGAAAAAATCAAAAAATTCTTAAAAAATTGAAAAATAACCCTTTTTCGGGTTAAAATTGAAAAAAGATGTTACATAAAAATAGTTTGTAAGATTTTCTAAAGGCATATATGCAAAGTATTTTGATTAATTTGAAAATAATTGAAAATAGATTTTTCAAGGACGGTGTCGAGGTCACGGGGTCGGTGTCGTTTTCCGAAATTTGTTAACTTAATATAATAGAAGATGTTTCGTTTTAAATTAAGAAATGTTTAAATTATTAAGTTAAAAACATTTGATTTTAATGACACTTAAAATTAGACACAATATTATAGGTTACTAACTAAAAATTGAAAAAACAACAATAAAAAATAAAAAATAATAATAAAAAATTAAAAAAATCAAAAAATTCTTAAAAAATTGCAAAATAACCCTTTTTGGGTAAAAATTGCAAAATAACCCTTTTTCGGGTTAAAATTGAAAAATAACCCTTTTTCGGGTTAAAATTGAAAAATAACCCTTTTTCGGGTTAAAATTGAAAAAAGATGTTACATTAAAATAGTTTGTAAGATTTTCTAAAAGCATATATGCAAAGTATTTTGATTAATTTGAAAATAATTGAAAATAGATTTTTCAAGGACGGTGTCGAGGTCACGGGGTCGGTGCCTTTTTCCGAAATTTGTTAACTTAATATAATAGAAGATGTTTCGTTTTAAATTAAGAAATGTTAAAATTATTAAGTTAAAAACATTTGATTTTAATGACACTTAAAATTAGACACAATATTATAGGTTACTAACTAAAAATTGAAAAAACAACAGTAAATAATAAAAAATAATAATATAAAAAATTGAAAAAATTGAAAAATTCTTAAAAAATTGAAAAATAACCCTTTTTCGGGTTAAAATTGAAAAACGATGTTACATATAAATAGTTTGTAAGATTTTCTAAAAGCATATATGCAAAGTATTTTGATTAAATTGAAAATAATTGAAAATAGATTTTCAAGGACGGTGTCGAGGTCACGGGGTCGGTGTCGTTTTCTGAAATTTGTTAACTTAATATAATAGAAGATGTTTCGTTTTAAATTAAGAAATATTAAAATTATTAAGTTAAAAACATTTGATTTTAATGACACTTAAAATTAGACACAATATTATAGGTTACTACCTAAAAATTGAAAAAACAACAATAAAAAATAAAAAATAATAATAAAAAATTGAAAAAATCAAAAAATTCTTAAAAAATTGCAAAATAACCCTTTTTGGGTAAAAATTGCAAAATAACCCTTTTTCGGGTTAAAATTGAAAAAAGATGTTACATAAGAATAGTTTGTAAGATTTTCTAAAAGCATATATGCAAAGTATTTTGATTTATTTGAAAATAATTGAAAATAGATTTTTCAAGGACGGTGTCGAGGTCACGGGGTCGGTGTCGTTTTCCGAAATTTGTTAACTTAATATAATAGAAGATGTTTCGTTTTAAATTAAGAAATGTTTAAATTATTAAGTTAAAAACATTTGATTTTAATGACACTTAAAATTAGACACAATATTATAGGTTACTAACTAAAAATTGAAAAAACAACAATAAAAAATAAAAAATAATAATAAAAAATTAAAAAAATCAAAAAATTCTTAAAAAATTGCAAAATAACCCTTTTTGGGTAAAAATTGCAAAATAACCCTTTTTCGGGTTAAAATTGAAAAATAACCCTTTTTCGGGTTAAAATTGAAAAATAACCCTTTTTCGGGTTAAAATTGAAAAAAGATGTTACATAAAAATAGTTTGTAAGATTTTCTAAAAGCATATATGCAAAATATTTTGATTAATTTGAAAATAATTGAAAATAGATTTTTCAAGGACGGTGTCGAGGTCACGGGGTCGGTGCCTTTTTCCGAAATTTGTTAACTTAATATAATAGAAGATGTTTCGTTTTAAATTAAGAAATGTTAAAATTATTAAGTTAAAAACATTTGATTTTAATGACACTTAAAATTAGACACAATATTATAGGTTACTAACTAAAAATTGAAAAAACAACAGTAAATAATAAAAAATAATAATATAAAAAATTAAAAAAATCAAAAAATTCTTAAAAAATTGAAAAATAACCCTTTTTCGGGTTAAAATTGAAAAACGATGTTACATATAAATAGTTTGTAAGATTTTCTAAAAGCATATATGCAAAGTATTTTGATTAAATTGAAAATAATTGAAAATAGATTTTCAAGGACGGAGTCGAGGTCACGGGGTCGGTGTCGTTTTCTGAAATTTGTTAACTTAATATAATAGAAGATGTTTCGTTTTAAATTAAGAAATATTAAAATTATTAAGTTAAAAACATTTGATTTTAATGACACTTAAAATTAGACACAATATTATAGGTTACTACCTAAAAATTGGAAAAAGAACAATAAAAAATAAAAAATAATAATAAAAAATTGAAAAAATCAAAAAATTCTTAAAAAATTGCAAAATAACCCTTTTTGGGTAAAAATTGCAAAATAACCCTTTTTCGGGTTAAAATTGAAAAAAAGATGTTACATAAAAATAGTTTGTAAGATTTTCTAAAAGCATATATGCAAAGTATTTTGATTTATTTGAAAATAATTGAAAATAGATTTTTCAAGGACGGTGTCGAGGTCACGGGGTCGGTGTCGTTTTCCGAAATTTGTTAACTTAATATAATAGAAGATGTTTCGTTTTAAATTAAGAAATGTTTAAATTATTAAGTTAAAAACATTTGATTTTAATGACACTTAAAATTAGACACAATATTATAGGTTAATAACTAATAATTGAAAAAACAACAATAAAAAATAAAAAATAATAATAAAAAATTAAAAAAATCAAAAAATTCTTAAAAAATTGCAAAATAACCCTTTTTGGGTAAAAATTGCAAAATAACCCTTTTTCGGGTTAAAATTGAAAAATAACCCTTTTTCGGGTTAAAATTGAAAAAAGATGTTACATAAAAATAGTTTGAATGATTTTCTAAAAGCATATATGCAAAGTATTTTGATTAATTTGAAAATAATTGAAAATAGATTTTTCAAGGACGGTGTCGAGGTCACGGGGTCGGTGCCTTTTTCCGAAATTTGTTAACATAATATAATAGAAGATGTTTCGTTTTAAATTAAGAAATATTAAAATTATTAAGTTAAAAACATTTGATTTTAATGACACTTAAAATTAGACACAATATTATAGGTTACTACCTAAAAATTGAAAAAACAACAATAAAAAATAAAAAATAATAATAAAAAATTGAAAAAATCAAAAAATTCTTAAAAAATTGCAAAATAACCCTTTTTGGGTAAAAATTGCAAAATAACCCTTTTTCGGGTTAAAATGGAAAAATAACCCTTTTTCGGGTTAAAATTGAAAAAAGATGTTACATAAAAATAGTTTGAATGATTTTCTAAAAGCATATATGCAAAGTATTTTGATTAATTTGAAAATAATTGAAAATAGATTTTTCAAGGACGGTGTCGAGGTCACGGGGTCGGTGCCTTTTTCCGAAATTTGTTAACTTAATATAATAGAAGACGTTTCGTTTTAAATTAAGAAATGTTAAAATTATTAAGTTAAAAACATTTGATTTTAATGACACTTAAAATTAGAGACAATATTATAGGTTACTAACTAAAAATTGAAAAAACAACAGTAAATAATAAAAAATAATAATATAAAAAATTGAAAGAATCAAAAAATTCTTAAAAAATTGAAAAATAACCCTTTTTCGGGTTAAAATTGAAAAAAGATGTTACATAAAAATAGTTTGTAAGATTTTCTAAAAGCATATATGCAAAGTATTTTGATTAATTTGAAAATAATTGAAAATAGATTTTTCAAGGACGGTGTCGAGGTCACGGGGTCGGTGTCGTTTTCCGAAATTTGTTAACTTAATATAATAGAAGATGTTTCGTTTTAAATTAAGAAATGTTTAAATTATTAAGTTAAAAACATTTGATTTTAATGACACTTAAAATTAGACACAATATTATAGGTTACTAACTAAAAATTGAAAAAACAACAGTAAATAATAAAAAATAATAATATAAAAAATTAAAAAAATCAAAAAATTCTTAAAAAATTGAAAAATAACCCTTTTTCGGGTTAAAATTGAAAAAAGATGTTACATAAAAATAGTTTGTAAGATTTTCTAAAAGCATATATGCAAAGTATTTTGATTAATTTGAAAATAATTGAAAATAGATTTTTCAAGGACGGTGTCGAGGTCACGGGGTCGGTGTCGTTTTCCGAAATTTGTTAACTTAATATAATAGAAGATGTTTCGTTTTAAATTAAGAAATGTTTAAATTATTAAGTTAAAAACATTTGATTTTAATGACACTTAAAATTAGAGACAATATTATAGGTTACTAACTAAAAATTGAAAAAACAACAGTAAATAATAAAAAATAATAATATAAAAAATTGAAAGAATCAAAAAATTCTTAAAAAATTGAAAAATAACCCTTTTTCGGGTTAAAATTGAAAAAAGATGTTACATAAAAATAGTTTGTAAGATTTTCTAAAAGCATATATGCAAAGTATTTTGATTAATTTGAAAATAATTGAAAATAGATTTTTCAAGGACGGTGTCGAGGTCACGGGGTCGGTGTCGTTTTCCGAAATT
Source organism: Leptopilina boulardi (assembly GCF_019393585.1). Taxonomy (NCBI): domain Eukaryota; kingdom Metazoa; phylum Arthropoda; class Insecta; order Hymenoptera; family Figitidae; genus Leptopilina; species Leptopilina boulardi. Next base: position 1,282,600 of record NW_026137948.1, on the reverse strand, counting down.
TGTTAACTTAATATAATAGAAGATGTTTCGTTTTAAATTAAGAAATGTTTAAATTATTAAGTTAAAAACATTTGATTTTAATGACACTTAAAATTAGACACAATATTATAGGTTACTAACTAAAAATTGAAAAAACAACAGTAAATAATAAAAAATAATAATATAAAAAATTAAAAAAATCAAAAAATTCTTAAAAAATTGAAAAATAACCCTTTTTCGGGTTAAAATTGAAAAACGATGTTACATATAAATAGTTTGTAAGATTTTCTAAAAGCATATATGCAAAGTATTTTGATTAAATTGAAAATAATTGAAAATAGATTTTCAAGGACGGTGTCGAGGTCACGGGGTCGGTGTCGTTTTCTGAAATTTGTTAACTTAATATAATAGAAGATGTTTCGTTTTAAATTAAGAAATATTAAAATTATTAAGTTAAAAACATTTGATTTTAATGACACTTAAAATTAGACACAATATTATAGGTTACTACCTAAAAATTGGAAAAAGAACAATAAAAAATAAAAAATAATAATAAAAAATTGAAAAAATCAAAAAATTCTTAAAAAATTGCAAAATAACCCTTTTTGGGTAAAAATTGCAAAATAACCCTTTTTCGGGTTAAAATTGAAAAAAAGATGTTACATAAAAATAGTTTGTAAGATTTTCTAAAAGCATATATGCAAAGTATTTTGATTTATTTGAAAATAATTGAAAATAGATTTTTCAAGGACGGTGTCGAGGTCACGGGGTCGGTGTCGTTTTCCGAAATTTGTTAACTTAATATAATAGAAGATGTTTCGTTTTAAATTAAGAAATGTTTAAATTATTAAGTTAAAAACATTTGATTTTAATGACACTTAAAATTAGACACAATATTATAGGTTACTAACTAAAAATTGAAAAAACAACAGTAAATAATAAAAAATAATAATATAAAAAATTAAAAAAATCAAAAAATTCTTAAAAAATTGAAAAATAACCCTTTTTCGGGTTAAAATTGAAAAACGATGTTACATATAAATAGTTTGTAAGATTTTCTAAAAGCATATATGCAAAGTATTTTGATTAAATTGAAAATAATTGAAAATAGATTTTCAAGGACGGTGTCGAGGTCACGGGGTCGGTGTCGTTTTCTGAAATTTGTTAACTTAATATAATAGAAGATGTTTCGTTTTAAATTAAGAAATATTAAAATTATTAAGTTAAAAACATTTGATTTTAATGACACTTAAAATTAGACACAATATTATAGGTTAATAACTAATAATTGAAAAAACAACAATAAAAAATAAAAAATAATAATAAAAAATAAAAAATAATAATAAAAAATTAAAAAAATCAAAAAATTCTTAAAAAATTGCAAAATAACCCTTTTTGGGTAAAAATTGCAAAATAACCCTTTTTCGGGTTAAAATTGAAAAATAACCCTTTTTCGGGTTAAAATTGAAAAAAGATGTTACATAAAAATAGTTTGAATGATTTTCTAAAAGCATATATGCAAAGTATTTTGATTAATTTGAAAATAATTGAAAATAGATTTTTCAAGGACGGTGTCGAGGTCACGGGGTCGGTGCCTTTTTCCGAAATTTGTTAACTTAATATAATAGAAGATGTTTCGTTTTAAATTAAGAAATATTAAAATTATTAAGTTAAAAACATTTGATTTTAATGACACTTAAAATTAGACACAATATTATAGGTTACTACCTAAAAATTGAAAAAACAACAATAAAAAATAAAAAATAATAATAAAAAATTGAAAAAATCAAAAAATTCTTAAAAAATTGCAAAATAACCCTTTTTGGGTAAAAATTGCAAAATAACCCTTTTTCGGGTTAAAATTGAAAAATAACCCTTTTTCGGGTTAAAATTGAAAAATAACCCTTTTTCGGGTTAAAATTGAAAAAAGATGTTACATTAAAATAGTTTGTAAGATTTTCTAAAAGCATATATGCAAAGTATTTTGATTAATTTGAAAATAATTGAAAATAGATTTTTCAAGGACGGTGTCGAGGTCACGGGGTCGGTGCCTTTTTCCGAAATTTGTTAACTTAATATAATAGAAGATGTTTCGTTTTAAATTAAGAAATGTTAAAATTATTAAGTTAAAAACATTTGATTTTAATGACACTTAAAATTAGACACAATATTATAGGTTACTAACTAAAAATTGAAAAAACAACAGTAAATAATAAAAAATAATAATATAAAAAATTGAAAAAATTGAAAAATTCTTAAAAAATTGAAAAATAACCCTTTTTCGGGTTAAAATTGAAAAACGATGTTACATATAAATAGTTTGTAAGATTTTCTAAAAGCATATATGCAAAGTATTATGATTAAATTGAAAATAATTGAAAATAGATTTTCAAGGACGGTGTCGAGGTCACGGGGTCGGTGTCGTTTTCTGAAATTTGTTAACTTAATATAATAGAAGATGTTTCGTTTTAAATTAAGAAATATTAAAATTATTAAGTTAAAAACATTTGATTTTAATGACACTTAAAATTAGACACAATATTATAGGTTACTACCTAAAAATTGAAAAAACAACAATAAAAAATAAAAAATAATAATAAAAAATTGAAAAAATCAAAAAATTCTTAAAAAATTGCAAAATAACCCTTTTTGGGTAAAAATTGCAAAATAACCCTTTTTCGGGTTAAAATTGAAAAAAAGATGTTACATAAAAATTGTTTGTAAGATTTTCTAAAAGCATATATGCAAAGTATTTTGATTTATTTGAAAATAATTGAAAATAGATTTTTCAAGGACGGTGTCGAGGTCACGGGGTCGGTGTCGTTTTCCGAAATTTGTTAACTTAATATAATAGAAGATGTTTCGTTTTAAATTAAGAAATGTTTAAATTATTAAGTTAAAAACATTTGATTTTAATGACACTTAAAATTAGACACAATATTATAGGTTACTAACTAAAAATTGAAAAAACAACAATTAAAAATAAAAAATAATAATAAAAAATTAAAAAAATCAAAAAATTCTTAAAAAATTGCAAAATAACCCTTTTTGGGTAAAAATTGCAAAATAACCCTTTTTCGGGTTAAAATTGAAAAATAACCCTTTTTCGGGTTAAAATTGAAAAATAACCCTTTTTCGGGTTAAAATTGAAAAAAAGATGTTACATAAAAATTGTTTGTAAGATTTTCTAAAAGCATATATGCAAAGTATTTTGATTTATTTGAAAATAATTGAAAATAGATTTTTCAAGGACGGTGTCGAGGTCACGGGGTCGGTGTCGTTTTCCGAAATTTGTTAACTTAATATAATAGAAGATGTTTCGTTTTAAATTAAGAAATGTTTAAATTATTAAGTTAAAAACATTTGATTTTAATGACACTTAAAATTAGACACAATATTATAGGTTAATAACTAATAATTGAAAAAACAACAATAAAAAATAAAAAATAATAATAAAAAATTAAAAAAATCAAAAAATTCTTAAAAAATTGCAAAATAACCCTTTTTGGGTAAAAATTGCAAAATAACCCTTTTTCGGGTTAAAATTGAAAAATAACCCTTTTTCGGGTTAAAATTGAAAAAAGATGTTACATAAAAATAGTTTGAATGATTTTCTAAAAGCATATATGCAAAGTATTTTGATTAATTTGAAAATAATTGAAAATAGATTTTTCAAGGACGGTGTCGAGGTCACGGGGTCGGTGCCTTTTTCCGAAATTTGTTAACTTAATATAATAGAAGATGTTTCGTTTTAAATTAAGAAATATTAAAATTATTAAGTTAAAAACATTTGATTTTAATGACACTTAAAATTAGACACAATATTATAGGTTACTACCTAAAAATTGAAAAAACAACAATAAAAAATAAAAAATAATAATAAAAAATTGAAAAAATCAAAAAATTCTTAAAAAATTGCAAAATAACCCTTTTTGGGTAAAAATTGCAAAATAACCCTTTTTCGGGTTAAAATGGAAAAATAACCCTTTTTCGGGTTAAAATTGAAAAAAGATGTTACATAAAAATAGTTTGAATGATTTTCTAAAAGCATATATGCAAAGTATTTTGATTAATTTGAAAATAATTGAAAATAGATTTTTCAAGGACGGTGTCGAGGTCACGGGGTCGGTGCCTTTTTCCGAAATTTGTTAACTTAATATAATAGAAGACGTTTCGTTTTAAATTAAGAAATGTTAAAATTATTAAGTTAAAAACATTTGATTTTAATGACACTTAAAATTAGAGACAATATTATAGGTTACTAACTAAAAATTGAAAAAACAACAGTAAATAATAAAAAATAATAATATAAAAAATTGAAAGAATCAAAAAATTCTTAAAAAATTGAAAAATAACCCTTTTTCGGGTTAAAATTGAAAAAAGATGTTACATAAAAATAGTTTGTAAGATTTTCTAAAAGCATATATGCAAAGTATTTTGATTAATTTGAAAATAATTGAAAATAGATTTTTCAAGGACGGTGTCGAGGTCACGGGGTCGGTGTCGTTTTCCGAAATTTGTTAACTTAATATAATAGAAGATGTTTCGTTTTAAATTAAGAAATGTTTAAATTATTAAGTTAAAAACATTTGATTTTAATGACACTTAAAATTAGACACAATATTATAGGTTACTAACTAAAAATTGAAAAAACAACAATAAAAAATAAAAAATAATAATAAAAAATTAAAAAAATCAAAAAATTCTTAAAAAATTGCAAAATAACCCTTTTTGGGTAAAAATTGCAAAATAACCCTTTTTCGGGTTAAAATTGAAAAATAACCCTTTTTCGGGTTAAAATTGAAAAAAGATGTTACATTAAAATAGTTTGTAAGATTTTCTAAAAGCATATATGCAAAGTATTTTGATTAATTTGAAAATAATTGAAAATAGATTTTTCAAGGACGGTGTCGAGGTCACGGGGTCGGTGCCTTTTTCCGAAATTTGTTAACTTAATATAATAGAAGATGTTTCGTTTTAAATTAAGAAATGTTAAAATTATTAAGTTAAAAACATTTGATTTTAATGACACTTAAAATTAGACACAATATTATAGGTTACTAACTAAAAATTGAAAAAACAACAGTAAATAATAAAAAATAATAATATAAAAAATTGAAAAAATTGAAAAATTCTTAAAAAATTGAAAAATAACCCTTTTTCGGGTTAAAATTGAAAAACGATGTTACATATAAATAGTTTGTAAGATTTTCTAAAAGCATATATGCAAAGTATTTTGATTAAATTGAAAATAATTGAAAATAGATTTTCAAGGACGGTGTCGAGGTCACGGGGTCGGTGTCGTTTTCTGAAATTTGTTAACTTAATATAATAGAAGATATTTCGTTTTAAATTAAGAAATATTAAAATTATTAAGTTAAAAACATTTGATTTTAATGACACTTAAAATTAGACACAATATTATAGGTTACTACCTAAAAATTGAAAAAACAACAATAAAAAATAAAAAATAATAATAAAAAATTGAAAAAATCAAAAAATTCTTAAAAAATTGCAAAATAACCCTTTTTGGGTAAAAATTGCAAAATAACCCTTTTTCGGGTTAAAATTGAAAAAAAGATGTTACATAAAAATAGTTTGTAAGATTTTCTAAAAGCATATATGCAAAGTATTTTGATTTATTTGAAAATAATTGAAAATAGATTTTTCAAGGACGGTGTCGAAGTCACGGGGTCGGTGTCGTTTTCCGAAATTTGTTAACTTAATATAATAGAAGATATTCAATTTCCCTCATATCCTTCTTATTATATTAAGTTCTAAAACGACCGACACCGACCGACACCAAAAACAAATTTTTCGTTTTCTTTTTGAAGTTATTTACAGTTTTCCTTCAAAATTTGAAATCACATGCCATACATACATTTCTATTAAAAAAAAAATGCCAAATTTTTTTTTGCGCGATTTTTTGCAAAAAAAATTTTTTGCAATTTTTTGCAATTTTTTATTTTTTTACGATAATAAAACATAAAATACGTCACTATTTTAAATCTCAGCTAAAAAAAAATTTTTTTCACAAAGTTATGGCGATATTCAATTTCCCTCATATCCTTCTTATTATATTAAGTTCTAAAACGACCGACACCGACCGACACCAAAAAGAAATTTTTCGTTTTCTTTTTGAAGTTATTTACAGTTTTCCTTCAAAATTTGAAATCACATGCCTTACATACATGTCTATTCAAAAAAAATGCCAAATTTTTTTTTGCGCGATTTTTTGCAATTTTTTATTTTTTTACGATAATAAAACATAAAATACGTCACTATTTTAAATCTCAGCTAAAAAAAAATTTTTTTCACAAAGTTATGGCGATATTCAATTTCCCTCATATCCTTCTTATTATATTAAGTTCTAAAACGACCGACACCGACCGACACCAAAAACAAATTTTTCGTTTTCTTTTTGAAGTTATTTACAGTTTTCCTTCAAAATTTGAAATCACATGCCTTACATACATGTCTATTCAAAAAAAATGCCAAATTTTTTTTTGCGCGATTTTTTGCAATTTTTTGCAATTTTTTATTTTTTTACGATAATAAAACATAAAATACGTCACTATTTTAAATCTCAGCTAAAAAAAAATTTTTTTCACAAAGTTATGGCGATATTCAATTTCCCTCATATCCTTCTTATTATATTAAGTTCTAAAACGACCGACACCGACCGACACCAAAAACAAATTTTTCGTTTTCTTTTTGAAGTTATTTACAGTTTTCCTTCAAAATTTGAAATCACATGCCTTACATACATGTCTATTCAAAAAAAATGCCAAATTTTTTTTTGCGCGATTTTTTGCAATTTTTTGCAATTTTTTATTTTTTTACGATAATAAAACATAAAATACGTCACTATTTTAAATCTCAGCTAAAAAAAAATTTTTTTCACAAAGTTATGGCGATATTCAATTTCCCTCATATCCTTCTTATTATATTAAGTTCTAAAACGACCGACACCGACCGACACCAAAAACAAATTTTTCGTTTTCTTTTTGAAGTTATTTACAGTTTTCCTTCAAAATTTGAAATCACATGCCTTACATACATGTCTATTCAAAAAAAATGCCAAATTTTTTTTTGCGCGATTTTTTGCAATTTTTTGCAATTTTTTATCTTTTTACGATAATAAAACATAAAATACGTCACTATTTTAAATCTCAGCTAAAAAAAAATTTTTTTCACAAAGTTATGGCGATATTCAATTTCCCTCATATCCTTCTTATTATATTAAGTTCTAAAACTACCGACACCGACCGACACCAAAAAGAAATTTTTCGTTTTCTTTTTGAAGTTATTTACAGTTTTCCTTCAAAATTTGAAATCACATGCCTTACATACATGTCTATTCAAAAAAAATGCCAAATTTTTTTTTGCGCGATTTTTTGCAATTTTTTGCAATTTTTTATTTTTTTACGATAATAAAACATAAAATACGTCACTATTTTAAATCTCAGCTAAAAAAAAATTTTTTTCACAAAGTTATGGCGATATTCAATTTCCCTCATATCCTTCTTATTATATTAAGTTCTAAAACGACCGACACCGACCGACACCAAAAAGAAATTTTTCGTTTTCTTTTTGAAGTTATTTACAGTTTTCCTTCAAAATTTTAAATCACATGCCTTACATACATGTCTATTCAAAAAAAATGCCAAATTTTTTTTTGCGCTATTTTTTGCAATTTTTTATTTTTTTACGATAATAAAACATAAAATACGTCACTATTTTAAATCTCAGCTAAAAAAAAATTTTTTTCACAAAGTTATGGCGATATTCAATTTCCCTCATATCCTTCTTATTATATTAAGTTCTAAAACGACCGACACCGACCGACACCAAAAACAAATTTTTCGTTTTCTTTTTGAAGTTATTTACAGTTTTCCTTCAAAATTTGAAATCACATGCCTTACATACATGTCTATTCAAAAAAATGCCAAATTTTTTTTTGCGCGATTTTTTGCAATTTTTTGCAATTTTTTATTTTTTTACGATAATAAAACATAAAATACGTCACAATTTTAAATCTCAGCTAAAAAAAAATTTTTTTCACAAAGTTATGGCGATATTCAATTTCCCTCATATCCTTCTTATTATATTAAGTTCTAAAACGACCGACACCGACCGACACCAAAAACAAATTTTTCGTTTTCTTTTTGAAGTTATTTACAGTTTTCCTTCAAAATTTGAAATCACATGCCTTACATACATGTCTATTCAAAAAAAATGCCAAATTTTTTTTTGCGCGATTTTTTGCAATTTTTTGCAATTTTTTATTTTTTTACGATAATAAAACATAAAATACGTCACTATTTTAAATCTCAGCTAAAAAAAAATTTTTTTCACAAAGTTATGGCGATATTCAATTTCCCTCATATCCTTCTTATTATATTAAGTTCTAAAACGACCGACACCGACCGACACCAAAAACAAATTTTTCGTTTTCTTTTTGAAGTTATTTACAGTTTTCCTTCAAAATTTGAAATCACATGCCTTACATACATGTCTATTCAAAAAAAATGCCAAATTTTTTTTTGCGCGATTTTTTGCAATTTTTTGCAATTTTTTATTTTTTTACGATAATAAAACATAAAATACGTCACTATTTTAAATCTCAGCTAAAAAAAAATTTTTTTCACAAAGTTATGGCGATATTCAATTTCCCTCATATCCTTCTTATTATATTAAGTTCTAAAACGACCGACACCGACCGACACCAAAAACAAATTTTTCGTTTTCTTTTTGAAGTTATTTACAGTTTTCCTTCAAAATTTGAAATCACATGCCTTACATACATGTCTATTCAAAAAAAATGCCAAATTTTTTTTTGCGCGATTTTTTGCAATTTTTTGCAATTTTTTATCTTTTTACGATAATAAAACATAAAATACGTCACTATTTTAAATCTCAGCTAAAAAAAAATTTTTTTCACAAAGTTATGGCGATATTCAATTTCCCTCATATCCTTCTTATTATATTAAGTTCTAAAACTACCGACACCGACCGACACCAAAAAGAAATTTTTCGTTTTCTTTTTGAAGTTATTTACAGTTTTCCTTCAAAATTTGAAATCACATGCCTTACATACATGTCTATTCAAAAAAAATGCCAAATTTTTTTTTGCGCGATTTTTTGCAATTTTTTGCAATTTTTTATTTTTTTACGATAATAAAACATAAAATACGTCACTATTTTAAATCTCAGCTAAAAAAAAATTTTTTTCACAAAGTTATGGCGATATTCAATTTCCCTCATATCCTTCTTATTATATTAAGTTCTAAAACGACCGACACCGACCGACACCAAAAACAAATTTTTCGTTTTCTTTTTGAAGTTATTTACAGTTTTCCTTCAAAATTTGAAATCACATGCCTTACATACATGTCTATTCAAAAAAAATGCCAAATTTTTTTTTGCGCGATTTTTTGCAATTTTTTGCAATTTTTTATCTTTTTACGATAATAAAACATAAAATACGTCACTATTTTAAATCTCAGCTAAAAAAAAATTTTTTTCACAAAGTTATGGCGATATTCAATTTCCCTCATATCCTTCTTATTATATTAAGTTCTAAAACTACCGACACCGACCGACACCAAAAAGAAATTTTTCGTTTTCTTTTTGAAGTTATTTACAGTTTTCCTTCAAAATTTGAAATCACATGCCTTACATACATGTCTATTCAAAAAAAATGCCAAATTTTTTTTTGCGCGATTTTTTGCAATTTTTTGCAATTTTTTATTTTTTTACGATAATAAAACATAAAATACGTCACGATTTTAAATCTCAGCTAAAAAAAAATTTTTTTCACAAAGTTATGGCGATATTCAATTTCCCTCATATCCTTCTTATTATATTAAGTTCTAAAACGACCGACACCGACCGACACCAAAAAGAAATTTTTCGTTTTCTTTTTGAAGTTATTTACAGTTTTCCTTCAAAATTTGAAATCACATGCCTTACATACATGTCTATTCAAAAAAAATGCCAAATTTTTTTTTGCGCGATTTTTTGCAATTTTTTATTTTTTTACGATAATAAAACATAAAATACGTCACTATTTTAAATCTCAGCTAAAAAAAAATTTTTTTCACAAAGTTATGGCGATATTCAATTTCCCTCATATCCTTCTTATTATATTAAGTTCTAAAACGACCGACACCGACCGACACCAAAAACAAATTTTTCGTTTTCTTTTTGAAGTTATTTACAGTTTTCCTTCAAAATTTGAAATCACATGCCTTACATACATGTCTATTCAAAAAAAATGCCAAATTTTTTTTTGCGCGATTTTTTGCAATTTTTTGCAATTTTTTATTTTTTTACGATAATAAAACATAAAATACGTCACTATTTTAAATCTCAGCTAAAAAAAAATTTTTTTCACAAAGTTATGGCGATATTCAATTTCCCTCATATCCTTCTTATTATATTAAGTTCTAAAACGACCGACACCGACCGACACCAAAAACAAATTTTTCGTTTTCTTTTTGAAGTTATTTACAGTTTTCCTTCAAAATTTGAAATCACATGCCATACATACATTTCTATTAAAAAAAAATGCCAAATTTTTTTTTGCGCGATTTTTTGCAAAAAAAATTTTTTGCAATTTTTTGCAATTTTTTATTTTTTTACGATAATAAAACATAAAATACGTCACTATTTTAAATCTCAGCTAAAAAAATTTTTTTCACAAAGTTATGGCGATATTCAATTTCCCTCATATCCTTCTTATTATATTAAGTTCTAAAACGACCGACACCAAAAACAATTTTTTCGTTTTCTTTTTGAAGTTATTTACAGTTTTCCTTCAAAATTTGAAATCACATGCCTTACATACATGTCTATTCAAAAAAAATGCCAAATTTTTTTTTGGCGCGATTTTTTGCAATTTTTTGCAATTTTTTATTTTTTTACGATAATAAAACATAAAATACGTCACTATTTTAAATCTCAGCTAAAAAAAATTTTTTTTCACAAAGTTATGGCGATATTCAATTTCCCTCATATCCTTCTTATTATATTAAGTTCTAAAACGACCGACACCAAAAACAAATTTTTCGTTTTCTTTTTGAAGTTATTTACAGCTTTCCTTCAAAATTTGAAATCACATGCCTTACATACATGTCTATTCAAAAAAAATGCCAAATTTTTTTTTGCGCAATTTTTTGCAAAAAAAAATTTTTGCCATTTTTTATTTTTTTACGATAATAACACATAAAATACGTCACTATTTTAAATCTCAGCTAAAAAAAAATTTTTTTCACAAAGTTATGGCGATATTCAATTTCCCTCATATCCTTCTTATTATATTAAGTTCTAAAACGACCGACACCGACCGACACCAAAAACAAATTTTTCGTTTTCTTTTTGAAGTTATTTACAGTTTTCCTTCAAAATTTGAAATCACATGCCTTACATACATGTCTATTCAAAAAAAATGCCAAATTTTTTTTTGCGCGATTTTTTGCAATTTTTTGCAATTTTTTATTTTTTTACGATAATAAAACATAAAATACGTCACTATTTTAAATCTCAGCTAAAAAAAAATTTTTTTCACAAAGTTATGGCGATATTCAATTTCCCTCATATCCTTCTTATTATATTAAGTTCTAAAACGACCGACACCGACCGACACCAAAAACAAATTTTTCGTTTTCTTTTTGAAGTTATTTACAGTTTTCCTTCAAAATTTGAAATCACATGCCTTACATACATGTCTATTCAAAAAAAATGCCAAATTTTTTTTTGCGCGATTTTTTGCAATTTTTTGCAATTTTTTATTTTTTTACGATAATAAAACATAAAATACGTCACTATTTTAAATCTCAGCTAAAAAAAAATTTTTTTCACAAAGTTATGGCGATATTCAATTTCCCTCATATCCTTCTTATTATATTAAGTTCTAAAACGACCGACACCGACCGACACCAAAAAGAAATTTTTCTTTTTCTTTTTGAAGTTATTTACAGTTTTCCTTCAAAATTTGAAATCACATGCCTTACATACATGTCTATTCAAAAAAAATGCCAAATTTTTTTTTGCGCGATTTTTTGCAATTTTTTATTTTTTTACGATAATAAAACATAAAATACGTCACTATTTTAAATCTCAGCTAAAAAAAAATTTTTTTCACAAAGTTATGGCGATATTCAATTTCCCTCATATCCTTCTTATTATATTAAGTTCTAAAACGACCGACACCGACCGACACCAAAAACAAATTTTTCGTTTTCTTTTTGAAGTTATTTACAGTTTTCCTTCAAAATTTGAAATCACATGCCTTACATACATGTCTATTCAAAAAAAATGCCAAATTTTTTTTTGCGCGATTTTTTGCAATTTTTTGCAATTTTTTATTTTTTTACGATAATAAAACATAAAATACGTCACTATTTTAAATCTCAGCTAAAAAAAAATTTTTTTCACAAAGTTATGGCGATATTCAATTTCCCTCATATCCTTCTTATTATATTAAGTTCTAAAACGACCGACACCGACCGACACCAAAAACAAATTTTTCGTTTTCTTTTTGAAGTTATTTACAGTTTTCCTTCAAAATTTGAAATCACATGCCATACATACATTTCTATTAAAAAAAAAATGCCAAATTTTTTTTTGCGCGATTTTTTGCAAAAAAAATTTTTTGCAATTTTTTGCAATTTTTTATTTTTTTACGATAATAAAACATAAAATACGTCACTATTTTAAATCTCAGCTAAAAAAAATTTTTTTCACAAAGTTATGGCGATATTCAATTTCCCTCATATCCTTCTTATTATATTAAGTTCTAAAACGACCGACACCAAAAACAAATTTTTCGTTTTCTTTTTGAAGTTATTTACAGTTTTCCTTCAAAATTTGAAATCACATGCCTTACATACATGTCTATTCAAAAAAAATGCCAAATTTTTTTTTGGCGCGATTTTTTGCAATTTTTTGCAATTTTTTATTTTTTTACGATAATAAAACATAAAATACGTCACTATTTTAAATCTCAGCTAAAAAAAATTTTTTTTCACAAAGTTATGGCGATATTCAATTTCCCTCATATCCTTCTTATTATATTAAGTTCTAAAACGACCGACACCAAAAACAAATTTTTCGTTTTCTTTTTGAAGTTATTTACAGCTTTCCTTCAAAATTTGAAATCACATGCCTTACATACATGTCTATTCAAAAAAAATGCCAAATTTTTTTTTGCGCAATTTTTTGCAAAAAAAAATTTTTGCCATTTTTTATTTTTTTACGATAATAACACATAAAATACGTCACTATTTTAAATCTCAGCTAAAAAAAAATTTTTTTCACAAAGTTATGGCGATATTCAATTTCCCTCATATCCTTCTTATTATATTAAGTTCTAAAACGACCGACACCGACCGACACCAAAAACAAATTTTTCGTTTTCTTTTTTTTTTTCGTTCTGTTTTCCACATGGTCCATGAATCATAAATTGCTTTACTAAATTAAATAAACGTGGATTAGTTCTTATTTTGTCATCTATATGTAAATATAGTAATAAGTAAATATGCGGTAATCCTCTCTTCTGAAATTCTATTACATATGTGTAAGCAATACAAGTACCAAATATTTCTTTCACAGTAATTTTATGAAGCTATTCTTTTACTTTCTGTTTAAATACTCTTGCAACTATATCTGGCCTATTTATTACATCTTCATTTTTTTAATATTATCAGTAATTTCTTTCCATTTAGGATTACATGTCATAGTTATAAACAAATCAGGTTTACCATATTTTTGAACTAAACAAATTGCATCACTAAAAGTTTGTTGTAATGCTCTAGATCTTCCAACAAAACTAGATGGCAATATAAACATTTTACGAATTTGAACAATTTTCTTCTCTTTTTTTCTCTTATGTAAATAATCCATTAATCCAGAGTATAATTCAGTTCTCAAGATATGTTGTTGTTTCTTTATAAAATATAATCTTGCACCTTCAATTTTTACAAAAGCATCGACAATAAATTGTTGGCTTAATTTACCTAAATTAAGAAATGGACTAAACTCATCTCTAACACTAATTTTAAATGAGTAACACTGTAAAGCTGTTATATTGTTTCTTTGATCTTTTGATAATAATTTCGGCATCCAACCACTACCTCCTGCAGGATGTATTAAAGGATATGTCATTGGATCTACATATCTACTTATTGCAGGGATGCTAATTGGTTTATCAAATTTAGAATATACACAAAAATCGCGTTTTATTGGAGGTTCATCATTTTCATCAACAAATACAACAGCAACTTCATTTGTAACAGGAGAGTTATATCGGTTTTTATCTAAATTAATATCTCTTTTCATAATCATTTTAATTTCTCGAGGTAGATTATTATTATTAGTAACAAATTCTTGTTCTTCTTTTTCTACTTCGTACATCATTTTGTACGCTTTAGCATAAGGGTTAATTTTTCTGATCAACTTATCTAAATTAGATAAAATATCATTTCTGCAGTTATTATTAATATCTTTACGACTTTGTGTAGCTAATTCATTGTCAATTATATACAGTTGACCATACTTTCTGAATTCATTTTCTTTGGGATGTAATGAATATGTGTTATGGTAAATTTGACCACACATTTTAAAGACTTGAGGACCTTTATTTTGTAGAGAAGCATATGTTGCACCAAATCTTGCAAACGCTATTGTATTGTTGTAGCTTCTTATACATTTTTTATAATGATTACTAATTGCAGTTTGACCACAAACTATTTCCTTTAATTCTACCGGGGGTAATGGATATTCAGTTAACAAAACTTTGCCTTTATGACAACATGTACTAAACTTTTTATCCTCTGGCATTTCTGAAAGAAAATGCTTAGCTGGACAAAATTAACAAATAACATCCAAATTACTATATTATTTGCTAACTTCAAACATTTTAAATTAATATTATTATTGGCTTCTAATTTTCTTTTTCTACAATTTTCTCGATATTCTTTACATTTTTCAATATTTTGTAATTTTATTTCTTCATTCTTAATTTTTTTTTCATTTTTCGATATCTTTTACATTTCTCCTTATTTTTTAATTGAATTTTTTAAATAACTTTTTCCTATATAAACATTTTAATTGATTTTTGTCAGAATATAATTGCTGGCATTATTTTTCACAAAAAATGAAAATTTTTAATTTTTTAAAACTAATAGTATAAGTTCTGTTAATCAAGATGAAGAAGCTAAATATTTTCATTAAATGAACCACTTTATTAATGTGTTGAAATCATGGAATTGTGTTATAAATTGTTATTTAAATAATCAGGAAGATTAAAAAAAATTTAATTTAATATAACCGTGGAATATTTCATCCATATCACTGGAATATTCCCTCAATATTGCTTGGATATATATATATTTTTTGGTTTTCTTAGAAAATCATTGGAATATTCCACGGTGATATTCAAGGGATGTTGAGGGGATACACCGTGCTGCTTGGGTTCCTTTATTATATAATATTAAAAAATGGAAAATGAAAAAATGTTAATAATTTCATGCATGACTGTAATTATGGCGTCGCAAATGACTTTGACACAAATAAGACTTCTTATGATTTAAGAATTTAATTATTATTTAACAATAATAATTTAAAATTTGATATATGTAGTATTATAATAAAACAAAATATATTTTTCCTTATGTGATTTTAATATTTCCTTGACTTTTTATATTTCCGTTAATTTTAATGAAAAGAATAGAATATGTTCTTTTAGCATAGAATATGTTTATCTTGCATATAATAATATTTCTTCAGCTTATAAATTAATTTTTTCAAAGTACTATTATTTACTATCTTAAAGTATTATAGCTTCTTAAAAATGTTTGAAAAAATTATTTTCGACATTACTTGATATAATTGTAGATAAAGAAACACATTTAAACTATTATAAATTTGATTTAAGAAAAAAAATTGCTTAGCGCCCTAATTAACCTTTACAGGACCTTTACTGACTAAATCGCGCCGCAATTAGCGCTTTTGATAATATTTTCTATTACATTAATTTGTTTGAATAATCGATTTTTATAAAGTATTCATCAATATAAATAATAAATTTACTTCTTTCATTATAATTTGTCGAATTTTCCGTTATGTATAATATTTATTAATAATAATTTCATTAATCAATTTGAATTTTTTTGAAGTGTAATTCTTTTTTGTTACAAAACATTGCGGTAAATGTAAAAAAATAATTCAGCTTATTTAAGTAAATTGAATAAAAAAAAAAATTAAACTTATAATATTTTGTCAACATTAAATACTTTTTAAGACCAGTATAAATATTTAGTAATTTTCAAATAAATAATATATTAATTATTATTTAATGAAATTAATTACATCTTTGATTTTTCAAAATTTGGCGCTATAATTTAAGATGGCAGTACTGCTACAGCTATTATATTAATACCGCCTTTTGGAATAATTTTCATCCTGCATTAAAAAGGATATTGATACCACATTTGAGTGCTAAAATAGACTCCAGCAGTATTATAATCGATCAGATTTCAAAAAGTACTCATTTTAAAACGTGAATATTTTTTACCGTGTATGTGTTTTCACGCTGACATTACAGGATAAGTTAAGCAAAATTGTAATTTTTCCATCGGCCTTCACACTTTAACCCCCTCAAATTTTAGGTTCAAGGGTACGGAACCGTTGGTTTTAATGCGAGTGTAACTCGCACTTGTCTGATTTTTTTAAATGGGGAAAACAGTGGGCATTCTACACTGCGCAATTTTGATTCTAAAACTAAAACTGAAAATTTTTTAGAAAGGTGACATCCTAAAGAATATGTTATACCTATAAAATAGTTAAAAAGTTAAACATATGACAAAATGTTGTCCACTTTTTTAAAACACTGCTTTTTTGCCTTATTTTTTCATGTTTGACCTTTTGTAAAAAATCTTTATTGTTAAATATTGTAGCATATTAAAGGTATAAAGCCAGCAGAATTTAGTAACCTTTAATAAGACGCAAACCCGAAGTTCATTGGTCAAATAGTTTAGACGCTACGATGCCCACCAGGTTGAAAAATCTTGTTTCAAGAAAAACGCGTTTAAAGTTTTTGGAACGTTTTGAACGTTTTTTTATGTGTAATTTTTATCTACTTTAAAAAAATCGATTCAATTTGCGTGAAATTCGTTACTCGAGAGTATTTGGGGTCGCTGATTACAAATGTGATATCAGATTTTCAAAATTCAAAACAGCGGATCCAATATGGCAGACGACTTATGATCTCAGCGGTTCTCAGGTTCGGAATGTCGATGAGTTCAAGGCGCTGTAGAA
This sequence comes from Leptopilina boulardi, assembly GCF_019393585.1. Classification (NCBI taxonomy): domain Eukaryota; kingdom Metazoa; phylum Arthropoda; class Insecta; order Hymenoptera; family Figitidae; genus Leptopilina; species Leptopilina boulardi. Next base: position 1,265,299 of record NW_026137948.1, on the reverse strand, counting down.
TCGAATATATTTTTCGGATCAAAAAATCGCTTTACATACATATTACGCACACATATATAGCTTTCAAAAAATGCAAAAAAAAACGATTTTTTATACTCCCGCAATGGGAACTTACCCTTAACGGAATAAAGTAAGACAAAATTTATATAATTTATATTCATAATTGTGTTATTTAATTATTTTGTACTCTACATTATGGACTTTTCTGAGCTGTACATTCCAATTTGGTAACTTATTTATTGTCATTATTTACAATAGTTAATATTAAAAACATTTTGTAGAAAAAAATACCACACAGTACAGTTTTTTCCATAAACACATAGTTTTTATATTTCTATATATAAATTGTTAATAACTATTATCCCAGATTGATAGATGCTGAAGCACAAGAATCAGCAGGTGACCTAGAACTTTTTCTACTTTTTTTAACTGAAAAGTAAGGATTTGTTCCTTTATTAACATGTACATGAGCATAAAGTAAAACTCCTATATTATGGTGTCCAGCTTCAAGAGCAATTTTTAAAGCTGAACTGCCATCTGTATCCAGAATCGATGAATCGCAATTCGGTTGATTAAGAAGAAGTCTTACGATGTCTATATGACCATGTTCAGCTGCACACATTAAAGCTGTACTTCCATCATCATCTTGAATGTTTATTTCAGCGCCTGCATCAATGAGCAGCTTTATCATGTCCATTCGTCCATGTGAGACTGCTAACATTAAAGCAGTTTGTCCATCCTAAAACAATAAAGACGTTAATAAATTAAATATATCTGTACTTGTTTTAAAATCGGTAATTCTATTAAAAATCCATATGATAATTTGTAAAGGAAACTATCATGACAGTGAATAAGTTCGTGAGTAGTTTAGAATTCCTTATAACTGTTATAGAATTAAAGTTATCCTGTAAAAAAAAGAATAATACAATATGATTGTTTTAGATTAAAGGATAACTCATAATGAATTCAGCTTGTAAATAAAACTGTATTGAGACTTCTTCCCAAATTATTTCTGCTCGTGAGAAATTCTTTTCTCTTTGAAGCATTCAAATTGAGATTTTATAAGCAGAGTATACACAATATAAATTAAAAGCGTAAGTGCCCAAAATTGTAAAACTAGCAATTATAAAAGAGAAATGTGAAATATTGTTGAAATGTGACAGGTATTACTGGATTTATTGAATCTGATGGTAATTTTTTACCATATGAGTTAGTTACTCAAGGTAAAATTAACATATGAGTCTGTTAGTGCTTAAACCGAATAATGCTTGTCAAATACAAATTAACGAGGAACATTCTCGGTATAAAAGAATCTTAACATTTATTAGAATTTTCAAAAATAAAATTCAATTTAAAATTCTATAATAAATTTAAAAAGAAATAAGGGTAAGTCCACGTCAGAAATATCAGAATCTGCAAGTGGTTCTTCGATTTTAATGATACTTGGTAAAATTATAGCTTTATATAAGAGCAATGTATGGGTAAAAGGAATTTTTAAAATATCTAAAATTGTAGGAGTTATATCACTTTTAATTTTGATAGTGCATTTTTTTCTTTCCTTTATATCTTGGTCAATTTTCAACCGATTTTGATGAATCAAAAACGATTTTTTTCAGAAAATTACGTATTTTCAGAAAATTTTAAAATAAAAATAAAATTTTGTTATTTAAATAGAAAAAAGTAAAAAACAAAATTTCTTTTAGATTTTTTTTCAATTTCGACCTCATTTTTTTAATTTTTAATTTTTTAATAATATTCCTTTTTATTTTATCTTTAATTTAAAAAAAAATTCATCCTGGAGACTTTTTTAGATCTCGTGATATCGTTCTTTAAGTATTATAAGTCTTCATCAACTTGAAAACCGCAGGACTTGCTCCTATCATTACTTTCATTTGTTTCTTGAAATTTTTTATAGTTATGAATAATTATTTGTTTTAGAATCCTCTAAAGAAAGCGCTAAAAACTTCAGCTACAATTTCAGGTTGCATTGTTAAGGTTTCATTACAATTTATTTTAAATTATAAATATTACAAAAAATAAAAACTTTGCTTCAAATCTATTAATAAAATATTGATTTGCTTGAATTTTCACTTGTTTTAGTCAAGTAATTTAAAAATAAAAACATTATTACGCGAAAGTTTCTAGTTTGTAACAATAATATTATAAAACAAATGAAAGTAGAAACACAAATCTGAAAATCATTTTCTTGAGATGTGGATATTTAAAGAACGATATCACGAGATCTAAAAAAGTCTCCAGGATGAATTTTTTTTTAAATTAAAGATAAAATAAAAAGGAATATTATTAAAAAATTAAAAATTAAAAAAAAGAGGTAGAAATTGAAAAAAAATCTAAAAGAAATTTTGTTTTTTACTTTTTTCTATTTAAATAACAAAATTTTATTTTTGTTTTAAAATTTTCTGAAAATACGTAATTTTTTGAAAAAAGTCGTTTTTGATTCATCAAAATCGGTTCAAAATTGACCGAGATATAAAGGAAAGAAAAAAATGCAGTATCAAAATTAAAAGTGATATAACTCCTACAATTTTAGATATTTTAAAAATTCCTTTTACTCACACATTGCTCTTATGTAAAGCTATAATTTTACCAAGTATCATTAAAATCGAAGAACCACTTGCAGATTCTGATATTTCTGACGTGGACTTACCCATAAGAAAAATTTACTACAACGAATTCTATTCATTAATGGGTACGTTGACATACAAACGTGCCCATTGTAGAACTGACTTAAAACTAAGATTTCCCAGTGTATAAAAAAATCAAAAAAGTACCATATACTTTACATAATTTACCATATGAGTAGTACTCATATGGTAAATACCATCCTCACTAAATCTCTTATGTTCATTACTTTTTATTAAAGTTTTTTACAACAAAATATAATGTAACGCAACGTAAAAGATACAAATGTAAACAAAATTACATCATTTTTCATAACACAAATTCAAACTATTGTAATCGAATACTGCGCGCAATAATTTGTTCGAATACTCCGGATGACTTTTTAGAAGTTTTTATGCGCAGTTTGTAATTACAATAGTTTGAATTTGTGATATGAAATATAATGTAATTTTGTTTACATTTGTATCTTTTACGTTGCGTTACATTATATTTTGTTGCAAAAAAACTTTAATAAAAAATAATGAACATTACGAGATTTAGTTCAGAATACACATAGTTTATATATATTTTAGAAAAAATTTAATGTTTGTGTTAATAATTCATTTTCTTGACTAAAATGGTCATGAAAGTCGAAAGATGATAAAACTTGCAAATTTCAAGATTTATATTCCAAATTTCCAGAAAAATGTAATTTTAATACCGCAAACAAGCTTTTTTTGAAAGCATTTACTCCTTACTTTTAACATTTACTCCTTGCAAAATATACTGGAAACAGTAATTTTAAAATGCATTACTAGGGTGATAATATTATTTCTCAAAAGAAGCTATAGATCAAAGTTTGAAAATGAAACAAAAAAACTTATTTTCGCTGCCACAAAATAGCCAAGTTGATTTTTTTGATTTAGCGTTTATTTTCATTCTAATACCACCTAGAAACATAATCCACTGGAAAATTTGAGTTATCTAAAAATTTTATTTAAATTCACTTCAGAGCACCGTGGCTTATTTTCATATCGCGAAGATAAAATTTCCCAAGCTTTGAAAAATTAGCGTCAGTTATTGTAATATGTTTAACTATAATGCAGAAGTTCTCCACTTAATACGGTCTTTAAATACTGAAAGCGCGTTACATTTGATAAACTTTCATTTTTGATGATCAATGTGCTAAATAAATCTCGAAAATTTTCCCAGTATGAATAATTCCCTGAAAATTCTGGTAATGTTATTTGCAGTAATTTTACTCTAACAGATTCCTAATTTTTAAATGACGTTTGCAAAGTAGATGAACCCGGACAAAGACAGTGATGCCAGGCTGCACAGCAATTCCACTCCCACCATGCCGCCCGTGCGCCTCCCTCCATACCACAACACACACAAGTATAAACCGTGCGCTTACTCTTGTAGGTGTGCCTAATTTTCGTTTTCCTCATATTCGCCAGCTTCAGCTGAGCGACTATGTCTGTTTTTACCGACAGCGAACTTTTGAATTCTTTATAATATAAATATACTTTTATTAATGTTTTTATAGATATTTATTAATAAATAATTAATAAATATACTATATTATAAATATAATATATTACCTATACATAATGTAATACATAAATAGTACTGAAAAATAAAATTAAGGGTGATAATAATTAATATTAAATTAATTATACCTAATTATAAACACTATAAGTAAAAAAAAATATTATTTAAAATCATAAGATGATAATAATGTAGTAAATAGTCGATTGTTATTATTATTAGTAACTGAAAAATTTTTAACTTTTTTTATAAAAGTAATAATAAAAACTTATTTTTTAACATTTAAACATATAATTAAATTACACTAAAAAAACAAATTTATTGTTTCAAATAATTGATTACTTGTTTATAATAACGAAAGTGTTTATTTGTATTGAATAATAAATATTATTTTAGCGAATTAAATTGTATTTCTTTCAAATACGGAAATTATTGGCTCAAATACAATTTATTTTATTCTAACAATAAATATTTTGTTTAAATAAATAAGTACATATTTAATGATAGACAAGTAAGTGATTATTTGAAAAAAATAAATTTTTTTAGTGTATATATTATTAAACCCGTTTCCTCACTACCCTTGAGGTAGAGTTTGTGGCGCGTTTTTTTTCTCTTTGAGGACTAATTGTAGTAAGGAAACGGGTTTAATAATATATACACTAAAAAGTGTATGATGCAAAAACTTCTCAATATTTGTTTTGAATTTTTTGTTCAGCCACCAGAACCTCTCTTGGATAAAAGCAAGTTGATTTCATCCTCACTAGTAGGTTTATCATCTACTAGGATATAATTTCTCCTCAAAGAAGCTTTAATGACCAAAGCGCGAAGTTGACTTATCAAGTCCAACCATTTTTTATGTTTAATTCTTTCCTCTTTGGAAAGATCGTTGGCAATTCTAAAATTTCGCTCGTTGATTTCCTTGACTTTTGAGAAAAGCAATCTGACCGATCTGGTCCCAACAAATTTAATCAAAACTGGACGACTACCGAGAGATTTGCCCAAACGAAAGGCGTCCACAATTGCAGAGTCCGGAATTTGCACGTTGACGTCAGCAAAAAATTTGTTTAGTGCGCGAAATAAATTTTTGTTAGTTTCCACCGAATCTACCAAGTTAAATAGGATAATGTTTTTGGCACGATTTGATTCTGTAATAGAAAGCAATTTTTCCTCGTTATTCGAAATTCTATTTCCCAAAGATTCCAATTGCGTAGCCGAGGAAAGGCCTTGTTGTTTCAAATCTGACTCAGGCTCCTCCCCCTCCTGGCAGAATTCGTCCCCGTGGCTGAACAAAAAATTCAAAACAAATATTGAGAAGTTTTTGCATCATAACTCTCCCACTCTAGCAGGCGATTCAAAAAATTTAAATCGTTCCGTTTCCTCCAGGAAATTGGTTCTCTCAGATAATTAATAGCAACGAATGGATTTTCTTCCGGTGAATATCTCTGCACCGCTTCTTCCTTCAGCACATTTTCATTCTCCTGGTGGTAGACTAATTTTTTGAATATTCACGGCATTAGAAATTTACCTGATTTCGTAAATAGTGTAAGAGATAATGACATTTTTTGTGTTAGTGAGACATGCGTAGAACATGACAAGAGCGGGCTTTTAAGTTAAGTTAAATACTTTTTTAGTTAAGTTCTTCGGAGCGCGGGCTTTCAGGTTTGTGTTTCCCCCGCCGTTAGAGACTTTACTATCCATAAAGCCAAGGGTGGTCTCTGTATTGTTTTTAATAGTAAATATTAAGAAATTGTTATTGTCTCATCGCAAAGTAATTTTATTTTTGTCAAAGTTAAATATCAATCATCTTATTTTATTCTAGGTTTAATTTATGAGGCCCCCGGCATTGATTCTAATTTATTTATTGAAAATTTATCGACTATGTTAGACACATTAATGTATAAGTACCCAAATGTTCCCGTAGTTGTAGGGGGCGACTTTAATTGTAGAGTCTCAAATCTCAAACAATTGGACCCCTCATACTTTCATTTTGCATGTCCTTTTTTTCCAAAAAGACTTTCCTCACATATTATTGCTAATTCTAGGGGAAAAAACTGGTAAACATTATGGAGATTAATGAATTTATTTTAGTAAATGGACGCGCGCGCTCTGATTCACCGGATAATTTTACTTTTATTGGTCCACAGGGTAATAGTGTAGTTGATTTGATTTGGTGCGAAGATGGACCCTTCTAGGTTTCCAAGGTTGTGCTTTGAAAGACTTAGATCTTTGGCTTTGAGGGATCTATCTATGAAATTTAATTGGTTTTGTCAATTGAGGAAATTTTTTGAGGACTGTGGTTTGGTGAGCGTGTGGCGTGTTTAGTCTCGAAGCGGATTATCTTGAGAATGAGTTACTTCTGGAGAAATACGGTTGTTTTTTGAAGGAAAGGGACAAGCAGTCCTTCTTGCGTTCCAGGAGTTTGCAAATATACCCGAGTCTTTCGCTTGTTCCGGGCCCGCAGTCATATTTGTGCATGAAATTGCCCCTGTCTTTTAAAAAGCTAATTTCTCAAATCAGACTGATTAATTTCCATGTTAGCAGAATTATCTATGATAAAGATAAAATTTATCGCTTTCACTTAAGACTCAAATTGTAAATACTGGGTATCTGAGAATGAGTCTTTAATTCATATTCGGTGTGGTTGTCCGGCGTGTAAACATATTTGTGAAGCTCATTTCCCTGCGTTAAAGTATGACAACAATTTGGAAATTTGGTCAAATATTTTGTCTTCAAATGACTTTAAATCTTTAAAAAAACATTGTTTCTTTAATCAAAAAAATTTTAGCTGAGCATCAAGATGTGTAGATTGTTGGTGTGTTTTTGTTTTTATATTGTTTTATATTCATCTTTTATTATATTCCTATACGAACGGATTCCTCTTGTACGCATTATTATATGCATAGACAAGTGTAATAAATGAATAAATTTGTTTTTTAGTGTAATTTAATTATATGTTTAAATGTTAAAAAAAATTTTTTTTTTTATAAATTTTTATTATTACTTTTATAAAAAAAGTTAAAAAATTTTCAGTTACTAATAATAATAACAATCCTGTGTGGTAAACCACATATAAACATACGATGGAACTTATGAAGGAACTTGAAATAGTATCCTATGTGTGTTCCTTCACAGGAAATTTCAACAGGGAAGAGAAGGAACAGGAAGTGGCGTTTGGGAAAAAGTGGTTATAAATTCATTTGAATAGAAGTAATGAATTGAAGAACTCTTTTTATCGGAAATAAGTTTGAGATTTTTCAAAGTATACCAAATATCCTCAGATTTGTTTCTCATTGACCAAGTTACGCATTTTTTTTGGAAATTAGCATGATCGTTATCATTTTTTGTTCTTCTGGCAATTGTACGAAGTCTGTCTCTATCTTTGATAAGTAATCTTAATTCACCGCTCATCCATGGTGAAAATTTTTTTCTTTGAATTAACATAATGTAATGGAGCAAAATAGTCAAAAGCAGAAGTCAAATACTGATTCAGCTTATATACCTTTATATTTATGTCGATTTCAGTGAACACACTTGCCCAGTCATAAGTCGACAGATGCTCAAGAAATTCTTCTTTAAAAAAGTTATTTAAATTCCGAGTAAAATTTGATTGTTTTATAATATGATATTGATCGCATTCAAATTCGAATTGAACATCTCGACGCCTCCCGTTCATATAATGCTTATTGAAACTGCAATGCAATATAATTCTTATTCAAATTTTCGTGCCATATAAGTCTTATTGAAAGTTCAGTGCTATATAATTCTTATTCAAGTTTCCGTGCAATACAATAATTGTATTGAATAAGAATTATATAGCACTGAACTTTCAATAAGACTTATATGGCACGAAAATTTGAATAAGACTTATATTGCATTGCAGTTTCAATAAGCATTATATGAACGGGAGGCGTCGATCTATCAAATCATGACTAGACAAGGACGTCACCGCATGCTGACAAGTTTCTGAAACAGCAATAATATCAAATGGTTTTAAGTTTAAAAAATTGTTAAATTCAATGAAATAACCAGGAAGAGATTGGGTATTCACATGACAAAAATTCTGAAATTTAATATTGATATAGACACTTTAAAATAATTTTACATGTTGCTCCAATGAAAAATCTCTACTGGCCTCGAGATTACAAGTCATTATTGCTGCTAAAAAGGTTTCAATCGTATAGAAAGAAACCATAATTGATAATTTTTTGATAGATGTAAGATTTTTAATATAATAGTAATAAATAATTGTTTTTAAAGATATATAAGAAGAGATTGATGTAAATGAGTATAGTGCAAATAACTTAATAATAATATTTTGAGAATAAGTATGGATGTAGATTATAAAAATATAAAAAAATAGGGAAATAACAATTATACATTTTGACATTAATGAAACATGACATGAACACCACTCTAAGCTGCATATAAGAAGGAGAAATGTTATTTAGTAATTTATATCAAGTGAAATTAAGTATGATATGGTATAAATGAAGTAAATTTACTGTAATTCCAATTAAAAAAAACTATAGTAGTTTTTTGAGAGCTTCTATGTTGTGGAGTAAAATTCTTATTGTACCATCCTCTTTTTTTACAGAAAATATTTCCTTCAGATATCCATAAATATTTAATTTTTCTATTTTTCAGAAAATTTAATGCCTTTGAATAAATCAACCGGTTGGCAGGAGTTAAAGTTTCACGTATATGAGGCACTCCACGTCAAGTGATCCGGGTCTAAATTTTAATTACCTGGGATCAGGTTTAAAGTTTGCTTAAACTTTAGTCCTACTAGATACAACTTCAAGTACCAAAGATTATTAATTTATTTAAACAATTGTAAAAAGGGGAGGGAGTCAAAGTTTTAATTTTTTGCTCTACATCGTATATTTCAAAAATCTGCAATTCCTTTAAAACATAACAAAAGAATATTTATTATATATGAATTTTTTTGCATTTTTTACGCACTTTTTAATGGTATAAACAATTTTTCGAAAAAAAATTTTTTTGACCTTGAAAAAATAAAATTTTGATTTTTGAAAAAAAGACATCTTTTTTTAACTTTTTTATTTTTTTTCATAAAGTTAAGATAATTTCCAAAAAAAAATATATAGGGCAAAAAGTGGGACGAGAACTTTTAAAGGGTCAAATTTAGCGATGATTTCTGCGGTGCGACATTGTCGTGCCCTGACAGTGTTTGCTTAGTTTTGATATAGTTCTTTCTGCATCCGCTAGGTGTCGACAAGAATGTATATGAAATTCTCTTGCTGGTGAGATTGAAACTAATAAGTATAAGTATAGAAGACTAAGAAAACCAATTATTTTAAAATCAAGAGTCTGCTATACTTATACTTATTAGTTTCAATCTCACCAGCAAGAGAATTTCATATACATTCTTGTCGACACCTAGCGGATGCAGAAAGAACTGTATCAAAACTAAGCAAACACTGTCAGGGCACGACAATGTCGCACCGCAGAAATCATCGCTAAATTTGACCCTTTAAAAGTTCTCGTCCCACTTTTTGCCCTATATATTTTTTTTTGGAAATTATCTTAACTTTATGAAAAAAAAATAAAAAAGTTAAAAAAAGATGTCTTTTTTTCAAAAATCAAAATTTTATTTTTAATTTTATTTTTTCAAGGTCAAAAAAATTTTTTTTCGAAAAATTGTTTATACCATTAGAAAGTGCGTAAAAAATGCAAAAAAATTCATATATAATAAACATTCTTTTGTTATGTTTTAAAGGAATTGCAGATTTTTGAAATATACGATGTAGAGCAAAAAATTAAAACTTTGACTCCCTCCCCTTTTTACAATTGTTTAAATAAATTAATAATCTTTGGTCCACATCTAAATGTTTGGTAATGGATTCAAAAGTTGTTGCTAAGTTTTTACTTTGAGAATACGGCCCGGCTGAAAAAACTTGTACAAAAAAATGTACAAGTTCTTGTACATGTTCGAGTAATGTTCTTGAACAAGTTCAGCATCCGGAATTAAGACATGTTCTTGTACCAGAACTTGTACAAAATCCTGGACAAGAAAATGTACATGTTTTTGTACATATCTTCTTGTGCAGGTTTCATGTACATTTTCTTGTACCAGATGTGAAACATGTTCTTGTACATGTTCATTTATGTCTTTTAAATTAAAAATTAAAAACTTTAAAGGCTGCGCAGTAGTTTTCTTAAGCCTTTACAGCTGCGCAATAATTTTTAGCATGCATAAGTGAAGTGTCTTAATAATTATAATTTACTAAAATTTTAAATTTTTTTCAAAAAAAATTTTAAACAAATGTTCTTGTACAAGAACATAAACGTGTTCATGTAAAAGTACTTGTACATGAAACCTGCACAAAAAATATGTTCAATGTAAATTTTCTTGTACAAGTATATTTTCTTATCCAGGATCTTGTACAAGTTCTGATACAAAAACATGTCTCAATTCCGGATGCTGAACTTGTTCAAGAACATTACTTGAAATTGTTCAAGAAAATGTACAAGTTCATTAATGAACATGTAAAAGAACTTGTACATTTTCTTGTACAAATTTTTTAATTCGGGGGTAACCTATGAATCTCAAGAGAGCAAGAAAGAAGTGCTTGCTCATTTCGATTTATCGATTCCTCGAGAGAATTTATTTGCTTTTTTTATTTTGTATTATCCTTTTTAATTTGCAGCACCTCATCATCACATTTTCCAGAATTAAACTCAAGCTGTTCAATCCTTGTTGTGTTGTCGGAAACAGTATTCTTCAACTCTGCAATGGTACTGCTAAGGAATTATTAAAATTGGTTTGCTTTTGTTCGAATTCATTGAAAAGTTTTTATTAAATCTGTGGGTTTCTTAGTTGCGGATTCTTGCCCTTTTGATCGGATCGGGCTGTAACTTGCACATAGTTTAGCCCTAGGGGTGAGTAAAATTAACCATGAAGTATTAATATATGTTTTCAAAAGATTTTTTCCTGCTCTTTCGAATGGTGCAAAAATTTTTTCAAAAAATTCAAAATTTGACCCTTTTTTTGAAAATCAAAAATTTTTTAAACTTTTTTTAAGTTCGTTTTTGTTTACTTATTTATTTTTTTCTTGAAAGTTAAAAATGTGTACTTTTACCACAAATATATTGTGAGATGTCCTTTTTTGTTTTTTTCGAGATATTAATTAATTAATGTTAATGAAAAATAAAATATTTCACAAATAAATTAAGTTATTGCAATTTTGTAGCTACCAATTGAAAACCGACGTAATTCCGCATCCAACGAGCCCTATATGAACTAATTTGGATTAGAGAATTTTTTATAAACAATTGCAATGTTTGCCAATTGTTTATTAACAATCCATTAATCCAAAGTACTTTATATAGGGCTTGTTGGATGCGGAATTATGTCAACTTTCATTTAGTAATGTCAGAATTACGATAATTAAACGTTTAGTTTCAAAATCACAAAGTTCTAATAGTGATGGTAAAAAATTTTTACTTTTAAGATTTTACATTTCCTTTAAAACAAATATTTTCTTAAAATTGATATCCTTTATTACGCTTGCCTATCATAATAACATATATTTTTGTAGATTCTCTGTCTCATATTGAACTTTTAAAAAAGCTAAAAGGATTAAAGCATGACTTAAAAGAAGTGAAAAACATGCTATCAGTATTAATAACGATGCTTGGAAATATGGCAGAGTATGAAGGCAGCTCAAAAATTAGTTTTTCCGAAAAATAATATGATTTAAGTATACCACTAAAATAATTGCATGAGCTGGAAGAATTTGACAAACAGCTTAAAACAGTAAGTAAGTTTGAAATATTATTAATTACTGACAATAATAATAATTACTATTATTATTATGTATTATTAATTTTATTCGTATATTCTAGAAAACCGCTTTAACTTTGCTCTTCGAAAAGGACAATGTAATAAGAAAATCTGTGTACAACATGATAAAAAAATTCATTGCTAAAGAATTAGCAATGAAGTGTACTTGCATCAAAAGAATAACAGGAAAAGTATTGGGTAAAGAATTTTATATGTGTACGTGTATCGTGGGTAAGTAGAGTATTAAAATTATTTGATTATTATTTGATTTGATAAAATTATTTGATTATTTGATAAAATTAAATTGTATGTAATATTTTAAAAAAAATAAAATTAAAGTAGGGGTGAGTACTTTATTAACGAAATATTGTTAGGTTTTTTCAAAAACTGTCGGAGAGGAAGTTAAATTTTTTTGAAAAATTTAAACAGTAAATTTTTGAAGACTTGTAACTTTTAAACAGAAAGGAGAAAAAAAATTTGTCCTTTAAGTTTTCGAAAGGTTTTTTCTTGCTCTTTCGAACGGTACAAAAATTTGATTAAAAAATTTAAATTTTGACCCTTTTTTTGAAAATCAAACTTTTTTTTGACTTTTTTTTAAAATTAGGTCCTTTTGATTTATTTATTTTTTTTGAAAGCTAAAAATGAGTATTTTCACCACAAAAAAATTAAGATGTCCTGTTTTGTTATTTTCGAGATATTAATTTATTAATGTTAATAAAAAATTATATATTTTACAAATTAATAAAGTTATTGCAATCCTAAAGGTATCAAATGAACCGGATCTTTAAAAATTTTATTTAACCGCAATAAATAATAGAATCAAGTTTTTTTCCATATGTTCATAAATTTGAATTGAAATTTTCGATATATTCATTAATAGCATTTAAGGCGATGGTTGAATTAAAAAAATATTCTTTAGACGGTTGTTTGGAAAATTAATTACCTGTAATTTAAAAAAACGAAAATTAAAATCCGTCTACTGGAACCGGAGATATTTACATTTAAATAAAACGATTTTTTTCATAGTGAAAAATGTGAAAAAATAATTATATCTTAAAAACTGTTCTATTTTTGAGAGCACAATTTGAGTTTTCTACAATTCTGACATTTTTTCGTTCTTCTCGATTTGACATACGTGGAAAATGTGGGCTCTATGGGCCTAATGTTTCTCGTGTGGAGTCTAATACTAAAAATGTAAATGATGATAATTTGAACCAATTTCAAGTTCAAAAGCCTTTGAAAACTTGTTTTAATAAGAAAAGGAAAATCACTTTTAATTTAGAAAAAGTTTATATTAATTAATATTTGTATCTATATGAGTTGGACAACCCTGTTGAAAATTCCTATGTGAGAACACATATGGGATCCCATCCAGGATCTCTTGTGAGTTCTTATGTGGGTTCCCATACAGGTTCACACATAAGATCCTATATGAAAAGGTTCCTGGGATGAACTTGCGTGAGAGCTCGCGCATGATCTTATGTCTCTATAAAAGCAATAACACAGGATCCCATGAGGTTTCCTGTGTAGGTTCCTATATGAACAACACGATAAATAGGAACACACATGGGATCTTATCCGAGATCTTGTATGAGTTCTTACATAGGTTCTCACATATAAGAAGATTAATAGCAGCTTAATAAGATTTTATATAAAATCTTATTAAGCTGCTATTAGAAAAGGAAAAGTTTATTTTATTAATATTTGTATCTATATGAGTTGGACAACCCTGTTGAAAATTCCTATGTGAGAACACATATGGGATCCCATCCAGGATCTCTTAAAATAAGTAGGTCTTTAAAATAAGTCTCTTTTATTTTATTTTCTAATAATAAAAGATTTTATATAAAATCTTATTAAGCTGCTATTAATCTTCTTATATGTGAGAACCTATGTAAGAACTCATACAAGATCTCGGATAAGATCCCATGTGTGTTCCTATTTATCGTGTTGTTCATATAGGAACCTACACAGGAAACCTCATGGGATCCTGTGTTATTGCTTTTACAGAGACATAAGATCATGCGCGAGCTCTCACGCAAGTTCATCCCAGGAACCTTTTCATATAGGATCTTATGTGTGAACCTGTATGGGAACCCACATAAGAACTCACAAGAGATCCTGGATGGGATCCCATATGTGTTCTCACATAGGAATTTTCAACAGGGAATTCAAATTAAAAAAAGATTATTTTCTTATATGTATGTCACGTCACCGTAACATTTTTTATAAAAATAATAATAATTAATAATAATTAATAAATAAACATTTTATGTCACCATCACATTTTTTTATAATAAATAATAATTGTTGTTAATAATTAATTTTAATAAAATAAATATTCTTGTAATATTAAATTATAAACAAGCGTTAATAAATAAACAAATATTTGCAAATAACAAATGTATTTATAAACAAAAATAATTGTTAAATGTATAGACAAAAATAATCAATGTAAATCAATATGTAAAATTATTATATTTCATAAAGGTGTGATGTTCTTAATATTTAAAATTAGAAAAGACGATCTAAAAAGCAGGAAATCTATTATGGAGTCACCACTACTAAAAGAAAAAGCAATAAAGATTTTTCGTGTCTGTGAGGTCCCGACATTGAATCTACCCATAGAGGCGAACTGGTCCCGCTGCGAGAAATACATTGGAAAATATTACTATATAATGGGAGCCCTTTCACTAAGAAGGCAGTCCCAAATTATAAGCACGGAGTTCATTATAACGAGTGTAATAAACAGTTTTTAAAAATATACATCGAAGATACACAAATGTCATCATAGTTCACAAGTTAAAATTTTACATATTCAGAAGTTTTCGTCAGTTACGGTCTAGCCTAAAATATACCTGTGTAAATAAGGTAATAAAACTTTTACGACTTAGAAGATATAATCTTAGGAGACCCGGTGTTCGAAAAAAGGAAAAACTAATTGAAGAGTCATTACAAAGTTTATTTAAAGGTAAATAATATGAATCTTTAAAAATAAGGATTGTTTGATTGTCTTATAATAATAATTGAGAACATTTAACATTTTTAAATAAATAATTTTCATATTGTATTTTTTTAAACATTCATTTAATAATCCTTTCCCCAACTTAGATAATTTAACTAAGTTAAATTAAGGAATTAGAATAGGGAACAATTATAAGTTCAGCTTAGGTAAAATTAAAAATTATTTAAAATATGACATAACAGTACGTACGGTGGTAATGTATAAGTATGTAAGTTATGTAAAAGTTTAAGTGATTTAATGTAAAAATAATGTGAATAGTTTTTCGTATGAATCTTTGACTGACGATTTTTTATAAGTAAAGTAAAAGCTGTGATTTTTTTAAACTGATTGCGATTTACACACTTTGTGATTCGAAAAATTTTAATCATATGATAATGTATGTTTTTTTTTGTATCGTTCGACACTCGGAAGGAGTACGTGGGGAATGTATTATATTCTTTTTCTTTTACTAAAATGTGCACAAGTCAATATGTTGAATGGTTTTGAGTAATAGAAGACTCATTACAATATAGTCTGTTTCGATACATTTTATTGGGATCTGACATTCGTACACATGCCATCTGGTGTTGAAAAATGTAACTAGTTTTGGATAACTGTTTGTGTCACTTGCAATTGTAGTTCCGCTGTCATTGTTAATTATTTTATCATTATGAATGAAGCTACATTTTTACCGCGTGAGAAATCTTCCTGCAGAATTAAGTGTTCTGTGAGAGGCTGTGGCAGTACTGTAGCGAAAAATTTAAGCGTAATTTTCCATAAATTTCCGAAACCAAAACAACGAGTAGTGGATGTGAAATATACGTTCGATAATTTTGAAAAAGTCGATCAATTAAAGGCCTGGAAAAATGCTTTAAAAATAAACAGTATAAAGCCTTCTATGAGAGTATGTTCTCTGCCTTTCAAAAGAAGTGATTACATTTTACCATGTAAGTTTAAGATTTTAAAATTTTGAGGTTATATAATCTTTCATATTACCCGTGTATGTGAACATTTTGAAAGTTAATTTATCACTGTAAAAACGGATAAATACATTTTTTTTTCACTTCTTGTTAACAGACTTTTACAATGAAAAATGAAATACATACATTTATAAATTTTCATATAATTACATGAAATATAAAAGGAAAATACAATACTTTTCTTGCACATGTATCGCTGGATTTGAGAAAATAATTTGTATAAAAATAAGATTTCTTTTATATTTTTATTCATGTTTGTAAATAGGAATGTAAATAGTAATTTTGTATTAGAAAAATTCACTTATACATTTATTAAATTAAGCAATATTTTTTAAACGATTTTAAAAACGATTTTTAAACATGCATCCCATGTTATTCCCATGTAAATTCACTAAAAGTGTTACCCAATTTACGCCATATTGCTTTAGGCCCCGCCCCCATGTCAGATCCCAATATGGTCGATTCCACGTGAGATTTATCTATGACACTTTAAATTTGGTAAATATATTTTTTCGATCTTTATAGAAAAAAAAGGTTTACGTATTTTTTTTATGTGCTCAAATTTTCGAGTTATTAATTTTTAAAAATCTGATTTTTTCAAGTTTTTATAAAATACACCTAATTTTAATGACATCTAACTCTAAAAAAATTGAATTTAGGAATTCAGACCAAGATACAAAAAAGTTTCAGTTTTTCATCGACTTTCAAAATATGTTAACGAAAATTTTTTTTTTTGAATTTGTTTATAAAAAACAGCGATTTTTTATAAACAAATTAAATTTTTTTAAATTTAGGCGTTTTATATTTTTTTTATTTTTACACATATGAAAATAAGAAGAAAATTTTGTAATAAGTTTTGGAGTAAGCATGTTGATCCTTTTGTTTATATAATTTGTTTAAAAAATTTTTTTTTACTTTTTTTTCGTATTTTTTTATTTTTTGAAATGAAAAGTGTTTTGGGCACTACGATCTTTTAGTAAATTCATAGAAAAGCAAATTAAAATACATTTTTTTTGAAAAATAAAAAAAAAGTAAAATTATATTTTTTTTAAACAAGTTATATAAACAAAAGGATTATTATGCCCAATAAAAGCTTGTCAATACTCAGAACCTCTTGCAGGTGATCTGAGGTTAAAATATTGACCTTAAACTTAATTTAAAAATTGTAAATTAAGCTCTAACACCTCTTGTCCCCATTTACCCCCTGTCCCATTTACCCTAACTGACTCTAAATCTTTTTTCTATAAAGATCAAAAAAATATATATTTACCGAATTGAAAATGCCATAGGTAAATTTCACGTGGAATCGCCCATATGTTTTTTATATTTAGTCTTATAATTCAAATACCCTCAACCTCCAGAGAGAGGGCTAAAATTCGAGCTGTCTTCTCGACGAAGTCTCCAGTTTAGGTTCAAATATATTGCTTTCTAAAAATTTATAGTCTTATTAAATAATAAAATTTTCTACAAAAGCATTCTTACCATTTTTGATTGAAGGTTGACATTAGAATTTTCAAAAATTCTTTTTGCAATTGACATATGCATAAAATTACGTACATCAGCAAGTGCCGCTAGCATAACGGCAGTATAACCAGCTGTATTAGGTTTGTTTAAGTCACATACTTGAGAATTCAAGAGTGTAGAAGCAATATCAAAGTTTCCAAAAGATACTGCATAGTGCATAGCAGTATTTCCACTGCAATCTGTCACATTTACAATATATTTTAAAAGTGAAATAGTGTAATCTTGAAAAAAGTCCAAATAATCAGCTACATCACGAGGATTTGCATTCTCCGTACTTGATATTTTAAACCATTCTTGTTGTATTAAATTATATGCACTTTTAATCTGAGAGGAGTTATTTCTATTAGATGACTTTTCAAAATTATCATTAATTATCTTTATAGCAGATACTATTTCTTTTGTTGATATAAGTTTCTTTCTAGGTTTTATTGTTTGAAATTGAAGATCTGTATATTTCGAATAATTTTTCTCTTTATATTCAGTACTGTCACTGAGGACAGTTTCTTCCTCAAAGAATGCATTTCCGTCATTAATGTCAATAAATTTGTTAAGTTCTAATCTGTAAAAATAAGAGTAACAAAATTTATAGTTTTTATAAAACTAGTGTATAATTATGGTATTTAGAATTTTGTAGTTTAACAGCACTTTCCTACACAACCCGATATCTTTCTAAAAGAATCCTGGAAAGATTAGAGATTCAAATTGAAGCTTCCATTTCAATGTCCCTGATCTTCCTAGGTGGGACCCCCCTATTGAAAGTAACAAAATTTATAGTTTTTATAAAACTAGTATATAATTATACAGGCCGACAAAATTTTATCAACTTCATGTTGACTAAAATGTTACAGCCGATTCTTATAGAATTTTTGCCGTAGAATCCGAATCTGACCTTGAAAATATCCAATTGGCTCTAGTTTTCGAGCAACAAGAGTTTTAAAGTGCCAAAAAACGCGTTTTTGGCATTTTTTGCACAGCTGTGAAACAAAAAGGTGAGGGAATTAAATGTTCTACATAGGATGAAATGAAAGCTTAAACATTGCTTTTTAATATCAAAAATCAAACAACTTGGTTTTGAACAATCAAAACAACTTAGAACACGTTTTTTGACTCACAGTGTGAGTGAAATATGACAAGAAAGTATAAAAAAGACAGCAAAAATTCATTATTACGTCGAGCTACCTAAAATAACTAAAAAGCTTGCGAAGCAAACTTTCAGAAGTTTACCACTGCGAGCTTGCATCTTAAAAATTTTTTTTTGTAAACGTACATTGAGTACAATGTCTGTGAGATAAAACTGTAAACTACGCAGCCTTAAGTACAATACAATTCTACTGCGCAATGTACAAAACTTTGCAAGCTTTTCGTGCAAATTTACTATAGTGGTAACATTTTGCTAATTGTATAAAAAGCTTGTAGGTGAATTGGTACGGTTAAAGTTGTTTAAATCATCTGATATAAAATTTTTTGATATTGGATCTTAAAAAGCAATGTTTAAGCTTTCATTTCATCCTATGTAGAACATTTTATTCCCTCACGTTTTTGTTTTACAGTTGTGCAAAAAGTGCCAAAAACGCGCTTTTTGGCACTTTAAGACTCTTGTTGCTCGAAAACTAGAGCCAATTGGATATTTTCAAGGTCAGATTCGGATTCTACGGCAAAAATCCTATAAGTATCGGCTGTAACATTTTAGTCAACAAAATTTTGTCGGTCTATGTTATGGTATTCAGAATTTTGTAGTTTGCAAGCACTTTCCTACATAACCCGATATCTTTCTAAAAGCATCCTGGAAAGATTAGAGATTCAAATAGAAGCTTCCATTTCAATTTTCCCGATCTTCCAAGGTGGGTTATTAGATCCCTCTATTGAAAACATATGGTAAGATCGTGATCGAGGTTCCTTTATAGAAACTCTTATGAAATCCTAGGTTTTACATAGAAATCCACATAGGATCCCATGTAAAATTATATAGGAAATTGGGACCTATCCTATAATTTTTCTGAAAAATTATTTTTGTCAGTTTCCTTCATAATAAACTCACATCAAATCTTATAAATATGGGTATATTGTTTTCCTGTAGCGCACTAAGTGAAAAAAAAGTTTATCGGATCTGGCTGTAACTTGCACATAGTTTAGCCCTAGGGGTGAGTAATTCAACCACAAAGTATTGTTACATTTTTCAAAAACTGTCGAAGAGGGAGGGGGTTGAATTTTTTTTAAAATTTAAACAGTGAATATTTGAAGACTTGTAACTTTTAAACAGAAAGAAGAAGAAAAATTAGTCCTATATGTTTTTGAAAGGTTTATTTCTGCTCTTTGAAGTGGTGCTTCTAAAAATTCTTCTCTTTCAAAAAATTCAAATTTTGACCCTTTTTTTGAGATGTCCTTTTTTCTTATTTTCGAGATATTAATTGATTAATTAATTAATTAATTAACGAATATCTCAAAAAATCACAAAAAAGGACATCTCAATATTTTTTGTGGTGAAAATACACATTTTTAGCTTTTAAAAAAATAAATAAAAAGAATAAAAAGGACCGAACTTAAAAACAAATTCGAAAAAAGTTTAATTTTCAAAAAAAAGGGTCAACATTTAAATTTTTTGAAAATTTTTTTGCACTATTCGAAAGAGCAGGAAAAAACCTTTCGAAAACATACAGGACAAATTTTTTTTCTTTTTTCTGTTTAAAAGTTGCAAGTCTTCAAAAATTCACTGTTTAAATTTTTCAAAAAAATTCAACCCCCTCCCACTCCGACAATTTTTTAAAAAACCCAACAATACTACGTGGTTAAATTACTCACCCCTAGGTCTAAACTATGTGCAAGTCACAGCCAGATCCGATCAACTTTTTTTTCACTTAGTTCGCTACAGGAATTTTATCCCATATATATATATATATATAAAATTCTAAAGATTTCCCTATATAAAATATTACATACACTCTTAAGTAAAGAATAGAGCGATCTCGTGCGCATATCGTTAATTGGATTTGCACGATTGGCCTGAACTAAATTTTATTAATAATTTCAGTAACTCTAAATTTTTTTGCTGATTCTGAATTTATATTCTTTTTGCTTTAATTTGTTTAAAAAAACCGTGATTTGCTTATTTTTTGCGTTCTTTTTTATAGTAGTTTATTTCAAACGTTTTACTTACTTCACGCTTAGTACTGTCAGATTCTTGTAATTTCTTTATTGTATTTTTGTCAGTGTATTTGGCTAAAAAATGCCACATCAGGCTCTAACGCATGAGCAAAATCGTAATAAAGTGTGTTTATGGTGTACACTGTTTTTCAAATTAAAAACTTTTAAACCTATTAAATCCTATTTATGTTTTAAATACCCTATCGTTTATTAGACTGTTTAAAAAAATACAAACAAAATGAGTCTAACTCGCAGTAAATAGCTCTGTAAATCAGTTTTTAGTATATTGATAAAAAATTATTTTTCTCAAAAAGCCGTGCGCCGATTTTCAGGTCAACCGTGTTTGGTAGCATTTGAAGTGCTACACTTATGTAAACTATAGACATTGATAGGGTAGCATCGATAGAAGTGGGCCACTAGCTATTTTTGTTTTCACAATTGACATATCTGTCAACCAAATTTTTTTCTCATAATTATTGACAGGAGCTGAGTTTTCAGTAGACTTTCAAGTGTGCAAACGCACATTTGTGTTCTCCAACAATTAGTGCTAAAAAATACATACATTTTTCTATTTTTCCTTGAGAAAGATATCGTTATTTGCAGTTTAAGCTCAATTGGTTGAAATGGCAAGGTTTTAGAGGGAAGGGCATGATTTTGTGGACGGACATGAGTGAAACCATAAGGGTGCCGTTTCAGTTCACTGCGTGAACGGAACCCTAAAGATTGATCGGATTTGCTTAAAACTCGTTTAAAAATCTGATGTCAAATTCGTAATCAGTGACCTCAAAAAAACCCCCCGAGTAACAAGTTTTAAGCAATTCCAATTAATTTTTAATTTTGTCATCCGCCATTTTGAATTTTAAAAATAAGATGTCAAATTCGTCATCAGCGACTTCAAAAACCCACCTAGTATGAATTTTTAAGCAAATTCAACGAATTTTTAAGTTTGTCATCTGCTATTTTGAATTTTGGAAATCTAATGGCAGATTCGTAATCAGCGACCCCATAAACCTCCGAGTAAAGAGTTTCAAACTAATTTGGTCAATTTTTATTTAGCTATTTTCTACTTAAATTTTTGTAACCAATTGTGTCCATCTTTGAAGCGCATTTGTAAAAAGACTGATGAAGCTGAAGATGCGCGGTTTGTTACGTTCAAAAGAGCACATCTTTTTCTATAAGAATCAACAAAAAAGTGAAAATCGATTTTTTCGGACATAAGGTCCTTTTTAACTATCTAGGTCACATTTATTGAATAATTATGTATTTGAAATACTTTTAATGAGAATGATAAAAATCAAACATTTTAATCATTAAATTCCGTTTTATTGCACTGTTTCGTGATTTTTTGCACCATTTTCCAATTTTAAATGAAATTGGAACAAAAAAATCTTTCAAATGCACAAAAAACCACTTTAAATTAACTTTAGTGACTATTAGTATTCACGCAAGTGTCAAATGTGTAATTATAATGAAAAACTTAGGTGGTCCACTCATGAAAATCAACAGTGTTTCACTTTTGCTTATCCGTTTTGCATGATTAATTGCACTGCCTAAATAATACGTGAAAACCAAACTAACTTACAAATAGTTCTGAATACAAACATGCGTCCTTTCAGTTCGGATTTCCACTAAAAATAGTTTTGAGGCAATGTGCTCCTATTACCAGAAACATTTAAATAGTGAAATAGTTCCAATTTTTCAAATAATTTAATTTTCACATTTATACCTACTATTTAATCAATTCGGAAATTTTCTTAAATCAGACACCCTTATAATCAATTTATTTTTAAATATAAAATGTTTTACAAGGCCGAGCGCTCAGACATTGGCATCAGTATGTATATATAAATGTGTGAAGAAATAATTTTTTTGTAAATTATTGTAAATAATACTATTGAATTGTTTTAACATATTAAAAATATAACTCACCTTCCATCATTTTCATATTGTTCCTTATTATCTTTTTTTTTTAAATGCGAATTGTTTTCTGATGCCTCAAGTATGGCACGATGAAAAGTTGGAGTTGTTGTTTCTTGACTTATATTATGCATATTATATTTAACTTGATTTTTTAATTGGTTTGAAATGTTTTTACAATTATCGCAATAATTTGTTGCACAAGAAACGTTTTCATTAAATTTGAGCGATTCACCTACTGACATATCAATAAATTTTTTTCTTACTGGTGAGGTACCAAAATCCCGAGTTCGTGGTCGTAAATCAAATGTGTCTGTATGCTTTGATGCAGATTTTATTAAATCAGTAGAAGTTACATTTACATACTTCGATGCCACTTTCTTCAGCTGTATATCATCATATTTAAACGGTGTATTATGCAAATTCATTGAATTTAAAGAAATTGAATTAGATGTCGTTAGATCAGGTCCAACTGCTACAGATTTTGGTGCATTATGATTTATCGTATCTGTGCCACTGTCAAATGTTACTGGTTTTGCTGTAATTGACATATTATTTCGTAATATGTTTATTGGTGAAGTTTGCATTTGTTTATCCTTCATACTTTCTTTACCTCGTAATTTTTCAATTGATCTTGTTACATTTTGTGAATTTAAGTGGTTTTTTGAACTTACAGTAATATCATCCACCATTTTAATGTCGTTAGTTGTTAAAAGCGTCATTGTCTGTTTATGTGCCACCTCTATAATTTTTTTATTCATTTCAAATTTGTCCTCTTTACTGCAAACTAAGAAGTCAGAAGGAATATTCGTAGGTACTACTTTTTGTACTACAGTATTAATGCCACAATCTTGAAAGCTATTTACATGTGCAAATGGAGTTGTTTTTCCATTTAGACAATTTTTTTCTAACATTGATTGATCATTTTTCAATGGAATGTCACTTTGAGTTGATTTAGATACCTTGAAATTTGTTGTAGTAGTAACAGGCATAATGTATTCAATTTGGGTCTTGCTGTTAGTTAGCTTTCTTTGAGAACTGGAAGGTAAACTAATTAATATTCCTGCATCTCTAGTTTGAACCTGAAAATGTACAATAAGCTTTCAAAACGTTTTTTAGTAGGAAATAGTTTTATGTAATTATACAGTAATTACGCTCGTATTTATGATCATATAAGACCGTAATTAAAGAAATTTAATTTTTTGGCAGTAATTAGGATCATCTTTAGGGTCTTAATTATGACCGTAATTATGTGTGTTTGAGTCAGAGCACATCAACAGTTTTTACATTTTACATTGATAGAAAAAGGTGAATATGATATTAACATAGCAGTTTTTGTTGCAAGTTGAGACATTTCTGGACATGCAGGTTGCGACGCGCATGCGCTGATTTAAAATTAAAAATTATTTTTATGTACTATGCAAATAAACTGAATATAAAAATGGTAATAATATTAATAATAATAAGAAATTTTTAAAAGTATGAATTTAATTGTTATTATGAATATTTATTTATCATAAAACACACAAAAAATTGCAAATATGAGAGCATTATTACCTTTCATTTTTAAATGTATTATTGAATATATAGAAAATAATTATTCTATTATTTATTACTATTTATGTACAATATACATTTTTTTTATTTTAACGTCCCTAACAATAAATAAAAATTAATTATTTAAAAACTATTTAAAAGTTTCATAATTTATTTAAATGCCTTTGAACGGATAACTTGTTCATTATACAAAGAATTTATAATAGAGAGATTTATTAAAATGATTATTGTTAATTCCATTTATTAATGGTGCATCCACTTGAATAGAATTTTAAGCGGAAAAATTTTCTTTCGTGGCGGAAGCATCGTGGCAAGAATTACGCGAGAGGAGTATATAAAATATTCAAAAAGATTACAGGGAACAAATAAGGAGTAAGTTATTTGTTATTTTATTTATACACTAAGAAAAAATATTTCCTGTTTTAAACATAAAATATTTTAAAGCGATTTTGATTACTCTCATACACTGAAAAAAATAATTTAATTTAAATACTCGCTTACTTGATTTTTATTAAATAAATGTTTATTTTAACAAAAAATTTTACATTTAAATTTAATAGATAGATAGATATATAGATAGATTGATAGATTGATAGATTGATAGATTGATAGATTGATAGATTGATAGATTGATAGATTGATAGATTGATAGATAGATAGATAGATAGATAAATAAATAAATAAATAAATAAATAAACAAATGAACTTTTTATTAATTTGGACCATATTAAGTTTCATTTTTTTATGATTTATTCATGCTTGAAAATATACATCAGATTTTGCAAAAAGAGCCGGAATGCACCTGATGAGTTAAATAAGTTTAAATGAATTTTTAAAAATTGCTTGCAAGCTTCACGCGCGCTACAACAAACTTAATAAACAAATATATAGTACCGCTGCTTTTACATATATCAGATTTGGTTTTGCTGTAATTTTCTTTAAACTTTAAGATAATGTATATTTATAATATTTAACAAAATCAATAATTAATTAAATAATTTTTATATTTTTAATAACAATTTTTTATAAACAAAATATTTTTTTGTTATTTTCACCTAGCCTCTATAGCTCTGTTCTTTATTTTTTTATTATTTCTCTCATATTATAATTCAATGTAAATACTAGCAATATTGAAACGAATGTTAGTTAACAAATTTAGAAAATTGTTGCTATCAGACATTGAAAATTATTTTTATATACGGGGCAAAATTCCTGTAGCGTACTAAGTAAAAGAAAAGTTTAGCACTATGAGTTAGTTATTAAAAATATAAAAATTATTTAATTAATTATTGATTTTGTTAAATATTATAAAAATACATTATATATAAGTTTAAAGAAACTTAAAGCAATTCTAAATCTGTAACATGTAATAGCAGCGATACTATGTATTTATTAATTAAGGGTTGTTTAAACAATGCTATGTGTAAAAATTAATTTAAGTAAGTTCTAGTCATTTACCTTGACTAATAATATTGCACATTTCTTTCAATATGTCATTAATTTCGTAATAAAGAACTGAAATCATTAAAATTGTTTAAAAAATTGTACAAAATTTTTCTCAAAAGACAAAATAAAAGGCGTTATGCAGAATTTTATCGTCTTTAAAATATGACCTATGTTAATTTGTCCACGGCTTATTATCCACTAACTTATTTAACTCATCAGGCCCATGCCGGCTCTTTTTGCAAAATCTGATGTATATTTTCAGGCATGAATAAATAATAAAAAAATAAAACTTAATATGGTCCAAATTAATTAAAAGTTCATTTGTTTATAAAAAATTAATTTTTTTTCATTAAAAATTAAAAAAAAAATTTTCTTAAATTTCTTAAAAGTTAAAGAAAAATCAAAACTTTTTATTTTTGAAAAAAGACTACTTTCTTAGACAATCTTTTAGTTCTGGACAATACCTTTTTATCGGCAGATAAGACTTTTTGTTAAATTTTTTTTGTTTAAAAATTTTTCCAAAAAATAAAGTCCGTCTCAACCTGCACACATCTCCCCTACATGTAATATTAACTTAAGGCGAACATTCAGAAATTATTATTGAAAATATTAATACTATGTATTAACAATTTAAAATTATACTGAAAAAATTAAGTCCCTGACAAAATGTCAATAATGCTTTACAAAGACCTAAAAACCTACCCTATATTTTGGGTGGCTTTTTTCTCAGGAGATGTCTCATATGTCATATTTGTTTTGAATAACATTGGGAAAATATTACCTGCTGATGAGAAACACCGATGTCTCTAGTCATAACTGTACAAGAGATGCCAATATCTCTTTTCAGTCTTACAGAGGTTTCTATTTTATCTCTACAAGATTGATTTTCTGAAAATGAATGGCTCCGTAATCTATGGGATTTGTCACTGTTTAACATTGAACCGTTGTACTCTCTCAATTCCTGAAGTAATTTTCTTTTTTCTTCAGCAAGAACAAACAATTGTACCTAAAAAATTTTTTAAATAATTTCGATTAAAAACTTCCTATAACAGAAAATTGAAAACTATTACAAGTAAAAACTACGTGATTGGGTTTATAGTATGAACATTTTTAATTCCTCACAGAAGAAAAATTATTTTTTAAAAAAGAAAAAAATTTGTTGTTGCACGACATATACAAAAATAAATATATATGCATATATATTTTTATGAATAACATTTGTTTTCCTATTTCTTTGTTAATATTGAATAGAGGGGTCAGAGAGAAACCTTTTTTTATTTTTCTTATTTTTATTTTATCAATATTTATTTTGTGTTAGGATTTTATACTAACGGAAATTTGAAATGTAACTTCAACTCTAGTTCCTTCTAGAAGGGAATAGTATTATTTGTTTATATTAGTTGTAGGGGAAAAGTGCCGGTTGTGGGCATCCCTACGTAGTTTTTCATAGCATGTAGATGTTCCTGATCTGAGTACGGTCAAACTTGTATGTTGACAGTACACTTCAAATCAGTTTTTTGGAATTATCTTCAAAATTTGAGCCAATCTGACAATTCTGACTTCGAATTCAGCAGGAAAAAATACACTATCGTAGTGTTTCGGCAAAAAAAAATTATCTGTGCCCCTAATACAGAATTTTTATCAGTTTTTGCCAATAAGCTCAAAGAAATTTTTTTTTGCCAAAACAATACGATAGTGCATTTTCATGTATTTTTTCACGCTGAATCCGAATTCAAAGTCAGAATTGACAGATTGGCTAAAATTTTGAAGATAATTCCCAAAAAAGTGATTTCAAGTTTTTTTGAGTTTTTTGTTACTTGAGTTTCTTGCTACTATCTCAAAAATTTAAGCGAATCTAACAATTCTGACTTTGGATTCAGATTCAGCGGCAAAAAATACATGGAATTACACTATCGCATTGACATTCAAAAATTTTATAACTTTTTGATTTTATTTTTTTTCTGAGCGGTTTTTTGAGTTTATTTTAAAAATAAAAAATACATGGAAATAGACTAGTGAAGTGTCTCGGCCAAACAGCTTTTTATTTTATGTGTGCCTGTGTTATTAAGTTTAATGTATTGTTCTGTGCATTAAACTAATGTTACGGCGTAACAACAGATCTGTAGGTGTTTGTAATAATAATAAGTTTGAAGTTGCAAAATTAAGGAATTTTAAAAATATGTGTATTTTCAAGAAAGAACAATGATTATAGGGGAGCACATGATGCTAAATGAGGATTTACTCGAGCGTCGTCGCAACGATGATATTTTGTAGTTTAGATGATGAGGAAAATAAAAAGATCTATATAGTTTTCCCTTTTAGTTGTGCGTTATGCGTATACAAATTTTTAAAAATGTAAAAAAAACAATTGCTTGGAAATACTTAAGCGTGTAACAATTTAATAGTTTTGATACTCTAACGTGTCTCTGTTACCAAAGGTACACGGAGAGAAATTCCTCACTATTTTCGTATGAAAACTACTTACTCATTAAGTAAAACAACTGCTTCGACAATAAAGCATAAAATTTATACCAATACCACTCTTGAACATACTAAAATAGTTTGGGTTATTCCTGAGAGATAAAGCGTCGTTGATTCTTCTATATTCGTAGCAACTTTATGGTCTGTATGAATGTCATGTGAATCTAGTTCTTCATACTGCCGTGCGAATTTCGTTCAAGGCACATAGTAATATAGCCTCAACGTCGAGCGATTATTTCAATTAGTTTTAAATACTCGTGAAATAATCGCTCGACGTTGACGCTATATTGGTATGTGCCTTGAACGAATTTCGCACGGCAGAGAGGGAAACTATTTTGACTCATCATTCGTGCAATACAGCCATAAAGTTGCTATTAATAACGTTAATACCAGTAATGGTGTCATGGCGACAGAGAGCAGTGTCAGGAATCGGGATTGTGCGTGAGAGTCAGAAATAGGGAAAAAGTGAAAAGAAAACTGAGGCACAGAGTGGGGAATGAGTGTTGTACTCCAGTTGCGCGCTCTACTCTCCAGAAACGATTTTCATTACTTTGCCTTTTGGAAATCGTCAGATTATATTTTATTCGTCATTCTTATTTTATTTCCTTCAAATTAAAAAAAACTTAACCGGGCTCGAGAATATATAGACAACATTTTTTTTGCAAAGTAAACCTTCCGCTCTCTTACGTTACGCTCCAATCGTCAAATTTTTAAATGTACATTTTTTAACTAGCAATTAACCCACCTTACCTTAATCTGACGCGCTTCAATATTTCCAACCATTGATTTTTGTTACTAATCTGATGGATTATCCTAGATCCTAGTCTTAATAAAAAGAGTTAAAACTTGGAAGAGGTACTCAACAACATGCAAAGTATCCCCCTGTGTTCATCTACCGCGCTCGAGTTAATCCCAAAAAACACATTGGGCTCCTCTACTATGAAGCAAGGGACTATTGCAATAACAATGATTGAGCTGAAGAACGTAACGTTAATTGTTTAACGGTTACAAAAACCAATTTATTAAAGTTTGTTCAAATTTTAATCATTACCAATCGAAAGAGCATAAAAAATGTGTCAGAATCCATGAGTTTTATTCTAAATTTGATGTCGGAAAGATATGAAAAATCAAAATATTGAAGAAGTTATGGCTTCTCAAACGTTAACGATCGCGTTAACGGGTGCTTATTAAAGTTTGTTCAAATTTTAATCATAACCAATCGAAAGAGCATAAAAAAATGTGTCAGAATCCATGAGTTTTATTCCAAATTGGATGTCGGAAAGATATGAAAAATCAAAATTTAATAAGCACCCGATATACAGGACAAATTTTTCTTTTTCTTTCTGTTTAAAAGTTACAAGTCTTCAAAAATTCACTGTTTAAATTTTTTAAAAAAATTCAACCCCCTCCCTCTACGACAGTTTTTGAAAAAACCTAACAATACTTCGTGGTTAAATTACTTTCCCCTAGGGGTAAACTATGTGCAAGTTACAGCCCGAACCGATCAACTTTTTTTTCACTTAGTTTGCTACAGGAATTTTACTCTATATATACAGTTAAAATAAATGTATGTCTAATCATATTGAAATTTGTGGTCACAAAATTAATTTTGTTATCCTACCCAAATTATCCTCAAAATAGTTACACAATATTGATTTGGTGTGCAACAGAAACGTCAATAAAACTAATGCGCCTCAACAACTAAAGTAATTTTTTATTAAGGGGTTAGTACCACATCTCAGTGACTTTTCTTAAATATTTTTTTTTATTACAAAATCTATTTTGTCATCGAAAAATAAATTTTTTAATATTTTCTTGGAAAGTAAGCTTCTTGCTATCGTCGGAACTACAATCAACTATTTTCGATGAAAAAAACAAAATGTCGGACATTTTTCATTTTATTTGACCTTGTTTTTTCAACTTTAATTGTTTTAAAAAAATGGTTAAATATTAATAAAAAATTATGATTCTAGTTCCGACGATAGCGGTATATACGTAGAATAAGCCATAAAAATATGACCTTAATCGGTGCAATAGTTTTTCTTTTATAATGTCCGCTAGGTCAAAAAACGTTGTTTTGAGAAAACGCGAATTTACGAAAACATGTCCTTTTTCAAGAAAATACCCGAGAAAATACCCCCTTAAACGACATGGATTAAGACAAATATGTTTTTACCCTGGATGAAGCATGGCAAAACATTTTTTGTTTTTTTATTGATTTTTTCTTACTTTTACCCTTGGCGAACCATGGATTGAGACACAAAATGTTTTGCCATGGTTATCCCAGGGTAAAAACATTTTTGTCTCAATCCATGGTTCGGCAATGGTTAAAGTTACAAAAATTCAATAAAAAAGACAAAAAATGTTTTGCCATGGTTCATCCAGGGTAAAACCTTTTTGTCTCAATCCGTGGATCGCCAAGGGTTAAAGCAAGAAAAATTCAATAAAAAAGACAAAAACTGTTTTGCCATGCTTCATCCAGGGTAAAAACATATTTGTCTCAATCCATGGTTCGCCAAGGGTTAAAGACAGTGACAAAAATTCAATAAAAAAGACAAAAAATGTTTTGCCATGGTTTATCCTGGGTGAAAAAATTTTTGTCTTAATCCATGGTTCGCCAAGGGTTAAAGACAGTTACAAAAATTCAATAAAAAAGACAAAAAATGTTTTGCCGTTGTTTATCCAGGGTAAAAACATTTTTGTCTCATTCCATGGTTCGCCAAGGGTTAAAATGCATTAATTTCATTACAATCAAAGAAATGTATTTCTGCTCTTCAGCCAGGCATTTCCCAGACCATGGGAAACGATCATAAGTAAGGGTTCCCCCAGGGAATGTATTTGCCCTATCCTATGGTTTCGCCAAGGTTTCCATAGCTTTTCTACAAATATCTACTACAAGAATATGCAGTTTTTAGAAAATCGATTTTCTTGAAAAAAGATGTGGTTCTAACCCCTTAATATAATCCTTAAGCATATTGTAAACTTTATATATTCATCCCATACGTAAAAAAGAAAAAAACTTTTTTCGTTAATCATTTATACATTTTATTTTTCTTGAACTGTACTTATAATAATAAAACAAGTTGAAGATAAAGCCATAAGATTATTTTTCGTTGATGGCTAATACAAAAATTACAATAGAGTAACGTGACCATATCCTCGCCGCCGTAATTCGAGACACCCGAATTTTTGTCCTGGTAAGAAAAAAAAACTTAGTGGACAGACTACTACTAACATTTCATATATTTTTCTGACGAATGAATTTTTCTTAAAAATTCGTTCTCATATCTATATAGTTACCCTTACCCAGAACAATAGCATTTTTATTTCTGGAATCGAATTAAGTGATTGGGATAGGTTTTTTGATGCTGAACACGAATCCGAACTCAAAATTTATCCATTACCCTGTATTTTCGAGAAATTTAACCTTGAAAATTTTAAAAATGCCATTTTAGGGTACTTTTTGATATTTTATGAGGGCACAAAAATTTATTTGGAAGTTTTTGTTATATGCATTTAAAAGCTTATATCTCCCTGAATAATTTGCAATTTAAAATATTTAACAATATTTATTTTTGTATGAGATATATCCTTGTTTGAAGTTTGCATTTGAAAAAATTGATAGATTCCGTTAAAACTTGTTTCTTGGGGATTCCAAGGTCTGTATAGGCTTACTTTAAATTTTAAATAGTACATTTTAGGACCCTTATACGCAAGATAAAAAATTTCAAATTTAGGAAAAATCCAAAATTAAAAATTTTTTTCTCCTGCGTATATGGGTCTCAAAGTTAACTATTTAAGATTTAATTTAAGCCTACAAAGAAGTCTCTATTTCTTCAGGTTAAGAAAAAAAATACTGAAAACCCTCAAAACCTTGTTTTTTGAGGTATTTACCCCTATTTTTTCAAAATCCTGACGTGATGAGCAATTTTGGAACACGGGATCGTATTCAGCACATAAAAATACAGTTGAAATCACTACGATATCTAAGAAATATCTTGTAGACCTGTGTTAGTGACCCTGGAAACCTCCGAAAGACAAGTTTCAATCAAACCTATCAATTTTTTCAAATGCAAACTTCAAACAAGGATATCTCATACAGAAATAAATATATTTAAATGTTCTAAATTGTAAATTGTTCAGCAAGATATAAGTTTATAAATACATATACATAACTTCATAAAAAATTTTTGTTCCATTATAAAAAGTCAAAAAGTATCCTAAAAACGGCATTTTTTCAATCTTCAAAGACAATTTTCTCGAAAACCTAAGGTGATGGAGCAATTCTGAGTTTAGATTCGAGTTCAGTGTCAAAAAAACTCTAAGAATCACCATATGCGATCCTAGAAATAAAAAATTGAAATTCTATTGGACAGTGTTATGAAACTTTCTAAAAGTGTGAACACAAAAAATTCTTATTTTCTGCGGGACACTTTTTGACAAATGCGGGACGTTTAGCAGGACGTTATTAATTCGCGTGAATATCGTACGAAATGTAGTCGAATTTAGTCGAAAAAAATTTAAAGCAAAAATTGCGAGCGCAATTCCTTTCAAGAAACGTTCGAAATTCGTAGAGAAAATTAAACCTGAATTTAAAAAAATTTCCGTTTGGAAAATTTTGTTATTAATTCCGTATCCGTTTTTCCGAATCAAACCGCACGAATTATGACTAACTTACGGACGACTTATGTTTCAAAACGCCACACGAATCCTAAACCTTGATTAATTTCTAGCGTGCACGAAACCTCCCAGTGGGTTAAAACCATGTTCGTTTTTAGAACATTTTATGTCCGCCAAATTATGTTTTGGAACATTATTTGAATATCCATTTTCTGAAAATGTTACCGAGGCATTATTTGGCGGACATGAAACGTACTAAAAACTTTTATGGAACGAACATGGCTTTCGCTTTAAAACCTGTCTTATATTTTAAACTATATTAAAGTAAAGTAAATAGTAAAATTATTAACCTGCAATATTGGTATTGCTTTCACTCTTACTTCCAATTCTTTCATCCTTTTTAAAGATTCGGCCATTTGTTCCCTTATGTTCTGAAAAATTAAAAATATAATAAAAGTTTGAAATTAAATATTAATAAGAATTATTTAATTTGTTTATATAGTTATTAAAATTTAAAGTATTGATTTTTTAAAAATGTAAATCATTTATAAATATCTTCATTCAACACGTCAGCACTATTGTTTTTTTAAGTGTCTAACTTGCACTGCAAGAGCACTCTACAGGTTGAGTAGTGCTGGGTAAGACTTTATCTC
This sequence comes from Leptopilina boulardi, assembly GCF_019393585.1. Classification (NCBI taxonomy): domain Eukaryota; kingdom Metazoa; phylum Arthropoda; class Insecta; order Hymenoptera; family Figitidae; genus Leptopilina; species Leptopilina boulardi. The sequence continues at coordinate 1,231,996 of NW_026137948.1, read as the reverse complement.
TACAGCGAGTTTTGTATAAAAAATATTTTGCAATTAATAAGTTTATTTATTTATTTATTATACATGTTTTAGGACTGTTTGGTCCATACATAGGATTCCTTTTAGTACAGTCAATTATAAAAATATCGTTATCCAAATATAAAATAAAAAATAACATTATTTTAAGACAAAGACAATATTCTTGAGCGACTTTCTAAAATACTTGAAAATGCTTTTAATGTCAATCTCAGTTTAACCACCTTCCCTAATAATCTGAGTTGTGCCATTAATCTTATATAGTAAAGGGGTAATCTAATTTTTAGATAGGACTGTGTTCCTTCTGTAAGTGAGAGATATGGGAAGATCTGCAAATTTTTACTTTCTTCTAATCTTTTTTTATCTATTTCTATTAAATAATTCTTATAAGTTTGTATTATTGCCTCCTTATTTGTCACCAAAAAACAGAGATCGGGTTCCTCCCAAATATACCCCATGTTACATTTATTAAACATTTCTTTAATTTGTATTACCCAGCAATTAATAAGTTAAAATTTTTTAAAAATTAGAATGACAGCCCTGGAGGCAAAAAACCATGTTCGTTCCAAAAATCATTAATAATTGTAATTTTGGAAACCGAATTTGCTAAAAAGTGATATTTTTTCCAAAATGAAAGTAAAAACATTTTCAGATCCGCTGGTATAGAATTTAAGATAAATTTGATAATTTTTTTATTTATATTAAAATTTTACAGTTGTCAAATCAAGTGTCAAGTTTTATAAAAAGTGAATTGTTTAAATAAAAATTCCAATAAAAGGGTTTTTGATGTCACAAGTAAAAAATTTGATGTTAAGTTGACAGTTAATTTGACAACTGTCAAACTGCCAATTTAACATCAACTATGTAATTAACAATCATTAAAACTTTCAATTGGATGGTTAATATCTATTGTTAATTTTGAAATTTTTATTATGCCTTTTATCCTCACTCTACTCTCAGTTTTTCTCATTCCTTCACTGGCCAGACCACTAGTAGATGAATGTAGTACATTCCTCCACTGGTGACTAGTGTACAATATCTCAATTCCTTCAAAGGCGTTGGACAAAATATGTTTTTAGGGGTTATTTACCCCAATTAACCTTACAAACAAAATATGAAGAGTATTGCGATGATTTCGAAGGACCCAAACATTCTTAATTTTCTTGTAACCGAGTTTAACTGCTGTCAGCTGATTTTTTTCTCGCTCTCTCTCTTATTCTCTAATTTCCTCTCTCTTACAGTCGTTATATAGAAGTATATTATAAACAAAAAATTTTTCTTGAATTTTTGTGATTGTGAATATACAACAAACAACGTACGTACTAATCTTCTCTTTTTGACAAATAATCTAAAAATTTCTTAGGATTACTCAGTGTTTGTATGTGACGGTGCATATTACAAAAGTAAATAAAGTATTCTCGAAAATTTAAATATCAAATGGAATATATGTTTAGTTGAAAAAATTGTAGTCTGACCAGCAGCATTTGCTTCGCTCGTGCAGCAAATGTCGAGGCAGGCATTCGACCAGATATGAAGAAAAACAGTATACATTACATGAGCAGAAAGTTCGAATTTCTCAGTGCGAGAATTTTGAACGTTCTGCCCTAATGTAATATACTATTTTTGCTGATAAAGTATTTTATTCGAAATTTTTTCAATGCCTGCCCCTGACCAGCAGCTCTCGCTTCGCTGGTGCAGAAAATGTCGCGGTAGGCATCGTATTCAATCTTTTAATTAATGCGATTATTGTTCCTACAGCTAAGTTAGTTTTACTAATGGCAGCATTGGTAGCAGACAAAAAACAGCAGAATTTGAAAAGTTAACGCCTAAATATTCATAATTAGAATTTACTTTAATTTCTTGATTCTCATCATATAAAAACGACCATATTTGTAATTAAACGCATGGCCTCCTTTTCCGAAAATAACCAACCGAGTTTTTTAAATTTATTTACAAACGGTTTTTTCACAATATTTTTTCAGCGCTCTTAATATTTTTTTCATGTTTATAGAGGGGTCCGACACGATCGCGAAATCATCCGCATATGCTTGAATAAGAATTTTGTTCCAATGATCTATTGAGACCTCCCTTATCCCCTCGTCAATTAAAAATTGATCAAAATCCGCTATAAAAATTGCAAATAATAAAGGACTCAAAACTTACCCTTGCAGGATTCCCTTAGTTACCATTGTTTCTCTAGTTACACCGCGCGAATTTTTAACTGCCACGCACATTAGCTTTGCTATATAAGTTTCTTAGAATATTTATTAGCTTACTCCCAGTTCCGATAGAATATAGTTTTTCCTAAAGTATATCATGACTTACCGAGGGAAAGGCACTTCGGAAATCGACGAATAGAACAAGCAGTTTCCCCTTATCAAGGAACAGGCGGGATTGAATAATTGCATTAAGTGGAAAAATATTATCTAGACAATTTCAATTTTTTCTAAATCCCGCCTGCCACTCCGGTAAGAGGTTATTATTCTCCAACCAGCAACCAAATCTTTCCGCTAATATTTGCATGAATAATTTCGAGATACAATTCATTAATGCGATGGGGCGGTAATTAATGCAAGTATCCGGGAGACATTTTAGAAATTCGTAAGAGATTCCATTTGGACCCAGCGACTTACCATCCTTGCATTTTTTTGGGCTTCTTTTAATTTTAAAGTTAGAAATTTCCGTATCGAGATAAGAGTTACTGTAAATTAAATTCATAGAAAAGGTTTTTCTTTCTGAAACTAATGACTATTTTCCAGAAAGTGGAGGAGTCTCTTGCCAACGCGATTTTATTGAATAGCGAATTATTATATTTTGCTTTTTAAAATTTTTCAAGATTTTTAAATTCTTTTTTTTCCCAACATAAGCTGCTACCAAAGCTTCAGATTTAAAATTGTCCCTTTTATAAACCTTTAACAAATCATTTACCATTTTTTACAATTTAAACAATCATAATCAAACCACACTTTAGATTTTCTTTGTTTTGTATGTCCTTTAACTTTCATACCTAAATTAGTTGCTTCTTCACGGATATGCTCAATTAAAATATTTTCCATAATATTTACATTGGTGGAATCTACATTTTAAAATGAATGAATAACTATCTTTATTATTATTATTTCCTGTATCCCTAATTAGTTTTGCTATAACTGGAAAGTGGTCTGAATTTGTAATCGAACAAAGAATCTCAAGGTCTCTTATTAAATCTAAACCCAAGAAATTGGTCCAAACTAAATCTATTGTAGATTTACCCAGAGTGTTTACAAAAGTGAAATTCGAAGGACTGTCGCTAATCGTTCTTCCATTTAATACTATTAAACATAGAAGATACTAGCTTTACTCCCCTGCTATCTACTTTTGTGTCAAAATTGAATCTTTTACAATTAATTTGTGAATTATTTGGCATAATTTCATCATTTAACTGATTTAAGTGAGCTATTCTTGAATTAAAATCTCCCTCTATAAGAATAGGTAAATTTAGAAAAATTATTTATTATGTTAACTAACAAATCCTCAAATTCCTGCAAAAAAGTTACTATAACGTTATTCGGAGATATATAAACAGAGCCCACTATAAATTCGGGCTTTGCTGAAAATAACAATAATATCACCCAGGTGATTCACCATTGTTGATATTGGATCCTTTTTGAACCAGGTTTTACTCAGACAAAAGATATCTACATTGTTAATAATTAAATTTAAATCCAGTAAATTGCCAAGGCCTTTGACGTTCCAGAATTAAGGATTTGGAGATTGCACTGCATTATGGCGTTATTCAGATCTGTTTTGAGAAAATTTTTTAGGAGGGATGTTATCTTTACAATAATCTTTGATTGATTTATCTTTAGATAAATGTTTAGATTTCTTGAGATTTTCCTTTCTCCACAAGTGATATACTTCCAGGAGGTCTTCCTCTCTTCTGACTGATTGAGGATGTAGTGAAGAAGGAAGAGTTATCACTGTCCTTATTAAGTCCAAGGTCATCCTTGCTTAGCATTTTTTGTGCAGAAAACAGGAAATTTTAAGTGGATGGCAGATCGTAAGCTTTATTTTTCATTATAATTTTTGAACCTTGATGATTGCCATCTTTCCCTGTTGCTCGAACATAGCTTTTGCTTCTTTAAGGTTGTTGTACTCGATTTTCTTTTTCTTCCTACGCTCTCTTTTTATGTCGTTGGAGAAACCAATATTCAACTCTCTAAAATTTCTTGCTTTCTACAAGATGGCTAATTTAACATTCTTATTGTTGAAAGATATCAAGATTGGTCTTGACCCCTCACGGATGCAAATTCTTCTCACCTTGATGATGTCACTTTCCTGAATATTCACTTCGGTTTTAGCAAAAAAAATTTTCACTGTCTCGAGCAAATTAACATTAACCTCCGCACAATCTTCAACTTTAAAGAGCACTAAATTGTTTTCTCTTTCTTTGTTCAAAAGATGACCAATTTTCGATTCACAGATCACTATTTTATCGAATAAAATTGTATTATTTGTTTTTAACACACTATATTTTTGTTTATAATCTAACATTTCCTTTGATAGTTTTGCATTCTCCGCATTTAGCACCTTAATATCACTTTCTATTGAGTCAAGTATTTTATTCAAAACGGATATATCGCTTTGTGTTTTTAGTAAAATTTCTTTTAAATTTTCATTAGAAGTCATTTTTATTATAAAAGATACGATTCAAATAAAAAAAATTCAATAATCAAAAACTATAAAAATCAATGTTTGAATTACTGGTATCACCTAAATCTAAAAATTACAATACTTTATATGACTAAATCTAGGTTGACACTTTAGTAATAGTGTTATAGTTCAAATTAAATAGAACATTACATATAATATTATATAATATAATATTTCGCTGTATTAGAAGAGCTGATAAATTTACGTGAAGCAGGCTCGAAGGAGCCAGAGCAATGGAACTTAACACCCAAATAAACGTATTCCTTTACCATCTCGACACTACTCTTGCCAAATTTGAACGACTTAAATCTTCTTGCCTTAGAATTCCCTGAATTCGTAAAAATTACAATCTTGGTTTTATCAACATTCACGACAAGCTCATTACGCTCTCAGTATTCGGCCAAAACTGGAAGCGTTTTAGCCATCTCAGAAGGAGTATCAGCGAGAAGTACGTAGTCATCTGCGTATCCAAGCATGAGTATCTCTGTCGAGTTAGTGACTGAGATCTTCCTGCAACCATACTTTATAAAAAATTCTCCCATATTAGAAATGAAAAGAAGAAACTCGAACGGACTAAGCACCTCTCCCTAAAGAACGCCCCGCGTAACATAAACTTCCCCTGTAACCCCCTCCTTAGTTCTTATGCAAGTCTTCGCTTTAGAGTAAAAGTCACGCAGAATATTAATAAACTTAGAACTAACGCCCAACGAAAACAATTTATTCCACAATAAAGAGTGGGAAACAGATGGGAAGGCCCCCTTAAAATCGATAAAAGCTGCGTATAAAGCAGAACCATTATTACTTAAATGAATTTGAATAACGGAAGAAAGACTAAAAACATTATCTAGGCAACTTCTGCCCTTTCTGAACCCTGATTAAGATTCCGGGATAAGATTTCGTTTTGCAGCCCAAGCAACCAGTCGATTACATAAAATTTGTGTAAAAATCTTCGTGACACAGTTAATCAAAGTTATAGGTCCATAATTATCAGGGACAGGAGCATCCCCTTTTTTAAATAGCATAAGTGTCGATAGTTTACCCCAATCTTCCGAAACAATCGCAGACACCAAAATTTTATTTAAAAAATTATTTAAAAAAAGGATCCAATTTTGAAGAAGTTTCTTGAAAAAGTTAAAATTTATCCCGTCGGATCCAGGGGCCTTTCCATTTTTACATTTCTTGAGACATACCATAATCTCCTCAACAGTAATATATTGATTCAGTTCAGGGACAGTTTGGGACAAAACACACAAACTAGTCGGCGAAACACTAGCTAGCGAGAATTAACATGTGGACGAGACGCATTAATGACTCTCCAAAACTGCTCAGAGGATTTACAATTATGAATAGCTTTTAAACGATCTAAACCAAATTTTCTTTTTTTAGATTTTAAGAGATTCAAATGAGAGATCTTAATTTTAAGATAGTTTTCACGCTCGAGTACCGCGAATTTCTTTTCCTTACATAATTTAAGTGCTAGCGTTACAGTTTCCTTGGAATGTTTACATTCCAGATCATACCAAGGTTTCCTTTTTAAAATATTATTAGAGGTGGTAGCAACAGACATACCCAGATTCAAAGCTACATCCCAAATCGTAGAGACAACCGTTGAGTTTAAACCATCGATATCGCCATACACATTAGCCACCTCCTCTCTGAAGGCCATAGTAGATACAAATAAATTCGCCTTATTGTTATCAAAGAAAAGTTTAACAGGGCGCGAGTTGACATATTTACGGCTAGGTAATAAAATATTTAGCATTACAGGAAAATGGCCAGAAGAAGTGGACAAGTGAAATACGTTAAGACCTAAACTAAGGGGAAGGGCAGAGGAAGGGCACCAAAGCAGATCAATAACACTAGCCCCCCTTGAGTTTAAAAAAGTAAAATTAGCCGAAACGTCCCCAAAACAACGACCGTTCAATAGGACAAGTTCCTTAGATTCAAGATAGTTAGCAATCAGTTTACCTTTCGAATTTAAAATTTGATCATGCGAAGTCCTCGTATGAAATACATTGTTAATATTATAAAAAATATTCTGATCCAACTGGTTCAAGTGCGCTACCCTACCATTGAAATCCCCTCCTACAATTAACGGAATATCAGTATGCGACGAAGTTATATTAAAAACGTTAGTATTAAAATTATCAAAAAAATTATCTAAATTTTCGTCAGGAGCTATATAAATCAAACACAGAAAAAAACAAACCTCATTTAAACGAAAATTAACTTTAACAAAAATTTGGTTATGAACAATAGAAAGCATTGAAAAAGAGTACGAATTCGGGTTGTATGTATGCAAGTAGACCGTCGAATTTATTTTTGATGGAACCAAAGGGACACCCTTTCTTAGGTTTCACAATTTCAAAATTTTCCTGGGGACTGGCCCCGCCTTGCGTAACGCCCTTCGGAACTTCACGTTGTGTAAAGGCAACTTGATTAGCAGGAGAAGTGTTTTCAAGAGTGACAATTCGATTATTAGAAATCTTCGCGTTAATTCCAGACTCATGCAACTCTTTAACTTTAACCAATAGCTGGCGACGATGTTCCCACTCTTCTTTTGTGCGATCGTTCGTAACAATATGATTCTTATTTCTCAACTCCTTAGCTCTCAAAAGACCAATCTGACCCAACGCACGGAAACGAATTTGACCAATATGGGACGATTGCCCTTAACTTTTCCCAGGCGAAAGATGTCATCAACTGCTAAGTCCGGAATGCTGAGTTTCACATTCACGAAAAATCCACCCACCGTTTGAAATAGGTTGTCATTGACGGTGTCAGAATCCTCCAAATTGAAAAGAATGATATTCTTACTTCGTTGAGAATTAGAAAAACGTGACGCATTATTTTCAATAGAAGTCAAGCGTTTATCGTGCTCCTCAAGTCTGGTGACATTCGTCTCCAAAATACTGTTTGTAGTCCGTATCTCTTTCTTAAGTTCAGAGTGAGAGGCCGCTAGATCACTAAGCTTTTGAAACAATTGATTCCACCTCTCCACATCCGTGTTTACAGACATACTAATGAGTGAACAATAAGACGAAAATTGAAACAACTGACGATTCAAAATTTCACACTAGAATGCCGAAAAAAGTAAAGGCCCAGGCGAGAAAAAAGACTGCAAAAAGGACTATTTTGCACACAAAAAAGATCACTGCATACAGGCAAAGCCAGACTGCGGCGGGACCCAGTTAAGAACAAAGATTATGCAAAGTTATAAGCACAAAAACGTACGATTACACTAGTCCTAAGGAACACAAATCAAAAAGTGACAAAAGTCAATAAAAATGAAATAAAAGTCAACACAAACAAATCGTTACACAAATGAATGCGTGAATCCCGTGCATAAAAAATACAAATTATAAACTTTAAAATAAGATTATAGAAGTAACTAAAAATATCGAAGCACGAGAAAAGACGACCGCTCTCAATGACAATTCGAGCGAAACTCAATAAAAATAAATTTCTGCTGTTCAAATTTAAAAACTTTTTATTAAATAATGTAAATTTAATCAAAATAATATGTAATATTTTTAGTACATTTAAATAGGGTATTGGCGCGCAAAGCGCCCCTAGTATATATCTATATATGGGCGATTCCACGTGAGATTTACCTGGGACATTTTAAATTCGGTAAATATATTTTTTCGACCTTTATAGAAAAAAAGTTTACGTATTTTTTATTTTTTAATAAATGCTCAATGTTACGAACCATAAAAATTAATTTTTATAATTTTAAACAATTATTTACATTTTCTATTCGCCGGAGGAACCAAGTTTTTTTAATGTGGGTTTGATTAATTATATGGCCGATAGAAGACGAAATTAACAATTAATCAATTGATTGTAAATAATGTTTCTTATATTTGAGATTAAAATTCACACTATTTTTGACAGCACAAATAAAAGGTCTATTTAATTAAACAGAAGAAATGGAATTTTAGTTTAAAAAATTTATTTAAAAATCAAAGTAAAAATTGCAAAAATTACACATTATATGCTTTCTTTTGTAAAGAGTACTGTTTTTGGTACGATACAAGTTTTCTTTTTTACGGTTAGATTTCTCTTACACAGTACCGTCGAGAGAGCTGTTGAGAAGGGATAAATCTTGCGATCACGTCGCACTATTAACGGGAAAAACGATAGAAACGTGTTACGCGTATTTCCGCATCTCGAAACGAGGAACCAGTACCCTATCAGGCACAAGCAGCGCAGGTAAAATCCGGGCGAGCTCGCCGGTTTTAAGAACAAAAAATTATTTAATAAATTTGTAAAGTAAGGATTTTCCCTTCCTGAATGTTTAATAAAAAGTTGAGGAAAATTCGATCCTTGGAAGGAATGAAATAACATAAAAATTGTATGTTATTAATATTGTTTATTGTCACAAAACAAGAAACGACGTTTCGATGACTTGGTTCGTCATCATCTTCAGGTTAAATTTACTGAAAATATTTATAATTTTATTTATAACACCACATTATTATTTTTTTTTTAAAATAATATTACTTTTCAAATCACTCACTCCAACAAAAAATAAACATTGTATATAACCTGGTAGACCGAGCAATGTTATTATCACATCATTCCTTTCACAATATCAATTTAATAAAAATTAATAATATTTTACAAAACAATGATTATCCACTTAAATTTATTAAAAAATATACTAAAATTCGTTTAAATAGAATTAAATTTCATAAAAAAAATAATGATAATAATTCTAATAATATTGTAAATTCACAAGCACTTTTATATAAAAAAATTCCTAAAGTCAGTTTACCTTATAAGAACTCAAATTTCATTAGATTGTCAAAAATTCTAAAAACATACAATATACATACTATTCCAATAGTTAATAAACCTTTAAGATCTATTATAAAATTAGGTAAGGATCCTATTAACAAGTGGGATGAAACGAACATTGTTTATAAATTTAATTGTAAAAACTGTCCATCGAATTACATTGGAGAATCTAAACGTTCATTAAAAACACGCATTAATGAGCATAAAAATACTAAAAATAAAACATCGGCTCAATCAGTAGTAGGATTACATCGATCAGAATTGAATCACGAGTTTGACTGGGATAATGTTCTTATACTAGACCGTGAACAAAATTATAAAAAACGATGTTTCTCAGAAATGTTACACATAAAAATCAATGATTCCACTATTAACAAAAAAGAAGACATAATGTATCTAAACAAAATATACTTCCCTTTAATTTCCAAATTAGACTCGTGATTCTATTTTTCCGAAAATATTTCACTGACACGTGCTGTTTACATCTAAGTTCATGGACTCCTCTATTTCATTCAGATTTAAAAATTTTGTATTTTCAATTTAGTCTTGACGATACCGATCTATAAACCTGACGTGCCAGCATAGTCTGTGCAAAATAAAATTTTTACGCTAAGATGTAACGGTTCAATTAATTTTTTGGTAATTGTTATTACTTGTTTATTCTTTATTATTTAAAAAAAATAATAATAATGTGATGTTACAAATAAAATTATAAATATTTTCAGTAAATTTAACCTGAAGATGATGACGAACCAAGTCATCGAAACGTCGTTTCTTGTTTTGTGACAATAAACAATATTAATAACATACAATTTTTATGTTATTTCATTCCTTCCAAGGATCGAATTTTTCTCAACTTTTTATTTAATAAATTATAAAATAATTTCTCACTGTACTGATTAACCGATTGGGACTCAGCCGGATTAAAATTCTGTATAATTTTACGTCCGCTCAAAGAAAAAAATTGGTTCAACGAAAATCTATTGTGATTCAACAATTTCAATTTTAAAAATTTAAGCACTGCTGTTAATTTACCTGGCTCAACGAAAATCTATCGTGATCTAGCAGGTAAATGTGTTGAGCTTTCTCCACGGTTGAAACTCTAAGTTCACTTGTTTGAGAAATAATGCAAAAATCAGTTACACATACTATGTGATTGATTGAAGACGAATAGGCAATAAGGCTCTATGAGCTTCTGTTTATAAAGAGCTTCGAGAGATGCACTTAGTGGGATTAGTGAATCAGGGGTAGAAGAATTCTAGGGGTTTCAGGGGTATCGATAAGAAAGCTTAGATCATCGTTCATCGATATTCAGAATACATTTTTGAAAAGTACGTGAAAAATGCAATAAAATTCATTATAGATAAATTAAAATTCATTAACTTTTGTCATAGTTATACGGATTTGAAAATGACAATGTTACCCTTAACGTCAAAACTTCAACCCCCTCTACTTTCTACAAATATTTTTTTAATGAGTTTATATTTTAGGGATTTATTACTATCATATAGGACAACAATTTACCAAAGTATGAAGCCAATCCCAGAACATTGACTTTTTGGGCTGGGGCGATTGAAAAAGAATCTCTCATATGCAGATACATTTTACACATACACGTACATTCACCTTAGTACACAAGCGTATATGCACCATATACACGTCTCAATTTTTTTTATGATTATGTGCATTTTTTTTTTACAAAATTGACCCTCATAAAAATGAAATGTTAATGTGTTGCGATTTCATATGTGCTTGGAAAATGTGACACATTCCAATTTCAGCTATCAACATTTATTGTATTTTTATTATTAAATTTTTTTGAGTTTAAATGTATCATATGAAAAAGAATAGGGGAAGGAAGGCAGTGCATGCATCGCGCGATACTCCTCAAGCGCTTCACACATACACGGTGCCCTGGAGTGAATTTAAATAAAATTTTTGGGTAACTCAAATTTTCCGGTGGATTATGTTTCTAGGTGGTATTAGAATGAAAATAAACGTTGAATCAAAAAAATCCACTTCGCGCTTTTTTTGGCAGCGAAAATAAGTTTTTTTGTTTCATTTTCAAACTTTGATCTATAGCTTCTTTTGAGAAATAATATTATCACCCTAGTAATGCATTTTAAAATTAAAGTTTGTAGTATATTTTGCAAGGAGTAAATGTAAGCTTTCAAAAAAAAGCTTTTTTGGGGTACTAAAAGTTACATTTTTCTGGAAATTTGGAATTTAAATCTCGAAATTTGCAAAAGTTTTATCATTTTTCGACTTTCATGACCATTTTAGTCAAGAAAATAAATTATTAACACAAACATTAAATTTTTTCTAAAATATATATGAGGCATTCTATTTCAACTCGTTCCACCTTCAAAAGACGATCGCTAGCAGAGCGTTTTTCAAGAGATTTTTATTATATAAAAAAGAAAATAATCTTATAATGTTATACACTATTTCGAAAGAGAATTTAATGATCTTTCGATTAGTCTTAACATTTTTTTAATTTTCTCACAATTTCATACAGAAATTGCGTTTTGAAATATTCAACTCTTGATATCTCAAAACACCCCCCCTTCAATTTTATTTTAATATATATGAAAATAAAACTTAGTTTTTCTAGTTTCAAATTCCGTTTGGTTTACAATGGACATTTGTGAGGATTTTTGGATAACAGTGATTCAAAATATGTGTTTTTGAAAACTTTGACACGAAGTATGAAGTTGAATCCTAACCCGCATTCAACCTACGTCACACACGAATTTCATTGTTTTGAAAAAAAACACAACCTGTACAATAATTTATTTGAAATATTTATTTATTTATACAATAATTATCTTCAAATAAATAATTTGAATAAATGTGTTCTAAATATTTTAAATTTAATCTTCTAATAGCTTTTATCTTTCATTAGCATTATTTTTTAATTTTTTTAAGAGACAAATAAAAAGCAATATTAGTACGCAATATTGCGAATTTTTGCACCGTGATAATAATTGTTGCTATATGAGAACAATTTTCCTAATTTTTTGTACTTCTGAGATTTTTAAGCAAGAGTCAAAGTATGATTTACTCTGAAAATTACAAAATAAAAAATGTTTCGTTTAACCTACAAAAAAATGTCTTTTTTTTCATAAAATAAAAGTATTTATTTAAAATTTTCCTCCAATAATAATTGCATTTAATATTAAAAAATTAATTTGGTGAGTATTTTAAATTTGAACTTAAAAATCACTTAAAAGCATTTTATTAAAATAAATACGATATTATTAATCTCCTTACAGAAAATTTTTATTATTATAGGTTGCGATTTTTTTTCAAAACAATGAAATTCGTGTGTGACGTAGGGTGAATGCGGGATAGGATTTAACTTCATACTTCCTGTCAAAGTTTTCAAAAACACATATTTTGAATCACTGTTATCCAAAAATCCTCACAAATGTCCATGATAAACCAAACGGAATTTGAAACTAGAAAAACTAAGTTTTATTTTCATATATATTAAAATAAAATTGAAGGGGGGGTGTTTTGAGATATCAAGAGTTGAATACTTCAAAACGCAATTTCTGTTTGAAATTGTAAGAAATTAAAAAAAATGACCAATTGTTCGCTAAAGTATCCTAATCCCTTATTGGTTTTCGTACAAAATTCTGATACATGATAAAATATTGCATGAATCTTTGGTGTAACTGGAATTCCAAGGGCTTCGTAACTTTTTTTAAAAGCGACAATATGCTTTTGAAAATTTAAATCTAATTTTATAGAAAAGCATCCGTCAACGACTTTTTTTAATGCTCGAAACGTATCAACATATTTTGCGCAACTTTTCTAAATCACTACATATAACTGCATCTTCTGGAGAGCTGTAAATAGTATTTTTTTTTTTTTTCACAAAATCAAATTTTTTTGTCTCAAAATATTTATCGACAGAATGACTATCTTCAGCCAGTTTCTTTTAAAAATTTGGTTCGATAATTGTAGAGTTCTTAGTCTCAGCGCGAACACTTCATGCCATCTAATAAGTCTATCTTATTTAACAGAATTTTACACGCATTACCTGCAAAAGTCGGAGATCCATATGTACATTGACGTTCAACATTGCATTTTTTGGCCCAATGTAAACTTACATTTTCGTTTTCCAACATCATATGTTTGAATAACGTATTAACACCACCTAATAATAAATGCAATTCTGGAGGAGGCATGACGTGTAGCACTTCTTTATCATCCTTCGCCAAAAAGAGTGGTGGGTTTACACAATTTTTAAAGGACTTAGAGAGTTTTACAATTTTTCCATTCGAGCACCAACTTCTGATGTTATTTAAACAATTTTCTGTTGTCCTAATGGATTCATAATTATCGAGATTAAGATGAAATATTTCACACCACGTACATGGATATGAACTACTATGACCCATTAGACCAGTAACGATGTTTGCAAGCTTGAGATCTGTAGCTATTGAACCGTTGTCAAGGAATCGATTTATATATAATAATTTATATATAAGCCGATTATAAATATTTTTTTTAGACCTGAATCTTGATAATCTTTGTGGTAATTACTTTTAGTTTGATTTTCTTTGTAGCTTTCAAGCGTAGATTCGTAAGACGTTTGAACCGAAAGCGTGATTTTGAAAAAGCCACCTCCACCATCCGAACCAAATTTTAGGTACGGCGTTTCTGAGAGTCCTCTACTAATCACAATATGATTAATAAATCCTGGTAAATCACTACATATAACTGCATCTTCTGGAGAGCTGTAAATAGTATTTTTTTTCTTTTTCACAAAATCAAATTTTTTTGTCTCAAAATATTTATCGACAGAATGACTATCTTCAGCCAGTTTCTTTTAAAAATTTGGTTCGATAATTGTAGAGTTCTTAGTCTCAGCGCGAATAGCAGTAGCGATACCTAAAACCTTTCTTTTACTTAAACTTAAATTTTTCTGCATCTTTCGTAGTGCATCTGCAGAAATTGCAATGTTCTCTTTTTTCGCTGTTTTTTGTACGCAAAAATTCAGTGGTTCTCCATGAGATTGTGACAATAAAACCAAATTGTCACCATTTTTATTTAATGTCTTATTTTTTTCAGTACTATCTTTCAGCACTTTATTTTTTAAGAGTCTAGCCACAAAATGATCTTTGTCCTTACTTGAAAATTTGTTTACTTCGTTCTCGATATTAATAATTGCATTGCTGGAACTGCATTTGTGAATTTTACCGCGTCCAAATAATGCTAAACACTTGGAACACCTTTTTTCATATTTTATTTCAGTTACTTTTTTTTTCTTCTTTACATTTTTGTCTTTACTCTTTTTTAATGTGCTTCTTGCATTTGAACCTTTAACGTTCGGTAAATTTTTATTTCGCAAGTCACTACTTTGTAAACAGAGAAAGCATTTACAATTTTCATTAAACTCTGAAGAACGTGTTTTTATTGATGTAAACTTTCTAAAGTCAGGAACTTTGAAGCTTTTTTTATTCTTCAGCGCTTTATCCACTGACAAATTGCAAGCAAAACATATAACACTCGGAAATCTTTCATCTAAAAAATCAAACTGATCCAGCACATGCTTTAGCTTCATTTGAATTTTCCCTTGTATGATTAGCATTTTTTTACTTTTTTCCAACAAAGCAAACATAATTTTGAACGATTTTCAGTGTGATTTTCAGACTTCTTCTCGGACTTCTTATAATTTAGAATGAACATCTTAAAGAAATGATATTTATATTAATACATTATTATACACAACTATATATTTTTATTAAATGTTTGGGTAATATAGTTACCTTATTGCACTAGATAACTTTTTTTACATATGGATTTGAGACGCTTCATAAGAGAAGAAACCTTAACTGCAAAAAATTTTAGGTTATATGTTTAGTAACAATTCTAGCTTGATAAAAAGTACCTTCTAAATAAGGTAAAATTTTATATTATTAATTATTCTTTATACTTACATTTATTGCAAATAAAAAATGGAGTATAAAATTTAAGATTATGTTCACTGCACAAAATTCAAAATTTCTTAAGCAATATTTATTTTTTGGTAATACCTCGCATAACATAACAGCAAGAAATCAGCTTAAAAACAATTGAAAGTTGAAAAACTTTCAACTCTTCACGCCGATGCAAACATGTTACCAGTTTTGTTCACGAATCATCTACAAAAATCTTATTTTCGCTGCCAAAAAAAAGCGCGAAGTGGATTTTTTTGCTTCAACGTTTATTTTCATTCTAATACCACCTAGAAACATAATCCACCGAAAATTTGAGTTACCCAAAAATTTTATTTAAATTCACTCCAGAGCACCGTGACATATGTGTTTCGAAGGCTATGGGGACTGAGTCCGTGTTTGTGCGTACCGCATCCACGCTGCGAGACTCTCTGCACCTGAACGTGTGAGAAGGATAGATAGAATTAACGTATGCTTTCTTAAATATAATAATTGCTATATAATAATCATATTATTGATTATTATTATAATATATACGGGGCAAAATTCCTGTTGAGAACTAAGTGAATAAAATGTTGATCCAATCCGGCTGTAACTAGCTCATAGTTTAGCACTAGGGGTGAGTAATTTAACCACGAAGTATTGTTAGGTTTTTTCAAAAACTGTCGGAGAGGGAGGGGGTTGAATTATTTTGAAAAATTTAAACAATGAATTTTTGAAGAGTTGTAACATTTAAACAGAAAGAAGAAAAAAATTTATTCTATATGTTTTCAAAAGGTTTTTTCCTGCTTTTTCGAATGGTGCAAAAAAAATTTTAAAAATTTAAATTTTGACCCTTTTTTGAAAATTAAACTTTTTTCGAATTTTTTTTTAAGTTCGGTCCTTTTTATTTTTTTTTATTTATTTTTTTTAAAAGCTAAAAATGTGTATTTTTACCTCAAAAAAAATTGAGAAGTCCTTTTTTGTTATTTTCGAGATATTAATTAATTCATGTTAATAAAAAATTAAATATTCCACAAATAAATAAAGTTATTGCAATCCTAAAGGTACCAAGTGAAAACTGACGTTATTCCGCCCTATGTGGAATATTTTGGATTAGAAGATTTTTTATAAACAATTGCCATGTTAGCCAATTATTGTTCATTAACAATTCACTAACCCAAAGTACTTTATATAGGGCTCGTTAATTTAGGAATTTTGTCAATTTTCATTTACAATTAGTAGCATCAGAATTATAATGCTTTATTGGTTTATAAAATATATACTTTTTATTAACATTAATTAATTAATTAACTAATACATCGAAAATAACAAAAAAGGACATCTCAATATTTCTTAAGGTAAACTGCCGTCCAATGTAAAAAAGCCGTAAACAACAATGTTTATATTGTTAATTATATACTTTTTTACTTTGAAAGGCAGTAAAAATGCACATTTTGAACTTTCAAAAAAAAATAAAATAAAAAGAACCGAACTTAAAAAAAAGTCAAAAAAATTATTGATTTTCAGAAAAAGGGGTCAATTTTTGAATTTTATGAAACTTTTTTTTTCACCAATTGAAAGAGAACAAAAAAACATTTGGAAAACATATTTTTCAAAATTGTTTTTATTTACTAATCTAATATTTACAATTTTTAATTAATTAATTAACTGTTAAGGTTAATAAAAAATTATTTATTTTATAAACCAATAAAGGTATCGTAATTCTGACGTTAGTATATAAAAGTTGACAAAATTCCGCATCCAACGAACCCTACATAAAGTACTTTGGGTGGGTTAGTGGATTGTTAATAAACAATTGGTTAAAATGGCAATTGTTTATAACAAATCCTCTAATCCAAAATATTCCATATAGGGCTCGTTGGATGCGCAATTACGTCATCTTTTAATTGGTACCTTCAGGATTGCCATAACTTTATTTATTTGTGAAATATTTCATTTTTTATTTACATTAATTAATTAATTAATATCTCAAATATAACAAAAAAGGACATCTCAATATTTTTTGTGGTGAAAATACACATTTTTATCTCTCAAAAACAAAATATATAAAAAAAATAAAAAGGACCGAACTTAAAATAAATTGGAAAAAACTTTAATTTTCAAAAAAATGGGTCAAAATTTGACTTTTTTGAAATTTTGTTTGCACCATTCGAAACAGCAGGAAAAAAACAGTTTTTGAAAAAATCTAACAGTACTTCGTGGTTAAATTACTTACCTCTAGGGTTAAACTATGTGCAAGTTACAGCCCGATTCGATCAACTTTTTATTTTACTTAGTTCTCAACAGGAATTTTGCCCCGTATATACAGGGTGTTCCAAAAGTATGGAAACTTGCAAATATCTCGAAAAGTACGAATTATTGTAAAAAATGTTCAAGACAAAAGTTGTTCCAAACAAAAAGATGTACATCTTTGAAACCAAAAAATTGGGCCCAGAGACCAATGTTGGGCTCTACAATGAAAAAAGTAGTTTTCTTAAATGAGACCACTAATTTTCAGTATCAAATTCGTAATCCCCATGAAATTCTGCGTACAGACATGTGGTATAAGTGCCCAAAATATTGGGCCCAATCCAAGATATTGGGTCCAAAATTTATCAAGAGATAAATAAATTTTAAAAAATCGCATCTTGGAGGGTGTAACGTGGCACATTTTTTTGTAAACAAGTTACATGCTTAAAGTGCGGGCGTTGCCCATGGTTGCGTAGGATTTCTCAAATCAGGGTCAAAATATTTGTTTTGTTATTGTTTATTAACACAGGCACACAAAAAAAAAAAGTTGTCTGTTTCTTGAACTACACATATATTTCCTATAGTATTTTGGCCCGCTGAAACCGAATCTGAGCTCAGAATTGCTCCATCACCCTCAGTTTTTTTTTAAATCGACCAAAACCACCCTTAAACGGACAAATTCACACTTCGGAGATAAAAAAAAATCAACTTATTTTTTAAAAAAACCAAATTTTACATCTACGAAACTTTGCTCCACTAACTCAAAAACAAAGCCAGCATTGATCCAGCACCCCCTGAATTTTTTTAATCGAAAAAACTACCCCTAATCTGAAGAATCAAATTCAGGAGGTAAAACAATAAAATAACTGATTAAAAAATTTTATAACCAGATATTTTTACTCTAGCAATGCAGAAACAAAGCCAGAAATGCTCCCTCACCCTTTAAAAATTTTTTAAATCGAAAAAACCACCCTTAAATAGAAAAATTCAAATTTAAGAAGTAAAAAAATATTAAATTACCGGCTTTTTTTAAAAACAGAACCTTACATGTTTGTAGTTTTGCTCTACTAACTCAAAAAAACAAAGCCAGCATTGATCCAGCAACCCCCGAATTTTTTTAATCGAAAAAACTACCCCTAATCTGAAGAATCAAATTCAGGAGGTAAAACAATAAAATAACTGATTAAAAAATTTTAAAACCAGGTATTTTTACTCCAGCAAGGCAGAAACAAAGCCAGAAATGCTCCCTCACCCACTAAATTTTTTTTTAAATCGAAAAAACCACCCTTAAATAGAAAAATTCAAATTTAGGAGAATAAAAATTAAATAACTGACTTTTTTAAAACAAAACCTTACTACATCTATGTATTTCCGCTCCACTAACTCAAAAACAAAGCCAGCATTGATTCATCAACCTCTGAATTTGTTTAATCGAAAAAACTACCCCTAATCTGAAGAATCAAATTCAGGAGGTAATACAATATAATAACTGATTGAAAAATTTTACAGCCAGGTATGTTTCCGCATTGCTGGAGTAAAAATACCTAGTTATAAACTTTTTTAATCAGTTATTTTATTGTTTTACCTCCTAAGTTTGATTCTTCAGGTTAAGGGTAGTTTTTTTATTTAAAAAAATTCAGAGGGTGATGGATCAATGCTAGCTTCATTTTTTTGAGTTAGTAGAGCAAAACTACATACATGTAAGGTTCTGTTTTTAAAAAAAGCCGGTAATTTAATATTTTTTTACTTCTTAAATTTGAAGTTTTCTATTTAAGGGTGGTTTTTTCGATTTAAAAAAAATTTAGAGGGTGAGGGAGCATTTCTGGCTTTGTTTCTGCATTGCTGGAGTAAAAATATCCGCTTATAAAATTTGTCAATCAGTTATTTTGTTGTTTTATCTCCTGAATTTGATTCTTCAGATTAGGGGTAGTTTTTTCGATTAAAAAAATTCAGGGGTGATGGGTCAATGCTGGCTTTATTTTTTTTAATTAGTAGAGCAAAACTACAAACATGTAAGGATCTGTTTTTAAAAAAAGCCGGTAATTTAATATTTTTTTACTTCTTAAATTTGAATTTTTCTATTTAAGGGTGGTTTTTTCGATTTAAAAAAATTTTAAAGGGTGAGGGAGCATTTCTGGCTTTGTTTCTGCATTGCTGGAGTAAAAATATCTGGTTATAAAATTTTTTAATCAGTTATTTTATTGTTTTACCTCCTGAATTTGATTCTTCAGATTAGGGGTAGTTTTTTCGATTAAAAAAAATCAGGGGGTGCTGGATCAATGATGGCTTTGTTTTTTTGAGTTAGTAGAGCAAAACTATAAACATGTAAGGTTCTGTTTTTAAAAAAAGCCGGTAATTTAATATTTTTTTACTTCTTAAATTTGAATTTTTCTATTTAAGGGTGGTTTTTTCGATTTAAAAAAATTTTAGAGGGTGAGGGAGCATTTCTGGCTTTGTTTCTGCCTTGCTGGAGTAAAAATACCTGGTTATAAAATTTTTTAATTAGTTATTTTATTGTTTTACCACCTGAATTTGATTCTTCAGATTAGGGGTAGTTTTTTCATTAAAAAAAATTCAGGGGGTGCTGGATCAATGCTGGCTTTGTTTTTTTGAGTTAGTAGAGCAAAACTATAAACATGTAAGGTTCTGTTTTTAAAAAAAGCCGGTAATTTAATATTTTTTTACTTCTTAAATTTGAATTTTTCTATTTAAGGGTGGTTTTTTCGATTTAAAAAAATTTTAAAGGGTGAGGGAGCATTTCTGGCTTTGTTTCTGCATTGCTGGAGTAAAAATATCTGGTTATAAAATTTTTTAATCAGTTATTTTATTGTTTTACCTCCTGAATTTGATTCTTCAGATTGGGGGTAGTTTTTTCATTAAAAAAAATTCAGGGGGTGCTGGATCAATGCTGGCTTTGTTTTTGAGTTAGTGGAGCAAAGTTTCGTAGATATAAAATTTGGTTTTTTTAAAAAATAAGTTGATTTATTTTTTATCTCCGAAGTGTGAATTTGTCCGTTTCAGGGTGGTTTTGGTCGATTTAAAAAAAACTGAGGGTGATGGAGCAATTCTGAGCTCAGATTCGGTTTCAGCGGGCCAAAATACTATAGGAAATATATGTGTAGTTCAAGAAACAGACAACTTTTTTTTTTTGTGTGCCTGTGTAATTGTTGTCGAATAATATCTTTTTCATATGTATCCTGCGAGCCCCCTTGGAACCTTGGAAACTTTTTTTTGTGATGTTCTGCGAAGCCATTGGAATGCAGCGTGACTACAACTACCCGTCATAGTGTTGTCACACTCACACAAGGCCATCTCTTCTACGAAACCGCTCGGTAATTCCCAGAAACCGTTCCCACATAGTACAGTATCGATTCAAATACAGTAGGATTTTCTCGGCATTATCCTTGTTCCTGCTTCGTGTGTCACCGCGCCTGTGCCGCCTTGCCACCTCCGCCCGCCTGTTGAGAGGAAACCAATACGTTACCCAAAACTCTATTGAATTTGTACCCGAAAATCGATTATCTTTGAATTGACCCGCAATTGCACCACTTTATAAAAGAACCCCTCAATTTTATTATAGAAATTACTTAATTTCTCTCCCTTCGGAACTTTGAGATTCGGTTCTAGAAGTTGATATTGCATTTTTAATTTCCTCGTCTATTCTCTATAGCTGTTAAGAGACACCTTCGTTCAGGCCCGTAGTTCTTTTCGGCACTTTGGTCAGAATATTTCCCCCTGATTCCATTAATCAGAATTCTCGATACCAAACCCCGTTCATAGATTTATGGAGGTTGAGGCCGAGGAAAGCAGATTCAAACAAATACAAAGATAAGAGAACGTGAATTTACATGTCGAAATTATACGACAATTTACTATTTTCGTTCAGTTATTACGTCCCTTATCGCGCGTAGTGATACAAGTCTCTTATGAGTAGGCGGAGGGGGACAAGCAGGCCGGCAAGGGCCAAAAGGGAACCACTCTCACTCTCTTTCGAAGCTGCAGCCATCGGCAACGCACGTGCTCGAAAATCTCTTTGCGTAACGCAAGTTTTTCTTTTACTTCCCTACCGCAATTCGCAAGTTTGCTTCTCGTTGAGTTTCGATTCCAGTGTTACGTTCGCTGAGATTCTAAAGTAAGGGTCAGTTTCACCAAATCCGGTTAAAAGTTAATTAACGATTAAAGCCAATTTAATCGCTCATGATTGGTCGGTTAGGGATTTAATCGCTGATTAACTTTTAATTAAAGTTGGTGAAACTGTCCCTTAGTCTCGTCATAAGCCTTTGGATTTACTGTGAAATGTAGTTTTTTCTGAGTGGTTCTATCGGCCTTCGTTTCCCCGCCATTTATGCTAAGTGATAAATTAACTCGCGTGTGTCCTAAATTGTGAATATAATTATGGGCAATTTATGATCGATGTATTATGGCGTTTAACATAATTTTTTTGGTGAGTTAATTGTCTGAAAAACCTTTTTTTTGTCATGGATTTCGCTCGACCACGGACCAGGACTCCTCGGTAATATGTAAGTCTTTGAATATTGTTTCGCTTTGTATCTTTCTTTCTTTTCTTTATTCTAATTATCAAAATTTACAATTTCATATTTCCCATTGTGTATTATTGTTAAAACGAACCCGAAATGAAACCCCATAGTGAAACTACAGATACCAATTTACCCAAAAGTGAAACCACAGATACCAAATTACCCCAAGCGTCACAAAATATTTAACGCTTTGTTTTTCCCCCAACGATACCGAAATTACCCCGCATGTGTTACTTTAATTAACGCTTCGCTTTATCCCCCATGATGCCAAATTACCCCAAGCATCACAAAATATTTAACGCTTTGTTTTTCCCCAACGATACCGAAATTACCCCGCATGTGTTACTTTAATTAACGCTTCGCTTTATCCCCCATGATGCCAAATTACCCCAAGCGTCACAAAATATTTAACGCTTTGTTTTTCCCCCAACGATACCGAAATTACCCCGCATGTGTTACTTTAATTAACGCTTCGCTTTATCCCCCATGATGCCAAATTACCCCAAGCGTCACAAAATATTTAACGCTTTGCTTTTCCCCAACGATACCGAAATTACCCCGCATGTGTTACTTTATTTAACGCTTCGCTTTATCCCCCATGATACCAAATTACCCCAAGCATCACAAAATATTTAACGCTTTGTTTTTCCCCAACGATACCGAAATTACCCCGCATGTGTTACTTTAATTAACGCTTCGCTTTATCCCCCATGATGCCAAATTACCCCAAGCGTCACAAAATATTTAACGCTTTGTTTTTCCCCCAACGATACCGAAATTACCCCGCATGTGTTACTTTAATTAACGCTTCGCTTTATCCCCCATGATGCCAAATTACCCCAAGCGTCACAAAATATTTAACGCTTTGCTTTTCCCCAACTATACCGAAATTACCCCGCATGTGTTACTTTAATTAACGCTTCGCTTTATCTCCCATGATGCCAAATTACCCCAAGCATCACAAAATATTTAACGCTTTGTTTTTCCCCAACGATACCGAAATTACCCAGCATGTGTTACTTTATTTAACGCTTCGCTTTATCCCCCATGATACCAAATTACCCCAAGCGTCACAAAATATTTATCGCTTTGTTTTTCCCCCAACGATACCGAAATTACCACGCATGTGTTACTTTAATTAACGCTTCGTTTTCTCCCTAATGATACCATATTACCATTTCCCCCTTGATACCATTATACCCCATGATACCATTTTACTCATTGCGTTCCTTGGAACGACGTTTTTGTGAAACTCTGTTATGCACTTTGACCCCTTTGTGTCGCTCGTTATGATACTTTACTATTTTTCCCCAGATACCTTTTTGCCCCGATTTGTTCTTTTGAACAATAATTTTTTTTGCCCCGGATACCTTTTACCCCTATCGTGCCTTGGAGATCGACGTTTCCTTGTTCCCCAAAGATACCGTTACCCCTCTTTTCTTTCAGCTCACAGGAATCAGGATTATCAACTTATTTATTATGCGCTTCCGTCAATTATGTTTTATTGTAACATTGATTCTTTTTTTTGCGATTTGAAATGTGTTAATTTCTTTTTTTATTGACCAAAAGATTTGAGAAATCATGATTAAAGCGCCATTTATTAACTTCCTTTTTTTTTGCAATTGCCTTCCATATTAATCGATATTTCCGCGTCTCCATTGTTACGATTTATTTTTTTGGAATTGCAATTTTGTTTATGAATTATATTTTTTTGGAAATGGCTTTATACTTTATCTCGCATAATTAATGTCGCGTTAGGAGATATTTTATTTTGTATTATTATTATTTGTATTTGATTCCCAAAGTCCCCTATTTTTGAATAAAATATCATTTATATTTTTTTTATCTTAATTCCAGTGATGCAAATTCTTTACTAAATCTCGGCCTTTGCTCCCCTGAATGCTACCAGCAATGTTTGCGAAACGTTGCAAAGTTCCTTTTCTTCCTTTTATATCCTTTTATTTTTATTTCGCGTATCTTATTGATTTTTTTTTATTTAGTCTTTTGCCGATTTTGATTTTATTTGAGTATTTTGTTGAGATCCGGTCTCATTTATTTATAATAATGATTTTATAAATCTTTTTTTTTTGCTAAATTTTTAATTTTGACAATTTTTGGTGATTTAGTCTCATTTTAAATTGGAAAATAAAAATTTAATTATTTCACGATCTCGAGAATTTGTTATCTCTTTTTTTTGTCCCATGAAAGGACTGGCGCCCATCTGTCTGCGGAATCATCTCTCTCTCTCTTCGTTGGAATAGGAACCTCTCAACTGATTCTCTCTTTTTCTCTCCTTTGTTCTGGACTTGAAGGCTTTGGCATCATCGTTCGAAATTCCCGTTTTGATCATTTAATATTTTGAGATTGTTTGTTTGTCGACCTCCACCTTACTTATTTGTTTATTATTAAAATAAAATTCGTTTTATTTTGTTTTAAAACTAACCTTTGTAAATAGTTTGTTGCTATTTTGAATTTTGATAATTTGTTGTTTGTCCAGCTTTGAATTTCTAATCATGTGACCCCAAAAACTCCAAAAGATGCGATTTTTTAAATTTATTTATTTAACGAAAAATTTTCTAGTCTTCTTGCTTCGTACTCTTTCTTCCCGGTCACTACAGTTAAATTTGTAAAAATACGCTATATCTATATATTACCTGCAATTTTTCGGTGCTTAAATTAGATTTTACACTGCTAATACTAAAGTCATCGAACTGCTCAATTGAGGTTATTTCAGGTTGAACAAATTGTGATTTTGAGTTATCTGTAATTAAAGATATTCAAGTAAATTTTCATCCTTAGTGAAACGGATATTGTTAGATATATTAATATTAAATTTATCTTATCCCACACAGCACAACTTATTGCTGTAAGGTTGTCGTATCATTATTTGTATGGATTGTAAGGTTACATCGTAAGCATGTAGTAATCTTACCGGGTGGACTTAAAAGTTCCGTCCTGATAGTTACATGCTTTGTGTAAGGTTTGCGTTTAAAAAAATTGATAGGTTTCGTTGAATCTTGTCTCCTGGGATTTTCCAGGGTCAGTAACACATGTATACAAGGTTTATTTAATATCACATTGGTTTCCAATATATTTTTGTGTGCTGAACAATATCACGAGTTCCAAAACTGTGTATTACGTCAGGATATTAAAAAATAGGGGTAAATTCCCCAAAAAACATGATCGCGTTCAGTACATAAAAATAAATTGGAAACCACTGTGAGATATCTGATAGAAACCTTGTACACTTCTGTTAAAGACCCTGGAAACCACCAAGAGACAAGTTGCAACGAAACCTATCAATTTTTTAAACGTCAACTTTAAACAAGGATATCTTATACAAAAAAATATTTTTAAAAGTTCTAAATTGTAAATTGTATATTGATTATGCTAATTAGTGGGAGAAATGTCATGAAAATGTCAATGATCATATTACACTTCAATCTTCACATTCTTCACGCGCATAAACAAACATGCAAACTTGTTGCAAACAAACATACAACATGTTATTGTAACATGACAATTCACAATAAATAACATTTTGAATTTTTTAAATCTGACGTCAAATTTGGATTCACTGACCCCAAAAACCTTAACCCTTTAATGCCTGACTTTTTTAAAGTAACGAAAAATTCATCACCCACTGTATTTAAGGGTTTTCGTGGTCGCTGATTTCGAATCCGATATCAGTTTTTCAAAATTTTCAAAATTCAAAATTACGGATACAATATGGAGAACGATTTTTTAAGAAATTATCAGAGTTGTATGAAACTCGTTACTCGGGGGTTTTTGGGGTCGCTGTTGACAAATCTGATGTCAGTTTGCCAAAATTCAAAATGTCAGATCCAATATGGCAGATGATTTTTTTAAAAATTAGCGGATTTGAATGAAACTCATTCCTAGGGGAGTTTTTTGGGTCGCTGATTACAAACTGATGTTAGTTTTTCAAAATTCAAAATGGCGGATGATTTTTTAAAAAAATTATCACATTTGCATGAACTTCAAACCTAGAGGATTTTGGGGTCGCTGATTACAAATCTGATGTCAGTTTTTCAAAATTTTCAAAATTCAAAATGTCGGATCCAATATGGCGTACGATTTTTAAAAAAAATTATCGAATGTGCGATGGCTGTTTAGAAATCCAGGGCCAATTTTTTGACATTTGCCTACCTACTTGTAGTTACTGGGTGTTACATCACGGTATCAATTTTTCCTAATTTTCCTCTTAATTATTCATTAAAATAAGACATTTCACATAATCCTATCATAATTTTAGTATATTTTAAACTATATGTCTTATTTTAATGTCTTTCTGTATGTATATATTAATAGGATAGAGCGGGAAAACGAAATCGATCTCAAAAAAGAAATGACATTTGTTTTCACCATAAAATTCAGAGAATAAAGAGCTAAAAATAAGGTACATATAAGCGAATGTAAAACAAGTTCAAGCTTGTTTGTTTACACGCGTGAAGATCCAAATGTTATATGATCTTCGTTGTTCGAAACCCCATTATGAACATATAGGAAAGAGAATTCTGAGAAGAAGATTCATTGTCATATGTGATGTAGATCATTACTATATAAGGAAAAAGATCCTATTTTTAGATCACCCCCTCCTTAATAATGTGACATTTCTCCCACTAATTAGCATAATCGACTAGTATATAAACAAGAGCTTTTTCCATAAAGCTTGTCGAAGTTCCGGTGCAATCTCTAACATCATAGAGCGACCCTTCAGTTTTCTTTCGCGATAATTATTGTATTCTTTCCTGATAGCTAATAGGTGCAAGTTATTTTGACTTTTCACTTAAAACATAGTTCTTTCCTGATAGCTAATAGGTGCAAGTTATTTTGACTTTTCACTTAGAACATAGTTCTTTCCTGATAGCTAATAGGTGCAAGAGAAGCAAATTAACACTTAGAATCAACAATTTAATAAAAATTAACTGTCGTATTTATAAATATAAATACTAAAGAAATTTTGCATTATCTCTTTCCTAAATTTATCAATTTAATATATGTTGCTTCTCTTACACCTGCAATAAAATTCATTCTTGTCAAAGTGCGAGTGACGAGAAAAAACAATAAAGAATATTGTAATTCTTTAAATAGGTATAAAACAATTAAAGTCGTTAAAGTTACACAAGAGCAACAAAACAAACTATTTCAAATTAAATCAAAACCAATTTATAACAACTAAGCTATAATCATCAATATATCCGACTTCATTGCTAAAAGTTAGTAACAGAATTGTAATCTTGTATCATTATTATATAATATTAATCAATAAATGTTATAAAAGGGAATAATTGACTTGTCATTGCAACGCAAGACCCGTAGTTTTGACAAGTGACCACGATCCTACATAAAAATAAATATCAGGCTTTTCCAACCTGATTAATCAGCCTTATTACCTTCAAAGTAAATAAATTACAATTTATTTAAAAACCACGCCTAGTTCGGAACGTAACACTGGGATCAACCACGGGGAGGTTACAAAACACTGCTTCCATTTTTTTGTTTTTTTTATTTTTTTAAAGTTACATTAGTTCCGTAATCAACGACCCCAAAAACCCCTTAGAAACAAGTATCAGGCAGATCTGATAATTTTTTTAAAAAAATCTCCCGCCATATTGAATCCGCGATTTTGAATTTAAAAAAAATAACATTAGATTCGTAATCAAAAACCCCAAAAACCCCCGAGCAGTTATTTTTGCTAACTTATATTGCATTTCTCTTTATAATTTTCTATGTTTTAAAAATCTTACAAAAACATACTTGTGTTTATATTGTCTCAACAAAGAAATGGGACTACCCTATTGAAAAAAAACACGTATAATTGTACGTATAATAATACGTATTATTATACGTATAATTATACGTATAATAAGACATACGAATTTGAAACAAGAATTATACGTATAATTATACGTATAATAATACGTATAATTAATTATACGTATAATAATACGTATAATAATACGTATAATAATACGTATAATTATACGTATTATTATACGTATAATTATAATTCTATTAAAAATAGAATAATAGAATAGAATAATAATAGAATAATTAGTAGCAAAATTGCGCTGAAAATTTTTAGAAATTTTAAAATGCAAATTAAATTTCTCGAAAAAAAATATCGTCTAATGTCAATTCAAGCAGTCACCCATCCAAGTACTAACCGCGTCCAACGTTGCTTAACTTCCGTGATCTGATGAGAACTTGTTCCTTCGCCTTGGTGTTTCCGCTGTCTTGTCTTGATTAATAACTTTGTCGTATAAGTATCACTAAAAGTGAGGTGCGATACAATACTTATACGACAAAGTTATTAATCAAGACAAGACAGCGGAAACACCAAGGCGAAAGAACAAGTTCTCATCAGATCACGGAAGTTAAGCAACGTTGGACGCGGTTAGTACTTGGATGGGTGACTGCTTGAATTGACATTCGACGATATTTTTTTTCGTGAAATTTAATTTGCATTTTAAAATTTCTAAAAATTTCCAGCGCAATTTTGCTACTAATTATTCTATTCTATTATTCTATTTTTAATAGAATTATAATTATACGTATAATAATACGTATAATTATACGTATTATTATACGTATAATTAATTATACGTATTATTATACGTATAATTAATTATACGTATTATTATACGTATAATTGTACATATAATAATACGTATAATTGTACGTATAATAATACGTATAATTATGCGTATAATTATACGTATAATTATACGTATAATAATACGTATAATTATACGTATTATTATACGTACAATTATACGTGTTTTTTTTCAATAGGGTACCATTATCGTCAAAAGCCTCAAAGTAATACTTATCATCTATTTCGTTACAAAGCAGAACAGTATCCGAAGAACTGGGCTCGATCATCGGCGTCCTCTTCTCCATCTACAGAGTTGGTGGCTCGATTATTTTGTCCGACGAAACCTCTCCCGATCTCTCGTTAATGAAGGCCACTGTGTCCTCCCTGGAGCTCGATCCGCTCGTTGAACTTGATCATCTCTCACCTCCTGACACTCTCGGTGATTTTGTGGAACAATTTCGCGCTTGGTGGCCTGTTTTTGAACATTTAGAGCAGGCACCTTTATCTTTTTCGGGATTGGAACACTCGGTCGACACATGTCCAAATTCATTACACCGGTAGCATCTCACACGTAAACTTAATTTAGCTTCCTCGGATTTGGGTTTACTTTTCACATTTTTTGAAGCCACTGTAAATGAACCTTGTTTTGTAATGGCTCCTTTTTTCGATTCTCAGCTCGTTGCGAGTAATTCGTTGCATCCCGTCCAAAAGGTCAACAAAAGTACTATAATTTCCAGCCCGTGCGTGATACTTCAACAGAAAATCTGGAACTACCTCTATCATGTGCTTAATGGAAATCTCTTCCGTCAAATCAAGTCGGTTGATTAGTTTTAATTTATCTTGAAAATAAGAAGAGAACTTTTCACCTACTTTCCACATACCCGCTTCCATCTTCTTTGTACGTGGCAATGGATCCTCTCTACTTCGAAATACCTTGACCAATTCCTCCTTCAACTGTGGCCACGATTTACCGGCTATTCCCGGGGTGTTGTTGTACCACTCTAATGCTCGTTTTCTCAATCGTCTCGAAGCTTAAAGCTTGATAGTCGCGTCCGTCACATTGTCTCGTCTACACTGTTTTATTCCAGCTGGTGTTTTCTTAAAACACAAATTACGATTTTCTTTGTCGGACAGTTATCACATAACATAACACGGCACAACTTAAGTGCATATTCAAATCACGTTTTTGACTCTAGACCCCTTCGATATCTCACTTCTGACACTGTACGCGCAGGTATTGGGAACCGTGAGTGAAACTCTCAATTAATAATTTTAATAATATGTCTTTATTGTTCAAGATGGCAAATTAGACTGTTTCATTTACAAAAGAAATATAGGGAGGTCGCTCTCTCCCGGAAATACAAAAGAGGCCGCCACTCGAATGACGATAAATTTAATTTAAATAGTTAATTATCGCTTACAACTAATTTTAATAAATGGCTTTTAAAGCTAAAGATATTTTTGTCGAAAATTAGAAAAAAAATATTAAAATTGTTTAAAATAATCATTTTTGACCGTTTTGGCTTCATTTACTAAAAATCCTGACGTGATGAAGCAATTTGCAGGTTGTTGATGACAAAATCCAAAAAAATGGACAGATTTTTTGTAAAATGAGGTTAAAGTGGAAAATTCGAAGTGAGCCAGATGTAAACACTTAAAAATGAGTTGAACCAAAAATTTGAATTAAATAGTTTGAAACTTATTACACAGGGGTTTTTGGGTCACTAATTGCGAATCCAGTGTTAGTTTTTAACAATTCCAAAATGGCGGGTCCAATATGGCGGACGACTTTTTTAAAAATACATCGAGTTCACACAAAACTCATTACTCAGGGGTTTTTTGGGTCACTGATGGTGAATCCAGTGTTAGTTTTTAAAAATTCAAAATGGCGGATCCAATATGGCGGACGACTTTTTAAAAAACTCTTCCTACTCACAAAAAATCAATTTCTCTAATCGTAGCATTGAAAGAATATATTTAATCAAAAAGTAATAGTTTGTTTTAACCCAGCTATGAGAAAATGAAGATTTGACATCGAATTCTTAGTCAAGGCGATTCCAGAATGGGTGCAAAAGAGAAGTCCAAGTACAAATCCCATGAGTACAAGAGATAGATAGTCTCTTTGTCTCTTTTGTTCTCATGGAATATGCAGTTGGACTTGGATTTGCACTTTCCTTTTGCACCAATTCTAGAATCGCCTTCATCGACCCAAAAAACCTCCAAGTTACATGTTTCAAGTGAATTGGATGTATTTTTTAAAAAATCGTCTGACATATTGGATCCGCCATTTTGAATGTTTAAAAACTAACACTGGATTCGCAATCAGTCACCCCAAAAACCCCTGAGTAATGAGTTTTATGTGAATACGATGTATTTTTAAAAATGTCGTCCGCCATATTGGATCCGACATTTTGAATTGTTAAAAACTAACATCGGATTGGCAATCAGTGACCCCAAAAACCCCTGTGTAATAAGTTTCAAACTAGTTAATTCAATTATTCGGTTCAACTCATTTTTAAGTGTTTACATCTGGCTCACTTCGAATTTTCCACTTTAACCTCATTTTACAAAAAATCTGTCCATTTTTTTGGATTTTGTCATTAACATTTTTTGTTCAGAAGGTCAAAAGCTACAAAATTGCAAAGTTACAAGAAATTTAACCCAGGGTATTTTTCTTATGTATTTTGTGCGGGGTCCTTTAAGGGGGTAACTGCATGTCAGAAATATAAGAATCTGCAAGTGGTTCTTCTATTTTAATGATACTTGGTAAAATTATAGCTGCATATAACAGCAATGTGTAAGTAATAGGAATGTTTAAATCATCTAAAATTGTAGGAGTTATCTCACTTTCAATTTTGAAAAGGTATTTTTTTCATTCTTTCATATTTCAGTCAATTTTAACCAATCTTGATGATCCAAAAGAGATTTTTTCTTTTAAAGTTTTTTTCAATTTCGACACCTTTTTTTAATTTTTTAATAATGTTCCTTTTTATTTTATCTTTAATTTAAAAAAAATTCATCCATCAGACTTTTTTAGATCTAGAGATATCGTTCTTTAAACATCATCATCTTAAGGGAAAGTTGAATCCTGATTTGTTTTTCTATACTTTCCTTTATTTTTTAATATTTTTTAAAGTTTGTAACAATATTAAAAAACAATTTAAAAAAATTAAATATTTTACAAATAAATAAAGTTATTGCAATCCTAAAGCTATCAATTGAAACCTGACGTAATTCCGCATCCAACGAGCCCTATATAAACTATTTTGGATTAGAGGATTTTTATACACAATTGTAATGTTTGCCAATTGTTTATTAACAATCCACTAATCCAAAGTACTTCATATAGGGCTTGTTGGGTGCGGAATTATGTCAACTTTTATTTAGTAACGTCAGAATTACGATAACTTTATTTGTTAATAAAATATATCATTTTGTAATAACATTAATTAACTAATATCTCGAAAAAAAGAAAAAAAGACATCTGAATATCTTTTGTGGTAAAAATGCACATTTTTAACTTTAAAAAAAAAGAATAAGTAAAAAAGACCGAACTTAAAAAAAAGTCAAAAAAATTATTGATTTTGTTTATAAATTGTTTATAAAAAATCCTCTAATCCAAAACAGATTATATAGGGCTTGTTGGATGGGAAATTACGTCAGGTTTCAATTGGTAGCTTCAGGATTGCAATAACTTTATTTATTTGTGAAATATTGCATTTTTTATTAACATTAATTAATTAATTATTAATATCTCGAAAATAACAAAAAATCGGACAAGTGCGAGTTACACTCGCATTAAAACCGAGGGTTCCGTACCCCTAATCCTAAAATTTGAGGGGTTTAAAGTGTGAAGGCCGATGGAAAAATTCAAATTTTGTTTAATTTTGAGCATGAAAATACATTTCATAAGTTTTTAAAAATTTTTTAATTTTTTTTATCATTTAATATTTTCAATTTTATGATTTTTTTAGATTTCACCAAGTAATAAAAATATCAACAAATAAAAAATGTCAATAGATAAAAAAAATAGCAAATGATAAAAAAAAGAAAATGGCAAAAATGGCAAATTATAAAGAATGGCAAAACACTACAAAAAAATATAGCAAGCACAATTGGAGTTCTCGCTATATTTTTTTGTAATCTACACGCAAAAATACGTAAAAGTGTATAAATTTGAAACTCTTTAGATAAAATATTCTTTGTTTTTTGGGGAAAAATCATGATTTTTATCGAAAATTATCAGTTTTTCCTTGAAAACACTATGATAATTAACTCCAATCGTTCTCGCTATATTTTTTTTGTAATCTACACGTAAAAATACGTAAAAAAGTATAAATTTGGATCCCTTAGGATAAAATTTTCTTCTTTTTTTATTCGAAAAATCCATGATTTTTTCTAAAAAAATGAGTTTTCCTTAAAAACAATATGAACATCAACTCCAATTGTGCTCGCTATATTTTTCCTGTAATCTACACGCAAAAATACGTAAATATACCAAATATGAACTGCCTTTGTCAAATATTGTGTGCGCTAGGAGGATTAATCGCTTTTTTTCAAAATTTTTGATTTTTCCTTGACAACGCTATGTAAATTAATCCGAATCATGTTCGCTATATTTTTCCTGTAATTTTCACGTAAAAATACATAAGTGTACCAAATTTGAGCTCTCTATGTAAAATGATGTGGCAACCAGGGGGGGGGGTACATAGTCATTTTTAGGGATTTTTTGTAAAAAATCATGGTTTTTCCTTGACAACGCTATGATAATTAATTCCTATGAGATTCGCTATATTTTTCTTGTAATCTACACGCCAAAATACATATGTATACCAAATTTCAGCCCTCTAGATAAATTTGTGTGGCCGCTAGGGGGGGGGGGGGTACATGCCTTGCTTCACTAGTCTCATTAATAGGGTTCCCCCTTCGGGTACGGAACCCTAAAAAGGACATCTTAATATTTTTTGTAGTGAAAATACACATTTTTAACTTTAAAAAAAAAAGAATAAATAAATTAAATCAAATTATTTGTTTTTTTTGTTCGTCAAAATTATTATTTCTTTACCTAATTATTTATATTATTACTATTATTGTTTTATTATTATTTTAGAAAGTGCTACGACTGAAAAGGAATTACAGATCACTCGCAAGGAAATATTTCATATCGTCAAACCGCACATGTCATCGAAAAGTTTAAATGAGATTATCTTGGTTATTGAAAGTAATTTGTCAAATATACGAGGAAACACTTTTGTGTTAAAGGAAACCGCTAAATCAAAAATCTGCTCGACACTTTCGAAAATGAAACAAAAATGGCAGGATTCAAGTAGAGTTGAGGAGAAATTTTTATTGAAGAATGAAGATTGGCTTGAAGTGTCAATCATTGATAATTCATCCATTCATGATAATATTCATCAAACAGAGGCCATCAACGCATCGAAAATTGGACGACCTTCTGCAAATTTTTTAGAATCAAGCAGCAGGACGAAGCGAAGAAAAACTGAGAGTATTCGCAATGATCACAGCGTAGAATAATTGGGATTCGTTACTCAAATGAAACATCGTGCTGATCGAAAATTAGAGGCAGCTAAAATCGTTGAAGACGTTGTGCTAGGAACTTCATCAAGTTATTCAAAATGTAGACATTTTCTTGAATCACATAATAACTTGTCAAAAAGTCAATACTTAGCAATACGTTCTGCTAGTCTTAATCATCAGTCTAAATTATTTCCATCATATCACAGTGTCCTTGCTGCAAAAACAGTCTGTCATCCACCGAAATCTGAAATGAAAATTACAGAAACTTGTGCAGAAGTTAACTTGCAAGCTATATTGAATCACACAGTTCAACGCATTCTTTTGCTACAAGCAGACACACTTGAAAGTTTAAACATTGATAAAATCAATCAAGTAACTCTGATTTATAAATGGGGCTGTGATGGGACTTCAAGTCAATGCAAATTTAAACAAAAATTTGAAAATGATGATGGATGCAAAAGTGACGAGCACATTTTTTTCACTTCTTTGGTGCCCCTACAACTTCATCGTACTGATCCTGAAACCAGCAACAAACATATTATTTGGAAGAATTCGCGTCCTTCGTCTCCTAGATTTTGTCGACCATTGAAAATAGAATTCGAGCATGAAACAGTAGAACTGACGAAAAAAGTAGTACATGACATTGAGGAAGAAGAAAAAAAACTTGAAATTTTCGAAACTATAATACGTGAAAAAAAATTCAAGTTTCATTTTCATTGGCTCTGACTATAATTGACGGGAAAGTGTGCAATTCGCTAACCGATACCTCATCTGCTCAACGATGTCACCTTTGTCTCTGCACTTCAAGTCAATTTAACAATATTGTTGAGATTTTACGAGATGCAATAATTGAAGACGGATTGAAATTTGGTATGTCCATCTTACACGCCTGGATTCATTTCGTTGAGTGTCTTCTTCACGTTTCATATAGATTAGAAATAAAACAGTGGCAGGTTCGAGGAAAAATTAACAAAAAGAAAGTTGAAGATCGTAAAAAGAAGATACAAAATGATTTCCGTACAAAGATGGGGCTCTTGGTGGACCAACCTAAGCATGGCTATGGTAGTACAAATGACGGAAATACCGCCAGACGTTTTTTCCAAAATTCAACTTTATCTTCTTCGATAACAGGAGTAGACAAAGAGATAATTGAACGTTTTCATGTAATTTTACAAACGATTTCAAGCGACTGCGAAGTAAAAATTTTAAAATTTCAAGAATATGCAGAAACCACAGCCTGGAAATTCGTGGAATTATATCCTTGGTATTATATGCCAACAAGCGTTCACAAAATTCTCGTTCATGGCCCTGAAATAATTCGTACTTCACTTCTGCCGATTGGAATGTTGAATTTTGAAAAACTGACATCAGATTCGTAATCAGCGACCTCGAAAACCCCCGAGTAACGATTCTTAGACATTTTTACACACATTTTACATTTTTACGTCCGCCATATTGGATTCGCCATTTTTAATTTTAAAAAACGAACATCAAATTCGTAATCAGCGACCTCGAAAACCACCGAGTAACGATTTCCAGACATTTTGAAGAACTTTTTAGACTTTTGGCCACGTTTTTGGTATTTTGGACCACTGTGCACCTCTCAGAAGCGTTGTTGGTACGAGCTGTTCCCTGAAGCACAGAAAGGTAGTGGTTCCAAAGAGACGGATCATAACGAACCTTTACTGCCTTTCTTCTTCCGACAGCACGTATCCCACGAATATAATTAGTTTCGAAATAATTTGCAATTGGAGCAAAATCTTCTGGAACATCATTATAAAATATGTCAAATATATTCACAACGTCTTCGGTGGGCACAAAGCTCTAATGCTCGAGTCATTTTCGTCACCATATCGTTGCTGAAGACCCTCTGTTTGAATTTTGCGGTAAATATTTTGTCTCAGATGAAACAGACACAATCTTATGACATCCTCGGTGAAATGTATTTTTATAGCATTTATGATTCCCAATTCAAAATCAGACATGATTGACGCAGGATGTTTCACAGAAATACAACTGGTTTCAGCATATGATAATGTGATTTCTAAAACTTTAGCGTATGCTTCTTGCTTTCTGAAAGCGAGTATCCAAAAAGGTAAAGCATTTTTGCGTTCTTTACCACTTTTAACTTGCACGACAGATCCCATTATTGTAAAAAGCTGGAAACAAATGGAAGGAACCGTTTGAAACGTGCCATCTAGATACCAAATATCTGATTTGAAAATTTTTTTCAAATTTTCACGAGTCGTAAAAACTAAAATTCTCTCACAGCTCAAATTGTAATCCTCATCATTATACGAGTCATATATTAAAAAATTTTCACCGACCAAAGTTTTCGTGAATTTATCAGGTATCTCTTCCACATTTTCGATGCTTGTAGGGTTAGTAGGCTTTAACCTTAAGCGTTCACGTTGAATTGTCTTAGTAATATTACTCATCTCAGGCAACTGTGCTTGTACACTTTCTGTAACATTTTGAACTTCTCGCATTACTGCAGAAGGTGGACGTTCAGGATGATCCTGTGCTGCTCGCTGTACGTTAAACAAATTTTTTAAAATTAATTTTTTGTGTTTCTTTTTTTTAATATCCGCATACTTATTTAATGATTATTATTATACGTGCGAGGAGCGGAAATTTGGTGCTGACTTTAAAGCAAGATATTTTAAATTAGAAAAAAGATAGAGACTTCTACCTTAGATGGTTGGAAAGCTGATAAAATTCTGCTTCTGAATGTATATCAAGAAAATTTTTTTTTGTATTTATAACACCGAAAAGATTTCAAGAAACAATTATTCAATTTCGTACTAATGTTTTTGACATTCAGCATAATCTACAATAATGTATGGAAAAATTTGACAATTTACAACATAATTTTTAAGATCTCAGCTTTAATTTGCATTTTTGAAACTTAAAAAATGTTTGTGGTTCCTGAAATATATTAAAAAAGTTCCGAGCATGTTTTTCTATAACTCAGCCGTTGATCATCACTTTTTGCCGCCTGGCTTCTGGGTTGTAGAAAAACATGCTCGAATATTTTTTTTTTTTAGTAATATTACTCTGCTAATACTACTTTTATTTCTGCATTGGAATTACTCTTAGATTTGGATATTTCTGTAGAAAATTTACATTTCAGATGCTTCGCACATATTTTTCATTTAGCGGTTCAAGATTTGTTAAAAGAATTAAATTTACAAGTAGAGACAGATTTTGAAAGTGAAGTAGAAGAAGAAGAATTTGACGATCACGAAAATGATAATGATGTCGATCACGATGACAATCTCAACGAAAGCAATGATCAAGAATGCGAAAATGAAACAGATGACATACCACCCATTGCTTTACCAGTAACAAAATTAAAAGCTTTATTTAAAAAATTAAAATATTCAGAAAAATTAAAGTGATGCTTTGTTACAGTGGGAATTAAAATGTTAACTCCTACAATTGATGTAAAAACTCGTTGGCACTCAACACAAGACATGATTGATAAAGCTTTAAAGCTTAAAATAGCGTTGATTTTATTATGTGAACGTGTTCCTCGTTTAAAAATTTACAGATATCGGAATCTGATTGAAATCTTTTGGAATCTGTCGTAAATTATTTACGATATTTTAAGATTTTGTCTAGACATATTTTGCGGTAAAAAATATGCCACTCTTCCTTCTGTTTTCGTCGGTTTCAACATGTTAATTGATAAAATTGAGAAATATCTCGTAGATCTTAATGATAAAAAAAATATAAATTTAACTGATATAAGGATTCAATGTGGTCTTCATGCAGTTTACGAAAAACTGATGAAGCATTATAAAAAACCAATTAGGATTATTGTAAAGTTTTATTACTCGATCCTAGACACAAGAAGGAAACCTTTTATTTGTCAAAATGGAGAAAAGAGATGACAAAATGTTCAATGAAAAAATTTTAAATCATTTATAAAAATAAATATTATGAAGAAAAAAAACCCACAACGAATGAAATTCAAGTTGATATTGAAGATAATGATAATCCCGATGATGACTTTGACCCCTTTGCTCTTTACTCATCTGAAAGTTCTAGTAAAAATTTAAAAAATGGAAACTCCTCTGCTCAAAAACAAGGAAATTGGCGACAAGAACTTGATGTTTATTTAAATATAAAACGAGCAGATAAAAATACAATCGAATACAATTTTTTTTGAAATGATGGCAACTTCACGAAAAAAAATTCCTGAATTTGTCTAAAATGGCTAGAGATTTTTTAAGCATACAGGCAACTTCGGTATCCGTAGAGCGACTTTTTTCTCGATGTTCTTTAACAATCCTCAAACATCGGGACAGATTTGGAAATAATACATCTCGACAATTACTATGCTTAAATAGTTGGACAGCTCGAAAAGATTATTCATCATTCCAGTCAACGTAATAAAATATGATTTTTAAATTAAATTAATAGAGATTTATTAATTTTTAATTAATTAAATTGAAAATAAATAATTTATTTATTTCACATAGAAAGAAAAAAAGGCAACGCACACGGAGAAAATCTGAAAGCAATAAGTATTTTTTCTCACAGCACTGGCTACTATGGAAACCAAAAAATTAAATTCCAGAGTTCTGAATGTTCTCCACACAGCACTCAATGCTCTGCAGAAAATAATCACTATTTTTTTTACAGTAATCAGAGTTTCGTTTCATATTAGTAGACAACAGATTATTCAGAGCTACGAATATAGCATTAAATATTATGTGTCCAAGTCGTGACTGATTTTCTCACAGCTCTGAGTACTGTGTAGAATTATTTTTTAAAATTTAGAAAACAAAGGAACGTTTAACGTCAATTAAAAAGAAGGAGACGCCTACTTTTTCCTCAATTTTTAAATAACCGAATTTTTAATTAACATAATTTAAAATTACAAAAGTGTTAATAAACCGAATTTAAATATTTCAGAATTTTTAAAAAACCGAATTTTTATAGTTCCAAATTTTCAGTTTACACAATAAAAAAATAATCGAAATACCATTGGTTATAATTTTTATGTTCTCGAATATTAAAATTACAGAAAATGAAAAGAGCAGAAGTTTCACTTGACAGACTTTCTGTTCAACCTAATTGCGATTGGACAAAATTTTAAGAGAACAGAAATATCAGTTAACATAATTTCAATTTTGCAGAATTTTTAGTTAACATAATTTAAAATAAACAGAAATGTCATTTGACATAATTTTTATGTTCTCGAATTTTAACTTTTCCGAAAATAAAAATAACAGAAATTTAACTTGACAGACTTTCTGTTCAACCGAATTGTGATTGGACAGAAATTTAAGAAAACAGAAATATCATTTGTCATAATTTTAATTTTGCCGAATTTTTAATTTACAGAATTGAAAAACAACCGAAACACCATTTGTCAGAATTTTTATGGTCACAAATCTCAGATTAACCGAAAATGAAAACAGCAGAAGTTTCACTTGACATACCAAATCCATTGTGTATTCATTGTTTAAACAATCATCAACAATGGATTTATTCTATCAAATGAAAGTTCTGCTGTTTTTATTTTCGGTTAATTTGAGATTCGAGAACATAAAAATTATGACAAATGACATTTATGTTTATTTTTAATTATGTAAACTAAAAATTCTGCAAAATTGAAATTATGTTAACTGATATTTCCGTTATCTAAAAATTCTGTCCAATCGCAATTAGGTTGAATAGAAAGTCTGTCAAGTTAAATTTCTGTTATTTTTATTTTCGGAAAAGTTAAAATTCGAGAACATAAAAATTATGTCAAATGACATTTCTGTTTATTTTAAATTATGTTAACTAAAAATTCTGCAAAATTGAAATTATGTTAACTGATATTTCTGTTCTCTTAAAATTTTGTCCGATCGCAATTAGGTTGAACAGAAAGTCTGTCAAGTGAAACTTCTGCTCTTTTCATTTTCTGTAATTTTAATATTCGAGAACATAAAAATTATAACCAATGGTATTTCGATTATTTTTTTATTGTGTAAACTGAAAATTTGGAACTATAAAAATTCGGTTTTTTAAAAATTCTGAAATATTTAAATTCGGTTTATTAACACTTTTGTAATTTTAAATTATGTTAATTAAAAATTCGGTTATTTAAAAATTGAGGAAAAAGTAGGCGTCTCAAAAGAAGATAGCCATGGTTATTTTTTTTGTCAAATATTGATTTTAATTAGCATGTTTATAAACGGGTAATGAATAACAGAAATAAAGACTTTAAAAAGTCCATAACTTTGGAATTTATTAAAAATAGTTTACTATCATTTTATTACTTTATATATTATATATAAAAAAAAATTTTTTGATTTTTAAACTTTCAAGTTCTTAAAACTACTGTTTTCAAATATATAATTTTATTTAAAAACTATTGCTTTTTTAAAATTTTTATAAGTTATATAGCAAATAAAGTTATTATATAATAATAAAATAATAAATAATATATTTTATAAATTTTGAGTTTATTAATTAAAAGTAATTTGTATTAAAGGTTAAACGTTCATATATATTTTTAATCCTAAAACATAACTCTACACAGTACTCAGAGCTATGAGGAAAGCAGTCACGACTTCGACCACAGAATTTATTGTTATATTCGTAGCTGTAAATAATCTGTTGTCTACTAATATGAAACGAAACTCCGATTACTGTAAAAAAAGTAGTGATTATTTTCTGCAGAGCATTGAGTGCTGTGTGGAGAACATTCAGAACTCTGGAATTTAATTTTTTGGTTTCCACAGTAGTCAGTGCTGTGAGAAAAAATACTCAGTGATTTCAGATTTTCTCTGTGTATGATAACCGGAGGCCCAAACAGTAACTGCCTGAGTGAAGAAAGCAGTAGCATTAAAGCTAACACAACTTGGGTTCCAAGCAGTATTTGCCTGGCAAAGGCAAGCTGCATTACCTGGGCAATCTAAAGGGGCGTTCATTTTGTTCTGCACAGTAGAAAATACTTGACACACAAGTAGAGTATTGGGCACATCATAAAAAATTAAAATTATAAATTTTATTATAATTGCTATTATTTTTCATTGGCATTTTTTATAATCATCTTTTATGGTTTTGAAGAACCAATTACAAAATTTGTTTTAAAAAATTTAAATTTTTTCAAAAACAGAACATTTCTATAAATAAAGAAATGGTAAAATCGGGTAACGAGTACAGTAACTGACACCTTAAGGCAAAAATTTTTTTTTTTTTATAATTAAATATTTATGGAAAACTTTTGTTTAAAATATATAAGAGAAAAGTTAAGTTTTCAAATTTAAAATTCTATTCGTAAATTTATAAATATCCAAAAATGTTAGCCACTGTGCCGAGTACTCTACTTGTGTGTCAAGTATTTGAAACTGTACAGAACAAAGTGAACGCCGCTTTAGATTGTCCAGCTAGTGCAGCTTGCCTTTGCCAGACAAATACTGCTTGGGACCCAAGTTGTGTTAGCTTTAATGCTACTGTTTTGTTCACGCAGGAAGTTACTGATAGGGTCTCTAGTTATCATAGCCTTTTTTTCTCTCCGTGCATAATAATTATCTTTATTTAGACACAACGGTCCATTAATTTAAATTTAAATGTTTGGTTACTTAAATGATTGTATTTATTGAAACTACAATAAAAAATTTTGTAATTTAAGTTAAAATGATCATTTTAATTATACTTTTTAATATAGAGACATAAAAAATTTATTTTAAGTCTTATAATCATTAGAAAAATCTGACTTTTACTTACACAAAAGTTATCTTATAATATTTAAAAATATAAATTTCACATTTTCTAATACAGCTTTTATTTTATCTATTTTAAAATATAACTAGGAAAAACATAAGTTTAGAATTTTTTTTAAAACAGACGTCAAATAATAATTTTTGATATTTCATTAAAAAAAAATTTTTATACAATAAATAAATAAGTTATAATAATATTAACAAGTTGTAAATTCAGAAGTTCATTACATGAACATTTTGCTTCCTCTTTACGATCAGCAAAAAAATTTGCTTCCTTGTGGAGAAAGCAAAATTTTATTGCCAAAATGTGAATTTTTGATTTTTTAACTTTCATTAATTCTTTAAATTTACCTCAAATGTATACTTTATATATATCGATCGATTCGTCTTGACGTAAGGAATACGATTTTATTAAATATAACCTTAAATTTTTCTATTTAAAAATTTTTTCGATTAAAAAAAATTTTTTGGAAAAAAGACGATAAAAATTTTTTTTTGTGTATTTTTTAAAATCCTTTGGTCAGATTTGAGATATTAACATGATAAATGAGCCTACCGAATTTTATCTAAATCCATTAAAACCTGTTAAAGTTATCTTCTAAACAAAAAAGGGATCCACACACACACACACACACACACATACATACATCCGGACAATTGATCAGGATCTCATATAACATGTTTCTATAAAGAAAAAAATGTGTTTCCGACACTTTGAAAATTTTTATAAATGAAAGGACTACAAAGCTTCCTCCACGAGGAAGCAAAATTAATATTTTATTAATATAACAATTTAATTTAATACGACAATAAAATTTAGTGTTGAAATTAGCTGAAAAATCTAGTCAGATTTTTAAATAAACATAAAAAACTGTAACTTGTAAAAACTGTTTAACTTTGTTAAAAAAATGTTAATTTAAAAAATTTTTCCAAAAAAGGACTGGAAAACCGAGATTCTCGGTAGCCTTGCTCACGTTACAATAATCTCGGTCGAAAAACAAAAAACATATTTTCATATCGATTCTTTGACACATGAAAAAAAACAAATATCATTCGTTTTTTATATCGTGTAGATCGATTGCATCACTAATCCTGTACAGGAATTTTTAACTGGGACAATTAATTTTTTTTCTTCAGGATTTGGAATTGAAAACAACGAAAATTCATTAAGATTATTTCCATTTTTAAAAACTCTAACAAATGATATATTTACAGATTCCATTGCAATTCTGAGAGCAAGTATTGAATGTGATTACGAATTTAATAAAATTGTATCAAAATATTCAGTTTTTACAACCAAATGGAAGACATATGTCTCAGGATATTGCAGCGATTGTGGTTTGGAAACTATTGACGTTTTTTACCGTTTAATTATAAATTACAATTTCTTAAAAAAATTTTGGCAATTTTTTTTGTTTAGATAAAATGATACCAGCTTTTATGTGCTTTATTTCATAATCATCAATCTTAAAATTTTTATGGATTTATCTATTTGTAGGTTAAACATAATTAGAAATATATACTTACGTAACAATGTTTTCTTATTTTCCTTTCCGTTTCTGTTTGATTCAGAAGAATATTGCAAAGTAGCTTCGAAATCATCAACAACATCACTCAGGTCTAATTCTGATATGTAGTTTATACTACTACCCTTCGATCTATTTGTTTCAGGTGAACTAGATTTCTTAGCATTGTGATTTAACTTCGACAATTTTATAGAACTTCCACTTGTTTTCGATGAACCAGGACTTACCTAAAACAGTAGAGTCGGTAAGAGTCATTACTACCCCGGTTGAAAAAAACTTGTACAGGATCGTGAATACGATTTTGTGCATGATTGTGCACCTTAGTAACTAATGTTTTTGGTTTTACATTTCTTTAATTATGTTGTTTAATTAATTTTACGAGGTCTTTTTGAAATAATTATTATCAAATTCGTTGTTATTTAGAGTCATAAATTTATTGATTGACAACATGTTTCGACATAACAATGTCCTCATCTGGTCTTTGTGTAAACAAATTAAAGATAAGCAAGAAAAGAAAAAGAATATAATATATGCCAGAATATTGAAAATATTCCTTTGCCTCTGTATAATGGTTTACTGAAGCACTTGCAAATATTGTAGAAATAAATAAGTGGAGAGACAGTCGTGAAGTTCCCACACAGGAGCGAACATTTACTGAAGGTTTACTAAAATATTATAGTGTTTAAAAATTATCAAATTGTGAAATTTCGTAAATTTTTGTTGCTGGATAACTTTTTTTAACTTTTAAAAACTTGCGATTAATGTTAATGTACTTGATATTCTTTGTTTAAAAAAAATAATACAATGGAACAATTTTAGAAAAATTTTTTGTGTTAAGACTTTGCTATAATGGGACGAAAGCACTACCCCAACAGAGTAAAATCCCCAAATGGCTTTGAAAAGTTAGCGGCCGTTTAGTTTTTCTTACAATTTTAAGTTTTGATAATTTTCTGTGTTTTTTTTAAATCACTCTAATTAGTGATTGGCCAGTAAATCGCTCATTCTTTAAAATAACTTCTTACCTTCTCGAGTAAAATTATAGTTTTTATTCCAATAAACAAATTCCATTAAAAAACTATGCTTAAAAATCACTTTCAGTTAATCTCTTATATCAATTATTCGATTTTTCTCAATTTTTTCACACTAAGCCACAAAACATTTTATTTTAATTAAATTTTTACTGAAACGTTACTTAAATTAAAATGTAAT
Organism: Leptopilina boulardi; assembly: GCF_019393585.1. NCBI lineage: Eukaryota > Metazoa > Arthropoda > Insecta > Hymenoptera > Figitidae > Leptopilina > Leptopilina boulardi. Next base: position 1,187,146 of record NW_026137948.1, on the reverse strand, counting down.
AACCAGTTATAATTCTTTTAAAAATTTAAACAAAAAAATTATATTCAGGTCAGATTATAGGCTATAAATTCCGTTTTGGAAACCGTGTGGAAAACTGTTGGGGAAGTCTAGAGTCTAATGGTTTCCCGATCAGCAATAAACAAAACCGTCTAGTCTAGACAGACTGCTAGGAGCCTCACTATGAACTAATCAGACGGTCTTATTTGAAAATGTTTCAAGTCAAATATGTCCGTCTTGTAAGTCGCTGCGTAGACCGTTCTGATTTGTCAATGACCGTACTTAAACGCTACTTTATTTTTTTGCATAATAATAATAATAATAGTAAATAAAAATAATAATAATATTAATAATTTTATTATATTCATATCATTATAGTCATTATTTTTGTTATCATCAATATAATAATTATTTATTAATTAATTATGTAATAAGTATATATTTTAGTTTTTAAAATTGTTGAGTTTTTGGATTTTGAAATTATATTAATATCCTTTTATTTTTGGCCAGAAATCCAAACATTTTTCAAAAAAGGTTAACATTTTAAAACATTTGTTAACTTTAATTATATTTTTTTAATTCGACGTTCGATGGTAGCCACCATCCTCTTCAAGAGATTACAAAATCTAAAAAATAATTTAACATATAGTTTTGATATTTATGAGAAAATTAAGATTTTTGCTTAAAATAGAAGAAAACGTGAGATTGCATACGTAAGACATAATTTGTTTTATTTAGGAGTTGAGATTCAACTCTTCACAATAAATGTTACATTTTGAAAAAAATGTTTTTTATTTATGTATTAAAAAGGGAATTATTTATTTTTAATAAAATTAGTTGTCCGAAACATTTATGTCAGTTTTTTTTGACAAAGTAAAGTAAACAGATAATTATCATAAATTATAAGGTTATGAGAAGGATAAGTTTTCTAAGGGTGTTTTCGGCATTCACTCAGAGTTAACTCTAGAGTTAACAGTGGTGCTCAATGATATTATCTTTGAAAATTTATTTACCCAAATAAAATAATTGATTTTCTATTTTCATCACCCTGAGTTTGAAGTTAGTTGTCCTTGTTTGCTTACTTTTTTTTAATTTATACGTATTTTTTGTTTTTCATTTAAAAATGGAACATATTTTTGCTACCCATAAACGTGTTATTTTTTTAAAGTTTATAATTTTCAAATTTTTCCTCGATTTTTCATTATTTCCCTAACTTTAATTAATCTGAATTGTTTAAGAAACTAGATTATTTATTTTAATTAAAGTTGCTTTTTATAAATGAAAAGTTAAAATAATTTTTAATAAAAATAAATTATTATGTTTCAATTTACACTTTTCAAACAAACAATCCGTTCACAAATTTTGTCGGCCATTAAAGGTTAGGACTGACCCTTTTTCTTTACTCTCGCAAGAAAACAGAGTTAACTCTGGGTCATCTAGTAATAAATTTTTGGGGACTTTTATGAAATCTAGAAACAAAAAATTTTATTTTAACATTACATTACTAGAATAAAAGGCCCGTTTCACATATTGTTACAATTGCAAACCCTGCGCCAATCAAAATGAATCGTCTATGCCAAATTGCCAATCAACAACGTTCACAACCAACAGACGAACTGAAAATCAAAATTTACATTTGAGCACCACTGCTAACTCTAGAGTTAACTCTGAGTGAATGCCGAAAACACCCTAAATGTTAGGAATTCTGGTTTATAGATATTTAAAAGGTAGTTCATATGTAGTAGAAAAAATTAGGAAAATTTTTTTATTTAATTTAGTTATTTTTTATTTTTGTGAATTTATAACAAAGGTATTAAAACATTCCGACAACTTAGTCTTCTCATAACCTTATAATTTATGATAATTATTTGCTTACTTTACTTTGTCAAAAAAAACTGTCATAAATGTTTCTGACAACTAATTTTATTAAAAATAAATAATTCCTTTTTTAATACATAAATATAAAAGCATTTTTTTCAAAACGTAACATTTATTGTAAGGAGTTGAATCTCAATTCCTAAATAAAATAAATTATGACTTACGTATGTAATCTCACGTTTTTTTCTATTTTAAGACAAAAATGTTAATTTTGTCATAAATATTAAAACTACATGTTAAATTATTTTTTAGATTTTGTAATGTCTTAAAGAGGATGGTGGCTACCATCGAAACGTAAAATTAATAAATATAATTTAAGTTAACAAATGTTTTAATATGTTAACCTTTTTTAAAAAATATTTGGATTTCTGGCCAAAAATAAAATGATATAAATATTATTTATTTTTGTTATCATTATATTATCATTAAATTATTATTAATTAATTATCTATAAAATATACATATATATTAAAAAAATTTACAATTTAAACTCTAAAAAAGTTATTTTGCAATTTTAAACAATTTTTTCGATTTGTTGGAAATATACATATAAAATAAATCTGCTTTTAAAAAGTTAGTCAAAAACAAGTTTTCTCAATTTTTTAGAATTTTTTAAAGGTTTTTTTTAATATTTATTGTTGTTTTGCAAATTTTTAGTTAGGAACCTATAATTTTGTATCTAATTTTAAATGTCATTTAAATCAATTGATTTTAAATTAAAAATTTCATTATTTCTTATTTCTAACCTTAACATCTTCTATTATATTAAGTTAACAAATTTCTAATAGAGACACCGACAATTGATCTCGACCTTGGAAAATTTATGTTCACTTATTTTCAAATAAAAATTTCAAAATCCTTTGCCATATGCATTTTGAAAATCTTACATGTTTTACCGTTTTGACATTTTTTGCAATTGTTACGAACGAATTTCGTAACTTTTTAAAATTTTCAATTTTAAATAAAAGATACTTAAATTCAATTAATTATTGTAAGATTTAAATCACATAGTGATTTAAATTCTTTTTCTACTTATAATTAATTACAAATAGAATTATAAATAATATAAAATACAAACATACAACACAAACACAATCCTTCAAATTAATTAATAAATAAATTAAAAAACAAGTTGCTGTTCTCATTTTAGTATTGTTAAATAAATTTCGAAAATATTAAGAAATAGAAGATAAAGAACCTCAATATAGAATAAAAGACTTCATTGTAACAAAGTTTCGTTAATAAAGTTCAATCATTTCATAAATCAATGTATAATTGAGCAATATAATAGCTCAATACAAGGAGTGGCTTATCGAAGGTGGATCACGCCTCTGCCCCAAAATTGCAAGTTGCAAGAAGCGACAGACAATTTTATTATAATTTTCCACCCTCTTCATCAATTAATAAAACCAATTCTAAATGTAAAATACAGGTAGTTAAGGCGAAGGTTTAGAGTGTGAGGTCTCAAGTGCAGACTCTGTTACAACCCGCAGTTTGGGGTTGCTTAAAGTGTTTATTGTAAAAGAATTCTCTCAGTGGAAAATTTTTTTAATTGATTGAATTATTGATTATTAAGTTGTGAAATATTGATCTTATGAATATGAATTGAAGAATTTGTTTTGTGGAATATTGAATATCGATTTATTGAATATTGATTACTGAATTTGGGTGTATTGAATATTGGAATATTGATTATCTAATCTACTGAATACTGATTATTGAGGAATATCGATTTGTTATTGATTTGATTTGGTGAGTTTCAATGCATTATATTTACACTACACAGACATTCACACTATTAAATACATTATTTTGATACTTGTACTAAAAGCATTTGATCCTATTTTATAAAATACATGTTTTTCTTTGGAGTTTAAATTGTGACTTCTTATTTAAACCAGTTCTCATATTTCCTTTTTCTTGATTGATCAAATTAAGAGTACAAATAAGAATACGAATCTCAACGACATTCTGAATAATAGAATGGTAGTAGGAGGAATCCACTACCTTTATAATTAAGTTTGTCCGAAGGGCAAGTTGTTAGCCTACCGTAATTTGTAATAAGAAAAGTTATTTTTTGTTTCATAATTGATTTCCATAAAAACCTAAAACCTTTTCCCATCAAATTGTAACCCTAAGAACTGGTGGCAGCGGTGGGATTCTTCCTCTATATTTTTTTTGAAAATTAATTTGAAAAAAAGGAACTGAGAAATTTTTTACAATGAGTACACTTTTACACAACATACATTTATATGTACATGTATTTCTTTTGTGTCTTGTTTAGCTAAAGTGCGGGTGATTAGGTAGAATTTCTTTTTTGTTCGCTAACGTCGAACATAGGGAAAAGTAACCACTCTTGTAGCGACAAGATCTGGTTTCTTCAAAAACGTGAAATTTCCTCGACTTAACCTTGCTGGAAGTGTGTAGCCACTTGGGCAAGTGAGAGGATTAAATACAAAAAATAGCGAATTTAATTTACAAAATTTTGCAAATTTGAAGTCTTAAAATTTAATTATTTTAAAATCAGAATAAATATAATGAAATATATTTCGTGTAAATAAAAAATTACGCAAAAATTTATTAAATAAATTCTTTGATTAAATTTACATATTTTTCTCGTGGATAGTAAAAACCTAAATATGAAAATAGATAAATAGACGAATAAAAAGGTGAAATATATAAAGAGTATCAGATAACAATATAAATGACTCATGTCGTTCCTCGCGTTTAACGAATTAATCACGTTGGCGGTATAAATCACAGTTAATGCTTGTTTTATCCGGATTTAGAGTCGCAGAAAGAAATAATCGTGGAGGGGATTTAAATTAGGGACAGGTTCGTCATGGCGGCGCGTCGACGGACTTAAACAGACAACCGCGTCTCTAAATAAGAACAACATGAAAGGACCAACTATTTATACAATAAACAAAATGTCCGAAGAATCACCCGTAGCTTAATTATAGGGGGATTACTTAATCAACAAAACAACAAAATTTTTTATAGATACATGCGCTGATATAAATGTTATAAAAGAATCAGCTCTAACCGGAAATGCTCCGGTTAATGTAGATGATAAATCAAATATAACGAGGATAACATCAGACATGGTATATACTTTAAGCAGAGTAGAAATAAAAATAAGAGATAAAAACACATTTTTCACGTGGTAGAAGAAAATTTTCCAGTAAGCGCAGATGGAGTACTAGAAAGGCCCTATTTGAGAGAAGAAAGAGCGCGTATAAATTTCTTTTATAATATGTTAATAACACAATCTAAACCCATGGAACCATTACCCTTCGTTGATGAAGAATGTAGACAAGCTAACAAAGAACTAAGTTCAGAAGTAAAACCCGTACGACGACTTTTGAGAATTAAAGCAAGATCGCGTTAAGTAGTAGAAATACCTATACAAACATTTGATTTATTATAGGGTTTTTTTTACCAAGAATAGACACTCAAAAGAAAGGTAAATATAAGGTTATGGCTATTAACACCACCGAAAAGGATCTCACGGTTACGGTTACCCCACAGGAATTAATACCGTTCGAATATGTAGATCAGTACAAACTTGGAAAAGAATTAGCTAGTGAAATGGGAGCAAATAAAGCCGATGAACGTACGAAACTAATTTTAGAGAAAATGGAATTAGATTATTTAAACCCGGAAAAAAGAAAATATGTAGAAAAATGGGTCAAAATAGGACAAGATAGGTTCCTTTTACCAGGAGATAGATTACCAGTTACCCCACTAGTAAAACATTACATACCAACTTCAGATGAGAAACCAGTCAAATATAAACAATATAGACAACCCACAGAATACGAGGATGCTGGAAGACAATTAATTACAAAAATGTACGGCGACGACTTAATAACAGATTCAAAATCGAATTATAATTCATCAGTATTGATTGTACCTAAAAAGGCCGACGCGCAAGGAAATAAAAAGTGGAGATTAGTAATAGATTTCCGGGCACTTAATGAGAAAATGATGGGGAAAGCTACCCAATACCCCTGGTTAATTCTATACTGGAAAAATTGGGGGGGGCACAATACTTCTCGGTTTTTGATTTAGCGATGGTCTACCACCAAATTGGTACTGCGGAAGAGGACCAACATAAAACCGCTTTTTCGTCGGGAAGAGGGCATTATTAATATATAAGAATGCCAATGGGTATCAAAAACGCAACATCCACATTTCAAAGACTTATGGATAACGTATTATCGGGATTACAAGGGGCCGAGTTGTTTGTATATTTGGACGATATTATAGTACTTTCTCACACTCTTGAAGGACATGACAAAACTATAAACAGATTATTCGAAAAGTTAAGAGAAGCTAAATTAGCTTTACAACCAGAGAAATGCGAATTTTTAAGAAAAGAAGTACCATATTTAGGCCACATAGTTGGAGCGGAAGGAATAAAAGCACATCCCTAGAAGTTGAAAGCGATAAAAGAATTTCCAACTCCACAAAAAGCCAAATCGATAAAAGAATTTTTAGGGGTAACCTGGTACTACCGAAAATTTATAAAAGGTTATGCGAAGTTGGCAAAACTTCTATATATTTTGTTAAAAAAGGAACAAATATTTCAATGGGGGAGCGAAGAAATGAAAAGTTTTAAAAGATTAAAAAGAGTTCTATGCGAAAATCCAATACTACAACACCTAGCTTTCGGTAAACAATTTAAAATAACTACAAACGCTTCGGAGCATGCGATTAGTGCAGTTTTGACACAAGAAAAAGACGGGACAGATTTAACAGTTGCCTATTTTTCTAAACCATTAGTAGGGGCCGAATTAAATTACGATAAGACACAAATGGAATGTTTAGTAGTAATTTATTCTTTAGAACATTTTAGACCATTTTTATATGGTACCATATTTACACTTGCGTGCGATCATGAACCACTAAAAATAATTAACAGCGTTTATAAACCTACAACACGAATGACAAAATGGCTATTGCGCCTACAAGACTACCAATACAACTTTGAATGTAAACCGGGAAAACTAAATCGTTGGCTACCAGGCTTATCAGAAAATTCGACCATAGAAAAAGAAACTATGTCTAAAGAATCTAGCACATCCGAAGTAGTATCAGAAGATAGTGTTTCCGTGCAAAGTAAAAGGGACGAAACAGAAGAATTAGTTGAAATAAAACACAGATCTTTTCCCATCAGTAGTGCAGCAGGTAGTAGTAAAACTCGCGCAGATACAAAAATCAAATAGAAACCACAAACAACAAGAGTCCCTGAATTTAGACATAGAGCTAAATCAGATTCAATACTAACCTAAAATCTCGAAAAAAGAGGTAGACCTAAAGGAAGTGTTAAACGTAAGATGATAGAAATAGATACAGACAATTGTCTAATATCAGGAAGACTTAGACCTCGGAGAACAGTAATTACAGAACCAAAAGAAGTTAGATGCAGCGAGGTTAGTAATGAAGAAGAAGAAAATGCGTCTACGAAAGAAGAATTCGCAGAAAGAAACAAAGAAATTCCTATTTTACGGAAAAGACATAGCGTATTCCCTTCTTTAGTCGATATAGGACAGGAATTAGAAAGCGATAAACCTTTTCATCAAGAGAAAAGACCAATTAAAAGAAAAACCAAAGACAATCCCCAAAAAAGAGAAACATTAGTATACGTTAGCCCACCAATAATTAGATCGGAAGAAGATAATGAAATAGAAGGAAAAACAACTTTAACAAATGAAAATGAATTACTCGAAAATAGAACAGCAGAAAATGAAACACCAGAAAAAGATATAAAACAGGAAACGTTAAAAGGAGTACTAGAATCATTAAAAAGATTCGATTCTTCTACACTAGAGAAACAATCTTATTTTTGGGACGACCACATGTTTGAAGACACTGAAAATACGGAAAATATTGAAACTGAAGAGGAACGAAATAACCACGAAGAAGAAGACCCAGAACCAAGATCCATAGATGAAATAGTAAAAGAAATTCAAGATATAAATAATAGGTTACAAGAACGCTTAATTATGCAACAAGAGAAAGAAATAGATGAAGAAGAAACATTTCTAGAAGACATTACTAAAAACCCATGACCAGACATGAAAGCTCATTTAGACAGGTTAGAGAAAATAGAATATACGAGAGAATCTATCACATAAGTAAGAAATAACTATGTATATTTTATGGACGCCGACCTAGAACCAAACGATTCGATAAGTAAATAGAGAGCGTTCACAAATTACGTAACATTTTTTGGGGGAGGGGGGGTCAAGCACTTTGTTACGGACAGCAGAAAAAATGGCGCTAATGTATGCAATAACGTGTCACATGGGGAGGGGGGGTCAAAATTAAAAAAAACGTTACGTAATTTGTGAACGCTCCCATAAATGATTGCGACAGGGGCATTAGATCTATCAGAGATGAAAAGTAAGGAACCTAAAAAAGGACAAATTTAAGTAACTCCGCGAGGTAAATACAAAACATTTACAGATATCATTTCAAATAGTTACGATGAAATAGTAAGCGAAACAGATCTAATAAAAATATTGAAAAATTTGAGGAAAAGTATACTAAAATTAGGAATCAAACAGATACGAATACCCCAGCATGTCGAGCTATTAGAAGACCTAGAACCGTTTTGGATCAACAAAATGATAGAGACCTTCCTACACGATGATATTAAAATTCAATTATGCCACGGGAAAATAGTAATGCCATCTGACAAATATAGAAATAAAATAATAGCTATCTATCACATTTTGACAATACGAGACCAGCTCAGCAAATACAGTATTTTCGTGCAAATACTCAACGCGACAATAATTAGACAATTTATGAGAAACAATAATAAGATGGACAAGACAGATAGACACATACGAGCACAGCCTAGAACATACTCTACAAATTTTAACCAAAGCAAAAGAAGAACACCTATCTTTAGAACTATTATCAAACGAACAGATAATAAACATAGCGACAGAAGCTAAAAAATACTTTAGAGGTCAAGAATTTCCAATGCACATAGACGAAATAAATAGAGACACGACTTTTATGCAAGTCGCATAATTACTGTTTTTGATCAAGCAAAGGAGTCCCGAAACCGAAGGGATGTATGTGTTTGATAAAGACAACAAAATTATGATGTGTAAAATTTGTAACTCAACAGTTAATTGGGAAAGGAAATCTGTTGTTGACAAACATTGCAACTCAGAATCGCACACAAAAAAGAAACATCATTGGAACAGGCAAAAAAATCTAAAACTTTCAAAGATGAATTCATTTTATCGACTGTTTCTGCTTTCATGCAAGCAAATATTTCGCTAGAAAAATTGAAGGATCCTGGTATTCGCGACTAGATGAATACATATATTAAAGGTAAACTTATTTTTAATCATAATAATATGTAATAAACAAATTTCTAAAACTACACTTAAATTGCACTAATGTTTATTATACACATAAATTTTTTTTATTAAAAATAATTTTTATTTAAAAGGGGGAATAAAAATGTATTAATTTTAAAAACATAAATAAATATATTAAAAAATGTAATACATGTTTATTTTAATTTTTTAAATTTTATTAAATCATGCATAAAATAAATATCAAAGTTTTTATTGAAAAAAATTATAGGATCTGGCGCCCTTCCTAGTGTTGACTAGATCAGGAAGCATTATGTGCCAATTGTGAAAATTGATTTTGATGAAAAACTGACGGAAATGATTAAGAATAAACCTTTAATTGTACACTGTGACGAAACGACTGATAGAAAAGGACAAGCTGCCTTCGTAACACTTTTCAGTATTTTGCCAAATAAATCTTACACTGATATCAAACTCTTTGTGTCGGGAGTAACAGTTCTCAGTACATGTAATGCACAACAGTGTTCACAAGCAATTTTGAAGGTAATTTTTTTTAAGTAACACTACATATTTTTAAAAAATAAAATATTTAAATTCGATATTTATATATATTCATAATTAATAACCTTTGTTTTTAGATTTTAACAAAATATAATGTGCAACATGATAATGTTAAGGGCATAGCGTCAGACAGTGCACCGAATATGGTGCACTCTTGTATAAACACTTTAAAAGAAATATTAGGCTCTGATCTGTTGCACATTCAATGTTGGTTTCGTAACTTAGACAAAGTTACGAAGGTAGCTCCCGAAAATTTTACACGTCTAAATGAAATCATATCGAAATCTAAGAAGCTTTTCAAAACACACGAAAACGCAAATATAATTATATGGAACATTTGACCAAAAAATACCGTGAGAATAAGAAGAAGGAACTAAAATTATTTCTGGTGCCTGTAATGACAAGATGGGGGTCATGGAAAAAATCTTTCGATTACGTAGATGAATATGCAGAAGATATAGTTGACTATTCCAAAACTTTAACTGACAATGTTAGTGCAGTTAAATATTTTCAGAAACTTAAATCCGTTGACGTAGAGATCATTAAAGCCGAAGCTTCATTTTTGAAAAATCATTGTACAGAAGTGAGCAATTTTCTTTTACATGTGGAGGGAACAAACTTTGCTATAGCGCATAATCTTTATCCAAAAATTAGAAACTTAAAATCTAATTTTGATATAATTGTTAATGCGAAAAAATCAGTACCGTGTTAACAAAAGAAACAAAAACGTTGCTTTAGACGTTCCCCCAAGAGAAAAGGAAAAATGCAGAATATCGGATAAAAAGTGTAGCGAAAAATAGTTCCAAAAAAATTAGAGAATTAATTGCTAAAGATCCAGCGAAAACTTTTTTTGAAGATACTGAAAATCTCTTCTATCCAGTTAAAGTGATGGCTAATGATAATCATTCCATCATAGCTGCTAAAAAGGATTCCGTTTTTTTAAAAGACGTTCCTGATTTCAAATTTCTTGCTGTGTACGACGTATTCAAGGATAATTTGAAAAAGTATTTAGAGAATGAGCCCAAGCCGAAAGAAGATCCTGTTCCTATTATTTTAAAAGGAATGTTACTAAATCACTTCGAAATTGTGATAAAATGTCTGCAAATTATTCATTTTTCATTATCAAACGTAGACGCGGAGAGAACTTTTTCTGCATATGGCGATGTTGTTTCTCCAAAACGTTGTAACTCACTTCCCATCAATGCAGAGACTATGCTAAGCTTGTATTTTTGAGATGATTTAAACTGATATCTAGACTGATCTTGTTACTGTAAAAAAAGACCTATTTTTAAAAGTTTAAAATATATAATAATATAAAACGCGTTAAAAAGAATATGTTATATTTTACGTAATTTAAGTTCTGTTCTTGTTCATTTCACTTTTTTCAGTTCACAAAATTATTCATTAGCTACATTAAAATCATTTAAGAAGTATTATATACAAATAAAAAGTAACTATGCGTCCATAGGTGTCTGGAAAGAAAAAAAAGTTTGCCTACGATGCCAAGAAAATCATTGTTACCTGGTGGTTCCTTAGCACTCCCTGAAACGAGAAAACTTAACCCAAAAATCGTAGCTGTTCATTTAGAGAATTTTCACCCATTTCTAGGGGTGATTTTGAAATTTTTCCTAAAAAATTGTTTTTTAAGGGTCAGAAATAAGTTTTAAATTATGTTAATGGTTTTTATTTATGTCAATGTGTTTGTAGGACCTCATTTTCTAGATACAAGCCATTAAAAAATTTTTTATTAAAAAAACTAGAATTCGTAACTTTTATTTTATATGTGACGATTTTGGATAATATAATTAACAGTGAATTTTGATTTTTTGGAAAGTTAAAAATGTGTAGTTTCAATACAAAAAATATTGAGATGTCCTTTTTTGTTATTTTCGAGATATTAATTAATGAATTATTTAATGTTAATAAAAAATGAAATATTTTATAAACAAATAATGTTACCGTAATTTAGCGTTACCAATTGCAAGCTGACGTAATTCTGCATTTAACGAGACTAATATGAACTATTTTGAATAAGAGGGATTTTTATAAACAATTGCAATGTTATGCGATTATTTATTAACAATCCACTAACCCAAAATTTTTCATATAGGGCTCCTTGGATGCGGAATTACGGTAGCTTTCAATTGGTAACGTCAGAATTACGATAACTTTATTTGTATATAAAATATTTTATCTTTTGTTAACGTTAAATAATTAAATAATTAATATCTCGAAAATAACAAACAAGGACATCTCAATATTTTTTGTAGTAAAAATACACATTTTTAACTTCTCAAAAAAAAATTTTCATCGACACAAAATCGTGTCCTTATAAATCATGCTTATTCCACTAAAATCAGCTACAAGTGAAAACATATTAGAGAGTTTATTAGAACAGTATATTTATATATTTGGTTTGCCCAAAAGAGTTTGTACCGACCAAGAAAGAAATTTCGTTCCTGAATTAGTTGAAAATTTTGAAAACCTTTTTCGAATCAAACCAATAAGGACAACTATATACCACACCTAAAGTAATGGACGAATATAAAAAAAATCAGATTTCACGCCAATCAGTTAATGGCATTTTACGATTTTTCAGATGACGAAAATGATGATCAGTATAATTCTACTGATAATTCTAAAGATTAGTCTAACATACGGATATATCAATGTAACAGAACTGAAAGGAAATCTGTATATCGAAGACATAGGACCTGTCCACCAGTATCACGAAGAATGGAGATTAATAATCGGAATAAACGTTACCAATGTAGACAATAGATTTCATATGATTGAAAAAACAATTCTAATAAGTGAAACAGTATGTTCCATTTATTGTAGCTCTGAGAACGTAATTCATTTAATAAGGGGACGATTCGACAGGTTAAAAAGTAAGCATGATTTATTAAATAAATTGTTAGGAAGACGTCGAATAAAAATAGGTCTAGTCAATTTTGTGAGAGATATAGCAAAACCTTTATTTGGAATTATGAATGATGCGGACTTAGTAGCTATTAAAAATCAATTTGATGAAGTTCGTGATGATCAAAATCAATTAGCAAATATATTGACTAATCATACGAAAATTATAAAACTGATTCTACATTCATCTTCATTAGATCACGAACTACTTCAAACACAAACTAATCGAGAACTAGAATTAACTATGAATTTACGAATGACAATAAACGAAACTATTAAAGAAAATTTTATAAATTCAAAACTAGTAATAGTAACACTACTGATTGACGAACTAAACGAAGACATTAATATAGCAATAGACGCTATTAACGACGGAAAACATGGAATAGTTCATCCTCAACTGTTGACACCACGAATACTAAAGAATACTATAGAAGAATTCGAACAAGTCCATAGAACTAGATATCATTTTGAAAATACTGAAGAAACTTATCAATATATTATTGACTTGAGTGAAGTTGGAGTAGCAATAATAAAAGGGTTATTGACTTACATTTTGAGAATACCAGTAATTGAAAAGGAAGAAGGAAATATTCGACTAATACCAATCCCAGAGAAAATAAAGAACACCTATTTAGGATATACACGAGAATATGAATCTTCCAAGCATACAAACACTAAACAAAATTGTTATCATTAATGTAACTTACATATTACCTTTTGACAAAAATGAAATAGAAAATCTTAGAGATAGATTAATTCCGCTACCTCAAAAATTAGATCAACAAACATTAGCAAATGCTAAATTAGGATTAGATAATACATTAGATTTATTGGAGCAAATAAAATCACGTACTCGAATCAATAATTGGAAAGAAAAGGCTGTAGACGTATTACACATTGCAGGTTATAGTAGTTTAACTATTATAGGAATTTATGTAATATATAAATGTGGATTGTTTAAAATAATACGAAAATATTTACCTTAAAAGTTATGTTTATTCTGTATTAAAAATCAAATCACTAATGAACCCGTCGTTGTCACCTACGAAAAACAACCACATAGAATGGCAAAAGTAGACATTAAACCTTATTTTGATAAGAATGTAAAACTTAGGCTTTAGGGACAAAATTTTGTCTAACGAGAGGGATGTTATAGTCAGCAAATATATATGTGACGCGCTCCGAGGAAAGGTACCTAAGAAGCAAAAAATTGTAGGTTATGTTTGTGATTTTTAAAGTAAAAATACACAAAGGGAATCAACTCTCAATATAAATTATTGGTGTTTAAATCTTTATAACATTGAAAATATTCAATAAAAACTGATTTTACTTTACATAATAAAAAAATAAACTTTTCATTAAGGTAAAATTACGACAAACATAACCTTAAAATAACTTGCTTCTTAGGTACCTTTCCTCGGAGCGCGTCACATATATAAGAACATGTACAAGAATATGTACAAGAACTTGCATATGTTTATTCATGGTAACTAAAGAAATCGAGTTCTCGAGTCTATGCTCGTGTATTTATATAAGATCGTGCGCAAGTTCATGTACATAATCTTGTGTTAATTTTTTATTTTTGCAAAATTTGTGGAAATTTTTAACATAGGTTATAAAGACTCTTTGTTCATACATGCGAAAAACAACTGCGCAGTTATATAAGCCATAGAAAACTACTGCGCAGCCATTAAAGATTTTGATTATAAACTGTAAGGGAAAACTCAAGATTATGTACATGAATTTACGTAAGATCTTACACAAGTACAGGAACATGGATTCGAGAACTTGTTTCCTTTAGTTACCTTGAATAAACATATGCAAGTTCTTGAACATGTTCTTGTACAAGATCGTTCTTCCAATTTTTTTTATTTTATTTTTTATTCATATAGAAAATTGAGACATGGTTTGAAGTGGGATTCGATGTAAATTCTTATAAACGTATTCTTAACTAATAAATTATGTAAAATCCTATGTAAAATCCTAAAATTTTTTCTCGACACATTTTTTTTCGATTTCTTATATCAATTTTCTTCGTGGTTTCAAATAGAAAAACCTATCAAAATTCATTGTTCAATCCTTAACCAGAAATTTTCCTATATCAAATCATACATAAAATCTTCCCACATGGCACATTATATTTCTTAAACATTTCATGAATATTTCATTGAAAGATTTAAAATATTTCAATGCAAGGTTCATGAAATGTTGATGAAAACAGGAAAATGTCCTGTAATAATAAATAATAATATGTAATACTATTGCCGTGCAATTTTGCTGAAATATTACACTTTAAGACACCTGCAATATTACACATGAAGACTCTGCAATATTTATGAAATGTTTCAAAGAAAGTTAGAAACCTTTTTAAAATATGAAATCAATCGTTATTTTCTAACATGTTCAACACATAAGATCCTAGAAAATTAAAAACTACTGCGCAGCTGTACAGGCTATAGAAACTGAGATCGACCTGTGCGCATCATTCACCTAAGATACCAAGTAGGAAATTATATAGGAAATTATATGGGAAATTTCAATATAGATGTAGATCATCATAGTTCCACTCATACACCGCCAGATAGTGATAATTTTTTTCTCACAGTTGAGATCAGTCTTGAATACTATAAAAGCTTACTCTCTAACTGAGAAGGTGTATTGCAAAGCACAAATTTTTTTCTTTTCATATAAATTGCAGTAATATTAGTATTTGATTTTTAATTAAATAATTTATAATTTTTATGAACTGCCGTCTGCCTACTGAAAATTCCTATATGAAGTACTATATTGTTTCCTTTATATAATTCCATGTGAAATCTTAGATAGATATTTCAGAATCTACATGAAATCCTATATGATTTCTTATGTTCAAGTCAATCATATACAATAAGAATGATTGACTATAAACCATCTCACGAGTGCGTTGAAGACACTTATGCGTAGTTCCATTTGCGTCTTTCTCGCACTCACGCTTACCTATGATCAGTATGGAATCATTCTTACTGTATATGATCCCAAGTGAGGATTTACAATAAGTATAAGATTTCTTGTCAGATTTTTTGTATTAATTTTTTATTCAAGAATTTAAAAAGATTTTATGTATGATTTGATATAGGAAAATTTCTGGTTAATGAGCAATGGATTTTGATAGGTTTCTTTGTAAGAAACCACGAAGAAAATTGATATGGGAAATTGAAGAACAAAATGTGACGAGAAAATGTTGTAGGATTTCACATAATTTATTACCTAAGAATACGTTTATAAGAATTTACATCGAATGCCACTTCAAATCATGTCTCAATTTCCTTTATAATTTTTTATAAGATCCTATATAGTTTCTTACATGACAGAGAGGATTTTATGTGGATTTTAATATATTAATTTATGTAAGATCCTATATAAAATCCTACATAAAAATTTTCAGTAGGGATTAGCGTAAGTCCGGGGGAGTTGGCCATAGTTTTTTTAAAGGTCTGTAAATATTAAAAGAAAGTGATTTATGTATTAATTTTTATTGCTAATTAAACTTTGAACATTTAACTTACAAATAATAATAGAAATGAGAAATTTTTTAAATGCAAACAAGCTTAAAATTAACATTTTTAAAAAAACGCGTTTCGACATCTCTCTTGGAATGTTCCCGGCAAGAAGGGTAGAAGTAAAAAAATCAATTTCATTTAATACCTGATTTTTTTGTTATGTTGTAAGTCTATGTAAGAAATAGACATCAGCAAACTTGAATCCCTTTTAATTCCGTTTTCGTAAAGCAATATGAAATAGAATATATTTGAATGAATAAAAAAAGTTTTATTAATAATTTATTTATTGAAAAAATCTGAGTTATTTTTTTTTATACTCATAATAATCTACATTATTTCCATAAAAAAGTGAAGGCGACTATTTTATATTCAACGCATAACCTAAAAAAATGTTGAGACAATATATGTTCAATTTTTGATACTTCATGTTTAAATTTATTAAACTTTTTACAAACATCATATTCACTGTAAACACAGGTCGACAAAATTTTGCCACAAGAGTAAACGATGATGATTCTTATAGGATTTTTCGCGTAGATTACGAATCCGTAAGCGAAACTTGCCCATCACGTCTCAATTTTGAGAAATACAGGGTAAAAGTGTATGTCACTTTTCAAAGCTTTGTAAAAAATCAATGCGACTTGATAAACACTTTTAGGGTTAAAAGAAAGCCTAAACCCTCAACTTAAATCTCCAAAAGCGAAAACATGTGTGGCAATAATAGAAAATTGTGGTGAACAACTTTTTACCCCGTGCATACAGCAATTTTGATTGTTTCCGTGATTTGATGCAATATATTAAAATTCATTAATGAAACTTCGTAAAATTCTATATCCTGGAGTTTTCGAGGACACAGATTACGAATGTGAAGTCAGTTATTAAACATTCAAAATGGCGGATCCAATATGGTGAAAAACTTTTTTTAAAAATTAATGGATTTTAGTGAAATTTTGTATCTAGGGGTTCTCGAGGACGCAGATAACGAATCTGAATTCGGTTTTTAAAAATTCAAAATGGCGGATCCAATATGTCACTAAAGGGTAGAACATTTTTTTTATTCAAAAGTAAGAGATTTATGTTTTAGCCAATTTTTTTTAGAGAAATTTTTTATTTTTTCTGTCCTATTCACAAAACAGTTGAGACTATATAATAAATCCTAACTGATTTTTTGTAGTACTTTTCGAATACAATTTTTATAATATCATGAGTCTCTTTTATTTAATAGCAATTGCTTAAAAGAATAGTATATTATGTGGCAAGCACGTAAAGTAGTACTTTTTAGGTGAGGATGTAATTTTCAGTACGAGCTGTCGTTAGTGCGACGTAGGTGAGACGAAGGCGAGCCAAGTCGAACCGAAGTCGCACAGACAGCGAGTATTGAAATCATCCGAACCTAAAAATTACTACGTGCGAGCCACATACGCTATTTTTTTCGCCATTGTTATGAAAAAGTGAAACAGTTTTAAAGAAAAAAAATTTATTTTTTTAAAAGAATTTATTTAAAATTAAATTTTTGAATAGTTATATATATATATATATTATGTATTATATATATATATATGAAATAGTATATAAAATAAAATAATAAAAATTGATAAATAAAATAAAAGCAAAACAAAAATTATGCAAAAATTAACAACTGCCTTAAAAAGTGCTACTTTATCTGCCCAAAACAGGCACAAAAAGAGACACTTTTTCATGTCAATGGCGAAAAAAAAATTTATTTCATTTGTAGCGCAATTAATATGATTAGAGCATGATCTGGAAAGCTGAACTGTGCAAAAGCAAAACTGTTTACTTACAGTTAAATTAAAAATATTTTTAATAACATTAACATTTTTTTTTACATTTTTAAATCAATGTAGTAGACACTTTACAGGTATTGTATTAAGAAATTACTTTTTTCAAAGTAAAATTTCAAATTTTTTTAAATTTTTTATTTTATGGGCGAAAAGTGTGGAGGGTAAAGGGAAAACTGACAGACGACTATCATTTGTTTTAATGTTTTCAAAGTTGGTTAACTTTTTCGATCGGCGTTTGTTTTCTCACTTTTCATTTGACGTTTTTATTACTTTGTGATTTACTTGTATTATATAATTTTGCCTCGGGTAAAAATGTCGGGAATGTCTTAACCATCCGGACTCATTTTGTTATGTTTGTGGCCAATTTACTTTCAAATTTCAAAGGCGAAACTTCACACAATATGTAAAAAAAATAATATTTTAATTTTTCTGTTGGACAACAAGACAAAGCTTGGCACCACATATTTGTTGTGTAACATTTATCAAGCAACTTAGTGCGTGGAAAAGAAAATTACGACAGATGCTTTTTACAAAACCAATGATTTGGAAGGAACCAAAAGACCATTCGGAGTGTTACTTTTGCTTGAAACAAACTAAGGTATTTACTCCTAAATCTAAGCATGCCATCAAATATCCAAATATATCATCCTCTGAAATTCCTGTTTCTTGTGATAAAAAGGCATCTGAAGAGGTATTCATTGTAGAAATGGAAATTGATGAAGATGTTGATAACATTAATAAAGACGATGACAATATTGATATGGATTTTTCTTTTGATGAAAACGATACATTTTCTAAACCACATTTGTTGACACAAGAAGATTTAAATCATTTTGTGCGCGATTTAAATTTAAAACAACATGCTGAACTTTTGGGATACCGTTTAAAAGATTGGAAGTTGCTTCACAAAGATACAAGAATTCATCCATCAGGATATTGCATTTATGGAGAAACGGTATAGATATAGACATTACGAATTTTTAAAAACTGACTTTAGATTCGTAATCTGCGTCCTCGAAAACCCCTGGATATAGAATTCCACGAAAATATATTAACTTTTTAAAAATTCTTTGTCATATTGGATCCACCATTTTGAATTTTTAAACACTGAATTCAGATTCGTTATTAGCGTCCTTAAAAACCCCTAGATACAAAATTTCATTAAAATATATTAACTTTTTAAAAATTCTTCAGCCATATTGGAACCGCCATTTTGAATTTTTAAAAACTCAATTCAGATCCGTAATTGACGTCCACGAGAGCCCTTAGATACAAAATTTCACTAAAATCCATTAATTCTTTAAAAAAGTTTTTCGCCATATTGGATCCGACATTTTGAATTTTTAATAACTGACGTCAGATTCGTAATCTGCGTCCTCAAAAACCCCTGGATACAGAATTTTACGAACTTCCATTAATCGATTTTAATACATTGCATCAAATCAAGGAAACAATCAAAATTACTGTACGCACGGGTTGTTCAAAAGTTGTTCCTCACAATTTTATATTATTGCCACACAGGTTATCGCTTTTGGAGATTAAATTTAAGGGTTTAGGCTTTCTTTTAACCCGTATTAGAACCCAATCAGCACGAAAACTTGCAGGAAGTTTGTTGTGTAAGATTGCAGTGCAAACATGTAGCAAGTTTGGTGCAAGTAACAAAATGTCCTCTTGTGGCAAGGTAGTTAAGCAAGCTTGCAGCGAACTTGCGAAAACCTTGCTGCAAGCTTGTATAATCCTAAAAAATTTTTTTAACAATTTGTTACTAAATAAACATAAAGGATACCCTGCTTTAAGGGTTAAATAATTTATTGCGCAGCCGTAGGAGCTTTTGTTTACAATTGCGCATCGTATTAAGTTTTGCAAACTTGCAGCAAGGTTGCGCCAACGTTGTCCTGCAAGCTTTCCACAAGAGAACATTTCGTTGCTTGCACCAAACTTGCTACATGTTTGCAGTGCAATCTTGCACGGCAAGCTTTTTGCAAGTTTGCTGCAAGTTTTCGTGCTGATTGGGAAGTGTTTATCACGTCGCATTATTTTTTTACAGACCTTTAAAAAGTGCCAAAAATGACATTTTTGGACACTTCTACCCCGTTTTTCTCAAAATTGAGACGTGATGGGCAAGTTTCGCTTACGGATTTGTAATCTACGGAAAAAATCCTATAAAAATCATCATCGTTTACTCTGGTGGCAGAAAAAAGTCTGAATTTTGTCGACTAGTGAAATTATTTATTATTTTCACATTGAACAGAAAAAACACAACAAATTTATTTACAATTACTTCTAAATAAAATGATGAGCGAATTATTTTCGATGCACAAAAATATGTCTAATTGTCAGTATAATAGAAAACACACTTACCGACTTTTACGTAATGCAAAATGGATTTTAGAATTAAGTGGAATTCATTTCTATGGCCATCTATTTTATTTCGATGACTTCGAAAAAGTGAAAAAAACATTTCCAACATTTATTATTAAATTCAGTGCAATTTTTATGAAGCCAAAGGTGACAATCATTGCACTGAATCCAGTCTTCGATAGCGCTGTCTGCCTGTCTCACCAACACAACAAGGCTACAAGGTATTTTTGTGAGATATCAGAGTGGGTTACAATTTATTTTTGTGTCTTGAACACGATTTCGGGTTCCAAAATTGCGTATCACGTCAGGATTTTAAGTAAAGTGGGGGTAAAGTATCCAAAAACCGTTCTTTTGAGGGTTTTCAGTATTTTTTTTCTCCTTAACCTGACGTGATAGAGACTTCTATATAGGCTTAGGATATACTTCCGAAGTAGGGGTACCTCCGATTTTAATAAAACTTGGGATACTAACGTATTTTGGTGCGCTGATTACGAAAATGATAGTGAAAATTGGCGCAAATTTGATTATCATGGTAAAAACCATAAAAAATACCATAAAATCATGGTTTTTTGCGGTGAACGCAAAATAGTAAACACGGCCTTCAGCCGCGTAAGGTACTGCTCGCTTCTCTTTTTAAGAAATCTTGGTGAGAGGGGGTGGATGTGTCCGAAATTTGGTAAAAAATGCTTAAATCATAAAATTTGTGATTTATTGAGATCTACAACTTTTGTCTAAAATTTTGCGTTTTTTACGAGATAATCTCAAAAAACCATGATTTTATGGTGTTTTTTATGGTTTTTACTATGATAATCAAATTTGCGCCAATTTTCACAATCATTTTCGTAATCAGCGCACCAAAATACGTTAGTATACCAAGTCTTATTAAGATCGGAGGTACCCCTACTTCGGAAGTACACCCTAGGCTTAAATTCAAGCTCATATCTTACACTTTAAGACACATGCGCAAGATGAAAAAATTGAATTTTGAAAAAATTAGGTTCATGTCACTTAAATAGTATATTACATTATAAGGGCAGATAGTTTGGATTCCGGCGAAGCCGAGGGTATCATCGCGCAGTTTAGGGCTTTCGACTGTTCTGCCCGTGTACTGTATACTATTTTTCTTTATATTGAGCACCTGGAAATAAGAACTCGCCAAGCGCTCGGCTGCACACTACAAAGCCAGTCAAACATAAAAAAAATGAAAAAATAAAATTTTTGATTTTTGAAAAATGCTATCTTGTAGAAAATGAAAAAGCGCATCTTTTTTCCCTCTGGATTTTTCTCGTCAAATGAATAGTTTAATTAATAAATGTAAAATATTACTAAATTTTTATTTCCAAATTTCATTCAATTTTTAAACATAAATCATCGTATCTTCGACAAATATTAATCAATTCCAATGAGATTTTGCATACTTCCGCGTTTGGGTCCATAGATGACGATAATCTAAAAAAATGTTGAAATTTGTGATATCCTATTTGTGTATTAGAATATAATAAAGTTTTCTGTAAAGTTTCATGTAGATTAATTCAATAGTTTACAAAATATTGAATTTTTAAGATTGCGCGTGTGGCGCGCCAACGAATAGGCACGTGAATAGAATCGCTGAGCAGTTCATTACATGAAAAATGACCACTTTCTCACATCTTTTTTCTCTTAATTTCATCATTATTATATATAAATTGTTTTAAATTGGCTTGATAAATAGTATTTTTTTAGTATTTATCATGTGTATATATATATATATATTTATTTGTTTATATTTAAAAATACAACTCAATAATAAAAATTAGAATTTTCATGTGAAATATTTAATATTCAAAACAAAAAAATAAAAAGACAAACAGCGAAAAAAGAATTCTTTTATTTTACAAAAAGAATATCTTTGTATATTTATAGACCGTTTAATTAGTTTAGTATAGGTATTTAATAATAAAAAACAGTATAATTGAATAATAATATATCGTACCTCATTTCTTTTTCTCTTATTCACACTTATTATCCACGAACTTTCATCTCTTTTGCGCTTTCGACCTTTGGTCACATTAGCACTTTTTTTTCCAAGTACAGAATTGTCCATTTTATTGTACGTTAAAAATAAATGAATTATAAAAATTAACGAAGTTTTCTTCTAGAAAGTTTATTCCATACTACAGAAATTAGCGGATTACAATAACAATTGAAAATTTGACAATCGATGAATAACATATCAACAACAAAACAATTACAAACTATCAACAATAACTTGTAAATAGAAAATTTTAAATAGACAATATAAATTCTGAATTCAACTGATAAAATGAAAATTAGGAAATGTTCTTAAAAAAATTATTTAAAGAATTAGCTAATTGCAAACTTTTACACATAACACATTCTATTCACTTGCCTACTCGTTGGCGTGCCACACGCGCAATCTTAAAAATTCAATATTTTTTAAACTATTGAATTAATCTACATGAAACTTTACAGAAAACTTTATTATATCCTAATACACAAATGTCTCACTGGAAGTTCTTTCAACGATGACAGGTATTTGTTTATAATTAAAAATTGGTCAACAATTGAAAAAATTTCAACATTTTTTTTAGATTATCGTCATCTATGAACCCAAACGCGGAAGTATGCAAAATCTCATTGGAATTGATTAATATTTGTCGAAGATACGATGATTTATGTTTAAAAATTGAATAAAATTTGGAAATAAAAATTTATTAATATTTTACATTTATTAATTAAACTATTCATTTGACGAGAAAAATCCAGAGGAAAAAAAGATGCGCTTTTTCATTTCCTACAAGATAGTATTTTTCAAAAATCAAAAATTTTGAATTTTATTTTTTCATCTTTTTTTTATGTTTGACTGGCTTTGTAGCATGCAGCCGAGCGAGTTCTTATTACCAGGTGCTCATATACGGTCGAAAGTACGCACAATAATTCACTAATTAAAAGTATTTCAATTGCGTTTTCGATTTGACAGCCGATGATCTTCTACTTTTGCTCCTCGTTTCAAAGCTCGTTTCAGTCAAGTCTCTTTTTTCGTTGTCCGCCCCGAAATTTGCTGCACGAGCGAAGCGAGTGCTGCTGGTTGGGACAGGAATCGAAAAAGCAAGGAAAATACAAATATAACTACAATTTTTGCAACTAAATATATATTCAATTCTATATTCAAATTTTCCAGGATATATTATTTACTTTTATAATATGCACTGACACATACAAACGACTGTGAGAGAGAGGGAATTAGAGAATAAGGGAGAGAGACAGCGAGAAAAAAATCAGCTGACAGCAGTTGAACAAGCGACTATTCTCGCTCGAATAACTTTTCGATATCACGAGTTAACGATATTTACGCGCTAAATAATAAATATTCAAAATATTAAATAATTAATGTTATATGTCTTCTAAAATTTATTCTCACATAAATTTATCAATTGAAGAAACTATAAAAAGTAAAACTAATTGTAAAATAATATTGTCACGCTTTGTATTTTAAAATTTTTTTCATTTTAGAGTTGTAACGACTGAAGAAATAAACTCAAGAAAAAAGTCCACTTCTTATCATGTTTATTAAATTATATCTGGGCGATTCCACGTAAGATTTACCTATAACCTTTTAAATTCGTCTAAATATATTTTTTCTTATTCTTTGTTGAAAAAGAAGGTTTATGTATTTTTTTATAAGTGCTCAAATTTTCGTGTTATGAATTTTTAAAAATCTGATCTTTTCCAGTTTTTTTGAAATACACCTAATTTCAATGACATGTAACTCTAAAAGTAATGAATTTAGGAATTATGATTAAAATACAAAAAATTTTCAGTTTTTTATCGACTTTCAAAATATGTTAACGAAAAAAAAATTTTGAATTTGTTTATAAAAAACAGCGATTTTTCATAACTCGCATATTTGAGCACTTATAAAAAAAATAAAAAAATACGTTAACCTTTTCTTTCTGCAAAGAATAAGAAAAAAATATATTTAGACGAATTTAAAAGGTCATAGGAATCGCCCATCTATAATCTACACATAACAATACGTAAAAATTATAAATTTGAAGCCCTTTAGATAAAATTTTTTTCGTTATTGGGAGAAAATTTGTGATTATTTCTAAAATTATCAGTTTTTTCTTGACAGCACCTGAAAAATCAACTCCAATCATCCTCGCTATATTTTTTTGTAATCTACACGTAAAAATACGTCAATATGTATAAATTTGAGTCCTTTTAGATAAACTTTTTTCGTTTTTTGCGGAAAAATACATATTTCATTAAAATTATCATTTTTCTTTAAAAATTTGATAAAAATTGATCATGAACTCTAATCGTGCTTACATTTTTTCTTTGTAATCCTCACGCACAAATACATTTCCCAGATAGCACGGAAACTTGCAGCAAGCTTCCGGCAGGCTTACCGTGCAAGCTTACTGCAAGCTTGTCTGAGCTACCGAAATGTCCCATCCAAGGCAAGCTTGCCGTGAAAGCTTGCTATAAGCTTTCCAGGAAAGGTTGCTGCAATATTGCCATGAAAGATTGCTGCAAATATACTAAAAATGATTGCGGCAAGCTTGCCGTGAAAGATTGCTGTAAGCTTGCTACGTAAGGTTGCAGGAGAATTTCAACAAGCTTCTGGAAAGGTTGCTGCAAGCTTGCTGCAATTTTTAAAAAATACATTTTAAATTAAAAAAAAATTTATTTGTTTTCTAAATTTGAAAATCCTTGTGAAGTTTATTATTATTAATTATGACCTGTTTATTTTCATTTGGAAACTTAACGAGAAAATTTTCGAAACAAATTTGAGGGGACTGGGAATTGAACCCGGGTTCGACAGACACTAACCAAAGACCCTAACCAAGAACCTACTCGACCAACTATCAGAGAATAAAAAAATCTTGCTTTTAACCCTCGACTGTTTATGAGTTGAAAAACAGTTGAAAAACGAGGGTTAAAAGCAAGATTTTTTTATTCTCTGATAGTTGGTCGAGTAGGTTCTTGGTTAGGGTCTTTGGTTAGTGTCTGTCGAACCCGGGTTCAATTCCCAGTCTCCTCAAATTTGTTTCGAAAATTTTCTCGTTAAGTTTCCAAATGAAAATAAACAGGTCATAATTAATAATAATAAACTTCACAAGGATTTTCAAATTTAGAAAACAAATAAATTTTTTTTTAATTTAAAATGTATTTTTTAAAAATTGCAGCAAGCTTGCAGCAACCTTTCCAGAAGCTTGTTGAAATTCTCCTGCAACCTTACGTAGCAAGCTTACAGCAACCTTTCACGGCAAGCTTGCCCTGGGTGGGACATTTCGCTAGCTCAGACAAGCTTGCAGCAAGCTTGCACCGTACACGCTAAAAAATTTATGAACAGTGACATAGCAAAAGTACAATATTTATAAAATAAGGAAATCTATTTAATGGATTACTTATAACACAGGCACACAAAAAATAAAAAGCTGTTTAGCCGAGACACTACACTAGTCTAATTCCATGTTTTTTTTCACGCTGAATCCGAATCCGAAGTCAGAATTATCAGATTGGCTCAAATTTTGAAGATAATTCCAAAAAACTGATTTTGAGTTTTTTGAGTTTTTTGTTACTTGCGTTTTTTTGCAATTATCTCAAAAATTTGAGCGAATCTAACAATTCTGACTTTGAATTCGCATTCAGCGACAAAAAATACATGGAATGACACTATGGCATTACACATTCAAAAATTTTTTTAACTTTTTGATTTTATTTTTCTTTCTGAACAGTTTTTGTAGTTTATCTCAAAAATAAAAGCCAATCTGATAATTCTGACTTCGGATTCGGATTCAGCGTGAAAAAATACATGGAAATAGACTAGTGTAGTGTCTCGGCCAAACCACATTTTACTTTTTGTGTGCTAAAATAGTCATATTACTATTTTCATTTTCTTAAGGAAATTGAATATCTCCTATGATAGTTAAAATAAATACTGTTTTAGAGATATTGTATTTATATTCTATTCATAATATATATTTAGTATAGTTAAATCTCATAGAAAATTTCATTTTCTCTATTTTAGCGAAAATGGATAATCGCTAAGGCGATATTAATGATAGAACGTCCAAACGCCCGTCCTGCCGGAAGGCTTTTTTGGATGGCCCTATATATATGAGGGTGGTAAAAAGGGAACTCAAAATTTTTTTCTGTCACCCTTTCTTATTAAAGTAGACGTAAAAACGAAAAAATTCATGCGTTAGACTTTAAAAAAAAATAATATTAAACCATGTTTCGAAGCCTTCAAACTTTGCATGTTTGCAACAAGCCAAAAAAACAGTTTTTCGTAAATTCACTGTAAAATCTACAAAAACCAATATTTTTCGGTCTAACTACTCTCATTTTCTTCTGAAGCCTTCAAAGAATAAAATGTGATAGTTTATTTTTAAAAAAATTCAGTTTAAATATTTTTTTGGATTCGTCAAAAAAAGCCTATAAAAACGTCCTTTTTCTTTAAATTCCCTAGCCTAGGGATTTTAATTTACAAACTTTATGTTTACATGCGCTAAAAGCTTGTGTTTTTACCTTTCCAACGATATATTTTACTTTTGGATTATCTGAATCCATGTTAATTTTATAAAGCGATTTCGGAGGGACTCACGTGAGTCTTTTTCATCCTGCCGGAAGGCTGTTGGAAGTTCTATCATTAACTATACTTATAACTATTCCAGAGATTATTTTCGCTAGTTTATACAAAGTTTTTTTTAGCGTGTAAGCTTGGCGCAAGCTTGCTGCAAGTTTCCCTGCTATCTGGGTTATACAGCAAATTTGAACAGTCTGGGTTGAATATTGTGTGGGCTAAGGAGATTAAACCATTATTTCGAAATTTCTAATTTGTCCTTGACAACGCTATGTAAATTGATCCGAATCAAGTTCGCTATATTTTTTCTGTAATTTTCACGTAAAAATACGTAAGTATACCAAATTTGAGCTTTTTATGTCAAAAGATGTGGTGCTGGGGGGGGGGTACACGATTTCAAAAAAAACAATATTTATAAGGTTCCGAACCCAGTACGAAACCCTAAAAATGTTGATCGGATCGGGCTGTAACTTGCACATAGTGTAGCCCTAAAGGTAAGTAATTTAACCACGAAGTATTGTTAGGTTTTTTCAAAAACTGTTGGAGAGGGAGGGGGTTGATTTTTTTTGAAAAATTTAAACAGTGAATTTTTGAAGACTTGTAACTTTTAAACAGAAAGAAAAAGAAAAATTTGTCCTGTAAGTTTTCGAAAGGTTTTTTCCTGCTCTTTCAAACGATTTAAAAATATGTTCAAAAAATTCCAATTTTGACCCTTTTTTTGAAAATCAAACTTTTTTAAACTTTTTTTTAAGTTCAGTCCTTTTTATTTTTTTTTTTGAAAGCTAAAAATGCGTATTTTCACCACAAAAAAATTGAGATGTACTTTTTTGTTATTTTCGAGATATTAATTAATTAATTAATGTTAATAAAAAGTGAAATATTTCACAAATTAATAAAGTTATCGCAATCCTGAAGGTACCAATTAAAATCTGACGTAATTTCGCATCCAACAAGCCCTATATGGACTATTTTGGATTAAAAGATTTTTTATAAACAATTGCCATGTTAGCCAATTGTTTTTTAACAATCTACTAACTAAAAGTACTTTATATAGGGCTCGTTGGATGCGGAATTATGTCAACTTTCATTTAGTAACGTCAGAATTACTATAACTTTATTTGTTTGTAAAATATATCATTTTTTATTAACCTTAATAGTTAATTAATTATCTGAAAAATGTAAATATTATGTAAGTAAACAATAAAATTTTTGACATATATGTTTTCTAAATATTTTTTGTGCTCTTTCGATTGATGAAAAAAAAATTCAAAATTTTTTTTTTGAAAATAAAAAATTTTTCTACTTTTTTTTAATTAAATTTTGTTTTGAAAGTTAAAATGTGCATTTTTACATAAAAAAATATTGAGATGTCCTTTTTTGTTATTCTCGAGATATTAGTTAATTAATTAATTAATGTTAATAAAAATTTATATATTTTATAAACGAATAAAGATATCGTAATTCTGACGTTACTAAATGAAAGTTGACATTTCGCATCCAACGAGCCCTATATGAAGTATTTTGGGTTGGCTAACATGGCAATTGTTTATAAAAAGTTCTCTAATCCAAAGTAGTATATATAGGGCTCGTTGGATGGGGAATTACGTCCGCTTTCAATTGGTACCTTCAGGATTGCAATAACTTTATTTATTTGTGAAATATTTCGTTTTTTATTAACATTAATAATTAATTAGGACATCTTAATATTTTTTGTGTTAAAAATAAACATTTTTAGCTTTCAAAAGAAAATAAATAAGAAAAATAAAAAGGACAGAACTTAAAAAAAATTCGAAAAAAATTTTATTTGACAAAAAAAAATCAAAATTTGAATTTTTGAAAATTTTTTTGCACCATTTCAAAGAGCAAGAATAAACCTTTCAAAAACATACAGGACAAATTTTTCTTTATCTTTCTGTTTAAAAGTTACAAGTCTTCAAAAATTCACTTTTTAAATTTTTCAAAAAAATACAACCTCCTCCCTCTCCGACATTTTTTGAAAAAACCTAACAATACTTTGTGGTTAAATTACTTTTTTTACTTACTTTTTCAATATTTTTTGTGAAGTTTTTCTTTTAATTGTGTTTTGCCACAAAACAAAGCTCCAAATATATAAGAGGTTAGGTTAGGTTTTAAAATTCATATACCATTAAAAAAATTTTGTAATTTTTATTCATTAAGGGGTTAGTACCACATCTCAGTGACTTTTCTTAAGGGGGGGTAAGGTTAATTCCATGAAAAAAATGCATATTTTTACGAATTTTTTTTGGCTATACAGAAAGAGTTAATATATTTATTAAATTTTTATATAATAGTACAACATTTGAACAGTATTTCACCAAAGTTTCATTGCAAAATATTGAGAATTGATCGAGTGACAGTACATTTCCTCTGGCTCCCTAAAAAAAAGTTATTTTGCGGTGTTCACTGTAACTTTACACTACTAAAAAAATTGTTATTCCTTATTTATTATGGATTATCATGCTGTCATAGCCGTCTGAAAATACCACTACTTGTGATTGGCGACACGATATCTCCAATTCAGTTCATCGAAAAATAAAATTTTTTATATTTTCCTGAAAAGTAGGCTCGTTGCTATCGTCGGAACTACTATCAACTATTTTCGATGAAAAAAACAAAATGACGGACTTTTTCATTTCTGACCTTGTTTTTTCAAAATAAATTGTTTAAAAAAATGGTTAAATATTAATGAAAAATTATGATGCTAGTTCTGACGTTAGCGGTATAAGTGTAGAATAAGACATAAAAATTTGAGCTTAATCGGTGCAATAGTTTTTCTTTTATGATGTCCGCCAGGTCAAAAAACGTTGTTTTGGGAAAAAGCGAATTTACGAAAACCTTTCCTTTTTCCAGAAAATACCCTCTTACACGACAGGATACATTATATACATGTATATATGCTTTTATATACATATTTATATACATAGATGTGTAATTTGATATATACATATATATATGAGGCATTCTTTGTCAACGCGGACACCCCTCTCGCCCAAATTCTTTTCATTTTAAATTCATGTTTAATGGCTTAAATTTTAGTTAAAGGAATATACTTTTGAAATCTGAGTGGCATATATCCAAAAACAAAATATAGGATCCAATATAAAGGTTATTCTTTAAATTTACCAATAAAAAGTTACTCTAATTCATTTTGAACAATCCAAAAAGTAATGTTTGAGGCCTTTTTAGCCCTTTGTATTTGGAAATATGCCACTCAGATTTCAAAAGTATATTTCTTTAACTAAAATTTAAGCTATTAAACATGAATTTAAAATGAAAAGAATTTGGGCGAGAGGGGGGTGTCCGCGTTGAAAAAGAATGCCTCATATATATATATTTCATTAGCTGTAATCATTGTAATTTGATTGCATAGTTACAGGCGCATAACTACAATAATTTAAAATTTAGTTATATCGGGATGTAAAACTTACTTTTAATTGGAGATATCGTGTCCTTCAATCACAGATAGGGGTATTTTTAGGAGGCCATGACGGCAAGATAATCCATAATGGGGGTTTTCGGCAATCACTGGCAGCTACTGGAACCAGTGAACAGTGGTACTCACGCGATATGAAATGACTTTAGTTTTTCTTTTTTTGTAAATGGCCAGTTTCGCAAACTTCTTCTTCTGATTGGCGCAGAAATTGCAGCCTGCGACAAAATGTGAAACGTGCCGTAGGATTTTTGAAAACATAACCTATTTTTCGGTATTTTATGTCACGTTTTAGTGAAATTGTGCTCCACGTTGGTTTTTTATTAC
The DNA here is from genome assembly GCF_019393585.1 of Leptopilina boulardi. NCBI lineage: Eukaryota > Metazoa > Arthropoda > Insecta > Hymenoptera > Figitidae > Leptopilina > Leptopilina boulardi. The sequence goes on along the minus strand of NW_026137948.1, from coordinate 1,156,367 downwards.
TGCCAGTAACTGGCTAATTTTTTCAAGTGTAAAAAAAACCAGTGATTAAAAAATAGGAAAAGAACTAGGCGCAATTGCGCCTACATCTAGGGTTTCGTGGCACTTTAAATTTTAATTAAAAAAAAATAAATTAAAAATAAATAATTTGAAAATAAATAATAAAATTTATTTTATAAATTTTATGTACTATTAAATTTTATTTATTTAGCAAAATTTTTATTATAAAAAAAAAAAATTTATGGCAAAATTTTTAAAAAATGGAAATCAAAGAAAATCAAAAATTGGCAAAAATCAAAATTGAATAAAAAGGTAAATGAAAGAAAAAAGAAAGAGTGGCTGTGGAGTGGAGGTCTTTCTTCTATCATTTATCTTTTTTGATTCACAAACAAAAACATTAGGTAAAATGTCCATTCGATAATGTCCACTATTAAGACATGTCAACTCTTGGACATGTCAACTATAGAGACATGTCAACTATAAGGACATGTCAACTATAAGGACATGTCAACTACTGGGACATGTCAACTATAGGGACATGTCAACTATATGGACATGTCAACTATTGGGACATGTCAATTACTGAGACAGGTCAACTACTGGGACATGTCAATTACAGGGGCATGTTAACTAATGGGACATGTAATGTCCATTCGGGAAAATGTCCATTCAGTAAATGGAGATTTGGGATCTGTGGGGCCCCAAAATTTGAATTTGGGAGCTATGGTGCCCCAAAATTTGAATTTGGGATCTGTGGTGCCCCAAAATTCGAATTTGGAAGCTATGGTGCCCCAAAATTTGAATTTGGGATCTGTGGTGCCCCAAAATTCGAATGTGGGATCTGTGGGGCCCCAAAATTTGAATTTGGGATCTGTGGTGCCCCAAAAGTTTAATTTGGGCTCTGTGGGGCCCCAAAATTTGAATTTGGGAGCTGTGGTGCCCCAAAATATACTACTGACAGACGGACGCCAAAGTGAAACTATAAGGCTTTCGGCCATGGGCCACGAAACCCTAAAAATGGCGGCAGGTATTTATTAATTCACAATTTTTAAATAATTTACATTGTTTTTCAATTATCCAGTTTATTTGTGTTATTTTATTGGTTGAAAAATTTTATGTTTAACAGTTCTGAAAGTTCAAAAGCGAAGGAAATTTTTTTCCTTTTAGTAAATTTTTCCAAACTTGCATTTCACAAATCAAGTACAATTCAACACAATTCTTTTTTTTAATTTTATATTTCAGATTTGAAATAGTTTTTTGATTTTTTTGACTGGAATATTTTTAACATTTAAAATAGTTTTCTGATTTTTTTGTACGGAATTTTGAGTTTATCGAGAAATAAATTTTGGAAGAAAAGCGAATAAACTATTGTTTATAATTTTACATATCAAGAATATAGTAAATCTTAATTTATAAAAAAACCAGTTGTTTTATTGACTTACACACACATTATTTTAGGATTTTTAATTTAAATTCTATGAACAATAATATAATTTTTTCTTTAAAACATTAAGCCGCTGTTGATGAAGAAGAGATTTTAATTGTTGTGTCAGCTATTGACATGATTTTTGATGACGAAGAGGAAGAAGAAGGGGAGGAACTTGTGTTGATGGCAGCTGCAATGACGAGGAAGGTCGAAATTCCAAACGCGGAAAAACGAACTTACCTTAAGTGATGTTCAATCGTAATTATATGAGTCGTCTCGTTCTCCTAGAAAATACGTAGTCCCATCTTTCTGTTGGATCTGATCACAGTTTTTAAAGCTAAATACAAAAGATAAAAGTAATCTTCCCCGCTTGCTGTTGTCATGGTGATACACGATAAACAGCCATTTATTTTAAAGCAATTTTTATCACAAATTACTTAAGGGTTTATTTTTATAAATAAAAAGAGGGATGGGCGGGAAACTTCTAGGAGAACGAGACGACTCATATAATTCCGATTGAACATCACTTAAGGTAAGTTCGTTTAATCGGTTAATTATATTTCGTCGCCTCGTTCTCCTAGAAAATACGTAGATGTTTAAAGCAATGTAATTTGTGGTTTATTTCACCAAACTTTTTATTGTAAATTACAAACATTGAAAAAACAAACTTAATTTTTAAACAATTTTTAGAAACAATTTGTAAACAATTTAATTCGATGCGCTCATAACAGTTCTCGCATATTTTGTTTTGTCTATTAAGGGTTTGTTATAAAAAATCACAAAAGTCTTTGATTTTTCTGACCACCCGGCGGTCTTACGAATTGTATCGACATCAAGTCCTTTTAATTTTGCCGCCGATAAAGACGCGTGTCGTGTACTGTGTGATTTAAAAATATTTGTATCAATTCCTTTCTCTTTTAAAACATTTTTTATCCAGTTTGACAAAGTTTGAGATGACGCTGGCCTAACTGGTTTTTTAAAAGTATTAAAAAGTCTTTTTATTGAATTTCTTAATTCAGCGGTTTTGACTTGCAAAATTGAAGCTACGCAAAGCTCGGGGTCGTCTCTAAAAAATGGCAGTGATAAACAAGGTTGAGGTTTGCTAACTTTTGATGTTTTTATACGTTCTGGTATTTTAATTTGAATAAGGTCAATCGATACAATAATATTTTCTAATGAGATTTTTGATATTGTTTGGATACGTTGTGACGTAACGAGAGCGATTAACATTAATAGTTTTAGCGATAACTGTCTTAACTAAAGATCTTCGTGAGGATTCCAAGATCTTAAAAATTCAATCACGACTTGAGGGTCCCACGTAAAGTCATATCGGGGTTTTTGTGGCTAAGTTACCGAAACGCCTTTGAAAAATCTTTTAACTATAGGATCATTTCCTATGTCTGCTGACAAAATTAATGAAATTGACGATCTATATGAATTTAATGTACCGTAACTTCCCACTTGCTCATAAACCTCTATTAAAAAAGTAAGAACGTCTTTTGAATCTGCTTTAAAAACAGAGATATTATTTTTCTGGCAAAAAATCAAACATAATCGAAGAGGTTTATTATATTGTTTAATGGTAGCTTCTGATAAGGATGCAATCATTATTGGTATTCCTGATTCCGGGATGCCCCTCCTTTGAAAAGCTTGCCAGATAACTTGCCTGCCACCAGGATAAGACTCTCGGACAGGGGTGATTTCTTCTGAAAGGGCAATGAAGTAAATCGATGTGAGGACCTAAAAATAATGGTTCTTCAATTAATAAGTCTAAGAATAATGGATACCAAACTTGAGTGGGCCAATATGGTACTAATAAAACACCCTCAGCCTGATCATCAATGATTTTTCTTATAACTCGTAATAATAGGGCAAATGGTGGAAAAGCGTAAAAATATAACTTTTTCCATGAAATTGTGAACGCGTCAATTGTCTCTGATTCCGGGTCTTTGAACCAAGATATAAATTTTGGACATTTTTTATTAATATAAGTTGCAAATAAATCAATTTGAAATTTTCCGAATTTTTTATCGATTTTCTTAAAATCTTGATTATTTAATTCCCATTCTGTTTCGGGAGGTAAAGTTCGAGACTCTTTATCAGCGACAAAGTTTTCCTTAGTGTTAATATATGAAGCAAAGATCCATACATTTTTTCTCTCACACCATTGACAAATAGATTTCGCGATTTCATTAAGATTTTTAAATTGAACACCCCCCATACGATTAATATAAAATATGGCCGTTGTATTATCTATCCTAAGTAGTATTTGACAAAAATTGTACTCTGAAGCAAAGCTTTTAAGACCGTAGAAAGCGGCTTTAAGTTCCAAAAAATTTATACTTTGCTTTTGGTCAAATTGATCCCACCAACCACGAGTTTTTTCATTGCCAGAAAATGCCCCCCAACCAGTTAGTGAAGCATCGGAAAATATTTCTAAAGAAAATTTAGAATTTCTGATATGATTGATTGAAGGGAAAACATTTTTAATCCACCATTTCAGCTCTAATTTGGAATTTTCTGATAAACACATTTGCTTATCGAAATTTCCATCTGTTCGTTTTAATGCTAGGAATTTTTGTCTCTCCATTTCTTTCGTATACAGCCAGCCATATCTTACACCGGGCCATGCCGAAACCAAAACACCAATACACTGAGCAAAATTTCTTATTTGACATTCTGTTTTTAATTAAAATTCTTGAGCCATTTTAGATATTTTTTCTTTCTTTTTTAAAGGTAATTCGACTGTTAAATTTTTACTATTTCATAAAAAACCCAGATATTCACACTCTTGTGAAGGATCTAAACAAGATTTTTCCCAATTAATTACAAAACCGAGATTTTTTAAAATCTTAATTGTTTCTGAAATGTTTTCAAGACAAAGTTGTTTACTTTTTGATATTAAAAGAAAATCGTCTAAGTATGAAACCGAGAAGAAACCTTTATTTCGCAAAAAATGAAGGATAGGCATTGTTATTTTTGTAAACAAAAGAGGTGCTGTGCCTAGGCCAAAAGGTAGACAATTAAATTCAAATAGTTCACCATTAAATTCGAAACGTAAGTGTTTTCTGTGTTCTTTTGCGATTGACACATGAAAATAACCGTCTTTTAGATCAATTTTTGCTAAAAAAGTATATTTTGTTAATAAACGCATAACAGTTTTTTGGTCCTCTAATTTGAAATGAGGTGCATTTATAAATAAATTTAATTTTTTCAAATTTAAAATAAACCTCTTTTCACCATTAGATTTATCGACTAGGAAAAAAGAAGAGAGAAATTGACCTTTACACGGTTTACACCGTGCAATTGCACCTTTGTCTAACAATACATTAATTGCAATTTTTAGGAGGTTAAATTCGATATCTGTCATATCTGGAATTTTAGGCTTTTCGTTTTGGAAAGGCGTTTTTGAAAAAGGAATTTTATATCCTTGTATAATTTCAAGAATAAGCTTATCATTTGATATTTCTTTCCAGTTATCGATAAAAAATTGCAATCTACCGGGTATTTTACTTACATCTATCGTCGAGTCTTCGTCTTCTGTTGTCGAAAATTCTGCCCATCCTGACGATTCCTGAAATTGCTGCGATTGGCTCGGGATGGGCTTTTGAAGTTTAAATGCTTTCTGGGTTGCGAAAATTGTCCATGATATTTGTTGCCATGGGAATAATTTTGTGCCCTTAGAAAATATCTATCTGCGGTGTTTTTACGAAATGAAGAGTTCTTGCTGGACTGGGGTATTTTTGTAAGAGATTTACTCTCTTTTTCTACTTGAATTGCAGCTTTTAAACGTTCGGATAATTTCTTGCCAAAAAGAAGTGATTCGATTGGCTGATCAGTAGTAAGATCTTCCACTAGTCTGTTCATATTTGGTGTTATGAAAGCCCTTCGAGTCACCAATATATTATAATGAACGTCTGACAAAAGTCTGGCTGCATCACTTAAAAGGGAAATAAGCGAAGTGTCCATGTCTCGACCTTGATTAAATACGGTTTTTAGTGCTAAACCCGTAGCATAGATGGCGGCACCAATTTTTGTTTGCGTTTTTATCTGGTAATCATCTTTTTTACGAGATCTTTCAGTCATCGTACTTTTGAATTTTGGATTTAGAACAGGCGATTTTAGAGAAGCAAAATCATCAGGAATAATATATTTTTTCATAATTTCCTCAGTCACTTCTTTGGTCATACCAGATTTCAGAATGTGAGACCAGTTTTTGGTTAAAAAGTTGTGTACCTTTCCGCTGGGATCATTATTCGTGTTTTTGTCTTTTCCTAGTAAGGTTAGAACTTCTTTGTTCAAATGCACGTCACCTGGATCATCGAATTTTTCCACTTCAGAGTCACTTTCGTTAAAATCGTCTTTGCTAAGTGCAATTTTTCGAAAATCAATTTTTGACTTAGGTTTAGGAACTTTTGTTACCGTCGGGCCTCTCAGGCGGCGATCGGAGGAAAGACCATATCCGGACGAGCCTCTCGGACTACGTTCGCGGTTATCTAGTCTGAAACTTTCTTCACTAGAAGACAGACTTTTGCTCTCACTGCTCGAAGACAGAATTCTTCGATTTTTAGAAATTCTAGGAGAATTAGATAACGAAACGGAGGACTGACTGCTTGGCGACGGGCTGCGATGACGGTGACGCTTAACCTTTTCTCTCGACGATGGACGTTTTCTTTTTTGTGTCTTCCGATCTTCTTCACGCATGATGTACTTATAACTTGGTAAAAACACTGATTTTATATTAAATAAAACTTGAATAAAAGGGAACGAAAAATTTTTCGATGTTTTTCAGATCGCACAGAAAAAAGGAATGACTGTTTATCGTGTATCACCATGACAACAGCAGGCGGAGAAGATTGCTTTTATTTTTTGTATTTAGCTTTAAAAACTGTGATCAGATCCAACAGAAAGATGGGACTACGTATTTTCTAGAAGAACGAGACGACGAAATATAATTAAAAGTAAATGAAATTGTAAATTTTTTTAATAAAAATTTTTTTGTATACTCGAAACATAAATATTCTTCAACACTGAATGTTCTAAATTTTCAATAATTATGTTTTAAAATTTATGTCAAATTTATATATATATATGTATATCATTACTATATTATAAAAAGATTTCGCCGCCGCCGCCGCCGCTGTTTCAGCAAATTTTGACCTAGGAGGGGGGATATCCCCCCTCCTTTCCCCTCCCCCGCCAGAAATGACCTAAATTTTGAAGTTATGTTCGTTTCGAGGCTCTAAATATAGCCCAAGTCCCCCCTCCCTCCTCTCATTTCCCCTCCTCCGCCAAAAACTACTAACCATATCAAAAACATGGGTTGGTTACACTTCATGTAGAATGACCCATATATATATATTATAAAAAGATTTCGCCGCCGCCGCTGTTTCAGAAATGTTGACAAGGATGGGTCATTCCGTGTCAAGTGTACCCAACACATGTTTTTTACATGGATAGTACAATATTTGGTTACATTTGATATGGAATGACCCATCTGAATATAGCTGCAAGTCCCCCCCTCTCCTCCCCCTTCCGCGCAAAAAATGACCTAAATTTTAAGGTTACGTTCGTTACAAGACTCTGAATAGGGCCGCAAGTCCTCCCCCCTCCCTTACCCTCTCACCGTATTTCCCACCAAAAATCACCTAAATTTTGAAGTTATGTTCGTTTCAAGCCTCTAAATATAGCAAGTGGAGGTAGATTTCCTGCCAAAAATGACCTGAATTTAAAGGTTATGTTCGTTTCAAGACTGTGAATATAGACGCAAGCCCCCCCTCCTTCCTTACGTTGAAGGAGAGGTGGATTTTCCGCCGAAATTGATATAAATTTTAAGGTTAAGTTATTTTGTCGGGAAACGACCAAGAAACAAACATAACCTCAAAATTTAGGCGAAAAATTGGTGCAAAAAGACAAAGAAACAAACATAACTTCAAAATGTAGGTCAAACTTTGAAGGAAAATTACCAAAAAACGAACGAATAGTTTTAAATTCCAGAAATTATTTAAACATTAACTCAAACATCTACAAAACCAATAAAAAATAAAAAATAGGGGGTTGGCGCGCGAAGCGCGCAGGGGGGCGAAGCCCCCCTAGTATATATATATATATATATATAAATATATATGTAACCGAATTTCATAAAATAAAATTAATACAAAATCTAATTTTCGTAACGTTTTAAATTTTCAGTTAATTTAATTTTTATCAAATACACAAACTTTTTGTCAAACCAAATTGTTGAATAATAATTGTTACCACTTTTTTAATATAATAAACATCTCAATTAGAAAAAAATTTAGAAAACAGCTGTCACTTTTTTACCAATAGAATTTTTTTAAAAATAATTGAACATTCAATTTTCAAGTAATTTATTGGCCGCTATAAATTACGGCCACTTCAATTTTGAAAAACTTAGGGGTTTTACCTGAGAAGAAAATTAATCATTATTATTATATTAATTAATAAAAATTAATGCTAAAAATAGAATTTTTCTTATAGATCTGTAGCTGACAGGTTTGGCCTTTCTAAATCGACGGTTGGGAATGCGTTATGCAAATTGCACATGTGCTAAATGCACGTGCATCCGTTTTCATTTCGTGGCCTGGAGAACTCGGGATCACAATAAATCAACGAGATTTCTTGGAAATAGGTGGGTTTCCAGGAGTGATTGGAGTCGTCGATGGTTGCCTCATGAAAATTAGTGCGCCACACGAGAATCCTGACAGCTATATAGACAGGAAAGGACACCATTCGATAAACATGCAGGCAATATGCGATTCAAGAAGGCGTTTCATTGACGTCTATGCGGCTTGCCCTGGAAGCGTCAATGATGCGCGAGTGTGGTCCCTGAGCACAATTAACCAAGAATCTCTTCGAGACTATGACCGCTACTTTCCAGAGCAGACTCATATTCTCGGAGACAAAATATATCTCGTGCGTTTTAATTTAATGCCACCATTCAAGGGCTTAAGAAATTTGGGACCAATGGAGCTCAAATACAACAGAATTCACATTCTTACACGTCAAATAATAGAAAGGGCCTTTGCCCTCTTATTGCAACGTTTTTGACGTTTGAAATACTTATATCTACAAGACGTTGCAAACGCATCTCTCATCATTCTTGCCTGTTGCTGTCTTCACAATGTTTGCATTTCATTGAACGATATACTTAGGGAGGAGGAGGAGGAGGAACAATTGTTGAGAGAAAATGGTGATGATGATAATGATGATGGAGGCAATGGAGATCTTCGGGGAGAAGATGGGAATATGCAATTTCCAGCAATTTTAAAGCGTAATATTATTGCTGAACAATTGTATACAATTCGAAGAATGCAATAATCAACTACTCTTGCCTCTTAAGCGGATCAAAAAAAATTATCAAACTCGTGTGTCGCATAACGATCTCATTTTGTATATAATAATCATCATCTTGTATACAATTCTTGTTAATCAGTTGTTGTAAAAAATAATTTAAAAAATAACAAATACTTTCTTCTAAAAAGCAGCTTGTGGATGCTTGTAAATTAAGTATTGTTAATTGATGCAAGAGTTTTCTTTTAATGAATGAATGAATGAATTAATTAATTTAATTATTTAACAAGAAATATTTGAAAATTATGTTCTTTCTTACCGAAGTTCCGTTCTTCAGATTCCTGCGTTCATTTTTCAGTTTATAAGATAATAAATTTAATTAGAAGGTTTCGTATGAATAAAAACGATAACATTCGGACCATTGTTGTTTTAATAAAAGTTTACTCCAACGTTTCGAAATCTAAATGATTTCCTCTTCAGGGAGTCTATCAAAATTACAATAAATTGTCAAATAAATAAATACAAAAAAATAATTAAATTAAATACAGTGAAACATCAAGAATAAATACAGTCAATAATTAATAAATAAAATACAATAGATAGTAAAAAATAAAAAATAAATAAAATAACAATAATAAGTAATAAATTAAATACAAACAATTTAAAATAATCTTACCAAATAAGAAACATATTTATTTTTTATTTTTTACTATCTATTGTATTTTATTTATTAATTATTGACTGTATTTATTTTTGATGTTTCACTGTATTTAATTTAATTATTTTTTTATTTTTTTGTATTTATTTATTTGACAATTTATTGTAATTTTGATAGACTCCCTGAAGAGGAAATCATTTAGATTTCGAAACGTTGGAGTAAACTTTTATTAAAACAACAATGGTCCGAATGTTATCGTTTTTATTCATACGAAACCTTCTAATTAATATATTTCTCGAACGTTAAACTATTTAAATAATAAATTTATTTTTTACTATTAGAAAGGCAAATACAAAAATATTACAAAGCATAAAAATAAATTCCATGCACAGTAATTATTACATTTTATAAACACGTTATTATTTCCCAATCATATTCCATTTTTAAACTATTTTCTGCTTTTATTTCATTTTCCGCGTCTTTTTCCTAGATTTTCCTGGTTAGTAGACATCTTGTAATTTTTCCAAAATTTGTGTATGTTACAATTATTATTATCACGTGGATATTTTGAGAAATAATATTAAAAATTAATATTGTACTATTAATTTTCATATAAAAGTATCTTTATTTTTATACAAATAAACTTAATCTCTTTTTGGTACATATGTAATACTGATTCTGTGTCAGTAAATAGATGTACATATAAACAATAATAAAAATAAAGCAACAGGACGTAAGAACATGCTATTATCGTACTTAAATTTTCCATTTAAAATGAAAATTATTTGACTTATTTGTCCCAAAACCATGTAATTATAGGCGAATAAAGCCTTAAAAAACAATAATAATTTCAACAAAAATACATACATGGTCTTGAACAAACAAAAACGCTTTAAATCTTTCATACAAAAGTTAAACAAATTGTTTATAAAACGCCTCTCTGACCTGAGACAATGAAAGCGGTTGAATGTTATTTTTTTGTGTTGTAAACTTAAAAAAAAATTATTACGAGTTATTTGCTTCACACAAATATTCAATCCGCGCACAAGCTCCTATTTCAACATTAAAGAAAAAAGACAATGTCGAAAGTGAAAAATTCAAACTCTTCTGCCGAGAAAGAAATCTAGAACCACAAGGCATAACATAACATGACCTCTTAATTCACGCTTACAAACCACGAATTAAAAGCGATAAAACTACAACGAAAAAACTGATAAAACGTTTCAAAAATTTACAGAGAAAATCTCTATTAAATCGCACTTGTTGATGATTAATCGCAAACAAAGTAAGCTTATCGGTATATTTTTAATCTTCTTCCTCAGAATCTTTGCGTTTTTTCTTTGCTGCTTGAAAAAATTCTTTCACACTTCGCCTATTTGCTTCCTGATTTAATTCTCTTAGCGTCATGGGACTTTCCTTCTGTACAGTAGATTTCCTTCGTTTTGCTTGAGAATTTTGATCGTCGACATGTCCAATGGTATTTTTATTTCCTTCGATTTCGTAAGCAATTTTCTTTTCGTACCCTTTCAGACTAGAGGCAGTTGCTGGAGGTACAATTTCAGGTTGTTTGTACAAATGGAAATCCATCTCTTCAAAATATTGACACTTTTTCTGAGGACTTGTGCCCGTTTGTTTTTTCCTATCAACAATACCTTTGTAGGTTCTCATTAATGCATCCCATTTCGTTTCGCATTTATGTTCTGTTACTTTAAACCCTTGTTTTACCAAAATATCCACAAACGAGTTCCTTTTAGATTAGTTTTGTCCTTTGTTTGCAAATATGTTTCGATTAATGCCGATACCATCTAGGATGTCCATTCTACACGTGTTTTATCTAAAAAAAAAGATTTTTGAAATATTTATTTTATTATTTTATTTATTATTATATTATTATACATTTTTATTATTTTTATTGAAAAAAATGCAATTCAGTAATAGTAATCAAGATGGCTACAATTTTCCTTGAACAAAATTCAATGACATTTTCTCGTTTTCCAGGACTCAAATTAATTAAATAAAATTTTTAATTTAATAAAATTTTTAATTTAATAAAATTTTTAATAATTGAGTTTTTAATTTATTCCGGAATAATGAATTTTAAATCGATTAAAATTGAGAACAATTAAATTTTAAATTGACTAAAATGTGTAAAAATAGAATAGACCTGTCCTGTTCCGCACAATTTTTTAACCCTCAAATATTTATAACCGTTATTTTAAGTTTGAAATTTTTAATTGTAGTATTCCAGTGACAGAATCTTAATCAGTGAAATAAAAAAACATATGGATGTTTTTTGGTTCTTTTAGCGTAATTTTGACTTATCAATTTTCAAAAATTAATTTCCTAATTCTTCAAATTTCAGATATTCTATCTATCCCGTTATTTTAAATTTTCAATTCGCGATTTTTCTATTCTGACAACAAAATGTTAATCGAAGACCACGAAAATTTATTTGTACCTACATTAAGTGCAATTGATTACAAATATTATTGATTTACGATTTTTTAATCATCAAATATTTGAATCTAACATTTTTACTTTTTAATTAGTAATTTAACTATTTTCAGGCCTGACTATTTTGACGACATAATTCTAATTATGAATCCTAAAAATACCCCAGAATTAGAAATTTAGTGTAATTAATTACAATTTTTTAATTATGGGTTTTTGATCTTAAAATATTCAAATTCGACGGTTTTAATTATGATTCCAAATTTTTCTATTTTTACTACAAAATCCTTACCAGAGACTCTAAAAATACCCCTGAATTAAGTTTGAGAAGAATTGGATGCAATTATTGTTTTTCGATCTTCTTACTTCAAAAACCGTTATATAGCCATATCTTAGATTCACTTGATAATATTTGCAAAATTGAATTAAAATTTGTCAAAATAACATTTAACATCTAATTATAGAAAGTTACAAAACAATAAGTTCAAAAAATGAATAATTTGAAAATTTTCGATTGATGATAAAAGCTTACTTGACTTTGAATTCTCTTTATTTTCGTCACTGGAATGTTTAGATTTGAATGAAGGTGATGATGATGATCCTTTGGTCACAAATTTTGGCAATTCCGTTTCTAAAAATAAATAAACAATTATTTTCTATAGCGAATTATTATTTTCAAATTCTTGTCAAATTCCTAGTTCTTATACAAAAATTTCACAGTATTTATGGTTCTTCGATCTTAAAAGATTTCAATTCTACGGTTTTATTTATGATTCCTAATTTTTCTATTTTCACGATAAAATCATAATCAGAGACTCCAAAAATACCCCTGAATTAGATTTGAGAATTACATACATACATTAAATTTTATATGGTCATTTTTGGAGTCCTTGATCTTCAAATTGGCAGTGTATATAAAAATTTTGAAGTTTTTAGGAATGTACAGACATAAATCTAATTTTATTATATTAATATATATATTTTTGAAAAATTACCGAGACCCTTTCCTCTATCATCATCATAATCATCATCATATGCATCATGATCATTAGCATCATCAAGTGCATCATTATTATCATCTCGATTGTCATTGCCAAATGAAGTAGACGGCTGAGAGAAAAAATTTCTTTCAATATTTGGTATCGTAACAGTCATCTCCTCTGGCGAAACGTATTGTACATCTTCTCGTCCTACAAAGATCGAATAAATGAAATGAAAAAGTGAAAACTATATGTATAAAAACCACTATACGTATAATGCACGCGCAATTGAAAATCAAGAATTTATTATTAAAATTTAAATGCAGTAATTGAAATTGACTAAAATTGAAATTATTTCAATTTTTATCTGACTAAAATTTTGTTTAGAATGAAATTTCAGTTTTAAGTAGTTTATGTAATTTAAGTTCAGATTTGAAAACTGTAAAATAGATTAAACAAGAGGAGGGTCCTTCTTTATAAAAGAAGTAAATAGCTTCCTCATTAAAGAAGAATTGTGTTCGTGCCATGAACACTTTGCTTTCTCATGGAAATATTTTATTATTAAAAAAAAACATATTAAATTTATCAATTTAATAAAATTGATTGATATTTAGGAAAATATTTTCCAACAAAATATTCGCAATTAGGTCAGTCGATGTGGTTTTAAGTACATTCTAATTTGGTTATGATAATTTCAAGGTTAATTGGAGATTTTTTAAACAAACCATGTAAAAAAGTCAAGTTTTTTATGCATGTGAAGTTACCCCCCCCCCAATTTCGAAAAATTGAATTTTTTTAGAGTTCTGACTGCCTCTAGTATAGTTCTAGAGTTCCTTATCCTTTTTTTGAAATAGTTCCGGCGATTTAACTATAAAAAAATCATTTTTCCAAAATGGGGGGCTAACTTCACGCAGCCCCCCATTTTTGGAAAAATCGAAATATATTTAGAGTTTTGAGTAGTTTTGAAAGAGTTCAAGAGTTCTCTCTCTACGTTATAGGAATAGTTCTGTTGACCTTGATAAAAATGCAGAACTTCAAAATTTCATTTTTTCAAAATTTTGAGTTCTAAGAGTTCTGATCAGAGTTCTGTATGTCCCCCCTCGAGTTATACAAGAAATTTATTTTGCTAGAATTCTAATTTTCATTTTTTTCCTTCTTAATGTTTAAATTATATGAAACCTACTGTGCAAATATGTTAATTTTAAATTAAAACATTTTAGTAAATTTTGTTTTTCTTTATAATATTTAAAAAAATTATCACTTGAGTCTCAATCTCTCAATTTTCTGCAATTTTTCTACCGTAAAAATTATTATACTTTCCTGTAAAACACATTTTAAAAATTCAGACTTACCAAAATATCAAGTAAAAAGATGAACAATTAAAAATAAAAAAATAATAATCTTCGTGCAAACTAATTGAACAACTTTGTGGAAAAGTAAAAGAACTCTATAACTCTCTCAAAACTACTCAGAACTCTACAGATATTTCGATTTTTTTATAGTTAAATCGCCGGAACTATTTCAAAAAAGTATAGGGAACTCTAAAACTATACTAGAAGAAGTCAGAACTCTAAAAAAAATTCAATTTTTTGAAATTTGGGCGTCGACTTCACATGTATAAGTTTTTAAAAATTTTAAAATGTCAATAATTTTGGATAGAATGCATGTAGAACGTTCACCAATATTGCAGGTAAATATCCCTAGTAAAAATAATCACGTGTAATTACACAAGTCGATTTGGACATGTCAATACATGTGTAATACACGTGTAAATACATGAGGAAAAAGTATTACACGTGTATTTAAACTTTTCCTCGTGTATGCACACGTGTTTTTAAATGTCCAAATCGACACGTGGAATTACACGTGTTTATTTTTAATGCTGATTAAATAAATTTTCAGAAAACTTTCGGTGATGTAGGGGCAGTAAAACAATACTTCCTCCATGAGGAAGCAAAATTAATAAAATTTGTGAAATTAAAGACTTTAAATATGGATAATTGAAATTATTTTCTCTTACCGTTGGATTCAAGAATGTAGCACAGCATAGCACGATCCTCGGGCCTGATCACCAGGTCACCTGTTTTAGGGTACGGTCACACGACTTTTGGAAAAACCATTCTTGTCTTTCTCTCTCCTATTACAGACGCATAAGTTTGTCTCACTCTGCATTTTCCGTCTTTGGGAAATGTAAGAAAATGCAGAGTGAGACAATCTTATGCCTCTGTCTTAGGAGAGAGAAAGACAAGAATGGTTTTTCCAAAAGTCGTATGACCGTACCTTTACCGTCAACAACGGCTGTAACGCTCAAAATTTGTTTTTCGTCACCCATTATCACTAAATTATTACAGTAGAGCTAATTATTATTTTCACAATCTTAACTTAATTGTCAACACAAGCACTGTTAACTATTGCGTCATTGTTTTTGTCGTAAACATAAAAAAATCGCAGTGCGCATGATCCGCAAATAAATTGCAGACATGTGAACTAGGCTTTAATTTGAAAAGCAAAATTACGAAAACATTGCGTCAGTACCACTGTTCACTGGTTCCAGTAACTGCCAGTGATTGCCGAAAACCCCCAATAAATAAGGAATAACAATTTTTTTTAATAGTTTAAAACCTCTTCTTTTAGGTATAAAAAGTTTGAAGTGAATAAAATAAATTTTGTAATAAAAAAAATATTTAAGAAAAGTCACTGAGATGTGGTACCAACCGCTTAACTTGACAAAAAAATTAAAATGATCGGCGGAGGGCTGTTTGCAAAAAACCACTTTTATTAATTTTACAGAAAACCTACTTAACGAATTTTTGTTTATTTTGACAAATTTATCAAAAGATTAACCCATTAAAACTTAAATGCCCAACCCATGATACAGGGTGCCGTGACCATAAAAGCGTTATATAAACATAATAATAATGACAATAACGCCAAATAGCGTTTCAAAATTTTAAATTACATTGTAATGAATAATTTTAGTCATTTTATTTTGTCGTTCGCTCATTCCTTCTGTTATTAATACACTTTTCTGACACTATGAAAAAATTTTATTTTGTCATTTTAGCATTTATTTAGGGGAGAGGGCCCCAAGATAGACATAGTTTTGATTTTGTGCTCTAACATTCAAACGTTTTAGGATATTTAAAAATGTTGCATACCGTATGAAATCACAATAAATAAGGTATCCTTTGGTCATTAAGAAAAAATTTTAATTGCAAACAAACATTTTTTAAAGAATTTTTTCAAATTGTTGTAAATTTCGATTTGAAAAAAGTGTCCGTAAGATGGACACCTTCATAAAATGTATTAAAAAACGTGTAAAAAAATATCAAGTAAGGATTTTTAAACCAATTTTCTGTTTCTTTATTATATTTTTTAAAAGTTCTAACATTTTTTAAATGGTAAAAATTAAATAATATTGTAAGACAATTAATTAATTATCCAACCTAATTTATTTAATTTATCATTAATTTAATAAGAGATTAGTTATTTTATAATTAAGTAAAAGAAATTAACAATAAATCCAGCTCTAATCTGAATTGTCTGAGTTACAATTCGGAAATTCGTACCAGGGTCTGCAGATTTTGGCGCACTTTAAGTGCACTTCTCTCTGACAGTTATGGCACGCAATCATATTCTCTGTTGATAACAACACAATTTCGAAGTAGAAATAGAAAAAATTTCAATTATGAAGCTTAGAGCATTATTAAGAAACTGTAACATTGAAAATAAATAAAATTAAGAAGTGATGTCTATCTTAGGGCCACCGGACTGTCCATCTTAGGACCAATGACCCCATTTTTTTGGCGCAAATAAAAATTATTTACAAACACAGTGTCAACCGAATCATTTTAAAATACTATTATACGATAAATAAATGAGGTTATTACGATATGGGGCCGTGCACATAGTACGTCACGCAGCTAGGGGGGGAGGGGGTCAGAGATTTGTGACGAAATGTGACATAGGGGGACGGGGGGGGGGTAAGCTCGACTGTTACGTCACACTTTTTTAATGTCGTTTTATTTATTAATTCATATTTTTCCCCTATTTTCTATTATTTGTTTATTAAAATATACTTACTAAAAAAGGAAAATTTAAATAAAAAATAACGGTTTTATTGTATAATTATTAACTAGATTTTGAGAAACGAGAAAGAGTCAACTCACTGAGCTTGTCTAAACTTGCGTAGCTTTTGATCCCACTTTACGTCCTTCAAGATAACAACGACTAAGAAACTTCATGTCCATGAGCTCCCTTTCACTTTTTATAAGTAAACGTAGCACAGTAGAGTGAGAAGTGGTGGGGAGCTCACAGACGTGGACTTTATTAGTGTGATTTCTTCCGACGGAGACATGGTAGGAGTGAAAGCTTCTCGCAGTTTATTTTGACTGAGTTGTGCAGAAAATACTGTGTATTTTTCGCGTCATTAGTTTCATTGATATAGTTTTTATGTAGTTCTTTAGTTTTTTTATACATGTTTTGAATTATGAGCAAATCGGGATATTTATATCCTCGTCTTTACGAGGCTTACAAAAAAGCACACGCGGAAAAATCAAAACAAATTTTGCAATTTGAAGCAAATGATTTGTGGTCCACTTTAAAGAAGAGTGAGAATGTTGCTAATGCCGTCGAAGAAGAAATAAAAAAATTAAATTGTTTATCAACCACCAAAAAGGCAAAAGTTTTAAATTATTTCTCAGGGATATCATCCACAAACAAAGGTGAAACAACTAATTTTTGTCCATCTACGCATCAAGAAAAGTTAACAGACTCGAATGCTTCTGAGGTAAGTAATAACCTAACAATTAACCATTTTTGTTACCAATTTTGTAAATTTTTTTGATAAACATTAAAATCTTTAGGTAAACAAGTTTTCAAAACGAACGGGATCTGTCATTGGTGAAATTCAAAATAAAACTCTTATTTCTTTATTTTTACTATCCATCAGAATTTTTTTTGAAAGATTTTTTTATCATACACGGAAAAATGGATTGTTCATATAGAACAAACAAATCTTATTTTGTTATTGTATCAAATTCAGGATTACTATAAAAATCTGATTTTGAAATTCCATGACTTTTCCAGGTTTTCCAGGTCTAGTTTCAAAAATTTCCAGGTCAATTTTACACATGAATTTATCGTATAAATATCTAATTATTTTATTAATTATTGATAAATTTTTAATTCATTTTCTATAAATACACAACCAATCAAAATATTTCAAGATCATCCGTTTTTTAATTAATTAAAAACGTGAAATGTATGGAAACTAAACATATTTTGGTTATTTTTTTAAAGAATTGAAGAAATAAGAAAAAAGAACTTGAAAAAGACATTTTGTCAATATTTTATTCAAATATTTTTTTGAAAAAGTATCATTTTAAATGTTTCATAAAAAATTAGATGACTTCTAAAATAATAAATGCTTTTTCATTTTCTTATGAAATTAATTTAAAGTTATTTTTTATAGAATAAAAATTATTTATAACCTTTGAACTATATAATTTTTTCCTAAAAATTGCAAAGCGTCAAAGTTTTGAAAAAAACTAAAAAAACAAAAATTAAAAAATCTGAAATCATTTCTTTTAACAGAAAAATGATTTTTAAAATACTAAAAAAAATTTGAAATTTTTACTTATAATTTGGACAACTTGCAATTTTAAAAGAAAGTTACTTGTTAAGGGGGGCGCCTACTTTAGAATGTAAAAAACTGCGTACATTTCAGGAATTTTTTTCTCAAACACATTTAAATAAATCGATGCGAGATTTAGTGTATGTTTTCTTATATATTTAAATCTTTGAAATATAATTTTTTGATTAAATGAAAATAGAATTTAATAATAAAATAAACGCCATATATGTAACGTCTCGCTGCTGAAATTTTCCCATTGCGTACAACCTAGGGTCCACAATTCTTATCCAAAACAAAAAAACAAAATTTTTTCTTTAAATATACATTATTGCCTTCTGTATGAATTAAAAGATTTCAATAGAAAGTAAAAACTGACATTTTTACATGACTTTTTAAAAAAAAATTTAATTTTCGCCAAAAAAAATCTCATTTTTTCTTTAAAAAAAAGCACTAAATTTAACTCTATCAAAAACAAATTTAATTCATACAGAAGAGACACTTTTTATCTTCAAAACAAGCCCAGGTAGACCTTAATCGGTTGAATAGATTTTTGTCTATCGTGTACGCAAACTACAAAAACAGTGTTTTGAGAAAAACGAGTTTAAAGATTGAAAAACATGTAAGTGCTGTTTTTTAAAAACTTACGGCAGTCACAGGCCTCGATGAACGACTATTTTTTTATGGGTAGCTCTTAGATAAGACGACATTTTACTGATAAATGGTAATTTTAATGGTAGATGTAATAGTAGATAAGCGCAACAAATTATGAAAAGTATTAGAGACCGCGAGTGGATTCGCGCGCCAGGCCACGCGCTTTATTGCGTTCTACAAGCTGTAACTCGAAAAATACTTTGTATTTTGACATAATATTTTAAGAGCATATTCTCTGATAGTTGTACTTTCAGTTAAGACAACTTTTAAAAAATCGATTTTTTTGACCCGATAAAGTAGGCGCCCCCCTTAATGTTTCTCATTTTATATAGAAAAAAAATAAAAATCAATAATAAAAAATAAAATAAAATAAAAATACTATCGAAATATAAATCTAAGAACATAAAGAAACATTAAATATTTTTGAACTTATTTAAATTTTTAAGGAAAATTGAAAATGACAATTGAAATTTGTAAAAAAAAAAATCTGTCAAAAACAGGGAAATTTTATAAATTCCTAGAAATTCATTTATTTTACTTCATAAAACCTGATAAATTAAAAAGTATTATTTTTTCATTATAAAATAAATAATTAATTATTATTTAACGAATATTCAAGTTTTTCATTGATAATTTAAAAAAAACATTTGAATTAATAAAATTCCAGGTCAAATTTTAAAATTCCATGACTTTTCCAGGTTTTCCAGGTCCTGTAGCAACCCTGATTAAATTCTTTGTTTTATGAATAATTTTGTAGTTGAGAAATATTTGGTTTTTTCTTTTTCCAAATAAAAAATAATTGCAAAATAAAAAATGTTGCAATAATAAATCAGATGTGTTAGTTCTATATTAACAATCATTTTTGTTATAAATAATAATTTCTTTTTCTCGGTGTAAATATAAAAAAACAAATCGAAATTAAAATTAAAATTTAAATGCAGTTTTTGGTTAATTATAATTTCTTTTAACCTTTAATTAAATTTAATTTCAAAAATAAAATAAAATTTAAAAATATATTTGACAGGTTGATATTGCAACTGCAGTTGACGAAAATCAAACTGCAAATCTATTGAAAAAATCTCGTGAAAAGCCATCGCAGGAATTATCCCAAAAAAAAGTCGGCGTACTTGAAAGTCAACTAAATAGTTTGATCATGGCACGTGAATCAGGCCTAGAATCAGACGACACGAATGAAAAGATCAAAGTTACGAAGAAAGCTTTAATAGAAGAGAAAAAAGTTTTAAAGCGGAAACAAAATGATGCTGAACGTCAACAAAAATTGCGCGATTCCAAAAAACAGAAAATGGCCGAGTTATTAGAGGAACATCCTGAATTGGCAGGGAAGTTAAAAATTCGCGATAAAATAGGAAAACCAAGAGTCGAAGATAATCAAGCTGATCTTCTTAAGGTATGGTACAAACTTTCATGTATACGTAATTTTATATTATTTAAAAAGTCTAAAAATTGCGAAATTTTCAAAAACTAAAAATATTTTTATTTATAATAATTTATACAAATTTTGCAGACAATAACTGACATTGCCATATTTGGAGGAGCCGCAGATGACAGACGTCGATCTGAAAAAATTCGCAGTTGTCGTACATTATACGATCTTCACGCCGAAATGCAAAAACTAGGATATCAAATAAGTCGCTCTGCGTTGTATATGAGACTTCTTCCAAAACGCTCAACAACGATTGAAGGAAAACGCCATGTTGTGACTGTTCCGGTGAAGCTTTCCAGACCTGAAGCGGATCATCATGCAAATGATGTTGATGGCAAATTTTGCACAGCAACCATGCGATCTTTAGAGTCCTTGGCATCAGTGCTCGGTCCAGATCAGGTGTTCTTTCTATCACAGGACGACAAAGCTAGAGTGCCATTGGGAATCACTGCTGCTAAAAAGCAGGCTCCCATTCTCATGCACGTCGATTACCAAGTTCGTTTACCCGACCATGATTTTGTTGTTGCTGAACGTCACAAATTTATTCCTTCAGTGTACGCCTGCATTGACATTGCTAGAGATGGAGAAGGGCAAAGCTCAGATGTTTCATACTCGGGACCCACCTACATCGCAATTCGCAGTGGAAAGCACTGTTCATCCAATGCCAAAACGCATGCTGCAGATTTGGACAGACTTATCGAAATTCCAACTTTCCAAAAATTTGCAAAAACTGAGGATGATTCAGTAAAGCCGATTTTTATTGTAACCTGCGACGGTGGCTCAGATGAAAACCCTCGTTACCCTCGAGTCATCGCTGAAGCCATTAAACATTTTTTAAAGTTCAATTTGGATGCCTATTATATTGCCACTAATGCTCCGGGACGTAGTGCATATAATAGAGTAGAGCGACGCATGGCACCACTGAGCAAGGAGCTCACTGGTTTAATTTTATGTCATGAACATTTTGGGTCCCACCTTAACTCAAAGAATGAGACAGTTGACGAAGAATTGGAAAAACGAAATTTTGAGCACGCAGGGCGTGTTTTGGCTGAAGTCTGGAATTCTATTGAAATAGATAATTTTCCCGTCGAGGCGGAATACATCGGCCCGGAAGAATATCCAGCTTCAACTTTGCCTGTAAATGAAAAATGGTATTCAACGCATGTTCGCGAATCTCAATACCTCTTGCAAATCGTGAAATGCAACGATGAGAAATGCTGTAGTCCTCGACGATCAAGTCTCTGGAACATTCTGCCTGACGGTTTTTTGCCGCCTCCAGTGCTTGTTAAGCAAACCCCTAATGGATATATTACTGTAAAAAATACGGACAACGAAGGCAAATTTTGTCCTCTTCTTCTGCGTATGGCTCTTCAACTTCAACCTCAAACTGAAGAATTTGCAATTTTACCGTATGACTACTACTGTCCCAGTCTACAGTTTTCGCTCGAATCAAGGTAATTAAAAAAATTATATTTTGTAATTGTTAATTTAATTTATTATTCTATATTATTATTGTTTATTCAACAGGGTTTGCAATGTTTGTGGGATTTATCGTGCGTCAAACAGAGCAATTATCAAGCATATGCAAACGATGCATAAAAAACAAAATGAAAAGCCTGACCCGGAAAAAAATTCGCACAGAAAGAGTTGCAGCACGAAGAGCTAAGGAGCTTCTGTGCGTCTACAAGGAAGATTATTATGCCCCTGAAGAAGCCATGTGGATAGATGAGGATGAAGTGGATCATGATTGTATTCCCGAATTTCCCGAAACGAATACCAAAGGAATGCCAGTGGTACAAAGTATCAAAGAGTGGTGTACTTCTGCTTGGTCAGAAGAAAAAACGCGATAAATATATCAATATAACAAAGCAAATTATATTCCATGATCTCAATTAATATAAATAAAAAGAGTTTTAAGAACCTTAAATTATTCATTCATAAATTTCGAATGATACATTTTATGCATGCTTATACTGTACGTCTAATATTACGTACACCAAAAATTTAAAGGTGTGACGTGACTTTATAGGGGGAGGGGGGGTTTCAAGGTTTGTGACGAAGTGTGACATGGGGGGAGGGGGGGTCTAAATTGGTCAAAAATCGCGTGACGTACTATGTGCACGACCCCTATGCACATATATATTCGAAATCAAAAATATAGATAATTTTACCGACTGAAATAAAAACTGTTACAAAAATTAAAGCATGTATCATACACAGGATTTTTTACCCGCAATCAACCAATTACAGAAAATTCTTTTAAAAAATCTTTAAAAGAAATTGATAGAGATATTCAAAAGTAGAAACGTTTCCTTTGTACAGTACAAAATATAACAAAAAGTGTTTTTTGAAGTTAGAAAGAAATGAGCCAACTTTTGAATTCTGACCTTTGATTTGGATTGACGATTCCGGTTTGCGGGACAATCTTGAAAAATATAAAGTTTAGATTACATAAAAAAGTACTTACCAAACCTAGGAGGAATTCCATTGATTGACATTTTCTTCTATGTTCTTTTTTTTCTCGTTTGTCACTACAGGATCGGCTGCTATTACTTTCTGCCGATACGGCTTCACAATAACGAACAAAATCTAAATCTATGTGATATCCATAAGGGCAACATATACACTTTGCGCAGATGGTGGTAGATAAAGAGCCATTATTTTTCACTAAAATAAATAAAATAATATAAATAGCAAGAAATTTTTCAGAAAAATTCGACAGAACATATATTCCCCAGGCAGCACCGTAACTTTTCCGAACCTTGACTGAGCCGCACAAGGCGAAGTTCGGAAGCTTGAGTTGCGAGGTTTATACAAGATTCTGTCAATACTTAAATGGCCGCACATTAGTACTGTTGAGAACTATGGTGGTCGAGGGTTCGAATCTCAAAATCAACCCGTCGGAAGAAAACTCATTTTCTTTTCTTTTTTTTATTAATATTATTTTATAAATTAATAATATTAAATTTATTTTTTTATTAATGATTTATTAAATGCAATATTTACTCAAGTTCTGCGCCCAAACTTCAATATGTGTGGACATTTAAACATTGACAGAACCTAGTATGAACCTCGCAACTCAAGTTTACAAACATCGCCGTATGAGGCTCAGTCAAGGTTCAAGGAAGTTTCAGTGCTGTCTGGGTCGCTTCCCTAGGGTTTTCGAGATAAAAGCGTTTGTTTCACATATGGTGGACGCACAATGTTGGTGCCGCTTTAAGTATCCAGATAGCAAGAATAGATGCACATTGTTAGACTCGCTCGCGTGCGGATTAACCTGCACGGCGTGACATCAATTGAGCACGCAGATGCGTCCTCATATATGACGCACGACGTGTGTATCGCACGCGTGATGTTGAAACTCATGTTTAGTGTATTTAATTTCTATCAGAAAAATTTATTAAATTTTTACCCAGGTGCAAATTTAAGGTTGGCCCAAAGTTAACACAACTTTACGTGCCAAAGTTGGTCCAACTAGCGGAATGATAACGGGCAGCCGCTCAATGGGGTCAATGGTTGGCCCAACTACTTTTCCCAAAGTTGGGCCGACCTTTGTCAAAAATGTAAAAATTATTAATTATACTATAAACATATATTGGATGTTGTCTTAAAATCATCATTTAATTATTGCATACATATCAACACTAAACGCAATCTTATACATACATACATTTTAAAAATATTTATAGCTCGCAAGGATCGAACTCGCAACCAAACGCACCGAAGTCTAACACGCTATCCATTATCCTATGCTTACATGAGATTCTAAAGACAAAAATGATTTTATAAGCTCCAACTTCAGAAAAATTCAGTTTGTAACTCATGATGAAAAATAAATCAGATAACCCTTGTTATTTTTTAGTTAATCTATTTTAATTAAAATAAAATGTCACAAAAATTTTTTATTTTTACAATGAATGTAAAGAAAACTTTACATTTTGCGAAGAGCTGTCCGGTGCAAAATCCCAAGTGCTTGACATGTGCTGACTTGGAGAAGACTGAGACAGACCATTTAAGTGGAAGAATTTCTTGCACGGTTGACAGGGAGGAACTGGAAAAGCTTAAAAGGGCAAATCCTTAATGCTTCTTCAGGTCAATCTGCATACAAGTAAGGATGAACAGGTCCTCCTGATGCAAACAGCCAGGGAAAATGAGACCGATATCCTGTTCTGCAGTGAGCAGTATCGAGGAAGTGATCTCGCTCCCTGGTATCAAGACAAGGCGAAGAGAGCCGCCATCAAGGTGTGTAACCCAGAATTTGCGAGTTGACAAGTTCCTAGTGACGAGCAGTGAATTTGTTTGGGTGGAGGTGGCTAACATACGTATGTATAGCTGTTACTTCTCGCCAAACGATCCACTGGCAGACTTCGAATCCGATATACAGAACCTGGAATCGAGCCTTCGAGAATCCAAGTTGGATGTTCTCGTCACTGACGACTTCAATGCAAAGTCTCCAGAGTGGGCAGAGACAAGGCTCGATAAAAGAGGAATTCTGACCGGCGAAATAATCTCCAGGAACGACCTTGCAGTTGCAAACCGGGGAAGAACATGGACGTTTAGAAGAGATGCGATCGGATCCATTATAGATCTAACGATCGCATCCTACATAATATTTAGCCGCATATGCGACTAGCAGTTCTCTGAGGATTATCCCAGCAAACACGTTATGTATCAGGTAGATAACAAATAGGTCACATTGTTATGTCACTCTGTAACATTATTTAAATGTAACCATTATATAATGAGAATGAAACGCTGTGATATAATTCTGTTATTCTATGGTGATATAATTGTTACATAATTTGTATACGTATATGTTATATAACAATATGATATATTTATTACATCACAATGTGGTAACTTTTTGTATGTCACATTGTTCTTTAATTGTTAGGTAACAATTACACAGCCCCACAAAAAAAAAGTGTCGTGCGCGGCAGACCAGACTAGTCATTTCCCATGTATTTTGACGCGCTGAACACGAATCCGAAGTCCGTTTTGCTCCATCACGTCAGGATTTTTTTCTAACCTCCAAAAACCTGTCGGATTTTGAGAGGTAGGCTATTTTTTTAAAAAATTGATGGATTTACTTCAAAATTGGTATCTAGGGGTTTTTTGGGTCGCTGATGACGAATTTGAAGTTAGATTTTCAAAATTCAAAATGGCGGCTCCAATATGGCGGACGAATTTTGTAAAAAGTGATGGATTTACTTCAAACTTGGTATCTAGGGGTTTTTTGGGTCGCTGATTACGAATCTAAAGTTAGATTTTCAAAATTTAAAATGGCGGCTCCAATATGGCGGACGATATCGACCCTTCAAAGGTGATAATTCCGCCCTTACACACGAAACTAGGAGCAATTAAACAGTTTGTCAAAGCCTTAGATAAAAAAGGAAACTGTTTGAAATACCTGGAACAAAAGTTTCCAGAAATCTCTGATGCGAAACTAAAAGAAGGGGTTTTCGACGGACCACGTATTCGCAAATTGTTAAAAGATGAGCAATTTATCACCAAGATGAATAAAAAGGAGAAAGCCGCATAACTTAGTTTTAAAGCAGTTGTCGAAAATTTTCTGGGTAATCACAAGAGTGAAAATTGGGAGCAAATAGTTAGTGATATGATTAAAAACTTTGGTAAGTTAGGATGCTAAATGAGCATAAAGTTGCATTACTTAGACTCGCATCGGGATTAATTCCCTGAAAATTTGGGAGATTACAGTGAAGAACAAGGAGAACGATTCCATCGTGATCTGACAGAATTTGAGCGTCGTTATCAAGGAAGATGGGATGTAAATATGATGGCCGACTACTGTTGGATGCTGAAAAGGGATATTGTACCTGGAGGCACCAATTTAAAAAGAAATCCATTACACAAATCCTTTGAGGACAAAAGAGTGCGCTACCATAAAAAGACGTGAATACCTTACTTATGTATATAAGAATTTTCATTTCTAGTTTTGAAAATCTAACTTCAGATTCGTAATCAGCGACCCAAAAAACCCCTAGATACCAAGTTTGAAGTAAATCCATCACTTTTTACAAAATTCGTCCGCCATATTGGAGCCGCCATTTTGAATTTTGAAAATCTAACTTCAAATTCGTCATCAGCGACCCAAAAAACCCCTAGATACCAATTTTGAAGTAAATCCATCAATTTTTTAAAAAAATAGCCTACCTCTCAAAATCCGACAGGTTTTTGGAGGTTAGAAAAAAATCCTGACGTGATGGAGCAAAACGGACTTCGGATTCGTGTTCAGCGCGTCAAAATACATGGGAAATGACTAGTCTGGTCTGCCGCGCACGACACTTTTTTTTGTGGGACTGTGTTATGAAAGTATGTGACATAACACATGAATATTTATGTTATTTTTTAACCAACATTTTTTTCTATGAGAATACGGGTCAAGTCTCGGATTTTTCTCAAAATTCGTTAAATTGTAGTGATAGTGGTGCTACATAAGTGTACAAATTTTGAATTTGAAATTTTTAATATTTTTCGAGATATTTACAATAACAAATTTGAGCAATATTTTTTTAATTTACTTATAACTTTTTTCCTACTAAAAATAGAGAAAAATGTTGTGAATGTTTTTTACGCAGAAGATCTTAAACTTTTAGAAAAAATTATTTTTAAAAATAATATTAATTTTTAAACACTTTGTTTAAAAAATAAAATTTGTTTATAACTTTTAAACATGTTCTCCCTCATTTAGAAGCGCGAAAAAAATCATGAATATTGTTTAAGTCATAATAAATCGATGGTTTAATTTTTGAGATGGCATTATTTTTTGTTTTCAAGATATTAATTAATTAACTAACAAAAGTTAATAAAAAATGAAATATTTTACGAACAATTAAAATTAGAGTACTTAAAACACCATGCTTATCAAAATCCGCATCCAACGAGCCCTATATGAAATATTTCTAATAAACGGGTGTTAAATTAATAATAATTAATAAAATTTATTTAAATAATTAATAACATTTGAAGAAATGAAGATAAATCGTCAATTCTTTTTTTATTTGGAAGATCATCTAATTCTGTGTCAAAAAAAGAATATTAAGTATTACCAAGAATCAAAAATTAATTATAAAATGTTATTTAGAAAAAGACTGAAAAATACCATGCTGAGTAGGTAGGCAGCCCCCTCCAACTTGTGTCGTAGGGTCTCAATTTTCAATAATCATCTGTTAATAATTTAGATTTGTTAAAAATGTTATTTATACTGGTTTTATTTAACACAGAATTAGATGATCTTCCAAATAAAAAAAATTGACTATTTATCTTCATTTATTCAAATGTTATTAATTATTTAAATAAATTTTATTAATTATTATTAATTTAACACCCGTTTATTAGAAATAGTTCATATAGGGCTCGTTGGATGCGGATTTTGATAAGCATTCTAATGCTGTTTTTAAAATTACTCTAATTTTATTTGTTCGTAAAATATTTCATTTTTTATTAACTTTTGTTAGTTAATTAATTAATATCTCGAAACAAAAAATAATGCCATGTCAAAAATTTAACCATCAATTTATTATGATATCACATGTGATTTTCTGTTATGTAATTGCTAAATAACTATTATATAACAGTGTTTGCTGGGATACCGCATTTGACCACCAGTACATCCAGTTCTCAGTCTCAGTGGGAGACACACGAAGAGGCAGAAGACAGGAAGTTCCTAGTCGAAAAAGCCACTTGTGGAACACTAAGAGACTCGACAAGGAGAAGTTCGGTCAGTCCCTTTTAGAAGCCCGCTTAATTCAAGAGTTGGACTGGGTAAGGAGGCCTAACAGTCTTGATGGTGAAGTGCGGGCGGTGAGAAATATAATCGTCACCGCCTGCGATGCGTCAATGCCGAGAGAATAGTCTATCGGATTACCAATTTGAATTCCGTAAAGGTCGGTCCACAGTTGATGCCATAAAGGCAGTTGTGGACGTAGCCAGAGAAGGGAAAAACTAATTGGGTCCAGATAAGAAAAAGAGCTTCTGAGCGTTGGTAGCAATAGACATACGAAACGCGTTTAATTCCCCGAGATGGGAAGATCTCATAGAGTCGATGATAAGGAAGGGTATACCGCCCTATTAGTTGCGGATAATGGATATTTATTTTACACTTAGCGATAAGTGGGTTATTTACGAGGAGACACCTGCATTCTCAAAGAAGAAATGCAGCGTGGGGCCCCTCAAGGCTCGAGGGTAGGACCATTTTTATGAAATGTATCGGACGATGACTTCCTGTGAATGGACCTGCCCGAAGGTGCGGTGATCGTCTGCTTTGCGGACGACGCGTTGATCATGTGCGCTGCTGACTCTGCGGAAGCTCTGGGGATATTGGTGAACGAATGTCTGCGGCAAGCGAAAATGCTGGCTGGAAACCAGAGGTCTTCAAATGGCCCTGGAAAAGACCGAAGCATTGCTGGTCACAGACAGACATGGCTATAAATCCCCACGAATCGTGTTAGACGAATTCGAGGTCAAGTGGAGGAGACAGATAAAGTACCTAGATGTGGAACTGGATGGAAGATTAAACTTCCATCACCACATGGCTACGGCGTCAAACAAGGCGATAGAGTTTGCGGCTAATTTAGCACGGGTGATGCCAAATATTGGAGGCCCCCGTGAAAAGAAAAGGAGACTGGTGGCGAAAGTCGCCCACCCTAAGTTGCTTTACACAGCACCAGCGTGGGCCTCATCCTTAAGAACAAAAAGATGTTTAAACATCTGTAAAAAGATGCTGTACGCGCAAAGAAGCATTACTTCGCGTATCGTCTCTGCTTATTGGACAGTATCTACGAGCGCTGTGCAGGTCGTTGCAAGTATCCCGACATCAGATCTTTTGGCGCTTGAGAGGGAGGAAATTATTTTCCTTCTCAAAGAGGCAAATTCCTCGGAAGGGGAAGATCGACCTAGCAAGGACCGCATCCGCTTTGAAGCGAGGCACAGGCTCGTCGAAAAATGGCAAGAGAAATGGGACGGGGAGGTAAAAGGTCGATGGACTTATCGCCTTATACGAGCACTCGCCACCCGGTGAAGTAGGAACTATGGTGAGGTATCCTACTACTTGACGTAAGCGCTGACAGGTCACGGGTGTTTTAACTCTTACCTACAGCGCTTTAAGAAGAGAGACAGTGCGGAGTGTGCTTACTGCAAGTTCCCTGTGGACAACGCAGAGTACACCCTCTTTGCCTGCAGAAGATGAAACTTGGAGAGGTAGACCATGTTCACCGGTGTAAACGCTACAGTTACACCGCAAAACATGGTAGCGCTGATGATCCAATCCCTGGAAAACTGGCGGCTCATCGTGACCTTTATCATTTCTGTTATGATGAGAAAGGATTTCAATGGCCGCAGAAAAGCGTAATTGACAGTCTCCGGTTATTATTTATTTGTTCATTTTATTATTTATTTTGTCTTTTTACAATTTTATGTTTATTTTATTTTGTGTTTTATTTATTTCAGTCTTTTTACAGTTTTATATTATATTTTATGTGTTCATTTGTCTTTTTACAATTTTATTTTTGACTTTGGCAATAATTCCTAAATGCAATACTTTTAGAGTTAACGTTAGGTCATTGAAATTAGGTGTATTTTTAAAAAACTCGAAAAAATCAGATTTTTAAAAATTCATAACTTGAAAATTTGAGCACTTATAAAAAATACGTAAACCATTTTTTTTATGAAGATCGAAAAAAATATATTTACCGAATGTAAATGTCCATTGGTAAATTTCACTTGGAATTGCCCTTATATATGTATTATTGGCATTGCAACTATTACCACTATGTATGAGTGTGTATGCACTTGGCATATAGTTTCTTATAAATTTCTATCTAGTAAGAAACAGAAGTTATGTACCTGTCGACAATGGTCCTAATCGCAAATCTAGCAATTTTTTTTTATCTAGTAATTTTTCGTATAGGGGCTCTATTAGAAATTCATGTGGTAACACGTCAATAAATTAGGAAGTTTCTTGGACATTTCTGAAATGGATTAGGCAAATTCTCATTTGATTTATTTTTGGAATATTAATATTCAATTCAACAGAAGATAATGAAATTTTTTAGATTAATTCCAAAGCGTCCACCATATGTAAAATTTTAAACACTCTTTTCTTCAAAATGCTTGAGAAGCACGTTGAACTGCTTTGTCACAATTAAAGGTGGGTCATGTACTACAGTATACCAGGCTGAAAAAACTTGTACAAGTTCTTATTGTCTTATTAAGACTCTTCACTTATGCATGCTAAAAATTATTGCGCAGCTGTAAAGGATTAAGAAAACTGTTGCGCAGCCTTTAAAGTTTTTAATTTAAAAAACATAAATAAACATGTACAAGAGCATGTTCCACATCTGGTACAAGAAAATTTACATAAAACCTGCACAAAAAATATTTACAAGAACATGTATATTTTCTTATCCAGGATCTTGTACAAGTTCTGATACCGGAACATGACTCAATTCCGGATGCTGAACTTGTTCAAGAACATTAGTTGAACATGTACAAGAACTTGTACATTTTCTTGTACAAGTTTTTTCAGCCGGGTAGCGAAGTTTTAATTTTTTTTAAAAGCACCGCATCTGGGGTTCCCCATGTTAGTGAAAGTTTTTAAAAATTGTTTTTTCCCTCTTTGGTTAACATTATTTAACATTAAAATATTACAATTTTATACATATATGTTATTATACCAAAAAAGTTCGCTAGTCCGGTTATGTAGTATAGATAGATCTCTACTTCATCATATGTTAGCAAAGTAAAATATCTTAATAACCTTTTTTAAATTTAAATTGAATTTCGTGAGATACTTTTCGGTAGTCTTAAACTATACCAAGTAGGTAAACAGGTATGCCCGTAAACTGGTTGAAGTATTCATTTTTTTAAGCATTATAGATAATAAAAATAGACGAACGAAAATAATGCCCTTAGCCGTTTTTTTAAACGCAAAAAACCAAAATTTTTATAAGGGCAAAAAAAATTTATTTATTTTTCAAAAGCGTTCAAAATTACAACGTATATCAAGGAAAATTTTTTGGTGAATCAGATGCGCAATCTACGGTAGAACTATTGTACTATGGGTTGAGGACAACTGTTATCCTAATTTGGTGCGTCAAAAGCACTGTAAGGGACATCAGACGGAATGTAGGGGATATAGGTTGCACCAAACCAGGATAACTGATGTCCGTTTTTAAAGTACACGTAAAGAAAATGTCTGAAAAATAATAATAAAGTCTAAAGAAAATATAGATTAATATGATTAAATTTTTGATTAATATTAAATAAATTATAATACTGTATTAAAATACGAAATCTATGTATGAAATATTAAATCTTCATATTCATTGAAATATTTTTAATACAGTATAGTAATTTTGTCGAATCAGTATAAAAAGAATTTCAATATTGTATATTACTGTATATAAATGTTTAACTTGATAGTAAATAATTGTTGAATCTTCATATTGCTCAAAACATTTTTAAGACTGTGTAGTAATTTTTTCCATACATTAAATTTATTTCAAAAAAATATTTTGCAATTTTAATTTATTGAAGCATCATATATCTTGATATTGCACCCACAATTTGTTCTTCCATTACCACTTATATGCATTATAATCGCTAACGGTTATTTATATTTAATAATCGCCTACCTAACAGAAAATCTTCGAACGCTGGGAATTGAACACACACCCTAAAACTGATAGATCACAATCCTCACCAAGTAACTACACAACGCACGCTGGAAGAGCATGTATAATAGTCAATGATATTTTTCATTTAGAATAAAACTGACGCATGCGCAATTCTACAAAGTCTTTTAAACATTAGGATAATTTTCTTAAACTTGTATTGGAAATTTATCTAGAATCATCCTTCTCATATAAGTATTAAAAAAGTTTATGTTCTGTATAATGAAAGTTTCGTAAAGCATAATATTAATTTTAGTACTTTTGAAAGTATTTCTTTCATTGTATAATAATACAAGTTTAAAATATTCTTTAGATTTTTTCTTTCCGTGTAGATTGGACGCAATGGGAAAATTTTAGCAGCGAGGCGTTATATATGACATTTATTTTATTATTAAATTTTATTTTTTTTTAATTTTAAAGGCTTAAATATATAAGAAAACATCCACAAAATCTCGCATCAATTTATTTCAATGTGTTTGAGAAAAAAATTCCTGAAATTTACTCATTTTTTGACCTTCTAAAGTAGGCGTTCCTCTTAAGAATCCCATGTGGAAAAATTTTGTGAAAGTCTAGCGTTTAGAAATAGTCTTACCAGTCATAGGCAAGCCCGTCTAAACTAATCGGCTTTGCTATTCGCGAAGAAGCGTTTTAATAGACGTAGTCGAGTTCGTCTTATCTAGACCGTTTTTCAAGACTCAGGCCAACGACTTTACAGCGCTACTTGACAAACGTGTAGGTTATGGTCGTTTGCCGTTGTCAATGTACTTTTATAGTTGTTGCACTTTTGTAAAATTCTTTTTTTGTAAAATACTTTTGTAATTGTATACAAATATTTTTAAATAATAAATTTTTTACAATTTTTACTAATTACAATTTATTATATGATGCATTTCATATGAGAAGACGGGCACATGTGTCGGATTTTTCTCAAAATTTGGTAAATTGTAATGATAGTGGTGCTAAATAAGTGTACAAATTTTGAATTCGATCAATTGTAGACTTTAAAAGATTTGGAAAAACTGCTTTTGGAATCGTTCCTCGGTTTTTATTTGTCTATAAATTCAATAAATTCTTCTCTCCAACTTTTCTTAATGGATCGAAACACAGCGACATCTAATGGTTGTAAAAGAGGTGTTGAATTAGGCGGCAGCAGAATAAAAGTAATATCATTTTCCTGACACTCCTTTATTACTTTAGAAGATACATGACTAGCTAAGTTATCTTCAATCATAACTTTTTTGCTAGGAAGATTTTTCAAATACGGTAAACATAATTTTAAAAATCAATCTTCAAAGATTTCCATATCAAACCATCCGCTTTCGTTTCGATTGTACCGGGAACCAGGAATCCCTCCTTTAACCCACATTGGATAAAGATATTTTGCTTTATAGACAGAGTAAGGAGGAAGTAACAGACCATCTCCAGTTGCTGCAAACATGACACTTATGGCGCTTTTTGAGGAGTCAATGATTCTTTCTGGATGTTTTGATCCTTTTCTAACAATGACTTGTATACTTCCAGGATCATCGGTAAAATTGGTTTCATCATAATTGAGGATATTTGATGGTGGAATCCCATTCAGTGAAACTTCCAAATTATCAAAATATTATTTAATAATTACATCATTAACTTTAGCTCTAGACCTTTTGATATTTTCACTAAAACGAACGGACAAGTCTTTAAGGCGCTGTAGAAATAACTTAACCCATTCTCGATTTGGCTTACTATTTTGGAAGAGTGTACATTTACGTCCTAATTGATTTAGATATAGTTAAATTATGTAGCATATCTCACTTGCTTGTAAAGAAAATCCTCAGGAGCCTGCAATTTTCAAATGTTCAGCAATTGCAATTTATTCTGATGACAATAGTGCACAAGGACGTCCATGTTTTAGAGGGTGTTTATTTGACTTTTTATCTTTCAAAGTTGAAAAGAGTATTTCATATTCCTTCGCAATTTGCGCCAATGATTTAGTAACAACTAAAACAATTAAAAATCTTTGATTTTTCTATCTATAAAATACAGATTTAAATATTTCAGAAATAGGTTACCGAATCGCCGAATTTCCTCTCATCACCGACTTTACCCCATTTTACGGTAATTAAAATTAGGGGTGTTTTTTATTTTTTCGGTTATGCTAATTACGAATCTCAAATCATATATTCAAATTCAAAATATCATTTTGCTTCCTCTTTACGATCAGCAAAAAAAATTGCTTCCTCGTGGAGAAAGCACTAACATTGAAATAAACATACAGACATAATATAGTAATATAAACATTTGAGTACTGTAACGATGCGTAAATTAAAACGACATCTTTTTAGTCCTCGACCTGGTTGACGAAAGGTGAAGCCGAACTTTTAATCTTCGTTCTGAAATTATGTAATGCACAAAGAAGCCGAAAGAAAATCTCGTATTCTATTACTCGTTATTTTTATTAAAGATTCTGCCTTTTGTTTTATTTTGTTTAAGTTCGTTGGATGCAGCCAGTTACAAGCGCAATTTAAAAATACCAATAGACTCTCAGAATCGGAGTGAAAAGTGTCTGAAATGCAATTTGAGGGTGCTATTAAGCCATTGGAGCAACAAGAAAATCAACAGTTTTTCACTTGTGGCTGTCTAAATATATTTTATTTTACTTTGTTTTTCAATACTCCGAAGCTCTTATATTATGGCCAATCCAAGATTAATTGTAATTTCAGTATTAAAATAGCATATCTGCGTGTCCAGATTCTATTATTTGTAAAGAGCGAATTTAAATTAACGCGCCCTTTACTGATGGGAATGCGCCCTCTAGTGAGCAATGTGGCTTTTGTTTAAATGTTTAATTTTTATTTAAATTAGCCAGGCGCTCTCTTTATAAATAATACGGATCGCCTTTATAACCTGTCATAAATTAAAAATTTCCTGAGTGCTAAATTGATTGTTTAACTTTTACATAAATAAATGACAGCTTATAGTAATTATACATTTGAGTTAAATTTAAAGAATTAATGGAAGTTAAAAAATCGAAAATTCACAGTTTAGCTAAAATTTCTAAATATTAATGAAAAATAATATATAATTTATAATTATTTACAATTATATCGATTCGTTTCAATGCAAGGATAACAATTATTTTATATTTAAACTTGAATTTAAATAAATACAAAATTTTTCAGCAAAAATGTGAATTTTGTATTTTTTAACTTTCATTAATTTATCAAATTTACCTCAAATGTAAATTTTATATGTACTAATCGATTCGTTTTCATGCAAAGAATACAATTATTTCATTTTTAAACTTAAATTTAAATAATTACAAAATTTTATAGCCAAAATGTGAATTTTTGATTTTTAAACTTTTATTAATTCTTTAAATTTAAATTAAAACTATACTTTATATATACCGATCGATTTGACTTGACGTAAGGAATACGATTTTATTATCTTCGAAGCAAAAAAGGGATTTATACACACATACATACACATACATACATATGTTACGTCCCAAGCTAAAAGTAAAGTAAAGTGCTGATTTATCAAGTTGGTAAATCTTGATATTTATTTTTATGTTGATTCGTGTCACTTTATAAGAACAAGGGTCCTTTGTAAATAATATTATGCATATTCCCTTTTAAAATGAACAATTTATTAGACAATAATGTTTTAAAATATAATTTTACTTACAATGTTGAAGTTGATTCTAGATTGTTACAATGAATGCAACCGGCTTTACATAATTGTATCGCAGGATGACAATAATTAAGTTCGTTATTTAGCACTAATGCACCAACGACTATTTAATATTATTTAAGAGATATTTCTCGACACTGTACCTTAATACAAAAAGAAACTTGTTTCTTTAATAATCGGAAGTAACTTTCACAAAATAATATTATACGACAATCGAAATAAATTAACTTATAAAATTCAATGAAAATTACCTTCAATCTTATATAAATTAAAGAAACAAGACTCTTTTTATTAACGCTGATTTAAAAGTACAATTTCACGATTGAAGGGCCGACTCAACGATACTGTTCGGGCAGAAAATCACCGGAGTAATATGACAACTATGAGCCTATTAACAGTGGTTTATATACTTTTTTAAACAATGAAATGATCTAATTTAATTATGATAAAAATTGTAAGATCAAAAGGTTATTCAATTTTTTTTTAGTTAAAGCAATTACCTATTTTAATTAATATTACAATTCTTATCTTCGATCAAAGTTTATCATCTCATGACATACTTTCTTATATATTTACTATATTATAAATATGTGCCTTCTCAGAAAGGTACGAAAAATATGTTGGTCCATTATTATTTAAATCTTTCCATTAGTTATTGCGCAAACGTTAAGCTACTATTTAATTATTTGTATATAATTTACTTTACTGAGAATGTGCACAGAAAAAAACTGAACTCAGAATGATGCGTGTAGGCGGCTCATTTTGATGCGCAACAAAAATGAACCAGGTTGGTGGCGCCACTGTCTATGTCGTTTAGCATTGGCTCATTTTGATTTGCATCAAAAATGAGACAAGGTTTTTTCTGTGTGATATTCTTTAATATCGACGCCTAATAATTAATTCTAAGTTGATCAATTATCATACGGGTTGATAACGCATCGACTGCAGTGAAGAAGAGCAATGCTAATTATGGTTGATAATATTGAACAACGCATGTAGATCATTTCTTTAAAAGATGTATACACACACATACATACATACATCATATACATATCTATATACTTTTCTTTTATGAGATAATTAATTTTAAATACTATATATTAATTACATTATAATAATAGTTATCTATAAGTCTAATTATTATGTATATTATGTGTATATATATATATGCACATATATACATATAATATATATATCCATAATTATGTGAAAAATTATTTTGAAGTGGTCGGGATGTAACAACATACATCCGGACAATTGATCAGGATCTCATGTAAAATGTTTCTATATAGAAAAAAATTTGGCTCTCCACTTTGAAATTTTTTATAAAGAAAGGACTACAAAGCTTCCTCCACGAGGAAACAAAATATCAATCCAATTTACTTGAAAATCGTTAATCAGGGTTTTTTGAGGTCGCTGATTACGAATCTAGAATCAGTTTTAAAAAATTAAAAATTGGCGGATCGAAAATGGCTGACGATGAAATCAAAAATCAAACAAATTTGCATGAAAGATGTTACTAACTTCAAGTTCAAAATCAGCGACCGTAAACAGTATATAGTGATTTGTTTTGATTTCATCGTCCGCAATATTAAATCCGACATTTTGAATTTTTTAAAACTGATTACAGATTCGTAATCAGCGACCCTGAAAACCATAGGTGCAGTACCTTTTGTAGCTATTTATCAAGTGTCCTAATTATGAGACTGAAAGAGTTCATCAAAAAAAAATTTTCTGGTCTTTTTTAAATTTCAAAGTTGTGTAACCCCTTAAGTTACAATACCAATTAAAACGAATATCGTTGAGAATATTATTACGGTAGTTGTAGCATGGTAATTTCTTAAAGGGAAACGCACGTAGTAATATCGCTTTACTCAGTAAAACTGCTTTGGAAGTAAAATGTCTTCGACTGTAGTAAAACTACTTTCGCATATGTGACCGGGTCTGAGAAAACTGCTATCGACCAAAATCAACTTTTCGAGAAAAGCGAGTTTAAAGTTTTACTACTAATTAAAATAGATTTCTTGAAACATTTTATCTTTCAAAGGACCTAGATAAGTGTTCCTTATGTATTTTTTATGCTGAACACGATTTTTATGGTTAAATAATTTTTTGAACATCAGTGTTATTGTTATAAACAACACAAAAAATTATAAGGTATTAAAATAAGCTGCAACGCTTATTATTTTAATCCAATTTTGCTTATTTTAATACCAAAATGGATTAAAATAAGCAAAATTGGATTGAAATAATAAGCGTTGCAGCTTATTTTAATGCCTTTTAATTTTCTGTGAATTTGTTTTGCAAAAGTAAAAATATGAAATTTTAAAATTTAATTTAAACGACTTGCTAATGTCCTATTTTTTACCTACAGAACCAGTTTGCCGTTGATGGGTACACTTTAGGATCATCGCCGAGAATTTAGCTCGAATTTTTTAAATGGTTTTTGCATTCATATTTGAGGTTTAAGAAAATATCCTTAACACTTAGACAACCAGGTCGCCGATAACGGGTATATCTGGAGATCATCTTCGAGGATTTAGGTCGAATTTTTCGTTAATTTTGAAAAATTTATAAATTTTTATCTTAAACAAAAATACCAAGAGTGATTTTTATCTTAGAATTACTTATATTTTAATTACCAGAATTTTACTAAAAAAATTTTTTTTTTAATTTGTTTAAACAAATGCAAAAAAAATTTTTTAACATTCGAGACTAGTTGCATTGTATTTTTAGGACCTAAAACTATAAGAAACCATCATAAAAAAATTGATTTTTTGGTCGATAACACCGTTTTCTCAGACCCGGTCACATATACGTGGCTTGAAGTCAAACTACTTCCGAGGTAAGACCTCTTAGCCTGTGGTAAGACCACTACGTATAACCATCTACGGTAAGACTTATACTTATTGAACCTTAAACTTTGAAGCACGTTTTCTCTATAATTTCACTTTTTCTGATTCTTACAAACTGGTGGGCATGCTTGACGGAAAACGCCTTGACCGATTTTAATGAATGATGGCTTGTTTTCTCAGTATTTATCCCTCTTCTATGTTAACTAATAAAAATGTCGAAAAGAACATTTTTTACAATTTTGAGAACCAGTTAAAGTCATTATTTTTTTAAAAACAATGATTTTTTTGTTTTTATCTCTCAAAACATTCAAATTTCACCATTTCTTTGGACTTTTTTCAGTTAATAGAAACTATATATGTAAACTTTAAAAATTTTCTTTGATTTTATGATTTAAACAAGAATTGCAGTCTCCACCGCGCCCACCGTTTTTAAAGTCAATATGTGCACCATCGTACACAATTAATTTTATCTTGTCTATTTTTTAATATTATTTGTCAAAAACTTTTTACAAATACTTCAAATATTTATAAAAAAAACATCCCAAAAATCCCGAAGGTCTAAGTTTTTTTTTCCTTCTTAAAAAAATTCTCAAAAAAGCGCTATTTTCAGGCCTCTTAAAGTGGGATCCCCTCTTAATGATTGGAACAAAGTTGTTGATAAATGTTGAAGTTAAATAATAAATAATACCTAATAATAATAAAATTAACAATTAAAAATATAATTTGTTTAAAGATTAAACAAATTTTACTTTTTATTTATAGAGTAAGAATTTCTGAAACGTGACACCTAAACCTGAAAAAATTTATTTTATGTTGAAATGTTATTTTTCTTATAGTATTTTATATGCACAATCACCCCCTAAAACGATTTTGCAAAAAAAAAATTTTGTTGTTGTTATTAACAATTTAATATTTTTGACCCTTTTTTTAAAAAAATTAATTTCAAAGAAATTTATTGATCGATTTTAATAATCTAAACGGCATTCTTCTTGTCTTGAACCATAGTTTTATTTGGTGCATAAATATTGATTTTTATTGCAAAAAAAATTGTTTATTTATAAACAAATAGTAAAAAACCATGAAAACAATCGAATTTCAAAATGAAATATAGCTTCATATACTTAAAACCCTTCTGAATAATATTCCGTCGAGAAAAAAAATATCACGCATTCGACAATTGGTTTATTTAAACATTTTTGACAGTGCGCATGACGCATGTAGTACGTAGTGAGTGACAGGCGCCGCGCTACGTTCCGCTAGAACTCTAATGTAGGTATTCTATTCTACAAAGTCTGTGGAAAAATTAATTTTATTATTAAATTATAATTTTCAAATGTTGTTTTAAAAAGAATGTTTCAAATTTGAGTTTACATATTATTATTATTATGTATAATAAAAACTTATAAACATTTTAGCTGAATTTATTGTTTTTTGATGCATATTTTTATAATGATTTTAGTCCAATTTAAGTTGCACAAAATAAAGGTGAAATTATAAGCAATATTTTACTTGTTTACAAGAAACTCAAAAATCGGCCCCGTTCAAGTATAACAACGATTAAAAAAAATTTCGACTTTTTTTGGATCAAATTTCAAATTTTTTTAAGCTATATAACACTTCGAAAAGATATGTTTTTTTGAACAATTAAAATTTTATTGAGATCCAATTGTTTGTTTCAGAAATATTAATGTTTAAAAAATAATTGTCAAAAATTTCAATAAGGCGTAACATTTACAATTTTGATTATTTTCAAAAATCCTTTGGGACTTCCATTTCTTATATCCAATACTACAGTTTTACAAAATTATAGACAATTCAAAGACCCCTTGCAAATCGTGATATTTCTGACGGAGTCTTAACCAATAATAATAATATGTAAACTGGAAACATTCTTATTAAAACAACATTTGAAAATTATAATTTAATAATATATTAATTTTTCCACAGACATCATGGACTATTAAAACACATATGTATCACTTTTTTCTAACCCAAAACATTATTACGGGACCACTTTAAAAATTCTTATCTTTGTACTAAATGTAACATTTTTAGGTTACATGTAATTTGTAAATTGTTTTGATTAAAGTTTTTCACTATTTTCATAAAAATTTTTAACAATGTTATTGAGTTGGTAAAATTATCTTACCATTGCTTGAATTTTGTGTAGAAGAAACATACAAAGCCATATTTTAGAAGGTTATTAGTCTCAGACCTGAAACAATAAAAATGGAACTAATTGATATTGTTAATTAAACTAAAAGAACATAAATAGTAGAAGACTGTATTCATAATGTAATTAAGAGATTATTCTGGTGTTTACGCCATTTTTAAGAGCTTATTTCAGGATTTTTTTTATTATAAAATAAAATATAATCACACCAAATCTCTTTACATCGTTTTATTCTTATTATGAAGTGTTGAAAAAAATTATAATCGATTATTTTTAACTAGATTTTGTTATTTATATTTAATATAACAAAAAAAAGAAGTAGGCTGCTGGCGCAGGTGATTTACAACAATCAATCCGACCGATTACTCCAATTTTTTACAGCTTATTCTACACAAGCATGGCTCTGATCCCTACTAGAATTAATGATAACTTTTATTTTGCTTCCTCTTCTCCCGAGGAAGCTTTCTATTCGTGCCGCTTTTCGCTTTTTTAAAAATTGGTTATATGGGCTTTTTTTCTAGAATCCATATATTTAAAGTTTGAAACAAATGTCCAAATGTATGTTTGTGTGTATATGTAAGTATGTCACAAAATCTTGTGTACAAATTATCTCTACAATTATCTCGAACACGCTTTGATGGATTGTCCTAAAATTTTTTAGGCTTATTGCAGTTATCAATATCCAAAATCAGACACAAGGATTTACAAAAATATCCACATAATTTTTTTCAAAAATTCGAAAATACGTTTTTTAACCAAAAAATTTTTTACACTGTAAATTTAATTTTTTTCCAAGGAACTGATTTCTCGTATTGAAACGAATTGATTAACTTATATAAAGTATATGGGGGATTCCACGTGAGATTTACCTATGACCTGTTAAATTCGTCTAAATATATTTTTTTCTTATTCTTTGCAGAAAAAAAGGTTTACGTATATTTTTTATTTTTTTATAAGTGCTCAAATTTTCGAATTATGAATTTTTAAAAATCTTATTTTTTCAATTTTTTTTGAAATACACCTAATTTCAATGACATGTAACTCTAAAAGTATTAAATTTAGAAATTATGATTAAGATACAAAAAAGTTTCAGTTTTTTATCGACTTTCAAAATATGTTAATGAAAAAAATTTTTTTGAATTTGTTTATAAAAAACAGCGATTTTTCATAAACAAATTAAATTTTTTTAAATTTAGGCGCGGTTTTTTTTATTTTTATTTAATTTTTACACACATGAAAATAAAAAGAAAATTTTGTAATAAGTTTTGGAGTGGGCCTAATGATCCTTTTGTTTATATGATTTGTTTTAAAAAAAAATTTCACTTCTTTTTCGTTTTTTTTTATTTTTCAAAATAAAATGTATTTTAATTTGTTTTTCTATAAGTTTACAAGTAGATCCTAGTGTCAAAAACACTTTTCGTTTTAAAAAATAAAAAAAATCGAAAAAAAAATAAAATTTTTTTTTAAACAAATCATATAAACAAAAGGATCATCAGGCCCACTTCAAAACTTATTACAAAATTTTCTTTTTATTTTCATGTGTGTAAAAATTTAAAAAAAAATAAAAAAAATCGCGCCTAAATTTAAAAAAATTTAATTTGTTTATGAAAAATTGCTGTTTTTATAA
The DNA here is from genome assembly GCF_019393585.1 of Leptopilina boulardi. Taxonomy (NCBI): domain Eukaryota; kingdom Metazoa; phylum Arthropoda; class Insecta; order Hymenoptera; family Figitidae; genus Leptopilina; species Leptopilina boulardi. The sequence continues at coordinate 1,113,788 of NW_026137948.1, read as the reverse complement.
ACAAATTCAAAATTTTTTTTTCGTTAACATATTTTGAAAGTCGATAAAAAACTGAAACTTTTTTGTATCTTGATCATAATTCCTAAATTCAATGCTTTTAAAGTTACATGTCATTGAAATTAGGTGTATTTCAAAAAAACTGGAAAAAATCAGATTTTTAAAAATTCATAACTCAAAAATTTGAGCACTTATAAAAAAATAAAAAAATACGTAAACCTTTTGTTTCTACAAAAGAACAAGAAAAAATATATTTAGACGAATTTAAAAGGTCATAGGTAAATCTCACGTGGAATCGCCCATATATTTTACTTAAAATCTATAAATAAAATTATTTTTTAATTTTTTAAAAAATCTTTTTTCGTATTTTTTGAAATAACTTTTTTCTTCATGAAAATTTTTAATAAATTTTGTCAGAGTTATATTCCTGGCATCAACACAAATCGATTGATGCATTTAAAGTTTACATTTAACCAATATATTTATATTAAATTGATCGGTACTTTTATTTTTAACAAAAAATTGAAATTTTTGTAAAACTAATAATATATACCCAGATGGAAAAGTTCCCGGTAGTGACTACCGGTAGTCACTACTGGTAGTTTATTTGGGAATTGCAACCAAAAAAAAATTCTTAAGTTTTTCGGTAACAAATTTTGGTTGTAATTTCCGGAAAAATTACCGGAAGTGACTACCGGTAGTCACTATCGGGAACTTTTCCACCTGGGTAAGTGTTTTTCATGATGAGGAAGCTAAATGGTCATGAAATGAACTTAACTTGTTTAATTTTTTGTCAATAAAAAAAGATACAATTTTTTAATCTTTTTGCTTATAAGTCCGCCATTTTGTTGTTTATTAATAAAAAATGCTTTACAGGTTCTTGTACATGTTCATGAATGAACTTTTACATGTTGAAGAAATGTTTTTGAACAAGTTCAGCTTGTTGTACAAGATCCTGGACAAGAAAATATACATGTTCTCGTTCATATTTATGTGCAGGTTTCATGTACATTTTCTTGTACCAGATGTGGAACATGTTCATTTATGTTTTTAAATTAAAAATCAAAAACTTTAAAGGCTGCGCAACAATTTTCAGCATGCATAAGTGAAGAGTCTTAATAATTATAACTTATTAAAATTTCAAATTTTTTTCAAAAACATTTTTTATATAAATGTTCTTGTACAAGAATATAAACGTGTTTATGTAAAAGTACTTGTACAAAAAATCTGAACAAGAATGTGTTCAGGAATATGTAAATTTTCTTGTACAAGTATATTTTCTTATCCAGGATCTAGTACAAGTTCTGATATACAAGAACTTGTCTCAATTCCGGATGCTGAACTTGTTCAAGAACATTACTTAAACATGGACAAGTTCATTCATGAACATGTACTTCTTGTACATTTTCTTGTACAAATTTTTCAGCCGGGATGCTTGTGTAGAATAAGCCGTAAAAAAAATTGGAGCTATAGGTAGGATAGATTTTTGTAAATCACCTGCGCCAGCATTTTTTTGTACGGAAAACATGAGACAAAAAAGGACGGAAACTATATCTGTCCTTTTCTATGTCATATTTCCCGTACTCGTATTCGTAACCGGAGTCATTCTGCTTAGGCCTTAACATACAGTGACCTTACACAGTAAGCCTACAGTAATCTTACAAGGTAAGCCCACTTCAAGCTTATTTAGTAAGGTCACTGTAAACATATTTCGTAAGGTTATTGTAAGCTATATTACAAGCTAAGCTTACAGTAAATTTACACTAAGCTAAGATGGTAACGATAAAATATTAATAAATTAATAAATATAAAATCTTATCTACCTATTACTTTATTTTATGTAAATTATCTTACTTTTTACATTTCATAATTTACATAAAGAATATTCTAAAACATATAATTATTCTTCAATTTTCAACGGTGCAGCACAACTCCCCACGTTTTTTGAAAAGTCATAAAACCAGTATTTTTGAAAAACAAGAAAAATTTCTATATTCGTTTCGAATTTTGATTAAGTGGTTAGTACCAAATCTTTTTTTAAAATAATCGATTTTCAAAAAATTGCAAATTCTTGTAGATATATATCTTCACGCGCACAATGTGTGCTTTTATATATATATTTATATATGGGACGTTCCACGTCAAACGGAACAGAGCTCTAGCCAAAAATTGGCTTGATAAAAAAATCGTTTAAGGGCTGAAAAAACTTGTACACTCTTGTACTTTCGAAAGCAGATGGGCGATTTCAGAAATTCAATATGGCGGCACCTCTAGATGTGATATAAGTCATCAATGTCACGATTCGACAAATACAAACATGAATAAAATTTCCAAAATTAATTAAATTGAATCAAAAAATACACTTTTAAGCATTTTTGGGGTCGCTGAATACGAATCTGAAGTCAGATTTTAAAAATTCAAAATGGCGGATCCAAAATGGTGGTCGATTTTTGTTATAACTCAATTTTTTTAAAAAACTGGTTACTCGGGGGTTTTTGGGGTCGCTGAATACGAATCTGAAGTCTGATTTTAAAAATTCAAAATAGCCGATCCAAAATGGTGGTCGATTTTCGTTAAAATTCAATTTTTTCTTCGAAACTTGTTATTTGGGTGTTTTCGGTGTGGATGAATTAATTATAAAATTAGATTTTTTTGATTAAATATGTTATTCGGGTGTTTTAAAGGTCGCTTATTTTTAAAACAAAGGAGCACTTGTATATTTTTTAGCCAAGTGTCTTTGAAACCTTTTATGAATGATAGCATTGTAACTAACAGTGTATATTTTTTAGAGCTTTATGATTTTACCTATGTAAAAGAAAGATTTAAATATCAAAAGTCCTTACAAACACTTTACTACTCATTAATTTTACATATTATTTTTTTATTTTTCATATGCGCTTAGTTTTTTATTATTATTATTTTATTTACAACATATTCGCATTCAGCGACCCCAAAAACCCCCGAGTAACCAGTTTTGAGAAAAAATATTTAGTTTTAACAAAAATCGACCACCATTTTGGATCCGCCATTTTGAATTTTTAAAATCTGACTTCAGATTCGTATTCAGCGACCACAAAAATGCTTAAAAGTGTATTTTTTGATTCAATTTAATTAATTTTGGAAATTTTATTCATGTTTGTATTTGTCGAATCGTGACATTGATGACTTATATCACATCTAGAGGCGCCGCCATATTGAATTTCTGAAATCGCCCATCTGCTTTCGAAAGTACAAGAGTGTACAAGTTTTTTCAGACCTTAAACGATTTTTTTTATCAAGCCAATTTTTGGCTAGAGCTCTGTTCCGTTTGACGTGGAACGTCCCATATATATGGGCGATTCCACGTGAGATTTACCTATGACCTTTTAAATTCGTCTAAATATATTTTTTTCTTATTCTTTGTAGAAAAAAAAGGTTAACGTATTTTTTTATTTTTTTATAAGTGCTCTTTCTTCTTATTTTCATGTGTGTAAAAATTAAAAAAAAATAAAAAAAATCGCGCCTAAATTTAAAAAAAATTAATTTGTTTATAAAAAATCGCTGTTTTTTATAAACAAATTCAAATTTTTTTTTTTCGTTTACATATTTTGAAAGTCGATGAAAAACTGAAACTTTTTTGTATCTTGGTCATAATTCCTAAATTCAATACTTTTAGAGTTACATGTCATAGAAATTAGGTGTATTTCAAAAAAACTTGAAAAAATCAGATTTTTAAAAATTCATAACTGAAAAACTTGAGCACTTACATATAAAAAAATAAAAAAATATGTAAACCTTTTTTTACTACAAAGAATAAGAAAAAAATATATTTAGCCGAATTTAAAAGGTCATAGGTAAATCACACGTAGAATCGCCCATATGTATATAAATATATGTAAAACTACACATACATATAAATAAATATAAAAATAAATATAAAATATAAAATATAATAAATATAAAAATGTAGGTAAATTTATATATAAAAGAATATATATATGCATATAATATATCCTGACGTGTAACGAGGTATTTTCTTGAAAAAGGGTATGTTTTCGTAAATTCGCTTTTTCCTAAAACAACATTTTTTAAACTGGTGGACATCATAAAGAAACTATTGCATAATAAATAAGAAATAAATTTTTTTTTTTAAATTTAAAATCCGTTCTGTTAGGTATAAAAAGTTTGAAGTAAATAAAATAAATTTTGTAATAAAAAAATGTTTAAGAAAAGTCACTGAGATGTGGTACTAACACCTTAATTGATTATGCTAAAAGTTGTGTTCGTAAATGTACTAAAAGTAATATATAATAGAATAGTCAAAAAATCAAAACCCGATGCACAACTCCCCATTCTCCCCTATAAACTTAAACTTAAATAAACACAAAATTTGTTAGCTAAAATGTGAATTCTTGATTTTTTAATTTTCATTAATTTTCTAAATTTAAATCAAATTTATACTTTATAATATATACCAATCGATTCGTCTTGACATAAGGAATAAGACTTTATTATATATCACCTTAGATTTTGTTGTTAAAAAAATTTTTTTGATTGAAAACGAATTTTTGAAAAAAAGACGATAAAATTTTTTTTTAGTACCCGGATGCGAATTTCGGTCGGCCGCCAGAGATGGTTGGTCGGCCCATCTAGGGCTGCACGAGAGTCGGCCGCCCTAGTTGGGCCGACCATGGTAAATATTGTCACCCAAAGGTGGCCCGACTATGGCTGCCAACGTTGGCAGCCCTAGTTGGGCCAACCATGGTTCCCATAGTTGGTCCGACTGTGGGGGATAATGGTCGGCATGACTTGGACAGCCACAGATGGCCCAACCTGGGCAGCCCTAGTTGGCCCGACTAATAAACTTTTGGTCGGCCAACCTTTGGCAGCCATAGTTGGGCCAACTGAGTCGACCGTAGGTCGGTTGACGTTATCAATTCGCTAGTTGGCCCGACCTTTGGCTGCCATAGGTGGGCCGAAAATCTTTGCCATAGTTGGACCAACTTTGACAGTCGTCCCCAACAGTCGGCACAACTAGGGCAGCCACAGTTGGCCCGACTATGGCAGCCCAAGTTGACCCAACTGTGGCTGTCGACCGTCGTCTCCAACAGTTGGCCCAACTAGGGCAGCCACAGTTGGCCCGACTTGGGTACCCATAGTTGGGCCAACCAAGTCGACCCTAGGTCGGTTGACGTTATCAATTCGCTAGTTGGCCCGTCCTCTGGCTGCCGACTGAGCACATGGTTGGCCCAACTTGGGGCCGACCGCCAACTCACACCTGGGTATTTTTTAAAATCCTTTTATCCATTTTGAGATATTAATGTGATAAATAAGCCTAACAAACTTTACCCAAATCGATATGCATTTAAAAAAAATTTTTAATTTTAAGGACTACATAGCTTCCTCTACGAGGAAGCAAAAGTAATAACGTTTCGTAATTTTGACTAAAAATAAAAATGTCATCGTTTTTTAATACACATGTAGGTATATTCAATAAGTATATTAGATCAACTTTTTTTACCTTCGTAGTAAAATATGAGACTTTTTTCTAATTTTGGATTGTTTTATGTACATTATAAAGCAATAACTGTTCATTTTATGACCATTTAGCTTCCTCATCATGACCCAATGGGAAAAATACCATTGGCGTATTAATGGCCCAATAATGGGAGCCAGGGATGCCAATATAATTTCAATAATGCTACCCAATAATGGACCATTATTGGTAAAGTCATGGGCTGTCCACGCCGATGCCAATGATTGGCAACCATCATTGGCAAATTATTGGCAACCAATAATTATCCAATATTAAAAATTTTAATAATAATTTAAAAAATCAATAATTTAAAAATAAAATTTTTATTATTATTATTTTTTAATAGTTATTATTATTATTATTTTATTTTTAATAATTAAATTAAAATAAAAAAATGGTCATCAAAGTATTAGTGAAACCATTTCTTCCAAAAAAGAGTTTGTCTCAAATCCAATTAATAGGAGAGACATCGGGTAGAAAAAAATTTCGACAAGAAAAAAATTTTCGATCACTGCTTATATACCAATCTAATGGCACCTCAACTGCGAGAAACAGTTATGATGTTCGCCCTCCCTGTGGCGTTGAGCGAACTAAAGTCTAGAGCTGAGCCATCAGCGCAGCGCGGGAACATTTAAAAAATTTGATTTTATTAGATATTTTATTTTATAATAATTAACGATTTATTAAGTATGACATTATGTTATTAATAATTATTAAAGACATTAATTATTTATTAAGTTAATTATTTGTCATATTTAAAATAAAATAAAATATCTAATAAAATCAAATTTTTCAAATGTTCCCGCGCTGGGCTGATGGCTCAGCTCTGGACTTTAGTTTGCTCAACGCCACAGGGAGGGCGAACCCCTATTGAAAAAAAACACGTATAATTATACGTATAATAATACGTATAATTATACGTATAATTGTACGTATAATTATACGTATTATTATACGTATAATTATACGTATTATTATACGTATAATTATACGTATAATAAGACATACGAATTTGAAACAAGAATTATACGTATAATTATACGTATAATAATACGTATAATTAATTATACGTATAATTAATTATACGTATAATTATAATTCTATTAAAAATAGAATAATAGAATAGAATAGATTAATTAGTAGCAAAATTGCGCTGAAATTTTTTAGAAATTTTAAAATGCAAATTAAATTTCACGAAAAAAAATATCGTCGAATGTCAATTCAAGCAGTCACCCATCCAAGTACTAACCGCGTCCAACGTTGCTTAACTTCTGTGATCTGATGAGAACTTGTTCCTTCGCCTTGGTGTTTCCGCTGTCTTGTCTTGATTAATAACTTTGTCGTATAAGTATCACTAAAAGTGAGGTTAGGTGCGATACAATACTTATACGACAAAGTTATTAATCAAGACAAGATAGCGGAAACACCAAGGCGAGGGAACAAGTTCTCATCAGATCACGGAAGTTAAGCAACGTTGGACGCGGTTAGTACTTGGATGGGTGACTGCTTGAATTGACATTCGACGATATTTTTTTTCGTGAAATTTAATTTGCATTTTAAAATTTCTAAAAATTTTCAGCGCAATTTTGCTACTAATTAATCTATTCTATTCTATTATTCTAGTTTTAATAGAATTATAATTATACGTATAATAATACGTATAATTATACGTATTATTATACGTATAATTAATTATACGTATTATTATACGTATAATTAATTATACGTATTATTATACGTATAATTATACGTATAATTCTTGTTTCAAATTCGTATGTCTTATTATACGTATAATTGTACGTATAATAATACATATAATTATACGTATAATAATACGTATAATTATGCGTATAATTATGCGTATAATTATACGTATAATTATACGTATAATAATACGTATAATTATACGTATTATTATACGTACAATTATACGTGTTTTTTTTCAATAGGGACATCATAACTGTTTCTCGCAGTTGAGGTGCCATTAGATTGGTATATAAGCAGTGATCGAAAATTTTTTTCTTGTCGAAATTTTTTTCTACCCGATGTCTCTCCTATTAATTGGATTTGAGACTAAAGTCCAGAGCTGAGCCATCAGCCCAGCGCGGGAACATTTGAAAAATTTGATTTTATTAGATATTTTATTTTATTTTAAATATGACAAATAATTAACTTAATAAATAATTAATGTCTTTAATAATTATTAATAACATAATGTCATACTTAATAATTCGTTAATTATTATAAAATAAAATATCTAATAAAATCAAATTTTTTAAATGTTCCCGCGCTGCGCTGATGGCTCAGCTCTAGACTTTAGTTCGCTCAACGCCACAGGGAGGGCGAACATCATAACTGTTTCTCGCAGTTGAGGTGCCATTAGATTGGTATATAAGCAGTGATCGAAAATTTTTTTCTTGTCGAAATTTTTTTCTACCCGATGTCTCTCCTATTAATTGGATTTGAGACAAACTCTTTTTTGGAAGAAATGGTTTCACTAATACTTTGATGACCATTTTTTTATTTTAATTTAATTATTAAAAATAAAATAATAATAATAATAACTATTAAAAAATAATAAAAATAAAAATTTTATTTTTAAATTATTGATTTTTTAAATTATTATCGAGATTATTATTAAAATTTTTAATATTGGATAATTATTGGTTGCCAATAATCTGCCAATGATGGTTGCCAATCATTGGCATCGGCGTGGACAGCCCATGACTTTACCAATAATGGTCCATTATTGGGTGCCAATGGTTTTTTCATTGGCTCCCATCATTGGGCCAATTAATACGCCAATGGTTACTCGTGGCAGTTTCCCATTGGGGATACACTTATATTCAAGATTAAAAGAAGGATTACAACTAAAATAGCGATCAATTTTATAAATATTAGTCAAATGTAAACTTTGTATATCTCAATCGATTCGTTTTTATGCCAGGAATACAATTTTGACAAGAATTAATTAAAATTTTTATATCAGAAAAAGTTATTTCAAAAAATACAAAAAAAGATTATTTTCAAAAATTTAAAAAAATGATTTAATCTATAGATTTCAGTAAAATATGAACTTTATATAGGCTAATCGACTCGTTTTAATGCAAGAAATAAGTTTTTTTACTAAACAAAATTAAATTTACAAAGAAAAAATATTAAAAAAAAAATTTTTTTTTTAATTTTGAAAAAATTGTAAAAAATAAAATGGTGTGAATATATTCGGAAATCCTTGTGTCAGATTTTAGGTATTAATGATTACAATAAGCATACAAAATTTCAGGACAATCCGTTAAAACGTTTCTGAGATAATTTGTACACAATATTTTGTGACATACACACACATAGACACACACACATCTGGACATTTGCTCAGGACTACATAAATATTATTTCTAGATGAAAATGAGTCCATACATTCGAATTTTAAAAAATCGAAAAACGTCACGAATGCAAAGCTTCCTTATGAGGAAGCAAAATGAAACAAAATATTTAGTTTTTAATAATTCTTGAAAATTTTTCTAATTCAAATAATTTTTAAAATTGTTTGATGTTTAATAGAATTATTATAGTGAATCTCTGCCTAATCATTCTAGTCAAATTCGAAAGAACTTTTTTGATTGGGTTTTCTAAAATTTTATTTATCTCTGAATGATAATAATAATTTTCAAATTTTTGAATAACTTGTAATAAAGGGTATTTCGTAATGTAAAATAAGTAAAAATAACAATAATAAAAAACAATTGTTTACAAAATTATTTTTTAAAAAATCATAGAAAATTGTTGAGTTAAATAATTACGAAAAAATTTGAATAAAAATAATTTTAAAGGTTTTAAATTATAACTTTTTTAAGAAAGTTTAACTCAAAATTTATAATTTTAATATTTTTTTAGAACCTAAAAAGTACCTACAGCTATTACTTCATTTGTAGATTTAAAATCAACACTTTAAATAATAAAAACTGGAAATTTTGATACGTAAATTGGTCACTAATTTTTTCAATTTCGGTGCGTAAAGTACGTAATTTTTAATGCCGAAGACACTTCGAGGTCTGAATAATAAAAAAAATGGTAATTCAAATACGGCAAATTATTTAGTATAATTTTCTAGAATACAAATAAAATAATATTTTATTTGAAACATGTAAATAAATAAACTTCCTACAATTATGATTATATTCACCTCACTAAATAAGACTTACAAATAAATATTAATAATTGATTTTTGATACTTTTTGTATAATAATTGTAAAATTGTTTAGTCTATTATAATTACATGGTCGATTCCACGTGAGATTTATAGTCGAGGTTTAAAATTCGGGTAAATATATTTTTTCTTATTCTCTGTAGACAAACATGAAATACGTATTTTTTTATTTTTGAAAAATCGGACAAATTTTTGGCTTATGTCTCTGAAAATATTGAATTTGGTAAAATCTTGCCAAAGAATAAAAGTTTTGTTTTTTCTTAATTTTTAAGAAATTTAAGAAAAAAATTTTTTTTTTAATTTTTAATGAAAAATAAATTAATTTTTTATAAACAAATTAATTTTTTTTTAAATAAAGAAAAGAGCTGTAAAGAGACTGGGTAAAAATAACAAAAAAATATTTTGTTTATATAAAATTGTTATTAAAAATATAAAAATTATTTAATTAATTATTGATTTTGTTAAATATTATAAAATTACATTATCTTTAAAAAAACTTAAGCAAACCCAAATCTGAAACATGTAAAAGCAGCGGTACTATGTATTTGTTAATTAAGGGTTGTTTAAACAATGCGTTGTGTAAAAATTAATTAAAGTAAGTATTAGTTGTTTACCTTGACTAATAATATTGCACATTTCTCTCAATATGTCATTAATTTCGTAATGAGGAACTAAAATCATTAAAACTGTTTATAAAAATTGTTTAAATAATTGAAAAATTTTTTTTTCAAAAAACAAAATCAAAGGCGTTATGCAGAATTATATCATCTTTAAAATAAGACCAAGAACGTCTAAATCAGTTGAAATAAATTTGTAGGCTCTATGTTAATTTGTCCACGGCCCACTATGTAGCGTAGCGCGCGTAAAGCTTGCACGCAATTTTTAAAAATTCATTTAAACTTATTTAACTCATCAGACCCATTCCGGCTCTTTTTGCAAAATCTTCTGTATATTTTAAGGAATGAATAAATCATAAAAAACAAAATTTAATCGGGCTTAAATTAAAAAAAAATTAATTTGTTTATAAAAATTTAATTTTTTTAATTAAAAATTTAAAAAAAAAAAATTTTTTCTTAAATTTCTTAAAATTTGAAGAAAAAACAAAACTTTTATTTTTTGGCAAGATTTTACCAAATGCAATATTTTCAGAGATATGAGCCATTAAAAAGAGGTCTACTTTCGCAAAGCCAAAATTTCAAAAATTCATAACTAAAAAATTTAGCCTATTTTTCAAAAATAAAAAAATACGTATTTCATGTTTTTCTACAAAGAATAAGAAAAATATATATTTACCCGAATTTTAAACCTCGACTATAAATTTCACGTGGAATCGACCATTTATATTTAAACAGATAATGGTCAGTATTTTTCTAAAGTAATTAAATTTATTCTTTATCTGTAAACATCTTATTTCATTAATTATTACATTTTAGAAAAAGAAGTTTAAAATAAGTCAAAGTTAACCTTAGAATTCAAAAGAAAATTAAATATATATTTATTTTTATACACAATATTAATTTTATTTATTTTTAAAGTAAAAAACATCTATCCGTTCTTCTTCATCATAAACATTAATTTGATCTTAGCCGTTAAATGAACTATTTATTTAGTAAAAAAATATATTTCTTGCTTCTTTTGTTAATCTATTCTTATCTTCTCTGATACTTAGCCTTTAAAAAGATTACAATGATATCCCAGATTGGTCAATAATGTATATTTTATCTTTGTGGAGAAATATTATATTAGTGTATAATTTGTATATTAAAAAGTAATAATTTCAGAATGCCATTTATAGTGTTCAAATGGTACCCACGCAAATATTTATTGACATATTCAATGACAAAGGTAGATAGCGTACGAATGAATGAAAGAGGTAGGGGTTCCACACCAGTGCGAGACAAAAAAAGTGGTACAGATCGCGAAGCAAACACCATCGTGTGGAAATACTATAAGAGGATGAAGTAATAGAAAGAGAGAGAGAATCTTGAAGGTAAGAATGAATGAGTATGATAGAAAATATCAACCTGTACATAGGAGGCAGGACTAAACAATTTACTTTTAATGAATCCTTTCACAAACGAATTTATTGTTTCCCACTCGCACAACACTATTTTAAGAATATGTAATTGCTAAATTTAATACACTAGAATAAGTCAAAAACATAGTACTTTCACTTTGTGGTTAGAGAGAAACGAACGCACTCTAAGAGAGGTAACAACTGCGGATTCTGAGAGAACTGCTCCAATGGCAGTTATTTCGTCTCCTTCTCCGGTGTCTTCTCCTACCTACATTTCCAGTTGCATCAGAGATACTTCTTTTAGTCGATTTGTATTATTATTGTAAAATTTTTCTTACATATTTCTTCTTCAATACTTAAGAAAATAAGCTACATTGGAAAAAGAACAAGATGTTCTAAGATTTATATAAACTTTATAATTGTTGAAGTAAAAATTGTTTACAACTTGATTATTTTTTAAGAAATTTAAATCAACAGTTAATGATATTTTTTAATTTTCAATCATTTTTTCGAATTATCTTTTAAAAAATTTCCGTGATCTGTTGTTAAATCTGCCATTCAAAAAAGTCACATTATAAAACAAAAAAGTGATCTACCAACTACATGAACCAGAATGGGCGATTTTTTGCAATCTTTAATGTGTTGTTTAAATTTTTGTAAACCTAGATTTGTTATTATGTAGTATATGGGCAAATTTACAGAACCGTGTGATTTCATGTTATTCTTCATTTAAAAAATTGTAATATATATGTATCATTTTTTTAGTTTCAATGTCTTTTGAAATATATGCCTAACAAAAAAATTAAATAAAATCATAATTTTTATAGTATTCATGTGAAATAAAAAGTCATATGAGCTTAACATGATTAAATTTGATTTGTTACTCTAATCTTTTCTTCGACTTAAATGTATATAACTATTTCAGCATAAAACAAAACCGTTCAAAACTAATTGTAAATGATTTTTCTAATGTTTAAAAATGTATTACATATCGAAAAAAATATGTGCTCTTTTTTTAAAATGAAATGGCAACAATTCAAAAAGAGTCACTCCTATTTTTGAGTAATAGGAAGTCACAACCCTAGTGAAAAAAAAACGTATTATTATACGTATAATTATACGTGTTTTTTTTCACTAGGGAAGATTTTTTTTATTTTGTGCTTTCAACGGTAATGCGATTCTAATTTTTTTTGAATGAGCATATTCCTTATAAAAAAATAAATTAATTAAGATATTAAATAAATTAAAATAAAGATAATATAACAATACCCAATGGGAAATGCACGATTGGTTCAATAATGGGCCATGCTTGGCACACAGCCTGCCATTATTAAAACAATGATTGGCAACCACCATTGGTTTTGGTTTGGAATGATCACGCTACTGTCAATGATTGGCAGCCAAGCTTTGGGCCAATATATGGCTGCCAAAGATCGGCCAAGGATTGGCAACTAATAATAAGCCAATATTAAAAATTTTTTTAATTAAAAAAATAAATTATTTTTATTATTTTTTAATAATTATTATTTTATTTTTAATAATTCAATTAAAATAAAAAAAATGATCATCACAGTATATAGTGAAACCATTTCTTCCAAAAAAAGTTTGTCTCGCATCATAGAAGAAGGAGAGACATCCCTAGTAGAAATTTGTTCTAGCTATAATAAAAGAACTGGCCAGTCGTGCTCTCGGTCGTGCTTGAATTTGTTACTTTACTAGTCAGCTCGCTAAAAACTCGAATGTCGTGTCACGCTTTTTTCATCAAGTTATTATCCAGCACAACTTGATAATTATTTATCAAAAGGACTTTTGAAAAACTAATCAAATTAATTCTTTTAAATATAACGAAATTCATTTAATAATAAGATTTAATGTAGTAAACACGTTTATTTTATGCGAAAAAAATTCCAATTATCAACAAAAATTATTATATGAAAATATAATGCACTAAATATAGTAATTCGTTATAAATATGTAATTTATTACATTTATTACACGGGTCCGCTGAGCGGGAACGAAAGAAACGCACGCTTTACGCAATTTCGGCCGTTCTGATCAGTGATATTAAAATAAATGCTTGACGTATTTCACTGTACCTAATGATATTATGAATTTGTGCATATTATTTTTATTATTTTCTAGGCAAATAAACATTTTAGATGTTTATTTGATTTTAAATGATTTATTTATAATTTAATTTAAATATTAGACAATTATAAAACAACTAATTACTAATTTTTTTATTTATTATTCTCAAAAATTATATGTAAAATTTTATAAATAAAATAATTTTAATAAATTAATAATTATTGATATAATATAATATTATTAGTATTATTATTATCCCACACAGCACAGTATATTGCTGTAAGCTTACCTCAAGCTTACATGTAATTTTTGTAAGCTAACCCTGTAAGCTTCAGGTAAGGTCGAGGTAATATAAAAATGTCCGCCATACAGTAAGCTTACACAGTAATGCCATGGTAAACTTACATGGTAAAGTCATGGTAACCTTACATGGTAGGGGCACTGTACGCTTACATGGTAAGATCACTGTAAGCTTACACGGTAAGATCACTGTAAGGTTACAGTAAGCTTACACGGTAAGCTTATATTAATTGCTAACAAATAACAAAGTATTAATTTATCAACGTACAGTAAACAATAAATTGTTTTGCACAATTATATTTATTTTGTCATTTATATAAAAAAACCCGGTAGGGTTTGCTTAAAAAAATTTACTGCGCATTCGTAAGTGCCATAGAAAGCTACTGCGCATAAATATTTTAAAAACTTGCCGTGTAAGCTTACTGTAACCTTACAGTGACTTTGCCATGTAAGTTTACTATGGCCTTACTGTGTAAGCTTACTGTATGGCGGACATTTTTATATTACCTCGACCTTACCTGAAGCTTACAGGATTAGCTTACAAACATTACATGTAAGCTTGAGGTAAGCTTACAGCAATATACTGTGCTGTGTGGGATTATATTATTATCATATACTCAAACAGAGAAATAATAATCTACTATGTAAAATTTGTCTGAAAATAATAATAATCGTTTAATATTTTTTTTAAAAACTAAAAACACTATTTTATTCAAGGTAATATTATTTTTATAATAATTTAATTTATTATAATTTAATAAATTTCATTATTTTAAAAAAGCGCGCGCTATTTTGTCTTGGGCTAATCAGGTGATTTCAACTAAATGTAGGTTATGTTTATTTCTGATTCATGACAGCAGCAAACATTTACAACAAATAATGCTTTGCAAGTGTATATTTATTGTAACTAAGTAAGTTATGCAAAAAATATATATGTGGAACGATAATTTACGGCGATTTTCATAAAATGAATATTGATTTAGATGCTCTGGAAAGCAAAGTTCATTTTTTCTTACATTCAATTTTTTCGACCACCGAGATATTTCGATACATTTTCATGTGTTTTGTATGCACTGTCTTTTTTAAGAAACGAATATTAATATTATTATTATTAATTTTTTTAAATAATTAATTTTTATAAACAAGTTGTAATTTTTTTACACCAAGCAAGCGAAATGTCAAAACACAAAATACTAGCACAACGGTCAAGTTACTAGCCTTATTGTAGCGCCACCGCCATGACAAAGATATAGGAATATAATTTCAAGCAGCACTGGACAGTGCCATTAAAAAAACTGGATAGCTTTGAGTCGTGGAAATATCATATCAATTCCCAGAATTCTGATTTCATGGAAAATCTTAAAATGTTATATGAGGAGGTCAATCAAATAACTCGATTCGCGTTCGAAATATCGCCCTTATGCTATTTCGGCGCATCAAAAATAGTGAAAAATTATAATTCAAAATTTTAATTTTTTGAAAACACTATCTTGTAGGGAATAAAAAAACACAACTTTTTTTTGTAGAACCATTATTAATTAAATTAAAAATTAAAAACACCAAAAAATTTTTTTTCAAATTTAATTAAAGTTTTAAACATTAATCGTTGTATTGAAGTCAAATGTTAATGAATTAACTTGCAATTTTTTATACAAGTCCATTTGGGTCTGCTGAAACCGAAAAAATCATAAAAACTTTAAAAATTATTTATTGTTTAATTATTTTTTATTGTAAACAATGACCTGTCAGTAATATAGTTTTCTTACTTTCGATGAGGAAAAGTCTGTGGTGAAGTTTTGAATTGATCAAACTTCCAGTGAGAAAGTTGTTCCTTGGTATGCAAGGAAGTTTTCTGGAAAATTTCAACAAAATTTATTAAAAAATAAAAAAGTTTGCAATTTTTAAAGAATACGCGCCGCGTGACACATTCTCTCCAATAGACAGTACAGTGCTATAAAGGTGTCACCTTTATAGCACCTTTATGTTATTAATATTATTATTTAAAAATTAATAATGATAACTATTTATTAATAATTATTTGTTAATAATTAATTATTAATAATTATTTATTATATTAGGGCATATCTCTAGAACTTTTAAACTTTATGTTATCGCTCATTATGATACCTTAAGAATTTTTTAAATAATTTTTCAATACCATAATTTGACCAATTATAGGGCTTTTTAAATGAATCATGCGTTATATAATTTTTTTAATTCTGTAGGAAATGACGAACGTAAGTTAAAGTGGTGAAATCGACAGTTTCTAGTGTGTGATATTGACTGTTTTTTTAGTTTATAGACTGTAACTTTTTTAACGAAACATTGTGTGTCTTGTGGCTTGCAATAGAAGTAGGTGGGAGTGTAAAGAACTAAAAAATCCATGAAACAATGATGTGCCTCAAATTGAATAAAAACTATGTAGCTTCAAACTTGCGAGACAACTTTTTCAAAATTTCTACAAGTTAGCAGTTAAACTGATATAACTTTTTTAACGAAGGTTTTTGAGTAACGGCACAACGGGATTATATTATCTGCTTAATAAGAAGTAATTTGAACCCATACAGGAATGTGTGCCTCCTTTACACAAAGAATGCAATGACTTCAAACATTAAATTTTAAAACGTAACTCATATCAAAAAACCACATATTTGAAAAGCACATGTTGAATTTTGCTTCTAAATGATCCCAACTCATTGTAATCTCTTCTCATGCATTATAAAAGTCTACAGAAAAATCGTTAACCTTTGCACACTTCATTAAAACTTTATAATTAATAATGAATATAAACCTAAACTGTCCGACGCATAGTTTGTGAAGAAAAGTAAGTATTAACTAATAGATGTGTTTAAATCTGGCTGATATTTCTCACTCGAAGGTTTTTGGGGTCGCTGCGACTACTAATCTGAATTTAAAATTTTCCAAAATTCAAAATGGCGAATCCAATACGGCGGACGACTTTTTAAAAAAGTGATCCCATTAGCCTCAAATTTGTTACTCGGAGGTTTTTAGGGTCGCTGATTATGAATCTGAACTTTGTTTTTCAAAATTCAAAATGGCGGATCCAATATGGCGGACGACTTTTTAAAAAATTGATCCAATTGGCCTAAAATTCGTTACTCGGGGGTTTATGGGGTCGCTGATTACGAATCTGAACTTAATTTTTCAAAATTCAAAATGGTGGATCCAAAATTGCAAACAAAATTTTTTAAAAAATTGAATAATTGAAAAATATCTTTCTGACATATTTGATACACCATTTTAAATATTAGTAATGAAACTTTAAATTTTATGTATATGGTTACAAAAACTAAGCTACGAAAACCCCCAAGTTACAAATTTCAGGCCAATTACACAGTGTTACAGTGAAAAATTACTTTGAATCAGACCTACCCTAACTTGTTCGTCTTGAAAAACTGAAAAAATGGTGTATACTAAATCTCTCAAACACTCCCAAAATTTAATTTCAGAGCAAAAAAACCGTTTTTTTTGTAGTTGTTGTATAAACTAGCTTGTAACTTTAATATTTTTGGTCAAAATTTAATATTTTTTTTTCATTTTAAAGCTGAAGAAAAGAGCTTTTTAACCCTAACAAGTGTTTTTTGTTATAATTAAAAATAAGGTCCAAAAATTTAAAAAAAAGATCAAAAATTCTAAATTTTTAAGTAATTTTTTAACTTAAACACTAATTTACTGCCACAATTTCGTTTAGAATAATTTTTTTCTGTTCATGCTTTTATGGAGTATTTAATTCTGCGTCGAATGAGATTTTTTTGAACAGGATTCGTTAAAAATTATCTGAGTTATTGCAGTTTTTATTTTCATAGTCACACTATTAGGTTTAATCTAGAATTAAATTCTCTTATTTTCTGCTTTCAATTATTATAGGTGTAATTTTGATTTATTTTCAACGACTTTTTTTGTATTTTAGCTATGCAGTGAATTGTTTCTTAGTTTTGTTTGTAGTCCTTTCGTTTATAAAACTTTTCAAAGTGGCGGAAACAAATTTTATTTTCTTTATAGAAACATGTTACATGAGATCCTGATCAAGTGTCCGGATGTATGTATGTGTGTGTGGATCCCTTTTTTGTTTAGAAGATAACTTTAACAGATTTTAATGGATCTGTCAGACCGACATTTTTAAAAAAAAATAAATACCCTACTGTATTTTAATTTTCTTAAAAAAATTTCTATTCTTCAATGAAAATTATTGAAAAAGCGTATTTTTTGGTCGGGTCAAAGTGGTGTAACCCTTTAACTTCTGAATGTTTATTATTTATATTTATTTTAATTTTAAAAACTTAAAATTAAAAGTAATTATTTTAACTTTGGTCTTTATTTTTTATTTGTAAGATTGATTATAAAATTTTTTATAAAAGTCTAGAATTAAGGAATTTAAATTTAAATGTATACTTAAATGAAAATTTTAATATTTTACGGGAAATGATTTTTGTATATTTTTAATAATGAAAACTTTTAAAAGAAAAGTTCACATAACGGAAAAGTCGTTGAAAATAAATCAAAATTACACCTGTAATAATTGAAAGCAGAAAATAAAAGAATTTAATTCTAGATTAAACCTAATAGTGTGACTATGAAAATAAAAACTGCAATAACTCAGCTAATTTTTAACGAATCCTGTATTGGCCATATTGGATCCGCCATTTTGAATTTTGAAAATCTAACACCGGACTTCTAATCAGCGACCCCAGAAACCCCCGAGTAACAAGTTTCAGTCGAATCTAAACGATTTTTCAATTTTTGACCGCCATATTGGATCCGCCATTTTGGATTTTTGAAAACTAACACCGGATTCGTAATCAGCGACCCCAAAATCACTCGAGTAGCCACTTTTGTAAATTTACATTAACTTTTTAAATTTTTCTCATTTTAAATTTACCCGCCTTTTACTTTGTAGTTTTCTTTTTCTCCGCTAGGGTGTGACATCTAAATTCACTCACTAGCGAGACGCATAGGGAAATATATAAGTATAGGATAGATTTAGGTTAAAATATTACGAATTTTTCGTAGACTTTCGCAGGTGAGTAGTGCTTTTGTGTTCTATACGTTTAAATCAGTTCTTTTCAGAGATATTCTGTTTCTTTCTTTCTTTTCTTTTTTTCTCTTCTTTATTTTCTTTCTTTTTTTCTTGTTTTTTAAATCTTAAATTTTTTTTTGCTTTTTTCTTTTCTGTATTTTTGTTTTTTGAGATTTTTTCAAAGACATTTTTGAAAAAAAATAATCTTTGTCGATAGATTATCTTTTTCGTGAACATTATTCTGATATGTACTGTTTATTGCTTCCTTAGTTTTTAAGTATTTAAATACTTAAAAACTATTTTTGCTGTTCATTGTAGAATTTAGATATTCTTTTAGTTTTTGATATTTCAATATGTCAAAAACTAGGGAGTATTTAGACAGGTGTTTCAATCCATTAGAAATATCAAATCATCGTGGAAAAGGTTTACGTCTAATTTCAAAAAAAATTCGTGAAAGGTTTCCTGATGCTCATGTGAATTCGAAGATATGTGCTAATTGTAGGCTTCAACTTGGAAAGCAAAATAATGCCTTTCATTCGAAACAATTTGATCCTAACAATATCAACTCACATAAAACCGTTGATACTGATATAATCAATAACAGTATCAGTGATTCAGAAACAGATGGTATTCCATTTGTTAAATCTTTTATACTTGAAGAGTTAAAAGATTTATTTTGTGGTTTGAAGGATAAATTCTTAAGCTTGCCTGCAAATGATCCTATAAGATTCACGATTCTTACAGTAGCTCCATTATCATGGAGCATTCGCAAAATAGCTACAGAATTTGGAACCTCACGACGATCAGCTAAAAAAAGCCAGAACTTTAAGATAGAATAGTAAAGTTTTAGAATAAAGTTATCGAATTTTATAACAGCGACCTCAACAGTAGAGTGATGTCTGGTAAAAAAGATACTGTATCAGTAAAAATTGATGGAAAAAGATCTCTATTTAAAAAACGCTTGTTACTAGCAGATTTAAAAGAGTTGCATCAGGAATTTAAAAAAATAAATTCTAATAACCCAGTTAGTTTTAGTGCATTTTCTAAGCTTCGGCCAAAACATTGTGTTTTCGCTGGAGGTTCCGGTACACATTCTGTATGTGTATACGTAATTCACGAAAATTGTAAATTAATGCTTGATGCGCTAAACATTAAAGAGAGTACAAAGACAATGAATCAACCAATTGAAAATTATAAAGATTGTCTGCGACTCATTACATGTAAGGATCCAACTGCATTATGTCTTTTAGCTAACTGCAAAGATTGCCCTAGCATTGAAGACTTCTGAGAAATAATGATAAATATTTTAAACGAAGCATGCATCGAGAGTGTTTTATGCAGTTATGGACATCAACTGACAGATCAAATTTAATAACGAGCAAATTATCGAACATCGAATTTGTTGATGAACTTTGCCAAAGACTAATTAAACTGAAACCACATTCATTCATATCTAAGCAGCAATCAATGTACCTTGAAGATAGGAAGCAAAATTTGAAAGAAGCAGAAGTATTGGTACTGTATGATTTTTCCGAGAACTAGGCCTACATTGAGAGAAGAAAAGCACAGAATCCGTAATGTGACGAACGCCGGCCGTGTAAAATGGGTGTCAGTATCCGTTCTTTAGTTTTGTTCAGTTGGTGTTGTTCATAGTTCAGATACTAAGCTCTAGCAGCGCGGCAGCGATGTGAACTAAGTTATACGGAATCTGTCTCATAGCGACCGACAGATACTGTACTTCTGAACAGTTCATATCTGTGTACAATATCTATACTCAAGCCAACTACAACATCCATTTCACATTTTAGTACGGCATCTATCACACAGTGACGCTGCTGCTGCTCTCAACTTGGTGTACAGATGCTGAACTTCTCCATTTCAGATTCCGTGCTTTTTTTCTCTCAGTGTACGTAATACAAAATGCTTCTCAAGCATTTCATTATAATAATGATCAATGCACTTTAATGCCAGTTGTTTATTACTATAATGATGGTAAAGAAATAAAACATAAAAGTCTTGTGTTTTTGTCTGACTGTTTAAAACATGATACAAGAGCTGTTTATGTTGTTCAAGGACAATTGTTAAAAGAAATAAAAAAGAATACGAAAGTGAGTCGAGTTATTTATTACTCAGATGGTGCAAAATAGCATATTAAAATTCGGTACCAAGTGTCTAATTTATTAAAGCATGAAGAGGATTTTGGAATTCCAGCAGACTGGTATTTTCATGCAACGGCACATGGCAAAAATTCTTACGGTGGCAAAGGGGACATTTTAAAACGCGAAGCTACCAGAGCAAGCTTACAAGCATCTGGTACTTAGTCAATTACAAATTCGACAAGTCTTTTTAATTGGGCAAAACAACATTTCTCTCAACTTGAGGTTATGTATTTTAGTAAGGAAATGCATAGAAAAGCAGAAATGCACCTCAAAAAACGCTTTTCTGATGCCAAAGCAGTTCCAAGCATTTCGACGCAACATGCTTTTATCGCACTTCTATCAAAAAAATTACTATTAAAAACACACTCTTTTGCTGAAGATGGTATAATTTTTTCATAAACTTCAAATATGAAACAAGTAATTTTATTTCAATTTTTAGCTTTTTAAAGTCATCCTTTAAAACTAATAATTAAAATTTATAAGTTAAAAATTTAGGCCAAATTAGATCTGCCATTATAAATTTTAAAAAACTGATATTAAATTCGTAACCAGCGACTTCGAAAACCACCGAGTAGTCATTATGACAAGACTAGCTTAATTTTTTAATTCTATCCGCCATTTTGAATTTTAAATAGAGATTTGTCATCAACCATTTAAAATTTTTTTAAAACTGACATCGGATTTGTAATCAGCGACCAAAAAAACCCCTCTGTAGACATTTTTACGAAATTAGCTCAATTTTTTAAATTTTTGGTCCGCCATTTTGAATCGGCCATTTATAATTTTTAAAAACTGACATTAAATTTGTAACCAGCAACCTCGAAAACCCCCGAGTTGTAATTTTCACGAGCCTAGCTCAATTTTTAATTTTATCCGCCATATTTAATCCGCCATTTTGAATTTTTGAATTTTGAAAGGAGATACGTTACCAGTTTGTAAGTAAACTATGTTGTCGTTATTTTTATCGTCATATGTGAAGCTTTAAACAATAATATAGATCATATTAGTGGATTTTTTGTGTTTTTTATGTCGTTTAGGCGCCATATTTAAGTCGCCATTTTGAATTTCAAAAAGCGCCCAACGGGATTAAGAAGTAGACATTCCAAGCTAATTTTTCCAATATGCTAAATTTTTTTTAAATTAAACCAATTATGGAGAGATGGGGAGGGCCGGTTGACAAAGAACGTCCCATATATATTTTTTTTCTAAGGATAATAAGTAAAGAATAATAAATAATTCTAAGATAATAATCTTATATCTCTTAAATTTACAATTTTTTTTCATTATTTATTATAATAGGGAGAAGAATATACGTCAGTCATTGGGATAGTAATTTCTGCAAAGCAATTTCACCCAGTGCAAAATTGTTGCCAAAAAGAATGTTATAAAATGATAAAAGATTCGGAACAAGAAAATTTTTTCCATGCATTCTGGAAAAATGCAGGTGACTATAAATCACAAAATATTTTGCTAAGTGGATTAATCACATAAAAATCTCAAAGTTCGATTTCGTTGAAATCTCGGGTAAATAGTAAAAATTTTTGCGGGTGTATTCATTCCAATCTGCAGCAAATCGTTTCGTTGTTTGTCAAAAGTTTTTATGTACATTGTTAAACATAAAAATAGGAAGATTCACCACCATACAAAAGAAAATTATTAAAAATGAATCTCTTGACAATAATACTGGGAGACATAAAAACCACGTTATACATTTAAGTGAAGAGTTAAAAAAAAATATTCTCGAACACTGTTTAAGTATTCCTCATTCTCCTTCGCACTACTGTTTAGAAAAATCCAAATTGTTGTATTTTGAAAATTCAGAATTACATTTGACTAAATTATATTCTTTATTTGTTGAATATTATACAAACAAATTTAAGAAACCGCCACAGATAACAAAGAAAACTTACTGTCAATATTTTAATTACAATCTGAACTTTTCTTTTTCCAAGCCTAAAACAGATGTTTGCGATTTTTGTTTTCAATTTAAAAATGTGAGCGAAACTAATGAGGATCTAACCCGACACAAACAAAATATAGATGACTATAAACTTTTGAAAACGGCTATGTTGTCTGAAAATAATGTATTGTGTCTCGAATTTGATTTTGGGCAAAATTTGTGAATACCAAAATTACCAGTCTCAGCTCAATTTTACAAAAGGTTAATTTCGTTGCACATATTCAATGTAAATGTTTTGAGTGGAAAACATAAGCGAAGTTATATGTTTATCTTTACTTTCCAAAAAATTTCAGCTAGAAATCCAACACATGTATCCGGTGCGTGGACATTCTTATTGCTCCTGCGATAGGAATTTTGGAATGTACGGTGCGAAAAAGAAGAAAATGGAGACAATCGAAACTGATCAGGATTATTTTAAAATAATTAGAAGCGCGAGAAATCCTCCATTTATTGTTACTAGCGTCATATCCTCTCTCGCTAACGCTCGCTCGGTTGAAATTGTACTCATTATTATTTACTTATTTCAGTTCATTCATATGTATTTACTCTATTTCTTAAATTAATATTATAATAAATTTATTATTAATTTTAAGTTTTATATTTTTAAGAAATCTTTAATACTTTTCATAAATAAATAATCTATTTTTATCAATATAATGATTTGTGTTTTGTTCTACATTAGTTTTTTTTATGACTATAAAACGGTTGAAATATAACAAATTTTAAAAATTTTATTTCCTATTACAATTTCGATGAAAGTTCAAAATGAAAATAGACATAAAATATGAACTACTTTTACAGAGGAAAGAAATATATTAAAAAGATCTGAAAAAAAATTGTTGAAAAAGAATGTGAAAAACGAAAATTCTTGGCCCAGTGACGTCACGAAGACGACAAAACAAACATTTTAATATAATAGAAGATTTGTGAAAAATTTTGAAATAACGATAACTTTAAAAAAAATAAATATTTTTTGATGAGATTTGAAATTGGGATGCATTTTACATGTGAATTACTGAAAAATAACAAAAAAGTTGCAAAATTTGCAAAAAAATATTTTTTGCAAAAAGTTGCAAAAAAAAAAATTCAGATTTTTTTCTAATTCATATGTTTAATTTATGTTTAAATTCTAATTTTGAATCATATCTGAACAAAAATTGTTGAAAAAGAATGTGAAAAACAAAAATTCTTGGCCCAGTGACGTCACGAAGACGACAAAACAAACATTTTAATATAATAGAAGATTTGTGAAAAATTTTGAAATAACGATAACTTTAAAAAAAATAAATATTTTTTGATGAGATTTGAAATTGGGATGCATTTTACATGTGAATTACTGAAAAATAACAAAAAGTTGCAAAATTTGCAAAAAAATATTTTTTGCAAAAAGTTGCAAAAAAAAAAATTCAGATTTTTTTCTAATTCATATGTTTAATTTATGTTTAAATTCTAATTTTGAATCATATCTGAACAAAAATTGTTGAAAAAGAATGTGAAAAACGAAAATTCTTGGCCCAGTGACGTCACGAAGACGACAAAACAAACATTTTAATATAATAGAAGATTTGTGAAAAATTTTGAAATAACGATAACTTTAAAAAAAATAAATATTTTTTGATGAGATTTGAAATTGGGATGCATTTTACATGTGAATTACTGAAAAATAACAAAAAGTTGCAAAATTTGCAAAAAAATATTTTTTGCAAAAAGTTGCAAAAAAAAAAAATTCAGATTTTTTTCTAATTCATATGTTTAATTTATGTTTAAATTCTAATTTTGAATCATATCTGAACAAAAATTGTTAAAAAAGAATGTGAAAAACGAAAATTCTTGGCCCAGTGACGTCACGAAGACGACAAAACAAACATTTTAATATAATAGAAGATTTGTGAAAAATTTTGAAATAACGATAACTTTAAAAAAAATAAATATTTTTTGATGAGATTTGAAATTGGGATGCATTTTACATGTGAATTACTGAAAAATAACAAAAAGTTGCAAAATTTGCAAAAAAATATTTTTTGCAAAAAGTTGCAAAAAAAAAAAATTCAGATTTTTTTCTAATTCATATGTTTAATTTATGTTTAAATTCTAATTTTGAATCATATCCGAACAAAAATTGTTGAAAAAGAATGTGAAAAACGAAAATTCTTGGCCCAGTGACGTCACGAAGACGACAAAACAAACATTTTAATATAATAGAAGATTTGTGAAAAATTTTGAAATAACGATAACTTTAAAAAAAATAAATATTTTTTGATGAGATTTGAAATTGGAATGCATTTTACATGTGAATTACTGAAAAATAACAAAAAGTTGTAAAATTTGCAAAAAAATATTTTTTGCAAAAAGTTGCAAAAAACAAAATTCAGATTTTTTTCTAATTCATATGTTTAATTTATGTTTAAATTCTAATTTTGAATCATATCTGAACAAAAATTGTTGAAAAAGAATGTGAAAAACGAAAATTCTTGGCCCAGTGACGTCACGAAGACGACAAAACAAACATTTTAATATAATAGAAGAAGAAGATTTGTGAAAAATTTTGAAATAACGATAACTTTAAAAAAAATAAATATTTTTTGATGAGATTTGAAATTGGGATGCATTTTACATGTGAATTACTGAAAAATAACAAAAAAGTTGCAAAATTTGCAAAAAAATATTTTTTGCAAAAAGTTGCAAAAAAAAAAATTCAGATTTTTTTCTAATTCATATGTTTAATTTATGTTTAAATTCTAATTTTGAATCATATCTGAACAAAAATTGTTGAAAAAGAATGTGAAAAACGAAAATTCTTGGCCCAGTGACGTCACGAAGACGACAAAACAAACATTTTAATATAATAGAAGATTTGTGAAAAATTTTGAAATAACGATAACTTTAAAAAAAATAAATATTTTTTGATGAGATTTGAAATTGGGATGCATTTTACATGTGAATTACTGAAAAATAACAAAAAGTTGCAAAATTTGCAAAAAAATATTTTTTGCAAAAAGTTGCAAAAAAAAAAAATTCAGATTTTTTTCTAATTCATATGTTTAATTTATGTTTAAATTCTAATTTTGAATCATATCTGAACAAAAATTGTTGAAAAAGAATGTGAAAAACGAAAATTCTTGGCCCAGTGACGTCACGAAGACGACAAAACAAACATTTTAATATAATAGAAGATTTGTGAAAAATTTTGAAATAACGATAACTTTAAAAAAAATAAATATTTTTTGATGAGATTTGAAATTGGGATGCATTTTACATGTGAATTACTGAAAAATAACAAAAAGTTGCAAAATTTGCAAAAAAATATTTTTTGCAAAAAGTTGCAAAAAAAAAAATTCAGATTTTTTTCTAATTCATATGTTTAATTTATGTTTAAATTCTAATTTTGAATCATATCTGAACAAAAATTGTTGAAAAAGAATGTGAAAAACGAAAATTCTTGGCCCAGTGACGTCACGAAGACGACAAAACAAACATTTTAATATAATAGAAGATTTGTGAAAAATTTTGAAATAACGATAACTTTAAAAAAAATAAATATTTTTTGATGAGATTTGAAATTGGGATGCATTTTACATGTGAATTACTGAAAAATAACAAAAAGTTGCAAAATTTGCAAAAAAATATTTTTTGCAAAAAGTTGCAAAAAAAAAAAATTCAGATTTTTTTCTAATTCATATGTTTAATTTATGTTTAAATTCTAATTTTGAATCATATCTGAACAAAAATTGTTGAAAAAGAATGTGAAAAACGAAAATTCTTGGCCCAGTGACGTCACGAAGACGACAAAACAAACATTTTAATATAATAGAAGATTTGTGAAAAATTTTGAAATAACGATAACTTTAAAAAAAATAAATATTTTTTGATGAGATTTGAAATTGGGATGCATTTTACATGTGAATTACTGAAAAATAACAAAAAAGTTGCAAAATTTGCAAAAAAATATTTTTTGCAAAAAGTTGCAAAAAAAAAAATTCAGATTTTTTTCTAATTCATATGTTTAATTTATGTTTAAATTCTAATTTTGAATCATATCTGAACAAAAATTGTTGAAAAAGAATGTGAAAAACGAAAATTCTTGGCCCAGTGACGTCACGAAGACGACAAAACAAACATTTTAATATAATAGAAGATTTGTGAAAAATTTTGAAATAACGATAACTTTAAAAAAAATAAATATTTTTTGATGAGATTTGAAATTGGGATGCATTTTACATGTGAATTACTGAAAAATAACAAAAAAGTTGCAAAATTTGCAAAAAAATATTTTTTGCAAAAAGTTGCAAAAAAAAAAAATTCAGATTTTTTTCTAATTCATATGTTTAATTTATGTTTAAATTCTAATTTTGAATCATATCTGAACAAAAATTGTTGAAAAAGAATGTGAAAAACGAAAATTCTTGGCCCAGTGACGTCACGAAGACGACAAAACAAACATTTTAATATAATAGAAGATTTGTGAAAAATTTTGAAATAACGATAACTTTAAAAAAAATAAATATTTTTTGATGAGATTTGAAATTGGGATGCATTTTACATGTGAATTACTGAAAAATAACAAAAAAGTTGCAAAATTTGCAAAAAAATATTTTTTGCAAAAAGTTGCAAAAAAAAAAAATTCAGATTTTTTTCTAATTCATATGTTTAATTTATGTTTAAATTCTAATTTTGAATCATATCTGAACAAAAATTGTTGAAAAAGAATGTGAAAAACGAAAATTCTTGGCCCAGTGACGTCACGAAGACGACAAAACAAACATTTTAATATAATAGAAGATTTGTGAAAAATTTTGAAATAACGATAACTTTAAAAAAAATAAATATTTTTTGATGAGATTTGAAATTGGGATGCATTTTACATGTGAATTACTGAAAAATAACAAAAAAGTTGCAAAATTTGCAAAAAAATATTTTTTGCAAAAAGTTGCAAAAAAAAAAATTCAGATTTTTTTCTAATTCATATGTTTAATTTATGTTTAAATTCTAATTTTGAATCATATCTGAACAAAAATTGTTGAAAAAGAATGTGAAAAACGAAAATTCTTGGCCCAGTGACGTCACGAAGACGACAAAACAAACATTTTAATATAATAGAAGATTTGTGAAAAATTTTGAAATAACGATAACTTTAAAAAAAATAAATATTTTTTGATGAGATTTGAAATTGGGATGCATTTTACATGTGAATTACTGAAAAATAACAAAAAAGTTGCAAAATTTGCAAAAAAATATTTTTTGCAAAAAGTTGCAAAAAAAAAAATTCAGATTTTTTTCTAATTCATATGTTTAATTTATGTTTAAATTCTAATTTTGAATCATATCTGAACAAAAATTGTTGAAAAAGAATGTGAAAAACGAAAATTCTTGGCCCAGTGACGTCACGAAGACGACAAAACAAACATTTTAATATAATAGAAGATTTGTGAAAAATTTTGAAATAACGATAACTTTAAAAAAAATAAATATTTTTTGATGAGATTTGAAATTGGGATGCATTTTACATGTGAATTACTGAAAAATAACAAAAAAGTTGCAAAATTTGCAAAAAAATATTTTTTGCAAAAAGTTGCAAAAAAAAAAATTCAGATTTTTTTCTAATTCATATGTTTAATTTATGTTTAAATTCTAATTTTGAATCATATCTGAACAAAAATTGTTGAAAAAGAATGTGAAAAACGAAAATTCTTGGCCCAGTGACGTCACGAAGACGACAAAACAAACATTTTAATATAATAGAAGATTTGTGAAAAATTTTGAAATAACGATAACTTTAAAAAAAATAAATATTTTTTGATGAGATTTGAAATTGGGATGCATTTTACATGTGAATTACTGAAAAATAACAAAAAAGTTGCAAAATTTGCAAAAAAATATTTTTTGCAAAAAGTTGCAAAAAAAAAAATTCAGATTTTTTTCTAATTCATATGTTTAATTTATGTTTAAATTCTAATTTTGAATCATATCTGAACAAAAATTGTTGAAAAAGAATGTGAAAAACGAAAATTCTTGGCCCAGTGACGTCACGAAGACGACAAAACAAACATTTTAATATAATAGAAGATTTGTGAAAAATTTTGAAATAACGATAACTTTAAAAAAAATAAATATTTTTTGATGAGATTTGAAATTGGGATGCATTTTACATGTGAATTACTGAAAAATAACAAAAAAGTTGCAAAATTTGCAAAAAAATATTTTTTGCAAAAAGTTGCAAAAAAAAAAATTCAGATTTTTTTCTAATTCATATGTTTAATTTATGTTTAAATTCTAATTTTGAATCATATCTGAACAAAAATTGTTGAAAAAGAATGTGAAAAACGAAAATTCTTGGCCCAGTGACGTCACGAAGACGACAAAACAAACATTTTAATATAATAGAAGATTTGTGAAAAATTTTGAAATAACGATAACTTTAAAAAAAATAAATATTTTTTGATGAGATTTGAAATTGGGATGCATTTTACATGTGAATTACTGAAAAATAACAAAAAAGTTGCAAAATTTGCAAAAAAATATTTTTTGCAAAAAGTTGCAAAAAAAAAAATTCAGATTTTTTTCTAATTCATATGTTTAATTTATGTTTAAATTCTAATTTTGAATCATATCTGAACAAAAATTGTTGAAAAAGAATGTGAAAAACGAAAATTCTTGGCCCAGTGACGTCACGAAGACGACAAAACAAACATTTTAATATAATAGAAGATTTGTGAAAAATTTTGAAATAACGATAACTTTAAAAAAAATAAATATTTTTTGATGAGATTTGAAATTGGGATGCATTTTACATGTGAATTACTGAAAAATAACAAAAAAGTTGCAAAATTTGCAAAAAAATATTTTTTGCAAAAAGTTGCAAAAAAAAAAATTCAGATTTTTTTCTAATTCATATGTTTAATTTATGTTTAAATTCTAATTTTGAATCATATCTGAACAAAAATTGTTGAAAAAGAATGTGAAAAACGAAAATTCTTGGCCCAGTGACGTCACGAAGACGACAAAACAAACATTTTAATATAATAGAAGATTTGTGAAAAATTTTGAAATAACGATAACTTTAAAAAAAATAAATATTTTTTGATGAGATTTGAAATTGGGATGCATTTTACATGTGAATTACTGAAAAATAACAAAAAAGTTGCAAAATTTGCAAAAAAATATTTTTTGCAAAAAGTTGCAAAAAAAAAAATTCAGATTTTTTTCTAATTCATATGTTTAATTTATGTTTAAATTCTAATTTTGAATCATATCTGAACAAAAATTGTTGAAAAAGAATGTGAAAAACGAAAATTCTTGGCCCAGTGACGTCACGAAGACGACAAAACAAACATTTTAATATAATAGAAGATTTGTGAAAAATTTTGAAATAACGATAACTTTAAAAAAAATAAATATTTTTTGATGAGATTTGAAATTGGGATGCATTTTACATGTGAATTACTGAAAAATAACAAAAAAGTTGCAAAATTTGCAAAAAAATATTTTTTGCAAAAAGTTGCAAAAAACAAAATTCAGATTTTTTTCTAATTCATATGTTTAATTTATGTTTAAATTCTAATTTTGAATCATATCTGAACAAAAATTGTTGAAAAAGAATGTGAAAAACGAAAATTCTTGGCCCAGTGACGTCACGAAGACGACAAAACAAACATTTTAATATAATAGAAGATTTGTGAAAAATTTTGAAATAACGATAACTTTAAAAAAAATAAATATTTTTTGATGAGATTTGAAATTGGGATGCATTTTACATGTGAATTACTGAAAAATAACAAAAAAGTTGCAAAATTTGCAAAAAAATATTTTTTGCAAAAAGTTGCAAAAAAAAAAATTCAGATTTTTTTCTAATTCATATGTTTAATTTATGTTTAAATTCTAATTTTGAATCATATCTGAACAAAAATTGTTGAAAAAGAATGTGAAAAACGAAAATTCTTGGCCCAGTGACGTCACGAAGACGACAAAACAAACATTTTAATATAATAGAAGATTTGTGAAAAATTTTGAAATAACGATAACTTTAAAAAAAATAAATATTTTTTGATGAGATTTGAAATTGGGATGCATTTTACATGTGAATTACTGAAAAATAACAAAAAAGTTGCAAAATTTGCAAAAAAATATTTTTTGCAAAAAGTTGCAAAAAACAAAATTCAGATTTTTTTCTAATTCATATGTTTAATTTATGTTTAAATTCTAATTTTGAATCATATCTGAACAAAAATTGTTGAAAAAGAATGTGAAAAACGAAAATTCTTGGCCCAGTGACGTCACGAAGACGACAAAACAAACATTTTAATATAATAGAAGATTTGTGAAAAATTTTGAAATAACGATAACTTTAAAAAAAATAAATATTTTTTGATGAGATTTGAAATTGGGATGCATTTTACATGTGAATTACTGAAAAATAACAAAAAAGTTGCAAAATTTGCAAAAAAATATTTTTTGCAAAAAGTTGCAAAAAAAAAAATTCAGATTTTTTTCTAATTCATATGTTTAATTTATGTTTAAATTCTAATTTTGAATCATATCTGAACAAAAATTGTTGAAAAAGAATGTGAAAAACGAAAATTCTTGGCCCAGTGACGTCACGAAGACGACAAAACAAACATTTTAATATAATAGAAGATTTGTGAAAAATTTTGAAATAACGATAACTTTAAAAAAAATAAATATTTTTTGATGAGATTTGAAATTGGGATGCATTTTACATGTGAATTACTGAAAAATAACAAAAAAGTTGCAAAATTTGCAAAAAAATATTTTTTGCAAAAAGTTGCAAAAAAAAAAATTCAGATTTTTTTCTAATTCATATGTTTAATTTATGTTTAAATTCTAATTTTGAATCATATCTGAACAAAAATTGTTGAAAAAGAATGTGAAAAACGAAAATTCTTGGCCCAGTGACGTCACGAAGACGACAAAACAAACATTTTAATATAATAGAAGATTTGTGAAAAATTTTGAAATAACGATAACTTTAAAAAAAATAAATATTTTTTGATGAGATTTGAAATTGGGATGCATTTTACATGTGAATTACTGAAAAATAACAAAAAAGTTGCAAAATTTGCAAAAAAATATTTTTTGCAAAAAGTTGCAAAAAAAAAAATTCAGATTTTTTTCTAATTCATATGTTTAATTTATGTTTAAATTCTAATTTTGAATCATATCTGAACAAAAATTGTTGAAAAAGAATGTGAAAAACGAAAATTCTTGGCCCAGTGACGTCACGAAGACGACAAAACAAACATTTTAATATAATAGAAGATTTGTGAAAAATTTTGAAATAACGATAACTTTAAAAAAAATAAATATTTTTTGATGAGATTTGAAATTGGGATGCATTTTACATGTGAATTACTGAAAAATAACAAAAAAGTTGCAAAATTTGCAAAAAAATATTTTTTGCAAAAAGTTGCAAAAAACAAAATTCAGATTTTTTTCTAATTCATATGTTTAATTTATGTTTAAATTCTAATTTTGAATCATATCTGAACAAAAATTGTTGAAAAAGAATGTGAAAAACGAAAATTCTTGGCCCAGTGACGTCACGAAGACGACAAAACAAACATTTTAATATAATAGAAGAAGAAGAAGATTTGTGAAAAATTTTGAAATAACGATAACTTTAAAAAAAATAAATATTTTTTGATGAGATTTGAAATTGGGATGCATTTTACATGTGAATTACTGAAAAATAACAAAAAAGTTGCAAAATTTGCAAAAAAATATTTTTTGCAAAAAGTTGCAAAAAAAAAATTCAGATTTTTTTCTAATTCATATGTTTAATTTATGTTTAAATTCTAATTTTGAATCATATCTGAACAAAAATTGTTGAAAAAGAATGTGAAAAACGAAAATTCTTGGCCCAGTGACGTCACGAAGACGACAAAACAAACATTTTAATATAATAGAAGATTTGTGAAAAATTTTGAAATAACGATAACTTTAAAAAAAATAAATATTTTTTGATGAGATTTGAAATTGGGATGCATTTTACATGTGAATTACTGAAAAATAACAAAAAAGTTGCAAAATTTGCAAAAAAATATTTTTTGCAAAAAGTTGCAAAAAAAAAAATTCAGATTTTTTTCTAATTCATATGTTTAATTTATGTTTAAATTCTAATTTTGAATCATATCTGAACAAAAATTGTTGAAAAAGAATGTGAAAAACGAAAATTCTTGGCCCAGTGACGTCACGAAGACGACAAAACAAACATTTTAATATAATAGAAGATTTGTGAAAAATTTTGAAATAACGATAACTTTAAAAAAAATAAATATTTTTTGATGAGATTTGAAATTGGGATGCATTTTACATGTGAATTACTGAAAAATAACAAAAAAGTTGCAAAATTTGCAAAAAAATATTTTTTGCAAAAAGTTGCAAAAAAAAAAATTCAGATTTTTTTCTAATTCATATGTTTAATTTATGTTTAAATTCTAATTTTGAATCATATCTGAACAAAAATTGTTGAAAAAGAATGTGAAAAACGAAAATTCTTGGCCCAGTGACGTCACGAAGACGACAAAACAAACATTTTAATATAATAGAAGATTTGTGAAAAATTTTGAAATAACGATAACTTTAAAAAAAATAAATATTTTTTGATGAGATTTGAAATTGGGATGCATTTTACATGTGAATTACTGAAAAATAACAAAAAAGTTGCAAAATTTGCAAAAAAATATTTTTTGCAAAAAGTTGCAAAAAAAAAAATTCAGATTTTTTTCTAATTCATATGTTTAATTTATGTTTAAATTCTAATTTTGAATCATATCTGAACAAAAATTGTTGAAAAAGAATGTGAAAAACGAAAATTCTTGGCCCAGTGACGTCACGAAGACGACAAAACAAACATTTTAATATAATAGAAGATTTGTGAAAAATTTTGAAATAACGATAACTTTAAAAAAAATAAATATTTTTTGATGAGATTTGAAATTGGGATGCATTTTACATGTGAATTACTGAAAAATAACAAAAAAGTTGCAAAATTTGCAAAAAAATATTTTTTGCAAAATTTGCAAAAAAATATTTTTTGCAAAAAGTTGCAAAAAAAAAAATTCAGATTTTTTTCTAATTCATATGTTTAATTTATGTTTAAATTCTAATTTTGAATCATATCTGAACAAAAATTGTTGAAAAAGAATGTGAAAAACGAAAATTCTTGGCCCAGTGACGTCACGAAGACGACAAAACAAACATTTTAATATAATAGAAGATTTGTGAAAAATTTTGAAATAACGATAACTTTAAAAAAAATAAATATTTTTTGATGAGATTTGAAATTGGGATGCATTTTACATGTGAATTACTGAAAAATAACAAAAAAGTTGCAAAATTTGCAAAAAAATATTTTTTGCAAAAAGTTGCAAAAAAAAAATTCAGATTTTTTTCTAATTCATATGTTTAATTTATGTTTAAATTCTAATTTTGAATCATATCTGAACAAAAATTGTTGAAAAAGAATGTGAAAAACGAAAATTCTTGGCCCAGTGACGTCACGAAGACGACAAAACAAACATTTTAATATAATAGAAGATTTGTGAAAAATTTTGAAATAACGATAACTTTAAAAAAAATAAATATTTTTTGATGAGATTTGAAATTGGGATGCATTTTACATGTGAATTACTGAAAAATAACAAAAAAGTTGCAAAATTTGCAAAAAAATATTTTTTGCAAAAAGTTGCAAAAAACAAAATTCAGATTTTTTTCTAATTCATATGTTTAATTTATGTTTAAATTCTAATTTTGAATCATATCTGAACAAAAATTGTTGAAAAAGAATGTGAAAAACGAAAATTCTTGGCCCAGTGACGTCACGAAGACGACAAAACAAACATTTTAATATAATAGAAGATTTGTGAAAAATTTTGAAATAACGATAACTTTAAAAAAAATAAATATTTTTTGATGAGATTTGAAATTGGGATGCATTTTACATGTGAATTACTGAAAAATAACAAAAAAGTTGCAAAATTTGCAAAAAAATATTTTTTGCAAAAAGTTGCAAAAAAAAAAATTCAGATTTTTTTCTAATTCATATGTTTAATTTATGTTTAAATTCTAATTTTGAATCATATCTGAACAAAAATTGTTGAAAAAGAATGTGAAAAACGAAAATTCTTGGCCCAGTGACGTCACGAAGACGACAAAACAAACATTTTAATATAATAGAAGATTTGTGAAAAATTTTGAAATAACGATAACTTTAAAAAAAATAAATATTTTTTGATGAGATTTGAAATTGGGATGCATTTTACATGTGAATTACTGAAAAATAACAAAAAAGTTGCAAAATTTGCAAAAAAATATTTTTTGCAAAAAGTTGCAAAAAAAAAATTCAGATTTTTTTCTAATTCATATGTTTAATTTATGTTTAAATTCTAATTTTGAATCATATCTGAACAAAAATTGTTGAAAAAGAATGTGAAAAACGAAAATTCTTGGCCCAGTGACGTCACGAAGACGACAAAACAAACATTTTAATATAATAGAAGATTTGTGAAAAATTTTGAAATAACGATAACTTTAAAAGAAATAAATATTTTTTGATGAGATTTGAAATTGGGATGCATTTTACATGTGAATTACTGAAAAATAACAAAAAAGTTGCAAAATTTGCAAAAAAATATTTTTTGCAAAAAGTTGCAAAAAACAAAATTCAGATTTTTTTCTAATTCATATGTTTAATTTATGTTTAAATTCTAATTTTGAATCATATCTGAACAAAAATTGTTGAAAAAGAATGTGAAAAACGAAAATTCTTGGCCCAGTGACGTCACGAAGACGACAAAACAAACATTTTAATATAATAGAAGATTTGTGAAAAATTTTGAAATAACGATAACTTTAAAAAAAAAAAATATTTTTTGATGAGATTTGAAATTGGGATGCATTTTACATGTGAATTACTGAAAAATAACAAAAAAGTTGCAAAATTTGCAAAAAAATATTTTTTGCAAAATTTGCAAAAAAATATTTTTTGCAAAAAGTTGCAAAAAAAAAAATTCAGATTTTTTTCTAATTCATATGTTTAATTTATGTTTAAATTCAAATTTTGAATCATATCTGAACAAAAATTGTTGAAAAAGAATGTGAAAAACGAAAATTCTTGGCCCAGTGACGTCACGAAGACGACAAAACAAACATTTTAATATAATAGAAGATTTGTGAAAAATTTTGAAATAACGATAACTTTAAAAAAAATAAATATTTTTTGATGAGATTTGAAATTGGGATGCATTTTACATGTGAATTACTGAAAAATAACAAAAAAGTTGCAAAATTTGCAAAAAAATATTTTTTGCAAAATTTGCAAAAAAATATTTTTTGCAAAAAGTTGCAAAAAAAAAAAATTCAGATTTTTTTCTAATTCATATGTTTAATTTATGTTTAAATTCAAATTTTGAATCATATCTGAACAAAAATTGTTGAAAAAGAATGTGAAAAACGAAAATTCTTGGCCCAGTGACGTCACGAAGACGACAAAACAAACATTTTAATATAATAGAAGATTTGTGAAAAATTTTGAAATAACGATAACTTTAAAAAAAATAAATATTTTTTGATGAGATTTGAAATTGGGATGCATTTTACATGTGAATTACTGAAAAATAACAAAAAAGTTGCAAAATTTGCAAAAAAATATTTTTTGCAAAAAGTTGCAAAAAACAAAATTCAGATTTTTTTCTAATTCATATGTTTAATTTATGTTTAAATTCTAATTTTGAATCATATCTGAACAAAAATTGTTGAAAAAGAATGTGAAAAACGAAAATTCTTGGCCCAGTGACGTCACGAAGACGACAAAACAAACATTTTAATATAATAGAAGATTTGTGAAAAATTTTGAAATAACGATAACTTTAAAAAAAATAAATATTTTTTGATGAGATTTGAAATTGGGATGCATTTTACATGTGAATTACTGAAAAATAACAAAAAAGTTGCAAAATTTGCAAAAAAATATTTTTTGCAAAAAGTTGCAAAAAACAAAATTCAGATTTTTTTCTAATTCATATGTTTAATTTATGTTTAAATTCTAATTTTGAATCATATCTGAACAAAAATTGTTGAAAAAGAATGTAAAAAACGAAAATTCTTGGCCCAGTGACGTCACGAAGACGACAAAACAAACATTTTAATATAATAGAAGATTTGTGAAAAATTTTGAAATAACGATAACTTTAAAAAAAATAAATATTTTTTGATGAGATTTGAAATTGGGATGCATTTTACATGTGAATTACTGAAAAATAACAAAAAAGTTGCAAAATTTGCAAAAAAATATTTTTTGCAAAAAGTTGCAAAAAAAAAAATTCAGATTTTTTTCTAATTCATATGTTTAATTTATGTTTAAATTCTAATTTTGAATCATATCTGAACAAAAATTGTTGAAAAAGAATGTGAAAAACGAAAATTCTTGGCCCAGTGACGTCACGAAGACGACAAAACAAACATTTTAATATAATAGAAGATTTGTGAAAAATTTTGAAATAACGATAACTTTAAAAAAAATAAATATTTTTTGATGAGATTTGAAATTGGGATGCATTTTACATGTGAATTACTGAAAAATAACAAAAAAGTTGCAAAATTTGCAAAAAAATATTTTTTGCAAAAAGTTGCAAAAAAAAAAAATTCAGATTTTTTTCTAATTCATATGTTTAATTTATGTTTAAATTCAAATTTTGAATCATATCTGAACAAAAATTGTTGAAAAAGAATGTGAAAAACGAAAATTCTTGGCCCAGTGACGTCACGAAGACGACAAAACAAACATTTTAATATAATAGAAGATTTGTGAAAAATTTTGAAATAACGATAACTTTAAAAGAAATAAATATTTTTTGATGAGATTTGAAATTGGGATGCATTTTACATGTGAATTACTGAAAAATAACAAAAAAGTTGCAAAATTTGCAAAAAAATATTTTTTGCAAAAAGTTGCAAAAAACAAAATTCAGATTTTTTTCTAATTCATATGTTTAATTTATGTTTAAATTCTAATTTTGAATCATATCTGAACAAAAATTGTTGAAAAAGAATGTGAAAAACGAAAATTCTTGGCCCAGTGACGTCACGAAGACGACAAAACAAACATTTTAATATAATAGAAGATTTGTGAAAAATTTTGAAATAACGATAACTTTAAAAAAAATAAATATTTTTTGATGAGATTTGAAATTGGGATGCATTTTACATGTGAATTACTGAAAAATAACAAAAAAGTTGCAAAATTTGCAAAAAAATATTTTTTGCAAAATTTGCAAAAAAATATTTTTTGCAAAAAGTTGCAAAAAAAAAATTCAGATTTTTTTCTAATTCATATGTTTAA
The DNA here is from genome assembly GCF_019393585.1 of Leptopilina boulardi. NCBI lineage: Eukaryota > Metazoa > Arthropoda > Insecta > Hymenoptera > Figitidae > Leptopilina > Leptopilina boulardi. The sequence goes on along the minus strand of NW_026137948.1, from coordinate 1,075,152 downwards.
TTTATGTTTAAATTCAAATTTTGAATCATATCTGAACAAAAATTGTTGAAAAAGAATGTGAAAAACGAAAATTCTTGGCCCAGTGACGTCACGAAGACGACAAAACAAACATTTTAATATAATAGAAGATTTGTGAAAAATTTTGAAATAACGATAACTTTAAAAAAAATAAATATTTTTTGATGAGATTTGAAATTGGGATGCATTTTACATGTGAATTACTGAAAAATAACAAAAAAGTTGCAAAATTTGCAAAAAAATATTTTTTGCAAAATTTGCAAAAAAATATTTTTTGCAAAAAGTTGCAAAAAAAAAAATTCAGATTTTTTTCTAATTCATATGTTTAATTTATGTTTAAATTCAAATTTTGAATCATATCTGAACAAAAATTGTTGAAAAAGAATGTGAAAAACGAAAATTCTTGGCCCAGTGACGTCACGAAGACGACAAAACAAACATTTTAATATAATAGAAGATTTGTGAAAAATTTTGAAATAACGATAACTTTAAAAGAAATAAATATTTTTTGATGAGATTTGAAATTGGGATGCATTTTACATGTGAATTACTGAAAAATAACAAAAAAGTTGCAAAATTTGCAAAAAAATATTTTTTGCAAAAAGTTGCAAAAAAAAAAATTCAGATTTTTTTCTAATTCATATGTTTAATTTATGTTTAAATTCTAATTTTGAATCATATCTGAACAAAAATTGTTGAAAAAGAATGTGAAAAACGAAAATTCTTGGCCCAGTGACGTCACGAAGACGACAAAACAAACATTTTAATATAATAGAAGATTTGTGAAAAATTTTGAAATAACGATAACTTTAAAAAAAATAAATATTTTTTGATGAGATTTGAAATTGGGATGCATTTTACATGTGAATTACTGAAAAATAACAAAAAAGTTGCAAAATTTGCAAAAAAATATTTTTTGCAAAATTTGCAAAAAAATATTTTTTGCAAAAAGTTGCAAAAAAAAAAATTCAGATTTTTTTCTAATTCATATGTTTAATTTATGTTTAAATTCAAATTTTGAATCATATCTGAACAAAAATTGTTGAAAAAGAATGTGAAAAACGAAAATTCTTGGCCCAGTGACGTCACGAAGACGACAAAACAAACATTTTAATATAATAGAAGATTTGTGAAAAATTTTGAAATAACGATAACTTTAAAAAAAATAAATATTTTTTGATGAGATTTGAAATTGGGATGCATTTTACATGTGAATTACTGAAAAATAACAAAAAAGTTGCAAAATTTGCAAAAAAATATTTTTTGCAAAATTTGCAAAAAAATATTTTTTGCAAAAAGTTGCAAAAAAAAAAATTCAGATTTTTTTCTAATTCATATGTTTAATTTATGTTTAAATTCAAATTTTGAATCATATCTGAACAAAAATTGTTGAAAAAGAATGTGAAAAACGAAAATTCTTGGCCCAGTGACGTCACGAAGACGACAAAACAAACATTTTAATATAATAGAAGATTTGTGAAAAATTTTGAAATAACGATAACTTTAAAAAAAATAAATATTTTTTGATGAGATTTGAAATTGGGATGCATTTTACATGTGAATTACTGAAAAATAACAAAAAAGTTGCAAAATTTGCAAAAAAATATTTTTTGCAAAAAGTTGCAAAAAACAAAATTCAGATTTTTTTCTAATTCATATGTTTAATTTATGTTTAAATTCTAATTTTGAATCATATCTGAACAAAAATTGTTGAAAAAGAATGTGAAAAACGAAAATTCTTGGCCCAGTGACGTCACGAAGACGACAAAACAAACATTTTAATATAATAGAAGATTTGTGAAAAATTTTGAAATAACGATAACTTTAAAAAAAATAAATATTTTTTGATGAGATTTGAAATTGGGATGCATTTTACATGTGAATTACTGAAAAATAACAAAAAAGTTGCAAAATTTGCAAAAAAATATTTTTTGCAAAAAGTTGCAAAAAACAAAATTCAGATTTTTTTCTAATTCATATGTTTAATTTATGTTTAAATTCTAATTTTGAATCATATCTGAACAAAAATTGTTGAAAAAGAATGTAAAAAACGAAAATTCTTGGCCCAGTGACGTCACGAAGACGACAAAACAAACATTTTAATATAATAGAAGATTTGTGAAAAATTTTGAAATAACGATAACTTTAAAAAAAATAAATATTTTTTGATGAGATTTGAAATTGGGATGCATTTTACATGTGAATTACTGAAAAATAACAAAAAAGTTGCAAAATTTGCAAAAAAATATTTTTTGCAAAAAGTTGCAAAAAAAAAAATTCAGATTTTTTTCTAATTCATATGTTTAATTTATGTTTAAATTCTAATTTTGAATCATATCTGAACAAAAATTGTTGAAAAAGAATGTGAAAAACGAAAATTCTTGGCCCAGTGACGTCACGAAGACGACAAAACAAACATTTTAATATAATAGAAGATTTGTGAAAAATTTTGAAATAACGATAACTTTAAAAAAAATAAATATTTTTTGATGAGATTTGAAATTGGGATGCATTTTACATGTGAATTACTGAAAAATAACAAAAAAGTTGCAAAATTTGCAAAAAAATATTTTTTGCAAAAAGTTGCAAAAAAAAAATTCAGATTTTTTTCTAATTCATATGTTTAATTTATGTTTAAATTCTAATTTTGAATCATATCTGAACAAAAATTGTTGAAAAAGAATGTGAAAAACGAAAATTCTTGGCCCAGTGACGTCACGAAGACGACAAAACAAACATTTTAATATAATAGAAGATTTGTGAAAAATTTTGAAATAACGATAACTTTAAAAGAAATAAATATTTTTTGATGAGATTTGAAATTGGGATGCATTTTACATGTGAATTACTGAAAAATAACAAAAAAGTTGCAAAATTTGCAAAAAAATATTTTTTGCAAAAAGTTGCAAAAAACAAAATTCAGATTTTTTTCTAATTCATATGTTTAATTTATGTTTAAATTCTAATTTTGAATCATATCTGAACAAAAATTGTTGAAAAAGAATGTGAAAAACGAAAATTCTTGGCCCAGTGACGTCACGAAGACGACAAAACAAACATTTTAATATAATAGAAGATTTGTGAAAAATTTTGAAATAACGATAACTTTAAAAAAAATAAATATTTTTTGATGAGATTTGAAATTGGGATGCATTTTACATGTGAATTACTGAAAAATAACAAAAAAGTTGCAAAATTTGCAAAAAAATATTTTTTGCAAAATTTGCAAAAAAATATTTTTTGCAAAAAGTTGCAAAAAAAAAATTCAGATTTTTTTCTAATTCATATGTTTAATTTATGTTTAAATTCAAATTTTGAATCATATCTGAACAAAAATTGTTGAAAAAGAATGTGAAAAACGAAAATTCTTGGCCCAGTGACGTCACGAAGACGACAAAACAAACATTTTAATATAATAGAAGATTTGTGAAAAATTTTGAAATAACGATAACTTTAAAAAAAATAAATATTTTTTGATGAGATTTGAAATTGGGATGCATTTTACATGTGAATTACTGAAAAATAACAAAAAAGTTGCAAAATTTGCAAAAAAATATTTTTTGCAAAATTTGCAAAAAAATATTTTTTGCAAAAAGTTGCAAAAAAAAAAAATTCAGATTTTTTTCTAATTCATATGTTTAATTTATGTTTAAATTCAAATTTTGAATCATATCTGAACAAAAATTGTTGAAAAAGAATGTGAAAAACGAAAATTCTTGGCCCAGTGACGTCACGAAGACGACAAAACAAACATTTTAATATAATAGAAGATTTGTGAAAAATTTTGAAATAACGATAACTTTAAAAGAAATAAATATTTTTTGATGAGATTTGAAATTGGGATGCATTTTACATGTGAATTACTGAAAAATAACAAAAAAGTTGCAAAATTTGCAAAAAAATATTTTTTGCAAAAAGTTGCAAAAAAAAAAATTCAGATTTTTTTCTAATTCATATGTTTAATTTATGTTTAAATTCTAATTTTGAATCATATCTGAACAAAAATTGTTGAAAAAGAATGTGAAAAACGAAAATTCTTGGCCCAGTGACGTCACGAAGACGACAAAACAAACATTTTAATATAATAGAAGATTTGTGAAAAATTTTGAAATAACGATAACTTTAAAAAAAATAAATATTTTTTGATGAGATTTGAAATTGGGATGCATTTTACATGTGAATTACTGAAAAATAACAAAAAAGTTGCAAAATTTGCAAAAAAATATTTTTTGCAAAAAGTTGCAAAAAAAAAAATTCAGATTTTTTTCTAATTCATATGTTTAATTTATGTTTAAATTCTAATTTTGAATCATATCTGAACAAAAATTGTTGAAAAAGAATGTGAAAAACGAAAATTCTTGGCCCAGTGACGTCACGAAGACGACAAAACAAACATTTTAATATAATAGAAGATGTGTGAAAAATTTTGAAATAACGATAACTTTAAAAAAAATAAATATTTTTTGATGAGATTTGAAATTGGGATGCATTTTACATGTGAATTACTGAAAAATAACAAAAAAGTTGCAAAATTTGCAAAAAAATATTTTTTGCAAAAAGTTGCAAAAAAAAAATTCAGATTTTTTTCTAATTCATATGTTTAATTTATGTTTAAATTCTAATTTTGAATCATATCTGAACAAAAATTGTTGAAAAAGAATGTGAAAAACGAAAATTCTTGGCCCAGTGACGTCACGAAGACGACAAAACAAACATTTTAATATAATAGAAGATTAACGATTCGGAAATTAGTGTGCATGACTTTGAAGTTCATCTTCCACACAATGTAAATATTCCAAAAGAAGAAGTGAAAATAAGTGAAGCGGTGAAAATAATTTATTTTCCAAACGGTCAAATAGAAGTATTTAAAAATTATACAGAAAGTGCTGTTCAGTATATTTTACCTTCAAACATTGAATTTGACAATTTATTAAATACGCGTCGAGCTCTGCCAACTAGAATTAGTAAAGACAAAATTCAAGATGTACAGTCCTTACTTCGATATATAAGTCCTAAAGGCAATATATTTTTTAATGATTTAATAGGAAAATCATTTCAAACTAGTTTAACTGGTCCAAAATCAATGAAAGCGTAGCTAAAAAGAGTAAAAATGTTAAAAAATTATGGAAAAAATAAGAAAAATTTTAAAAAAATTATTAAGAAAACTAAAAACCATTTAAAAAAGGTATAAAAGTTTATTAGATAAGATAAAAATTTTATATTTTAAAAATTTTGTTGAAATTAAAAGTTTTTAATTAGTGTAGAAAATGCAAATATTTTATTGTTATTATTATTAAAAAATGTGCGCCATGAAAAACTTGTACAAATAAAAAAATTTGTGAAATAAATACACATATATATAAACAAGAAAAAAACATGTCAAATTATTAACCATAATAATAATAATAATTTTTTGCGAAGGAATAATAGTTAATAACAACTTAATAATAATAACAATTTAATAAAAATATAAATAATAGAAAAAATAAATTAATAACATAAAGGTTCTATAAAGGTGACACCTTTATAGCACTGTACTGTCTATTGGAGGGAATGTGTCACGCGGCGCGTATTCTTTAAAAATTGCATAACTTTCTTATTTTTTAATAAATTATGTTGAAATTTTCCAGAAAACTTCCTTGAATACCAAGGATCAACTTTCTCACTGGAAGTTTGATCAATTCAAAACTTCACCACAGACTTTTCCTCATCGAAAGTAAGAAAACTATATTACTGACAGGTCAATGTTTACAATAAATAATAATTAAACAATAAATAATTTTTAAAGTTTTTATGATTTTTTCGGTTTCAGCAGACCCAAATGAACTTGTATAAAAAATTGCAAGTTAATTCATTAACATTTGACTTCAAAACAACGATTAATGTTTAAAAATTTAATTAAATTTGAAAAAAAATTTTTGGTGTTTTTAATTTTTAATTTAATTAATATTGGTTCTACAAAAAAAAGTATTAAGGAAAAAAGTTATGTTTCTTTATTCCCTACAAGATAGTGTTTTTAAAAAATTAAAATTTTGAATTTTTCACTATTTTTGATGCTCCGAAATATCATAAGGGCGATATTTCGAATGCGAATCGAGTTATTTGATTGACCTCCTCATATTTTGTTATCTTGAGTTTTTTCCACGAAAATAAAAATAATTATTTCATGTTTAAAAACATAAAGGGTCAGATTTAAAAAAAAACCGTATATTTTCCATTTTTTTAGAATGAAGTAAAACATTTAAAACGTACTTAACGTAGACATGTAGATGGTCAGCGAAAAACTAAATCTAAGAAATTTATATTTTTAAATTTTAATAATGTTAAAATGTTTATTTCATTTATTTGAGTAATCATATCTAAAGATATTATTATTTTTGTTGTTTTTATAGTATTTTAAATAATTTGTATATGTCATAAAAATATGTTTTTCGCTTATAATAATATACGATCTTATCTAGTTCTTGCAGGATGTTTACAACACCTGCTCTTTAAATTTGAATTAGCGACTATTCGCTTATTCGTATAGCTGCATATTTCGGGCTGATTAAAATAGCGACTATTCGCCAGCAATCAGCGACTATTCGCTAGTAATAAGCGAATTTTCAATGAGTGATTATCTGACCTAACGCTGAACAGTTGACAAGTATTTTGTATTAAAAATAGGTTTAATAACGATAATTTAATAACGAGCGTTCCACCGACGCTCGGACGAACGCACTGTTACCGCAGTCAAGTAGAAGTGACAGCCTCTGGGTGGCTCACTGCTAGCCGACTTTCATTAAAAATTGAAATCAGGCGTGTGAGGGTTAATATAAAATTTTCTAAATAAAATATAAACTAAAGGTGTGGTTCTAAAAGCGCCCCCCCCCCGCCGATTTGAACCAAACTTGGTATACTAACGTATTTTGGTGCGCTGATTACGAAAATGATAGTGAAACCCGTGTAGAAATTTTTGCCACGGCTCGGATCGGACGGGAATGTAACGCCAGGCCTGATGTGACCATGATTAGGAAATCCATATTTTCTCGTGGCCCTGGTCAGAGCCAGATTATTATTCACTACCAAGGCCCAAGTAAGGAAATTTCTACACGGAAAATTGACGCAAATTTAATTATCATGTTGAAAACCAAAAAAATCACCTTAAAATCATAGTTTTTTACGATTAACTCGTAAACTTTATATTTTTCCATACTCGACCTTTGCCACCAAGGTTTCTTAAAAATGCAAACTTACTGTTAAAAATCGGACTTCAACTTTACACTAGAAAGATTCAATTTATATAGTTTCAATCTCGAAAAGTGCGAATATTTTTATTTATTGACTAGAAGTTATTTGTCGAACCAATGGCATGCAAATATTCACACTTTTCGGGATTGAAAATATTTTATTTCAATCCTTTTAGTGTAAAGTTAGAGTTCGATTTCTAACAGTACAAGCAGTACTATAACTTCTCCTGTAAGCCGAATTTTGAAATTTATCGCATATGGTTCGAAAGATTTACTAAAATTTAATGTTTTTGCTGAACATTGTAAAAATATTTGACCAAAAGTTTCGAAGTTATAGTCAATTTAAAAAAAAAAGAAAAGTAGTCAGGGTTGAACCACGCAGTCAGGGTTGAGCCACTGTAGAAAATCAATTAAATATGCAGATAAATGATTAATAATGACCTTCAAATGATAGAATGGCATTCAAATACACTTGGAAATGTGTAAAGGAACCACGAAATTGAAACAAAACGTCCTTATTATGTAATTTTCAGATTTTCAAAATTTTTGGGTGGCTCAACCCTGACTCACGCGTCGATTAGCGTCACATCACACAAAAAAATACATTACATACATTAGGCGTAACAGATATTCCAATTTTAAGTAAAAATTTGAAATTTAATGTTATAAACAGTGGTATAAATTCAAAAATAATAGGAATTGTTGGAAAATCTTTTATTAAAGAATTAAATTTGCCAATAACAGAGAACAAATAGCTTTATTAAAGTGAGATCGTTTAATTGAATTATGCTTGCTAAATAATTTTGTTAATTCAAACGACAATAGAGACAATTAAAATTTTTCTTATTTGAAAAGAAAGTGGCTTTATTTTATCAATGTCATGTCATCATACTTTTCATATTTAGAACAACGAAGGTACGCTTTTCCGACAACATATATTATTATTGCACAACAATTAAAATATTTAGAAGGAAGTTTTATTATCGATCCTTCTTTACCTATTAATTTGATAAGAGAAACTGAATTAGCTCTTTTAGTGAACATAGACCGATCTGAAATATAATATATTCTTAGAGGAGCAACACTAGTTACAATCGGTAAAGTAAAAATTGACGTAGGTAATACATCTGAAGAATTTCAAGTCATTTTAACGGATACAGATTCAGAAATTACCGGAGTATTAGGGTCAGTATATTTTACAGGGTCCAATTTTGAATCAAATTCTATTTAATGGTACATAAAACAATAACGGCAATTAAACACAATTTAATCTAAAATATCCCTTATATTATTATTAAAATAAACAAATAAACATTTGAAAACATTCCAACCGTTGTAAACAAAAATGGCTCACGACGGTGGAGAGACAAGTTGTACTGGATCCATAAATCCCTTACAGATGAAATGATGACATCCATGGCCGAGTGTTTTGCATTGCAACAAGCAACAATAAATATTCCAGCATTCGGCGGTAAAAATATGCCTGTTATGGACTTTATTCAAGACGTTGAAAACGGTGAAACTAGTGTACCCCCAAATTGCGAAACACAGTATGTCAAAGCAATATCCTATTTCAAAGCAAGCATTTATGGCATCAGATAGTTAGAATAGAACCAAATCCACGTCGCAACTCCTTTTCAATAAATTCGAATGGTAATGCTTCTTTGCACGAACAACACCACATTTGTGAACTTTTTGTGTGACAATTTTACCTCTCCATCTATAAACTTTTCGCATTATTGCCAATATTTAGTTTTTGTCACTTGCACTAGAAATGCATCAACGTCAACAAACATGAGGCTTATTGCGCTTGCGCTTTAAGCGTCTTTCAGTTGAACTGTCGCTACCCGGGTAGAAATTTTGTCATGGTCCAAACCTGGGCCAAATCGGGCGTTCACAAAATTGGCATGAAACGCCTTACCCAATTTGGGCCACAAGATGAAGCCACATTTTGACGTTTCCCAGGTATGGCCCATATTGGGTGAGGCGTTTCAAGCCATTTTTGGGCCAAATATGGCAATTTCTACACGGGTAACTCACTCACTCATGCTAGAGTATTCAACACTGCTGCCAACGTTTACGAAAAAAAGTTTTCAGATTGCAACGTTGACACATTTTTCATCTGATTAAAAACTTTTTTAAATAAAAAATTGCAGTAAAAAAAATTTTAATATAGCATAATATGCTATATTTAAACTAATTAGACGCTTTTAAAACATATTTACAGCATATTTCCTAATAGATTAGAAATTATTTTTTAGTAACTTTTATTTTCTTAGGTTATAAACTTGTACAGTCACGACCAAAAAGTTCATTCAGCATTAGGCTCAAAATTTCTGAAGTGGGCCACTAATTTTTCGATGGCGAGATTTTTATAAGTCATATCAATAATTTTATAGTATTTTCGAATCAAAATAAGATCCTAAAGTTATATTGCAAAATTTTAATTTTTTTAAGAGTTATTGTTTAAACAATTTTTAAGCAGCCAATTAGTAAAAAAAGCTTTTCTACGGTTCCATTTGATGGATTTTGCTGAAATTTGGTATGAGTAATGTACAATAACCATGCTTTCAAATAAAAAAAATTTGTTTCATTTTGTTCATAATTTGTTGAAAATAGCAACAATTATTATAAACAAATGAAAATTTAATAACCTTCTGCGCCTAATTTCATATTTTTTCTTGTCAATTATGATTCCCTATTTTACCACGAGTATTTTAACCCTTTCATGGCCAGTGGGACACATACGTCCCACCTACTTCAAAAAATCATAACTTTCTTAAAACTTAATCGATTAACTCCACTAAGATCTCATTTTGAAGGGGAGGGATAGAGTAACAAATGTAAATACATGTATTTTTTTAAAAAACTACCCTCTTTGAAATACACCCCTTCAAAAAACCCGAAAAATGAGAAAAATGAAAAAACAGGTATAAATTTCAGAAGAAATTTTTTTTTCAGGCTTTCATAGTAACATATGTTTAAAAATATTGCAACCTTTGTAAAAAAAAATTAATATTAAAAATTCAACCCGAGGGTGCAGAAAAATAACTAAAACTACCCCTAAAAACCAAAACCTTTAAAAATTAATAAATTCGCTTGAAAATTGTTACTTGGGGGTTTTCGGGGTCGCTGATTACGAATCCGATGTCCGTTTTCAAAAATTCAAAATGGCGGATCCAAAATGGCGACCGATAATTATAAAAAATTACTAGATTCGCGTGAAACTTATCACTCGGGGGTTTTCGGGGTCGCTGATTACGAATCCGATGTCCGTTTTCAAAAATTCAAAATGGCGGAACCAAAATGGCGACCGATAATTATAAAAATGTACTACATTCGCGTGAAACTTATCACTCGGGGGTTTTCGGGGTCGCTGATTACGAATCCGATGTCCGTCTTTAAGAATTCAAAATGGCGGATCCAATATGGCGACCGATAAATATAAAAATTCACTAGATTCATGTGAAACTTGTCACTTGGGGGGTTTTCGGGGTCGCTGATTACGAATCCGATATCAGATTTAGAAAATTGAAAATGGCGGATCCAATATGGCGGACGAAATGATTAACTTTCATTAGATTCATCTGAAACTTATTACTCAGGGGTTTTCGGGGTCGATAATTACGAATATGATGTCAGTTTTTAAAATTGCAAAATAATGCTGGTGTCATTATTGCCTATTAATTTTGTAGCTTTTAGTGCCTGTTGTTAGGAGTTTAGTATGAAAATGAAAATTACAGACCCAGGCTCAATCGGTGAGGTAGTGGGAGAACGCTACACAGAGAAAACGAAACGACGCGCTGATTGCCTTATAACAGCAGTTCCACATGGGAGCTTCTTTGCTACTATCGTACCCCCCCCTTTCATTTACCCAATGCACTCCCCTCTACACCATCGTGGAGGGGAGTGCATTGAGTATGTACTCAATGCATTACTCAATATGATAATAATCAGTGAAAATTATTTTTTTGATTGTTGAAAACTGAATCCAGTATCTTATAACTTATGAATTAGGGGTGGATTTCAAGGGTAGGGGGTGAGTTTATTATTATTATCCATATCTGTGAAACATTGAAATACTTTTTTACAATTCAGAAGCACTTAGAATCCATATAATTTTTTTCATTTATTCACAAAAACATTTATCATTAAGGGGTGGTTATTTGACTTAAGGGTTGTTTTTCAGGGGTTGTTTATATTCAGTATTAATACTTAGTTATCATAGAAAATTTTTTTTTTCATATTTTCGAAAATCAGTGAAAATTATTTTTTTGATTGTTCCAAACTGAGAATAGTTATGAATTAGGGGTGGGCTTCAAGGGTAGGGGGTGAGTTTATTATTATTATTATCTATGTCTGTATAACTTTCAAATAATTGTTTATAATTTAGAAGCAATTAGAATCTATAGATTTTTTTTAATCATTTACAAAAACTTTCACCGTCAAGGGATGATTATTTGACTTTAAGGGTGTTTTCAAGGGGTTATTGATCCTTTTCAATTTTTGAGCAACCAGGCAATGTTTATAAATAAATAAAAAGTAGATAAGAGCTGAAAAATATTTAATTCATCAATTTGGTTAAATATCAGTTTTTTGGGGTAGTAATGTACCGTGGGGGTGGTTTTAAGGGGTGAGACATGTTAAAAAAAATTTTTTTCTCATACTGAATACTTTAGTAATTAAATCTAATATACATTATAAGTCTAAAGTAACGACAAAAAACTCGGCCATTAAAGGGTTAAAAAAAAAGTCAGTATATTGCATCAGGTCAAAAGTTATTAATATATTTGTGATCGCGGTCCGAGAACTAAGTGGAACGCCGCGCCGGACGAATACGCTGAAACACGTTAGAACACGAGCACACTCTTGGACCTTGCTGTTCTTTTGAGTGCATGTGTATAATTTAATTTTTAAATTCATATTTATTTGTAATTTCCCTTACTATTAAAAAATTATATCTGCATAATATTTAATAATTTTTCTATTTGTACAGAATATTTTGTATACGTAAGTATTTTAAATGCCTATTCGTTCACGAGTATTTTAAAGTTTATTGTTTATGAAAATTATAACCTTATATCACAAATATTTTTCACACTCTGCTTCTATTTCTCATGAAAAATAAAAATGCCGTCACCAAATGTATGCTGCAACCCCTTGTTAAAGAAAAATCATAGACGTGTGATGAAAAACCTTAATTTAGTGACTGAAAAATTTGATAAAAAATTTACTAATCTTGTCGGGAAGTATATTTGCACGTCATGTAAATCCGTGATATATAAATATATCACGGATTTACATGACGTGCAAATTTATTATTAATAATAATAATAATAATTAATAATAATAATACAAATTTAAAACCTTAATTTAGTGACTGAAAAATTTGATAAAAAATTTACTAATCTTGTCGGGAAGTATATTTGCACGTCATGTAAATCCGTGATATATTTATATATCACGGATTTACATGACGTGCAAATATACTTTCAGTCACTAAATTAAGGTTTTTCATCACACGTCTATGATTTTTCTTTAACAAGGGGTTGCAGCATACATTTGGTGACGGCATTTTTATTTTTCATGAGAAATAGAAGCAGAGTGTGAAAAATATTTGTGATATAAGGTTATAATTTTCATAAACAATAAACTTTAAAATACTCGTGAACGAATAGGCATTTAAATTACTTACGTATACAAAATATTCTGTACAAATAGAAAAATTATTAAATATTATGCAGATATAATTTTTTAATAGTAAGGGAAATTACAAATAAATATGAATTTAAAAATTAAATTATACACATGTCCGGCGCGGCGTTCCACTTAGTTCTCGGACCGCGATCACAAATATATTAATAACTTTTGACCTAATGCAATATACTGACTTTTTTTTTAAAATACTCGTGATAAAATAGGGAATCATAATTGACAAGAAAAAATACGAAATTAGGCGCAGAAGGTTATTAAATTTTCATTTGTTTATAATAATTGTTGCTATTTTCAACAAATTATGAACAAAATGAAACAAATTTTTTTTATTTGAAAGCATGGTTATTGTACATTACTCATACCAAATTTCAGCAAAATCCATCAAATGGAACCGTAGAAAAGCTTTTTTTACTAATTGGCTGCTTAAAAATTGTTTAAACAATAACTCTTAAAAAAACTAAAATTTTGCAATATAACTTTAGGATCTTATTTTGATTCGAAAATACTATAAAATTATTGATATGACTTATAAAAATCTCGTCATCGAAAAATTAGTGGCCCACTTCAGAAATTTTGAGCCATTATTAAAAAATATTGATTTCTTAAAAAAAAACAATTTAATTATTATGATATTGATATTTTTTACTCATATTAATTACTACTTTATTGATTCGCACCATTTAGACTTTTGTATATTGCATACATTTAGAAATATATATTTTCCCTAATCGTCATAAACTTTTTGCCCGATTCACTGTCCAGTTCCTCCTTAAAGTATATAGAAATCACTTTTCAATTTTTTTGAGTATTTCCTTACTCATAACTATCCCGTGTAGAAAATAAAAACTGGTCCTACCTTGGTCATATCTATTTTTCCCTATTTTTAACTAGGTCCAAGTTTAACATTATAGCTTGGGCCTACAATGGTTTATAATGTGAGTTTAGTATGGTCCTAACTTGGGTGCCTAGTTAGGACCAGTTTAAGGGTCCATTTTATAACCTATGGAGGACCTTTTTAGCCAGAATTTTTCACTTTATTTTTATAAATTTAATAAGTGTAAACTATTTGCTAATACATTTTTTTTCATGAGAATGTTGGGATCGGCTAAACTGCAATACGCCATCTGGTGGGGACCCATTCTCTCCCTCCATTTTCTTTCTTTGTCTCTCTTCAATTAATAGGTTAGAAAGAGTAGAAAAAACGAAATGGAGGGAGAGAATGGGTCAAAGTTACTAGATTGTTACTAGACCACCGTTCCCAATATACTACAAAATAACTTCTGTTTTTTTCTGTGTAGAAAAGTGAGATGGGGGCCAAAGTGGGCTTTCCAGTTATAAGATGGAGTAAAAAAGTAATAAATAATTCAAAAAATTAATTTTAACCACCCTATTGAAAAAAAACACGTATAATTATACGTATAATAATACGTATAATTATACGTATAATTGTACGTATAATTATACGTATAATTGTACGTATAATTATACGTATAATTATACGTATTATTATACGTATTATTATACGTACAATTATACGTATAATAAGACATACGAATTTGAAACAAGAATTATACGTATAATTATACGTATAATAATACGTATAATTAATTATACGTATAATAATACGTATAATAATACGTATAATTATACGTATTATTATACGTATAATTATAATTCTATTAAAAATAGAATAATAGAATAGAATAGATTAATTAGTAGCAAAATTGCGCTGAAAATTTTTAGAAATTTTAAAATGCAAATTAAATTTCACGAAAAAAAATATCGTCGAATGTCAATTCAAGCAGTCACCCATCCAAGTACTAACCGCGTCCAACGTTGCTTAACTTCCGTGATCTGATGACAACTTGTTCCTTCGCCTTGGTGTTTCCGCTGTCTTGTCTTGATTAATAACTTTGTCGTATAAGTATTGTATCGCACCTAACCTCACTTTTAGTGATACTTATACGACAAAGTTATTAATCAAGACAAGACAGCGGAAACACCAAGGCGAAGGAACAAGTTCTCATCAGAACACGGAAGTTAAGCAACGTTGGACGCGGTTAGTACTTGGATGGGTGACTGCTTGAATTGACATTCGACGATATTTTTTTTCGTGAAATTTAATTTGCATTTTAAAATTTCTAAAAATTTTCAGCGCAATTTTGCTACTAATTAATCTATTCTATTCTATTATTCTATTTTTAATAGAATTATAATTATACGTATAATAATACGTATAATTATACGTATTATTATACGTATTATTATACGTATAATTATACGTATAATTCTTGTTTCAAATTCGTATGTCTTATTATACGTATAATTATACGTATAATAATACATATAATTATACGTATAATAATACGTATAATTATACGTATAATTATACGTATAATTATGCGTATAATTATACGTATTATTATACGTACAATTATACGTGTTTTTTTTCAATAGGGCACAATTAATACTAAATTTCTAGAAGGAATATCCTGTAAGTTTTAAATAAAAATTTGAGAGTTAAATTAAAATTTCAACTCCACGGGAATCGAACCCCAGTCGCATGACCTAAGAGACCTAACCTGAACGCTTTAACGAACGCGGTTACTGAACCTGATTAGATATTTTTATTCCATTTGTCTATATAAATTGTCACTATATTTTTTTAATTCTATTTTACAAAAATACTTGAAATCATTCATTACTTCACTGTAAGTGTTTTATGTTGTCAAATAATGGATTTGAAACATTATATTGCATTGTTAAATTGTTTAAACAATTTTTTGTCATTTATATTAACTTATTGTTTCGTAGTGCACCTAGAAAGGTGCAGTTTTTTTCCTAATTTTACAATTTATCAAGTTTATCTTATGCGACTTGATAAATAACAAAATTAAGAAAAAACTACATCTTTCTACACCGAAAAAAATAGTATTGATCCAAAAAAAATATTACTTGTTTCAAGAAAATCGTGGGACTGAATACGGTCAAATCAATTATGCTACTGTTTCAAGAAAACCATTTACTTGGTGCAGTATATTTAAAAGAAGAACATATAGGCGATTCCACGTAAGATTTACATATGACCTTTTAAATTCGTCTAAATATAAATATATTATATATATATATCCATTTGGAGAGAAATATTTTCTTGGATCAAGAATACGGGATTTGTATTAAATAAAAAATTAATTTAAAGCAAATGAATAAAACTATTTGATTCAAGAAATGAAAATTCTTCAGACAATATTTTATTATTTTGCTTAAGAACATAATATTCTTGATTGAATACTTTTTTGTACTTCGGGAAAATAAAATATTGGGTTGCGAGAATAACATATTTACTTCTGCCAAATACTAAATTCTTAATTCAAGAACTATGTGTAAATCAAGTTAAAACAAGTATTTACTTATATTAATATTCGCATTTTCTTGACTCAAGACTATATTAGCGTTGAATTAAATAAAAAATATTTTCAAGGAAAGAAAAGAATGATTTTATTCAAGATTATATCACTATTTCAACTGAAAAAATAAATTATTTTAGTTAAGATAATATAATATTATTTTTAGAAATTGAATGTGATATTGAACAATATAATGCTTCAAGTATATTAAACATTTGCATTGATTAATGTTTAATTCAAACCATATATTTTTTAATCAAGTTTAAACAAGTATCTACTTCTATTAGTCTTTCCATTTTCTTGGATCAAGACTATGAGTATTAGATTAAGTAAAAAGCTGTTTTGAGGGAAACAACAAAACGATTTGACCCAAGGAAATAAAATACTCAATGTAAATCACTTGACATGAGAAAATAGTATTCTTGACTCAATACTTTTTCGGTTCTTGACGCAAGTAAAACAGTTCGTTTGAAACAAGTAAGATATATTTACTTGTCTGAAACTCATATTTTCTTATTTCAAGAACATTGCTCAATGCTCAAAATTACGTGACTCAGAAAAATAAATTTCTTCCAATAAGAAAATATCGTCTTGTTTCAAGTAAATACATTTACTTGATTCAATTAACTTTCTTTCAGTGTTGGTGTACTAAAAAAAATGTTAATAAATAACTATAATAGCTTTATATTTGGTTTGATAAATTGCAAAAATAGGAAGAAACACTGCATTTTCTAGGAAAATTATGAAAAATGTTAATATACAGAAACAATTATTTGTTTAGACAATTTAACATAATAGTTGTTGCAAATTTCATTCTATAGTTTATGTTATTTATGACCTGTAAATTAATAGCTATATTACACTATTCTACAAATCATAACTTTTTTCTGCGAATAAAATGGGATATAGCGTTTCCGAACGGATTTTTCGTGCTGAGCACGAATCCTGGGTCTACTTAAAGGTAAGGGCCTCATCAGTTTTCCCTGTTTGAGCAAATTGTGAAGAAATTCAGTTTTTCAAAGTTTATTCCTTATAAAGTGTTATTAACAATCAAATAAAATCGTTTTACAAAAATTTTAGATATTTTTTATTTTATGGTTTATATAAATTTGTATAAATATTAGGGTGTCCCTTATTTTTTCAAAAAATTTTTTTCTTGCACATAGCGTCTAATTTTTTTTATTATAACACAAAAAAGCCAGAAAATAAGTTTTAGGTCTTTTGGAAAACCCGTGCTGACTTTTATCAGAAGGTGTTAATACAAAAATACGCGAAAAATGATGCTCATTTTCGCGCTACTAAATTCATTTTTTAAATCGTTTCTCACAGCATTGCATATTTGAGTATTTTTTAGGTCTCTTATTACAATTTTGAAATCTGATTCAAATTTATTTGGCTTTTTTATTTTACGTTGTCAGTATTAAAAAGAATTACGTTGTAAATTTTACAAAAATAATTTATCAAATATTAATATAATTGTTTATAACAGTCTTGTTTCTTTAAAGAAAAATAATAGTTACAAAAAATACAATTTCAACTAACATTTACAAGACCAATAAACTATTTTTGTAAAAATTTGTAACATAAGTTTTTTTAATACTGGCAACCTCCCAGTGGGAAAAAAACCATGTTCGTTCTAAAAACGTTTTAAGAACGTTTCATGTCTGACAAATAATGTTCGGGAACATTATTTAAACATCCATGTTCTTAAAATGTTTCAGAACATTATTTGGCGGACATGAAACGTTTTAAAAACGTCTTTAGAACAAACATGGTTTTTTGCCCACTGGGCTAAAATAAAAAAATACAAATAACAATTCTAAAATATAAAACGTTTTCCAAAGGACCTCGCACAAAATGTACAGAAAATAGATCCCAGTCAATTTTTCTGTAACTTGGCAGAAATGTAGATTTTTGCAATCTGAGCAGTTTTTTTTTCGAGCTACATGGGCTTAAACATGGCAAATATTGAACTTACGTGTATTACATATTAATGTTTAGTTGTAATAAGTCTGTCATAAATAGTTGTAACTTGTTACCTGAGGGTTTATAGGGTTACCCAATAAGAATCTATAGTCAGAAACAAAAAATTCAAAATGGCGTAATCAATATGTCCGACGAATGTTTAAACAAATAATAAAAAATTGTAAGAAATCAGTCAAAAATAGTTGTTGCTTGATACCTGAAGGTTTTTAGGTACGGAAAGCCAAAAAAACAAAATTGCGTATCCAATATGTCCGACGAATTTTTAAACAAATAATAAAAATGTCGTTAAAACTTGCTGGGCAGAGAATTTTATAAGGCATAAATCACTAAGTAAATACAATGTACCTAAACGGATAAATAGATGGTTAAATAGATGGATTGATAGGTGGATGAATATATTTAGATATTGGATGGATGTCTTTGCAGATGGATTGGTGGATATATTAATGGATGTATCTAGATACATTTGTAGATGATTAGATGGATTGATCAACATCTGATCCATTAATATTAAATGCATCAAATGATCTTGCCTTGACTGTCTGGATCATTACGTGTTCTCGCCTTTATTGTCCGGTTCAACATTTCATCCTTTAATATATTATCTGTTCATCTTTCTGTAAGCCATGTATTCATCCATCAAATCAACTACAAATCTATCTAGACGTGTATTTATCCATGTATAATGCATCAATCCATCTCCAAAAATATGCATCCATCTGTTCATCCACCTGTCAATCCATCTATTTAACCATCTATCCATCCGTTTAGGTATATTACATTTACTTAGTGATTGATGCCTTATAAAATCCCCTGCTCAGCAAGTTTTAACATTTTTATTATTTATTTATTTTAACCCTATAAACCCTCAGGTAACAAGTTACAACTATTTATGACAGACTTATTACAACTAAACATTAATATGTAATACACGTAAGTTCAATATTTGCCATGTTTAAGCCCATGTAGCTCGAAAACTGTTCATTTTTTTGGATTTTGCCAAAGAACTTTTTTGCTCAGAATGCAAAAATCTACATTTCTGCTAAGTTACAGAAAAATTGACTGGGATCTATTTTATATACATTTTGTGCGAGGTCCTTTTACCTGACACATTCCAGTTGATTTTCAATGAATTTTTAAAAGGTTTTTCGAGGCTATTGTGCAATATGTTTTTTTTGTCAAGCCGACGATTTTTTGTCACTTTTTTCCTGTTTTTGAAAACAAAAATTCTTTCTGTCATACCTATACCAATACACTTCTAACTGTGGAGACAACAAAATAGTTTTGTTAATTCTACAGAAACAATGCTTTTCGTTGTCCAATTATTTTGTAAAATTTATAAAAAATAAAATTTGCTTAAACTGTATGATTTATATAAATTTATTGATGCATATGTTATTGGTTGAGTCATTTTTTAAAATCTTCTACACGTTATACACGTCCTCTTTTAAACACAAAAGATTTAGAACTATTAAAGTATTAATAGCCATCTTAACGTGCATGTGTGGTTAGATGGTTAAGTTCTCCGCTTGCGAATGTTAGGGTCGTGCGTTCAATCCCCAGCGTTTAGGGATTTTTCTCTGTTAGGTATACAATAATTAAATATTATAAGGCATATATAAACGAAAGTAGTAGGGTAGAGGGTGAAAAAATGGATCTCAATACTAATATTAATAATAATAATTTTACTACTTTGAATAGTTTTTTTTATTAAATTTTACAGTTGATTTAACGGTTTTTACATAGTTGTCTTAAGTACTTTTTATTATTAGGCGCCTCCTGGAACTAGGAGAAATAGTTAAAATTCAATCAAACTTACCATGAATTTGTTTCAGTGTATAATCTTTGAAATTACCGTGTGGTGTACTTTTACACTACGAGATGTAAATTTACAAATTCTAAAAGAAAATTTCCCCATTCTAGATACTGTTATACTGTTTTATGTACTCATGTCACTTTCACAGTAGGTAAGATTTTGGACCTACGTAGAAAGTGGTAATATTACAAGAAAATTTTTTTACAGTGTATTTAATCAAAATGCAATCTTATTAAGAAGGAATGTGCCATAACAAAAAGTAAAGACTTTTTAATGATTTTGAAATATGTTAAATTTGAACTAAGTTTACATAATTATTCAAAGATTAAACAATTTTCAGTTTTAGGGATATTTACAATTAAATAAACATTGTGTCTAACGGAGTTAACCTAATTTCCAAATCTATAAATTTAGTTTTTTTGAACATTTACAGTAAAGAAATATTTTTAGAAATATGATTTTATGATAAATAAAACCTGCAAATGAATAATATAAAAATTTTCTAAATGAAACTTTATCGTCAATTAATATATTAAAAGTTTTTAAATTGTAATAAATAAACATTTCACCAGAAGGTCCGTGAAACATGGCAACATTGAATTTTTTTAATTAAACATAATTTTTTGCGAAATTTATAGATTGGTACCCAAAATCTTTAAATAAATTGATTTGTGAGACCATGTTTGTTTACCTGATGTCATCCGTGACAGTGAAACATATAGACAAAATACTGCTGATTATACTTCGCGATTCAAAAAATGTTATTTATAATATTCAATCAAATTCATCATTAGCACGTTTTTTTAAAAAATTTTCTTGTATTTTCACATTTGGATAGAATGTATAATTCGTAATTTATTTTGATGAAGGTTTTACTTTCAGTTATTCTAAGTGATAGAGTGTTTCATAGATAGCTAATACACAAAAAATCGTTCAAATAATAAAAAAAGTGCTTCTCATTGTTGCGCACTCTCATCTACTTATCTAGGTATTTTTAAATTCAAATTTATATATAGTAATGATGCTTAAAACTCAATAAGATATATCAGTAATAAAGTGTATTAGGCGATTCCACGTGAGATTTACATATGACATTTTAAATTCGGTAAATATATTAAAAAGGTTTACGTATTTTTTTTATTTTTTTATAAGTGCTCAAATTTTCGAGTTATCAATTTTTAAAAATTTGGTTTTTTTTAAGTTTTTTTGAAATACACCTAATTTCAATGACATGTAACTCTAAAAGTATTGAATTTAGGAATTATGATTAAGATACAAAAAAACTTTCAGTTTTTTTATCGTCTTTCAAAATTTTTTTAAATTTAGGGGCGATTTTTTAAATTTTTTTTATTTTTACACACATGAAAATAAGAGGAAAATTTTGGAATAAGTTTTGGAGTGGGCCTGATGATCCTTTTGTTTATATAATTTGTTTAAAAAAAATTTTACTTTTATTCGTTTTTTTTTATTTTTTGAAATGAAAAGAGTTTTGGGCACTAGGATCTTTTAGTAAACTTATAGAAAAGCAAATTAAAATACATTTTATTTCGAAAAATAAAAAAAAACGAAAAAAAGTAAATTTTTTTTAAAACAAATCTGTGGTTGAAAGGCATAACAGCATAACTGACAGTTTTATCAAATTTGAGATAACACCAAATTCTAGTACATTTAGTAATGCTTTCCAAAGATTCATAGTTGAAAAATCATTTATGTAACTATTTAAGTAGAAAATGATGAAAAACCTAATCGCATAACTGCGCTTTTGGCAATAGGCGACAGGCAGAAGCGCATAACTGCATTCAGAATAAAAAAACAATTGACGTAATCTACAAAATTAAAGTAATATTTTAAAATAAAAATGTTATTTATTTATTTATTATTTTTATCATATAATAAGAAATTTCAGAAAAAATAAAATTTTTTATTAGTTTAACTAATTTTTCGATTTTCTCTTTTCATTAATTCTTTTGAATCACAGGTATCTTCATTCTTCTCGATATCTTCACAAAAAATATTAAATTTGAGAAATTACGGAAATGTAAACATAAAACCTAACCAATTTTATAACCTATTTTTAAAAAATATTCGTTTGATTTTTTCATAGATACAATAAACATAAATAATAATTTTATTCTTTTGCCTTCATTATAATTATCTCCTTCAGATATATTTGTTTCAGACTCAGATTCGTACGTCGCTATTAAATCCATTTTGACAATTTATTATGACATGAAAAATAGAGTGAAGTTGGTTACATATTTAAACTTTAACAGCATAAACACATAACTGCAAAAAAACTTTCAATTTGACTAAGAATATATTAAATTTCATATGAATTCGTGCATTCTATAAAATGTGATATACGTATTTTAAAAATACATTAAATAATGAGACTAAATGCCGAATACCAAACACATCCGTTGATTTTCTGATTTGACAGAGCTAAATGAATATTAAAACTCATTTTTCTCAAAATCGTGACAAATGCAGTTGTGCTGTTATGCCTTTCAACCACAGAAATTATGTTAACAAAAGGATTATCAGGCCCACTCCAAAACTTATTACAAAATTTTCCTCTTATTTTCATGTGTGTAAGAATAGAAAATTTTTTAAAAAATCGCCCCTAAAATACTATAGTTTTGTCAAACACAAAAATTTACCTACATAATAAAAATGTAGAAATCTGATTAGTTGTCCACAATTGGGCAGATTGCAATGCCTTCGAGATATTAGCGGAAAATTAAAAAAAAAATTTAACTATCCTTGCCCCACTATTGGGGCAAGGATAGTTATCAAAATTCTTTTAACGAAAAATCATCAAAAAAGGACATTAAATTTGAGGGTTTTTTAATTTCATTAGATAAAAGCACCTCAAAACACTTTTTTTTTTTTTTTTTTTTTTTTATTAAAGCATTAAAAAAAACCTAAATAGGTTTATAAGCATACATAAAGTTTATATCTTTAAATTACAATCATCCAAAAATTTAACAATGAGCTTGCACACAGCAATATTAGGTTTTGCTAAGAACATTTCCATGCACAGCGGCAAAAAGATTTCCATATTAAACAATTTCTTATATAAAACAGTACGTTGAGGTACATATAGTTGGCACTGCCAAACAACATGATTTAAGCTTTCGTTATATTGACCACACTTACACAAACTACTATTAACAATATTTATTCGAGCCAAAGATTCAGCCAAATTATAATGATTGGCTCTACAACGATTAATTGTGACTATCTGTCTTCTAGTTAAAGATTTATGACCAAACCATAGCTTCTTAGCGCTAGAGTAATAATTTTGAAAATAATATTTGCCCTTAAAAAGGCCCTGTTGTAATATGATATCTAAAGACTGAGAGGATGACCTTTTTCTAAAAAACTCATACAAGTCAGTATAAGGAATCTTTACTACATCTAAACAATCTTTTTCAGTAGCCGATTTAGCCCGAAAGTCAGCTTCCTCATTTCCCAGGACTCCAATATGTGAAGGAACCCAAAAAAATTTTATAAAACTATTATCAGAATTGTTAATAAATTCGACATATTTTTTTTTTATTTCAAAGATGTACGGATTAGTTTTAATAGTAGCAAAACTGGATTGTAAACTTTGTAAAGCACTTAAAGAGTCCGAAAAAATGAGAAAGCTATGACTTCGATTCTCCAAGGCAATGTCCATTGCATCGCTCAAAGCCATACATTCGGCCGTAAAAACAGAAGTCTCACATGGCATACTCTTTGTAACACATTTATTCAAATCCGGACAAACACAGGCAGAGCCGACATACACATGCGATGAGACCTTACTCCCATCCGTATAAATAGATATCGCATTATCCTTTTGTATAAAATCATTCAATATGTTGTTTGTGTCAGAAAAACTAGTAAGATCATTACCGAGACTGGTGTTAACTGGAATTATTGTTTTTAAAACTTCATAATCTGAACAATACATATTATAATTGCAGCGGACATCAACTGTCTTTAAAGTATTCAGTTTAAAAATTATATTATGACACAATAAGATCTTACGTTTTTGAACTTTACGTTTACATAGGTTAAAATAAGTATTTATTGAGTTAAAAATATTAGAATTACTATTTGATAAAATTTTAGCCATGTAGCAGTCACACAAGTAAACAGAACGGTCTTTCAACAACATAAGTTTGGATTCAGCCAACATGACATTCAAAGGAGTACTTCTACGGTAGCCAAAAGCTATTCTAATTGCACTATTTTGTATTGATTCAATCTTCCTTCTTACTTTTTTAGTGTTAGGAAAATACAAACATGAGCCATAGTCGACAATAGAACGCACGTAACTCTTGTATAAGGTCACAAGAGTTTCCGGACTTGAACCCCACCAAGTACCACAAAGATATTTTATAATATTCAAGGCTTTAGAACATTTCTTAATAACATTATCAATGTGGGGCAAAAAAGACATTTTATAATCCAGTATGATACCCAAAAAACGAACCGTAGTACTTGATTTAATCACATGATCTTTAACTTTAATTTGTACATTACCCGGAAGAATTTTCATATTATTAAAGTGAACAAACTGTGTCTTAGCCGGAGAAAGTTCAAGCCCAAGAGAAGAAAGATTTTTATCAATTTTATCTATAGCCTTTGACAGCATATTTACACCTCTCTTAACAGTTTTAGACTTGACATACAACGCTATATAGTCTGCAAATTGAGATACTACAACATTTTTATGCAAGTCCTCAGCAATACTAGAGACATAAATCAAATACAATAATGGACTGAGAACTCCACCCTGAGGAACCCCCTTAAAAACCTTTCTTATTGCATATTTAAAACAGTTAATATCTGAAACTGTGCCACGGGTAAAACGAACAGTTGTCGGTGACAAGTTATCGATTTGGCTCAAATTTTTTAGGCGTATTCTACCTCTAAAAATACTCAACTAGCCAAAATTTCAAGCCCCTATCTCATAAAGAACACTCACAATCGTAAATTTCGTGAAAAGTGACATCTTTCAAAATGAAGATTGAAAAATCCATTTCTTCTCGAAAAAATGTTAATTTTGGTCAAAAAAAAAAATTGGAAAGATACTAGTCGATGGGAAATTTTCCAAAGAATCCAATGCCGTTGGAATTTTTGACCTATCTCTAAACGCATGCGCAGTAGATTAAAAAAACTGATTTTTTTAAAAAAATTCATAACTCAAAATGACCTATTTCGATTTGGCTCTAATTTTCAGGAAAGACAGCTGAAAAGCTATACTTTAAAATGGTTATACCTAAAATTTGCATATTTTGAGTTTTTAACCATTTTTATGCAAAATAGTGAGCTAATTCAAATTTTTTCAAGGTTTCCTTACAGTATTTGCTTTTTGTGCGCATGCGCAGTTATATAGACAAAAACTAAGCCCAAATTCAAAATCCTCGAAAAATTTCCAATCAGTTATCTATATTAACACTTCATTTTTATTTATTCTAAACAAATTTTAACAGAAAAAACAAATACAAGTTATAATTAAGAGCATTGCAAATATGAGAGTGTTTAAAAAAATTATCTTTTGCGTTTACTTCTTGAATTTGCCCTTTATTATCATTTATTTTTATTATTATATAATAATAATAATAATATAATAATAATAATAATAATAATAATAATAATAATAATAATATAATTTATTATTATTATCTTTTGCGTTTACTTCTTGAATTTGCCCTTGATTATCATTTATTTTTATTATTATATAATAATAATAATAATATAATAATAATAATAATAATAATAATAATAATAATAATAATAATATAATTTATTATTATATAATAATAAAAATAAATGATAATCAAGGGCAAATTCAAGAAGTAAACGCAAAAGATAATTTTTTTAAACACTCTCATATTTGCAATGCTCTTAATTATAACTTGTATTTGTTTTTTCTGTTAAAATTTGTTTAGAATAAATAAAAATGAAGTGTTAATATAGATAACTGATTGGAAATTTTTCGAGGATTTTGAATTTGGGCTTAGTTTTTGTCTATATAACTGCGTATGCGCACAAAAAGCAAATACTGTAAGGAAACCTTGAAAAAATTTGAATTAGCTCACTATTTTGCATAAAAATGGTTAAAAACTCAAAATATGCAAATTTTAGGTATAACCATTTTAAAGTATAGCTTTTCAGCTGTCTTTCCTGAAAATTAGAGCCAAATCGAAATAGGTCATTTTGAGTTATGAATTTTTTTAAAAAAATCAGTTTTTTAATCTACTGCGCATGCGTTTAGAGATAGGTCAAAAATTCCAACGGCATTGGATTCTTTGGAAAATTTCCCATCGACTAGTATCTTTCCAATTTTTTTTTTGACCAAAATTAACATTTTTTCGAGAAGAAATGGATTTTTCAATCTTCATTTTGAAAGATGTCACTTTTCACGAAATTTACGATTGTGAGTGTTCTTTATGAGATAGGGGCTTGAAATTTTGGCTAGTTGAGTATTTTTAGAGGTAGAATACGCCTAAAAAATTTGAGCCAAATCGATAACTTGTCACCGACAACTGTTCGTTTTACCCGTGGAATCCCTCTGGGAGGGTTTTTTTTTTATTTTTGAATTTTTTGTAGCACTTTGAAGCCAAAAACCGAGGGATCCGTACCGTTAAACCTAAAATTTGAGTCGGTTAAAGTGTAAAGGCCTATGGAAAAATTCCAATTTTGCTTAATTTTACCTCTAACGTGAGCATGAAAACACATAGATAGACACATAGATCGAAAATTATCAGTTTATCCTTGAAAACGCTATGATAATCAACTCTAATCGTGCTCACTATATTTTTTTGTAATCTACACGTAAAAATGTATAAATTTTAAATCCCTTCTGTTAAAATTTTCTTTGTTTTTTGAGAAAAATTCATGATTTTTATCGAAAATTATCAGTTTTTCCTTGAAAACGCTATGATAATCAACTCCAATCGTTCTCGCTATATGTTTTTTGTAATCTACACCTAAAAATACGTAAAAATGTATAAATTTGAATACTTTAAGATAAAATTTTCTTCTTTTGCTTCCTCGTGGAGGAAGCTTTGTAGTCCTTTCGTTTGTAAAAATTTTCAAAGTGTCGGAAACAAATTTTTCTCTATATAGAAACATGTTATATGAGATCCTGATCAATTGACGGGATGTATGTGTGTGTGTGTGTGTGTGTGGATCCCTTTTTTGTTTAGAAGATAACTTTAACAGGTTATAATGGAGTTAGATAAAATTTGGTAGGCTCATTTATCACATTAATATCTCAAATCTGACCAAAGGATTTTTAAAAAAAACCCAAAAAAAAAAATTTATCGTCTTTTTCCAAAATTTTTTTTAACGAAAAAATTTTTAAATAGAAAAATTTAAGGTTATATATAATAAAATCGTATTCCTTACGTCAAGGCAAATCGATCAGTATATATAAATTATAGTTTTAATTTAAATTTAAAGCATTAATGAAAGTTAAATAATCAAAAATTCACGTTTTGGATATAAAATTTTGTGATTATTTAAATTTAAGTTTATAGATTAAATAATTGTATTCCTTACATGAAAACGAATCGATTGGTATATATATAAAATTTACATTTGAGGTAAATTTAATAAATTAATGAAAGTTAAAAAATAGAAAATACACATTTTAGCTGAAAAATTTTATATTTATTTAAATTCAAGTTTAAATATAAAATAATTGTGTT
Source organism: Leptopilina boulardi (assembly GCF_019393585.1). Taxonomy (NCBI): domain Eukaryota; kingdom Metazoa; phylum Arthropoda; class Insecta; order Hymenoptera; family Figitidae; genus Leptopilina; species Leptopilina boulardi. Next base: position 1,047,272 of record NW_026137948.1, on the reverse strand, counting down.
CCTTGCATTAAAAGGAATCGATATAATTGTAAATAATTATAAATTATATATTATTTTTTATTAATATTTAGAAATTTCGGTTAAAATATGAATTTTTGATTTTTTAACTTCCATTAATTCTTTAAATTTTACTTAAATGTATAGGTACTCTAATGTTTATATTATTATATTATTTTTGTATGTCTATTTCAATGTTAATGCTTTCTCCACGAGGAAGCAAATTTTTTTGCTGATCGTAAAGAGGAAACAAAATGTTCATGTAATGAACATCTGAATTTACAACTTGTTTTTATTCCAAAATTCCATGATTTTTTCTAAAAATATGAGTTTTCCTTAAAAAGAATATGAACATCAACTTCAATCGTGCTCGCTATATTTTCCCTGTAATCCATACGCAAAAATACGCATGTATACCAAATATGAACTGTCTTGGTCAAATATTGTGTGCGCTAGGGAGATTAAACCATTTTTTTCGAAATTTTTTATTTTTCCTTGACAACGCTATGTAAATCGATCCGAATCATGTTCGCTATATTTTTCCTGTAATTTTCACGTAAAAATACATACATGTACCAAATTTGAGCTCTCTATGTGAAAAGATGTGGCCACTAAGCTTACCTTAGCTTTACTGTGTAAGCTTTCTGTAATGGCGGAAGTTTTAAGATGACCTCAAGTTTACTGTAGGCTTACACGGTAACCTTACAAACCCTACAGATATCTTTACAGTAACCACACAACAAGAAGTTATGCTATGTGGGAAAGGTAGGATAAATTATTATTAAAATATTAACCTTTACCCACAATTGGTGACCCCGACGTGATCGCGGGATGGCGTCGTAATTTCAATCCAGTAAAATCCGGATTTTTGAGTGGAATCCGGTAAAATACTTAACTTTTCCGTGATTAAAGGTTTTTTTTCACGACGTTTATAAAAATTCGTGAAGTTCTCGACACATTAGTTCCACGAAATTTTTCTACATAATTACACGACCACATGTCGATTAGTACGCCATATTTTTTCTTACCACAACCTGAACATTTTCTACGGAATTCTCCACCCATGCAGAATTTAGAAAATAAAATCATCGATACAACTTTAATTCTGAGGGATGTCCAACACCACACTTGTGATAAATTTCAACCGACAACTTGTGATTCTTTATTTGGGATGACTCTCAATCAAGCAGCTACTCGAGACGGCCTTGAGCAGATGACCTTCGTTGGCGATGACGATTTATTCATCCTAGAGGGACGATTGAACGAGTTCCTGACGAGTATCATTTGGTGAGATACGCTGCTGAAATTTACTCTGCTTTTTGAAAATGGCGCATGGGCACTCACTATTCTGAGCCCATGCAACAGGTGCGTAAAGCATTTTTGCCTGTTATTGCAATTTAACAATTTTCAGTCTTTCTTCCGCTTATAATTTTTTCTCTTTCACGAGAATTTCCTGAACTGACGTCTGGTGTCCGAGGCGACGGGACGTTTACCCGGGGACCACCCCGAGAATTTTCTTTCTCAATCTACTGCCTGATGACCGATTCCGGACCTTACGATGCAGTTTTTCATTACCGTGAGAGTAATGACTTCAAACGACTTTACAAATTCAAAATTCTAGTTTGAGAAATGTAAACAAACTTTATAATTTCAGATTCATTATTCCTGATAAGCTATATGAATTTAAGAGTTGATTATTTGTTTTGGATTTGAACATAATAGTGAGTTCATTTCTATTCAATTTTCTTCGATATTTTCATTTTAAACGCTCGTTAATTTAATTAAAGCGAAATTATTACGCGTCAAAAATATTATTTATCGCGATTTTAATTTTACATGCAAATCAAAAATTTTATTTTTAAATATTCGTATATTGTGAATTATCTTGTTTGTTTCTTTCACACATTCCTTGTTTTATTTATCTAAAAAAAAATTTTTCCGTATAAAATTTATGTAAAGGATTGACGGTTACATATTTCGTTTATACAAAATTTTTTCCCTATGATAAAAATGCCAGACGAAAAATCAGCAACCGACACTCCAAGTGATGATGGGGGACAGGGCAATAACGATGCAGTTCTTCCTCCCCCGCAGCTTCAGAGTCAGGAACGCGTTAATGCATCCCTAAACTCCACAGTTTTTTTCGAAATGAGCCTAGGCTGTGGTTCGCTCAAGTCGAACTTATGTTCGAGTAATCTCGTCTCTCGTCAGAAAGACCTTGCGCCGGTACAGCCATGGCTGTCTTGGAGTGCAAACTTGTAATTCAAACAATTGGAGATTTAATTACATCAGCTGAACCTATTCCGAGTTTGTACACACAAATTAAAGAAAGATTAATCGAGAGTTATTCCGTTTCCCCTGAAAGCGAATTGAGAACTGTTTTGAAGAGCGGAATTTTAAGCGAGGGTAAACCTTCAGTCATTTTGTGTAGAATTCGTCATTTTAGCCGTAATCGATGTAGTGATAAAGTGATTCGCGCAATTTTCATGGAACAGCTTCCGTGTCGGGCTATTCTCGCTATGTCCGAAACTACCGATCTCATGAGACTCGCGGTTATTCCTGACAAAATCGTCGACGTCGGTGGTATGCCAACCGGCTCAGTGTCATCTGTTGAAAAGGAAGATGATCTCAAATCTAAAATCGATGAACTCTCTAACAAAATCGAAGTGCTTTCGATAGAATCTCAAAAGAATCGTTCAAGGTCGCGTTCCCGATCACGATATAGATCCAATTTGAACAATTCTAATAAAAAACACGGTAAATCCAACAGAAATGACTCTAGATCAAAATCGAACGATAGAGGAAAAGAAGATAAAAAGTGTTTTTATCACAGAAAATTTGGTAACAATAAGGTAAAATGTAGACCACCTTGTTCTTTTCAAAAAAACATATTGCGGTTACAGAATAGCTCCATGTTCCGAAGTGAGTGTGTTCGACAAATCAAATCGATTCTCTAAAATTATCGCGTAATATCCAGTCATTATCTGATTGCCCCAAACTGACAAAATTTTGACAAAACAGATTATGCACCACATAATCACAAACGGTCCTTCTGTTCCTGAAAGACCCCGCAGATTATCACCTGAAAAATTAATCGTCGCAAAAAAATATTTTCATGATGCGGTTGAGTCCGGGTATTCTCGAACAGAACCAGATAAATATCCAGTTCCCTACATGTTAGATGTGTCAGCAATTCTTTTTGGAAAAAAGATTTTTTTTGAAACTAGATTTGGAAACCGCGAATAATCAAATCCCCGTAGCGCTGGAGATATACCCAAAACGGCCGTAACAACACCATTTGGTTTGTTTCAGTATAATGTTTTGACTTTTGGACTGAGAAACGCGGGACAGTCCTTTCAACGGTATATCTTCCAGGTGTTCGGAGATCTTGATTTTGTTTTTGCCTATATAGACGACGTCTTGATAGCATCCGAAACAATCGAGGAACATGAGAAACACATTGAAATCGTTTGCGAAAGACTTAGTGGGGCCTTTTTAAGATTAAATCTCAACAAATGCATTTGCGGACAATCCGAAGTCGAATTCCTGGGATTTTTGATCACTGGAGAAGGAATAAAACCCTTACCCGATAGAGTGAAATCAATTCTTGAACTACCGAAACCTCGTAACATTCTCGAACATAGACGCTTCCTGGGTTTGATGAACTTTTATCGAAGAAATGTACCCCATGCCGCTCGTGATCAGTGACCTCTAAATGAGTATCTTTATGAATCTAAAAAAAATTATCGTCGCGAAATTCAATGGAATCCCATTTCGGAGAAGGCATTCGAAGATTGTCGGCACAGCATCGCAAATCCCACTCTTCTTGTTCATCAAAAGCCTAATGCCCCAATTCGTGTCGTGACGGACACGTCCGACTACGGAATGGGCGCCTCCTTGGAACAATTTCAAAATAATGCTTGGTCTCCATTGGCATTTTTTTCCAGACGCTTCAGCGACACTCAGAAGCGATATAGTACTTATGACCGCGAATTAACAGCGGTATTTGAATCTATTATTGAATTATCTTATAAAATTAAAAAAGTTAAATGTAGGGTAAATGCACCAATTGTCGAGGATGAACTTTTTGTCGCCAATTATACATTATTTTATTATATTCACAAAGATTTTAACTATTTATAATTAATTTTTTAGGTTATTGCCATGACAACTCGACAATTGGAGCAGTATCGATAATTGGTATCTTTAACTTATAATTATTAAATACATATAAAAACCACCCTAATGTTGGAAGAACGTAGAGTTTGGGGTTGGAAATTAAAAATAAAAAAAGAGAAAAATAATTCTTAGATAGAAAATAAGAATATTTTTAAAAAATTAAATAAAATATACTCTTACAAAAATATAGTATATAAAATTTAGTTTAAAAATATTGTATTACGAATAAATAAAAATGAAAATAATAAATAAAAAATTAAATATATTAAAATGTAAACAAGTTTTACACGAGCGTAAAACATAGATTAATAATGTAATTCTGAAAAAAATTATGCCTAACCATATTTAATTATATCTACTTTATTTCTTCTCTATGATGATAGCGATTTTCCAAAGAAATTTAAAAAAGATTGTCCGAGGAATATGAAAGTAATGACTCTTGTATCTATTAAGAATATTCCGTCCTTTTTTGGAACCTAAAATGAACAAATACGTTGTGAAACAAAAATTTACAAAATATTTCTGTGTTATTTTATAAGTTATTCTCATTCATTAAATTAGTTCAACAATTCAATTACCTTGCAAGAAGTTAAAGAATTAAAATAAATCATTATTATCTATTTTAATATATGAATATTTGTTTAAATGCTTTTTCTACATTTTTCTATTCGTTGAATTTGTTATCTAACCGTCTAAACTTTGTAATCCTCTTACAATGAAAAAAATGTTAAAGTTTTGTTTTATTATTTTTATATTAATAAATCTTTATATATGAAATAAGTTATACTTGCTTTTGAACGTATTATATAGGAATATACGGCGTATTGAATCAATAATATTTCGTTCATTATTATCTAAAATACATTTTAATCCGCCAAAATCACTCTCTAACCACCTTAATTCTGTGGTTGCAAGGCATAACAGCACAACTGCATTTATCACGATTTTGAGAAAAATGAGTTTTAATATTCATTTAGCTCTGTCAAATTAGAAAATCAACGGATGTGTTTGGTATTCGGCATTTAGTCTCATTATTTAATGTATTTTTAAAATACGTTTATCACATTTTATAAAATGCACGAATTCATATGAAATTTAATATATTCTTAGTCAAATTGAAAGTTTTTTTGCAGTTATGTGTTTATGCTGTTAAAATTTAAATATGTAACCAACTTCACTCTATTTTTCATGTCATAATAAATTGTCAAAATGGATTTAATAGCGACGTACGAATCTGAGTCTGAAACAAATATATCTGAAGGAGATGATTATAATGAAGGCAAAAGAATAAAATTATTATTTATGTTTATTGTATCTATGAAAAAATCAAACGAATATTTTTTAAAAATAGGTTATAAAATTGGTTAGGTTTTATGTTTACATTTCCGTAATTTCTCAAATTTAATATTTTTTGTGAAGATATCGAGAAGAATGAAGATACCTGTGATTCAAAAGAATTAATGAAAAGAGAAAATCGAAAAATTAGTTAAACTAATAAAAAATTTTATTTTTTCTGAAATTTCTTATTATAAGATAAAAATAAATAATAAATAAATAACATTTTTATTTTAAAATATTACTTTAATTTTGTAGATTACGTCAATTGTTTTTTTATTCTGAATGCAGTTATGCGCTTCTGCCTGTCGCCTATTGCCAAAAGCGCAGTTATGCGATTAGGTTTTTCATCATTTTCTACTTAAATAGTTACATAAATGATTTTTCAACTATGAATCTTTGGAAAGCATTACTAAATGTACTAAAATCTGGTGTTATCTCAAATTTGATAAAAATGTCAGTTATGCTGTTATGCCTTTCAACCACAGAAATCATTCGACAAATAAATGTTTGCTTAACCCCCACATGGCACTGAAAATTCTGTGAAGGTTTAAACGTTAACTTGGGAATATTTAACCGCAATGTTCAGCGAATATTATTTAAATATTAAAATTTTTTCATATGAGGGAATGTTTAAGATAACTGAATATATTAATTACGTTTTCGTTAAATGTTAATAACTTAACACGATGCTCAGTTCTAAAATATAAAGCACCTACGGCTGCGCAATATATTATTTTGGGCTCCCAAATATGGTCATAGCAATGTATATTTAAATATTAATCGATTCCCTATTGAAAAAAAACACGTATAATTATACGTATAATAATACGTATAATTATACGTGTCTATAATTTTTAATATTTAGGAATATATAAATATGGAATATATTTTTGTTTATTAATATATACCTAAATATTATAAAATATTGACAAGTATAATTATACGTATAAATATACGAATAATTATACCTATAAATATACGAATAATTATACGTATTATTATACGTATAATTATACCTATAATAGTACTATAATTTTACGTATAACAATACGTATAATTATACGTATTATTATACGTATAATTATACTTGTCAATATTTTATAATATTTAGGTATATATTAATAAACAAAAATATATTCCATATTTATATATTCCTAAATATTAAAAATTATAGACACGTACAATTATACGTATAATTATACGTATAATTCTTGTTTCAAATTCGTATGTCTTATTATACCTATAATAATACGTATAATAATACGTATAATAGTACGTATTATTATACGTATAATTATACGTGTTTTTTTCAATAGGGTTTCCATAAAAAAATTTAGCGCTAAACATTTAATTTAAATGTTCATTCAACTTTTCGCGGCCAACATTTAACGAATATGTAATCATATTTAGGCATTTGTCATGGCAAACATTCATCACATGCATACATTTTAATAATAATCAAACAATCTTTTCTGAAGTTTGCGATTGAATATTCCCAAGTTAATGTTTAAAGCCTTAAAAAATCTTCAGGGAATTTTGAGAGCTGTGTGGGCCGTCTTCATTCATAGTAAGATTTTTAAATTAAATATCATTGACAAATTAGTTATATTTTTGTGCAATTGAATTATAAATTTTGTTAATTTTTAAGTAAAAGAGCTTTCGACTATTTGAATGAAAATAAAATTTTATCTAATTTAAAAATATTGTAGAAAGAATTGTTGTTAAAATTTTAAGTGACACAAAATCTTTATAACAAGAAAAAACTTTATTAATTTTAGTACTAAGAACAGTTTAAGAAACAAATTTTTACTCTCTTTTATTCCTAATTAATCCCCATCTTTCATTTTTTTCAATTCCTTCTCACACAGCACAATCTCTTGCTGTAAGCTTCCCTTGATTTTAAACCTAAGATTCGTTAGCTTACAGCGTAATCTTCAGGTGGGGTTAAGGTGAGCTGCAAAGTACTACCGTAAGCTGCAGTGTACCCAGGTGCAAATGATTCGTAAGGAATTCGTTTGGAATTCGTCCAGATTTTCGAAAGAATTCGTTTAGATTTCGTTTAGATTTCGTCCAGATTTCTTGTCGAATTCTAGAAAACGCCGTGTGGCGATTTGAATTGAATTCGTCCATAATTTAATAGGAATTCGTGCGACTTTTTTCAGAAAAATGCAAATTACTAACGAATATTTTAAAAACAGTTCGTGTGGATTCCAATAAGAATTTGATAGGAATTCAGAACGGAATTTTGGCTGATAAATATTTTGAAAAATATATTCGTCCACTTTTCCGACCGAATAGTGCGCGGTATTCGTGCGAATTACCAAGAAATTCTTTAAATAAACTTCGCGTGGATTCCTATAAGAAATTGATAGGAATTCCGAACGGAATTTAGGCTGAAAAATATTTTTAAAAAAATATTCGCCCACTTTTCCGAACGAATAGTGCGCGGTATTCGTGCGAATTACTAAGGAATTCTTTATATAAACTTCGTGTGGATTCCTATAAGAAATTGATAGGAATTCCGAACGGAATATTGGCTGAAAAATTTGTTTAAAAAAATATCCGCCCACTTTTCCGACCGAATATTGCGCGGTATTCGTGCGAATTACTAAGGAATTCTGTATATAAACTTCGTGTGGATTGCTATAAGAAATGGTGGGAATTCCGAACGGAATTTTGGATGAAAAATTTTTTTAAAAATATATTCGCCTACTTTTCCGACCGAATATTGCGCGGTATTCGTGCGAATTACTAAGGAATTCTTACGAATACCGCGCACTATTCGGTCCGAAAAGGGGGCGAATATTTTTTTTTTAAATTTTTCAGCGAAAATTCCTTGCGGATTTCCTATCAATTTCTTATAGGAATCCACACGAAGATTATTTAAAGAATTTGTTAGTAATTCGTACGAATACCGCGCACTATTCGGTCGGAAAAGTGGGCGAATATTTAAAAAAAAAAATTTTCGGCCAAAATTCCTTGCGTATTTCCTATCAATTTCTTATAGGAATCCAGACGAAGTTTATTTAAAGAATTTCTTAGTAATTCGTACGAATACCGCGCACTATTCGGTCGGAAAAGGGGGCGAATATTTTTAAAAAAATTTTTTCAGCCAAAATTCCTTGCGGATTTCTTATCAATTTCTTATAGGAATCCACACGAAGTTTATTTAAAGAATTCCTTAGTAATTCGTACGAATACCGCGCACTATTCGGTCGGAAATGTGGGCGAATATTTTTTTAAAAAATTTTTTCATCCAAATTTCCGTTCGGAATTTCTATCAATTTCTTATAGGAATCCGCACGAACTGTTCTTAAAATATTCGTTAGCAATTCGCACGAATACCGTACGAAATTCGGTCGGAAATTTAAGAGAAAATTTTTTTGTATTCGTTTTTCTTATCAAAGTCGCACGAATTCCGATTAAATTATGGACGAATTCTGTTTCAAATCGCCACACGGCGTTTTCCAGAATTCGACAGGAAATCTGAACGAATTCTAAACGAATTCTTAAGGAAATTTGGACGAATTCCGGACGAATTCCACACGTCATTCGTGAGGATCATTTTCACCTGGGTAAGATTGTAGTCAGCTTACAGTTAAGCTTACTATAACCTTACTGTAAGCTTACCGTAAACTTACTGTAAGCATCGTGTAGTCTTAATGTAAGCTTCCATGTAAGATTACTGTAAGCCCCATGTAAACTTCCTTTAAGCTTACACTACTGTTAATTAATATTAATAAATATTGATGATGTATATTGTGATGTAGGATATACAACCCTAACAAGAATAGATAGTTTATTAAAATCTACTACGCAGCGGTTAAAGCTATAATAAACTACTGCGCATGAATAATTGTTTAATTTATTTATTAAAATTTATTAATAATAATTTAAGCTTACACGCAGCTTACAGAAAGTTTACGAAAAGCTTATAGTAAGGTTATAGTAAGCTTAACTATAAGCTGACTACATTTGCAACTCACCTTAACCTCACCTGAAGTTTACGCTGTTAGCTAACGAATCTTAGGTTTAAACTCAAGTAAAACTTATAGCAAGATATTGTGTTGTGTGAGTCATTTAATTTTTTTTAAATTTTGATTTTTAAGCTGAATATTCTTTCCAATAAGTTGTGTAAACATATGTATTTCAACAATGGGTTTGCGAGAAATGTCAAACTAATTTTTGCCTTGTCTTTCATTGAATATTGCAAGACAATGTTTTTGTGATATTGCACTGTAGTATTAATAAAAACAAACATTAACGAATTGAAAAATTTGGATAGTAATATTGATAGAGGCGGTTTGAATTTTATTTCACAATTTATAAAATATTCAAACAGAGAAGGATGTTTTCTTAAACGAATTTATTAAAATCGATATGCTAAGAAACTGAATAGTTTTTCTATTTAATGAAATACTTTTATAAAACAATAAAAACACAAATCGAAAATCTGAAAGTACCATCTTCAAATCAATGTTACTGTATTTTCCAGAGTTTAGAGTTAATTTAGGGCTAAAGAAGTGCTGCACAAAATAATTTAGGGCCCTTTACTTTTTTTGTAAAAACTTTATTCCCAACTCAACGTCAAGTTAGAAGTACCATACCATACTCTATAAATATGAATTAATAAAAAATAATTTATGTAAAGTCACTCGCTTAATTTCTGCTATGTCAATCAGTTGGTTTTTAGGATTCTGTGACCTTATAGCAACGCTTTGGCGGCCGCCTCTATTTAAGTAGGAAATAACGTAAGAATTATCATATAAATCCGCAATATACTTTAAAATCATGCGCAGTATTTTTCTGCAACTTTTATTGTATGATAAGTATATTTTGTAGAGGTGTACAAAGAACTCGAATGTCGAGCCGAGTCGAGACCGACTCGAGGGATCGAGTACTTGAGTGAATTCGAGCACATTAAACGTTTAATTTTTATTGTTATGCAACAATTACTAAATTAATCAACAGATAAATGAATGACTACATATTTGAAATTACAAACTCATACAAAAATAGTAAATAAATAAAAGATGTTTTTGTTTGTTTGGCCTAATGGCTTTTTCATAATATTAAGTTTTTATAAAAAATTACGCGTTTCGACACTTTTTCGTGTCCTCATCAGATATAAGTCAGATTAAAATGATAACAAATATATACAGAGTGTTTGGCATTTTTTGTGTAGTTATTTCAGTATACATAGATGTTTGAGATCGATGTGGTCTTGTTTTGGTTTGAAAATTTGAATAACTCAAAATTGTAGTTAAATAACTCAAATTCTAAATGCTTTGATTTATTTGCTACCAAGAGAATTTTTTTTTTAAAAAACCAAAACAAGACTACATCGATCTCAAACATCTATGTATACTGAAATAACTACACAAAAAATGTCAAACACTATGTATATATTTGTTATCATTTTAATCTGACTTATATCTGATGAGGACACGAAAAAGTGTCGAAACGCGTAATTTTTTATAAAAACTTAATATTATTAAAAAGCCATTAGGTCAAACAAACAAAAACATCTTTTATTTATAAATTATGACTTCTCAAAACACTTGACAAAAATAGTAAATGGCTTACAAACAATCGAATATTCAAATTCAATTTATACAAGTACTCGACTATTTTTGAATACTTGAATATTTCAAGTACTCGTATTCACTCGAGTAATCGAAATTACTCGAGTACTCGAAATATTCGGGTACTCGAAAACGTTCTAGTACTCGAAAATTTTATAGCTTTTCATACAGCTCGGCACGAATCGAACTCAAGTCGAGCTCGAATTATTAATGCTCGACTCGGCACACCACTAATATTTTGACATCTGGATGACAGAATCAAAGATTTTAGTAAAAATGTAAAGAGCCCTAAATTTTTTACGCTGAAAAAAATTAATTCTAAAGTTTAGGAAATGTTAGTGGCTATTTTAGAATATTTTAATGCTATTTATTCTTGACTTCAGTATAAACTATTCTTAAAATAAGAATATATTATACATACTAAAAATATATTCTAAAATTTACATTAGATTCTTATTTTAGGAGTAAAATAAGAATGAATTGAATTAAGATACTCTAAAACAGGTGTCACAGATATATTCTGAACTGTACAATTATATTTGTTCGGTGTATGAGGTAGTAAATTTACCATATCTAAATTATAGCATACATAAAAACATTGTTTAAGTGACTTTCAGAATCAGCAATCTAAAAAATAAAACTAAAACTTTATTGTCATTTACACTTACCTATACCTTAACGCAATACCCAAATAATGTTAGGACCTTTTTATATCACTACACACTCTGCAGTTTTAAAATTTTCCGTAGAGTCTATTACATCATATTCGCACATTGAAGTTTTTAAGATGCACGTAGCAAATCATCCTTCCTGCAGATGTGCTTAAGTAGTTGTAGTATTAGATAGTAACATATTGGATATGATTTTATGTTACTGTTGTTAAAAAAGTAATATTAGTGTATATAAATATGGTAACTTTTAATAATAAAAAAACAACGTTAGAACAAAATATACTTATCTTTTTTCGTAGTCTGGTGTAATTCAATTGCTAGATTATAAATTTTCCTATAAATGTAAGCTTAAGTTTTAAATTACATTCTACCTGAGAAAAAACAATTATTTTAAATTAACACTTGAAGAATTTTGCACTTCATTTACATTAAATTTTACCATCAAGCCACTGAACTGCGAATAATATCATAGCATATAATATTTTATTAGAAAGTAAAAATATTTATGAATGGTGATGGTTCCTCTTGACCTTAAAGCACTCTATTTTGTGAAAGGAGACTTCACATTTTCATAAAATATTTCACGTGTCTTTTTAGTCCTAGCATTTTGATGATAATTGTTGATAAAAGACGTATTAGTGCAGATAATTAGGAATGACTTACAAAAACAAAAATTAATTTTTGTTATTATAATTTATAATTAGTTAGCACTAGGTATGATAAACAAGAAATGCAAATATGTTTAAATTTATAATCAAATTTCTACGGCCGTACTCGTCTCCTGCACTAACACGGTCCTTTATTTTCAATTTTCAACATAATTTACAATAAATTCATATTTACAGAATTTTCTATATTTGAATAGACAGAAAGTATTACTTTAAACTGTAAAATAAGGTTTATATTATGTGATAAACAATATAAAATTTGCAAGCTTATTGTAAATGATACTTATATTTAAGATAGAAGTAGCTTCAGACTTTGTTCCTTAGCTGAAATTTTGTAGAAATAATTAAATTTAAAATAATTTCTGGTAATTTTTTTAAGTAATTGAATTCTCAAAGATTTACAATTCAGATATTTCAAAATAATTGAACTTGAAGTGATTTTTAATTGAAATTTTTTAGCAATATCTGTTGCTGGAGAATTTATTAAAAATTAAAGACAATAATTAAACTTAAAAAATTTGTAATTAAAAAATGCTCTTAGATAATTGAATTCTTGATAAATATTTTAAAAATAATTGAATTTCGGAAGTGCTATAAATAAAATAATTACATTTTAAAAAATTTTAGATTGAAAATATTAAAAATAATTAATGTTTTAAATTAAAATTTTTGGTAATTTGAAAAAAATTTTAATCCAAAAATAAAGTAAGATAATTGAATTTGTAAAGAATTTCATTAAAATTATTGAAAATAATTTACTTAGAGAAAAATTTATTTAAAAAATTTGGAATATAATTGAAATGGAGAAGATCTGAAGAAAATCTACATTGTAGAAAATTCGTATTTTCGAAAAAAAATCAAAAAAAGCCGTATAATCTGAGGCCTGCATTTCAAATAATTTTACTCGTTACGTAATAAAAAAACATAAACTTTCGGACCAACTTTCCCATTACGCTTGATAATTAAGATACCTATCTATTCACAAAACGCATTTAATTTACTCATTACTGTATAATTCACACACATATTTATTGGGAACACGTTTCGTACTTAACTTTGTATAAAATAATTTATCATTAAAATTTATCCAATTCATTATTCTCAAAAAAGAACTTGCCTGACATTGGATCAACATAATCGCAAATTTATAAAAACCATTTTTCTTTTTCATTGTATATTATTGTATATTGTATTTCAAGTTGAATCGACACGCAGTATATTTGCCTTATATATAGTACTGAAACATTCAAATTCAAACTTACTCCAAACTTTCCAGTACATATAATTAAAATCATTTTTATCACTGATAGAAAAGAACCGTAATATACCGAAAAACAAAGTATTCTTTTAGACAGTAAAATTAATATATATTATGCGATAAACTATTAAAATTTGCAAGCTAAGTGTAAATTATATTTATGTTTAAGATATAAGTAAATTTAGACTTTGTTTTCGCAGTATTCTTCAGCCACGAAGCTTAGTTTGTTACTCTTTGTAATATTTCGTTAATAGTAAAAAAATTAATCTTTTTCTTCTTCCTCTTGCTGTTTTTGTTTTAGCCACAATTTGTTCACGCATTGCATATCTCATTTTATATCTCTTAAACATACACGCGTAGAGAAGCAGAAACTATCCAAAAGTCCGATTATCATGCAACCTTTTATAAAATATTTAACACTTCTGAGTCTCGGAGCTACTTTAAGGCGCAAAAAATCGTTTTAATTGACTTAATTACCAAAAAATGTCTAGAAAGTCGATTCCTTTATTTTGAATAAATTTAATTAGTCCATTTTATCAGTTTCTTAATAAGAATAATTCTATATAGTGTGACGAAGTAATTCGTCACAAGGGAATTTTTGACTGGGGTTGGGTTTCGCGCGTTTGGGGATTTGGAGCTGAGACAACGCAGGAGTGTGGGAAATGTGTTATGTTTCACCACATAAAAAGGGATTTATCCCAAAAGCGTGTACTGGTAGAGTCACAAAACAATGAGATTTTATCTCAACACTCATTTATTATAAATTGTTAAAAAATACATATTTCTGTCTTTATGGCAAAAGAGAATACAAGTACACGTCTGTACTCGATATCGTTCGACATTAATCTAATCTGTTGCGCGAAGCACACGTACAACTCCCACACTCATTACATTCCCTGCTGAGGGGGAAAAACTCGAGAGTGGGGGTTGAGTCATCGCAAGACTCCCCACATACTCCCCCCCCCGAGTGTTTAACAATACCATTTTGATGTTTTTAAAAAAAAAAATAATAATTAAATAGAAAGAAATAAATAGAATATGATTTGTATTAAATCCTCAATGGTATATTAAGTAATAGAAAATTTACTTAAGTTATATGTAAAAAAAATAATTTTCAATATTAAATTATTGATTAAATAATGTTAGTTTTTTCTTATAAAAAAATAGTTATATAACTATAATTCCTGCAGGACTAGAGAAAGTAAAAAAAAATGTTATACTAATTTTTGATTATGAATAATATACTACTTTTGATTAAGGCGATCAGTTATTGCCTTTTTACGTTTGTTAATGTACGTTCTAAGAGTTGGTACATTCATTCTTGATTGCTCTACGACGGGAGTACGAATATCGGAAGAAGGAACATCAGTCGTTGCTGTTTTATAAGAATTTCCGGTTTTGTTTGCGAAAGAAATATCTTCTCGGGTAAAATAAGCCGGTTTTACGTTTTCGACTGAGACTTTTTTTTTAATTCCATTCAAGTCAATTGCGATAACGCGATCCGATATTCTCTCGATAACTTTATGTGGACCGGAATACGGGCATTCCAACGATCTTTTTGAAGTTCCAATACGGAGAAAAACATGAGTACACGAATTTAAATTTTTAAAAACAAAGATTTTTCGTCTATGTCTGTGTTCGACTGGCACTGGTCTGACGAGGCGCATATGTTCCCTAAACTCTTCAAGGAATATTTGTGGATTTGGTTGGAAATCATCCGGGAGAACGAACTCACCAGGAACTTTCAAAGTGGTACCATATAAGTATTCGGCCGGCGACGCCCCCGAGTCAAGGACATTTGTCCTCAAACCCATTAGTACGGTTGACAAGATGTGGATCCAATTTTTTTCTGAATGGCACATTATTGCCGCTTTCAACGTGCGGTGCCAGCGCTCAATTAGCCCGTTTGATGTTGGGTGATATGCGGTTGTACGAATGCGCTTACAACCCGATAATTGGAGTAACGACGTAAAAAGACAGGACTCAAATTGACTCCCTTGGTCGGTGGTCAATTTTTCGGGGGTTCCGTAACGCGATACCCAGCCGTCTACAAATGCGCGATAAATCGTTTTCGCCTCAATATCTTTTAGGGGGACAGCCTCGGCCCAACGGGAAAATCTATCGATCATGGTTAGGCAATATTTATAACCCTCGCATGATGGAAGTGGTCCGATTATATCGATGTGAACGTAACGAAATCGATCCTCGGGAGCGACAAAATGGGAAGGCAACAAAACATTGTGACGTGAAACTTTCGCTCTTTGACATGCTATGCAACTTCTGCACCATTCTCTCACATCTTTATTCATTCCTGGCCATACATAGGCTTTTGCAATTACTCTTCCGGATACCTTGGCGCTGGGATGGGCCGCGCTATAAAAAATTTCAAAGATGCGTTTTCTGAGGGGTTTAGGAACGTATGGTCGTAAAGTTTCTCCCGATAGGTCGCACACTACCGGGGTGTGATCAGTACCCCATAATGTGCGTTTCAGGTTAAGTGATATCGACTTATCCTGATATAAAGATGTTAATTCGGGATCGTTCTTTTGAGCCTCAGACAATTCGGCCAACCCAATGTCCGAGGCAAGGCGAATCAGATCGACGCGAGATAGACAATCAGCGACGACATTCTTATCTCCAGGGAGATAATCTATTCGAGTTGTGTATTGAGAAATGTAGGACAATTGTCTCTGTTGTCGGAGGGACGCCTTGTCAGATTTTTGTTGAAAAGCGTATACCAAAGGTTTGTGATGGGTAACGATGTGAAAATCTTCGATCTGAATCAAATGTTTGAAATATTTGAGTGCCTCAAAGCACGCTGTAAGCTCCCTATCATAGGTACTGTATTTTCTTTGTGTGACAGAAAAACTGCGCGAGAAGAATGCCAGGGGTTTCCAAGCGTTATTCTGATACTATTCTAGGGAGGCCCCCATACCCGTGTCCGATGCATCGGTAACGAGTCGGAGAGGGGAGTTACTACTGTAAAAATTCACAAGACCAAGGAATCTTCTCAATTCGAGGATAGTCCTTGGTTTGGGAAATTCGGATACAGCTCTGACTTTTTCTGGGGTAGGTTTGATACCGTTTTGGTCAACAAGGTACCCGAGAAATTCGATTTCCAATTGGCCGAAAACGCATTTGCTCAAATTGAGGCGAAGTGAAGCTTTGTGCAGGCGTTCGAGAATAATGCGCAAATGTTTCTCATGTTCCTCTAAACTAGAGGAAGCGATGAGAATATCATCGATGTATAAGAAAACGAAATCAAGGTCGATCAGAACTTCGTGAATAAATCGTTGAAACGTCTGACCGGCGTTTCTAAGGCCAAAGTTCATGACGGTGAATTCGAATAAACCAAAGGGTGTTATGACCGCTGTTTTAGGAATGTCTTCCGGTGCGATAGGAATCTGGTTGTAGGCGAGATGCAAATCAAGTTTTGAAAAGAATTTTTTACCGTACAAGATTGAAGAAAAATCTTGGATGAATGGTACGGGATAGCGATCGGGAATTGTGGCTGAGTTTAAGCGACGATAGTCGCCGCACACCCTCCATCCACCATCTTTTTTCGGGGCTAAGTGGAGAGGTGCTGCCCATCTAGAACTTGAAAATCGACATTTTCCGGTTAACTGGAGTCCACGAAAGTACGTTTTAGCAACAATTGTTTTTTCGGGAGAAATGCGACGAGCGCGTTCAGCGATCGGAGGACCTTCGGTTAATATGTGATGATAAACACCGGTTGGTTTAGCAAAAATTGACGTTTTATCGACCACGCTCACACCAGTAAATGGTGCGTATTTGCTGTCGCAAACGGATTCAGTCTCGGTGAGAGAATCGATTAACTGTCGGTTTCGTAAATCAACGCTGATTCCATATGCTGCTAATAGATCGGCCCCAATTATAGGATAGGGTACCGATGCTATGCAAAAATCCCAAGTAATAGATCGACGAAACCCAATATTCAACGTAAGGCGACGTCCACCGTATGTTTTTATGAGCGAATTATTCGCAGCATAAAGAACAGTTTGTGTTGGATATTGTTTGGTTTTGTGATCCACGGGAATGAGAGAGATATCCGATTCTGAATCAATTAAGAATGAGAATCCGGAATCTCTGTCCTTAATGAAAAGGCGTTTTGATATGGAATCAGTGCTAATTTCGTCCGAGTGAGGTGGCGAATTTAGTTTTCCGGTTTAGATTTATAAAGAAGGCATTGTGGATGGCATTTTTTTGGATCTTTGCCAAATTTTTTATGATAGTAACAAATATCATTGTAAGAGCATCAATTTTTTCAACGAGTTTATCATTTTCATTATTACTTTGACTTACGGCTGCAATGCCACCGCTTGGTAAAAATTTAACGATCCGGTCGGCCAATGCGGCCATACGTGTAAGATCTGTTGTTTCTGGCAATGTGAGAACTTGACGACAACTAATGGGAAGCTGTTCTAAAAATATTGATTTGATTATTTCGTCACTACAACGACCACGGCTGAGATGACGCATTCGACTTAAAAGCAATGACGGCTTTCACTCGTTCAAAACCTCTCCCTTGAGAATACTTCGCAATTCGCTTTCAGGTGAATTTGAATAATTTTCGATAACTCGTGCCTTAATACGCGTGTATAAATCTTGAATAGGTGGGCGTTCAGTAATTAAATCTCCGATAGATTGAATGACGTCACAATCCAGAGAGGCCATGATAGCACCAGCTCTTGCTCGTCCTGTAGTTAAACGCGCGTAATCGAATGCGAGTTCGGCTTGTGCGAACCATAAAGTGTGGTCATTTCTAAAAAATCCGGGAAGCTTTGCTGCACGATAATTAACATCGACACGTCCGAAACCCGGGGGCGCGGCCGGGGGAGGGGGTCCGTTATTAATCAGCCCCTTGTCAACCGCGACTTCCTCGTCAGCCATGATAAGAGAAAAATATCTCAAAATAATCGAAAAGACGCGTATTAAAAAGAATCGAAAAACAACGAATAATGTTCCTTTTACATTAAATAGATTGAATAGAAACACTCAAACAAGCAGTTCATACACGAGATTCAGAATATTAATATTTGTATAACGCAAAATAAAACGCGAAATGAAAGTTATTAGAAGAATAAAAATAATATTGTCGACGATAAACGGTGTAGTTAAA
Organism: Leptopilina boulardi; assembly: GCF_019393585.1. Lineage (NCBI taxonomy): Eukaryota > Metazoa > Arthropoda > Insecta > Hymenoptera > Figitidae > Leptopilina > Leptopilina boulardi. The sequence continues at coordinate 1,028,436 of NW_026137948.1, read as the reverse complement.
ATTATACGCATTATTTCAAAATTTTCATTTCGTTTCGTTTAAATCAAAATTTATAAACACGATTGTTTGACGAACACAATAGTATAAATACAAACATTTAAGAATGACGCGCTTAATGGAATACGAAAACTCACGTTATTGAAATTAAAATTCTCGAAAGAATGTCAATCGTTAAACGAGATATCTCACTACTCGCAAGAAACACGATAAATTATTTTAAATTTAAAATATAATATTAAAAAGAATTTAAATACTTAGAAGTATATGTCAATATAATTTAGATTATTCGCGTAAAAAAATAGAAAATTCACCGTTTAAAATTGAAAATACGAAACTCGAAAGAAAGAAAAAAATTAAAAGAAAACACGTTAGCACTCACAATGAGTGAATAAATAAACACTAATTTGAATAGAATACTCGGTGTGAAAACTGCGACGTCCCCTCGATGATGATGTGACAGGATACGATGACCTTGAATTAACCCTGGAATCCGTGGACTCTCGTGGGTTGAATGCGTGATAGAATTCTCAGTTGAGACGAAAATATTCGGATGAATATTATCACACAGCGTCGTCCGTCAATTCCTCGATGTTGAATTATTTCATGAAAGAGGAAAAATTATAAGGAAGGAAAAAAAAAACTGAAAACTGTTAGGTTGCAAAAAACAGGTTATGAATGCGTTACGCACCTGTTGCATGGGCAGGAATCCTGTTGCCCATGCGCCGTTTTCAAAAGCAAAAAAAATAAATTGTGGCTGCTTTCTCACCCAGAACCATCAAAAATCTGCGATGCTCGTCAGCCAGGTCAGCCTCGTCACAACCAATGTGCTCGTTGAGGTATTGTCCATGTCGGTAAAAATCCCTCACAAGGTGGAAAAATTCCCAAAAATTGCGAAAGATGTGTTGAGTGAGTAGTCTTCCTTCTAGTGAACGATAGGATTCTGCATGGTCGGAGAAAATCCTTGTCGAAATTTGTTCTATAGAACGGTTGACTAATGGTTGCCGTTTTTTGCCATGTGCTCAATTGAGATATTTGAAAAATATGTATTTGTGAAAAATATTTTCGAAAGCAGGTCAAGAAAAACCTTTCTATTTTAGTTGAATCCAAATATTCTCGTTGACACTTCGGATGTGGCCAGGATATCTGGATATCGAAGATTAAAAATGTGACTCCATTTTGACGATGAAAATCGACGCTATCACGTCGGGGTCACCAGATGTGGGAAATATGTTATGCTTTACCACATAAAAAGGGATTTATCCCAAAAGCGTGTACTGGTAGAGTCACAAAACAATGAGATTTTATCTCAACACTCATTTATTATAAATTGTTAAAAAATACACATTTCTGTCTTTATGTCAAAAGAGAATACAAGTACACGTCTGTACTCGATATCGTTCAACATTAATCTAATCTGTTGCGCGAAGCACACGTACAACTCCCACACACATTACATTTCCTGCTGAGGGGGAAAAACTCGAGAGTGGGGGTTGAGTCATCGCAAGACTCCCCACAGGAGTCCAGGAGGTGGCGCCATCGCGGCGGCCACTTATGGAACGAAACGGAGACGAAGGCGATCGAAGTAAAAATCAATGCGATTTTTACACCAAGAGCGTGGAGAGTCTTAGAGCGTGTATCGAGAAATTCGGTAGTTGTTTTGTTTTTGTTAAAAAAGTGTCGTGTGACACTGTAGAGAGTAGCGTGTGAAGAGAGGGAGTCGAATAGAGTTCGACTCAGATAAAATAAAGAAAAGTGTGAAAGTGGGCCTTTTATTTAATCAGCCCTTTTCTCGACAACGGCGAGTTTTTCATCGACCACGAGGACCTGCCGAGAGGAAGCTGTGTGCTGATTTTGTCGTCGTGGGTAAGTCCAATTTTGTTGTGTCGTGTCTCAAGGGTCGTGTCCCTTTTTGCGACTTTCGTTCTTGACAGAATCTCCTCTGAGATTTCATTTGGTTAATTTGAGTTTTGGGGTTATTTTGTGAAATTTGTGATTTTTCTGGTTTGTCAATTCCATTTAAAAATTGGCTGGCGTCTAACAATTTTCACGTTGGGTATCTTTTTGTAACTCTAAAGAGGGGTTATTAATTAACAACATTTAATTAATTTAATAATTTCGTTATAAAAATTGGCGCCCAACGTGGGGCATCGTTGAGAATCTTGGAGACACGACAAAATTTTTGTGACTTGTTTTTTGTGACTTTCTCGACCTGATATTTTCGACAGAAAATATTTTGTTGCTAATTGTAATTTCTCATGTAATGAATTTTATTGTTTCTGCCCTGAAATTTATAATTTGCGACATGGTTGAGGAGTTGTGTTCGGGCAAATAAAGTGAGAAAATTTCGCGAGTGTTCCCAGGTAAATTTAATATGCATAGCGTTCGCCATAGTCACGTGTAGAAATTTTCAAGAATTAATTTCAGAGACATTTCTCGACCGATTTTGACGAATCGATTTTTCTCGGAATCAGTGAATTTTTCTGGATTTTTGTGCGTGATAATATTTTGAAAAAATTATTTAGTACTAATAATTGCTTCCCACGTGGCCGGCGTATTAATTATACCATACCATGTGATTCGTCGCGCATGCGTATTACGTGATATCTCGGTGTTTGAATTTGAGACCCATGCTTCTCGACTTAGAAGAAGATAGAAATTTCAAACACTTGTGACTTGCGCAGTAGGGAATCTTGCGACTTGTAAAATTTTCAATGAATGGAGAAATTGAAAATTTTAAATGAAACGTGTGGAATAGAATTGAGAGTCGATTAGTGTGACTTTTAAAAAAAAATCTGTTAAATAAACAAAAATTAATCCAGGACCATATTATTATCGCGACGGTCATCTTTAAAAATTTCTTTAATTATAATTGGAAATTTTAGTGTGTAAAATTTTCTTAACGACAAGTCAAGTAATTGTTGAATTTTCTTTTTGTTTACCAGGGCCGTGTCAACGGACCGACGGGCCCTATCAAAAATTAATTGACATTTTACGTGAGAATTTTTAATGGGAAATATTCTCTTAATGACGACCCGGTTATAAAATTGAATTTTTACGAGTGACCAGTGCCGTAACTAATAGTGAGCGGGCCCCAAAAATTATAATTTCTACCAAATTTAATTTTTGCGACAGGTTAATTTTTGCGACAATTTATTTTTGCGAAAAGTCAAGTGGTGCTAATTTGAATTTAATTGTCAGGGCCGTACCTATAAAATTGGCACCCCTATTTCTAGAATTCCAAAATAAGTGAAAAATTTTAGGGAGTAAAATTTTCCTTTGCGACTAGTCAAGCAAGTGTTTAAAAATTATTGACCAGGGCCGTGTCAACAGACCGACGGGCCTTTCAAAAATTAATTTACAATTTTGCGTGAAAATTTTTAAGGGAGTGGCTCGTTACAAGTTTTGCGAGAACGACTGTTTCGAGCAGAATTGAAACTCGCGCTTCCCCCAGAAACTGACGTACGCTTTTGCGACGAGTACGATAAAGGGAACTCGGTCAAAGTTTTTCAGTTTGAGGCATTCACAGAAGAAAATTTATTGCCTAATGTAAATCTTCAAAGAGGAAGCTAGTTTTATTCGAGTAGCGACGAGGAGAAAAATTCACGGTCGATTCGTGACTTGGGATTTTTGGGAGATCAACAAAGTAAAGGGGCCATTAGAAAAAGGTTGGGAGATAAATCATCGCACAGCAGACCAAGTCCGACAACCGATGACTTTCCGTCCCCTCCACCGCCCCTTCCACAATCACCACCGGTGATGTCCACAGCGTCGATCCCCACAAATTCCCCACCACCAATGTCAGCCGTTCATTCTATGAACTCTGCGCCAACGAATACCGTGAATTCTGCCCCGTAAATGAGGGTTTCAGCGACGATGTCGCCTGGGGTGATTAGCTTGCGACAATCTATAGCCAAGTTTACCCTGAGTCCAGAACTACAACAGCTGATCCGTATTAATAACCATTTAATGGCTGCTAGTATGGGTCAGAATTTGGGGGATAATAGCAATTTTCACCGGCCATCTCAAAATCCAGTAGAATTTGTGACAGGGGAAGGGGATGAAATAACTTCGGTTAACCAGGGCCAATCAGGAGGAGAGAGTCCCAACACCATCCCTAACCCAACTCCCCGGACAGTAGGGGAAAACAGGAATAGGAGTGGGGAAGTATGTGACAGTAGGCGCACATACATAAAGAGAGAAGGGGTTCTGGAGTAAAGAGTGAACCCAGTGAGTTACATAGCGACAGTAGAGTGAGATCGGAAGTTAGCGACAAATTCTCGACTAGTAAAGGGAGTCGTCAAGAACGTAGGGAACCCAGCCGAAGGCATACCCCCCAAAATACACCACGGGTTAATGCTAGAAGGACACTTTTCGACAATTCTTCCACTGATAACGAAACGGACGTAAGTGACCGAAATCAGATGCGAAGAAATTTTCGTGAAGCTTCTCGACGAAATAAAGTCAATAGGACTCTAAAAGATTGGCATATTAAGTTCTCGGGTGAAGAGCGAGAAGATCCCGAAGAATTCTTAGAGAGGATTGAAGACTGCCGAGATTGCGCCATGATAAGCTACGAAGACCTCCTCCAAACACTTCCCAGCATTTTTAAGGGTAATGCGAGTAGGTGGTTCCGCACAATTCGTAAAGAAATTGGTTCGTGGAGATCATTTAAAAAAGCTTTTCGACGAGAGTATTTAACGAACATTGATGACGACGAAGTGATAGACGAGATGAGGAGTAGGACCCAAGCGAAAGGGGAGAAAATATCCTCCTACATATCCAGTTTGCGACTTATAATGGGGCACCTTAGGAAACCATTGTCGACCAGGGAACAGGTTAAAATAGCTTATAAGGGACTTACCCCCACTTATCGGAAACAAGTTGATTCATCGGGGTTAGAATCACTCTCGAAATTAGAGAGAAATTTGCGACAGTTCGAAAAGGTTCAAGATCTTGACGACAGATACGTTCCCCCTCCCCCTAAAGAGAAAATGCGTTTTCCCGCCGCGGCTTATAAGGGTACGAAGAAGGATGAGAAAAAGCCATCTTCCTCAAAAGAGACGAAGAAGATAGCGGCTTTAGAAAACGAGTCAGCGACGGGTAGCGAGGTAGAGAAGGTGGTCGACAAGAAAAGTAAGGGAAAAAAGTCAAAGAAGACAAAGAAGGCTGATTCCGAGAAGGGGACTACAGAGGTGAATGCAATTAAGCAATCAAGTCCTCAGCCATCCGCGACTCCGATACGGGCTTCTAACCCTACTCCTACTTTTGCGACAGTGGCCGCTGGGAAAGGCAAGCGCCAGTTTCCACCAAAACAAGGAGCTGGGAATACTGGACATACAACACAAATTGCGACGGGCGGGTCGAAGCCATTTGTGGGGGCATGTGTCACATGTCAAATGGTCGGACACAAAGTTTCGGAATGCCCCATGAGGACATGCTTTGTTTGTCAACAGCGTGGTCATTTCGCAGCACAATGCCCAGCTAGAGTCCAGGTTGAATCCTGCCTTGTTTGTCGATCACCAGGCGTGAATTTCCTTAATTGTCCGAATTCCGTCCAAGTGAGGGTCGCTTTGGGAAACGGACAATGGGGGGCACAGAGCGGGTCTGTACCCCCCTCCAACCCACTGAAGAATCATAAAAACCAATTCTTAACGACGGGGTAGCGACCAGGGTTGGAGAAGGTTCAGGGGAAAAGAAGAGTAAACCAAGAGGGTTAAATTTTTCCCCATCAACGAGGGTGCATCCTGTAGTGGGCAACAGAGTGGGAAAAGACGTCAAGGTCCTTAGTTCAGTAGTAGAAGATATAATTTTGGGTGTGGATTTCTGCAAAGCCTGGAATATGGAGGTACAATTGGGACTGGGGTTATGGAGAGTTTTCAATGGCGACTGGTATGTTTTTGGCGTCAAGGATGGGATTGAGAGTAATGAGTCGATCTACGCTGAATGCGCTGGAATCTCTGCGTTGACGGACAAACAAAGAGAGATCATTCAAGAAATGGTGAACCGATTGGTTCTTCCAGAATCTGACGTACTGGGGGTGACAAATCTGACAGAACATCATATAAGGGTTACAGACGAGACACCAGTACAGCATCGCCAGAGACGCATGTTACCTATTATGATCACGTGGGCAATATCGACGAATGCCATTCGGCTTGACTAACGGGCCGATGACTTTTCAGCGAGTAATTGATGCTCTTTTCGGACCGGAATTTGAACCTCACGTGTTTGGTTATCTCGACGATATAATAATTGTGACAGATACTTTCGACGAACACGTGAAATGGCTAGAGATAGTATTGAAGAAGTTGGCAGACGCGGGATTTGTGGTTAACCCAGAGAAATATGAGTTTGGGTGCTCTAGGGTTACCTACTTGGGGTATCCTCTCGACAATGAAGGATTGCGACCAGACCCCGAAAAAACCGAGCCAGTGAGAAACTATCCAGCGCCAAAGAACGTCAAACAACTCCGAAGATTTTTGGGCATGGTGGGGTGGTATTCGAGATTCATCAAGAACGATAGTGAAATCAAGATACCTCTTCTTAAATTGCTCAAGAAGAGTCGAGACTGGGAATGGGGCGAGGAGCAGCAAGAGGCTTTCGACAAGTTGAAGGACAAACTTACGACAGCGCCAGTGTTGGCCCGTCCTGACTTTAGTAAGACATTCACCATCCAATGTGATGCGAGTAGTTTTGCTATTGGAGCAGTATTGACTCAGGAGTTTGACGACGGTGAACATCCGGTGATGTATATCAGCCGTGTTCTGACTGGGGCAGAACGGAATTATAGCGTCACGGAGAAGGAGTGTTTAGCGATGTTGTGGGCGATTAAGAAGTTGCGACCGTATATAGAGGGATACAAGTTTAAGGTGATCACAGATCAGAGTGCCCTAAAGTGGCTTAGAAACTTGAAAGACCCGGGTGGTCGACTAGCGAGATGGGCCCTGGAAATGCAGGTGTGGGATTTTGAAATCATTCACAGGAGAGGTGCATTGAACCAAGTCCCAGATGCTTGTCCAGAATAAGTGAGGATGACGAGGAGATGATCGATGCCTTTGATACCATTATGGACCAGTGGTACCTTAAGCGACGAGATTTGGTTCGACAATTCCCGGAGCGTTTTCCTGGATGGAAAATTGAGAACGATCATCTTTATCGACAGAGGAGTGACCCGTTACTCCTTCCGATTGTTGGCGACGAGGATGGTTGGAAACTGGTGGTACCTGAGGAGCACAGAGAGAGAGTTCTCCACGACGGCCATGGATTGGCGTCGGCAGGTCATTTGGGGGTGGAGAAAACGTACAATCGAGTGGCGAGCGAATATTACTGGCAAGGAATCTGGAATGATGTCCACCAGTATGTCACTCGATGTCCCCAGTGCCAGCATCACAAGCAGGACTGGCAGGACTAATGAGACAGAGGATAGTTGAGCGACCTTGGGCTGTAGTGGCAGCGGACACGATGGAGTTTCCACCAAGCAAGAGTAGGTGTAAATATCTTGTCGTGTTCCAAGATCTTTTCTCGAGGTGGGTTGAGGTGATCCGTTGCGATCAGCTGATGGAAAGTCGGTGGCCAAAGCATTCGAAGAATTGGTCCTCTTCCGCTGGGAAACCCCTGATTTTTTATTAACAGACAATGGGAAGGAGTTCGACAACAAGTTCCTCAAGGAGACGCTTCAGGAATATGGTGTCAAACACATCACCACACCACCCTACCACCCGCAAACTAATCCCGTGGAGAGAAGTAACCGCACGTTGAAGACCATGATTGCGACTTTCATAGGGAATGATCATCGCGACTGGGATCTTCATGTTCACGAGTTTCGCCATGTTATGAACACTGTGACACAGGTGGCGACTAAAACGTCTCCCGCATTTTTAAATTACGGAAAACATCCTCGACCGGTTAAAAGTTTGCGACGGGAGGTAGAACAACGAGATCAGGTTAAGAGAATTGCGCCAGAAGATTGGGTAGACAGGGTAAAGAGGTTGGATGCGTTGCGAGACTTGGTAGCAAAATTTATCGACAAAGAACGTGATCGACAGACCGAGTACTATAACCGTAATCGACATGAGGGGTTGTTTAAGGTGGGTGATCTAGTACTCCGTAAATCACACAAATTGTCGAGTGGTACACGGAATTTTGTGACAAAACTCGCACCGAAATATGAAGGCCCTTTCGAGATCGTGGAGAAATTATCGCCGACGGTTTTTGTCTTATGCGATAACGAAAGTCGTCGTATCCCTAAAATTCATGTCTCAGATCTTAAACGATATCTTCCCCCACGACCTCATTAATTTTTACTAATGATTATTATTTTTTTAGATCGAAGGAGGAGTATCGACAAGGGTAGCGAGAGAAGGAGGAGAAGGGATAAGCGACAGAGGCCTTATAGGAGAGAGAAAATGTCTCAGCAAGGGGATGCTCGACATGGGAGGTAACGACGAGTTAATCGTCAGCGATTGAGATCGGCGTCACTCCATCGCCCGGAGAGTGTTTTTGAACCCCCAAGGGATGTCGCAACTCCGCGTTCATTGCTGGATTTCCCAAATCCAGACCCGATGGTGACCGGAGAGTTGGGAGCGATTCGTCGCCACTCCTTGCCGACTAGGGAAGAGGAGGGAAGAGAGGTTCCCATCATCGAACCGAAGGCCTCATCGTCGACCGAGAGTGCGGATGACTGTCCACATCGACGCAAACATGAGAGTTGGGAGCAATTTGAGGACCGGTTGGCTGTCCTGGAGTTAAAGCGTTTTGTCCAAGACAAGCCGCGGCAGACGACGGTGGTTTTGGAGAAGTTGAGGGAGGGCCAGCGAAAAGAAATGGAAAAGAGGAAGAAAACATTGAGAAAGGAAGATCTCGTTTCTCGTGGTGATGAGGATGATGTTACTATTCCGACGAGACCAATCACACCGCCTGGCCCTCCAAATCAAGAGAAAAATTTGCGACCAAGGGAAAAGGAGATAGATAGTGGTAGACATGGACCTCTACCCACTAAAACAACAGGGGTGATGTTCCAGGGGTTGAAACCCATCCCAACGGATCCAACAATTGATCCACCCCCCCGGGTGTGTCAAAATTGTTGGCTAAGGGGCCATCGCCGCCAGCAATGCCCAAAGAAAGTCACTGAGTCCTGTTGTTTTAATTGCGGCAGGAAATATGTGACCTTGGCGACATGCCCAAGGTGTGTCGAGGCCCATGAAAGGTTTATTCGTGAGGAAAACCGCAATTTATCGACTGGGGTGTGTGGGCGTGTAAGTACGACGAAGGGGGTGGACGCCCGGAAAGAAAAAACGAGGGAAATTGCTAAGGTTCCGCTTTTGATCGACAGAACCACTCCTCGATCACCAATTGCCGACAAGGGTCCGGAAGTGGAGTCGATTCCGGATGCTCCATTACCTTCTGCAGAAGTGGCGTCAGTGGAAGTTCCGCTCATGGAGTTGTCTCAAGCCATCTCAGATTTGACTCGGGTCTTGGCCGGATTACCACCCGAGACGATCAACCTGGCGGTGAAGCAGTTGTTGGAGGAAAGGCGACATGCCTTCAATAAATAGGCTTCCCCTCACCAGTGATTTTGCTGGCATATTAAGTTAATTTTCAGAAAGAAAAATTGTAATAAATTATTTATAAAAAATATTTGTTAGATTTAAGAAGGAAATCTTAATTTTAATTAAAGTCTATTATAATTGGAGAATTCTAAGCTTTTTGTAAATTTTTTACAAAAAGAATAAAATTTTAAATCATCTTGGTCAAGAAAAGATGTTTTTTTAACTTGAAATTTTTTTCTTAAATTCAACATTGATAGAGTGATTAGTAAGATCTTAATGTTGTATTTGTATTTATTTTCACTTTTTTTAAAAAATAGATTTATCGACTTTTAAAATTTTACTTCTCAAATGAATATAGTAACCAAGACATAATATTTTTTATTGAGAAATCAAAATATTTATTAAAAATACGTAAAATAATTTTTAAAAAGAAATTAATTTCTAATAAAGCAGTCGTGAACTTTGTTTAAGTTAATTAAAGAAGTTACTTGCAGTTTATGAATCGTTGCTTTGGTGGTTAATTTTTTTAAATTCAAAAATGCAGATCCAATAGAGTGGAATATTTTTGAAAGTTGTTCGAAATTCTTTGAAAATTCTTACTAGAAGATTTTTGGGGTCGCTGATTACGAATCGAATGTCAGTTTTTCAAAATTCAAAACGGTGGATCCAATTTAGAGTACATTTTTAAAAATTACTTGAAATATTTTAAAAATGGTTAATGTTGGGTTTTCGAGATTGCTTATTACGAATCCGTTAACAGTTTTTGAAAACTTAAATATGGCGGATCCAATGTAGTCAAAAATTTGTCCGATTTGTTTTAATTTCGTTCCTTGGAAACTTTTGGGGAAACTAATTACAAATTTAAAGTCAAATTCGTAATCAGGGACACTGAAAACACCAAGTAACAAATTTAAAGCAAATCTTATGAACTTAAATAAACAATTTATGGAATTCTTAATAGAATAACCAAAAGATCAAAATTTTACAAATTCGAAATACACGTAATTTTGGTCACCGAAATTGATATACCGAAATTTAAACAAACGCGCCGTAATAGAAAATTACGGTATTAGTTTTAATTTCTCATATTTCTTTAAATAGTCGATTTTTATTCAGTTAATTTTTATTATATCTAAATAACATAAGCTTCTAATTTAATAAATCTTAAATTTACTTTCTACAATAGAAATGGCGAATTTTCTATTTCAAAGGTGTTTTGACTTAAATCGCGCCGTAATTAATACATTTACCCTATATTTGCACAATTTGTTCTTTAGAGATTCGATCAAAATAAAGCGACTTTCTATTCTATTCGACTTACGTTTGATGTTGTCGTAATCTTTTCTTTCAATTTTTATATGCTGCTTTCTGCTGATGCCTCGAGGTTTCCTACTGCCAACATATTGCATTTTATCATTAGACCAGTAGCCCGCAGCAATTTTGCGTACTACGTCACTGATGCTAGTTGCGTGTTGAGCACTTTCAAATGCATCTCTGCAAATTACAACCCCATCACAAGTAACCTACAAATATTGTAAATATTAGTTATTAGTTATTGTTATATTTTAATTTATTTTATTTAACATTTATTTCAATTATCTATCGAGTCTCGTTCTCATGATTACACTGGTAGTTCTGTTTTCTTACACCTACTGCGCTACATGTTTAGAGGTTGAAAGGAATTCTTTGGTTGGCTCTCTGCTCCTCATCGCCCTCTTCCATGTTCAGCCATTGTGTTTTTTTGTGCCTCACGCGTCACATCGAACACCAAGAGAAATCAGCATAATGAATAATAGAAGTCGTTCGCCGTCACCGAAAAATCATCGTACACATCGGAAAAAGTCCAAGAAACACAAGACGGAGAAGTTTCGCGACCAAAATAGATGGGAAAGTGAATACGAGCCCCGATACGAACGACACAGGACACGACACTCACCCACGAGTCAAAGTCAACGCAGAGATTCATCTCTAAGAGGCAGTTTTTCACGTGAAGGATCTGTACCTGGACGAAAATCCCGAGAGTCACGACACGACAGAGATCATCAAAGACATCGAAGCATAAAACGTCGTGAAAACAAACGCCATCGACCCTCGTAAAAAGTCGAATCAAATATATAAGTCGATCAAATATCAGACGATCTTGTACGAGAGGCAAGACAAGTCCAAAGAAAAATATCAAAGAATCTACGTCCAGATCCAACAAAAACTGCGGATCCAAATAGCAGTAAGGAAACAGAATCAAACGATAATAGAAAACTTAACACCGAGGATTTGGAAATTTTTAGAGATGACCCGACTACGATTAAAGATACAAAATTCTTAATAAACAAAGATTTACTGACAAGATGGACCACATGGATTACCACGGGTCTCAAAAAAGAAATAAAAGAAAAATTGTTAAAAGATTACCCTAACGTTAAAGGGATAAAACCGCAAGCTTTCAATCGCGAAGTATCACATCTGATGTCAAAGAGTGCCGTGAAAAGAGACGGACACTTTTCTGATTCTCAAAACCTGACATCGGCTGCCATGACAGCACTCGGACTGGCAATGACTGATGTACTTCATAATAATGAAATAAATCGAAAACAACTATTGGAAAAACTATCAGACACGGGAAAAATCTTGTCAGAACTACATTACTCGCAACTAACTTCTAGAAAAGCGTGCATCTTAGCAGGATTAAATAAGAATATCTTGGACCTTGTAGAGGAATGCAAACCTGACGAATATTTATTTGACAAAGATTTTGCAAAATACTTCAAGCGGATATTTAAACTGGAAACGCCCACCTGAAAAAAGACCAAGGACGTACCAGGTGGGCTACAAAACAAAATTCGAGACGCAGCCGAAAGAACATTACTCATCGGCAACAAGGACCAAAAATCAGCCGCAGAGACGCTACCAACCGAACCGACCCTAGCGCAAGTAATGGTAAGTCATGTAGCAGGCCAACTTAAATACTATTATAAAACGTGGGAATCCATAACTACTAACCCATTCGTCCTGAGATGTATCAAGGGGTACCAAATTGAATTTAATAGGCCTGTTGTACAAAATTATTCACCCCTAGAGAAAAACTATACCGACGAGGAAAAAACAGCCCTTGCAAACGCAATTAAAAAATTACAAGGCATTAGTGCAGTCGAAAATTGTGTCTCAGAAGAAGGAGAATATTTATCTCCTTACTTTTTAACCAAAAAACCTAATGGCTACGATAGATTTATATTAAATCTAAAAGGTATAAATAACTTTATATCAACAGAACACTTTAAAATGGAATATATCGATACAGCAAGCAAATTATTAATAAAAAATGACCTCCTGTGTTCTCTAGACCTTAAAGATGCCTTTTTGCTCGTTTCTGTCGACAAAAAATCTAGAAAATTTTTAAGATTTTCATTTAATGGTCAATTATATCAATTTACTTGCTTTCCCTTTGGCATGTGTGTATGTCCCTTTGTTTTTACAAAAATTTTACAACCGGTAATCAGTAAATTGAGAAGTTTAGGTTTCAGATCAACCGTTTATCTCGACGATACAGTCCTATTTGGAAGAAAAACGGTAGGAATTACAATAAACTCATGACCATATCAGAAGAGTCATACAATGATCTTAATTGGTGGAAAACACAGTTAAAATCGTCATGTAACCCTATGAAAAAATCAAATTTTAAATTAACAATTTACACCGATGCCTCCCTAAGCGGTTGGGGAACCGCATGTGACAAAGAAACTCTCCATGGTTTCTGGACGAAAGAAGAAAAACAATCCTCGATAAACTACCTAGAACTATTAGCGGCCTTCTTAGCTTTAAAAACATTTGCAAATAAACTAAAAAACGCAGAAATCCTAATAAAAATCGATAACACAACAGCTTTGTTATATATAAATCGCATGGGGGGTACACTATTTCCAGCATACAAAAAATTAATTCGAAAAATCTGGACCTGGTCAGAAAAAAGAAATTTATGGTTGTTTGCCACTTATATAGAATCTAAGAAAAACACGATAGCTGACCGTCAATCTAGAATCACGAACATAGATACTGAATGGGAGCTAGCAAAATACGTGTTCCAAAAAATCGAAAAAACCTATGGACCGTTGGAAGTAGATGTATTCACCTCGAGAATCAATAAAAAATGCCGATTATATTGCACTTGGCAAGCAGATAGTGATGCTTTCGCAATAGATGAATTTACAATATCATGGAAGGGAAAAAAATTCTATGCCTTTCCCCCCTTTGCTCTGATCCCTAGAGTCTTACAAAAAATAATTAATGAAAAAGCCGTCGTAATCCTCGTTGTGCCCTTTTGGACAACACAAATATGGTTTCCCCCCACGTTTAACGAAATACTGTTAAGTGCACCACTAATTTTGCACCCTTCTAATCACTTGCTTAAATCACCTTGCAGGGCCCTGACACACCCACTTTCGAAACACCTTACACTTCTGGTCGGGAAGCTCTCGGGACGGCGCATAGAAGAAAAGGAGTCAGCGAACAAGTCATAGATGTCCTATTAAACTCACTAGCAGCCACAAAAATCCAGCAATACGAATCTGCTTTCACAAGTTGGTGGACATTTTGCAAAAACAAGAGCTGCAACCCTTACTCGGCTACAATCAACGACGTCTTGGAATACCTTACAGAAAAATTCGAAGCCGGAGCATCGTACGGAACGCTAAATTCTGCCAGATCTGCACTAGGAAACATCTTGGACATAGACATGTCTAACAACAACCTAATTCAAAAATTCTTCAAAGGTATATTTAGAAATCGGCCAACGGAAACAAAATACAAAAGAACCTGGGACACTTCGGTTGTATTATCATTTATAGAAATTTAAGCCCCACCAGGGTGATATAAACAACATCTTAAGAAAAAGCGATTCCATCAAAATCGAGATTCCAGACTCCATAAAAACCTCCGGACCAGAAAAATTCCAGTCTCTGTTGGTCTTGCCAAAATTCGAAGAAAAACCCGCTCTGTGTGTAGCATCAACACTCGAAAATTACCTGCAAAGGACTAAAAAATTAAGAGGAAACACAAAAATGTTATTTATAACTTATAAGAAGCCTCATAAAGCTTCATCTGCACAAACGATTAGCCGCTGGATAAAATCAGTCCTCCTAAAAAGCGGACTTGACATAACCAAATTCAAAGGACATAGCACAAGACACGCTTCCACGTCTTTTAAAAGTCCGTTTACTCATATTCATAAACTTAATTCATACAAATATTCAATAAAGAATTTTCAGTTGTATATCTCCGATATTAAAATAAACATATTTCAACAAAATAATTAAGTAATTGTACCTCTGAACATTTACCAGTGTAATCATGAGAACGAGACTCGATAGATAATTAACGATCAAACGAACTTACCTTAAGTAAAGTTCGATCGTAATTATATGAGAGTCTCGTTCGAAATGATTACAACCCACCCGAAAAAGTAATACCGAAAAATTCCCACCCTCAAACAACAATTACTTAATTTCAAAAAACTCTAAAAGTATGGCTGAACATGGAAGAGGGCTATGAGGAGCATAGAGCCAACCAAAAAATTTCTTTCAACCTCTAAACATGTGGCGCAGTAGGTGTAAGAAAACAGAGCTACCAGTGTAATCATTTCGAACGAGACTCCCATATAATTACGATCGAACTTCACTTAAGGTGAATATCCGACCGATTGCTCCCATTTTTTTTAGATTATTATAAATGATTTTTTTAAAAATAATTTTTTTAAATAAATAATTTTATAATTTTTAATCTAAAAAATATTTCTTGTAGTTTTCATTAATCAACAAATTATAAAAACATATTTTTTAGACAAAAAATAATAGATTTTCGATTATAATTTTTTACTTCATGATGAGAATAATGATGAGAATGAGATTTGGTGTGATTATATTTTATTTTATAAAAAAAATCCTCAAATAAGATCCCATAAGAGGCCTTAATACCAGACTACCCCCTTAACATATTCTAAAAATATAAGTATTATTATGATATAAATAATTTTTAAATTTATGTTTATGTACTTAAAATACGATTTAACATTGATAAAAACTATCAGGAACAATGTTAATTAAATATAAAGTATCTAATTATTAAGGGGTTACATGTGTAAAAAAATCGAATTTTTAAAAATTTTTTATTTGATAGTATAACATGTTAAGAAGATTTTCCTAAAGTTTTAAGATAATTTGAGTAAAATTCTAGCAAATAGAAAGAACTTTCGAAAACGCTTTTTGTTTTGACCGGCAACTAATGCAATTGTTTTTTAATTATTTAGTTCACTATATTGGATCTACTTTTAATTTCGCAAATCTGACACCAGATTCGTAATCAGCGACCACAAAAATCACAGAGTAAATATTTTCAAACAAATCCGATGAAATAAAAAAGAAAATTCGACCTTTATATCATTTAACATTAAACGCTGTTTTCTCAAAACTCCATTTTTTAAGTCGATAGCATTGATTTCTCAAAAACTAATGCAAAGATTTTTTTAAAATTTGGCACACTTTTCCTAGACAGTAATGATTAGTGATTAAACGAAGGATTTTTTTCTGTTGATTACAACCGATTTTACGTGGTCTAAGTAATCCTAAAAATCGTAATTTTTGACAAAAAACTCTACCAAAAATTTAAAAAACCCTTCGTTTAATCACAAGCTATACTCACCTACTAATAGAAAATATTTGGTTTTTTTTATTTTCCGTAAAGCAATCATTAGATATCGTGACTTACTTTGGAAGGGGTCTCAAAGAACCTGTTGCCATTGGCTTAAAAGACTCATCAAATGATATTGAATAAACATGGCTATGGAATGCATTATCAACAGTTTTTTTCACAAAAATATGGACCCAGACCATAAGCAATCGTGTGAGCCATTTTATCGTTGCTTAATTTTATTTTTTCAGAAAAATCGTCGAAATTTTTAAACATTAATTTAATTGATTCAATACGTTTAGCACTAGTATTAAATGAAAGGTGCTAATACACAGACGTTAGAGTCTAAATAATTTCAGCACAAGTTCTTTCATCTTTATTTAAATAAGAAATAATATTCCTTGGCCGTGGTACATTTTGCTTTTCAGATTAAGGAGAGATTTTAGACTGTTGATTTTCTTTTGATTCGTTTTTTTCGTTTAATGTTTGATTTATTCTTGGTTGAAAGAACTAACTGATTTTATTCAAATTAAAATCCTTCAGATTTTCATTGTGTTTTTTTTCTTTTTAAGTGGCTGTTAACTGCTCCAATGCCCATGTTACTTAGCGAAAATTTACTTTTACAAAACGCACAATATGTTGTCAGATTACATACATCCTCTTTCAATCCTTACATGCTTATAAACATACCCAGTGGGCACCAAGATATCTTTAGGATGACTGTAGAACGTTCCAAAGTGTCCTAGGACATTGCGTCAATGTTCCAAAGACATAAAAAAGACGACTTAAAGACGCCCAAAGTATATTCTATGTCTTCCCCAGAACAGTCTTAAGAATGTCCTAAAATTGTCCCAAAAATGTCTTTATTACGACTATAGAAAGTCCCCAGAATTTTCTAAAAATATCCCCGAAATGTCAAAAAACGTCTTAAGAATGTCCTGAAATTGTCCCCAAAATGTGTTAAATACGTCTTCAGAAGCCCTGGCGGAATAAAATCACTCAACGTCCAGTTTATAAAGTAGACATTGGGTAGAAACTTGGTAATTCGCAGAAATAAATGTTAAAATGACAAAATATGAAAAAATTTGAGTTGCAAAAGGTAAATAAATATCCAGAGACTCAATTCTAGTAATAATTGCGTTAAATAAAGCATTAAATATTAAAAAATTAATATAAATTGTGCAAAGTAACTTGTCGCATGGTTACATTCTATTGGTTTTTTTTAAATATTTCCAATAAATTAATGTAAAATGACGTAGAACTTTACACATAATTTTAAAAAATGGTTAATTTCATCAAATTGATGTATTTTTGAGGTTACCCTAGCGGATCGAGGGGATTTTGAGGAGTCTAAGCTGGTACCTCTGAAAACCCTCTTAGAGAACTGTAAAAAAATTTTGCTAAAAAACAATGCAAAATAATTATTATTTAAGTAAAAAAATGAATTGATTATGATAAATTAATGTTTTAAGAATATATTAGTAAAATTATTGCGATAAATTAAGCTGAAATGAATTAATAATTAATTTTTAAAGTGGACGATACATACCTGGCGATTTGAACAGTAAGTAATATTTGACTATTTTTCATATGTTCGTATATAATTATTTGAAAACTTATTTGTTTTCAAAAAAGTTGTGATTAAAGATTTAAAAAATAATTTTAGTTAAGCAGATTATTGCTTAATAATTAATTAAAGTGTAAAGTTTGTGAAATATTAAGCGACTTTACCGGCAGTCGCAGTCTTCAAACAGTTGGAGTGAACGAGTTATCATGAGAATTTGATTGCGCATGAACTACCAGATGTCGCACCAAGCGATTTCTTTGAAAGATTTTCAGATTATTTAGATCCAATGCAAAAGAAATCATTCATGAGCATGAACCAATAGATACTCAAAATATTTATTTGTTATAATTAATTATATATGGGCGATTCCATGTGAGATTTGCCTATGACCTTTTAAATTCGTCTAAATATATTTTTTTCTTATTCTTTGTAGAAAAAAAATGTTTATACGTATTTTTTTATTTTTTTATAAGTGCTCAAATTTTCAAGTTGTGAATTTTTAAAAATTTGACTTTTTCAAGTTTTTTTGAAATACCACCTAATTTCAATGACATGTAACTCTAAAAGTATTGAATTTAGAAATTATGATCAAGATACAAAAAAGTTTCAGTTTTTTATCGACTTTATAAATATGTTAACAAAAAAAATTTTGAATTTGTTTATAAAAAACAGCAATTTTTAATAGACAAATTAAATTTTTTTAAATTTAGGCGCGATTTTAAAATTTTTTATTTATTTTTACACACATGAAAATAAGAAGAAAATTTTGCAATAAGTTTTGGAGTGGGCCTGATGATCCTCTTGTTTATATCATTTGTTTAAAAAAAATTTTTACTTTTTTTCATTTTTTTTTCTTTTTCAAAATGAAAAGTGTTTTTGACACTAGGTTCTACTAGTAAACTCATAGAAAGGCAAATTGAAATACATTTTATTTTAAAAAATAAAAAAAACGAAAAAAAAGTAAATTTTTTTTTTAAAACAAATTTTATAAACAAAAGGATCATCAGACCCACTCCAAAACTTATTGAAAAATTTTCTTCTTATTTTCATGTGTGTAAAAATAAAAAAAAATTTAAAAAAATCGCGCCTAAATTTAAAAAAATTTAATTTGTTTATAAAAAAATGCTGTTTTTTATAAACAAATTCAAATTCCAAAAAATAACACAGAAAATGAAAAGGTATTAAAATAAGCTGCAACGCTTATTATTTTAATACCAAAATGGATTAAAATAAGCAAAATTGGATTAAAATAATAAGCGTTGCAGCTTATTTTAATGTCTTTTAATTTTCTGTGAATGAATGATTCTCCGCGTATCGCACGATTGTTTTTCTGAAACTTTAAAAATATTTTTTTATCGAAATGATAAATACCAATACATAATATATAGCGCGAACGACAATTAAAAATTTTATTTCGGTAATTTATGGAAATTTATGCGGCAATTTATGGAAATTTATACGGTAATTTACATAAATTTATTTGTAAATTTTCCGGAGCTATGATAGTTTATAATAAATATTTAATTTATCTATATCTTGTTGCAGATCTGCAACTTCTCTTTTCCAAGCCATAGATGAAAAAAATATTGCAGCTTTATTAGGGTTGAAGTAAAGTTTACTAGAAGGTTGTATTGAGACAGGTAATTGATTGTAAACTGTAGAGTTTTTCTTTACTACTAATGGCAAATGATCCGAAAGTGTGACAAGCGGTAATACTAAAAGGTCGGCAATGAGAGGAATAGCACTAGGTGAGTACCAAACCAAGTCTACCACACTAGAACCCTTTGATCCTACAAATGTGTAATTTGAAGGAGAATCACTCAAAGAGCGGCCGTTTAACAAAATAAGGTTATCAATCTCCATATTATTTACCAAAGATTTGCCCCTTGCATTAGACACCAAGTCAAGGGAAGTTCTTTCTGGATTAAAATTGTGGGATACAATAATATCAGGATTTAATTGATTTAGATTTCCCACTCTACAATTAAAATCACCCCCCAAGATAAGAGGTATTGAAGGAAATTGTTCATTAATAGATGCTAAAATCAGATTCAAGTTGTCAATAAATTGATGGAAATCAGAATCAGGAGGAGTATAAATTAAGCCTAAAATGAAATCTTCTGAATATGATGTAACCTTGATTAAAATATGGTTCGGTGAAATATTTAACTTTTTAATTTTGTAAAATGAACTCTTATATATAATTAAAAGGCCACCCTTTGCTCTTCCGTATTTGCTGGTTTTCTCAGCTGGGGAAACAATAGAATTGAATGAGAGCGAAGGCAAACCTTTGAAATTTACATTAGTAGACCACGTTTCTGAAATACATACAATATCTTGTTTATGAAGAGATTCTCTGATGTCCGACAAGTTACTGAGACCATGAACATTCCAATAAATGATTCTTGTACAATTCCCCTCTGATACGTACGAAGGTGTAGACGATGTACTGGTTTAAAAGAATTTTACGTCTCTCTCTTTCTTCTTTACTACGGTCATTGGTGATGATGAAGCCTGCTTTAAAATTTCCTTCACTTTACTGAAGATCATCTTAACCCATTTCGACGAAATGAATTTTATCATAATAGGTCGAGAGCCCTTAACCTTGCCCATTCTAAAGATTTCATCGATAGCAAGTGTCGGAATTTGTAGATCAACAATCAAAAATATATTCAAAATAATTTTGGTTAATTCCTTGTTGATTTCATCCAAATCATCCAGTTTAAGAAATATCAGATTTTTGGCTCGAGCTTGCTTGTCCAGAAGTAAAAGATGACTTTCGATGGAGGAAATTTTGTTTTCGTGGTCCGCCACCCTTTTGTCAAGAGATTCCAGGGATCTTGTATTGGCATGAATTTCCGAACTAAGATCCCTATGGGAAAGAGTCAGATTGTTTATTGCTTTCATAAGATCACTCCATCTCTTTTCCTCGTTCGTCAATAAGGTGGGAAGGGACATGTTTATTATTAAAACTTGTTATAAACACACTAATTAAACACTATTAAATTAGAAAGCCGAAAATAACCAAAACAGGAGACAATAAAGATTTACACTTCAAATTTTCACAGACACAATTTAGTCTAAGACAAGGGAGAAAAATTGCAAAATTGTCAGAACAGAATCACCAGTGCACTTAATCTGCACTTAATAAAGAAATAAGTAGAGACACTTTTCAGACAGGGAAAGCCGAGACATAGAACAACACACCCAAAGACCGCCACAAGTGTACATAAGTTCAAAACAGATTTAATAAAACCGATATTTGTTGAATAAAACACATCAAACTGTGCACCTAGTATGCAATTCGCATCATAGATATATTACAACAAGATCCATGTAATTGCGCGATACTGGTATTCGCATTTTAATATATGGTGTTCAGATATGGGGACTTGGCTATTTGGATCTTCTAGAAAAAGTTCAACTTTCGTTTTTTAAAAAACTTTTATATCTCCCTGTCAATACCCCAAACTATGCAGTTAGACTTGAAGCTGGGACAACTCATTTTGCTCACAAGATCTTATCTTTAACACTGTCCTGGATTTGTAAGATTTCTTCAATGGACAATTCTAGGTATCCCAGGCAGTGTTTTATGAAATTAAGAAAACTAGCGCTGAAGAGGCCTAGCTCTGGGCCTAACTGGTTCTCACAATTGAGGGTGTTTTTCGAGAGTGGAGAGAGGTTAGACCAGTGGCGTTCCCTATCTCTGAACAACATATCCGCGAAGAAAGAAACTATTTTAAGACATTATGAACAGTATCTACGATCTAGTGACGTAGAAAAACAACTTTATTCCAGTAGTCTTATAATTTACCCCCAGCTTGCAATTCATAAGGGAACACAGCAGTATCTTTCGTCCAAACTTCCTTTGTTTTACAAAAGATTTTTTTTAATCGGTTTCATATGTTTCACATTTATATAGACTGCACCCCGTGTAGAAAATGACAACTGATCCTAGCTTGGTCCTATCTATTTTGCCCCATTATTAACTAGGTCCAAGTTTGAACCCTATAGGAATCGAACCCCAGACGCATGACCTAAAGAACGCTTTAACGACCGCGGCTACCTAACATAAATAGATATTTTTATTTGATTTTCTATATAAATTTTCACTTTCACTGTAAGTGTTTTATGTTGTCAAATAATGGATTTAAAACATTATACTGCATTGTTAATTTGTTTAAACAATTTATTGTTGTTATTTATTAACTGTTTTGTAGTGCACCTAGGAAGATGCAGCTTTTTCCTAACTTTACAATAGAAAAAATACTGCATTTTTCTAGGAAAATTGTGAAAAATGTTAATAAATAGAAAAAATTATTTATTTAAACAATTTTTATCATAATAGTTGTTGCAAATTTAATTCTACATTTTACTTTATTTATAACCTTTAAATTAATAACTACTAAGAGAAGGTAACAAATTTATAAAATTGTGTCTATGTGTATTTAAAAATGTTATAAATTATGAACAATGAATTGTTTAAACAAATAAAAATTCAACAACATATTTTTGAAATACATTATTTGGCAATATATATACCAATCAAATAAATTAACAAATATAACTATGGAAAAATGTTTTTAAATATTTATTGCAAATTAATAAATAATTAAAACCATGTAAATAATTATTAATTAAATAAATAAGTATTATATGAGATTATTTTATAAATCCAAAATTAAATCACTTTTTTTTCATAAAAAATTTCTGACACTTAACTAGATATTCTAGCTAAGTCCAAGCTAGGACCAGTCTAGAATATATAAACAGGGGATGCAAAGGTAGGACCAATGTTGGGCCAACAATCATTTTAGGCAAACGTTGGTAATTTCTACACGGGTAACAATATAACTACACGTTATTTAACCTTCATTATTTAATTATTATTTTTTATTTTTATTATTTTCGAAGGGTCGGTGGATGCCGGCGGAGACGATTTTGTGATGCCCTGTACAAATTTGAATCTTGAAATGTATAAAAAAAGGATAAATCAATCAGAAAATTGATTACTTTCTTCATGGATCAACTAAAGGAATATAACTTTTGCTGTTACTGAAGTAGAACTATATTAACATTTGACTTTTATTAAAATAATTCAATGTTTAATAATAAAACGCAGAATAACACACAAAAGTACAGTCAAGTATAAATAGCAAAAAAAAGAAAATAATTATTTTTTTTGATCAAACGTTTTTTTATTCAATTCCACTAAAATATGCAATACTAAAATTTCAACATGTCAAATTTTGACGTTTTCAGCCCTAAAACCACTTTTCATGAAAAATTATAATGTTAAATGCAAAAGTAACTATTGGTTTTTGTTTGTAATCACAAAAATTTCCTTTTTACATTTGAATCGAAATATTATGTAAACATTATTTGTGTTTTTTTTCACAACATGAAATAAAGAAGTTGTGCGCTACGGGGAGAATCACCCATATTATATATACATATATAAGTTATAGCTGAGGACAATATCTATAGATATATTTGTATCATATATGTGTATTATATATTATTTTAAATATCCTTCACTGAAAACAATTATTTGAGTAAATAAAAAGGTGGTCCACTAATGGATACATTCCCCTATTAAAAATAAGCCTTGAACTTGAAAATAAATGAAGGGCTACCACCAAGGTATATATGAGGCGAAATTTCTGAAGTTAACGTTAAATGCGCATTCAACGAGTCCTATATAAAGTAATTTGCATAAGTAGATTGTTAATGAACAATTGCAATTATTAACATCTCATAATTAATTAAATAATATCTCGAAAACAAAAAAACATACATTTTAAGCTTCATTTTAAGGTGTAAAAAAAGAAATAAAAACGGTCTTTTATTCAAAACAATAAAAATATTTTTCATTTTCCAAAAAGGGGTATATCCTGAATTTTAACAAAAAAATTTACTCCATTTGAAAGAGCAGGGAAAAAAATTTCAAAATCACATAATTCAATGTTTACATTTTGCTTATTGTTAGACTTCAAGAAATTCGCCCCCCACTCACACACATATATATATTTCAGACAATATTATATTATTTATAACCATACCTTATTTAATGTTGGTGCCCGTTTTACTATTTTTTGTTTCGTTTTTTTTGGGTTTTTTTGTACACCTTCGATTTCCTTTCTTCTTTTAGGAGCACATATTAATGGCGGAGTATATTTATTATACTCCCCTTTCTCTCGTTTTCCACTTCCATATTCTGTGATGAGGCAATGTAATATTAAAAAATATTAGCGGAGGGTAAGGTACTTCAATTTTTTTATTCTTTAAATGATTAAAAAAAACTTGGAAAAATTATGTTTTTATTAAATAACCATCCGTAATTTCTTTATTTTTAAAGCAACTTTTTCCGATATACCATTTGAATGAGCGCGATTAAGCCATAAGAAATATCTATAGCCAAATTTCTTTAGACAAAAAATTGTAAAAATATATATACAGAAAAACATTTTTTTCTAAATCATTAATAAAAATACTATTGACTAATAATATTTGGTTAAACATATATTTAATTAAAGAAACACTTCAGTTTAATAAAAATTGTACTTCATAAGAATTTTGCTAGTCATAATTTCTTTTAAATAGAAGTTTAAAAAATTTATTCTTACAATTCTTATTTAATTTTTTTTATAATTAATAAAAAAACTCAATGTATAAGAAAATCTGTTAAATAAAAATTTGAGTAAATTGAAATTCCATTTAATCACAATATAGTTGAATACAAATTTTTATAAATAATACTTAGATAAATTATTGTCCTAGAAGCAAATATCAAAATCTCAAAATATACTTAAATTTGTTTTTTAAAAAATTATAATGAGTAAAGAGGGATTGGAGTTTTGATTTTTCAGGTAACAGTTATTTTCTAATCCGTATAACTTTCCACAAAAGTTTACGGATTTTAATTGAACATAAGGGTTTTTTGTTTAATTTTATATGCACTTTTCAATGCCTAAAAAGTTTTTTTTAATTAACTCTTATTTTTCAGTTTTAAATACTGTATAAATATAAAAATGGGACAAAATTAGGTTTAAGAGAACATGTAAAAAACCTACTTTTGTCCTGTTTTTAATATTTTCTCGACAACATAATGTTGTTCTATTTTTATATTTATACTGCTTTGTTAGAAAAAATCTCAGTATTCAATAAAAATACAAAAAAAAATTTTCTCAAAATGAAAAATAACGATTAATTAAAAAAATAAGAGAAAAAAATTTTTAGGCATTAAAGAGTACATGAAAAATTAAACAAAAATCCTCATGATAAATTAAAATCCATAGTTCTGTAAAAATTATAGGTATTAGAAAATAACAATGTTACCTGACAAATCAAAACTTTAATTCCCTTTACTTTTTATTATATAAATTTATTATAATTTTTAAAAAAATAAGTTTATATTTTGTTACTTTTATATAAGACAATAATTTATCAAAGTATCAAGCCATAATTAAAATGAAATTTTTTTTAAATATTAGGTGGAATACAATTCAAGCGATTTTTTCAAATTTTCATGACTTTCCCAGGTTTTCCAGACCTTTTTTAAAAATCATTGACTATTCCTGGATTTCCAGAGCTTCTAACAACCCTGCCTTTAGAAAATAAAATTCGAATATTTAAGGAAATAGTCTGAAAAAGAAAGCAATAAAAAAACATAATTTTCTAGAAATAATGACAATTTTAAGACGTTTATAAAAATAATTCGAAATTAACTAAACTTAGATTTTAAACATTTTTCTTTCAACACAATTTTTATTTAAAAAAATTTTATATAAAAAAAATTTCATTTGTATCATGAATCCATGTTAACAAACATGTTTCTTTCAACACAATTTTTATTTTAAAAATTTTTATGCAAAAAAAATTTCATTTGTATCATGAATCCATGTTAACAAACATTAACTCGATTAAATTACAATTTTATAAAACATTGAAATCGAAGAATTTTCAGTTGACAGAAATTGTATTTATCCGATCATACATCTATCTGATTTGTGCAAATTTTGCCAACTGTTTTGTAAAATATTAATTTTATAAAAAAAGTTAGTTCAAATGGAATTTTTTTGAATTACAAATTCTCTCTCACAAAAATTCAAGTCAATAGGATTTCTGATAAATAAAATTTATTTAGTTTAAAAATGAAATTTAATAAAAATTATGTTAAAGAAAAATGTTCATTACTTTTTTAATAAAAAGTATTGGTCAATGTGCAAAAATAAGTAATAAATTTTATAAATTCCAAACGCAGGAGAATTGGAAAAAAAATATTTCCTAATGAGAAAAACACTGGAAAGTAAAACTTAAATATTTAAGGAAATAGTCTTCGAAAGAAATAAAACTCAATAATTTTCAGGACGAAATAACAATTGAATCTAAAAGTAGATTTTAGACAATTTTGCTTCAACACAATTTTAATTTAAAAAAATTTGTATTACCAAAAAAGTTTTGTAAAATAATAATTTTTTAAAATAAAAGTTTATTCAAATTTTTGTAAAATACAAATTCTCTCACACAAAAATTCTGTTCAATAGATTTTGAGCTAATTTGGAATTCTGTTAAATAAAAATTTAATTGAATGGTAAATTCCGAAAATAACTTAACTCTGAAAAGTATAAGAGTCACTTTCACTGTCAATTATTATGCGAAAATGACACTTATGCTTTTTCGAGTTTAGCTCTTTTCGAAAATCACGATTCAATTAAAATTTTGTTAAAAAAATTGTTTATTTTTTTTTAAATAAAATCTTTTGACCAATATGTGGAAGTAAATAACAAATTTTATAAATTCCAAAAGAAAGAGAATAGGAAAAAAAATTTATCTTAAAGACAAAAACTTTGGAAAATGATAATTTTATCCCGCTTGTAAGAATAAATAAATTTTTAAAATTAACTGAACTTACTTTTTAATCATTTATCATTCAACACAATTTTTATTTTAAAAAAATTTAATTCAAATAATTTTTATTAAAACAGATTTCCTTATTCAAGAAATTTTTAATTATTAAATTTTTTTTAATTTCATTTATATCAAAAATCCATGTTAAAAGGCTTTAACTTCGCGAAATTGTCATTTTATAAAACTTTGAAATTTTATGAAATAGTCTTAGAAAGAAATAAAAAAATTTGTTAAAATAATTGACAATTTTTCCCTTTTTGTAATAATAAAGAAACTTGAAATTTCCGAAAAAGTTATATTTTTAATTAGCAAATGTAGAAATTTGTGAAAATTTACCTAACGTCGGAATCGATCATTATTCATGAATTAAAATATATATCTTTTCTTGTAATGAATTATTAATTTTAATAATTATAAAATAGCTTCAATTAAAAAATAAATTAATTAAGAATTCTGTAAAACTTACTCTTTAAAATTAAAACTTTAGCCATTCAAAACTATAAAAAGTTTTTTTTAAATCTCTTTAAAGTTCAATTATTTCTAAAATCTAAACTAAAAACTTTCAAATATATAATTAGTAAAAAAAATTTCTTTAATCTTGTGTTGTAATAATTATAAAATACGTCGATTAATTGTTAGGAATGAAGTTTAAAAATACTTACGTTTAGCATTTGTAGGAGTTTCCATTGTAATGAATATCCACTTTCCCTAAACACTTAAAAAAAGAAAAGACTGCACTTTACGCGAACTGAGAGTAAAAAGCTAATCAAATAATGTGAGACTTGCGAAAGCTAAGAGTGGAGTGCTATAGACTGAATAGAGAGAGAAATAGCTATAGGCGAATTCCAGGAATCACCTTGCTGCAAGCTTCCTACCACATTATTTTGACACCGTTCTCGGAAATGTAAAAAGTAGTCAGAATGATTTTGAAGTCAGAGTTTGTTTGTAACTTCCTTGAGTCTCCAAAAGACTATTGAAAAATCTTTTAAAATTCAAATTTTTTGTATTTACCTTCTTATTGCTTTTTTAAAATAATAATATTCTCCATTTTGTATGCATAAATTACTTAACAATATCTCTCTCTCTCTCTCTCTCTCTCTCTCTCTCTCTCTCTCTCTCTCTCTCTCTCTCTCTCTCTCTCTCTCTCTCTCTCTCTCTCTCTCTCTCTCTCAAAGAAATAATATTTAAGTTTTAAATTTTAATTATTTTTCTTTTTGAAATTCTGAAATAATTAAATTTATTTTTGATACTTTTTCTTTGTATTCATGTGTTTCGTAATGAATAACTTACTAATGATTTTTTTGGCTTAATTGAAAAAAAATATTTATTTTTAAGGTGCAAATGCGAACAATTTTTTGATAATTGTTAGTCTTCAACATGATAAACACTTATATATTGATATACACTTATATATTATATATATTATCAATTGATTTGTTTTGATGCAAGGAATACAACTCTGGCAAAATTCATTAAAAATTTTCATGAATTAATTTGTTATTTAAAAAAACGAATTTTTTTTTAAATTTAAAAAATTATATAATTTACAGATTTTAAGTAAAATATAAACTTTATATAGGTTAATTGCAATTCGTTTTAATGCGAGAAATCAGTTTCTTGGACAAAAAATTTATATTTTCAGTTTAAAAAAATTTTTGCATAAAAGCATATTTTCAAATTTTTGAAAAAATGACGTAAAAAAAATTAAGCAGATATTTTTTGAAATTCTTGTGTCTGATTTTAGATATTGATGACTTTAATAAGCCTACAAAATTTCAGAACAATCCATCGAAGTGTATTAGAGATAATTTGTACACAAGTTTCTGTGACATACACACTTATACATCGGGACATTTGTTTAAAACTTTTAATATATGCATTCTAGACAAGAATGAGTCCATATTACCCACTTTTAAAAAATCGAAAATTGTCACGAATACAAAGCTTCCTCGCGAGGAGAGGAAGCAAAAACATGTGACCAAAAGTGAAACAAAAGGTGAAAAAGGACTTCTGAAGCAATTTATTTGTTAACAAATAATTGATATAGTTAAAAAATATTCTTCATTATGGTAATCAAATTAATAATCTACATATATTAGACTTCATAAAAAAATATTACAAATAAATATAGTGCGTTAATTTATTTATTTTTAAATAAAATATGATAAATCGCGAAATATGAAATATCATATCGAAAAATATGACCCTGCAAAAAAATATCAATCTGAAATAAATAAACTTACATTTAAAGTGAGTTTTTCGATGACCAGGAAAGGAGGTTAGAGTTGTCCCGCCAATATGCTGCGTCCAACGCAAAATATGCGTGCTCACACAGGCACTCACTCTCACCAAAAACCAGAAAAACTCACTTAACAAAGATCGTTAAAACGTTTCTTTTCGCACTTCTCACTGTATTTTAATATACAAGATGTTTTTTTTAAACAAATTAGGAAGTAATATTGGCAAGCTATAGCAAGCACATGTAAGCACATGAAGCACATGTATAATGTAAACACAGTGAAAAATTAAAGAGCTTTAAATCATTATCTTACCGTCATGTGGCGCTGTGGTATGCATTTGATTTTTTAGCGCATAATTTAAAATTATTATTTCTACATCTTTCTGCTTTTTAAAATTTGCAGTATTCTTTTTATTATTATTATAATAAATAAATATTGAAAATAAAAAAACTAAATAGTTTTTTTATTTTCAATATTTATACAATTATTAGAAGAATAAAAAAGTAGATAAGTATTTAAACATTAAAATTTCTTTTTATCAGAACAGAAAATAATACCAACAAATAATAATTAATATTTTTATCCTTCTGAATTGAAATTATTACATTAAATACATATATTTCATTGTTATTTCATTTTTATATGAGGTATTCCACGCCAAATCAGAAGTCCATCTGCAATTGCATCACTGATTTTTTCAAACTTTTTTTTTCTTTTAATAGGTACTAATTGCGATTAGATTTCATGAATTTTTCCAAATTTTTTGAGCAAGCCGTTTTCGAGATATAAATATTTCAAAATTTCAGAATTTTCATTACTTTTAATTTTTAAATGCTTATAACTTCCTTAAAAACCTTTAATGTAGGTATTAACGAAGAAACATATTTCGATAGTTAACAAATTTTTTAATGACCTCTCAAAATTGTTATATACATTTTAGTGGTTAATTGAAAATAGTTTTTTTTTAACTTTTAGTAATTAAAAACCACCTAATTTTTTGTATTTGAGTTCCAAAAGCAATTCCCATTTCAGTACACTGAAAGAAAAATTTATTTGGATTAAATAAGAAGTATTTGATCCAAATGCATCATTTACTTGTCTATTATCCAATAAATATTTATTTATTTATTTACATACGGGTCTTTAAAATAAAGAACCCTTGAGAAAAGATTAACAAACTTAAATGATACATTAGTATAACGCTGCTATGTAAGAAGGAAAAATAAAAAACTAGTTTATAAAGAAAAAATTACGCAGTGCGGTTATAAATGAATTCAGACTTATATCAAAAAAATCAATATTATCAGTCAACGCATTAGCTCCTCTAGACAATCTACTAATGACAGAGTTAACTCCGTAGTTTGTTCGATGGAACGGTACATGGAACAAAGCATATTTTCTGGAATGACGTATAGGAACTGAAAATTTAATAAGTAATAGAGTAGGGCAATCAATATATCCTGTTAAAATTTTAAAAAAGAAAAGCATATCAAAATAGTCCAATCTGGATGTAAGTCTGGGGAAGTTCACCGATGTTCTTAGGTTATCATACTCATGAGAAAATCTGTCAAAACGGATACCAGTTTGTCTAGCAAAAAATCGAAGAAAACGGTTTTGAACTCTTTCTATTCTGATAAGGTGTTGAGCATAAAAAGGTTTCCAAGGCACAGAACAATATTCAATCTGGGATCTAACAAAAGAAGAATAAAGAGATTTAAGTGTTCTTGGATTATGAAAAGCCGAAGCATTTCTAATGACAAAGCCGAGAGATCTGAGTGCAGAATTAACAATATTAGAAATGTGAATACTAAAAAGTAGAGAATCATCAAAGATGACCCCAAGATCTCGCACCTGGTTAACCCTATTAAGATCCTCATCGCCGACAAAATAATGATACTTTTGAATGGTTTTGGATTTACTAATAGAAATTACGCAACATTTTTTAACATTGAGATCCATGTGATTAATTTTACACCATTCAATAAGTCCATTTAAATCGCGTTGGAGAAGTTGATAATCGTTTACAGAAAATATAGTTTTATAAAGTTTAAAGCATCGGCAAAGAGAAGGATAAGAGAGAATTTTATAAAATCTTTAACATCGTTAATGTACAATAAAAAGAATAACGGACCCAGGTGCGAGCCCTGAGGAACACCAGATGTGGCAACAAATGCTCTAGAGAAAACGTTATTAACACGAACAGAGTTATATCTATTCGTAAGATAACTGTTAAAAAAAGAAATCAATATGTCCGAAAAGCCCATGCCCCTCAGCTTGGCCAAAAGTATGTGATGGTCAACTCTGTCAAACGCCTTTTTAAAGTCAGTGTAAATTGAGTCAACTTGAGATTTATTTTCAACACAGTTTAACAAATAGTCAGCATAAATACTAAGGTTAGTAGCTGTCGATCTTCCCCTCATGAACCCATGTTGCTCATCCAAAATTAAATTTTTAACTGAAAGATAAATGATATCAAAAATAATATTTTAAAAAACTTTAGCTATTGCATTTAAAATGGTAATTGGACGGTAATTAACAACATTGTTTAAATCACCACTCTTGTGGATAGAAACAATAAAACCTTTTTTCCATTCGAAAGGGAAAATACCACAAGAGAGAGATTTGTTAAATAAAATAAAAAGAGGCTCTAGAAAAGACCAGCAACATGCGCGAAGAAGGGAAAGAGGAACTCCGTCGGGACCAGCGCCCTTTCTCACATCCAGAGATTTTAATTTATTATATATTTGCTCTTTAGTAATAAAAATAGTATTCAAATCGACACTGTCCATATCATTATTATTACTATCAAAAATAAATTCATTTAATGTAGGAGAAGTGTACACCGATTCAAATAAATTAGCAAAAAGATTAGCAATATCCAAGTTATTATCAGCTGTACAGTCTCCGAGGAACATTGTATTAGGAATTCTATTGCTATGACGTAACGAGTTTACGTAATTCCAGAAATTATTTGGGTTGTCAATTAAAGCTTTCTCAATACGAGATAAATAGTCTCGATAACAAGTGTTTGATAAAGATTTACATTTTTTACGAAGATTAGAAAAAATGACGTAATTTTCATGAGATTTAAATTTTTTATAATTAAGATGAGCAATTTTCTTTTGAAAAACAAGATTCTTAAGTTTAGAAGTAAACCATGCAGGATTAATTAAAGAATTTACTCGCTTAGTAGGAACAAAAAGTTCAATTGCATTAAACAAATGCTGATAGAAGCAGTCGACTGCGTCATCAATTGCAAGGTCATTTAAAAATGCCCAATCAATGTTTGCAAGATAGAGGTTAATATTACCAAAATCTGCATTAAAAAAATCAAATTTAAAAGTAGTAGATGACGACAAAGAAGACATACTTCTAGAAGCATTACAAAAAATTTGAAGAATAAGCGCAGGATGATAACAGTCAATAGGCAAAATAGGATCAGAAGCTAAATTTAAATCAAAAAGATCACCATTACAAAAAATTAAATCCAGTAGTGAACCAAAAATATTTAAAAATTGATTTATCTGTTTTAAATTAAGAAAACTCAAAGTTTCAGAAATAAGATTTGATATGTCTGTAAACAAGCGTGAAGAAGCAAATTTCGGTGAACATATTAGATCAGAACTGTTGTCAAAGTACCAATTAATGAAAGGAAGATTAAAATCTCCAAAAAAATAAACTGTAGCATTTGGAAATAAAAAAGAAATGTCTTCAAATAATTGGAAAACACTAGAATAAATGTCCAAATTAGAGTTCGGTGGTATATAAAAACATACTATTATAAATATAGTTGAAAAAAAATTGAGCTTGACACAAACATGTTCAACCGTATCTAATTTTGTATCTATTAAAGTACTTTTAATAGAAATAATGGCGGCAATTAGCACACCACCTCCACGCTGTGAATCACTAGTTGCAGGATTCCTGTCAAATCTATAAACTGTATAGTTCATAAAACCCAATTCGGCAGAGTTTATAGAAGCAACTAACCAAGTTTCACTAAATATTAAAAGATCATAACTACACAGAGAAACAGCTATGCGTAGAGAGTCAATTTTTGTTCTCACGCCCCTGACATTCTGGTAGTAAATTGATAAATGGTGTATACTACTTGAGATAGAATGTACGTCACTCACGAGGCGATCACATGGAACAGACCGTTGGAGGGAGATAGGGGAAGTTAATGAATGGTCACTACGCTCGCATGAGGAGTGGAAGAAGATGCCTCTGGAATCGTGGTGTTTACAATGACAGGTCTTCCCTGACGAAACACCATTTTCACAGACCCTCCATTTAAACGACGAGCTGCTATATCCTTTTTCACTAATTTTATTTCCTCCAATTCGAGCTTTGTTCGATCCAAAGTCATCCATGTGTTCGATAGATGGGGGTATTCCGTGCTCCCTTTGGCAGTTACAAATGTTTGATGGATTGCTCGTGCCTTCTCCTCCGTTGCACACACAATCCTCACCAGCCTGGGTTTTCGAGACGCCTGCGCAAAAGCACCGAGTCTTTGAACTTTAAGAATATCAGAGACAGAGGAGGGAGCAAAAGGCGCAAGAATTTTAAAAATATTTTCTTTCAAAATTTCAGCTATGTTTCCCGAAGTATCAGACTCAGCATGCTCAGGAATTCCAAAAAGAATCAAATTAAATTTCTTTCTCTCACGAGATTGAATTTCAGACATGCACATGCTGACAACTGAAGTATCAGTAGGAGGAACAATATTGACATCCCTGACCGTACCTTCAAGCACTACAACACGAGACACCACATCGTCCATCCTTATGTCAATATTGTCGATGCGAGACAAAGTATTATCTAGTTTAAGATTTATGTCGTCCAACTTGATAGATATAGCATCAAATTTAGGTTGGAACATTTCAACAGTCTTTTTCACAATATTTTCAATGTCTTTAGCGGTGATAGGGACAGAAGAAGGAGACGGAGATCGCGGTTTGCAGCATTTAGACAGAAAGCCGTTATCAAGAGAAGGACAACGCGTCTTACAGCTTGGGTGATAAGGCGAATTACAACCAGGGCAAAACACAGGATCAAGCACTGGTTTATTACACCACACACAATCAGATTTAACTGATAATTGTTTAGGAGCCATTATAATTCGTCAAATAATTCCTCAAATAATGACTATACAGAACTAAGAAACACTTATCACCCACGTGTTTGTAGGTTAGGTTTATAAAAATCAAAAATTAAGCACATGTAGACTACAGCACTCAAATAACTTTTTTAAAAAATACTTTAAAAAATCGATAACATACGTTGAAAAGTCACGTCTACAAAAAAGAGCCACAAAAGACGCAAAAAAAAGCAAAAACCAAGAGCAAAAATAAACCGCACTGTAACTAGCAGCCCCCTAGCGGGAATAATGTGTATTTGAACCAAATACAAATTTACTCAACCTAAGTATTTTATTTTATCGTATCAAATAAATAGTTATTTGAATCAAATACAAAGTATTCAAATCAAATAAATGGAATATTCAAATCTAATAAATAATTATTTGAATCAATTATGAAAATTATTCCATTCAAATAAATATTTACTAGACATAAGTATTTTATTTTATCGTATCGAATAAATAGTTATTTAAAAAACAAATACAAAGTATTCAAATCAAACAAATGGAATGTTCAAAGCTAATAAATAATTATTTGAATCAATTATGAAAATTATTTCATTCAATACTTCATGTTTTTTGACTCAAATAAATATTTATTTGCATTACTAAAATATCTTTCTTGAAACAACTAAAAATTTTCTTGAATCAAATATTCGATTATTTGTGATAAATAATTGTTTTAATTGAAACTAAAACAACTTTAATTGTGGCAATTATTATTTTATTTGATCCAAATACATAATTTATTTGCATAAAATGTAAGAATTTTTTGATTCAAATAAATCAAAAATTTGAATTGAATAAATAACATATTTATTTACTAATTCTTCAATTTCTAAATTAAATTCTTACTCAAATAATTAAATTAAAAAATATGTAATTTCTGCATACTATGATCGCATATTTTCATTTTTCAACTAATTCATACATAGAATTAATGAATAAACGCACACCTGAGAAATAAATAAATCTAACGCATGGGGGGAATCGAACCTACGACCTATACTACGGATTATTATGAGTCTAACGCTTTACCAACTACGCTACGCACGCTACGTAAAAACGAATGTTAACTTCTTGATGTCATTTGAACTTGCAAAATACCTAACTAACTAACTACCTAACTCAGAATTTTCAAAAAAAATGTAAATATATTTTTATTAAAAATGCCGTTTTTGTTGTTCTCAAACATTGTAAATATTAATTTTTTGTAGATGAAAAAATATTTGAATTTTTGACTTGGAAAATTTTGCTATTCGATCATATGTGAGTGTGTTATTTTAAAAAAAAGTGTAAATATATTTTTATTAAAAACGCGTTTTTCGTTGTTCTGAATCATTGTAAACATTAATTTTTTGTTTATGGAAAAATTATTTGACTTTTGGATTTAAAATATTATTAAATAATATATATAAATAAAAGAATAGTATCAAATAACTGATTATTCTCACTACACTTAAATATTTAATTGATCAAAGTATTTTATTTTCCTTTAATAAAATAGTGTATTATTTAAATAACGCATTATTTATATTAAATAATTTAATTAATTAGAATTAATAAATTTATTGTATCAAATACTTTTTATGTGTATCAAAAAAATGAAATAGTAGAGTGTAATAAATAAATTAATTGTTTCAAGTAAATCATTATTATCGTTTCAAATAAATATTTAATTGATTGAAATATTTTTTTATTTGTCTTGATAAGATAGTGTATTAGTATCAAATAATTTAGTTTACTTGAATCCATTAAATAAAGTTATTGTATCAAATACTTTTTATTTGTTTCAATAAAAAGAAATATTTGAGTGAAATAAATAAATAAATTGTTTGAAGTAAATCATTATTATCGTTTTAAATAAATATTTAATAGATTGAAATATTTTTTTTTATTTGTCTTAATAAAATAGTGTATTAGGATTAAATAACGAATTATTTGTATTAAATAATTCAGTTAATTTAAATCAATTACATAAATTTATTGTGTCAAATACTTTTTATTTGTACCAAATAAACGAAATATTTGAGTGAAATAAATGAATGAATAGTTTCAAGTAACTCATTATTTGTATTAAATAAATTCATTTATTCAATTGAATTAATTATTTAATTGAACCAAATACGATTTATTTGGTTCAAATAAATGCGATTCAAATAATTCAAGTTATTTGAATCAAATAAATTTTTTTTTCAGTGTAGTTATTATAAAATAATTATTTTTAATTGTTTAAGGGGACGTGCATATAATTTTTACCCTTTTTTGACCCCCCCATCCCTATGACACACTTGGTTCCATACATTAGCGCCACTTTTTCTATATGGTTCGTCACAAATCTCTAGACCCCCCATCCCCCTGTTTGCGTGACGTATTATGTGCACGACCCCTAAACAATTTTAATGATTCCAGTTCCTAATTACGAAATTAATGCCATATTGCTCAAAATGTGCTATATTATTAGTCAAGGTAAATGACTAATACAGTGGAACCTCGATTATCCGAACTAATCTAGGCAAGGCCGGGTTCGGATAATCGAAAATTCGGATAATAGAGATTTTAATTTTTTTTAATAATTAAAGTAAAAAAATGTACAGTTGAACTATATATTTAACTTAATACATATGTTTTTAAATATACATAAGTATATACATATGTGTAAATATATATTAATTAATAATATATTAAAAACTCAGAAAATTCTGAAATTTTTAAGATTTCTTTGGCATAAATTTGGTTATTTTGCTTTGAAAGATAGCATCTATTCATTTTTTAGATGCCAAATCACGCATTCTTCTCAGCAGTAGCAAGGGACGCTAAAAATGTCCCGCGAAAATATGAATGATAAAATAAACAGAGAAAATAAAATTTACAATTCGGGAGACCAAAAAATAGTTCAGATAATAGAAGTTCGAATGAAATGTTTTTCGGTTCGGATAATCTAGGTTCCACTGTACTTATACTTTAATAATTAATTTTTACATATAGCATTTTTTATACACAACCCTTAATTAACAAATACACAATACCGCTGTTTTTACATGTTTCAGATTCGGTTTTTATAAAGTTTCTTTAAAGATAATGTATTTTTATAATATTTAACAAAAAAAAATTAATTAAATAATTTTTATATTTTTAATAATAATTTTATATAAACAAAATATTTTTTTGTCAATATTTTTTGTTTAGTGAAAATACACCTCTTTAACTTTCAAACAAAAATTTAAAAATGAAAAAAAAAATTTACGCGTATATAAAAAAAATTTACAATGTCTGATAGCAACAATTTTTTAAATTAAAAAATCATTAATTTACAAAAACTACTGAACTGGTAATTGCTGTTAGATCTCAAATACAACAAATTATATGGTTTTCAATTACTAAAAGTTAGAAAAAAGCCATCTGAAATTAATCCACTAAATTGTTTATAACAACAAGATCAAGAACGTCAACAGTTCTAATGTTTAAGATAATCCAACTTTTTTATTTTCGGTATAGAATCATGTAAAGTCCCTTTTCATGATTCTATAAAACAAAAATTGACAAAATCGACTAAAAACATTGTTCATTTTTTTGAAAAAAAGACTTTGTGTCTTTAATGTATCTGTATGAGAAAAATATTTCTTTAATTTGTTTTAATAATGTGGGAACATTCACATATGATGTCACACACTGTTTCAAGATTTTTTACCCCTACCCCCCCTGTCACGCTATTTTACTATATTTTCTTATAGAAAAAATACATGTTTAGCAAACCCCCCCTCCCCCTCAGTGCGTGACATCATTTACGAACGCTCCCTATGCTGTGTTTTGTAAACCCCCAAAATTACCCCCCCCCATCCAAAAAAAGTCAACAAATTGTAAAAATATTTTACCTAAAACTAATAACTAGTCTAGTACTGCAAATGCCCATCAGAGTTAGTACGTGATTAGAGAAAAACTTTTTCCTTTTTGGATCTCTTCACGTGGCAGTCCCCATGATTATTT
This sequence comes from Leptopilina boulardi, assembly GCF_019393585.1. Classification (NCBI taxonomy): domain Eukaryota; kingdom Metazoa; phylum Arthropoda; class Insecta; order Hymenoptera; family Figitidae; genus Leptopilina; species Leptopilina boulardi. The sequence goes on along the minus strand of NW_026137948.1, from coordinate 990,369 downwards.
TTTAATGCTCATTCGAATTTTTATATGTTTTATAGTTTCATTTATATTTATCTTCTTAATTTAAAAATAAATCTTGAAAATTTTTTCTAAGCCCTGAAAAAATGTTTAACTGTATTTTAAACTTTTTAAGAGAACTCCTCAATTTATTAAATACTTTCTATTATGCTATTGTTCACAATTTAGTTAAAGATAGAAGTTAGTACATAATAGGAAACTACCTTTGGGGTATCTATTGGTTCATGCTCATGAATGATTTCTTTTGCATTGGATCTAAATAATCTGAAAATCTTTCAAAGAAATCGCTTGGTGCGACATCTGGTAGTTCATGCGCAATCAAATTCTCATGATAACTCGTTCACTCCAACTGTTTGAAGACTGCGACTGCCGGTAAAGTCGCTTAATATTTCACAAACTTTACACTTTAATTAATTATTAAGCAATAATCTGCTTAACTAAAATTATTTTTTAAATCTTTAATCACAACTTTTTTGAAAACAAATAAGTTTTCAAATAATTATATACGAACATATGGAAAATAATCAAATATTATTTACTGTTCAATTCGCCAGGTATGTATCGTCCACTTTAAAAATTAATTATTAATTCATTTCAGCTTAATTTATCGCAATAATTTTACTAATATATTCTTAAAACATTAATTTATCATAATCAATTCATTTTTTTACTTAAATAATAATTATTGTGCATTGTTTTTTAGCAAAATTTTTTTACAGTTCTCTAAGAGGGTTTTCAGACTCATCAAAATCCCCTCGATCCGCTAGGGAATTAATTAATAATAATAAAAATTATATTTAATCTCAATAGTGTTGTCAAATACTATAGAAATTGTATTACCGACCGTATGTGATAATAAAAAGTTCGATTTCACGGTAAGTAAAGTTATAGTTATGCATAAATACTTAGATGTCACTATAGTCACCTTGAATATGCTTCTGCTGGAATATAGATTTTGAATTGAATGTGACATGATGATCGTTTTTTGAAGTTGATGCCAGGACGCGACTATATATTATAAATGGGGTAAAATTCCTGTAGCGAACTAAGTGAAAAAAAAGTTGATCGGATCGGGCTGTAATTTGCACATAGTTTAGCCCTAGGAATGAGTAATTTAACCAATGCATAACTATAACTTTACTTACCGTGAAAGGAAAATTTTTATTATCACATGTGGTCGGTAATTCAGTTTCTATAGTAGTTTCTTTTAAGATTTGTAAACAATTTTATTATGTGTATGATAAAATGTTTGAGACGTATTAAAAAAATTGTAGCTTATAACTATTATTATACAATGAAATAAATACGTTCAAAAGTACTAAAATTAATATTACACTTTACGAAACTATCATTATACAAAACCTAAACATTTTTAATACTTATGAGAAAGATGATTCTAGATAAATTTTCAATACAAGTTTAAGAAAATTATCCTACTGTTCAAAAAACTTTGTAGAATTGAGCATGCGTCAGTTTTATTCGAAATGAAAAATATTATTGACTATTATACAAGCTCTTGCAGAATGCGTTGTGTAGTTAGATGGTTAGGGTTGCGATCTATCAGTTTTAGGGTGTGCGTTCAATTTCCAGCGTTCGAAGATTTTCTGTTAGGTAGGCGATTATTAAGTATAAATAACCGTTAGCGATAATAATATATATAAGTGGTGAAGAAAGAACAAATTGTGGGTGCAATATCTCCGTTCCAGTGGAGACAACCTTTAGCCAGTGCCCGAGTAATTATACATTTTTCTCAACCTGAATCAATATCTTTGATTTTTGAGAAATCGTAATTAAGGGAGTTGAGTTCGTCACTAAATTCTCGGAGGTTGACGGCATGGAAGACAAGGATGGAAATTTATAGCAAAAGAAAACAGAAAACATTGTGTAGTTTACTTTGGGGTAACTACTTTTTCTAGCAACTACGCTCCTGACGCTGTAACACTTGTTGCCTTGGTGGCTACCGGCGGGGTAAGTGGGGAAGGCGGACGACGCATCGTGCCGGCAACGAGGACTTTCTTCGCTCTCTTGCTTTTTGGCAATCATTGGCGAAAGTCGCACATTCTTTGTAAATCTCTTTTTTTGATTAAAATAGTTTTCGTTAGTGAAAAGTGTGTGAGCTATCGAGGACCTTCTTTTGGATGTGATTTTCTTTAATAGAAAAAGTGAGTAATGTCGCAACATTCGTAAATATTCCTTTTCTTTGTTATAAAATGTAAAATATTAGATTTTTCTAATAATGGTCGGCCGGCCTCGTGTTCAAGAAAATTAGTGTTTGAACATTATTTCTTTAAAATAATGCTTTATTTATTTTTCTTTAATTAATTTCTAATTTTTGTTATGATAATGATTAAATTTATAATTTTATTAAATATCTTTTTTTGCTTTTTCTTACTTTTTGCTTGAACACGTTGAAGCATTCATAAGCTCTCAGTCCGGGGATTATTAATATATTATGTAATTTCTTATTCTTATTTAATTAAATTTATGTGATACATCGATTCTGAGAAGCAAACGAGTTCAAACATGTGGCCGATAGATTGTAAACATAAATGTTTAGGGAAGTATCACCCACATTCTATTATCTTTAATACAAAAGGAACAATAGTATTGTCAAAATTTAAAGGGACTTTATGTTCTTAATTTCTATTATTCAATGTAATGAGACACGTGCTAACTATATCATCAGATAAGATTGTAAACGTGTAGTGAAATTTATGAATGAAAATACGTTAGTGTTTATCTTTTTTTTGCTTTTCCAAATTCTATATTATACTTATATATATCAATATTCTTCTCTTTTATTTTAAATTATTTATCGCTTTCCAAACTAAATTAGAGGAATCTTTCCAATAATTATTTAGTTTTTTAGCTTTTGTTATTAACTTTTCAAAATTCTTTTACTTGTTTAAACAATTGATTGTTTATCGTTTCAAAGAATTTGATGCTAAGAAAATAATAATAAATAAAAGAATTAATTATTTTTATTTGAGTAATGTAAATAAACAATCTATCTGACAATATAGTTTTTCTTTGTTTATATAAACGATTGTGAGTCTTTCCTCATTAATTCTCTCAATTCTGAATAGAATAAAACTTACTTTTAACTTAGGAATTATAAATAAATAAAAATAAATACAAACACACCTTGATTTTGTGATAATCTCACAATTAAAAATCGATTTGCAATTTGTTTATGTAGTCGTGTTGGTAGAAATCTTTCGAGAGCTCCTGACAACAAACTTTCCTCTTAAGCAATTTTTTATTGTTAATTTAGGAAGGACCAATCGTATTGGTAGAAATCGTTAGAGAGCCCCTAACAATTGGTCTCCCAAAATCAACAATTATTAAACAAATTTTATTTTTAATTACAATTTAGTCCTTTTTATCTTTCTCGACCAGAGATGCAGATCGTTTAGGTAGAGATCGTTAGAAAGCCCCCAACAATCTGCATTTCTCAAGTTTAAAAGACTTGACTTTGTAGATTATATAGTTCTGAAATTTCTTTATAATAAAATATAGAAGAAAGCTCTTACCAGTTTAAAACTGTTCAAACAAAAGAGACAGAAGCACGCATTTACTTGGCTTATACAGTTGCGTCCCTACCCTTAATTTTCTGGGGTAAGTAAAATTCAAAATGTGCGAGTGTATGAGTAAGGAATTTCAAATTGATTGAGCGAAAATCCGCGAGTTTCCCTCACCACTTTACGCTGGGCGCTTCTCCCATGTATTTCTTACCGACAATTTCTCCCTCTATTTGGATTTTTTGCGGCGTCTATTTTCAAATAGCCAATTACATTTAAATTATTTTCTAAGGACGGAGATATTTTTCTCTCTCTAATTCCGTTTCTAACGTTCGCCAAGAACAATGCCATTGTAATATTTAATTGCAAAAATTTACAAGTTCCCTATTATGACTTACAATAAAATAATACCAAGTAAATCAAATAAATTAGAAATTAAAAAAATAAATTATATTTTTTTATTAAAAAAAAGGACAATGTATTATTTATAATTCTTGAATATTAGAAATGTTGCAATTTTTACCCATTGAGAATAAAATAATTTGTCCTGGAATATAATGGTTTACAATAGTTATAGTTTATCTATCCTGTTGTTTATATAGGTACTTAATTTACATAAGAATTTATCTATCCATTGTTGAGTCAATCATTGACCAAAAACAGTGAATGAATTTACATTACAAGCATTTTTTTGTTTTGAACATTTAATAGTGTAAACTAAAATTTTTTTTTGGGTTAATTACTTTGTTGTCTGACTGTTCATTATTTATAAAATAATTTTTTACAACGATTAACATAGCTTAAAAAATTATTTAAGCCATTAAAAACTACATTATGAAACTTTACGAAAGGAGAAATCATTTTTTTTCTATCAGAGACCCAATATATATTTTTAGAAAAACCGCTAATATGCACCATCACTCGCGGAATTGGATAGATAATCTCCATCCAAGAGAATCAGAGATGGAATTAGCCATCAGAGGTCTTTTGATACCAGGAACCTCGGATGAGCAACGAAGACGTCTACGTCATTACGAACGCACACGAAGGGGTGAAACATCAGAACCTGTAGTAAATGAACCAAACAATGACCCTCCATTAGATAGACGCGATAGTGATTCTACCGAGACAGCCGTTAGCGAAACATCAATTAACGCGAATGGCCAAACGATAATTCAGATGCGCGATAATTCCGTTGATGGCGCTGCAGCAATTGTTGTGGAACCTAACGCGAATAATATTGTGCAGTCTGAAACAATACGTCAGACTGGAACCATCTCGCAACATTGAGTCACCTCCTCAAAGAAATTACAAAAATAGTGCTGCTCAAGCGTATGATATCATGCGCAGGTGAGGTCTGAAATTTTCTGGCTCACGTAATGAAGATCCAGATTCCTTTAGAAGAAGAATCTCAAGTGGTAGATCTATGATCTATATAAGAGATGAAGATCTTTTGAATTTACTACCATTCTTTTTAACTGGAATAGCTACCCGTTGGTATGAAGTACATAGAGAACAATGGCTCTCTTTTGAAGATTTTGCTATCGATTGCAGAGTTAGATTCAGTGATCCAGACTTTCAATTTGAGTTAATGCAAGATATACATCGAAGGACTCAAGGAGAATACGAACTAGTTGCAGATTTTTTAACATGTATGTTATCAATATTTGACAGATTAACACCAAGATTACCCGAATATGAACAAATCACCTTTGCACATACAAATCTGTTACCACGCCTACACCTTACAATCCCCAGAGCATCAATAAGAAACTTCGCTCAATTTGAACAGATAGCAGTAGCTACTGAAAAATCATTCAGAGTAGCAAAACACTATCGTCCCCCACCAAAACCTGAAGGCTCATTGTTACTAGATTTAGCTTATGATGGCCCAACTATTAAATCAAACCCTAGAAGAAGAGAAAATCTGAATCTCTTAGAGGAAGAAGAAGAAGAAAGAGAGGAGGTTAATCCTGAAGAAGATAATCTATAAGAAATATAAATGATTGAACAACAACCCACTAAGGATAATACGAAACATTATAATAAATCCTCTCAAATTTAAAATAAGTCATAAATATAAGATGTTAATTAAAATTTTAATTAATAAGTAAAACATACCTATTTCACCAGTGAAAGAACAAATTGTCTAATGAAAGAATTTTCTGCATCCAGTGAAAGAACGATGTGAAATATATATTTAAAATATATTTAAAAAATATATTAAAACAAAGATAAAGTAATAAAATGTTTGTAATATACTAAAATAAAGGTAAATTAATGATAATTATGAATATTTTTTAACTAAGTTTGCAGAATCTTATTTTTAATTGAAAATGCATTTATAACCTACAATCAATCATCTACTTGCAATTTATTTTGACAATATTATTGTAACCTAACAGTGTTAACCTATTTGATTTTGTCATTTTTTTGTTTGACTTCAGACTATTCGTTGAAGGTGTTCCTTCATTGGATTGCATTGGAACCAGTGAAAAAACATTTCTGTTCTTTCACTAGTAAATAAAAAAAAAACCCCCCAATGACGGAATTTGCTTTTCTTATGGCAAATTAATATTTTATTAGCTTTTAAATGAAAAGAAGTATTTCTAATACACAAGATAAATTTAGTTTAAAGAAGACCGACGATTTAAGGCAATTTAAATTAGTTAAATGTGAAAAAAGAAATAACGTGTCAGAGAAGAGTGCTTATTGTTGAAGATAAATTTGCAACACAACATTTTTAAAAAATTTTTTTTATAAAATTTACGTGTTAACTCTCTAGGTATCTTAGATACTAAAGACGTAAATTAAATAAGGAACATAAAAATATATAATTTATAATACCAAATTGCTTATTACACTAATTAGAATGCAAAACATGAAATTTGTTCTTTCACTGGTGTCAGTTCCTTCACTGGTGCCGTTACCCTATAATCAATCAAAAACAAAAATTGAAAAATAAGAAAATTATAAACAAAGTGGAAATAGAATGTCTAAATCTTGAAACAGATATTTCTCAAATTAATGGTGTTTATAGCCCTCAAGATCTTGACATCTTTATATATTGTGAAACTGGTCGATATTTTATTGATCAAAAAGAGTTAGATGAGATCAAAAATAATGAAAATTATAGCACGAAAAATAACTCTGATTCTTTACAATTTACACATACATCTGATATAGTGAGTCACACAGACCCAATTGAAACAAATGAAACCGTGACCCCTCCCCATTCAGATGAATCAAATGATGCACTAATCAACCCTCATGAAGAAAATAAATCATCTCATGAAAACGACCCTTGTATAGAAAATACTTTTAAAATTCCACGTGACACTTGTTTTAATCTTTCCGATCTAAGTTACCCTACTTCGTCACCTTCAAGTCATGAACCTTTATTACATGTAACAGTCATTATTGGAAATCATGCAGTAAAAGCCCTAGTAGACTGTGGAGCCTCTAGTATTTTTATTGGACCTCTCTGCCTTGAATTAATTAAATAATTAAATATCCCCATCAGTGAGAAAATTGGCTCTGTTCAATTAGCAAATGGCGAATTATTAACTGTTTCGAAAGAAGTAACGTTACCTGTGGAACTTAATGGAAAATGTAGATCTCTAAACCCTCACAACAAAAGGATATTCAAGATATCCTTGGGACGTCCTGGGGATATCGATTTTTTTTCGGCGGTTTGGATATCCCTGGGATATCTTAGAGATGTCCATGGATATCCAGAGGATATCTTAGGGATATCCGAATCGCCAAAAGCAAATGGATAACCCCAGGACGTCCCAGGGATATCCTGAATATCCTTGTGTTGTGAGGGAAAGCACGAGTTCTAGATTCATTATCGGAACCATTAGTTCTCGGATTGGACTTTCTGAAATTTTATAAAATACAAGCTGACTTCGCTTCTCGAACTTGGTCGTATAAAGAGAAACCCAAGAAAATATTCAAATTTGAAGCTCGGCAAGTAACACCAGAAACTTGTGCAGGATTAATGGAACTTGACGCTGCTCAACGAGATAGACTTAACAAATTCCTAAAGGAACATTTACCAGAAATTCCAGATAAACCAGGACTAACTAACCTGACAACACACGTTATTGATGTTGGAGAAAATACACAAGTAAAACAACGATGTTACATAGTATCCCCAAAAGTCATGGAAGCAACCGTGACGGAGTTAGAACAGATGTTAGCAGATGACGTCATAGAACCTTCGGATAGTGACTGGTCCAACCCTATTGTCATGGTCAGAAAACCTAACAGAGAATATAGATTCTGTTTGGACTTTCGAAAACTCAACTCTCTCACCAAAAAAGATGCATATCCTCTTCCTCAGATGGACGCAATTTTGGGAAAACTACGCAAAGCTTGCTATATATCAAAAATTGATTTACATAAAGGATTTTGGCACATTCCTCTTTTAAAGAAAGTAAAGCAAAAACAGCTTTTGCAATTCCTGGACGAAGCCTTTTCCAGTTTAAAAGGATGCCTTTTGGTTTAACCAACGCTCCAGCAACTTTTCAACGCCTCGTAGATCGTTTAATTGGACCGGAAATGGATCCATATTGCTTCGCTTATTTGGACGATATAATAGTGGTGACTGTTACGAACGAATTTCGTAACTTTTTAAAATTTTCAATTTTAAATAAAAGATACTTAAATTCAATTAATTATTATAACATTTAAATCACATAGTGATTTAAATTCTTTTTCTACTTATAATAAATTACAGATAGAATTATAAATAATATAAAACACAAACACAATTTTTCAAATTAATTTATAAATAAATTAAGGAACAACCAGCTATTCTCATTTTCGCATTGTTAAATAAATATCGAGAATATTAAGAAATAGAAGGTAAAAAACCTCAATATAGAGTAAAAGACTTCATTTTAACAAAGTTTCGTAAATAAAGTTCAATCATTTCATAAATCAATACATAATTGAGCAATATAATTGCTCAATACAAGGAGTGGCTCATCGAAGGTGGATCACGCCACTACCCCAAAATTGCAAGGTTGCAAGAAGGGACAGACAATTTCATTATATTTTTTCCACTCTTTTGTCAATTAATAAAACCAATTGCTGATGAGAAATCGAGGTCTTAGTAGTGAAGTCTTCTAGTGAGATGGGTGGAACAACCCCTTAGACCAGGGTTGTTTAGAGTGCAGTTAAGGTAGAGGTTTGGAGAGTTTGAGGTCTCAAGTGGAGACGGTGTTACAACCCGGAGTTGGGTGTTGATCAAAGTGTGTATTGTAAAAGAATTCTCTAAGTGGAGAAATTCTTTTATTGAATTAAATCATTGAATATTGATTGTTGAAGTATTGATTCATGGAGTATTGAATTATTGAATATTGGTTCATTATATTATTGATCTGTTGAATATTGACTTATGATTTATTGAGTATCGAATTATTGAATATCGCTTTATTGATTTACGGAAATTTGAATATTGAATTGAGGAATATTAATTTGTGAAATATTGATTATTTAATCTGCTGAATATTGATTATCGAGGAATATTGATTGATTATTGATTTGAGTATTATTGATTTGATTTGGTGAGTTTTAATGCATTATATTTACACTACACAGACATTTACACTATTAAACACATTATTTTGATATTTGATTATTTTGTACTAAAAGCATTTGATTCTATTTTATAAAATACATGTTTTCTTTGAGGTTTAAATTGTGATTTCTTATTTAAACCATTTCTGATATTTCCTTTCTCCTGATTGAACAAATGAAAAGTACAATAAGAATACGAATCTCAACGACGTTCTGAATAATAGAATGGTAATAGGAGGAATCCACTACCTTTATAATTAAATTTGTCCGAAGGGCATGTTGTTGGCCTACCGGAATTTGTAATAAGAAAAGCTTTTTTTTGTTTTATGATTGATTTCCAATAAAAACCTAAAACCTTTTCCCATCAAATTCTAACCCTAACAGTGAGCGAAACTTTTGAACAACATCTTAAATGGTTAGCAATTGTTTTGAACAAATTAAAAGATGCTGGCTTAAAAATAAATCCCAACAAATGTGAATTCGTCGTACCTCAAGTTCGTTACCTTGGATTTATAGTCAGTGAGAAAGGTTTGCTAGTAGATCCTGATAAAATCGCCCCTGTTCAAATTTACCCTACCCCCACTAATGTAAAAGAAGTACGTCGATTCCTCGGCATGTCTAGTTGGTATCGCCGATTTATTCCTCAATATGCAACCCTATCATCACCTCTCATTAAACTATTAGGAAAGAAACATCGCTGGCAATGGACTCAAATTCAACAAGATTCCTTCGAAAAATTAAAAGAAAGTCTCACAGATACCCCTGTTTTATCGAGACCAAATTTCGACCGACCATTCGAATTACAAACAGATGCTAGTGATGTCGGCCTAGGAGTAGTATTGACACAGAAAATTGATGCAGTCGAACACGTTATTTCGTATGCTAGTAGAACTTTTACTGCAGCCGAAAGTCAATATTCAATAACAGAAAAGGAATGTTTTGTCGTAATTTGGGGAATTCAGAAATTCAGAGCATATCTTGAAGGATATCATTTCACAGTAATAACTGATCACAGCAGTCCCTACCGAAACTGAGAGAGGAAAAATCTTATGTGAAGCTCATAATGAACAACAAGCTGGTCATCTAGGAATACAGAAGACATATATGAGATTAGCTGAAAACGACTATTATTGGCCAGAATCCTACCGAGAAGTAGCCAAGTTTGTACGCAATTGTGAGATATGTCAAACATGCAAGAATATGGTATTTATCACACAACCATTCCACCTTATCACCCTCAATCAAATCCTGTGGAGAGAGTTAATCGAGTTCTTAAAACCATGATCGTCTCGTTTATAGATCAAGACCACAGAGATTGGGATAAATACCTATCAGAATTTAGATTCGCTTACAATACCGCTCGCCATGATACATTGAAAACGTTACCAGCCTTCCTGAATCATGGTCAAAACCTAAAACCTATTAATCAACTCAGAAATAAAACTGACGAAATCCCTACCATTGATCCACAAGATCCGAGCCTATGGGAAAAACGAATGAAATAGCTCCAAATAATAAAAGATTGGATTATTGAAAATTCCGATAAAGCATTTCAAAAACAATCCCATTATTACAATCAAAATCACCGTTTCGTAAAATATTCTATTGGAGATTTAGTTCTCAATCGTTGCCGAATCTTATCTTCTAAAATGAAAAATGTTTCCTTTAAATTAAACCCTAAATATGTTGGACCCTATAAAGTATTTAAAATTTTATCTCCATGTGTTGTTGAACTCAGTGACCTTTCCCTCAATAAACTAGGAAAATTCCATGTTAAAGATATTAAACCCCATTTGCATTCTAACTCAAATTTTATTTGTAGATTTAATACAATTCAGAAGTGACCAAAGGTAGTTTTCAAATGGAGGAAGATTTCGAAAATATGAGTCGTTCGAATCGAGATCCATTAAGTAATTCCGATTTTGAGATCATCGATGAAATGGACGAAACTGAACCACCAGATTCCACCAGAAACAGAACAGCAACCTCCACTCGATAAAGAATCTCAACTCCCACTTGGAGAAGAGTCACCACCTCCGCAAGATGATCAACCTCAGACTCCACCCGAAGATCAATCTCAACCCCCACCAACAGCAGGAGATTTTGATGAATCCGATTTCCTGCAACAAATGATAAATATTAGTGTACAAGACCCAGTATAGCAGCTATATCAAACTATCGCTTCTCAGAAATTATTTAATGAAGCATTACAACAACTGAAACTAGCTCACGACGCCATCAATTACTTCCCTGTACAAATGCGTCAAGCCAGAGAAATTGTACAGCATCAAGAGGGAGAAAATAAAGGGTTAATTCTAAAAGTCGCAGCCTTGGAAAAGGATATAGGTGAATATCGTGACCCAAAACCCGAAGATGAAACTTGGACCCCCGAAGATGAAAGACGCATTGTTACTCAACCCAGTTGGAAATTTTTGAAACCCGTGCGTAATTCTCTAAAAAGTATTGAGAAATTATTCCCTAGTATTCCCTTTGCAGTGACCTCAGCGTTTAGAGTAGAACGCCAACGTTACCTAGAACTCAACCAAATTGAAGCACAAAAACGAGATCTAAATTTTATTTATTACCGAGAGAAAAATGGAGAACGATTAATTCCCACTACAAACGACGTCCAAATTCAAACTGAAAATATTGAAATTTCTCGCATCCACGATTCTGAAATGAGTTCACTAACTAACGATCAATCGAATCACACTTGGAATTACAGAAACTCCAAGAACACCATCACCAGTGCTACAAATAACAATTTCTGATGATGAAATTGAAAAGGAATCTAACCATCCCGTGACCTCCAAACTGAATCCTCCAAATAAGTCACCACCCATGATTGATGTACTGAAAATCTCCGACACAGAACCCTTGACAACTAAACCCCCACCCCAGTTACCACCAATATCTAAATTGTCCCACAATCATCCCCATCAAAACGTTCTAAGTCACTTAACAAACCTCATATTTCTCACCAAGTAGATCTCACTCATCACGTTACCAATCACCCGATCACCCTCATACATCAAAAACAAGTCATCGTAATTCTCCTGACGCTACACAACAAATACCATCCCTTCTAAACCTTTCCGTTGACAAACCCGAAGGAATTTCCAAAGAATTATTGGAATGGTTACGCCGCAGTTGCCGAAGAGGCTGCTGGAACTGTGATGAACCTGGTCATCAATATAAAGACTGTCCCTATGAAATAAAATATGACCGTCAATTTTGTCAACGTTATGGAGAACCAATGTTCAAAAATGAAAATTGTCGCAATTGCTCTCTAACATACTTAATGAACAAATAATTAAGTATTGTTGTCTGAAACGAGTAACACTGAACTATGATTAAAAATCAAAATCTCATTATATTTTTTTTGTTTGAGAATCATTAAAATTCTAATGATTATTTTTCAGTATTTTATACAATTTTTTTTTGTTTATTTCGAACATAACTAAAAATAAAAGTTATAGTTCCTATTTTTTGGTTTATTTTTATTTTAGGACAAAAGTCTGTTCTACAAACTATATTTTTGCTTCGGCACATAGAGATCAGTATTAAAATAATCCAAATAGTTACTTTTACATTATAGCTACTAAGTGTTAAAATTATTATTAATAAAAATCAGTATTGAGAGTTGAAATCTTATGTGCAAATTTATTTTATTTCTGTTACCTTGTTACCAATTAACCCTCTCTAACTGAATATAAGTAACTGTCTTACGAAATATCTCTATCCACAATGTAAAACAAAATAAATTTTATTAACAAGTTGATAAAATTACATTCTTAAAAATTTTAAATTACTTTATTGGAACTTTTCTTATTTTAATACTTTTGATATGTATTATGAATCTGTGAGTCTTGACAATCTCGACGACATGGCGGTCTCACCAAACTGCTTGCCTTGGCAAGAGGCCTTTTAATGGCCTGTCTGAGGAAGGGTGTGTTGTGACGTTGCACAATTTTTCGTAATTATTATTTATAATTTTGTTGAAAATATACATAAATAAATAATTGAATCGCGAGTATAATTTTGTAAATAAACAATCGCCAGTGATCGTCAAGAATTTTCAGGTCATAGTCGCTTGTTTTTCTTTAATAAAAATATTCGACGAGCTGTTCAAATGAAGGAGAGTTCCCGGTTCCTGTTCATTGGTTTAACAGAAGGCAATACGCTTGCGCCATATCGTCACTTCCGCTTACCCTGTTTGGAGGAGAACACCACGTGACCAAAAATCCCCAAGCAATATATTATTATCGTTACCATATTTCGGCATGGAATGGAAGACAAGGATGGAAATTTATAGCAAAAGGAAGCAGAAAACTTTGTGTAGTTTACTTTGGGGTAACTACTTTTTCTAGCAACTACGCTCCTGGCGCTTGATCGCCTTGGCGCTGTAACACATGTTGCCTTGGTGGCTACCGGCGGGGTAAGTTGGGAAGGCGGACGACGCATCGTGCCGGCAACGAGGACTTTCTTCGCTCTCTTGCTTTTTGGCAATCATTGGCGAAAGTCGCACTTTCTTTGTAAATCTCTTTTTTTAATTAAAATAATTTTCGTTGGTGAAAAGTGTGTGAGCTATCGAGGACCTTCTTTTGGATGTGATTTTCTTTAATAAAAAAAGAGAGTAATGTCGCAACATTCGTAAATATTCCTTTTCTTTGTTATAAAATGTAAAATATTAGATTTTTCTAATAATGGTCGACCGGCCTCATGTTCAAGCAAATAAGTGTTTGAACATTATTTCTTTAAAATAATGCTTTATTTATTCTTCTTTAATATTATTTCTAATTTTTGTTGTGATAATGATTAAATTTATAATTTTATTAAATATCTTTTTTTTGCTTTTTCTTACATTTTGCTTGAACATGTGTCGAATTTTCAAGAGTTCACTATTTTCTCATTTTCTTTTTTTGTGTTATTAAAATCGGCTTACTTTGTCCCTAATTTATTGTTGTCGTTACTAATCCCTCAATTTATTATTGTGACCGATTCTAGATTCTTCCCTTTTGCTTCCTTGTGGAAAAAGCTTTGTAGTCCTTTCGTTTATAAAACTTTTCAAAGTGGCGGAAACAAATTTTTTTCTTTATAGAATCATGTTATATGAGATTCTGATCAATTGTCCGGATGTGTATGTGTGTGGATCTCTTTTTTGTTTAGAAGATAACTTTAACAGGTTTTAAAGGATTTAGATAAAATTTGGTAGGCTCATTTATCATATTAATATCTCAAATCTGACCAAAGGATTTTAAAAAATACCTAAAAAAAAATTTTTATCGTCTTTTTTCCAAAAATTTTTTTTTATTCGAAAAAATTTTTAAATAGAAAAGTTTAAGGTTATATATAATAAAATCGTATTCCTTACGTCAAGACGAATCGATCGATATATATATATATATATATATATATACTAGGGGGCTATGCCCCCTGCGCGCTTCGCGCGCCAACCCCCATCCCCCCTCCTCTCTTCCCCTCCCCCACCCTAAATTTAAAGGTTAAGATCGTTTCAAGACTCTGAATATAGCCGCAAGTCCCCCCCCTTCTCTTGACTTGCGGCTATATTCAGAGTCTTGGAACAGCGGCTTCGCGCGCCAACTCCCATCCCCCCTCCTCTCTTCCCCACCTTTTCCCCTCCCCCAACCCTAAATTTAAAGGTTAAGATCGTTTCAAGACTCTGAATATAGCCTCAAGTCCCCCCTCCCCTTTCTTCTACCCCCCCTTCTCTTGACTTGCGGCTATATTCAGAGTCTTGGAACAGCGGCGGCGGCGTTGGCGGCGATATATTTTTGTAATATAGGTAGATATATACTAGGGGGCTGTGCCCCCTGCGCGCTTCGCGCGCCAACTCCCATCCCCCCTCCTCTCTTCCCCTCCTTTTCCCCACCCCCACCCTAAATTTAAAGGTAAAGATCGTTTCAAGACTCTGAATATAGCCGCAAGTCCCCCCCTCTCCCTTATCTTCTACCCCCCTTCTCTTGACTTGCGGCTATATTCAGAGTCTTGGAACAGCGGCGGCAGCGGCTTCACGCGCCAACCCCCACCCCCCTCCTCTCTTCCCCTCCTTTTCCCCTCCCCCACCCTAAATTTAATGGTTAAGATCGTTTCAAGACTCTGAATATAGCCGCAAGTCCCCCCCTCTCCCTTCTCTTCTCCCCCCCTTTTCTTGACTTGCGGCTATATTCAGAGTCTTGGAACAGCGGCGGCGGCGTTGGCGGCGATATCTTTTTGTAATACATTTGAGGTAAATTTAAAGAATTAATGAAAGTTAAAAAATCCAAAATTTACATTTTGGCAATAAAATTTTGCTTTATCCACGTGGAAGCAAATTTTTTTGCTGATCGTAAAGAGGAAGAAAAATGTTTATGTAATGAACATCTGAATTTACAACTTGTTTGTCCCTTTTACCTAATTTTGTGCCTCTTTTATTATTGTGACCTCCTTATTAAAATAAAGAGTATTATCACGTAAAACTCTTATTAAATTGATTTATTTTGACCATTTTATTGATTTATTAATTCTTAATTTTGACTTGACCTGAGAAATCCGAGAGCTAATTTTCTATTGTAATTTTATAAATTTTTTTGAATTGTGAATTTGAGATTTTCAGAATAATTTAATAAACGTTATAATTGATCTTTTGTAAAAATGGTATACTTTCTTCGCACCCCGACTCATTATTCCTTTGGTAATGCGACCCTGACTATCCAGCAAATTTAGTATCCTTTCCTTTTGAAAGAATTTCATTTTTCTCAATGTTGCAGCAAAATTTTAATTTATCTTTTAATTTTTGGGTGTTTTGATCCCGTAATTTTGACTTTTCGGATTTTTGATCCTGTATCTTGGAATTTAGTTCCATTTTTAATTTTAACTGTTTTTAAGAAAACTGTCCCAAGAAAGGAATGGCGCCCAACTTTTGCTGAGTTTAGCGCTGCAGAGTTGATAAAATATTGAAATAGCTTTCTCCTTTTTTCCCCCTTTTCCTCAATTGTCTTGAACTATGAGACTTCGGCTTAAATTACACAGCCCCACAAAAAAAAAATGTGTCATGTACTTTTGACCGGAATACCCTAACCCTATGTATTTTGACGCGCTGAACACGAATCCGAAGTCCGTTTTGCTCCATCACGTCAGAATTTTTTATAACCTCAAAAAACATGTCGGATTTTGAGAAGTAGGCGATTTTTTTAAAAATTGATGTATTAACTTCAAACTTGGTATCTGGGGGTTTTTTGTGTCGCTGATTACGAATCTAAAGTAGATTTTCAAAATCAAAAATGGCGGATCCAATATGGCGGACGAATTTTGAAAAAATTTTAAGATTTACTTCAAACTTGGTATCTAGGAGTTTTTTGGGTCGCTGATTACGAATCTGATGTCAGTTTTCAAAAATTGATAATGGCGTATCTAATGTGGCCGATAGAAGTCCATGTTGGATATGCCATTTTGAATTTTTGAAATCTGACATCAGATTCGTAATCAGTGACCCAAAAAACCCCCAGATACACTATTGCACATTAATTTTTGAAAAATTTCATAAAATAATGTCCCCCTACCAAAAAAAATTCAAGGGGTATTTCCCCCCCCATAAATCAGCTTTTGGGGAAAAACAAAACATACGTGTCAAATTGTTTTCAAAAAACTACAAAACTGCCAAGTTTCAGAAAAATCGGCGTATGGCACTTCCCTAGTGTTACTTGTCAGCAACTTAGAAAACCTGTAGATACCAAATTTCATAATAATCTGACAATTTTTTAAAAATAATTCCTTAATATTGAATCAGACATATCGAATTTCGGAAATCTGACATCAGATTCGTAATCAGCGACCCAAAAAACCCCTAGATACCAAGTTTGAAGTAAATCTTAAAATTTTTTCAAAATTCGTCCGCCATATTGGATCCGCCATTTTGGATTTTGAAAATCTAACTTCAGATTCGTAATCAGTGACACAAAAAACCCTCAGATACCAAGTTTGAAGTTAATACATCAATTTTTAAAAAAATCGCCTACTTCTCAAAATCCGACATGTTTTTTGAGGTTAGAAAAAAATCCTGACGGGATGGAGCAAAACGGACTTCGGATTCGTGTTCAGCGCGTCAAAATACATAGGGTTAGGGTATTCCGGTCAAAAGTACATGACACTTTTTTTTTGTGGGGCTGTGTTATCGATATCTTTTTATAAAATTAATACTTTGTCTATTGTTATTTATTTATAATTTTAAAAATCTCTTTTGTTTATTTTGTTTTATTTGACGTCCCTCATAAAATTTTTTTAGAATTTATTTTAACTTAAATAAAATTATGTATTGAAAATAATTAAACAAAATTTATTATTAATGATTTGCTTAAAGCTTATTATTAAACTGCTTATTATTAAAACTTGCTTAAATTCAAACAACTAGAAAAGAAGCTTTGAAAAGAAATGTAAGCCGATTCTTGGAGATAACAACGGCTAAGAATGTATTTTAAAAAGGATTCTGAACGAAGAGAAATTAAATTTAGAAAAAAGTACAATAAATAAATAATCCTATACTTTTACTTATATATTAATGTTACTTAAAAATTAATATTACTTATATATTAATTTCTACAAATATAAAAATAAATAATACTAAATAACAAAAGATAAATGTTCGAAGAATAAATAAAAACAAATTTCAAGTTTAAAAAATAAACTTCTAAATTAAATTAATTATTATGTTTACTAATAATTATAATTTACTAAAATGATTATTATATAAAATATAGACAAGTGATCGCCCTATTTAATTAGAAACAAATTAAAGAACAAAATTTGAATTAACATGAAAGAGACCAGAAAAGAAATCAACACTGTAAATCTAAATACAAAACACTACATTTGAAAAACGGCCTTCCGCATTCCTCGCAAGGACACCGAGCGTTATCTGATACTTGCGATAGCGTAGGTCGAGAAATTCCTTAAGAATAAAGAGTAATAAATGTTGTACGATGGATTCAAAATTAAATTTATATTCAATTAAATAAATTTATATATTTGTTAAAATAAATAATTATTTAACTATTTCTAACCGATTAAATAATAATTTATTTAAAAAATACAATAAAATTATAGCTTATGATGATGAACACTAAAATTTAATAAATAAATTTGTTTAATTGCTAATGCAAATAAAATGTTAAAATTGAAATATAAGGAATTTAAAAACGATATATCTGTGAACGGCGTTTTCGTACTTTTCCATACTGCCCGCTTCTGAAAGAAATCCGACCTTTGAGGTAACACTTTGAATTTTGCATTAGAAAAATTGATTGTTAATAAATAAATTTATATCTTAACGATTAATTGAAATGTATTTATATTCGAATCGATATTAACAAATGTAAAGATATTATAAAGAAAATAGTAACAAGATAATTTAAATTAATGTAACTTAAATTCGAATTCACCACATTAATGATTTATAACAAACTTGATTGTTGCTATTGGCGTTGTTTTAAGCCAAATACACGACGGCCACGATTTGCCGATAGCTTATTATTCTAAAAGTTTAAAGGACACAGAACAGCGATATTCGACGATAGAAAAAGAATTATATATAATGGTTAAAGCAGCCATTCACTTTAGATATTACCTCTTTGGGCGAAAATTTACTTTTATGACAGATGACCAACCACTAGTATGGGTCCACAATTTAAAAGACCCCACCACTAGATTGAAAAAATTTTTTTTGGAACTTCGAGATTTCGAATTTGAAATTATTTATAAAACCGGGCAAACAAATTACGTCGCAGATGCCTTGTCAAGAAACCCTCCGAATCCACAAGTGAATGTGTTGACGTCATCATCATGCGATAGTTTCGATATTTTTTTACGAAGAAGATTAAGCACAGAAATCACAAATCAAAATATAACAATAACAGCTGATGTGCATAATGAAAATTCGTCGGAAGATAGCGACGATCTAATTTCTCATACATAGTTCCGATATATTCTCACTAAGGCCTTATAGAAGAAGAAATGTAAATCAAAACGAAGAAAGAAGAGAAGAAAATAAAATGAAGAAATAATAAATGAAAATGAAGATGAAAATACAGAAATCATAAATGATGATGAAAATGAAGATAATAATGAAGATGAAATTAATGAAGAAGTAAATAGAAGAAGAAATTTAAATGAAAGCCTACGTAAACAAAATAGAAGAAACACGAATAACTATGAACACGGGAATAAGGATGTAATTGAAGAAATAGAAGAAAGCTCATCTGAAAACCGAGATGAAAGTCAAAGAGGAAACAAAGAAATTACAAAAGATTTTAGAAGTGAAAATAGAAATTATGCAAATTTTGAAGATTTTGAAACTATGAACGATGATGGTGGAACCTCAAATGAAAACGAATTATCAAGTGACACCGGATCACGCATGTCCAATCTATTTGAAACAGCTATGGAATATGACATTAATAGGAGAAATCAATATAATTCAAATTTAATAACGGTAAGAGGCAAAGTATTGACACACGATGACAATATTCTATATTTCGTAACCTCGAAAAATGAGCCGATATGCGATGGAGCGAAAGAACTACTGTTGCAAGGAAAACTACCTCTGGAAATTTCATTATAATATAAACAAAAACTAAAGTTATTTCAAGAAAAACTTTCATAGCAGCCTGTTTAAAAAGAGATAATAATGAGAGAACTAATGTTGATATTTAAGAAAATTTATTTGATGAATTATTACAAAAAATGTTAATGCTAAATCTGAGATCGATAAGAATTGCACAACCAGGATACATTGACGATATAGCTTGGGAAACAGTCTTTGATCAATTTAAAAGGATATCAGAAAAAGAAGATGAGAGACTTGCGATAATAGCCTCGACACACGAATCCCCTATAAATGGCCATAAAGGAGTTACAAAAACTTACCTCTGCATTAAACACGATTTTTATTGGCCAACACTTAAAAAAGATATCCAATTATTTATCTCTCGTTGTCAAGTTTGCCAAATCCAAAAGCTAGTTAGAAGAAAAGTGAATCAGCCAATGGTCCTCACAGATACTCCTGGAGAATCTTTTGAAAAAATTTCAAAGTACATTGTAGAATTGCCAAGGTCATCGTCTCAACATAAGTATATCCTTACGATACAATGTCTTTTAACAAAATACGTCATTGCAGTGCCTCTTGAAAATATAACGTCAACAACGATAGCTACAGCAATTTTAAATAATTTTATATTCCAATACGGAGCCCCTAAAATAATTTTGACAGATCAAGGATCAAATTTTACATCCTCTTTAATAAAACAAATTTCAAAACTTTGTAGAGTAAATCAATGCTGTACTACGGCATATCGCCCTCAGAGTAATGGCTCAATTGAAAGGATGCACCATTCTCTAAAAGAGTATTTTAAATGTTATGTCGCTTCTGAAACCGAATGGGATAAATGAATCCATTGTGCAGTTTTTTCTTATAATACGAGTACTCACAAAGGAACGAAATTAATGCCGTATGAATGTGTATTTGGAAAACTTGCGAGAGTTCCTTCTATAAATGTAAATATTAGTGACGTAAAAAACGAAACGTATTTCTACTATCTTATAAATTTAAAACAAAGGCTCAGTAAAATTCAAGAGCTAGCACAAAATAATTTGAAAAACGCGAAAATTAGGTCTAAAACTTTCTACGATAAAATCTCTCTCTCTCTCTCTAAATCTCTAAATCTCTACTTCCCTAAATCTCTCTACGTCGAATAATAACATAAATTATGTTAACCTAGTACAACTATATAAAAAAATAAGCTTAACAAGAGAAATCTACACTTAATTATTATTAGAAATCGCAATAACTTTATTATAAAACTTTATATATATATATATTTTATGTTATTATAAATAGTCTAAAAAACTAGACCCATAAAAATAGATCTACAATACTGAGATCGAAACGTCCTTATGTTTCCAAATATATAAAAAATAATAAGTGTAACAAAAGAAATCTACATTTAATTGTAATTAGAATTATTATAAACATTATTATAAAACTTTGTACATATATTATGCGTTACTATAAATGGTCTACAATTCTAGATCTATAAAAATAGATCTACAATATTGAGATAGACATGTATTTACATTTCCGAATCAAGAATGAATCAAGTAAAGAAAGACTTTAATAAATTTGGAACAGAAATTTTTATTATAAAATAAAATTACTCATGTTTGCAAAAATAACTAACGTTTGAAAAACCATCAAAGTTTCTTTTTCTTTACGCAAAACGCAAAACGTTCACTTGTGAAGCCGGTTTTACTCTAATCAATGGGGGTGTGACGTCCCTCATAAAAATTTTTTAGAATTTATTTTAACTTAAATAAAATTATGTATTTAAAATAATTAAATAAAATTTATTATTAATGATTTGCTTAAAGCTTATTAATAAAATGCTTATTATTAAAACTTGCTTAAAATCAAACAACTCGAAAAGAAGCTTTGAAAAGAAATGTAAGCCGATTCTTGGAGATAACGACGGCTAAGAATGTATTTTAAGAAGGATTCTGAACGAAGAGAAATTAAATTTAGAAAAAAGTACAATAAATAAATAATCCTATACTTTTACTTATGTTGTTACGTCTCAGAACGTAACTGAGAAACAAAATAAGATAGGTTTTAGTCGTCTCGAAAGGGAGGTTTTGTTCTTAGTCTGCGTATTGAGAAATTGAAATTTATTTAATTATAGGGCAGCGCATGTCAACACTTTACGTATTTATTAGAGTCGGCCGCGAAGATCCGACTATACTAACCTAATTTATACGACAAGAAAAATATATGAATGGATAAATCCTTTCTTTTGTGGATTTTGAGGAAAGGAGAAAATTTAACTTTACCTTTGGCCGTTCTTTACAGATGATCAAAAATGAGAATTAATCCAAATGTTCACTTTTGAAATTATTTGAAATGCGAGTCCACAGTAAAAATTGAACGTGTTTTATTTCATCAAATCTCCAAGCCGTCGGTCGAACTGAAATATTCTCCAAAAATCTTTCTTGTTTCTTTTTCTCCTTCTTTTTTTGTTTATTAATAGACCTTTTCATGCTGATCATTTTGTCCTCTTCCAACTCATGCGTCATTGTATGCGCTAGATAAGGATCGAATGATTTTTATAGAAATTAAATCGCGTTTTTAATTGTCATTAGTAATATTTATTAAATATTTATTTTCATTATATTTCTCACAGTTTGCACAAAATTTTAATAAAGAACCTTATTTATATGGGACGTTTCACGTCAACCGGCCCAAAGCTATGTCCAAAATTCTATGCAATAAAAATAAACATGTAATAGATGAAAATACTCGTAAACTCATTCCCTTTCAATTGCAAAGTGGCAGAATTGAAAATTCAAAATGGCGTCCTTACTACGTCAAGTGGAAGCGGCTAACTTCAGAAATAAGTAAATATATTTATTAATTTCTTTTAGAAAATTATGCAAAAATTTTAGGTCACCACATATTTTAATGTTTTTGGGGTCGCTGATTACGAATCTGAAGTCATTTTTTCAAAATTCAAAATGGCGGATCCAATATGGCGGACGAATTTTTAAAAATTCATTGAATTTGCTTGAAACTTTTTACTCGGGGGTTTTGGAGGTCGCTGATTATGAATCTGAACTTCTAGCGTTCTGAGATGTCTGAGGTCTTCTTCAAACACAACTTTTGCTTAATTTTTCTTTACTCTCTGCTATGATTTAGAAGGAAATTAGGTACAATATTTATAGATAAAATTAATTACCTTGTTGCGAGTAAAAAGAAACTGTATAAATCGAAAGGAAGAAAAGGAATAATCAAAAATGTGGCTGATTCAGTACATTTCATTATTAACTGATTAACTGAGTTTTAGTAACTTCTTAAATGCGGCTGTAATAATAATTTATTTTCATGAATGTTCATGTAAGTAGTAACAACATTTGAGCATCGTAAAAACATGGACGATATCTAAAATATAAAAGAGCTTATTCAGACTTCGTAAGATATGTTTTAGCGATTGTCATTTTTTTCACGATGTTCAACTGTTTTTATTAATCCTTCAGTGTATCAACTGTAAAAATAGTTATATAGAATTGGCCTCCAAAAGGTTCTAACGGTGGTTTTATGTTTTAGTGATCTTCATATGTTTTAGCGATTGTCATATTTTTCATGATGTTCAAATGTTTTTATTGATCCCTCAGTGTGTCAAATGAAAGTGTATAGTTTTAGATGTGATTTACTTAAGATAATTACTTGTACTCTTGAGTTGGTGAGATTTATTACTTAAAAATTAAAGATTACCCATTTTTTTCTTGACTTTGTCGCTTCCTGATAAGGAGGATCATTTATTTCATAGTATTGTACTCAGATTCAATAACATTAATTGATGTTTCGTTTCTTTTGTTTTATTCGTTTCCTGATAAATTAAATTATTTCATTAACTGATTTTTTTTGTTATTCGTTTTCATTCTTGCATTTTCATTTTGTGTTTTACCATTTTATGACAAGGTGAATTGTTCGATTTACATTTTTGTACTCAGTTTCGACTACATTTAATTATTTTTTTTCTTAATTTCGTTTTTCACAGTTTCTTTGCTTCCTAACAAAGTGAATCTACAGATTTAGTACCTAATTTCATTTTATATCATGTCAGAGAGTAAGGAACAGTTTTTTGGTGGTTCAACCCACGGAGATCGATGCATCAATCTCCTTAATCGAGAAAATCATAAGGGATCAGGTTTGAAAAAAATATCGAAGCACTTACTAAAGGTATTTCCTCAGATTTCTCCGAACTCTAGGATATGTTACGAATGTAGAAAAAGATATAACCAAGATAATTCAGTAGAGAATTGAAGCAAAGCTGATGAACCACCGCGAAAAAAAACATTTTTATCGAGAGAGGATGAATTAGAAGAATTATTATGTGGTCTTAAAGAGAAATTTGCTTCTCTCCCTGAAAACGATCCTTCACGCTTATCGATACTGACAATAGCTCCTGAATGATGGACTATTCGTCAGATTGCTTCCGAATTTGGTTGTTCTGAAAGACAGGCAAAAAAAGCGAAGCTTTTGAGAAAAGCGGAGGGAGTTTTGGCAATATCCATTTCAAAAAAAGGTAAAGTATTACCTGATATTACAGTTCAGAAGGTGCAAGATTTTTACGAGTTTGACCAAAATAGTCGAATAATGCCGAATAAAAAGGACACGGTTACTATTAAAACAAATGGAGAGACTAAGAAAGTACAAAAATGACTTTTACTTTCGGATATTAAAGACTTGCACACACAATTTAAAAAGGAATATCCTGAATTTCCTATAGGACTGAAAAAATTTGCAGAACTTCGTCCAAAAAATTGTGTTTGTGCTGGTTCATCAGGCACACACAGTGTTTGCGTTTGCGTCATTCATCAAAATTTCAAAATGATGATTGACGCTGTAAATTTTGCAAAATTCACACGTGACTCAGACATCATAATCAAAAGCTACAAAGATTGTTTTAAATTAAATTTGTGCCAAAATCCTCAACCATCTTGTTTTTTGCTAGAATGTAATTCCTGTCCCGGTATTGAAAATTTCACTTAAAAAATTTCATCCATTTTGGAAGAAAAAATTTTTTTTCTCATTTTGAAAAACTGACTTCAGATTTTTTGGGAAAAAATAATCTTTGTCGAAAGATTATCTTTTCCGTGAACATTATTCTGATATATACTGTTTATTGCTTCCTTAGTTTTTAAGTATTTAAATACTTAAAAACTATTTTTGTTGTTCATTGTAGAATTTAGATACTCTTTTAGTTTTTGATATTTCAATATGTCAAAAACTAGGGAGCATTTAGACAGGTGTTTCAATCCATTAGAAATACCAAATCATCGTGGAAAAGATTTACGTCTAATTTCAAAAAAAATTCGTGAAAGGTTTCTTGATGCTCATGTCAATTCGAAGATATGTGCTAATTGTAGACTTCAACTTGGAAAGCAAAATAATGCCTTTCATTCGAAACAATTTGATCCTAACAATAGCAACTCACATAAAACCGTTGATACTGGTATGATCAATAACAGTATCAGTGATTCAGAAACAGATGATATTCCATTTGTTAAATCTTTTAGACTTGAAGAGTCTGGTCTGGTAAAAAAGATACTGTATCAGTAAAAATTGATGGAAAAAGATCTGTATTTCAAAAACACTTGTTACTAGCAGATTTAAAAGAGTTGCATCAGGAATTTAAAAAAATAAATTCTAATAACCCAGTTAGTTTTAGTGCATTTTCTAAGCTTCGGCCAAAACATTGTGTTTTCGCTGGAGGTTCCGGTACACATTCTGTATGTGTATGCGTAATTCACGAAAATTGTAAATTAATGCTTGATGCGCTAAACATTAAAGAGATTACAAAAACAATGAATGAACAATGAACCAATTGAAAATTATAAAGATTGTCTGCGACTTATTACATGTAAAGAACCAACTGCATTGTGTCTTTTAGCTAACTGCAAAGACTGCCCTAGCATTGAAGACTTCTCAGAAATGATGATAAATATTTTAAACGAAGCATGCATCGAGAGTGTTTTATGCAGTTTGTGGACATTAACTGACATATCAAATTTAATAACGAGCAAATTATCGAACATCGAATTTGTTGATGAACTTTGCAAAAAACTAATTAAACTGAAACCACATTCATTCATATCTAAGCAGCAATCAATGTACCTTGAAGATAGGAAGCAAAATTGGAAAGAAGCAGAAGTATTGGTACTGTATGATTTTTCCGAGAACTATGCCTACACTGAGAGAAGAAAAGCACAGAATGCGTACTGTGACGAACGCCGGCCGTGTTAAATGGGTGTCAGTATCCGTTCTTTAGTTTTGTTCAATTGGTGTCGTTCATAGTTCAGATACGAAGCTCTAGCAGCGCGGCAGCGCACAGTGGCCGATTTCTCGAAAAACCTGGCCAAAAATCGAAAAATGATATGATTTCAACCAAAATTGGTATACCCATGTTTTTTGGGCTTCTGAATTCAAATTTTACATTGGTTGTGTCAAATTCAAAATGGCGGATCCAAAATGGCCGTTTAGATTTTAAAAAACTTTGCTGAAAATCGAAAAATGATACGATTTCAATCAAAATTGGTATATCCATGTTTTTTGGGCTTCTGAATTCAAATTTTACATTGGTTGTGTCAAATTCAAAATGGCGGATCCAAAATGGCCGTTTAGATTTTAAAAAACTTTGCTGAAAATCGAAAAATGATACGATTTCAACCAAAATTGGTATACCCATGTTTTTTGGGCTTCTGAATTCAAATTTTACATTGGTTGTGTCAAATTCAAAATGGCGGATCCAAAATGGCCGTTTAGATTTTAAAAAACTTTGCTAAAAATTAAAAAATGGTACGATTTTAACCAAACTTAGTATACTTACGTTTACTGGGTTTCTGAAATCAAATTTTACATTTGTTTTATCAAATTCAATATGGCGGATCCAAAATATTTGCTGGTATTATAAAATTGCGTAAATGTGTTAGAGCTTATTTTTTTAAATTACAGACAGTGCTTAAATTTTAGTTTAAAGCGAATGCGAATGAAGAAAAAGTCAGTCTTTCACGTTCAGTTGCACCGCCGGCCGGTGCAACGCGCTGTCGGTAAACCGCGCTTAGTGAAATAAAAAGTGATACCAAAACTGCAGGGGCAGCTTGGGGCAACTGATTTCAATTAAAATGAATTAAAAATATATTCTAGTTTATGATAATACCAGGTAGAGCGCGGATATCGGTGGATTTCACAACTATTTTCATGATTTACGTTGATAAAACAATACAAAAATCGTCGCCATGAATAGCGATGTTTAATGTCATTTTTTAAAAACTGTACGTTTTAAATGTGATGATAAATACATTCAACATATTTCATACACCTTTGTTAATAATTCCCAAAAAAAGATATTCAAAAATCTGCTGTATATTAGTATATTTTCACTATTTTAACTGTGACGAAAATTTATAGTTATGAAACGTTCTGAGTTAATCTCTGGCAAAGATCACTTTTACTTGTTCACATAATAAATTGGTGATAAAAAAAGTGTAATTTTTTTTCGCAAAATTATGCAGTGAACCCTCCTTTATAATATTCAACAATAAAAAGTATAAATTTCTAAAAAATTTTTTTTTGACTTTTGGCCAGGTTTTTCGGGAAATCGGCCACTGTGCAGCGGTGTGAACTAAGTTATACGGAATCTGTCTCATAGCGACCGACAGATACTGTACTTCTGAACAGTTCATATCTGTGTACAGTATCTATACTCAAGCCAAGTACAACATCCATTTCACATTTTAGTACGGCATCTATCACACAGTGACGCTGCTGCTGCGCTCAACTTGGTGTACAGATGCTGAACTTCTCCATTTCAGATTCCGTGCTTTTCTTCTTTCAGTGTACGTAATACAAAATGCTTCTCAAGCATTTCATTATAATAATGATCAATGCACTTTAATGCCAGTTGTTTATTAATATAATGATGGTAAAGAAATAAAACATAAAAGTCTTGTGTTTTTGTCTGACTGTTTAAAACATGATACAACAGCTGTTTATGTTGTTCAAGGACAATTGTTAAAAGAAATAAAAAAGAATACGAAAGTGAGTCGAGTTATTTATTACTCAGATGGTGCAAAACAGCATATTAAAATTCGGTACCAAGTGTCTAATTTATTAAAGCATGAAGATGATTTTGGAATTCCAGCAGACTGGTATTTTTATGCAACGGGACATGGCTAAAATTCTTACGGTGGCATAGGGGCCATTTTAAAACGCGAAGCGACCAGAGCAAGCTTACAAGCATCTGGTACTCAGTCAATTACAAATTCGACAAGTCTTTTTAATTGGGCAAAACAACATTTCTCTCAACTTGAGGTTATGTATTTTAGTAAGGAAATGCATAGAAAAGCAGAAATGCACCTCAAAAAACGCTTTTCTGATGCCAAAGCAGTTCCAAGCATTTCGACGCAACATGCTTTTATCGCACTTCTATCAAAAAAATTACTATTAAAAACACACTCTTTTGCTGAAGATGGTATAATTTTTTCATAAACTTAAAATATGAAACAAGTCATTTTATTTCAATTTTTAGCTTTTTAAAATCATCCTTCAAAACTAATAATTAAAATTTATAAGCTAAAAATTTAGGCCAAATTAGATCTGCCATTATAAATTTTAAAAAACTGATATCAAATTCGTAACCAGCGACTTCGAAAACCACCAAGTAGTCATTATTACAAGACTAGCTTAATTTTTTAATTCTATCCGACATTTTGAATTTTAAATAGAGATTTGTCATCAACCATTTAAAATTTTTTTAAAACTTACATCGGATTTGTAATCAGCGACCAAAAAAACCCCTATGTAGACATTTTTACGAAATTAGCTCAATTTTTTAAATTTTTGGTCCGCCATTTATTATTTTTAAAAAATGACATCAATTTGTAACCAGCAACCTCGAAAACCCCCGGTTGTAATTTTCACGAGCGTAGCTCAATTTTTAATTTTATCCGTCATTTTGAATTTTTGAATTTTGAAAGGAGACACGTTATCATTTTGTAAGTAAACTATGTTGTCGTTATTTTTATCGTCATATGTAAAGCTTTAAACAATAATATAGATGATATTAGTGGATTTTTTGTGTTTTTTATGTCGTTTAGGCGCCATATTTAAGTCGCCATTTTGAATTTCAAAAAGAGCTCAACGGGATTAAAAAGGAGACATTCCAAACTAATTTTTCCAATATGCTAAATTTTTTTTAAATTAAACCAATTATGGAGAGGTGGGGTGGTCCGGTTGACAAAGAACGTCCCATATGTGTGACCGACTCGAGAATCGAAAAAAGACTGACTTTTTGATCTGTCTACCGACAGCTTACTTGCTAAGGTGGAGAACTTCCCCCGCTTTGTTACTTTTTTCTCACGACTTTAGTTGCTGATGTATGCTTTTTCTTTCAGCGCACTACATTTTGTCTTTTATAAGTTCAGTTCGAATTATTTTTCTTTTATATTATCTATACATATTTCATTATTTATAAAGTTTGAAAATCGGCAGCATTTGTTTTTTAGAAGAATATAATTCTATATTTAGATAATAACATATGAATTTTAATTCTACATTTCGAAGTTTGAATGGAATGATTTTAAATACCAACAATCAAGTTTGTTATAAATCATTAATGTGGCGAATTCGAATTTAAGTTACATTAATTTAAATTATCTTGTTACTATTTTCTTTATAATATGTTATCTTTACATTTGTTAATATCGATTCGAATATAAATACATTTCAATTAATCGTTAAGATATAAATTTATTTATTAACAATCAATTTTTCTAATGCAAAATTCAAAGTGTGATTCTAATTTTAAAATCGAAGACATAATTTTATTTCGTACTTAGGTGCACGTGCACTTGTTTGTTATAGACCTTTCTTATCTCCTCCAGGGATAATGTTACATGCAGCCCCTGAAGTCGTTGGAACAATTTATTTCTATTTCGAAATTACAATTTTAATTCTGAACTTGGATCTAAAACATTGACTTGTATATGTTTATTTAATTTTTGTTTGTTAATAATTTTCTTTATCGTTTATCGAGTACTTTGAATTTGAAATAATTTATTTTTTGTTAACAAATAATCAAATAATTTTGTTTATAAATTTAGTTTGGTATTATCATTGATTATTAATAAACTAAATAATAATTAATTATTAAAAACATAATTTTAATAATAACATAAATTTATTTAAATAAAAATAATGTCAATAATAATAATTCGTTTTATAATTTTTTATTGTTATTTGTTGATATTATTTAGTTATATTTGTGTAAAGTTTTATTCTGAAAAAAATAAATTTTTAACAGAAGATCTTCTCGACCTGGGAGTTTACTTCTTTTGACTCAGCGTTTTATAATTGTTACCTCAAAGGTCGGATTTCGTTTCAGAAGCGGGCAGTATGGAAAAGTACGAAAACGCCGTTCACAGATATATCGTTTTTAAATTCCTTATATTTCAATTTTAACATTTTATTTGCATTAGCAATTAAACAAATTTATTTATTAAATTTTAGTGTTCATCATCATAAGCTATAATTTTATTGTATTTTTTAAATAAATTATTATTTAATCGGTTAGAAATAGTTAAATAATTATTTATTTTAACAAATATATAAATTTATTTAATTGAATATAAATTTAATTTTGAATCCATCGTACAACATTTATTACTCTTTATTCTTAAGGAATTTCTCGATGTTGGACACTATCGTTGAAAATTACTTTGTGAATGAATTTCTAAAATTAAACTTTAGAGTGACAAATGTGTAAGTGAATATAAATTTTTAAAAAATAGATCGATTAATTAAAACAACTTTTTTCATTTCTACAAATATAAAAAAAAAATTTCTCAATAAAATTTTTTTTTTCTCAATGACATGAGAAAAATTAATTGTGACACAAAGAAATCTATTTTTCCCTAAAAAAATTTTTTTCTTAATAATAATTCTTTTTTCACAATAAAATGAAAAGATTAATTTTTACACAAACAAATATTTTTCTTAATAAAAAATTTTATTTTTTCAATGAAATGAGAAAAAGTAATTGTGACACAAAAGAAACTTTTTTTCTCAATAAAATAAGAAATATTAATTTTGAAAAAAAAAAAATTTTCCGAATAAAAAAATTTCTTTTCTCAATGAAAGGAGAAAGATTAATTTTGACAGAAAAAAAAATTTTTCATTAAAAAAATTTTTGTTCCTAATAAAATTTTTTTTTTATTTGTACAAATGAAAAAAGTTGTTTTAATAAATTGATCTATTTTTTTAAAATTTATATTCACTTACACATTTGACACTCAAGGGTTTAATTTTAGAAATTCATTCACAAAGTAATGTTCAACGCCATCTAGTGTTTAACGCGCGCATCACAGCTGCCGCTGATGGTAATATACATATATGGTAACTCAACAATTGTATGCACTGTAAACTTAAAACACTTATTATGAAGTAATTATATCTTAATTTATTCTTATTATTGCATAAATAAGCACTCTAAATGTCTATTAACCATTCCTAATAGTTATTTACAACATATTTCGTCGATTAACGACAATATTTTACAAGGACCCGAAACGTAACCGAATCGTAACCGAATCCTAACCCAATTCGGTTACAACTCGGTTTACCCAATCCGCCAGGGAACATTTATCTTTTGTTAGTTATTATTATTTATTTTTATATTTGTAGAAATTAATATATAAGTAACATTAATATATAAGTAAAAGTATAGGATTATTTATTTATTGTTCGTTTTCTAAATTTAATTTCTCTTCGTTCAGAATCCTTCTTAAAATACATTCTTAGCCGTCGTTATCTCCAAGAATCGGCTTACATTTCTTTTCAAAGCTTCTTTTCTAATTGTTTGAATTTAAGCAAGTTTTAATAATAAGCAGTTTATTAATAAGCTTTAAGCAAATCATTAATAATAAACTTTATTTAAATATTTTAAATACATAATTTTATTTAAGTTAAAATAAATTCTAAAAAAATTTATGAGGGACGTCACAATATTGTAATGGCTTTCTCCTTTTTCCCCCCTTTTCCTCAATTGTCTTGGACTATAAGACTTTGGCTTAAATTATCGATATCTTTTTATAAAATTAATACTTTGTCTATTGTTATTTATTTATAATTTTGAGAATTTTTTTTGTTTATTTTGTTTTATTTGTTTATATTTTATTCAGTTATTTATTATTGTTTAATTATAAAATTTTAAATAGTATAAATCTTTGTTTATTAATTTTAGAGGAAAATGTTATTATTATCCTTTTTTTATCTTTTGTAAAATGTGCATTACAAATATGAGGATTTAATATTTCATACATAGATTTTGTATTTTAATACAGTATTATATAAAATATTACAAAAAAATTTTCGAAAAAATTATTTGAAAATTGCTAGAAAATTTTTTTGGAATATTGTTGGAATATGGTATTGAAAGTTTCTGAAACATTGTGATATAACATTCCGGTAACATTCTAAAAATATATTAAGAAAAAATTTAGCAAATTTTTTTTAAACTATATGATTACAAATGAAAAAATGGAATTTTATATTTTTTAAAGAAATTATTTTACCCAGAAAAGTATTATAACCAAACATAAATTTATTATATGAAGTATGGAATGAGGTTAACAAAGTTAATGCATTATCTTTAGAATAAAGTTTTTTAATTTAAAGATCAAAAGCCATTAAAATTAAAAATTAAGATAAATATATATATATATTTTCGGAGAATTTTCGTTTTCTATTGCTTTTTTTTCGTTTTTCGTTTTTCATCGCCAACATCATAACAGCAAAATAGTTACGTCTATCATCATCAGATTCCGTTAAAGTAGATTCATTATTTCGTTTTACTCTGAAAAAACAAATTTTCTTATTTAAGAAATATTTTAAACGATACAAAAATTTAAATTTTTTTGATCATTAGTTGTTATTGTTTTAGAAAAGTACGTTAATAATAGGAAGGGTAAGTAAAGTTAAATTAAGGACATTTTGCTTATGTATTTAAATTTGAAAAAGTAAGGTAAGTAAAAAAACTAATTCTTAAATAAAATTAGAATTAGGAAGTATGTAAGTAATAAGAAAAACAAAATTTTATTATATTTTAAAACATTTTAATATATTGTATTAAATATTGGACTGAAAATTGAAAAGTGTAGTTATAAATATTAAATTTTCAGAGTAAGTGCTCTTTACCTACTGGGGAGATGTATGTAGCTTATGTCGAAACTGTATGAAGTAACGGAAATACTATTGCCTTTCTACTTCTTATGGGAATCTTCCAAAATTTGGCTTCAATTTCTGATAAAGGCCAAGAAACTAATGCGTCACTTTCATTTTCCAATATTTCTTGAATATTGTAATTACTGGAGTTGCAAGGAATTTCATACAGGTCTCCTTGAGGAATACATTTCTTTTCTATTAAGTGGATATCGTTTTTTTCATATTTTACAATATTCAAGATTATGGAAATAGAGCCATCTTTGAAGAAAATACAATTATTTCTTTGGTTTGTACAATCAAGAAAAACTTGTTTATAGTTAAGGATCTTAAATTGCTCGGTTACTCTATTATTATTAATTAAAGGTCCATCGAAATGAGAGTTTTTCACAATTTTTTTCACGTTTTAAACCAGTTTCAATTTCAGAAGTTTGAATTTCGGCGAATCGTTTACTCAGTTGTTGCAAAGGCTTATTTTTTTTCTTAATTTAGATTTAACAGTAGTCATAAAATTTTCAAACTTGAATGCACTAAATTTATCAAGATGTCCGTATTTTATAACGTCTTCAACAATATGAAGTACAGTATGAACATTGTGCGACATGAACTCTTTTCCATATGTAGTTTCAAATGTTTGCACGAAATATTCCATAAGTTTTTGGGCATAAACGACATTTTTTTGAATTTCAATAAAAGCAGGACTTGCTAAAATCGTAACTTTCTACATGAAGAGACATAAAGTTGGTATATACGTTTTTGTTTTTGACGACTTTAAGAACAATTGGGCCACTGTACAATAAAAAATTCCTAAATTCCGTCGCTTTCCAGTACTTGACATCTCTTAAAGATCTTGGCCGTCTAGAAAAATCTGTGGGCTGACTTTGCCGTAATTCTATCAGTTTAGCAGAAATTCGATCAATTTCATCTGCAGAAAGTCTTATTCCAGGTGGACCGAACAACCATAATAAAATTAACTTCTTTACTAAGCCCAATAATATAAGATGTATGTAATCCAGTGGTACCTTAGACACAGCCCCAAATCTAGGAATCTGCGTCAAAATGGTTAATTCTTCTTCTTGATAAGTTCCTCTATACTTATGACTAGCAAATTCTGCGTCAGTTCTTTTTTTAAATGGTCCTATCCCAGGAAAGCAAACTCGTCGTTCTTTCTTTTTTTGATTTCTCTTTTTGTGTGCTGGTAGAATCCCCTCTCCTTTTATTTCGCATTTTGGGCACGAATCGTACTCCGTATGACCTTTTACCTTTAAAATTTCAGAATTAAATTATTATTATTATTATTATTTTTTGTTAAAGTGCGTTCATACAACTTCTTTTAAATCAACTATGGCGTGTAAATTATCTAACCTAATCTTGATATTCCTTGTTCTTGATCATTTAAAAATGGCGTCAAGTGCACTGTATTTTTTGTACACGTTTTCTCTTTTAATAAACTGTTCTATATAAATAAATGATAAAAGTCAAAGTTAAAGTTGATTTATTCCATCCATAAATAACAGGTTATGGGCCCAGGCTTAACCCATAACAAAATAAGTGAGAAATTGATGGATATTAAAAACAGTGTCAGTGTATAAAACTTATAACAAAGTAATAACCTCAAAATGAATCAAGTTGTAATTCCGCAGTTAAACTCAGATAATTTCAATAACTGGAAATTCAGAGTAAAAGCCTTACTTGAAGAAAAACAACTAGTAGTTACATTGGAGAAAACAATAGAAGATTTTGAAGCGGCAAATGAGAAAGCGAATATTAAGGTTAAGGATGCAGAAATCTATTATTGTACAGTGCGTAAGTGATAAATATTTAGACATTATAAAAGATTCCACAATAGCAAAAGAAATGTTAGGAGCGCTTGAAGGTGTTTTTCAAAGAAAAAGTGTGTTTACTAAACTAACTTTGAAGAGAAAGCTGCTAACATTAAAACATAATAAAATAGAAGCTCTTGAAGATCACTTTCATAAATTTGATTCTTTAATCAGAGAATTAGAAAGTATTGGCTCAAAGGTCGAAGAGTCAGATAAAGTTTGTCATTTATTATTATCTCTGAGTCAAGAATACGGAGCAGTTATTACAGCTATAGAAACTTTAAACACCGAGATCACAATGGACTTTGTAAAATCAAGATTATTGGACGAGGAAATGAAAATCAAATCGAAGCCTGTAAATAACACACATGTTCATCCGGAAGTGACATTTAAAACGGACACGTATACTTGCTTTAAATGTGGTAAAGCTGGTCATAAAATTGCCGAATGCAGATCAAATTACGATCAAAATTCCAAAGGAAACTACAGAGGACGTCGAAGTGGAAGAGCAAGATTTCAAAGCAGAGGTCGAAATCACGGCTACAACTCGCAGGCAAACGAAGCAGACGAAATTGCATTCATAGCGTTAAACAGTGAGACATCGCCAAAAAATGTAAATAAATTTATATTAGATTCCGGGTGCACACAACATATGGTTATAGGTGAGTTAGAAAATTTTATGTTTAATATCTCATAATTAGAAACACCTGTAAAAATAGGAACAGCGAAAAGTAATGAAGTTTTAATTGCTAAAAAGAAAAGGACTTTAAAAGGAATTTGTCAAAATAAAGAAATCAAAATTGAAGCATTGATTGTTGAGGGTATGTCTCATAATTTAAATTCAGTATCACAACTATTAAAGAAAGATTTCAAAGTAGTATTCGACAATAATAAACTAGGGAACAAAACAGCTAAACTGTTAAAAAATAATTCTATGTTTTATTGTACTTCACAAAATGGTCTTTTTTATTTAAATGTCGATTTAAAAGTCGAGAACTCAAAAAACACTAAAAACAAACATTGTAATTTCTCGGCTTGTAACAATAATAAAGATAACATTTGGCATAGAAGGTTAGGGCATCTTAATCAAAATGGTTTAAATTTATTAGGATTACCTTATAGCAAAGAAATTTGTAAAAATTGTGTAGAAGGTAAAAGTACTAGAAAACCGTTTTATAAATCGACAAATAAAACCGAACGAAATGGTCAGTTGATACATTCAGATATTTCAGGTCCAATAAACCCTATTGAAAAAAACACGTATAATTATACGTATAATAATACGTATAATTATACGTATAATTGTACGTATAATTATACGTATAATTGTACGTATAATTATACGTATTATTATACGTATAATTATACGTATTATTATACGTACAATTATACGTATAATAAGACATACGAATTTGAAACAAGAATTATACGTATAATTATACGTATAATAATACGTATAATTAATTATACGTATAATAATACGTATAATAATACGTATAATAATACGTATAATTATACGTATAATTATAATTCTATTAAAAATAGAATAATAGAATAGAATAGATTAATTAGTAGCAAAATTGCGCTGAAAATTTTTAGAAATTTTAAAATGCAAATTAAATTTCACGAAAAAAAATATCGTCGAATGTCAATTCAAGCAGTCACCCATCCAAGTACTAACCGCGTCCAACGTTGCTTAACTTCTGTGATCTGATGAGAACTTGTTCCTTCGCCTTGGTGTTTCCGCTGTCTTGTCTTGATTAATAACTTTGTCGTATAAGTATCACTAAAAGTGAGGTTAGGTGCGATACAATACTTATACGACAAAGTTATTAATCAAGACAAGACAGCGGAAACACCAAGGCGAGGGAACAAGTTCTCATCAGATCACGGAAGTTAAGCAACGTTGGACGCGGTTAGTACTTGGATGGGTGACTGCTTGAATTGACATTCGACGATATTTTTTTTCGTGAAATTTAATTTGCATTTTAAAATTTCTAAACATTTTCAGCGCAATTTTGCTACTAATTAATCTATTCTATTCTATTATTCTAGTTTTAATAGAATTATAATTATACGTATAATAATACGTATAATTATACGTATTATTATACGTATTATTATACGTATAATTAATTATACGTATTATTATACGTATAATTATACGTATAATTCTTGTTTCAAATTCGTATGTCTTATTATACGTATAATTGTACGTATAATAATACATATAATTATACGTATAATAATACGTATAATTATGCGTATAATTATGCGTATAATTATACGTATAATAATACGTATAATTATACGTATTATTATACGTACAATTATACGTGTTTTTTTTCAATAGGGAAAACTCCTACAAAAGAAGGATACAGATACTTTCAAGTATTGATTGATGATTATTCTCATTTTTTAATTGTTAAACTATTAAAGTGTAAAAATGAAAGTGAACAAAACTTAATTGATTTTATTAAATTAATTAAAACACAACAGGGTGAAAAAACGCAAAAGATTAGATGTGATAACGGGGGAGAATTTGTATCAAATCATTTTAAAGAACTTTGTAGGCACAAAGGTATCACCATAGAATATACGATGCCACATAAGCCTCAAGAAAATGGCACTTCAGAGAGAATGAACAGGACACTGTTAGGCAAAGTTAGAACAAAATTTACCGAAAATACTTTGGGGTGAAGCTATTCAATGTGCAGCCTACGAACTTAACCGGTCACCTACTGAAGCAAACAGAGGAGAAACGCCAGCTACAAGATGGTACAAGAAAAACGATTTATCAAAACTGAGAGTTTTTGGAAGCCAGGCCTGGGCGACAGTATTACCAAAACAAAGTAAGTTGGAAAAACGAGCAAAACCATGTGTTATGATTGGATATAGTGGATTGGGATACAGACTATGGGACTATGAGAAGGAAGAAATCTTTTGTTCAAGAGACGTAAGATTCGATGAAAATCAAACCAATTACAACAACATAATAACGAAAAATGACAAAGAAATTATAATAAATAATAGAGGAGAAAAGATAGAAATAAACAATCAAGAACAAAATTTAGAAGAAGTTGACCACGACTAAAGTGAAACAAATGAACAAGATTCTGACTCTTCTAATCCAGAAAATGACCGTACAGAAAATAAAGTAACGAGACGAGGTAGAAAAATAGTTGCACCAAAACACTTGAATGATTATGAAATTTATTCTGTTTATTGTTTGTTAACAGCACCTAATGATCCAGTCACGTATGAAGACGCAATGAAGAGTGAACAATGGAATGATGCAATTAAAAAAGAATTGCAAGCGCATGAAGAACTTCAAACGTGGAGTGAAGTATTTCCACCAGCAGGGAAGAAACTAATTCAGACAAAATGGGTCTTTAGAACAAAAGAAGATGGCACAAAGAAGGCTAGAATAGTAACAAAAGGGTTTCAGTTGAAAAAAGAGAATCCATTCGAACCAGTGTATGCACCAGTAGCGAGAATATCAACAATAAGACTGTTAATATCAATATCACTGAAAATGGATTGGAATATAAAGCAGTTAGATGTTCCTACAGCCTTCTTAAATGGACATTTGGAAAGTGAAATTTATATCCACAAACCAGAGGGTTTACAGTCTAAATCATCTATCTTCAAATTGAATCGAGCATTATATGGACTCAAGGAATCACCGAAAGTATGGAATGATACGTTTAATGATTTTGCTTTAAAACACGGTTTTGAGAGATCGAAATATGACTGTTGCTTATATTGCGGTAAAGACGTATGGATTTTGATTTATGTAGATGAC
The DNA here is from genome assembly GCF_019393585.1 of Leptopilina boulardi. Classification (NCBI taxonomy): domain Eukaryota; kingdom Metazoa; phylum Arthropoda; class Insecta; order Hymenoptera; family Figitidae; genus Leptopilina; species Leptopilina boulardi. The sequence goes on along the minus strand of NW_026137948.1, from coordinate 951,795 downwards.
ATGTTGGTAACAGGAAATCAAAATGAAGTTAAAAACACGATAAATTTATTAAAAGAACATTTTAAAGCAAAAGATTTAGATGGAATCCAAAGTTTCTTAGGAATGAAGATAATCAGAGATGAAAATAGTGTAAAAATTGTCCAAACTCAATTTATAGAGAAGTTGTTAAAAAATTTTGAAATGGAATCCTGTAAAAGTAAGTACACACCAATGGAAAAAGGATTCAAAATTGCTGAAAAAAATGAAGTGATTGACGTTCCATATAGACAATTAATTGGAGGGTTAATGTATTTATCAACAACGTCAAGACCGGACATCGCATTCTCCGTTTCATACTTGAGCAGATATCTTGATAATCCGACAATCAAGGCTTGGAAAGCAAGTAAACGAATTTTGCGATACTTGCAAGGAACTAAAGAAATTGGATTAACGTATGTTAAAACTAATTCCAATACCAGCGAAAATCTAAATGGATATTCTGATGCCGATTGGGGGACTGACATAAAAGATAGAAAAAGTATCAGTGGATGCATAATTCTACATGGTCAAAATCCAATTGCATGGTTTTCAAAGAAGCAAACATGTGTAGCTCTCTCTAGTGCCGAGGCGAATATGTGGCAGCAGCTGCTTGTGCTCAGGAGTTAGTTAATCTTAAAGGTATTCTAACTGATTTTAAACTATGCAAAAATGTAATACTTTATTGTGATAATAAGAGCTCAATTTTAATGTCAAAAAGTAATGAAAATTCAAAACGAGCTAAACATATCGATATAAAAAATCATTACTTGAGAGATCTAGTATCACGAAAGGAAATAACAATTGAATATGTTTCAACTGATCAAAATCTTGCGGATATTCTTACCAAGTCATTGGGTAAAAATGTTTTTGTTTATCTGAGAAATAAAGCTCATATTGATTAAACAAAATCTACGATTTCATTGTAAACTTTTAAAGTTGTATTCTAATTACAATTTTTCTTTTTTTTATTAATAAACTTCAAATCGAGGAGGAATGTTAAAGTGCGTTCATACAACTTCTTTTATATCAACTATGGCGTGTAAATGATCTAACCTAATCTTGATATTCCTTGTTCTTGATCATTTAAAAATGGCGTCAAGTGCACTGTATTTTTTGTACACGTTTTCTCTTTTAATAAACTGTTCTATATAAATAAATGATAAAAGTCAAAGTCAAAGTTGATTTATTCCATCCATAAATAACATTTTTATTATTATTTTTTTATTATTATTTTTATGATTATTAATTTAATTTCATTTAATTCATAATAATTTTATAATTATAATATTTATTATTAACTATTAACATTATTTATTCTTAATTATATTATTATTAATTTCATTTCATTTAATTCATAATAATTTTATAATTATAATATTTATTATTAACCATTAACATTATTTATTATTAATTATATTATTATTAATATTTATTATTAACCTTTAATGCCAAACTTTTAGCTGGAGTATCACAAATTAATCCTGAAATATTAACTTGAATTTGCCAATTTTCAAAAATCATAACATCTTCGCATGTTGCTTTTGAGTCGTTTACAAACATTGATAAAATTCACGTAAACTTTTAAGTTGCATCGTAAATTATGTGTTTAAAAATTTTAACACTTGATTTCTTTTTTCTTACTTAAATGCAGGTATGTATATTTTCGAATTGCATTATATTAAGTGTGTTTGAAAATTGAAAATTCCAACACTAGATAACGCCACAAAAATAACTGTCACATTTGAACAAGATATAAATAAATGAATTTGCCTTCGTTACCAGTAAACAACTTGTGGTTGTTTAAAAATTGCGGAAATATTCACTTTATTGTATTAATTGACAGAATGTCAAACGTAAACGATTTTTTCGCAATGGAGAAAATTTTAGGTAAAATTATAGAAAAATATAAATAAGAAAACAAAATCAACTATTTTAATTATTGTTCTTGATCTAGATATTCTTAATAAAAAAATAAAATTTACGCTTCAGACGACTCTACAGAAAACTTGACGTATTCCGTTGTCGAACTTGAAGATGGTGTAGTTTTAGTTCCAACCAAATGGATTGTAAAGCCACAGGATGACAATACATCTTTTTGTTATTATCCAGCTAAGAAAGATGCTGCAAAACTTAATGAGATGATCGCCAAATTATCGGAACCGCAAATACCATGGAAACAATATATGGTTGTAAAATGTTTGAAACAGACAAGTAAGTCTACTATTAAAATTCATATCAATTTAAAAATGAAATAAAAAAATTATTCTTTATTAATTGTCTATATGAAAGATTTCCAGAAATGTTTTCACGTATAACAAATAATTATTAATTATAATTCTGTAATGTTAAATAAATATTTAATCATCTTTTTTGTTGTCTAATAATGAAGTATAAAATTATAATTCTTCTTATCAGATTTTTAAATAAACTATTAAATAAATTTAATTCTTGCCTCATCAGTAAAGAAATCAATAAAAAAATAAACGTATAATTATTATATTAAAATACGTAAAAAACAAATAAATAATAAAAATAAATTTAGTTGCTAATGAGAATTTGTTTTCTTGTCATTATTAAAAAACTTTCATTTTAGCCACTTTGGCAAAAGGAAAAGAAAAACTTTTGGAGGCGCTTGTTATGTCCGAAATTGACAGCGATGTGACAGACAATTATTCAGAGAAATTGAAACAATCAAGACATGAACGGGTTAAGAAATCTCCACCTCCTTAAATGTCAATGCAAAAGGTTAATTCAAAAATAATTTATAATTTTATTGAAATTAATAATTTGATAATAAACAACTTAAAATAATAATTAGATAATAATAAACAGTAAAAATGAAATAATAAAACACAGATTTTATTCTTTAAGATACAATCGCTAGAATATCTGAAAAAATGCAGAAAAACAGACAACAATCTGAACAAAAGTCTGGAGACAAAAATTAATCTCCCATTGACACCAGCTAAACGATCTAAACCAGATATTCCTCACGGTAACTAATTTAAATTAATTTAAAAATTCCGATTGTCGATTTATTAAATAAATAAATAATATATAAATAAAATAAATATTAAAATAATATAAATAAATAAATCATAAATTTATTCTGTAAAAAAAGCGAGAGATATGAAAAATAAGCTAATAAAATCAACTTTGTTAAAAAATTATTTAAAATATTTATTTATTTTTAATAAAAAAAGATTTTTTAATTAAAAATATACATAAATAATTAAATAATAAATAAATAAAATAAAAACATAATAATTTAAAAAATTTAATAAATAAATAAAATTAATGACAAATAAATTAAAGCATTTATAATATTTTACAATCATCCTTCAAGAGAGAAATTCTATCCCTGGTATATCTTCCACAAAAGCTTTAAACGGAGAAATTACTTCGAAAAATAAAGAAAAGCCAAAAATAATTGATAATAAAAAATTAGAGACGAAAATTAAGCTGCCATTGCCACCAGCTAAACGACCCAAACTAGATATTTCTCACAGTAACAAATGCGACGGTAAATTAATTTTAAATAATTTTGATTGATCATTTAATTAATAACGTAATTTAATTTAATTAATAACGTCTGTCTACATTATAAAAATTACGATATACAGTAACCTTTTACAAATCTCATATTACTATTCTTCAAGAAACGAGCGATTCTACCCCTAGTACGTCTTCGGAAAAAGCTTCAAAAAGAGAAATAGAGATTGCTGAAAATAAGCAAGTGAACGGTAATTTTTAAATTTTTTTCTTTTTTTTATACTTTCCTTTAACAAATATTCTTTCTGTTCAATTATATAACTCAAAGACACTGTTTTAAATTTGTTTTATTGATAATATTTTATTAAACTTCTCAAACATTTGTTTTTATATTTAAATTATATTAAACAATTATTAATAATCTAATAACAAAAAGAGATTTAATTTTATTATTCAATTAAATTTTTTATTATGGTTAAATAATTTTTTATGTATATTTTTAAATAAAAAATCTTTTTTTATTGCAAATAAATCAAATCATAATTTTTGTGTCATTTTATTAAGAAAAATAATTAATTACCCTTCATATTTTATGATTTTCAATTATTTTCTATTTGGCATAATATTTTAAATAATTTATTTAAGGGGACTTTCTGGTTTAGAATTTACAAAAAAGGAAGGTTTTAAAACTTTTATTGTAAGAACAGTATTAAAGAAATTGTAAAAACTATTTTTGGACATTGTAGCACATTGCGTAGAGAAAATTTAAAAAATATGTTTGAGTGTATTTAGTTCAATTTCATAGCTGTAGGTGGCGTCTTCCAAAAGATACCTTTTTTTTGGTACGTTAGATTCCGGGCAACCTGTAATACATAAATTCAAGTTCCAAACGGATAAATAAGGATTTATTCTTGTGCCTAAACCTCAAAAACGATTTTTTTTAAAGGTTTTTTTATTTTTTATGTACATTTTTCTCAAAAACTCGCAAAAACGCCGTGTTTTTGGGTCAATTTACCTCCATATAAAAACACAGAGGGTAGAAATATGAGTTCTTTGAGGTTTAGGCACCAGTTTTTTAAATAAAGAATCGAAAAATTTTTGGGATGTCAAAATCGGTTCGGTAGATTTCGAGAAAAGCTCAGGGGTCCTATTCTCGAAATCATTCGAATATTGTTCGTATGCGAGCAAATTCGATGGGTAAGTTTCGTGCACGAAGCAACAACCGTATTCTCGAGCACCATTCGAAACTTTGTTCGACGATCGTTCGTAGACGAATAGGTTGTACAGTGTTGCCGTCGTTTATTTCTAGTGACTTTCCAGTGTCATTTTTTTGAACCAATTAAATTACTTATGATATAAGAAATATTTATTGACTGCATCATTCTTATTATTATTATTATTATTCTTATTCTTATTATTATTATTATTATTATTATTATTATTACTATTGTTATTATTATTATTCTCATTATTATTATTATTATTATTATTATTATTATTATTATTATTATTATTAGAATTATTATTATTATTATGAATGAAACTCTATAATTGATTACAATTCGAAACTTTGAATCATTTTTAATATGTGTACATAATATTATTAAATAATACTACTGCGCATGAGCAGTACCAAAATTCGAACACGAAACTGTTGGGTAGTGAAAGTTCACGCTATTTACGCATTCTATCGACCTTTGTGAACCGAGTTTTTGCTGCCTGTCAATTGTTGGTCAATTCCAGTGTAGTGTGAAGAAGACTTTCGGATTTTTTTTTTTTGTGTTGAACGCGACCACTCCAACGTTGCGATACTCCGTACCACCTCAACCGCCGGCCGGCGTGGCCATCTTGGAATTTGAGTAGTTTTTTTTTTATTTTATTATTAATAATTTTTTTTTGTAGGATCTGTCTTGGCATAAAAGTATATTAACCGGAGGTTTTACCTCCGGTTCTTCAAACATGAGTGATGACCCTGGAAATGAATTTCACGAACCCTTTTCCCCACAATCTCAAATGGAAATAGAAAACGCTGCGAACAACTTAATAATTCTGAAGGGAATAAACACAAGTCAAGACGATTTATCGAATCGCACCTCGAAAAAACATTGTGACAATAATTCTCACATTCAAAACACAACTCAAACAGCACATTTTGATGCATTTAAAGACACACATCCATCATCTCAACACAACAACCAAATAACGTCGGACAATTCAGTTCCACCAAACCAGACTAACACCATTAAATCTAATATCTCTCTCTTTTATGAAAATTCTTTGAAAAGCAATTGTGTGATCTTCATTCAACGAGATCCCAAATCGGTTGATTTCAAAAAAGACCTTGGATCAATGTCTGTCGGTCGTGTCCTTCACCCAATGTTCCCAGGTAAAATTGTAGAAATTACCCAAAGCGGTCGAGGCAAAGTAAGAGTAACCGTCAAATCGGGTCAAGTTGCAAATCAGCTTCTCAACCACCCTCAATTATCATCCAAAGGTTTAATCGGTATTATTCCCGCAAGTTTCGTTTCCTGCCAAGGAATTATGAACAACGTCGACTCTGATATTTCAATTGAAGAAATAATTGAACATGGTGAGGTCATGGGACCACATGTCAATAAAATAAAAATACTGGAAGCACGACGCTTTAATCGAAAAATCTTGGACGAAAAAACAAACGAATACAAATACGTTCCATCTAGAACCGTTTTACTGACTTTTCAGGGAACTGTACTCCCTCAGAGAGTAGCAGTTTACAAAGGGTCAAGCCCAGTTCGCCCATACTTCCCGAATCCACGAATGTGCATGAAATGCATTAGATTTGGCCATATCGCCAAACACTGTCGCTCTAAACCGCGTTGCAAATCATGTGGTGAAAACACTACTCACGACTCAGCTAACCCCTGTTCAAACACATCAAACACACCGAAATGTGTAAACTGTTCTGGTCCCCATCTGGTTACCTCTAAAGATTGCCCAGAATTTACCCTTCAAAAAGAAATCCGCACCTACGCCACATTACACAAACTCTCATTCGTAGAAGCAAAAGCTATCCTCCGTCCTAAGAATACGGTTACAGCCTCCAGCTCTTTCAATTTCTCGAACTTTCCACAATTTGGTGAAACTCCAGCTCCCTCTTCTACAGCTCAAAACTCATCTCAACGTCTCTTTTCAGACATAACAAACACTCCTTCTGAAAAACAAAGAAACTTCAAAACGACACCTCACAATCAACAAATAAACACTTCTCAATCACGTAAAAGAACCAATTCCTTTTACGCTACTCACTGGAACAATGGTAGAGACAATAGTGGCCTTCCTAATGGCTCTGCTTTATCTCGTTTACAACAGTGGTCCAATCCTTTGACCTCGAACACAACTGACCCAACTACCAATTTTGAATCCCTCTCTTCAATCCTCATCTCTATGATCAATGATCATGTTTCACAACATTCATCCAATTCTTCCCCGGAAACGGTTAAACACAACCAAGGTTTACTCAAAATAATTACAGAGAATATTCACTCCTTATTTAACTCCGTTAGCATTAATAATAATAACAAAAATGGACAAGGTATCTAAATTAAACATTTTACAGAGGAATTGTCGAGGTGTCTCTAAAAAGACACCTGAAATTCAAAAACTTTCAAATAAATTCGACGTCCTCCTTCTTTCCGAAACCTTCTTAAAACCTAATAAAACCGACAACCTTAAAATTTTAAATCAATTTAATATTATTAGAAATGATAGACTGATAAACAAGGGTGGCGGTCTTATCATCGCCATTCGTAAAAATTTAGTATTCTCAAAAATTACAACAATTTTCACCCAGGAAGACGAACTTGAATCACTTGCTGTTTCAATTGACTCTTCCATGGGTGAATTACTAATAGTTTCTGTTTACAGAGTACCTGGTAAACAAACCCCCCCTAATTTTTGGAAACGTTTATTCAATTCAATCAAAAATTCTGGTTTCAAATCCGTATTCCTTGGAGGTGACTTTAACTGTCATAGTACCCTTTGGGGAGGCTCTTATGTATGTCCCAACGCGCGTAACTTATGCGAAGAATTGGATGAAACAGATCTCATCCTTCTAAATGATGGGTCACCTACTTTAATAGGTCGTCCACCCAATCCCGGTTCTGCATTGGATCTTACTTTCGTCACCTCGAACCTTTTCACATGCTCATCCTGGAATGTCCTCGATGATCCGTTAGGTAGTGATCACTTTCCAATTCTCTCTTCATTAGGTATTACAATACCAATTGCATCATTTTCCTCACACAAATATAATTTAAGAAAAATAAATTGGCCCCTCTTCTCCACTATACTGCGTACATCCATAGAGACTAATTTGAACACATTAAACACTGACGATCCCATTTCCGATTATAATAATTTTGTAGAACTCGTTGACATGTCTATAAAAGCAGTTTGTCCTCAACAAAAAAATACTAACACATCTAAAAATGCTACCTCTTCCAGAAAATCCTTTGTCCCTGCACCTTGGTGGAATAATAAATGTGATGAGGCAATTAAAAACAGGAAATTAGCTTTTAAAAATTACAAAAAATTATCGAACTACTCAAACTTTCTTATTTATAAAAAGGCGGAAGCTATAGCTAAGCGCACGCTTAGCGAAGCTAGACGTGAATCTTTTAAAAACTTCTGCGATTTCCTGGACAGACATACACCTTTAACAAAAGTATGGTCTGTAATAAAGTCTTTTAAAAAACCGATTTACTCAACCTCCGACAGATTCTTGTTCAGCAGACAAGGAAACGATAGAAAAACTTCACTCTCTTGTGGATGAACTCTATCCTCCTACTGTATTCCATGACAACTTTCCTAGTAACTTCGACAATAATCCTTTTCTTGAATCACCACTTTCTTTATCAGAACTCTCAATAGTAATTAAATCCTGTAAAACTAAATCCTCCCCGGGTCTCGATAAAATTGACTACAATATTATTCAACATTTTCCAGAAGAATCATTACCACCTCTTTTATCAATTTTTAATAGAATCATTTCTAGCGGCACCTTTCCTCCTTCATGGAACAACTTTCTTATTTTCTTTCTCCCAAAATCCTCATCATCACCTGGTAAATTCCGTCCTATTTCCTTAGCCTCTTGTCTCTTTAAAGTTGCAGAAAAGCTTATTTATAATAGACTTGTTTGGCTTGTAGAGCGTGATAAAATCCTCAGTCCCTATCAATTCGGTTTCAGGAAGGGTAGGTCTTGCACTGACAATCTCGCTTTAATCTCGACAGAAATTTGGTCAGGTATAGCCCAACGTGAATTTGTTGGTGCTCTCTTTTTAGATATAAAAGGCGCTTTCCCAAGTGTAATTCCAAACATCTTAGTAGAAGACCTTAAAACAATAGGCATCCCAGAATCAATATCTCGGTTTATCTATAACTCGATAAAATGTAAAAACATATATGTCAAGATTAACGGCACGATTGTTGGTCCAAGAACTAGCACTGTTGGCCTCCCACAAGGTAGCATTCTTAGTCCAATTAACTTTTCAATCTATACAAGAAATCTTAATACCATTATTCCTGCGGATTGCGAAATCTACGAGTTTGCCGATGACTTATCTGTTTCATGTCGCTCCCCAGATCTGAACCAAGTAATTAACTCCCTTCAAAATAGTCTTGATTCTCTTTCAGAACATTTGTCTGAGAGAGGTCTGGAAGTTTGTCCAGTTAAAACAAAATTTGTTATTTTCAGTAATAAAAATCTTGATCTAGATAATCCTGCCCTTTCGTTATCACTAAATAATCACATCATTAAACCATGTCCTTCAGTTAAATACCTCGGCATATATTTTCACCAATCTACCTCCTCTGACATTCATTTTAACTACTTATGTGATAAAAGCAGAAAAATTTTAAATGTACTAAAAGTACTCCGAGGGACTTAGTGGGGAGCAGATCCCTACCTACTACTCCGCATTTTTGACTCATTACTTAGAAGCCCTATAGATTATGGTTCACAAGCCTCAAACTTTAAGTCGCATAAAAATTTTGCGCGCTTAGAAAAAATTCGCAACCAAGCCCTGCGATTAGCCATAGGCTACAGACAGAGTACACCAATTAACGTTATGTTAGCAGAATGTTGTGAACCTCCCTTAAGGAGTAGATTTAATTACCTTGCTAAAACCTACCTTTTCAGACTTTTCTCAAACTCAACTCACCCTCTCCCGGCTAAACTTGCAGAACTCTCTCGACTCACCAATAACTCTAATACCAAATTCAACTACCCTCTCTTAATTGCTTACGAAAAATCGAAAGCCTACAGCGAACTAATAAGAAGTAAGGATCTTGACCCTTACTTTGAATTCCTCTTTGAGGATCATTTATTTACTCCCCAAATTATTCTTAATTGGGGTAAATCACTACAAAACTCCCCCACCCCTTCAATCTTATTCAATGACCTTTCGAACATGAACTTTCCTTCTCACACATTCTTTTTCACCGATGGTTCCAAATCAGAGAAGGACAACTTGGATGGATGCGCCTTTGTCTGTCCCTCTTTAAAATTAACATCTAAATTTAAAATTTCAAATCATGCCTCAATTTTTTCTCTTGAAGCTTTTGCAATCTTATTTACTTTAGACTTCATTATTAATTCAGATCTTCCCAATACTGTTATTTTTTCAGATTCCCTTAGTGTTCTTAAAAACCTAGCTTCCAAAAACATTTACAAAATTAAATCTTATATAATTTTTGCTATTAGAAATCGCTTAAAAGTTCTTTCCAACTTAAATCGCCCAACATCACTCGTTTGGATCCCTGGTCACTCAGGAATTGACGGAAACGAGGAAGTAGACAGAGCAGCCAAGGATGCATCCACCAGTCCTCCTCAATTAAACATACCTCTCGCTTTTTCCGACTTTTTCGGTCTCGCTCGCAAACAGCTATCTGATAGCTGCATTTCATACTTTCAGGATGTAGGTAAGAACAAAGGTGCTAAATACACACAATGTTTCTACCAACCCAGAAAGAAACCATGGTTTGCGAACTTTGTGGCTCGTAGACTTTGGATCACTTCTATTTGTCGCGCAAGAAGTAATCACTACAATCTTAACGCCAGCCTCGCCAGAAAGAATTATATAAAATCCGGCGATTGCCCACACTGCCCCAATATCGATGAAGACCTAGATCACATACTCTGGTCTTGTCCCAGATTTAATTCTTTTCGTCCAGATTTAATTAAAGCTCTTTCAAGAGCTTTAAAATGCCCCCCTCCATTTTGCAGTGTACAATTTCTCACTAACCCTAATCCTAGGGTCGTCTCTCATGTTTTTAGATTTTTGAAACGAGCTAATATCAAAATATAATCATCTATTTACTTTTTATAATCTCGCACTTTTATTTAAATTAAACATTCATCTACTCAAATTCCATTGGTTCATCGGGATGCAGACTGGGTGCTGCAATTGGCTCCCCAACTGCGTTCTCGTGCGCGTGCGCGCCATTCGCGCAGACAAACTTCACTCGTTCACGGGCTTTAAGCCTTATTCACTAGTCACCAGGTCATGGCTGGATATACACGGCGCAACGCCAGTATAAATGCCAACGTCAAACTTTACAATTACAATTACGAAACTGTTGCTTCGAGTGGTTAAGACCACTCGTTGCATTTCACTCGAATCGTTTCGTCTATGAACGCCTAGTGAACAGTTCGAGAATACAGTTTTCGACAAAGTTATTCGAAAGTCTTCGATTCGTGCACGGAACTCATTTCGAGAATAGCACCCCAGGTAGAAAGAAAGGCAAAGTGGCACTTCACAACACATGTTTTACAGACATGTGTAAATTTATATACAAAGAAACGAATTATAAAAAAATTAGGAATATTCTATTTTTATAATTATGTTCGAAAAGTAAAGATTTGAAAACAACAATAAAAATAACAATTTTTAATATTTAGATAGCGTCAGAAAAAATTTCCCCAATGAAACAGCTGAAAATATTAGATTAATTGGCTCAAAATGGCTCTTACAAGCCAAAGTTCGAATGGAAAGAGAAGCGTAATAAAATAAATAATACACACATTGTTTAAAATAAATTAGATAAAAATATTCTTAAATTTACAGTTTTTTATCTTTACAGAGCAAAGAAAAATGGTAAGTCTGCAGGGGATGAATCGGAGGATGATGAGGCTGAAAACTTGTATCAGGTTTCTGATGCAGAAGAAGTAGATGAAGAAAATGCCTAAACACTTTCTTTATTTTTTATGTTTATTTCTGTTTCATTAAAGTAAACGACAATTTATTTCTATCAAATACAATATTTTTTGGTTGTGAACCGTATTTAATAATTCATAATAAATTTAAATATCATTGAGATTAATGTCTTGTACTTTATTTTTTGTTCAATAGTTTTTAGAGTAGGTTAATTTTTTTAAAATAAAATTTCACTTTATTATCGTTAATTCTTATTTTGCTAAAAATTTGTTCAACATATTTTTAGAATATTTCTGAAATTTTACATTGAAATGTTTCAAAAACCTACAAAGCAATATTTCAACAATATTACAAAAAAATTTTCTAGCAATTTTCAAATAATTTATTCGAAAATTTTTTTGTAATATTTCTGGAATGTTTTATTGCAATGTTCCATGAGTCGGACATAACAATGTTTATGAAATATTGCAGCAATATTAGAATTAAATGTTTCAAATGACTCAAAAAAAAATTGCTGCAATGTTACGTGTTACGTGGGATATTTAATATTAATCAAAACTTTAATCATATTAATCTTTATTTTCTTTAAACTTTATTATAAGTTATTTGTCTGTTAATTTAAGCTACAATATGAGATTTTTCTTTAGAATGCTAGTTTCATCCAACATTTTAATACTCAGTATTAAAATATTTTTCAGACTTTTTCTTTCCGTGCACTTCTTAGTGGGCACCAAGATATCTTTAGGATGACTTTAGAACGTTCCAAAGTGTCCTAGGACAATGCGTCAATGATCCAAAGACATAAAAAAGACGACTTAAAGACGCCCAAAGTATATACTATGTCTTCCCCAGAACAGTCTTAAGAATGTCCTAAAATTGTCCCAAAAATGTCTTTATTACGACTATAGAAAGTCCTCAGAATTTCCTAAAAATATCCCCGAAATATCAAAAAACGTCTTAAGAATGTCCTGAAATTGTCCCCAAAATGTGTTAAATACGTCTTCAGAAGGTCCCCAGAATGTCCTAAAAATATCCTTGAAATGTCAAAAAATGTTCTCAGAGTATCCTAAAAATGTTCCAACCATATCCTGAGAATGTTCCAAATATGTCATGAGAATGTATCAAAAATATGCTGAAAATGGCTAAGTAATGTACTAAAATGTTCCAAAATTTTTGATAACCAAAATGAATATTACGTTGAAATTATGTATACTTCATAGGCTAAAGAGCGCGTACTGTAAAGGGTATTAAGTCTTAAACGCCAAACGACCCACAACACCGAAGTGCTTTTGAAGATCCATATACACAAAAAAAGTATATCGCGATTACTAGTCATATATATTGATCCTTATGGGCTAATTCGCCGAAAAAGGATTATGTTCTGAGAATGTACTAAACATGTCCAAAAAATGTCCAACAGACTTCTTTGTAATATCCTCAATATGTCTAAAAAATGTACTGAAAAGAATCAAATTTTTTCCATAATTTTCAAAAATATCTTAAGGTTTCTTAAGGATATTTTTGTAACTGCTCTAGGCCAGACATAGAACTTGTTTTGGATGTCTTTATTTCATTCTTTCTAACATCTACAGGATGCCTTTTTAGGGACTTTTTTGGGATATCCTAAGGATATCTTTAGAACGACTTTTTAACAATGTCCCAAGAACGTTCCGAAAAGGATGTCCTTGGGACATCCAGCGGATGACCGTGCCCATTAGGTTACCTCTTATTAGAATTTTTAAAAATTATAATAAAGATAATCTCGAAATTAATTAAATAAAGCAAAATAACCTCAAAAATGGTTTGCTTACATTTATGGTTATGAGTATCTTTTCTAAAAAAAACATTACGATAAAAGGTCGAATAGAAAAAAATCGAACTCGAAAAAATATCGGAATAAGAAATGAGCATTGACAATGAAAAATGCAAATAGAAGGGAAAAATATATTTCAAGATTAGAAATGTACAGGTGGAGCTGCAGTTGATTTCGTCAAAAATGAGCGCTAATATTTAAATTATATATAAATCTTATTTGTCATAAAACACAAACATTGAAAATGTTTAAATTGTATTATACAAAAAAAATTAATAAGTACAACACTATTTTACACAAAGCGGAAATTAATTTCGGATCTCCTTTAAGTTTTTTATCATGCTTTTAGATTTTAACAGGTTGTAAAAATCAACATAACCTATTGAGTTAAAGCCACTTGATTGGTCAAAATAATTAGCGCGCGATAATTTTAAAATATGTCATTCAACTTAATAAATTATTTTCTTTTGTTATTAATGAATAATTTATAAAAAAGAAAAATAAACATAATTACAACTGTAGGTAGTGAAGAATATTGTTTTTGAAGACATTTTTTGATGGTTTTTTTTAAATTCATGATTTACAGAATGTAATTTTTTAAATTACCATTTCAGTGACTATTTTAAAAGACTGAAAAATTTATTTTCACTAACTTCACATTATAATTAACAATTTATCAGAAATTTAAATTATTTATCTAAAAAGTTTATAAAATAAAAACCTTAAATAAAATCCATTAATAAAGTATTTTATCAACAGACTATAATCAATTATAAGCAAATTAGGAAGTAGTACCATAAAGATGAATATAATTTAAAAATAAAAAAAGGAGAAAATGATTAGTGCAAGAGAGATTATAGCGTAAATCACTCTCTCTTATTTTATATTCATAAATTTTTTCTTTACATTTTGAATGGATATGGGATAAAAAAAAGCAAGAAGAAATCAAATCATTTTTTAAAATGAAATTAATAAAATGGAAATTGAAAAAGGAACAGAAGCAACGAAGACGGCCGCTTGCGGCCGTCGGAGGCGCTAGTAATTGATAGAAATGAAACCGCGGTTGTATCGATAAAGCAGGTGCGTAAACACCTTTTGAATGCAGAAGATTGCGCATTGCTCGAATTGAAACTGAAAACGATTGACTGATAGGAAATATTAATGCGAGAAAAATAGTTGGAAAGTGGCGAAAAGTTCAAACACACGTAATTGATATAATATACAAAAATTTAAAAAAATTCCATGATATGATTAGAAATTCCATGAAATTTCCATGATTCCATGATCAAAAATGAAATTCCATGATTTCTATGTTTTCTGTAGAAACCCTGACCAATTTTTATTTTCCACTCTGCTTAGGCCTTGAGCCCCTCTTGTGAACAGAAAATATACAGACACTCGAATAATACTAGAATTAAAAAAATTAGTTAATAATTACACCAAAACTTTATTCATGTATGAATATTTATTAAAATATTATTCGACTATTTTTCATTGGTGAATTATTTACTAAAAGCTAATCATTAAAATTCTCCTGAAACAAGGAAACTGATTTATTAATTGTCTAACAAGATGTTTGTCATTAATAGAGGAATAAAAACATTATATTTATTTAATCTCTAAATAAAACAATTTAGCAGATTTATCACTAAGCAAACAGCCTTGTGAAAAAAAAATAATTTAAGAATCCCTCGTCTTCTTCATGAAAATTATCAATTTCATTTGTTTTTTCCTTTTCTTGGACATCTAAAACGTTTTTTATATGTGATGAAAACGGAATTTCATATTTTGATGAAATTATTTCCAACTGCGTATTGTCTAATTTATTTGATTTTGACTCTTCATTCGAAGACTGCTCATTTAAAATTACTTTATCGCATGTCTGTTTGTCAACAACACTT
The DNA here is from genome assembly GCF_019393585.1 of Leptopilina boulardi. Taxonomy (NCBI): domain Eukaryota; kingdom Metazoa; phylum Arthropoda; class Insecta; order Hymenoptera; family Figitidae; genus Leptopilina; species Leptopilina boulardi. The sequence goes on along the minus strand of NW_026137948.1, from coordinate 936,379 downwards.
GTCAAAAGTTTCTCTCTATTTTCCTTATACTTTTTATAATTTCTGGTTGCTTCTCTCATTCGGCATAAATAATCTGGTAAACCTGAAAAGAAGCATAGCAATTTTAGAAAAGTAATTCGTGCTGTAAGCTAAAATTAAGGGTTAATCCTACTTGTCAGTATCAAAAAATCAATTTTTTTGACCCTTTCGAGCTTCCAGCTCGAATATATGTACCACCTACAAAATATGACATAACTCTTATAAATTTGAACGAATCAACAAATACGCTTGCTAGTTTTGTTTACTGCCGTTACTACTATGTATAAAAAATTGATAAATAACATAGTACAATTATCATTATTATAAACAATAGGTATAATATTGGTAAAAAAAACTCATATTTGCTTGAAACTTACCAGTCGGGGTTTTTCGGGATCGCTGATTCCAAATCTGAAGTTATATTTTTAAAATTAAAAAGGGCGGATCCAATATGACGGACTTTTATTCAGAATTGCTTATATTTGCTTAAGGGCGGAGTCTGGTCTATGTGGTCGAAAAAATCAATTTTTTTTATTGTTCAAATGTATTCCTTAATATGTGGAGAATGCTCTACTGTAGTTATTTTAACAAATTCGAACTGCAAATATAGTTAAATATTGTTGTAAATGGCGCGCATCAAGTACATACGTATACCACAATAACCGAAAACATTAAACGCGTTTATCTCGAAACCATGTTTTTCAAATTGGCGGGATTCATAGCTCATCAAATTTTCAAGCGATTTACTTCGCTAAGGTCTTAAATTAAAGATAATTAAATTTATATGCGGATGAACCTCGAATGTTCATCAATTTTTATTATAAAAAAAAGTAAGAGCAAAATAAGTCACAAAAATTATTATCTACTTTCTTTTTCTCGCCATTTTTACAAAAAAATTTTTTTTTACGTGAGGTTCATCCGCATTCTACGATCGTATTTTAACCAAAAATTCTTAGGATTTTTGTTTTAGACGATTTTTATGGACTCCAGAGCTCCCGCCAATTTTCACCCATTAATTATTATTAAGTTTTATGCAAAACTGTAGAGGGGGTAGGGGGTTCAAGTTTCTCATCAAATGTGAACAGTGGATTTTTTAAAAAATCGTAACTTCTATATAAATGGATGAAAAAAATTTTGACCTACATGTTTTCGAAGGGTTTTTTTCTGCTCTTTCGACTGGTGAAAACTTTTTTTTTTAATTTCAAAATTTACCCTTTTTTTGAAAATCAAATTTATTTTTGATTTTTTTTTAAAAGGACACTTTTTTCTTCTTTTTTTTACCCTCAAAATGAAGCTTAAGATATATACTTTCAATACTAAAAAAAACTAGAATGACGTTTTTTTTCTGTTTTCGAGATATTAATTAATTAATTTTGGATAAGTAGATTGTTAATAAACAATTAGTCAACATTGTTAGAAAAAAACCCTAATGTGATAAAAGAAAATGGACTTCAGATTCGTGTTCAACGACCCCAGAAATGTATAAATCTCCTACTCGGGTGAAAGGAGATTTTTATTGATTACTTATACTCCTGTGTCATTATTAAAAATTCGCACGTCGAAAATGAAAGTTCTCTTTCCATCCGTAAGGTGGTGTAAGCAAAGTTTAGTGACTTGCACTCCCCTATCCCAAACTTTATAAGCAAGAATTATCATTTTACAGAATTTCTTTTTTTATAATTTATTTTTTTCGAATATTGTTAGAAGGTTATTCTATTTTATAATAATTTTGATTTGTTTTGATTATGAATTGAAAAAAAGTATTTAAGATAAGTATATTTTACTAGATAAATAATAATTAATAATTTTCAAAAAAAAATTGTAGAAGTTTAATTTATTGAAATGTTTATTAATAATATTTTTGAACGTTAAGTAAAATGGAATGAAGGATTTTTTTTATTGATGGAATTTTTTTTAGTATGGATTTTTATTTACATACTTCTTTGTTTATTAGAATTGTAATATATTATTTTATGTAATTATTAACATTTTTATTCTTCGATATCTTCCTACAATTAATTTTTTTAAAAATGAATTTGTATTGAATTTACAATTAATATTTTGGAATTTTTGTTCCATTTATTTGTCGATGATTAAATTTTTTATAATATTTATTAATTATTATACGCAAATTTTAATACTTTTAATTTATATATGAGGCACTCCACGTCAAGTGATCCGGGTCTAAATTTTAATTACCTGGGAACAGGTTTAAAGTTTGCTTAAACTTTAGTCCTACTAGATACAACTTCAAGTACCAAAGATTATTAATTTATTTAAACAATTGTAAAAAGTGGAGGGAGTCAAAGTTTTAATTTTTTGCTCTACATCGTATATTTCAAAAATCTGCAATTCCTTTAAAACATAACAAAAGAATGTTTATTATATATGAATTTTTTTGCATTTTTTACGCACTTTCTAATGGTATAAACAATTTTTCGAAAAAAAAATTTTTTGACCTTGAAAAAATAAAATTAAAATTTTGATTTTTGAAAAAAAGACATCTTTTTTTAACTTTTTTATTTTTTTTCATAAAGTTAAGATAATTTCCAAAAAAAAATATGTAGGGCAAAAAGTGGGACGAGAACTTTTAAAGGGTCAAATTTAGCGATGATTTCTGCGGTGCGACATTGTCGTGCCCTGACAGTGTTTGCTTAGTTTTGATACAGTTCTTTCTGCATCCGCTAGGTGTCGACAAGAATGTATATGAAATTCTCTTGCTGGTGAGATTGAAACTAATAAGTATAAGTATAGAAGACTCTTGACTTTAAAATAATTGGTTTTCTTAGTCTTCTATACTTATACTTATTAGTTTCAATCTCACCAGCAAGAGAATTTCATATACATTCTTGTCGACACCTAGCGGATGCAGAAAGAACTATATCAAAACTAAGCAAACACTGTCAGGGCACGACAATGTCGCACCGCAGAAATCATCGCTAAATTTGACCCTTTAAAAGTTCTCGTCCCACTTTTTGCCCTATATATTTTTTTTGGAAATTATCTTAACTTTATTAAAAAAAATAAAAAAGTTAAAAAAAGATGTCTTTTTTCAAAAATCAAAATTTTATTTTTAATTTTATTTTTTCAAGGTCAAAAAATTTTTTTTTCGAAAAATTGTTTATACCATTAGAAAGTGCGTAAAAAATGAAAAAAAATTGATATATAATAAACATTCTTTTGTTATGTTTTAAAGGAATTGCAGATTTTTCAAATATACGATGTAGAGCAAAAAATTAAAACTTTGACTCCCTCCACTTTTTACAATTGTTTAAATAAATTAATAATCTTTGGTACTTGAAGTTGTATCTAGTAGGACTAAAGTTTAAGCAAACTTTAAACCTGATCCCAGGTAATTAAAATTTAGACCCGGATCACTTGACGTGGAGTGCCTCATATTACTAAATTTTTATTTATCTAAATTAATTTTATGATTATTTTTTGTTGTATTTTATTATTATAATATTTAATATTAATAGTTTAAAATTTTAATATTTATCTTTTAATTTACTTTATTTTTTACGTAAGATAAATTTACATGTTATTCACCATTTTGAATTTCGGATAACTAATTTCGGATTATTAATCAGCGACCCCAAAAACACTTGAATACTAATTGTAAGTTTCATTTAAATTCGTTGAACGTTTTATAATATTTTACTCTAATTTTGTAAAATATTTAAGGTTTATCTTTTGATCATAACCAACTTAGAAAATATTTAAAAACGAATTACTTTATTATTATTTATTTATTTATTTATTTACACTTGTTTTTAACCAAATTGGGTATACAAGCGGAGAATCGCACTGTTATACAAACAAGGAGGGGGTCCTTTATGTTTATTTCATAAACATTATGCTTCCTCATTGTGTGAAGCAAAAAATTCGCTTCCTCGTGAAGGAAGCAATGAATTTGTCCAATTCAATTGATTGATTTAAAAAATTTCGAGTTAAAAATGTTTTAAATTAATTAAATTTTTTGAAAAATAAAGAAAATTTTAATTAATTTTGAGTATAACATAAACTTTATATATACGAATCGATTCGTTTTAATGCAAGGAATACAATTATTTTATTCATCAACTTGAATTTTTAAAAAAACACAAAATTTTTTAGCTAAAATAAGAATTATCGATTTTTCAATTTTTATTAATTCTCAAATTTTAAATCAAATCTATACTTTATATATGCCAACCAATTCGTTTCAATGCAGGGAATAAAATTATTTCATATATAAACATGAATTTAAATAAACACATCATTTTTTAGCTAAAATGAGAATTTTTGATTTTTTAACTTTCATTAATTCTTTAAATTTCAATCAAATCTATACTTTATATATATCAATCGATTCATCTTGATATAAAGAAGTCGATTATATTATATATTACCTTAAATTTTTCGATTTAAAAATTTTTTCAATTAAAAAAAATTTTTTGGAAAAAAGACGATAAAATTTTTTTTGGGTATTTTTAAAAATCCTCTCGTCATTTTTAAGAGATTAATGTGTTAAATAAGCCTACCAAATTTTACCCAAATCCATTAAAACCTGTTAAAGATATCGTGTTCACAAAAACTATCCACACACACATACATACATCCGGACAATTGATCAGGATCTCATATAACATGTTTCTATATAGAGGAAAATTTGGTTTCACCATTTTTAAAAATTTTATAAACGAAAGGACTACATAGCTTCCTCCACGAGGAAGCAAAATGAGTGAAAAGAAACTTAGAATATAAAACACAGAAATAGGAAGTCAGCAAGGAACATAAAATTTAACAATACAAATGTGATTAGCCTGTAAGAGCAACACGTTCACTCAGAATCTAAGACAATAAGTAAACAAAATTAATAATAACTCTAGACTTAGACGACGAAAAAATACTAAGCCATCCATCCACACCATCTGATTTGCAGGAGACCTGGGTAAAAAAATTATCGCATAAATGAGCGCATGCAGGACAGTACACCAAGATATGGTGAAGAGATTCCCCTTCACGGCTGCAAAAAGGGTAGATAACCTCATTACGAAAAACATATGAAAAAGCTGATAGGTTAATTCTCGAAACGTAATTATTTAAAAGTCTGACCTGCGCGAAAATTCTCTTAATATGCAGTGGTAAACGAGAAGATAAATAATATTGCACACCCTCCTGTAGACTCAACTGAGGGTAAATTAATAAACTCTTTGATACCGCGAAACACTTTTTATCCAAAAGTACAATAAAAGATTTATGATTCTCTAAAATTCGGTCCCTAAGCAGATCTACTGAATCCAGATCTAACTCATGCCACTCATCAAGATTATTTTGTTGGGTGAAAAAAACCTTCAATTGAACAAACCAGTTTGTTCGGCAATCAGGAGACGCCACAGCCAAATCCTTCAGTCTTTCAAAACACAATCTGGGGAGCCTAGAACAATCCATACGAGAAATTTTGAAAATCCAGTTAAGTGTGTATTTTAAGACTTCGTGCTCCAGACGAATTGAACCCGTCTCCAATCTCACCGCCCAATCCGGCGTGTTCAAAGGTAAAAGAAGAAGTTTCTTCAAGAACCGAAGTTGAACCTTATTAATTGCTTCCAAATGACCCGAACCCCAGACCTGAATACCATAGAAAAGAGTACTCACTGCTTAACTACTAAAAAGCTTGGAGTAAGACCTCCATGAGAGCTCCCCCAGAGAGTGCGCAATTTTCAAAATACTTTTAATAGCGGTATTAGCCGCGCTAATAGCCCTTGAAGCAACCGGGAAAAAGGAACCAGAACTTACAAAAGGAACACCCAGATACGTATACTCCTTGACAACTTCTATACGTTCTTCACCATATTTAAAAGATTTAAATTTATTTACCTTAGAATTACCAGATCTTGAAAAAACTACAATTTTGGTTTTTTGGACATTTACGGTTAGTTTATTTTGATCGTAATAATCATGAAGTGTTTTTAATTTTTTTGAGAGCTCCACAGGGGTGTCAGAGAGAAAAACAAAATCGTCCGCGTAACCCAGAGCCAAAACTTCTATTGCACTATTAATTGAGAGACCTTGGCAACCCTTATTTATGAAAAATAAATCAATGTCCGCAATAAACAGAAGACTTAAGACTTCTCCCTGTAAAACTCCCTGAGTAACTTTTACATAACTAGTATTTCCATTTACAGTCCTGATACACGTAGAAGCAATTGAATAAGAACTTTTTAAGACATTAATCATCTTAGTACTCAGACCTAGTTTATGTAATTTTTTCCACAAAAGTGGGATGATGGAAAAGCCCCCTTAAAGTCGACAAAAGTGGCAAAAACAGCGGTACCGGGATTTCTCAAATAAATTTGTATTAAAGACTGGAGGGTGAAGAGATTGTCAACGCAACTTCTTCCTCTTCTAAAGCCCGCTTGAGATTCTGGTATTAAATTAAGTTCTGTGGCCCAGGTTATTAAACGATCACAAAGAATCTGTGAAAAAAATTTTGTTATACAGTTAACTAGAGTAATTGGTCTAAAATTATCAGGAATATTTACATTACCCTTTTTAAAAAGCATGAAAGTAGAAAGTTTTCCCCAATCTTTTGGTATAGTTTCTGTAGTTAAAATGAAATTAAAAAAATATTGCATATATAAAATCCAGTTTTGAGGGAGATTTTTGTAAAATTCATAACCAATTCCGTCGACACCGGGGGCCTTACCATTTTTACAGTGAGCTAGAGATAATAAAATTTCATCGGTAGTTATAGCACCATCCAAAATCGGATGCGAAACTCTAGGAAGCGATGTAGACATAGCAACAACCGCAGGATTAGGATAATTGTCGTACAGATATTTTTGCCATGTAGGTAAATCAACATTGGAATGGTTTCGAGCCACACAGCACACCGTCGAAATCAAATTACAATTCAGAGAATCCACATCCCCCTCCAAGTTGGACACCTCTCCCCTCCAAGACATCACATTTGCAAAAAGAACTGATTTATTCGAATCAAAAATTATCCTTTTTATTGATTTGGATTGAGTAGGAGATGCACTCCCGTCTCTCACAAGAAAAGACAAAGACAAAGTAACTGGCAAATGGTCCGAAAGAGTGGAGAGGTGCAGGACCTGAAGATTAGAACATCGCGACAAACCATTCAGAGAGCACCCGACCAGATCTATTACACTGCAACCCTGCGCACCAACAAAAGTATAATTCGCAGGGAAGTCTCCCGTGCAGCGACCATTTAAAAAAACAAAGTTACCAGATTCCATATTATTAACTAATAGTCTACCCTTAAAATTTGTTACTTGATCGCAAGATAGTCTAACATTATTAAAATTTGTAGAATCCAAAATCTGAGAGTTTAATTGATTTAAATCCCCCACTCTACTGTTTAAATCACCCCCGACTATAATCGGAAGATCAGGAAAACTCTCAATGGCGTTATTAACCCCTTCGCAGTCCAGTTAAAAATCGCTGGTGGGCCTAAAACGGTCCGAAAAAAAAGTTTCCAAAAAAATATGACTTCATCATATTTAAGGTTTTTGTGGTCGCTGAATTCGAATTTGAGGTCAGTTTTTCAAAATTCAAAGTGGCGGACAAATTTTTAAAAAATCAATCCAATTTGCCTGAAATTTGTTACTCGGGGGTTTTTGGGGTCGCTAAATTCAAATTTGAGGTCAGTTTTTCAAAATTCAAAATGGCGGATCCAATATGGCGGACAAATTTTTAAAAAATCAAACCGATTTGCCTGAAATTTGTTACTCAGGGGTTTTTGTGGTCGCTGAATTCGAATTTGAGGTCAGTTATTCAAAATTCAAAATGGCGGATCCAATATGGCGGACAAATTTAAAAAATTTTTTTTTTTAAATTTGTCCGCCATATTGGATCCGCTATTTTGAATTTCAAAAAACCGACCTCAAATTCGAATTCAGCGATCCCAAAAACCCCCCAGTAACAAATTTCAGACAAATCGGATTGATTTTTTAAAAATTTGTCCGCCATATTGGATCCGCCATTTTGAATTTTGAAAAACTTACCTCAAATTCGAATTCAGCGACTACGAAAACCCCCGATTAACAATTTGTGGTCAAAACGCATTAATTTTTAAATTATCCGCCATATTGGGTTGCCATATTGGATCCGCCATTTTGAATTTTGAAAAACCGACCTCAGATTCGTAATCAGAGACCCCGAAAACCCCTGAGCAACGAGTTTCATGTAAATCTGATAAATTTTAAGTTTTCATGGTCGCCATTTTGGGTCCGCCATTTTGTTTTTTTGAAATCTGACTTCAAATTTGGATTCAGCGACCCCAAAAACCCCCGAGTAACAAATTTCAGGCGAATCAAATTAATTTTAGTATTATTTTTTTGCGATGGCCATATATGGCCACTTGCACAAAGGTGGCACGAGTTTTTCTTGCCACATATGGGCCCTGGACTGTCAAGGGGTTAAGAACTCTCACAAAATCATCCAAATAAACATAAAAATCAGTACTCGGAGAACAATAAGTCAAACCTAAAATAAAATTATCAGAACGTGTATTAATTTTAACTAAGATATAAGAATGTGAAATTGATAGAGTTTCTACTTTATAAAACAAAACATTATACGCTAATAAAAGACCACCTTTGGATCTGCCAAACTGATTGTTTCTTAAGGCAGGCGCGACGATCGATGAGAAATTGTGTGAATGCTGATAACGTAAGTTTTTGTTTGAAAACCAGGTCTCGCTAATAGCAACAATATCCCACTCTTCCACCTTCTCCTCGATGTCTGACATATTAGAGAAACCATGCGCATTCAAACAAAATTATTTATTATTATAACAAATTATTTTAAATTGAGTAGGATAGGCTGACGATGTACCGGCAACTGTAGAACCCCCACCAGAGTAACTCCCCTCTCTCTGCTATTCCGGCTCCTGTGTATCATGTCCTTCCGAATAACTTCGTTCCTTTGTAATAGAACAATCTTGAGATGCGACCAAATTTGGTTTCAAAAAGTTCTGAAGTAAATTAGTATTATGAGAACCTTTTGTATCCCGTTTGGAAGATTTGCGAGGATAGCCCACAGGATTGACAGATTTTAATTTTCGTTTTTAAGCAGTTGGAGTTGAAAAGGGAGAACCAATATCCCCCTCTTCCATCCTATCTAGAGATGGAAGTTTCTCAAGCAAACCGTCGATCTCAGATGAGGAGACCAATATACTGTCAACAAAGACTTTGGAACCCTTCAATGCAACCTCGTAACCCGACTTCCTCAAATGATGGACCTTGATCAACAAAGAGTGCCGAATCTCGCGGTCTTCTTTAGAACGATCATTCGCGATAATATAATTTAAATTTTTTAACTCCACCACTTTCGTGAAAACAGATTTCACCCATCTGGAAGCAATAAATTTAATCATTACCGGACGATTACCGATATTTCTCCCCAAACGAAACACATCATCCAATGCCACCTCTGGGATTTGAAGACCAACTTTGGAAAAAATGCCCATAATAATATTAAAAAGATCATTGTTTATCTCGTCTGAGTCTTCTAACTTAAAGAGGATTATATTTTTGGCGCGCACGAAATTGTCCGTGAGAGATTGCCTTTTTTCAAAAAAGTTCATACGAGACTCTCTGTTACCCAAACGGCAGCCTAGAGACTAAAGTTTTTGTATTAGAGTGAATCTCACTGCTTAAGTCTTTATTAGAACTTGACAAGTTATTGATAGACGAATGTAAGTCCTTCCATCTCTGTTCATCGGAGAGAGACGCAGAGGTAACTGACGTTGTCAAATGTTTACAAAGAAAGACAAAGCACTTGGTACCACAATAATAATTAAAATTTGAAACAAATAAACGTAAGGCAATAATTTTTATATTACGAAAACTTTCACTGTCTGAGTTATGGGAATAAAATCAATTTAACAATTGCGTTAAATGCAATAGGACTGAAATAACATGTACAAGGAAAATGTTACAGCGGCTGGATACAGAAAACTGAGTCAAAAAGATGAAACTGATCACAACACCAACAGGGAATTCACAAGACACTGCACGAAAGTCAACAAAAAACTCAAAACTGCAGTCCTGCAGATGTACTAAACTGCAATTCAGATTCACAAAAAGCAACCTTTAAATAAATAAATAAACTTTAACAGTTAAAAACGATTGAAAAAATACGAGCTCTCGAGGAAACAACCTTACTCGACAAAAGCTCGAGCGAAACTCATTACTTTATTATTATTAAATCTTTTATTATAAAATATTATGCAGTTATTTATCTTAAAAATCTAACTTTGTAAACGCCAAGCAACAAAAACTTAGAATTTTTTTAAAATTATTACAATACTAAATAAATTATCACAAAAAATTTATACTTCAACTTTTTTACATTATAAACATTTATCATTTTTATGAGTTGTAATAATTTTCAACGTAAAACCGTTTCAATTACTTTAAAAATTCAAATACTCAAAACCACTTCTAATTTCGCATCATACTTTCGAGCGCGAACCGTGAGTGCCATGATGAGAATGTTATCCTTAAAGTTGAAGAACTTTAAGAAAATTAATTTTATTTTCTAAATGAATAATATATTTATTATGTCTTAAATGTACTAAAAAAATTAAACTAATATAAAAATAATTTTTAAAAATTTACAAAATTTTACATCCAAGTTACTTTACACAATATTTCTAATAATATAATTCGTTTCCTTATACGCAAACCTGTTGCCGATTTCCAATGAACTTTACCCTAATTTTTATTCTCATATGAGATGACATAAAATCATACATGGTTACCCATATGAGATCTTTCATAGAATTTTGTATGGAAGTTCATGAAATAAATCCCATGAGTGTCCATATATACGATTCCATATATAGTCTCATAAAATACCATATGAGATCAAAATTTAAAAATTTTTAAAAATGAAATTTCTTGGATATATCTAAAAAATGTAACAGAAAAGCGGAGGAATTCGGTAAATATAGTATGAGCATAATGCTGAGTCTACATTGGCTGCGCAAACGTGTATGTGAACGTGTGACGTCACCCATTTGAATAACATTGTGTTGTCAGCACGTTCACGTTTGCACAGCCAATATAGGGTCAGCATAAGATCCTGTCCAGAAGAGACTAAAAACATAAACAAATTAAATTATAAAATAGCGATAAATTATCGAAAAGTGAGTATTGCACATCACCCCAAATACGCTATTTTGCTCGGAATAGCGTAACACCCACACAATTTAAATAAATCACAAAATCTTTTTGGAATATCAAAGGCACTTAAAAAACTAACTATAGTTAGTATAGTAATCCAGAGGACGTACTATCTCGTGTGTTATATATAAAAAAACAAGCTACTGTGTCATTTTTTGGACACCAAAAAATGACAGTATGCGCTTCTTTTAAATATCGACATGCAGACCGGGAATCTTAAACGTTGCACATCCGTGAGCGCGTGACTTTTACATAGTTGATCAAAGTGCAAATTTCATGCCAATTTCGGTGATTTTTAGATATTTGTCTAAATTCTGCTATTTTTTTCTAAACCAAATAATAAAAAAAGTTAATATTTAAAATTTTTTATCGATAGTCTATTTAATTACGAAAATTTTGAGCCCAAGTAGAGCACAATCGGATGAAAAATAAAAATTCTACACTATATTTAGTGAACAGAATAATTTTTTCATTTTTAGTAACTTCTCAAGTGATTTCGATCTAAATCTCTTTTGTATTAAAAAATAATAGAATATAATTATAGAATAGAATTATAGAAATAAAAAAGAAAAACGTTTGCTGTGAGATTTGCAGCAAAAATGCATACTATGCAATAAAGTTAAGCCAAGGTTTTTTAAAATCTCTAATTTAGGATTTTTAGAGTTGCTGATTACGAATACACGATCAGTTTTTGAAAATTCAAAATGGCGGATTCAATATAGTAGAAAATTTTTTATAAATCTGAGGTAAATTCACGAAAATGACTACTCGGCAGATGTTGGGGTTGCTGATTACGAATCAAAAATCAGTTTTTGAAAATTCAATATGGCGGATTTAATATGTTGGACAAAATTTTGTATATCTAAGGTAAATTTTTTTAAATAAAATTTTCTTCACAATATTGAAACTGACATTTTAAACATATGAAGACTCTGCAATATTCAGGTAATATTTCAAAGAAAATTTTAACACATAAAATCAATCGGTATTTTTTAATATGTCAAAGTTCATAGGATTCTAAAAAAAATAAAAACTACTGCGCAGTTGTACACGACATAGAAACTGAGATCGACCAATAATTTTTATAATTTCTTTTTAATAACTGAGATAGATCAATAACTTTTATAATTTCCAAAATATTTCAATGAAATATTTATGCAACGTAACGCTGAAATATTTCTTATATGCGGACATTTCACTGATTTTAGAAATATTTCAAGTACTCCGCAATTAAATATTTTAATCTTTCAATAAAATATTCAGGAAATATTTATGAAATATGTGCTGTGTGGGGAGATTTTTAAAACCTTCGCTTAACTTTAATGTATACACAGTAATCTTGATCGGTGAGACTCTTCGGGGTGGCTTCTCACCGATCAAGCGGATCGTTCGCTTACGGGATATTTTGTCCGTCATATTGAATCAGCCATTTTGAATTTTCAAAAACTGATCTTAGATTCGTAATCAGCAACCCTAACAACCGCCGAGCTGACATTTTCGTAAATTTACATCAGATTTAAAAAATGTCGTCCACCATATTGAATCCGACATTTTGAATTTTCAAAAACTGATCTTGGATTCATAATTAACAATTTTAAAAACCCAAAATTAGAGATTTTTAAAACCTTGGCTTAACTTTATTGCATATTATGCATTTTTGCTGCTTATCTCACAGCAAACGTTTTTTCTTTTTTAGGGTTCCGTACGTCTTATTAATAAGACTAGTGAAGAAAGACATGTACCACTCCCCCAGCGGCCACACGAATTTATCTAGAGGGCTGAAATTTGGTACACATATGTATTTTGGCGTGTAGATTACAGGAAAAATATAGCGAATCTCATAGGAATTAATTATCATAGCGTTGTCAAGGAAAAACCATGAATTTTTACGAAAAATCCCTAAAAATGACTATGTACCCCCCCATTGGTGGCTACATTTTTTCACATAGAGAGCTCAAATTTTAGTACACTTATGTATTCTTACGTGAAAAATACAGGAAAAATATAGCGAACATGATTCGGATCGATTAACATAGCGTTGTCAAGGAAAAATCAAAAATTTTGAAAAAAGCGATTAATCCTTCTAGCGCACACACTATTTGACCAAGACAGTTCATATTTGGTATACATACGTATTTTTCCGTATAGATTACAAAAAAAATGTAGCGAGAACAATTGGAGTTGATTATCATAGCGTTTTCAAGGAAAAACTGATAATTTTCGATAAAATACATGAATTTTCTTCAAAAAACGAAGAAAAATTTATCTAAAGGGCTTCAAATTTATACATTTTTACGTATTTTTACGTGTAGATGACAAGAAAAATATAGTGAGCATGATTGGAGTTGATAATCATAGCGTTTTCAAGGAACAACTGATAATTTTCGTTATATGTGACTATGTGTCAATCTAAGTGTTTTTATGCTCACATTACAGGAAAAATTGAGCAAAATTGGAATTTTTCCACCTGCCTTCACACTTTAACCCCCTTAAATTTTAGGTTTAAGGGTACGGAACCCTCGGTTTTAATGCGAGTGTGACTCGCACTTGTCCGATTTTTATTTCTATAATACTATTATATTCTATAATTATATTCTATTACTTTTTAATACAAAAGAGATTTAGATCGAAATCACTTGAGAGGTTACTAAAAAAGTAGATATACAAAGGGGATTCTAGATACAGGCATTTCAATATAAGGGGGCTTCTAGATATAACATTATAAGTGTTATATAAATTATTGATTGCGTAATTCTGTTTTTTGTTAGGATTTTTTTGTCTTTAATTATTAAAAGAGTTTCTCTTTTTTTGAATTCAATATATTTAATATACAAATAAAACGAATTTATCTGAATGTAATATAAAACAGGTAGAGTTAAATGAAATTGAACTTTTTTTGCTTGGATTTTGTGTCTTGATTATATTGTAAGACAACCTGCTACTGGATACATGTTATGTATCCAATAGGAAAAACTTCGTTTGAAAATGACGCGTGCCGTACGCTCGTGTCAGGCAGTGGAAGTCCGACATATGTGTTTATTTTTAAAAAAGGCTCGTGCTGCTATCGGGTTATGTGAGATAAGGAGGCGATGAATGAACTTAATTATGCAATATAAAGGTATGTATAAATTGTTTATATTTTTTTTCTTGAGTGACACTATAAAAAGAAGGTATTTTTTATTGCAATCATTTGTTAACTAAGCTCAGTTAGTGATTGTTTAATTAAAAGTGTATCTTGTTTTAATTTTAAAATCATACGTTTCAAAACTAAAAAAAATGAAGCTTAATTACAAAAAACTCATTAAAATTATGGAAAGTGCTTTGAATACTCTTAACAAAATGCAAAATTATAAAAAAAATATATGAAATAGAAAAATGGATTCAACTTGGTAAAAAAATATTCGTCTTTTAAATAAACTTTTAAGATTGAAAATTAATTTATCAGTGGTTAGAAATCTAAAATAATTGCCACCTTAGGAATTAAAAAAACATTACCTACATGAAAAAATGAAAGAAGTGCAAAAAAGAGGAAAAGGTGTTAGAGTAAATGAAAATAAAAAATCTAATAGAATTAGATGGGCAAATTTAGAATCGGCATTTGAAAGTAGCCCAGTCGAAAATCGTAAGTTTCCCTGAAGGGTTCACATGGCCTTCAGGTAACTGTTATGAAGGTTTCAAAAGCTTCATGGCAACTATTTATACATTAGACCTAAAATTCTGTGATATTTGCTTTCTGACTTCTTAACGGGAAGCTTTTTCTACAGCTTGTTGAATATCTGTGGACAGCTTCTAGCAAAATGTCTACCAGTTTGCTTGGTGAATGCTTTCCTAATGCCTGGTTTAATGTGTAAGAAAGCAATTCTATTTGCTTTTCACAAGTTGCAAATTAATATGTAATTTAATTACCTTTTTTACACTTCCTGAAAACTAGAATAATTTCATTAAATTAAACTAAATCGAAAAATCATAAAAATTCTATAGTAATTTGTAAATCCGTTTTATACAATTAATAATTATTCTTTATATATTATATAAAAATTATTTTTCAAAGAAAACGTTTATTTTTAAACACTTAAATTATATACGAAAAAAATTATATATAACTTGAGCAAAATTTCGGGTTAGGAATACGAACACGGTGAAAACCTTTTATATTTAATAATGAATACAATTTCTTAAAAAAAGACAAAATATTTAATATTTAAAAAAAAAGATTATTATTTTTAAACTTGATATTTATGAATATTTTTTATAAATAATATATTCTTTATTCTTTTAGAATAAATTTAAAAAGACTGTGGAAATACCGAGTCTGACGTAAATAATTTTTCTTTAATTCTTCAATATTTAAATATAATAATCTAATACATAATATTTTCACGAGATAAATAAAGATGGAAAGAAAGGTTAAATTTAATTTTTGATCATTGTCATTTTTCCGCTGTTTCCTGAAACATCCATGACGCTTCATTTAATTTTCGCCACCTGAACGCTTTCTTTTTATATATGCAAAATCCTGCAACTCTTTGATAACTCTCTCAAAGCTACTTGAATGCTTTGTTTAAAACGTACAAAATTTTTTTATTTTCAAGCTTTCCGTGGAAGCGAAAAATCGGCCATAACAGGCTTCCTGAAAGTTTTCTATAGCTAGTTATCTACTGTCTCACAATTCTCTAATGGTTATCTCAATACTTCAAAACAACTTTTTGTTCAGCTTAACATAGCGTAGGATTTTCGACTGGGAGAGTAAGAACAGCAGTTATTATTAATTTAAAACATAAAAATTTGTTGGAGTTTTTAAAAGATTCAAAATCTTTAATTAAACGTTGTGTTAAAAAAGCATTAAAACAAAACAATGGTTTAAAAGTGAATTTTATATTTACAGCCATTTTTTCAACGATAAGCGATGGTAAAATTATTGAAGAAAAGAAATTTTTTAACACGAAAAATGTAATTATTTTTTCCCTCTACAGATATTGATTTGATTTTTGATAATGTAATTGACTACATTTTACAAAAAGTCGAAGATTTCAATGGAAAAGAAACAGGGTGGTCTTTAAAGGAAATTATAAATTTAATAGTAAATATTAATAGATTCGCTCCTTTACAAGGAGGCTCTAAAACATTTATAGAAATGCCAAAATTTATAAAGAAGGAAAAAGCTGTTGTGAATATTAAAAATGATGATAATTTTTGTTTTCTTTGGTCCATAGTAGCAGCTCTTTATCCTGTTAAAAATAATTCAACAATTATTAGTTTTTATCCTGATTTTAGAAAAATATTAAAATATGAAGGTATTGATTTTCCAATTGCTTTAACAGATGTACCTAAATTTGAAAAAATGAATAATTTAAGAATAAACATTTATGATGTTGATAATATTGAAAGCAATAAAAAAGAGATAGTTCCTTTGCATATAAATGATCAGTTTTCTGAAAAATCGACTATTCAATTATTAATGATTAAAAACACAAACACTTATTTTAATAATATAAAAGAAGGAAAATTTCCTTCCAAGTGTATTTAGTTGAAAAAATAAATTCGATCAATTGGAAGGCAAGAGAACATAAAACAAATTTATGTAATTTTTTGAAGTTGCGACGTTTCGATGGTGTGGTTTACCATCCTCTTCAGGCTAATTTATTTAATAAAACACCAAATTAACAAAAACACAGAATAAAAGCAAATAAAAATTAACATAATAACATTAATAATACTTGAGTATTTAAGTAATATATTCACATTGCAACTAGTCAAGATATAAAATTTGTTTTAAATAAATAAACAATAAAATTAAAAACCGAGAACGGCGAAAAATGCCATCAATTATAGATGCTGAGTCAATGAACCGAAGGGTAAACGAAACAAGTGGGCTCGTGGACTCTAATTTGCGTTCAGTTTTCTTATAAGAGGAAAATAAGTTTTATTAAGAAAACAAATATCTTCTTTCTTATTGATCGTAGAATTATTACTTAGATTATGAATCATTTCAGAAATAGAACGTTTTTTGTAATTCGGTTCACGGTCGAAAATGATGGCATTACTCCAATCGAAGTCATGTTTGAATTTCAGCTGATGTGCACGTACTACAGATTGATCATTTTTATTATTTTTATGTTCATTGATGCGTGTGTTTAATGAACGTTTCGTATGACCAATATAATTTGCCGGACAATTCTTACAATTAAATTTATAGACAATATTCGTTTCTTGCCATTTTTCAGTTTGGTCTTTTCTCAATTTTACAATTGATCTGAGATTTTTATTAACAATTGGAATTGAATGAATATTGTACGATCTTAATATTTTTGATATCTTAGTGAATCCAGAATTATTAAAAGGTAAACAAATTTTAGAGATTTGTTTATACAAATCTGAACTAACTTTTCTAGAAGATTGATCTCTATTATCAAATTTAATTTGGTTTAAACGGGTTTTAATATATTTGTTAAAAAATGTTGAAGGATAATCGTTATTAATTAGAATTTGTTTAATTTTCGCTAAGTTATCTTTGTGAAACGAATTATGTAAAAGAAGAATCGCGCTATCTACAAGATTATATTCGATGTTTATTTTTTGTTGAGTTGGATGATTTGAGAAGTAATTGATAAGTCTCCCTGAAGAGGTCGACTTTTGGTCAGCTGTGTCCGTTTTTGGTTTTTAATTTTATTGTTTATTTATTTAAAACAAATTTTATATCTTGACTAGTTGCAATGTGATTATATTACTTAAATACTCAGGTATTATTAATGTTATTATGTTAATTTTTATTTCCTTTAATTCTGTGTTTTTGTTAATTTGGTGTTTTATTAAATAAATTAGCCTGAAGAGGATGGTAAACCACACGAACCACGCGAAACGTCGCAACTTCAAAAAATTACATAAATTTGTTTTATGTTCTCTTGCCTTCCCATTGATCGAATTTACTTTTTCAACTATTTTAATAATAGTTATGAAAATGAAGCCGATTCTTATCACTTTGCATGGATTCGTAACTTGTCTCGGTTAGTTACATCACGAATTACAAAAAGCAAATTTCGAGCTTGGATTTGTGATAGATGTTTATGTCAATTTCAGTATCAAAACTCACTAAAAAAAACATATAATTGATTGCACAAATTTAAATAAATGTAGAGTTATTTTACCAGACGAAAATGAAAATTTTTTAATATTCAAAAATTTTTAATTTAAGGAAAAAGTTCCCTTTGTTGTGTATGCTGATACTGAAAGTATTTTAGAATCTGTCGATAATAATAAAATAGTTTCTGGTGCATATCAAAAACATGTTCCACATACTATCGCATTTTATATAAAATGTGAATTGGATGATTTTATTTTAGTATTTGAATGCTATAGAGAAAAAGACTGCATTTTATGGTTAAATTAAAAGAAATTCCAAATCTAGTTGAATCTTATTTGAAAAGAATAGTTCCTATGGAATTTTTTACGTTTGAAGAAGAGTTAGAATTCCACAGTGCTAAAAATTGTTTCATTTGTGAAAAACCATTAAATAAAGATGAAATTAAATGCCGAGATCATAATCATTTTACAGGAAAATACAGAGGTGCTGCCCATCAGACATGTAATATTAATTATAAAAATGCACATGTCATTTCAGTAATTTTTCACAATCTGTCAGGTTATGATGCTCACTTTTTTTATAAAAGAATTATGCACAAGCTTCGAAGGATCTGTTAAGCTTTTGCCTATAAATAAAGAGAAATATATCTCATTTACTAAAAATGTAGAGGGGAAAAATGTTTGCTTTAGATTTTTAGATTCTTTCAGATTTATGCCCAGTAGTTTAGATAAATTAGCAAACTATCTTAGAAATGATGAAAAGAAAATAACAGCAAAGTATTGTAATAATATTATTGAATTTAATTTATTAACAAGAAAAGGTGTTTTCCCATACGAATATATTAATAATGGGGAAAAATTAAAAAAGAATTAATTACCACAAAAAGAAGAATTTTATTCTAAATTGAATAATTCGCACATTTCAGAAGATGATTATTTACACGCTTGTAACGTATGGTCTATATTCAATTTAAAAAACGTTGGGTGATTATTCAGACTTATATTTGAAAACAGATGTCTTACTTTCGGCTGATGTATTTGAAAATTTTCGAAAAACTTGTTTATCAGCTTATAATTTAGATCTTTTACACTATTATACTGCACGTGGACTGGCATTTGATGCAATGCTTAAATTGACAAAAGTAGAATTGGAAGTATTGACTGATATAGATATGGTGCTTTTTTTGGAAAAAGGTATTAGAGGTAGAGTTTCTCAATGTTCAAACAGATATGCCAAAGCAAACAATAGATTCTTGGAGTCAAATTTTAACAAAAATCTTGAAGAATCATATATTATGTATTTTGATGTTAATAATTGGTATGTTGCTGGAATGAATGAGTATTTACCATTGTCAGATTTTCAGTGGGAAAAAATATAATTAATAATATACACTACCGTCGGTAATTGCCGGTACGATTAACGTTCGAGGAGTGGAAATTCGGCGCTGACTTTAAAGCAAGATATTTCAAGTTAGAAAAAAGTTATAGATTTCTAACTTAGATGGTTGGAAAGCTGATAAAATTCTGCTTCTAAATGAATATCAAGAAAATTTTTTTCTTTTTTTTGTATTTATAACACCGAAAAGATTTCAAAAAAAAAAGAAAAAAAATTACGTAGCTTTAACGCGCCATTACCAAAAAAAGCCCTCTTCTCATTTTTAGTTTCACGTCAAAATCATTTTTTTCCCTTTTGGAAACGAATAAAACGCATTCATTTTTTGTTGAAAATTTCAAAAAAAGGGGAGCATGATTATTTTTATATTCCATATAAAATATTTTTAATATTTTTTTATTATTTTTGAATATCTCCGCAGTACACTCTGTGAAAACCATCACCGAATGGTAATTCTAATCCAGGATGAAGACAGTATGGACACCCATATTCGCCATTATATTGTTTTATACACTGGATTGCATATCGTGCAGGAGAATCTACAGGAGCAAGAAGTGTGTGAACTCTTATTGTTATTTCTTCTTTTTGTAAAAAAGTTTTCGTTTTAAAACCTATTTCTGATAATTCTGTTAATTCTTCCATGAAAAATTTCAAAAATAAATTAATTGGAGGTTTCATTCTATCTAGACAAATTCCACAACACAGCATGTTGTCCCGGCGAAGACAATAAGGTAGTTCATTAACTCGAACTATAATAGGCCAAATGGATCGTTTCGATGAATTAAAAGTTTTTATGCCGTCAGTGTTCCATTGAATTGTTATGTCATTTTCTCCAATAACACCATCCTCGCGTAATTTTCTATATATTTTTCCATTAACAATGTCCGATTCAAGCACATTTTCTTTTCTTAAATGCTCATAATATTTACTTTCAACTAGTTGATAAAGTTGCTTTTTAAACAGGAGTATAGAAAATAATTACCACTTTTTCGCTGAACAGACTTTTTAAAGCAAACATTACATTCTTCACAATGTGTCTCACTATAACCATTATTGGCGATTCAAACAGCTACACTAGCGCCACAGTTGAACTAACGTAAGCGTGACTCGCTCTGAAGCAGTCTCTGTTTTGACAGTTTATTTCAAATTATTTAATTATTCTGATATTTTTATTCCGTTTGTAAAATAATTTTTAAGCGTTAAATAAAGAAAAATAATTTAGAACACATTGAGTGATACAAAGCGAGTCACGCTTACGTTAGTTCAACTGTAGCGCTAGTGTAGCTGTTTGAATCGCCAATAGATTAGCAGAACTATACATTGTGGACAGTAATAGCATTCCCTATATTATGTCATTCCCTACATTGTCTGGTTTCTGAATTGTTTTCAAAATTTTGACTCTCATTATAATCGGATTGAGAATCTGTATCACTGGATTCTTTATCACTGACATTATAGTATATGGTCTGCAAGAAAAAATAAAAATAAAAACGACCTTTATATTAAATGTTAAATATACATAATCCTTGATTTGAAACAATCGATAAAACTATCAATTGCTTTGCCAAGAGAAAATCTCCTTTAAGGAAAATTAATGTATATCAAGATATTTTAAATATTATATAACATTATATTTTTGTATAATTTTTTAATACTAAAAAAATCAGCTCATCAAAAAACGTTAGTATAACTACAAATACCAAATTTCACTCTACTTCTGATGTGCACTATTTTTCCATCATTTTTGATGTTTTTTATTGGTTTTTTTGATTTTTCTCAAAAAATAATCACTTTTAGTAAAAAATGGATACAACATAAAATGTGTGTTTTTTGAGACCTACAACTTTTGTATAAAACATTTTTCGAAATTTTGCGTTTTTTACGAGGTAATCGCAAAAAACCATAATTTTATGGTGTTTTTTATGGTTTTTACCATGATAATCACATTTGCACCAAATTTCACTATGATTTTCGTAATCGCAAGCACAGACGCAGCAGAACGAAATATGTTGAAATTTTAACATAACCTACACTACATAAGTGCGCGTGCGTGAAACCGTGTTTATCTTTATTTTGTTAAATGGATGATAGAGTGTAGAAATTTGATTTATTAAATATAATACAAATTAAAGTGTTCTGTTTCAATTCGTCAATGAAAATAAATTTTTAAAAGTCGGTTTTAGGACTTTTTTGGAAAAACCATTACATGATCGCGATCTGGCACAGTATATCCAGGACAAAAACGTGGTTGTCATTAAATGGCCGAAATGTGAAATTTCACCAGCTCCTAGAATGAGAACGCAATTAAAATTGAGGCCAGATTTTGAATTTACAGTGGCGAATAGTGATGCATTTCAAGACAAGAAATTCTCACTCTTGCTTGATATTTCTTGGTCTTGTAAAAGTTTTGACAACAAGAAATTTGTGTTTTTCATTTGTTTCAATACCTAACTTCTCGTCTGAAATTTATAAACAAGAACAAGCAAGCCTCTTGTTTCCTGTCATAATTGTCGTTTAATTTTTTAAAATGTCAGACAATTTAAATCCGCAAAAAAGGTCTCTTCAACCGGAAATATTCGAAAAGTAAGATGTCCAGAATTTGTATAAAATATGTATAATTTAATTATAAAATTAAGTAATATTTTTTGTAACTTAGAAAATTCAATATCAAAAGGTTAGTATTACAGTTGTAGATTAATTACTTTTTATCAAATGAACAGTGATGCAGCTAATACTTCGAAGTTCAAAAAACCCAGAAATGATCGTGCAGAAAAATTAAATACAATTTTTATATATGGGACAGATGATAATGGCCAAAAATTTGCAAAATGTACGCTTTGCGAAAAAACTAAAGGATTAGAGAAAATCATAAAAATGAAAAATGCAAATACTTCTGGAATCAAGAGACACATACAAAGTTTTCATGTAGACTTTTTTGAAGAAATTTATGGTGAAGATATTCCTTTAAAACCGAAGGTATAATGTAGAAATAATGTTTCTTGTACCACTCTGTTATTTAAAAATATAAGAAAAATTTACATTGTTAAAAAGATATGTTGAATATATACTTAAATTTTACTTGAAACTAAACGAAAACTTTTCAATTTAAAATAATTTTTCTTTTGATGAAACAAAAACTGAATCCATTGAACATATTTACCTACGTGAAAAAATTCCCAGAAAAGTGTTCCTTGGAATTTTTGTCGAAATTCTTATTGGAAATTCTGGTAAAATTCATTTTAAAATTCTGAAAATTTTTTTTTTCATTTTTTAAAAAGAAATATAAATTTCTCACATAATTATATAGAAATTTCTTAACTTTCATAACCTAAGATCGTTAGGATTCAAGATTTCAGGTTATTCAAGTAGAGAAATTTTAAAATAATTTTGTGAAAAATTAAATTAAAAATAATGAAAATTATTATTAAGTAAAAATAAAATTATTATTAATTAAAATTATTATTGAATAAAAATAAAATTATTATTAATTAAAATTAAAAATAAATAAAATAAAATAAATACATAAATTAAATAAATTAGTTAAATTTATCAAATAAGTAATAATAATAACAATCAGTGCACCTACTAAATTTTAAAATTCTCTCCAAAACCCTCTCTGGTGACAAATACATAACCCTTCCATCAGTAATAGTTGGATTTAATATCCTTTTGGACAAGTTGGAAGCTTCAATTAAAAAATTAGAAAAAAAGAAAAGGAAAGCTGATTTAGAAGTTAAACTTCACAGTGCACTTCTAGCAGCCTGGAATAAACTTTTGAAGCATTACAAGAAGACAAACTGGATATACTGCATCGTTCTCGTTCTAGATCCACGTCACAAAGTAAAATGTTTTAAGAAAACAGAATGGGGGAAGGGATTGGAAGTAGGTGCTATTGAAAAGTTTGAGAAAATATATAAACAGCTTTATGTTGATGAAAAGGATGTAGGCTCTAACACAACTGACAATGACAAAGAAGAGTTTGAAGATTCAGATTTCGAGGAAGACACTGATAATACCGACATCATTGACTTTAATTCGTATTACGATAGTGCAAAAAAATCTTCGAAAACATCTTGGCGTGAAGAGCTCGACAGATATTTAGAATCACCATGTGCAGAAAATGGAACGGACATAGCAAAATGGTGGAGAGAGAATAAGGAAATCTATCCTACACTACATCAAATGGCCAGAGACTTCCTAAGCATCCAAGCTACTTCTGTTCCTTCCGAACGGTTATTTTCAAAGGCGGGATTGACAATTCGGAAGCACAGAAACAGACTAACGAATGATTCTGCTCGGACATGCATGTGCCTTAACTCTTGGGTCAACTGTAGCTTGACTTCTTCTATACGTGCCCGACTTAATTCTCTAGAATAAGAATTTAAATTACTTAATGAATTATATTCTCAAAAAATTGTTTATTTCATATGCTAATTAAAAATATATATTTTTCAAATGTTTTTGATTATATTTATGTATCGAAATTTAAAAATCCATAAAAGAATTTAGATGATTTAATAAATTTTTAGAAATTGAAAAAATTGTTTCATTGTTTGTTTAAAAATACTTGTTTGACGTAAAAGAAAACATCAAAATTTGTTGATTTTTATTATTGATTTCTCAAAATCCTAACTAACCAAAATTGAATATAATTGACGACAATTTTTAATTCTCTTTTTTTAGAAAACGACAGACTTTTGATTCAAACCTATTGTACTTTTTTCTTTTCAACAATTTCTATAATATTATGATTTTACTACAAAATTTATTTAAATCAAATTTTTCAGATAGTTAAAACATATTTAACTAAATTCAAACAGATTTATTTGTATAAAATTAAAATAATTTTTTATTTTAAAGGCGCAAACGTGTCATTTTTTACTTTCTTTATTCAAAAAATGTTTGATTTTAAAACATATGCATTGTTCTCTGTGAACAAATTAATTTTACGTATCTTATAATTAGTAAAGATTTTCAAAGCTTTTTACAATGTATAATAAATTTTAACGATTATCAAAATCTCGCTTGAAGTTGCTTGACAATCCAAGATTCTTGGTTATTTAAAACAACTCAATAACAATATTTTTTCTTGTCAGACAAGAGAAATTATCGATATTGATATTCTCTTGTCATTTCTTGCTTGAATGCATCACTAGTGGCGAAAATTACTTTATAATTTTTTCAATGTCATTTCATTCTTAACTATTATATTCATTTATAGATTACAATTTCAAAAAGTTCAAAAAAAAATTTTTTATATATGGGACGTTCTTTGTCAACCGGACCACCCCATCTCTCCATAATTGGTTTAATTTAAAAAAAATTTAGCATATTGGAAAAATTAGCTTGGAATGTCTACTCTTTAATCCCGTTGGGCGCTTTTTGAAATTCAAAATGGCGACTTAAATATGGCGCCTAAACGACATAAAAAACACAAAAAATCCACTAATATCATCTATATTCTTGTTTAAAGCTTCACACATGACGATAAAAATAACGACAACATAGTTTACTTACAAACTGGTAACGTATCTCCTTTCAAAATTCAAAAATTCAAAATGGCGGATTAAATATGGCGGATAAAATTAAAAATTGAGCTACGCTCGTGAAAATTACAACTCGGGGGTTTTCGAGGTTGCTGGTTACAAATTGATGTCATTTTTTAAAAATAATAAATGGCGGATTCAAAATGGCGGACCAAAAATTTAAAAAATTGAGCTAATTGCGTAAAAATGTCTACATAGGGGTTTTTTTGGTCGCTGATTACAAATCTGATGTCAGTTTAAAAAAATTTTAAATGGTTGATGACAAATCTCTATTTAAAATTCAAAATGGCGGATAGAATTAAAAAATTAAGCTAGTGGCAGATCTAATTTGGCCTAAATTTTTAGCTTATAAATTTTAATTATTAGTTTTGAAGGATGATTTTAAAAAGCTAAAAATTGAAATAAAATTACTTGTTTCATATTTTAAGTTTATGAAAAAATTATACCATCTTCAGCAAAAGAGTGTGTTTTTAATAGTAATTTTTTTGATGGAAGTGCGATAAAAGCATGTTGCGTCGAAATGCTTGGAACTGCTTTGGCATCAGAAAAGCGTTTTTGAGGTGCATTTCTGCTTTTCTATGCATTTCCTTACTAAAATACATAACCTCAAGTTGAGAGAAATGTTGTTTTGTCCAATTAAAAAGACTTGTCGAATTTGTAATTGACTGAGTACCAGATGCTTGTAAGCTTGCTCTGGTCGCTTCGCGTTTTAAAATGGCCCCTATGCCACCGTAAGAATTTTAGCCATGTGCCGTTACATAAAAATACCAGTCTGCTGGAATTCCAAAATCATCTTCATGCTTTAATAAATTAGACACTTGGTACCGAATTTTAATATGCTGTTTTGCACCATCTGAGTAATAAATAACTCGACTCACATTCGTATTCTTTTTTATTTCATTTAACAATTGTCCTTGAACAACATAAACAGCTGTTGTATCATGTTTTAAACAGTCAGACAAAAACACAAGACTTTTATGTTTTATTTCTTTACCATCATTATAGTAATAAACAACTGGCATTAAAGTGCATTGATCATTATTATAATGAAATGCTTGAGAAGCATTTTGTATTACGTACACTGAGAGAAGAAAAGCACGGAATCTGAAATGGAGAAGTTCAGCATCTGTACACCAAGTTGAGCGCAGCAGCAGCGTCACTGTGTGATAGATGCCGTACTAAAATGTGAAATGGATGTTGTACTTGGCTTGAGTATAGATACTGTACACAGATATGAACTGTTCAGAAGTACAGTATCTGTCGGTCGCTATGAGACAGATTCCGTATAACTTAGTTCACACCGCTGCCGCGCTGCTAGAGCTTAGTATCTGAACTATGAACGACACGAATTGAACAAAACTAAAGAACGGATACGGACACCCATTTAACACGGCCGGCGTTCGTCACAGTACGCATTCTGTGCTTTTCTTCTCTCAGTGTAGGCATAGTTCTCGGAAAAATCATACAGTACCAATACTTCTGCTTCTTTCAAATTTTGCTTCCTATCTTCAAGGTACATTGATTGCTGCTTAGATATGAATGAATGTGGTTTCAGTTTAATTAGTTTTTTGCAAAGTTCATCAACAAATTCGATGTTTGATAATTTGCTCGTTATTAAATTTGATATGTCAGTTGATGTCCACAAACTGCATAAAACACTCTCGATGCATGCTTCGTTTAAAATATTTATCATCATTTCTGAGAAGTCTTCAATGCTAGGGCAGTCTTTGCAGTTAGCTAAAAGACATAATGCAGTTGGTTCTTTACATGTAATAAGTCGCAGACAATCTTTATAATTTTCAATTGGTTCATTGTTCATTCATTGTTTTTGTAATCTCTTTAATGTTTAGCGCATCAAGCATTAATTTACAATTTTCGTGAATTACGCATACACATACAGAATGTGTACCGGAACCTCCAGCGAAAACACAATGTTTTGGCCGAAGCTTAGAAAATGCACTAAAAGTAACTGGGTTATTAGAATTTATTTTTTTAAATTCCTGATGCAACTCTTTTAAATCTGCTAGTAACAAGCGTTTTTGAAATACAGATCTTTTTCCATCAATTTTTACTGATACAGTATCTTTTTTACCAGACATCATTCTACTGTAGAGGTCGCTGTTATAAAATTCGATAACTTTATTCACAGTATCTTCAGGTAACCTCTTTCAAGCCTTAGAAGTGGTTGAAGCTAAAACTTAACTATTCTATCTTAAAGTTCTGGCTTTTTTTAGCTAATCGTCGTGAGGTTCCAAATTCTGTAGCTATTTTGCAAATGCTCCATGATAATGGAGCTACGGTAAGAATCGTGAATCTTATAGGATCATTTGCAGGCAAGCTTAAGAATTTGTCCTTCAAACCACAAAATAAATCTTCTAACTCTTCAAGTCTAAAAGATTTAACAAATGGAATATCATCTGTTTCTGAATCACTGATACTGTTATTGATCATATCAGTATCAACAGTTTTATGTGAGTTGCTATTGTTAGGATCAAATTGTTTCGAATGAAAGGCATTATTTTGCTTTCCAAGTTGAAGCCTACAATTAGCACATATCTTCGAATTGACATGAGCATCAGGAAACCTTTCACGAATTTTTTTGAAATTAGACGTAAATCTTTTCCACGATGATTTGGTATTTCGAATGGATTGAAACACCTGTCTAAATGCTCCCTAGTTTTTGACATATTGAAATATCAAAAACTAAAAGAATATCTAAATTCTACAATGAACAACAAAAATAGTTTTTAAGTATTTAAATACTTAAAAACTAAGGAAGCAATAAACAGTATATATCAGAATAATGTTCACGGAAAAGATAATCTTTCGACAAAGATTATTTTTTCCTAAAAATGTCTTTGAAAAAATCTCAAAAAAGAAAAAAAACCAGAAAAGAAAAAAGCAAAAAAGTAGTAGGGCTGTTTCAGTTCTAAAACACAGGTAATGCAGGTATCTACATTACCGACATATGGTAACTCTACTTTACCCTTGGCGGATGTTACCGACCGTTGTCGCGAGATGGCGCTGTCGCTCGCGGGAATTTTTGAATTTTAACCCTTTTGGCTAGGTTGGTGTTACCGACCGTTGTCGCGAGAGGGCGCTGTTGTTCGCGGGAATGTTTGAAATTTTTAACCCGTTTGGTCATCTCCCTTACCACCCACTTTCCACCCTCTTGGTCACCCACCACCCCCCTTATTTGCATATGATTTTTTAAAATTTAACCCTTTTGATCGCCTACCCACCCTTATAATTTGCATATATGTCTTCTCTATGTATAAACATATACGGTCCCAAAAATTTAAAAATCATAATTAGAACTTCGAGGAACAAAGGGTTCGCGAGATACCGCGCGGGACTGTGGGTGATTGGGAGTGGGTGGCTGTGGGTGGCGCACAGTGGATGACTCAAAAGTGAAAGGTGCGCGGCAGATTTGCGCGTACGGTCACCGGGACCTGTTGGTAGTCCATGCGTCAAGTGGGGATGGAGTTCAGTGGTGGGATGTTGTGTATGGTGGGGACTACATGTACCTCAGGCGATTCCCGTGGCAAGAAAAGTCATTCTGTTTCAGCTTCCAGTATCAGCAGCAGTAGACCTTCAGCACTCGCAGCAGTAGAATTAAAATAGAGAATCCCACCCACATTCCTCCCACTTGGTCACCCTCTACCACCCACTTACGTCATTTTAAGCTTCCCTCCCACTAATTTGCATGCCGATTATATTTTTCATGGTATGTAACTATTTTACCATATACTAATGTTGTTTTTTAGAAGAAGGCGGCACTTTTTAAAACTTCTTTTTTCCATGGTAAGTCCCTATTTTTCAATGGTAACTCTACTTTATCATAGACCGATGTTACCGACTGTTGTCGCAAGATGGCGCTGTTTCTCGCAGGAATTTTTAAACCTCATTGCATAGTCATTTTTTGAAAATTCTACCCACTTTCCTCCCACTTGGTCACCCTCTACCAACCACTGATTTTTTAGCTCTTCTCCAACTTTCCACTCTCTTGACAACCAGAGTGGGGTTCATGCGCACTCCCTCTCTCGCCCCATCAACATTGCGCGCGCATTATTATAATAGAGTGGGGGTACATAGTATATGGTGTGTTGCGTGCGCAGTTCTTTTTTAAAGTGGGAGTGAAAAGAAGTGGGAGAAAAAGAAGAGTGGGGTTGATGGGATATAATGCAGAACACAAGCCCAGAGATAGCATAACTGTTACAGATATACTGAAGCAACAACATCAACAGCAGCCACAGCATTAGCATCACTACTCCATCTTCTATAAGGTATATATATTCTACTTTAAATACTTTTTTTAACCCACTCCCCTAACAGCTTAATTTTGATTTTTATATTAAAAATTTTCCATTTACTTCTGCTTACAGATATAAAAAGAAATCATGGATTTACAAAAACTCAACGCTATTGGTCACATGGAAAGTTTCCTGCCAACAAAACCGCTTGCTGAGTTGACTCCAAATGCTTTATATACTGTAACCAAAATAAAGAGGGCGCAGACAAAATTCGGAGGTAGGATTGTAGCAGAACTAGATACTACATTCAACACTTTCCTCCCAGCAAGGTTCGCGAAGCTGTTCGAAGCTGAACCTGCATCATTCACAATGATGGAAGAAGCCGCGCAATCTCAAAAATTACAATTAAAATATATCGGCGGCAAGTTTAATGTAATCGAATTTGAATATAAGTAATATTAAAAATAAAATCGGACAAGTGCGAGTTACACTCGCACTGAAATCGAGGGTTCCGTACTCGAAGCGAACTTATTTGGTATAAAAACAAATGTTTAAAAAATATGTGTTGTATGACAACTAATATAAGTGATACAAAAAGGAACAATTTTGTAAAATTCAAGAAAATTGTTCCTCTTCGTATCACTTATATTAGTTGTCATACAACACATATTTTTTAAACATTTGTTTTTATACCAAATAAGTTCGCTTCGAGTACGGAACCCTCGATTTCAGTGCGAGTGTAACTCGCACTTGTCCGATTTTATTTTTTAAAAAATATTTTACTAAAAAAATATAAGAAACATAATTTTATTTCAACTCGCAATATTTTTATTGTATTTACATTTTAAAAATATATTGAATATTAAATTTTATCTTTCTAAGTCAAAAAGAGATAAAACTTAAGATATTGATATAAGGCTAGTAGCTGCTTGTCAAGGAAAAATCGAAAGTTATCTAAAAAATAAAATTTGTTTATTAATTCCAGAAAAATCAACTCGAATCATCCTCGCTATATTTTTTTTTGTAATCTACACATAAAAATACGTCAAAATATATAAATTTGAATCACTCTAGAAAAACTTTTTTCGTTTTTTGCGGAAAAATACATTTTTTTCTGAAATTTATCATTTTTCTTCAAAAATTTGATAAAAATTGATCATCAACTCCAATCGCGCTTACATTTTTTCCCTGTATTTTTCACGCAAAAATTGAGTTTTACAGCAAGTATGAACAGTCTGGATTGAATATTGTGTGCGCTAGGGAGAATAAATCATTTTTTTCGAAATTTTTGATTTTTCCTTGACAACGCTATGTAAATTAATCCGAATCAAGTTCGCTATAATTTTCCTGTAATTTTCACGTAAAAATACGTAAGTGTGTCAAATTTGAGCTCTTTATGTCAAAAGATGTGGCCGCTAGGGGGGGGTACATACTCATTTTTAGGTATTTTTCGTAAAAATTCATGGTTTTTCCTTGACAACGCTATGATAATCAACTCCAATCATGCTCGCTATATTTTTTTTGTAATCTACACATAAAAATACGTTAAAATATATAAATTTAATTTCCTTTAAATAAAATTTTGTTCGTTTTTGGTGGAAAAATACATTTTTTTCCTAAAATTGTCATTTTTTCTTGAAAAACTTGATAAAAAGTTAATCATCAACTCTAATCGTGACCGCTTTTTTTCCCCTGTATTTTTCCCGTAAAAATACATTTGTATACTAAATATGATCTGTCTGGGTTGAATATTGTGTGCGCTAGGGAGAATAAATTATTTTTTTCGAAATTTTTGATTTTTCCTTGACAACGCTATGTAAATTGATCCGAATCAAGTTCGCTATAATTTTCCTGTAATTTTCACGTAAAAATACGTAAGTGTGTCAAATTTGAGCTCATTATGTCAAAAGATGTGGCCGCTAGGGGGGGGGTACATAGTCATTTTTAGGCATTTTTCGTAAAAATTCATGGTTTTTCCTTGACAACGCTATGTTAATCAACTCCAATCATGCTCGCTATATTTTTTTTGTAATCTACACATAAAAATACGTTAAAATATATAAATTTAATTTCCTTTAAATAAAATTTTGTTCGTTTTTGGTGGAAAAATACATTTTTTTCCTAAAATTGTCATTTTTTCTTGAAAAACTTGATAAAAAGTTAATCATCAACTCTAATCGTGACCGCTTTTTTTCCCCTGTATTTTTCCCGTAAAAATACATTTGTATACTAAATATGATCTGTCTGGGTTGAATATTGTGTGCGCTAGGGAGAATAAATTATTTTTTTCGAAATTTTTGATTTTTCCTTGACAACGCTATGTAAATTGATCCGAATCAAGTTCGCTATAATTTTCCTGTAATTTTCACGTAAAAATACGTAAGTGTGTCAAATTTGAGCTCATTATGTCAAAAGATGTGGCCGCTAGGGGGGGGGTACATAGTCATTTTTAGGCATTTTTCGTAAAAATTCATGGTTTTTCCTTGACAACGCTATGTTAATCAATTCCAATCAAGTTCGCTATAATTTTCCTGTAATCTACACGCGAAAATACATATGTGTACTAATTTTCAGCCCTCCAGATAAATTTATGTGGCCGCTAGGGGGGGGGTACACGATTTCAAAAAAACCGATATTAATAGGGTTCCGAACCGAGTACGGAACCCTAAAAATTATTAAAATATAAAATAAAAAAATAATTGTAATATAAAATTGTAAATATTTATAATGTGAGAAAAATAAATGTATTAATTTACATAAAAAATGGTTTCTTTTCTAATTTTACCTTCATTATTAGTCTTAATACTAAGGGTATAGGTTCAAGTAATAAATAGACGTTTTTTTATTTTTTAAAAACTAATAAATTAATTTATTCAGATAAAGTATTTAAAATTTATTATACGTAAGATTCAGAATTTTCATAAAAAGATTTTAAAGTTGTATAAGTACAATCCACTTCATCGACGCCATCTGATAAATTTCTCAATTCATTCGATACATTCAGAAACCAATTTCGAAGAATCATAACAATGTTTACAGCACAATGATTAGTTTGAGTAATATGATGTGTACATGTAGTTAACAATGATTCAGTTTTAATATTTTTAATCGCTGGACAGTCAATATCTTCTAAAGTTTGCACATTTAACAAATATTTTTCTAACCACTGCTTTTTTTCAACACCTTTCGTGTAGATAGTTTTTGCACCTCGTAATGTTTCTTGTATAATAGTACGCAGTTCATCATAAGATACATCTCCAGACATCCAGTGGATTCCATAATAATTGTTTGTTAGCCAGAGATTTTCACTTTTATAACGTTCAGGTAGTGAATTCCAAGCACATGGAGGTTCAAAGAGGTAAACTCGAGGTTGAGCATCAGCTTCAAGAGGAAGTATAGCCAACTCTTTGAAAATGAAATCATTGCAGGGTTTCTTGAAGCCTTGAACGTCTACGATGAACTCCATCCTGGAATAGAAATAAATTTCCATCCCAGGAACGTGAGTTATATACCTCTCAGTTCAACCCCCACTACTTTCATTTTACCCCCTCCACTGCTTTACATCTTCTTAACTATACCGCTGATTGGTTTATACTGTACAATGCGATCATGTATGTTGAGGCAATAAGCAGTTGTTTCAGCAGGTATATTATTTCTAGCTTTAAATTCCAAACGTACATCAATCGACGTTTGTTTAAGAAACTCATTTTGTTTTGAACAATCAATAACAATTAGAGGAGCCAATGATTTAAAAGTGTCAAGCTTTAATATGGGTTCAGAATCTCTTCCATAGTAGGAAGATTGAAAATTAGCATACATATCATAAAGTATAGAATATTGATTTTGATTAAAATTTAAATTTAAATTTCCATAAGGATATGATTGTGAATTCAAAAAGAGTTTTACATTTGTAATGTCGCAGTGATCAAAATAACTGGCAGACTTTTTACGTTTATCTTTTCTTCCTGTTTGGAATCCAACAATTACATATCGAGGCTTCTCTAATTGTGTTGACGATTTTATTTGCCACATGACTCTTGTACTTGACGGAATTAAGGGATATTCAAACATTTCCCATGATCGAAAACTCATTGAAATTAGTGGATCTTTCTCGATAAATTTCAATAATTTGATTTTATTATTATCAGATGGTAAAACATATGGCACTAACCATTCCACTTTATTAATTTGTACTTTGAACTGTTCATCTGCACCTTCGCCCGTTTGAATAATAGAATTTAAATCACTACGTGCTCTTATTAAAATCAGTTCATGTTTCGCATTCATAACAATTTTTTTATAATCTTCAGCAAAACCAAAAATCATACCAAGTGGTACTGATACATCAAAATATCCATCTTGTAATGACATTCTTGTATTCAATTCCATATTCAAAATTCCTGCATTTTCAGCGCGGTTAAGTTGAGGTGGTGTTAATGAAACCAAGCTTTTCATAGTAGTTGTATGTCCAACGTACTTGCAACGGTCAATCTCAATACCATTCAATTCATAACGAATTTCATCAAACAAATAGGCTATCGCATTGTTGGTGAAATGAATATTTTGTGTGGCATCAGTTCCATCAGCATTAGTCAACCTTCCAAAAATATGTAATACACTATTGCTTGGTAAAATAGATAAATCTTGATTTTGTACAATAATGCGAATTTCATCACTATTGTTAAACGATGAGGATGCATATGGTTGATGACTGTGAATCTCATAATTAGCTATGGATTCATCAAAATTCACTGATGCTGAAATGCTGAGAATCTCCTCCATTTTTCTTATAACAGCGACACAAAATAAACAAGAAAAAATTTTCTCCTCTTCTCTTCTTTCTCTTCCTTAGTTTTGATTTCTGACTCGTAGACCTAGCTGCTTCAGGAATTGTCGACTCTGAGGTGTTAACACCTTGCGAGCTGTATTCAAACTGATCATCGATGGACATGGTGTTTGAGTTTTATAACTACTTCCGACTTTTCGATTATAAACAAGACCCATTACATTGATTTAATGTGTAAACGGATTGTTATTGTCTCTCCTCTAAAATTAACGAAAATACCGTTCTGATCTACTATACGTAGCTGAATGTTATGTATTGTCCTTACGGCGACTGGAAGGTAAATGATGTGTGCTGGAACTTCTACAATCTTATATCCTGGTGGAACAGTAGGGAAAAATTCATGTATAGTGTGAACTTTTTCACCACTTATATACGCTCCAGTGGTAATACTACATTCAATGCGTAGAACATTCACTTTCAATATTTTTACAGGTAAATCGGAGAAATGTTTTAACTTCGGCCTTAGTATGCGAGCAGTGAATCCCAATAAACTACCAATAGAATCTTCAGGAGTAAAGTCAATCGAAAGATTTGATTTAATATTGCATCCTAATGTACTATTGTTGGAATCTATTGCTAAATAATCTTCATCTGGTAATTGACGCCGCAAATATTCTTCTATATCTTTAATTTCATAACTACCTGTAGGTATAGTAAACTCAAAATCATCTATGTAAAATTTGTTGGAACTTTCATCAATATTAGGAATTGAGTTATATGTAAATAAATCAACAAGTCAAAGTGTATAATTTTTATTAGGTGAAAGTTCAATAGGTGGGAAGTATGAAGCCTCCAGAACTGAAGACTTTCCCGTTAACGTTAAAGTAAAAGAGTCATTCATGTTGGACATCTACTTTTATACTGAAGGTTTACATATTGTTTACATATTCTTATATAGATTAAAACTGTTCTTAACGTTAAATTGCTTACATAAGAATTTAAGACATAAATGACCACATATAAATGTATCAAAATTTTGATATCTCTCATGATTATATTTTATATAGCTACCAACACCTAGATAAACAATGCGATCCAATGGTGGTGAAAGATTTCCAAAACTATCAAAATATTCAGTTTCATTGTTTATCTTTTTATATGCTACCCAATGTGTTCCAGGACCTTCTTTATTATCAAGATTAATTATGGCTGATTCACATTTATAAGGTCCTGTAATAGGTAATTCATTTCTCATTAAAACTCCACGAAATTTAGGTATTTTCATAAGTTTAGCATATTTAAGTAAATCATAGTCGGTTAGTTACTAACTAACTAACTAACTGCATTTTGTGCACCAATCATTGCTGTTTTATTTAATGTACGAGAGATGGACCTGGAGGGATCCCTGGACCACCGGAGGAGGTTGAGGTGAGGCTGGAGGAGGACCCATTCTGGGACCCGATCCGGCCGTTCATCCCTTCGTTGGTCTGGCTGGAACAATACCGTCCTGGCCTCTTCAGGGCGATTCACGAGATGGTGGCTCGCTACAGCCATCGTGATAACGAGGAGTGCCCCATCAGATGGAGGACGGATCTCGCTGGACGCTCAGCTTTACCTACCGAGATCCAGGAGTGGCCCCTCGAAGAACCCACGATGGTGGACCAGGAGACTCAGACGGAGTTCGTTGCCGTTGAGAGGTCAACACAAACGACTCCCCTGACTCCTGCACCAACGGCACCACCATCGCCGGCACCACCATCGCCAGCAACACCATCGCCAGCACCACCATCACCAGCATCACCATCACCAGCAACAACATCGCCGGAAGCAGTCAAAGAGCCCCCAGCCTCGATGGAGTTGATCCAGTGTCCTCGGCTTCGGAGGATGCACCGGAGACGGTGGATCCGTTCGGACCCTTCCCGAAGCCGAAGGTCCGGCCTGAAAAACCACAGTGGTGGTCAAGCCACTCTGAGGAAAGCCTCTACCACGAGCGGCGTTACCGAAGACCGAACCGCCGAAGCAGGAGTCGCGACGGCAGACTCCACCCCACACCTGAGACGAGTCGCAGCCGTCCAGAGGAGCCGACCTGCTTCGTGCGATGGATTGATGACAGTTCCGAAGACGAAGCACCTCCAGCTGCACCATCTTCTCCGCAACGTCTGTGCTGGAACTGTCATCAGGAGGGACATAACTTTAGTGGATGCACAAAACCCAGGCGGAAGTTCTGCCAAATGTGCGGAAGGCACGGGCACACCACCCGAACGTGCCCACGCTGTCGCGAAAGATGGGAGGCGATGGGACCGTACGTCCCCAAATATGGCACCAACGTCCCTCGAGACTATGACCACCATCGCCATCGCCCTTACTAGGACAGCGACGATCACCACAAGTAAATATTTTCACCCTATTTTCACTTATTTTCACTGATAAAATTCATTTTTTATTCATTTAATTTTCACTTATATCTTCACTTATATCACTTATTTTCACTTAATATTAACTTAATTATGTTCACTGATCTTCACTTATATTAACTTAATTATGTTCACTGATCTTCACTTATATTAACTTAATTATGTTCACTGATCTTCACTTATATTAACTTAATTATGTTCACTGATCTTCACTTAATATTAACTTAATTATGTTCACTGATTTTCACTTTATATTAACTTAATTATGTTCAATGATTTTCACCTCATATTAACTTAATTATGTTCACTGATTTTCACTTTATATTAACTTAATTATGTCACTTATTAGCAATTTATTCACGTAATTTCTTATCAAACAAATAACTGTTAATTGTCGACGATTTCAAATCAAAAAACGTCATTGTCATTCACTGTGTGAAGGGGGGGGAGTATGATAGAATCATTCACAAAACAAAAAAAAAACAAAAAAACAACCTTGTAAGGACTCATAGTGGGAAAGACGAGTTATAGTAATGTTACAGCTAAAATCAGTTCATAGAAATATCATTTTATTTTAATCACAACATTTCTTGAATATCGTTTTTACTAGACACAAAAAAAAAAAATACCCTTTGGTAAAGATTGACGAACAGAGAAATCAAAATTTTGCTTTAGAGGAAATAAAGCAATTCAGAAAACATAATCCTTGTAACATTTCTGGTCTTAATTAATTCCTTTTTACGAAAATACATTCATCTTTGTCCTATTTATTTTTAAATCAGAAAATATAATCTAATATATAATTTATAATCAGTAAACACTCACTAGAAATTACAATTTATGCGCATAATGGCATGGGGCTGGTTCCCTAACGGTTTTACTCGTGTTATAATACAAGTGGGTTCATCGGAAGGAATCGATTCATAACAATATCGTTTTTTTTATCTAATCACAACATTTCTTGAATATCACTTTCACTAGACACAGGAAATTTTTTCACTCCCCTTAACTGTTCACTCCGTTACATTTTTCTTCCGTGTCAATTGGAATGTAAACCTTTATAGCATTTCCGGTCTTAATTTATTTCATTTTTTACTCTCTTTAACTTTCACTTCGTTATATTTTTTTAACTACTTTCATTTTTACCACCCTTCAATCAATAACCCTTAACTTTTTCACTCCATTTCATTAGTTTTCACCCATTCTATTTTGAATAAAATTTCAGCTGGAAAGTTTCCCATTCAGTTTTAAATAACCAGTTAAAAGTTAAGTCGATAATTTCTAGATCAGTCTTAGGTTCTTCGAAACATCACTTCCCTTGTTGGTAAGAGTTTGAAATTTTGTTTATCTCCAGAGCACTAGCTCGGTACCGGGAGTGCACCTTGTATAATAGTCACGATTAATAGTTTTTTTTTTTGAAATTTGTTTTTTTTGGTATTTTTAATTAAAGTTCAGTTAGTTGGTGTCCCGATTTTACAGAAATAAAATAAAGTAAATAACATTTTTTTTATCTTCAGTAATCTTTTTCGGTTGGGGCGAGTTGTGACGTTATTTTTTGTGATTGACGTCACAATTGCACCAATCACAACTAGACTTTTGAATTTTTTGTATTTTTTGAGTTTCGATATAAATAACGATTTAATGTTTACCGTATTTGAGAATTCCCTATACTTGACACAAGTCCAGTTGAAATACTGGCGCTCCATTTTTAAGGAATTTTGCATTAATTTAGTTTAAGTTAGTTTTAGGTTGGCAGGCTTTGTCGAATTTCCGGTATGACAGGTTCCAATATTCAAGTATCGCGGACTTGATATTGGAAAAGTCACTTAAGTAGTATTAGTAATTCAAAATTCTGGGAGAAGTAAGGTAGGGAAACGTTTTTGATTGGTTTAAATTAAAGAAAATCGTTGCGTCATCTAGTGTCAATTTTAGTGTTAATTAAGAATTTAGTTTTTCAAACTCTCTCTCTCTCTTGCCATCCAACCCCCATCGAGTCAACATGTTTAAGTTTCAATAGTTTTCAATAATGATTTTTCAAGTTACAGTCGGTTGTGGTTACAGTAACATTAGGAAAGTTTAAATTAATTCTAATAAAATGTTTTTAAAGTCTAACAACAATAAATTCAGTTTAATTCAATTTATCTGTAATAACTCGATTTTCTACCATGGGTCCAACCAGCATCGTACAACATAACTGTAAGTCAAATTTTTATATAATTGTTTGTGAGAATTTTTATTATTCAATTAAAATTGTTATTAGCATTGTTGTAAAATAATAAATAAAATTCCGTAATGGTAATTTAAATTGTTGTCAAAAATTAACTAATATCAATGATTTATTTAATAAAGTGTCATATTTCTTTTATTTCTAATTTTGTTTATGAATTATTTATTGTAGTAATGAACTCTCTTATTATAAAAAAAACCCATCCCTCTCTCCACGACCTGCATAACTGACTAGCACCGGCACGTGCAGAAGATTTAATTAATATTTCTTATTGGGCGATCTTAATTAATATGTTATTAATTATAAGTTTAAGATTTGTTTATTTGAGATTTGGTTTATAGTTTAGTCCGGTTGACAATACCGGCGATACAAAAGTTGTCTGGCGCCCTTCCATACCGGAGATCGTCCATAAGAATAAAAGTTAAGTCGCACAGTAACGTTTATTTTGTTATTTAATTTTTCTAAGATTTAAAGTAATATAAATTAAGTTTCAGAATCGAGTCATTTTATATTAAAGTTTGAATCCAATTTCGTCCAAGTTAGTAATTTTGATAATTAGAATTATTTGTTGTTTGTTATTATAAAATTTAAAAATCAAGTTTTAGAGTAATTTTAGAGTCAAGAAAAAATACGTTACAATTTGGCGCCCAACGTGGGGTCCTAACCACTAGACGTGCACGTCCGTTGCGTTATGATTATTTTTCATATTATTTTTAGCAGCATGAATAATCTTCCCTAATGTCATGCGTTTATTTTTCTTGGAAATTGTATTCTTCTTCTTCTTCTTCACAATCTTTTTCTTAATATTATTATTATTAATTTTTAAACCCATCCCAAATTTAGATTTAGCTTTCATTGTATTAGTTACAGCTAATGCAGCTGCTTTTTCACTAATTTTAGCGTCCTTGGAAATTACTCGTTCCCACGCCTTTTCAGCTAGTATTTTGTCTGCAGTATTTCTTGCAGCCACGTCTTTATCTTTTGAATAGGCTATATCATGCTTCTTACAAGCCGTATCCAAAGGATTTATACCAGGATCCCCTCGTGCAAGACGTTTTGCCAACTTTGTTCCAGGTCCACAGTATTGATAACCAGGAATGTGACACTCGAATGGTAATTTGTTAATTAAAGTATTGAGAAATCCTTGACCACTGCAAGAATTTTTCTTCACTTTATCGTGAGTAATCATTCCTCACTCGACAATGGTCTATAACCAACTTATTGAGGGCGACTATATAAGTGGGGTATTTATAGTTTTTTTCGTTAGTCAATTCCAAGATGCAGTTCAAGGTACAAGCTGTACAACTCCCGATTGCAAATGTGGATAACCTCATTGAAACTAAAGATAATGGTGTTAAACGACATGGAAGTTTATTTTCAAATAGTATTCGAGCAGCTTTTTGTGGACCTTCAAATTGTGGAAAAACGAATGCACTTCTTTCGCTGATTATACATCCGAATGGTTTAGGATTTGAAAATATATATTTATATTCAAAATCATTACAGCAGCCTAAATATAAATTTTTGGAACAAGTACTTAGTAAAGTAGATGGCATCGAGTTTTTCCCATTCAGTGAACATGAACAAGTTGTTACACCTAAAGATGCAAAAACTAATCCAATTTTCATTTTTGATGATATCGCTTGTGAGAAGCAAGACAATGTTAAAGCGTTTTTTGTATGGGGCGACATGTTAACGTCGGTAGTTTTTATCTTTGTCAAACATATGCTCATATTCCAAAACATCTTGTTACAGATAATATTAATTTGCTTGTGCTATTCAGGCAAGATGAAAGGAATCTCAAGCATGTTTACAATGATCATGTTAATACAGATATGACGTTTACACAGTCAGTATTTGGAGTCAGCTGAAAATATATTGAAAGAAACCTTTCAACCATTAGTTACTCCATTGGAAAAATTAGTGAATGTAACTAAAAATCCTATAAAGATTGAAAATTTTCAAAACCATGTAAAGAAAGAAGAAGAAGACTTTGAATCATCTTTTAAGACTGCCATTAGTAAAGATACACCTTTCAACAAATCTATTTATAATGATGATGTAACGTTTTATGATCCTATTTATGAAGAAGAAGACATGCAAAATTTATCAAAAGAAAATATAATTGATAGATTGTCAAATCAAGAGAATCATAATGTTATTACTAATGAGCAAAATAATAATATACTTAATGATGACTTTCATGAGCAAGGCATGTACGATATTAAAGATGAAAGTAATGTGGTTAATACTGTGGAAGAAGTTTCTGATAAATTAACAAAGAAATTTCTACAAATGTTGGACAAAAATAGAAAACAATATATAGATACGGTTTATGGAGTACGTAAACTTTCCGACGGTACATATATGATTGGTAATACGCAAATTGATTTTAAAGGTTCTTACATTAATCTAGTTGGGAAGAAAAAATATTCTAAAACGGATGGATTATTAGAACTCATATTCCGTCAAAAACCTGATCAGAAGTTAACAAATGCTAATGATTTCGTAAACTATAAAGAAATCCTGCGTAGTACGAATGCATATAGAAAGAACTATAGCCCAAATAAACCTATTCGCAGTAATAAGACTTTCAAATATACTAATGTTATTGCAAAACTTTTGCTCAAATCTGGAGATTCTTATTTGAAGAGAAAAACTCAATTACCGCAATTTATGACGGTGAAGAAAGAATCATATCCAGACTATGTCTATTGGGATGATCCAAACGAGATTGTTGATCGTCTACGCTTACTTGTCGCATCACAACAGGCTGGCAATTCAAGTTATAACAATGAAATTATGTCAATAATTGAAGAATTACGGGAAGCTCAAATTATATATAAAGAGTGAACTTGTAAAATCAAGATCATTATTATATTGAATATTGTTCTATCAATATCATTTTTTGTTACAAATCCTTGAACATGGATGATAAAAAGTTAATAGTTGTGACAGAGTTACATAGGCAAGCTAGGAGAAATTATCCACGTCGAAAAGTAGAAATGCGTGGAATTGATGAAACCTGGCAAGCAGATTTAGTTGAAATGATACCTTATTCAAAAGTTAATAAAGGTTTTAAATATATGCTTACAGTTATAGATATATTTTCTAAGTATGCATGGGCTATTCCTGTAAAATGTAAAAGTGGAAAAGATGTTTCTGAAGCTATGGAATCTATACTTGTGAATGGACGTGTTCCTAAAAACTTGCATACTGATAAAGGGAAAGAATTTTATAATTCTGTATTTGAAAGTTTAATGAAATCATATAAAATTAAACTGTATTCAACTTATAGTAATTTAAAAGCTTCAATTATTGAAAGATTTAACCGCACATTAAAAAATATGATGTGGCCACAGTTCAACTTACGAGGAAATTACAAATGGGAAGACATTTTACAATCTCTTGTTAAAAAGTACAATAATAATAAACATCGCACTATCGGAATGAAACCTAAGGATGTCAGCAGAGAAGATGAAAAGAGACTGTTGAAACGCATATCCAAACAAAGGAAAATTTTATCTAAGAAAGCAAAATTCAAAGTTGGTGATAAAGTGCGAGTTAGCAAGTATAAGAATGTTTTCGAAAAAGGATACACACCCAACTGGACAACTGAAATATTCACCATCACTCAAGTAAAATCAACAAAGCCGGTAACATACAAGCTGAAGGATTATCAAGATCAACCCATCGAAGGTGGTTTCTATGAAGAAGAAATTTCCAAAGTCAAATATTCAGATGTTTATCTTGTAGAGAAAGTTCTCAAAAATCGTCATAATAAAGTCTATGTAAAATGGCTTGGATTCGATAATTCTCACAATAGTTGGATAAATAAATCAGAAATTTAAAATTCTCTAAAAGTTAAAGTTAACTTTTTGAAAAGTTAAAGTTAACTTTTTGAAATGTTAAAGTTAGTTTTTGAAAAGTTAAAGTTAACTTTTCAAAAAGTTAAAGTTAACTTTTTGAAAAGTTATATGTAAAAAGCATGTAAATTTTAAGAAAGTTAAAGTTAACTTTTGAAAAAGTTAAAGAAAAGTTAAACTGACTTTGAAGTAATGTTAACCTAAAATGTAATAATGTATTGTATTTGTATTGAAGTTATTTTTAAATAAAATTTGTATAAAATGTAAACTATTTAGTGAATTTCTTTATTTCCTAATTGTTAAACTATATTAAGGTTCTATTAAATAAAGGTAGACAAAGTTTCAGAGTATATAGAAAAAATTTTTCATTTATTTAAAAACCCATGTGTATAACAACATTTATAAAATATTGATCAATATTCATAATAAATAACATCAATAAATATTCATAAATATAGATAAAATCACATTTTTCTTTTCTATTTACAATATAATACTTATATTCTATTACAATAAATACTTAAATTCTATCTTATAATTCTATCATTTCTACATCGTTTTCTATGACTTTATCTCTTTCTATAATATAATGACCCCATGCAAGAGAGTCAGTGTTGTGTTTCAATAAAAATCTTTTGTCATCGTAGGGAGTTAGGGCTATTTTTTTCTGTTTTAAAGTAAGGACCTTGTGGAGTTTGGAGCGAATGGAATATTGAGTTCGAGATTGGATTTTAATACTTTACACCTTTTGCCTTTTTTAAGAAATCTTGATTATCTACACGTAAACTATACATTTTACTACGCAAACCAACAAATTCAGTGACAATCCTCCCATTGCATTCGTCTTTCATAAGACCTAACATTTTTTTGTTGACTTGCGGAATGCCATATACATTATTCATGGGATACTCAGAAGTATCAAATTTGAAAATGTCTGCTTTCATATCAGAATAGACATCCTAACATTTGATATTATAAATAAGGCTGTCAGTGTCAGTATGAAGTAGTTTACAGAAGTTTCCATACTTTTTCCTCATATAATCATAATGGAAATCATACATCAGAGTTTTCGAAATATCTAAAACGCTAAGACCTATATAAATCGGCTTATTCATGTACACCTCAGTCTTCCTAAGTTCCACAGCTATCAAATTTTCGCTAAAGATAGCTCTCGTGTGGAAGTTAGGTTTAGCAATTAAAGCTTCTGCCCCATACCTACCCTCCCACTTTGTCACGAGTTTTACGTTTACGTGATTACGTACATTCTCCATTGTCTTCCCATACACCGCATTGTTCATTAATTTAAACAAGTTTTTCTC
This sequence comes from Leptopilina boulardi, assembly GCF_019393585.1. NCBI lineage: Eukaryota > Metazoa > Arthropoda > Insecta > Hymenoptera > Figitidae > Leptopilina > Leptopilina boulardi. The sequence goes on along the minus strand of NW_026137948.1, from coordinate 892,279 downwards.
GAATTCATTACTAGCCTTTGTTCGTTGACTAGTATTGAAATCGACATAATCTTTAAGCCAAGTTGACTGTTTAAATTGTAAAATGCGGTGGATGTGAACCAATTTAAGCCCATTGGCTAATGCTTGTTTAAGTGCACGATAATGGAGAATGTATTTTCGTTTAGGTTGGAGAGTAGTTAGAAGCTTTTCTTGCTTTGAGCCTGGTGGTTTCAAGTGTTCAGGACAAAATGGGAAATCATTATGCATATTATGTAGTTCTGTAGGATAATCTAAATCAACTTCCAAAATATAACCTATAGTTGCATCATCTGCAACGTTAAAATTAAAGCTATTGTCAAATTTTAAAACCCACTTGAAATCACCATAGGGAAGAGACTGTACCATGGCCCAACCATACAGATTATTAGCGTCTAAATATACAATGTAAGAAGTCTCCTCATTGACACTGTGCTCTTTCATATATTGATTATTTGCTTTGGCATAACTATTTGTACATTGACTTATGCCGCCTCTTATACCACGTTCAATAAACATTATCATATCAATGCAGGATCTAACCCGTATGCTTTTAAGCATTGTTCACGGAAATTTTCAAATACATCAGCAAGCAGCAAGATGTCAGTTTTCATATATAAATAAACATAATCACTAAGACTTTTACAATTAAATTCTGACCATACTTGCTGAGCATGTAAATATTCTTGATCTGATATATTTGAATCATTCAATGTACTATAAAAACGATCTTTTTGGGGTAACTGAGTTTCTTCGAGTTTTTCCTTAGAGTCGAGATACTCGTAAGGAAAAACTCCTTTTCGGGTTAACAAATTAACTTTATTATCGCTATAGGTTGAAAAGTTTGATTTAACAATTTTGTATTCGTTTAAATATGATGCTAATTTGTCTAAAGATGATGCCATAAATCTAAATGAATCTATGAATCTAAATTTAATGAGACTTGCTTCAACATGTTTTGTAAAACTAATATATTTTTCCTTATTAATGGGAAGAACGTCAACTTTACCTTCAAACTCATTCGCGATTGCTTTAATAATAAAATGTGCGTCATAACCACTTAAATTATGGAAGACTACAGGAACTATTCTAGAATCTTGATAATTGACATTACAATCTTGATGGGCTGCACCTCGATACACCCCAGTCAGATGGCAATGATCTCTAACTTTTACTTCTCCATGCTTGATAGTTTTCATACAAATGTGGCAAATATTACCTACTTTAATTGCGGCTTTTTGATCTGCATTTAGAGTATCCATTGCAATATTTACCATAAATGTAGGTTCAATTTCTTCCGCCAACTTTTTCAACTCTTTTGCAAACCATCTCGCCGGATCTTCTTCATTCTTAGGTGATGCCGTGTATTCATTTAAAGAGTCATCATAACTCTTTAAATAGAATCCGATACTGAGAAGTTGATGTTGTTGAACTACTTCTGTGCGACATCCCATAGATGAAGAATTCTCCCCTGGAACTAGTAGTCTCTCGCAATCTGCATATATGATGAATGGTACTTTTTCTTTATTACTAAAGTTCTTGAATTGAATGCTATTAGATCCGGGTTTCGGTAAGATGATTTTGGTGTTATTCATTTTCTGTCAATCCTCAACGTGCTCGGTAAGTTTATCGTTGCTTCTGAAATAGTGAAGACAACGATCGCAAATAAATAACGCATGCCCATTTGTTGAGACTTGGTTATTTATTAGACGCGATAAAGATTATATCCAAACATAGTGATATTTGTTGGAAATTGAAGAATCTTCTTTATCATCATCCTCATCAATGTAGTGATCATCAACACGTAGGAGATTAACATGTTTCGAACGTTTCTGCGAGGTTAGGTGGATTGGCGAGACGGTGAATTTCCCCTTTCGTTTAATAAGACAATAAACATTTACTGAAATATTGTTAAGCACTTCGAATCTTGCAACGTCATTCAGTGCTACGGGGAATTTAATATTTGTAAAATTTAAATGATGCTGAATATTTTCATAGTTTTGCAAACGAGATGGATTTGACGAAGCTTCATACAATGCCGATAATATTGCCCACTTTAAGCATTCATTATCCTCTTCATTTCTGACATTGACACAGGCACGTTTAGCTTTAATAGATGGCGGTAGATCAATAAAAGAACCAACACGCAAAGGATTGTATTTGTTAATATTGACATCTAATCTATGGATTGAATAGAGTTGCCAATTTGATTCTTTATCTTGAAAATCTTCAATTTCTTTAAGGGTTTTCTGCTTTACATAATCATTATACCAATCGCGTAACTCAGTTGAAGGGAAAATTGACTCTGACTTATTAATGAAATATTTTATATCGAATTCTGTAGTGCCGTCAGGTAAAAGTTTTTTATATTTTGCATTGAATACTGTATATACTTTCAACGGACCGAACGTGTCTAAGCAAGTTTTAATGTGATTTTCAAAAGGAACAAAGGCATCATCTAAAAATTCATTAACATCTAAGTGACTTAAATTAATGACTGTACCGGTTTGTAATTGATTATTAAAACCCGAATCAGTTAGAGCCCATTTAATTTTTTCATTTGTTTGATTAAGTCCTGCACCGTGCTTCATTAGCGAATCAAAGTGGCATTTCAAGTAATTTATATGATGTAATAACGTTAAGATCCTATGTTTTTGAAGAACTGAGAAGCTATATTTTCTAAAAAATTGAATTAAAATTGCATAATTTTGTCTAGACTTGTGATGCCACTGAAACGCACTAATGAGTCGATCGTCACCGGATTTTCTAGAGCATAACTCTATATTGGCAGCATCAATGAAATTGTCTGAGGCTTCACAAATCTCATTGAAACTATCAATAGAGGTGTATGGTTAAGATGTTTCGATATTTCTACGGTTAGACATTTTTTTTTTAAATTCTGAAAAGGATTAAATGAGGAAAAAGCTGAAAAAATCTGAAAAGAACGCTGAAAATAATACTGAAAAGAACGCTAAAAAGAAGGCTGAAAAAATGCTGAAAATAACCTAAAAAAATCTGAAAAACCGATCAAAAGAATTTGGAACAAGTTGGAAAGGAAGTAGTGGTGGTAAAGGGGTGAGGTAGTGCTCGATGACAAACGCTTTTTAAAGATGCCTCCCGAAGATGATGTTGTGAAGCTTCACTCTGCTACTTTTAGTATATCTGAAACAGAAATAGAATTATAATCAATTTGATGAATATTAAGAGAAATTTATGCAAAGATATATAATTTGAGTAAACTTACAATGCTGCTATAAAATTTGGCAATGCAAACGAATGTTTGTCTCTTGTAGGAAGATTGACTTGATATTCTTGAATCTAAAACACAAAAAAGGATTATGATTAATTTGATATAATTTATGTATAAGAATATAAGACTAAGATTAACTAACGCTGATGCTCTTGGTACTGCTTCTTCAACAAAGTTTTGTACTGGAATGAGACCTCTGAAGAGGATTGTTATAGATATATGGCTAGTGTTGGAGGTCTGATGCTGCTGATTCTGGAAGCTAAAACAGAATGACTTTCCTTGCCACGGGAATCGCCTGAGGTACATGTAGTCCCCACCATTCACAACATCCCACCACTGAACTTTATCCCCACTTGACGCATGGACTACCAACGGGCCCCGGTGACCGTACACGCAAATCTGCCGCGCACCTTTCACTTTTGAGTCATCCACTGTGCGCCACCCACAGCCACCCACTCCCAACCACCCACAGTCCCGCGCAGTATCTCGCGAACCCTTCGTTCCTCGAGGTTCTAATTATGATTACAAGTCCGTTATTAGTTTTTAAAAATTCAAAATGGCGGACTCAAATTAGTAGCCCAAAATTTAAATAATTAAGTTAAACACGTGAAATTGTTTACTCCGGGGTTTTCGGGGTCACTGATTACGAATCTGCGGTTACTTTTTAAATATTCTAAATGGCTGACCAAAAATCCAAAAAATTAAGCTAAACTCCTTAAAATGTCTACCTAAGGGTTTTTCAGGACAATCTTTACGAAATCATCGTTACTTTTTGAAACATCAAAATGGTGGACCAAAATATAAAAAATTGATCTAACTTTTTTATATTGAACGTAAAAAAGTGCCATTTGAACTTATCAAATACAACGCCAGATAACTTTTTATGGAAATTACGTGAGGATTATTTAATTAATAATCACAAGACTAGCTTAATTTTTTAATTCTATCCGCTATTTTGAATTTTAAATAGAGATTTGTCATCAACCATTTAAAAATTTTTTAAAACTGACATCGGATTTGTAATCAGCGACCAAAAAAACCCCTATGTAGCCATTTTTACGAAATTAGCTCAATTTTATAAATTTTTGGTCCGCCATTTTGAATCCGCCATTTATAATTTTTAAAAACTGACATCAAATTCGTAAACAGCAATCTCAAAAACCCCCGAGTTGTAATTTTCACGAGCCTAGCTCAATTTTTAATTTTATCCGCCATATTTAATCCGCCATTTTGAATTTTTGAATTTTGAAAGGAGATACGTTAACAGTTTGTAAGTAAACTATGTTGTCGTTATTTTTATCGTCATATGTGAAGCTTTAAACAATAATATAGATCATATTAGTGGATTTTTTGTGTTTTTTATGTCGTTTAGGCGCCATATTTAAGTCGCCATTTTGAATTTCAAAAAGCGCCCAACGGGATTAAAAAGTAGACATTCCAAGCTAATTTTTCCAATATGCTAAATTTTTTTTAAATTAAACCAATTATAGAGAGATGGGGTGGTCCGGTTGACAAAGAACGTCCCATATATGTTTTATAAATAATTATATATAATTTTTTTTAATATTTAGGTTGCTTGTAAAAATAAAAACCATCGTAGAAAAACGATTAAATGAAAAGAGAAATCTCAACAACTTTTAAAACTAATAAATGAAGGAAGAAGCAGAAATGAAAATTATGTAAGTGTTCATTTTTTTATTTTTATAGAGAAAACGGGATATTATCAAATTGTTAACAATGTTTAAATATTTTTGATTTTTATTTGAAAAAAAACCTCAAAATATCATAAAATAAAATTTTAATTTTGAAATAAAAAAAATTGAACATAAACAGTAAAACATAAAATTTAATTAATGTAAAATATTTAAGTTTTTTTCATAAAATTAAAGTAAAAATTTTTTTTATTAATTTCAGAACCATTTTGAGGAAAGTAATGGAGACGAAGTTTTAAACAATATAGAAAGTAGCGACACTTTAACAAATATTGCTGAAGCATTCAAAGAAAATAATGATTTTGTTTTAGAGGAAATACCAGAAAATATTATTGAAAATAATTAACTCTCAGGCAATCGAGAGCAAGATTTTAATGCGGTAGAGGGAGAATTACAATCGTTCAATGAGCATGAAACTAGAAGTCCTACGGATGATATTGAATTTATAGATAAAACACGTGAGAGTCCAAATGAAGTTAAAATATTAAAAACAAAAAAAATAATAAACATAGGCAGGAGAATTTGCCGACTTTCAAAAGTCGATTGCATGCAGTACAAAAAGTGTCAGTAAATTCACCTCAGTTTTAGCTGACGTAATTTTTCAAAAAAAGGAACTTGCTTCATCCTCATTAACCGGGAAAATCTGCTATGCCAATATAAATAAAAACTGTCCTCCATTATCTCAACTTGATGAAAAGTGTGTCGAAGATATGTTAAGTAAGTATTGCCTCTGAATTAATTATTTATTTCGTATTTTATATATTTTGTTCGTGTTTTCACTTTGAACGATAAGTTTTAGAAAAAAATAATGTTTTAGTTTTTTGGTAATATTTTTTAGCGTAGCTCTTGAATTTCTCAAATTTGTGTATCAATGATACAAAAATAGTACTGCTTTTTTAAATATCAATAAGAACTAAATTAAAAAAAAATGTTCAGAAATATAGAAGACCTTGAAAAATGGTTAAAGTTCAGAATTACATCGAGAAAAATTAAATTTCTTAAAAAATATTATCACCAATCTGGATGCTTCCAGAAACCAATCCAGAGTAGGGATGCATTTTTAAAAAATTAATTTTAATATATGGATTCCTAAACTGTGGCCATTTTTCAAGGTCTCCTATACTTTTCAGCATTTTTTTATTAAAATTTTCATTATAATTTTTTAACAAAATATATTGTTCAATGTATCTTCTAAATATTGTCCTATAGAAAAAATAACATATTATTTTTTTGAAAATTGGAATTCCTCGGAGAAGAATTTATAACTAAAAATCTATTGAAGTACGTAGGGGATTTTGGAAAAAAGAATTTTTTTTAATATAAGATGTTTACATCAAAATTTTCGACTGTTATTGGTAAAAGAAAATTGTAAAATTTATTTAGTTGAAAATTGAATTACACTACAATTACAAATTGTGCGACCTCTGCTTTTTCAACAACTATAAAACTGTTTAAATATGCAAAAACATTAAAACTAAAATTTCTTCCTCTTTCTTTTATTCAAGGTAATAAAATTCTGAAAAAATGACACCTTCACAAAGATAATATGTTAAATTGATTCTTTATGAGTTGGCTCATAAAAATTCAAAAAATTATGATTAATGTTTAAATGACAAAAAATGATTAGTAAAATATATAAATCTTAAACTTAATTACATAAATCAAAGAAGTTTAAGATTATTAATGTATTTGATTTTTAAAAATTAAATTTTGTTATAGTATTGAACTTTAATTTTTTGAATTTTTTTTAGACAACTTTCACGGTTTGTATACACTAGGGAAGAATGTGTAAATGAATTGTTTTGAATAATATGAATTATATAACAAAATAAAATTCAAATGAGCACACGAACGTTTAAAAATATTAATTTTTTCCACATAAATAAAAAAAAATAGTAAAAACATTGAAAATTGGGGTTTTATTAGATATCTATTTTTAAAATTAATATATTCTGTTTATCAAGGTGTCACTTCTTTCACAATTTTATTAGCTTTTATAAAATAAAAAGGAAAAAGTTTTAGTTTTAATATTTTTTAAAATTTAAACCGTTTTATAGTGATCGAAAAATCATAGTTCGCACAATTTTCAACAGTATTGTAATTATTAAATATATTGTTCAATATATCAAAGCTAAACCATAACACTTTAAAATTATTTACAGATATTACAATGTCAAAATTCGGGAAAAGCCAGGACGTCCAAAAATTATTTAGGATATCGCTAAGGACAAAATTAAGCAATGCAAGAGGACGAAAAGGGAAACCCTTGCAAAATATAAATTAATAATAAAAATAACCTCGCCATTGAAACAGGTTAATTGTTTACTAAACTGTAAAAAATATGATATCTATATAAAAGTATTTTTCATCAAAGTCAAATATGTGTTAAATGAAATTATAATCAATGTTAAATTAAACTGTAATCTTTTATAAATAAACATAGTATTTTTAAATTAATACCTTTTTACTTAATTTGTATTTAAATTTGTATTTAGACATTTTTTGTATGTCAGTTTTTCCATGTCATTTTTTGAGTGCCATCGCGAAATAACCACACTCACAAGAAGGACATTCATGAGCATCATTTTTGTCATGTCATATTTTTTCGTAAGGGGTGCTCAATCATAATTTTATTATGATGGCAATTAATATGACAAATTTAAACTATTTTTTTAAAGTGATCACAATGTTTGATGCATAAAAATTAGCTGACATTAATAACTTTCGACATACAAAAAAAATTCGCATAAACATTCGATGTATTAACTATTCTATGACTATTTTGAAAATGTAGAAAATGGGGAGTTGTGCCTCGCATCATATTTAACAGTTTTTAATCCCAATACGCACTCTTCTTTTTTTATTTTGCATTATTTATAAATAATTAGAATGTTTATGTAATTTAAATATTGTTCTTTAATGAAAAGAGACTTTTTATATCTGTATTCGCTATAAATGAAATTAATTACCTAGTTTCATTCAATTATTTTTAAAGTAATTTAATTTTATCTAAATTATATAAAATTAATCTTTTATTATCTTATCTATTACTTTACTTTATGTAAGTTATCTTACTTTTTTCATATTTCATAATTTAAATAAAGAATATTCTAAAAAATATTTCTTTTTCTTCAATTTTCAACAGTGGAGCACAACTCCCCACTGTTTTTGACAAGTCATAAAACCAGTATTTTCGAAAAACAAGCAAAATTTCTATTTCCGTTTTGAATTTTAATTAATCAATTATGCCAAAAGATGTGTTTGATCGTGTACTAAAAGTTCCATATAATAGGTAGAATAGACAAAAAAAAACTTATGTAATAGTTTTGATCGAAAAACAAAACCTGGAGCACTACTCCCCCCACTCTCCTACATTTTTTCAATACCAAGTGTATACATTTAATTAAAACAAAATTTTACTACAAGGAATTTGTATTTTACAGAAAGTAATTCAAATAGCCTGTGATGGTCAGCTCCGTCAGAGCCAATATTCAAAAATTTGTTCTCATTTCATTGCATTTATAGCTGTTGAAAACAAGTAGAATATATTGGAGATTTGGGAAAGTCAATATAAAATATTTTATTTAAACACAAACACAAATTGACCATAAACATTATTGTAATACAATTGAAGGTCTGGTACGGACAAGTGCTCTTACAACGTAAAGCGCACTACAACGTAAAAAAAATTTAATTCTCAAATATTTTTATCATTTTGTCGTCTTCCTTAGAATAAATTATGTTTTTACACCAAGTTTCAATTAAATTCAATCATAAATAAAGATATTCAGTTTTTATTTATAGGGTAAAAATTCTGTAGCGTACTAATTGAAAAAAAGTTGATCGGATCAGGCTGTAACTTGCACATAGTTTAGCCCTAGGGTTGAGTACTTTAACAACAAAGTATTGATAAGTTTTTTCAAAAACTGTAGGAGAGGAAGCAGGTTGAACTTTTTTGAAAAATTTAAACAGTGAATTTTTAATGACTTGTAACTTTTTAATAGAAAGATAAAATAAAATTTGATCTATATGTTTTAGAAAGGTTTATTCCTGCTCTTTCGAATAGTGCAAAACTTTTTTCAAAAAATTCCAAATTTGACTCTTTTTTGAAAATCAAAAATATTTTTGACTTTTTTTTTAAATTCGGTCTTTTTTATATTATATTTTTTTTTTAAAGCTAAAAATGTGTATTTTCACCACAAAAAATATTGAGATGTCCTTTTTTGTTGTTTTCGAGATATTAATTAATTAATTAATGTTAATAAAAAATAAAATATTTTACAAATAAATAAAATTATTGCAATTCTGAAACTACCAATTGAAAGCTGACGTAATTCTGCATCCAACGAGTCCTATATGAACTATTTTGGATGAGAGGATTCTTTATAAACAATTGCAATGTTAGCCAATTGTTTATTAACAATCCACTAATCCAAAGTACTTCAAATAGGTCTCGTTGGATGCGGAATTATGTCAACTTTTATTTAGTAACATTACAATTACGATAATTTTATTTGCTTATAAAATATATCATTTTCTATAAACCTTAATAATTAATTAATTAACTAAAAATGTCATATTTCGTTGCCTTCGAGATATTTATTAATTAATTATTGGTGGAAATTCACCTCTAACGCGTGTATTTAGGGAAGCGAATAAAGCAAGCGAGATTGACTTCTTTGATAGAGCAAGTAACAAATTTCTAAAAACACTAGCGGATTATGTAAAAAGCACCTCTTAAAACTGTTCTTTCGATTGGATTACATCCATGACCTTTTTTTTATTATGTAATACTTTTATTATTATTAAAGGGCATATTATTTTTGTAAGCCCGTTTACATGTGTAAAATAAAAATAAAATTAAAATAAAATAATTAATGTTAATAAAAAATGATATATTTTATAAACAAATAAAGTTATTGTAATTCTGATGTTACTAAAAGAAAGTTGACATAATTCCGCATCCAACGAGCCCCATAATAAGTACAGTCGGATTGCCCCTTGAGTTATGGTAGGGCAGCAGACAGTGCCGTATCATGGTGTCTTCCAATGCTTATTAATGTATAATGAATAATTCTTCTCGAATATAAAAGAGTGAATAATAATTTAATATATAATTAGATTAAAATTTAATTTACCCACTTCAAATTCATAATTAAAAACATTGTAATGATAGTTAGAAATCGGCCGGTAAATATTTTTACTAAATATTATCGCGCGTCGATAAACATGTTACCGACCGCGGAGCACAAAGACGTAGTACCCGATTTCGTCGCGCGGACCGCATCGCCAAAGCTCACTCGCGTGCGCCCAGCCCACCGATAGGCTATATAAGCTGCGCTCCCGCTGAGTTAGCTGAGTATCGTCACTCTCGTGCTACACGGAGTCCGAGTGGGTCTTACCCACTTGACTAGGAGGTTTACTCCGAAAATCTTTGTAGAGAGTTTTACTCACGTTCGTCAGGTTTAACCCGTCGAACATTATATCGGTTTTATGTGTAAATAGTGTATAGTAACGAATTGTGAAGTAATGCATCGCAATGTATAGTAAAGAATTGTAAAATAACAACATTATTTTTATTTTATAAACGTACATATTTAAAAACGATTTTATACGGCGCTGATTTTCGATGCGCACACAAAAAGTAGGAGAATGGCACCCGACACTTACCGAAATTGTACTATACTTTGGATTAGTAGATTATTAATAAACAATTGGCTAACATGGCAATTGTTTATAAAAAATGCTCTAATTCAAAATAGTCCATATATTAACATTAATTAATTAATATCTCGAAAATAACAAAAAAGGACATCTCAATATTTTTGTGTTGAAAATACAAATTTTTAGCTTTTAAAAAAATATATAATATAAAAAAGACCGAATTTAAAAAAAAAGTCAAAAATATTTTTGATTTTCAAAAATCCCAATGGGCAAGGTCATCCACTAGATGTCCCAAGGACATCCTTTTCGGAACGTTCTTGGGACATTGTTAAGAAGTCGTTCTAAAGATATCCTTAGGACATCCCAAAAATGTCCCTAAAAAGGCATCCTGTAAATGTCAGAATGAATGAAATAAAGACATCCAAAACAAGATCTATGTCTGGCCTAGAGCAGTTACAAAAATATCCTTAAGAAACCTTAAAGATATTTTTGAAAATTATGGAAAAAATTTGATTCTTTTCAGAACATTTTTTAGACATATTAAGGATATTACAAAGAAGTCTGTTGGACATTTTTTGGACACGTTTAGTACATTCTCAGAACATAATCCTTTTTCGGCGAATTAGCCCATAAGGATCAATATATATGACCAGTAATCACGATATAGTTTTTTTGTGTATTTGGATCTTCAAGAGCACTTCGGTGTTGTGGGTCGTTTGACGATTAAGACTTTATACCCTTTACATTACGCGCTCTTTAGTCTATGAAGTATACATAATTTCAACGTAATATTCATTTTGTTTATCAAAAATTTTAGAACATTTTAGTACATTACTTAGCCATTTTTAGCATATTTTTGATACATTCTCAGGACATATTTGGGACATTCTCAGGATATGGTTGGAACATTTTGGGGACAATTTCAGGACATTCTTAAGACGTTTTTTGACATTTCGGGGATATGTTTAGGAAATTCTGGGGACTTTCTATAGTCGTAATAAAAACATTTTTGGGACAATTTTAGGACATTCTCAAGACTGTTCTGGGGAAGACATAGAATATACTTTGGGCGTCTTTAAGTCGTCTTTTTTATGTCTTTGGAACATTGACGCAATGTCCTAGGACACTTTGGAACGTTCTAAAGTCATCCTAAAATTCGAAAGAGCAGGAAAAAATCTTTCCAAAACATATAGATCAACATTTTTTATCTTTCTGTTTAAAAGTTACAAGTCATCAAGAATTCACTGTTTAAATTTAAAAAAAAAATTCAACCTCCTCCCTCTCCTACAGTTTTTGAAAAACCTAACAATACTTTGTGGTTAAAATACTCACCCCTAGGGCTAAACTATGTGCAAGTTACATTCCGTTCCGATCAACTTTTTTTTCACTTAGTACGCTACAGGAATTTTACCCCCTAATATAAACTATAATTTGTATAACTATATTTACATAACTATAATATTCGTGCTACAAAAAAATCAAAGAGAAAAAAGTTGCTTTTTTCATGCTTTACAAGATAGAATTTTTTAAAATGACAAATTTTAATTTTTTTACTTTTTAGTGCGCTTGACTGGTATGAAAGCGACCAAACGAGCACAGGGGCACTTATCCAATCCAGACCCTCAATTGTTAAAAAAGGGGATTTTATGAGGGCAATAAAGTAAGGAATATAAACAATTCTGTAAACTTATTATTATATGATTTAGGCCGATATATGGCATCCTTATGAGTGAAGCTGTTGAGAATCCGCCTTGATGACCATCTTTCATCCTTTTTCCTCCATGGTTTTGTCTTTCTACTTACGTAATTTATGTGGGATATCCAGCTGCTTAGTATAGGTACTGCGTCTCTTGTCATAGCGGTTAAGTTTTTCGTCATCTTTGGTTGATAAAATCTGTGATTCTTCTTAAAAAGTTAATTTTTTTTGTTGGTTTATCGTTTTCAGTGTTGTGATTAACGGTCTAATGGTCAAGTTGGTTATTTTCTTCGCATTGAAGTATGTTGGAAATTTCGGAAATGTCAGAGGAGGAGTCCTCGAGGTCTTTTCGCTCAACTCGAGACCTTAACCACGTGTTCAGACATAATAGAGGTTTAGTTAATTATAAATCTTCCTCCTGTTCTCTCAAAAAACAAAATATTTTGATTCTGATCTCACTCCTCAGACTTTGTTCACTAAATTAACATCAGTTTTTGTCCCTGACTCTCAAATGTTTAAAAATTTTAAACAAATTCTTCAGATTATTTGTTGCAAAAGAGCTGAAACGATTGAAAATAGAAGAGAACGTTTACTTAAGGAGTTGCCCAATAAAAACGTTCAAGAAGCCTTGCGTAGAGTTCCTCTAGAGCATAATATTTGTTCGACAAGGGAATTTACAATCCTAAATTCAATCTTTAGGAGGTTCTCACACCTCTTATAAATCTTAATAAGATTTATAACAGGCGATAGTCAACACAATAATTTTATTTTATTTTTATAATAAATTAATAAAAAATTTAAGTTATTTTGTTACTTTCTTTGCACTTTTTTCTTACTTTAAAAACTTAATAATTTCGTAATTTAAAAAGATCACAAAAAGTGATAGTTCCATCGTGTATAAATAGTGGACAAGATTTGTTTTACTATAAGAAATTAATTTAAAAGAATGTGAGAAGTACTAAATTCTGATATTTCCGATTGTAACAAATACAAAGTGACTAATTTTGAAGGTTTGATTCCATGGGTAGGATTTGCAGAATTCGTTACTTTTACTCTAACGAAAAGAATAACTTAAAATTAATAAATTGGGTAGATGTACCATTTGATACCATTTCTTTTAATATTATTAAATTTTATGAAGTTATTATATTACATTATATGTACATTTATAGAATTCTGAAATAATTTGAGAACACTGTGGCAACTTATTTTTGATAGAAGTTCAGTTGGCTCAATTGAAAAGAAATATTTATTTTTTACAGTGCACATTAAAACAATTTTTTGTGAATTGTTAGTATAAACTGTTATAACATCACTGCTAAGTAAATAATTATTATTTAAAATTAATAGCAATATTTTTATAATTTATCTCTTTTATAATATATATAAAGAATAAATATATATTAATAATATTAATTTTAAATAATAACCTTAAATATTTAAATAAGCTCGTGGCCAAAAGTGGAACAAAAGGCGGTCACAAATGTTGCTGTGGCCACTACTGGTGAAAAAGGACTTCTAAAGCAATTTATTTATTTTTTAATAATAAATAAAGTTTAAAAATATTTTTAATTACAATAATCAAATTAATAATATATATTAGACTTGATAAAAAATAAATTATAATTAAATATAGTGGGTTAAAGTGTTTATTTTTTTAATAAAAGATGATAAATCGCTTAAAGTGTCCACAAATGGTACTTCTACCCTACATGTACCACAATAATATTTTATATTTTCATTTAATAACTTTTAATAAAAAAATTGAATTTCGATAAGACAAATTTTAAAATAAGTTTTCAGTAACTTGAAAAGTAACTTAAGTTAAGAGCAGCAATCAATCTTTTGGAATATCTGGGTTGAAAAGTCAATCTTCAGAAGAGTTCCTTGTCAAAACTTAAAATTTTTGAGTGTCACTTGGGACACTCATCTAAATTATAATAGCCACCCTGGGACAAAATCGCAAACTCGAGTGGTATTCTAAAACAACTTCAGTGTCTTCTAGAACATTTAAATTTACTTCAACTTTTTTATACTATTATTCAAATTCTGGACTTATACTTTTGACATTTTTATATTTATAAATTTTTTGTTCTTTATTATCTTTTTATTCATAAAAACACAAAGCGTTGAGTAGAACTCCAGCAGATAACAAACATGTCTCTCATGAGGATGCCGTGTGCAGACCGAAAGTATATAATATGAATGTTTTGCAATAAAACAAAACATGTATTATATTCGAAAGTCGATACACGGCATCCTGGTAGGTATCTTGCTGGATGAGAGACTCTATGACAAGAGACGCAGTATATACTGCGCAGCTGGATATCTCACATAAACTACGTAAGTAGAAAGACAAAAGCATGGAGGGATCATCCATATATCACGTGATATCTTTAGGGATGGGAGGGGGGTAAGCAAACTATCACGTTCCATGGAAATTTAATTTTTTAACAATAGAAAAAGTATCACGCAGGGGAGGGAGAGGGTTCAAAATACCAAAAATATGCGCCTCTGAGTCGGTAAAGAAGCAACACGCCTTTAGTGACGCTGCATTCCTTTTTCGGTGGTGCTGAATGCTCAATTTTTGGGCAACAGCCTTTGGGACAGCGACAACCGCAAATCGCCCAAACTGAAGTCGTGCTACACTTCGTGAGTTTTCAGCTACTTGGAATAGTCAGTCGCCGAATATAAATGTTCAAAATCTGTTTAGATAATCGAGAATTATTTTCCTTTTACTTAACCGGATATTATTTAGCGTGTAATAGATGGGAAGGTAAACCTCGCTTCTAACATCAAATAATACGCACTGTAGTTCTATAAATGATGCTCAGAAAATTATCAGCTGATGCAGATTTCATCGACGTTCCCGAAGAACTTTTCGTACAAATAAAAACATTGCAAACTCAATCTACACCATCTAGTGTAAGCTTAATTTTATTAACATACAATACAAAAAGGTAATATAATTATAATTCTTTTTGCAATGCCCAATTTCAATTTATTTAACACTAAGCCAGCAATTATGTCAAATTTATTTCATTGCTTACCGCTCATCGCAACCCAAGAAGTAACAGCTGATGGTATATTCATGCCGGGATCATCGAAATATGTCAACCCAAACTCTATTCCAAAGTCATTTATATCTTTATATGGCTTTATAACCATGAAAGACCAGTAAGATTTTACCCTAAAATCAAATAAAATTGCATTAAAATGATAAGGTTAAAACCTCGTAATATATTTTTATCCAATTTATTTATGTCAAAGGATATAGAAAATATATATAGAAAAGAAAAAAATTTAGTATTCTCTTCAAGTTATTATAATCATATCTATACTTTGTTCTATAAGAGAACGTGTTAGAAAAAAGGAAAGAAAAAATCAGTTTTAAATAATAAATTGAAAAATTATTTTAACTTACTGTTCGCAGTAAAAGTGCCTATTATTTAAGACATTTTCAAATTAAAAATTACTATTATGTGTAAAATTTACTTTATATAAAGTAAATGTTTTAAAATGTTTACGAGAGCTTCATGAAGCAATAGAATCCAAACGATTTTTTAAAAGAAATCCGCCATATTAGATCTGCTTTTTGAATTATGAAAAACGGACACTGGATTAGAAATCAGTGACCCCGAGAACCCCCACGTAGAATGTTTCAAGCAAATACGAACGTTTTGGAAAAAAAGTCTGCCATGTTGAATACGCAATTGTAAATTTTGAAAAACTGACACCGAATTCATAAAAAGCGAAACCAAAAACCCCCAAATAACGTGTTTCAAGTCCAAATACCCAAAAAAAAAACTAAAATGGCAATTATTTTGAAAATTTAACTTGATCTTGAAAAACGGCTAACGCCATTGTATTCAGCGTATCCAAATTAGGTTAATACACTATATGCCCAGTTTGTTCATTTTCTGAACTAGCATAGTGCTATTAAACATACATGTATAAAAGAATCCGAGAATTCCTATGTACTAAAGTATGCTACAGAGTAGCACGTGCGTTACTCACGAAACACATGTATTTTTCACAAAAAATTCAATTAAAATTTTTCGGGCAAGTATGGGCAGCTAAATTTTGAATATGTTGTTTCTCATACTTTAAACTACAAACTTTTAATAGCTTTTAAGACGGAACAACGCAGAACATTTTAGTTTTTCACTTTTAAACGACAAATTTTTTCTAGTTTTTCGATTTACAATCGCATGGTATATTTCTTTTATTAATATTATAAATTTTGACTTACTTATAGGAACAAACTCCATTATAATTCCATATAACTGACGACTTTAACAAAATTTTTGGTATAGAAACCTACATCTCTTCTTTTCTAATTTAAACGTACAATCAACGACTTTCACGAACGCTATGTTTGAACTGACTAGTACTTGAGTAGCACCAGAACTGGGCCAAGCCAGACCTACAAGACTAGCGATGCTAGATGCTTTCTACCTTGCGCCAGGCTTAAGTCTAGACGCTTCAGAAAATTTCTCTACACGGGATGCAATAGTCTTTTCTGGACTGACTATCGTTTCTTTTACCCTTCGTTCATCCTGTCCATCTTCGATCTTTTGAGCCATGTCAATAAGTTTGTTTTTCATTGTCTTCAGGACACGAACGCTGATTCCCGTATGTGGAATTAGAATTACAGAAGGGTGAGTTTTATTATTTAATGCGTGATGCACGCGAAGTGGAAAATTGTATCAAATAATGTATGTATGTAAATAAGCGATCATTCTAATGCCCGGCTACTGACAAAAACTGTTCACCGTGCCATTTTTTTACATGTTAGAGTGACTGGTTGACGTATAATCGACCACTTTACAGCCAGCTGACGTTTTTATTTGTTTATATTATGATGTGAACTATCATCTGACAAAGTATAAGTCGGAAGGAAATGACTGAAAATAATATTTTTTACGTGTTGGGAAGGGTGTAGCTCCCCAACCCACCGCTGGTAGCGCAGGTGACGGTCACGTAGCTTCATGACACAACTGTAACAATTATTTTACAAATTATCGGCCGGGAGGAAATGACCTACCTAAATCTGCGGCTGGCTCCCGGATTTTACAAGGCGAGTGTCAAGGGCACAAGGTATTGATTGTAAAAACTAAATCGAATTACCAATGTATCTTTGCATTCTGCAGGAGCATTTGATTCTTCCGACCAGTGTGTGGTTTCTTTTCTTATATCAGATGTACAAAAAATATTCCAATATTATTTCTCGGATAACTACAATAATAATAATAATAATAATAATTGAAATATATAAATCTTAAACTAAATATTTTTTGAGTTCGGGTTTGCAGTGTAGAGCACAGATAACTGAATATTTATGCAAAAAACCATTCTTAAATATTATCACTGCAAACAAATTTCCCCGAAATAAGGCAAAAATCGCACTCAAATTTGTTCGTGTAAATACTTCCTTTATGAGGTAGCAATATGAATCTGTATGTCCGTCATTTTAAATTTTGGAATTCTGATATCAAATTTGTAATCAGCGACCACAAAAACACTTAGATACCTATTTTTAGAAAAATCCGAACATTTTTTCAAAATTCTTCCCTTATTTTGGATACGCTACTTGGAATTTTGATATAAGATTGATAATTAGCAACACCAAGCATTTTAGTATACTTATTTTAACCAAAAAAATTTTACCAAAAATCTCCTTTAACTTACTGGCTATTGCATGACAAGCTGCTTTAAAAAAAAATTAAACAATTTCTTTTGTAGATTGTTTACCTATATAACAAAAATTGAATTCTTTCAAAATGGTCCCAAATTTACAAAAAATTTTTTTTAAATTTTCTCTTCGTCATGCAAAGCGTATTTGTATATTTAAACGATAAAAATTTTATTTTTTGATTTTGGTTAAGATTTGAGACCAGTAGGCTGCACGGCGCAAAACCAAAGATCTAACTTTAAACGCCTGTAACGCCGCCATTTTGCAATATTTTTAATTTAAAAAATTATTACACATAGCTTATATTGTATACTTTAAGGTATGCTTTATTTAAATTCAGTAAACTTTACCATTTTTTTATAAAAAAATCTTTAAAAAACGTGCATTTACACAAGTTTCCATCCTTAATGGATTAATGAGTAAATCCCTTTGGTCAGAATAACAAATTTATTATTCAGTGCTGAAAACCCCATGTAACATAAACTTTTATCGCTTGACTTCATTTTTTGCGGACTAACTATGTAGTGTTTTATTAAAACTTAGTAAATAATCTTAAATAATGTCAATTTACCTATAGGTATCAGTCCTATTAGGAGCTTTTGGATGTTCCGTTGCTTTACTTGCAATAACAACTGTATCTTTTTCCTTATTGTGCATCCATTTTCTTTGATAGACATAGTCTCTATTTGCAAACAATCTCTGGAATAGAGGAAAAGTAAAAATAATTAATCTATCAATTAGAAATTCTGTTAAATGATTTTTCGGTTAAGTAAAAATTCTGCAGTGGGATTACTAATAGCGCTAGTCGCTATGTAGCGCTTTTCGTTATTTAGAATTAAAAACTTACATATTTTTAGTGAAATTTGTTCCAAATCATGACCAAAATAAATTACCGTTGACAGTTTCTTCAAAGCTTAAACTGCAAGATGGTCATTTAGAAGAAAATATAAACATAACCCCTCTAGATAAGGACATTGACATAGGATTCATGTCAATTTCCTAAAATATTTTATCTACGTAGCAAACAAATACAATATGAAGGTGGAATAAATTCTCTAACTTCATGTTTGACAACTGTTAGTTTCAAATAAATTAATTAACTAGTGACGAAATAAATTATACTTTAATATTGTAAATAACATATTAATTTAATAAATAACAACTTTAAAAATAAATTATCTAGTTTAATGTTAAAATAATTTATAAAGGAAATAAATTTTTTTAATTTAATTCAATAAATAAAAATTAAGAAAATTAATCTTATTGCAAGAATTAAAAATAATAATTGCATGAGATTTAAAATTAGGATATTCTTTACCAGCCTAAATTTAAAAATTGATAAATTTTTTTAATTAAATTAATTAATAATTTTTTAATTAAATTGATTTAAATTTTCATTTCTTGAAGAAATCTTTAACTCACAAAAAATGCCGTATACATTTTTTTTAGTTAACCCTTGCGTGAAAACAAAAATTCTATTTTCGAGGTTATATCTTCAAAATTTTTTACATTAAATTTTTTTCCCATTTTAGACAATGTGTAATAGAAACTTTTAATCCTATGAAAAAGATAATAAATATAAATGCAATAAATATTTAATTATTAATATAAAAAAGAAAAGTAAATAGTTTATTATTATTGGATAAAGTTGAATTATTTTCTTGATTTTTTGTAAAGATAGAAATTGGAAATAAATGTCTCCTTTTTTTCTTTATTATTATTATGTTTCATTTAGTTTATAATTATTAATTGTAAAAAAATTTAAGGTTTAAATTTAGAAATAAAAGTGTTAATATAATAATATTAATAATTATCGTTGCCTAGAATTGCCTTTTTTATAACTTTTGAGATTAGAAGTGTTACACTTGAAAAATTTGTCAGATATTTTTTTTAATTGCTTCATTTCTTCATCGTGGAAAATCCTTATGAATTTGATACATTCTTGATTCTAAAAAAAATTGTTAAATTATAAAATAAATCAAATATGAGAAAAAAAATACACAGAAAAACAAGTGTACCAACTTAAATCTATCAAAATGATACCACTTTTTGAGTCACCCGATAGCTAAAAAATTTTTAATGTGAATGTTGCTTTGAATCGCTACGTAGCAAAACCTTCGTGGCTCTGTCGCTATTTGTAATCCCACTCCTGTAGTATGAAAAATCGGTTATATGAAAATTATATTAAATAATAATTCAAAAAATGAAAATTCATCTGAAAGAAAATTCTATGCAATAAAATTTTACCCAATAAAAATTCTTTAAAATGCCTATTATGTTAAATGAAAATTCGAGCAAATAAAAATTCTGACAAATAAAAATTCGAACAAATAAAAATTTTGTGAAGTGAATTTTCGGTTATATAAAAATTCAGTAAAATATAAAATCGGTTTGATGAAAATTATGCAAAATACTAATTCGGACAAATAAAAATTCGGCTCAAAACTAATTATGACAAATAAAATTCGATAAAATGTAAATTCTGACTAATGATTTTTAGAACATAATCATGCGCCCCATGAAAAAAGTCCACTTTTTTCAAAAAAAATTTCTTTTTCGAAAAAAACTTAATTAAAACAACTTCTTATCATGTTTGTTAAATTATTTCTATAATCTACACACAAAAATATATAAATTTGAATTACTTTAGATAAAATTTTCTTAGTTTATGGTCGAAAAATACATTTCTTTCCCTAAAATTATCATTTTTCTTTAAAAATTTGATAAAAATGAATCATTAACTCCAATCGTGCTCACATCTTTTTCCCTGTAATTTTTACGTTAAAATACATTAATACACCAAATATGACCTGTCTGCGTTGAATATTGTGTGCGCTAGGGGAATAAATCCGTTTTTTCGAAATTTTTTATTTTTCTTTGACAACGCTATGTAAATCGATCCGAATCAAGTTTGCTATATTTTTCCTGTAATTTTCGCGCAAAAATACATAAGTGTACCAAATTTGAGATCTTTATGTCAAAAGATGTGGCTGCTAGGGGGGGGGGAACTTAGTCATTTATCTTAAAAATTCATGGTTTTTCTTTGACAACGCTATGTTAATCAATTCCAATCAAGTTCGCAATATTTTTCCTATAATCTACACGCGAAAATACATATGTGTACTAAATTTCAGCCCTCCAGATAAATTTGTGTGGCCGCTAGGGGGGGTGGTTCACGGTTTCAAAAAAAAACCGATATTAATAGGGTTCCGAACCGAGTACGGAACCCTAAAAATGTAAACGAAATCAAAAATTTTACATTTTTTTATCAATCTTCAAACTCCAGTCATTTTTTGAGAAAAAGTCACATATTAATTTGGAATTTGCATCTGAAAGCATGCATGTTTTATTACATGTAAAACGCCCTGTAAAAAAGTAGTATTGGGAGGTACGCAATTTTTCATGCCAATGCGGTATTTGCGAAATACCGTATTAGGTGTCACGGTCACTGTTTAAAAAAACGAAACAACGTTACAGGAATTATAAATAAATGTAAGCTATGAAAAATAAAAGTTAAAAGATATATATATAATACTGAGTAGAAATATTAGGTTCCAATGAAATAAGGTGAAGTGAAATGTAAAATACGAGTCCAATGCGGCACGGCATATAGTGATTTCAATGCGACGCAGAGTCGGTACGTAGAGTGCGCAGCAAAGCGGCCTTTTCTTTTTTACCGACAGCGGGTTCTTTGTATTAAAATGATAATTTTTAAAATAATAAAAAAATATTAATTAATAGTAGAGAATATATTTTAATGAGGTAGTATAAAATGTTAATCCTCAGGGTACGGACTGGGATTCTTTGGCAAGAATCAGCTTATGTTTTCCACAGAGAAAAGAGGTATAGTGCACCGTACTTCTACGCGTTTAGTAAGAAAATTTGAGTCGTGACGAATAAACATTGAGTCATGGCTACTAAACAGCATTCAATTGTTTTTTAGTCGATCGTACTAAACGTAGTAGTGAAGGTAACTGTCTGCTTAGTAAAGCAAACTATACCGGTTCTTGCCGTCAATCTTAACATGGTTTTGACATGTGTTTTAATATGTGCGAGATGGAGGTTAAACAACTGTTAAAAAGTTGTGGGCTCGAGAAATATAAATATATAAATTTTTAAACAATTATTCTGTTCAAGTTTTTTTTAAATCAGATTATTAAATTAACTTTAAAACATATTAAAATCATTTAAAAAGCAATTAAAAAAATCAAACGAAATCGAGATAAAATATCAATTTTCAAAACTTTATTTGTTATGATACTTATTTTTAGGTTATTATTGTATTAATTATTAAAGTTATTTTCTCACATTTTATTTAAATCTGACATAAATGCTGTTATTTTCTTTATTAAACTAAACAATTATTGAAAATATACGTTTTAATTCTTTAACCTCAACACCGTCGGTGATTTTTATGTAAAATGTTTCTTGGTTTTCACTAATTTCGACCACCATAAACAAAATCTGGGAAAAATAATATAACGTTTTATAAAATTATATAGAATATAAGTTTTAACTATTATAATTAATGTATTTATTATAAAAAAGGTTATAATGTTTATTTTGGTGTACTGTAAACACAATCCCAGACATGACAGTTCAAATCGTATACATGACAGTTCATATCGTAAACGATACGTTTTACGTTGGTAGTCCTGCTAACTAAACGGCCGTTTAGTGAAGCTTACTCTTTGTTTTGTTGAACGAAAATGTCACCATATTGTTTAGTAACTATGACTCAGCGCTGAGTTCAATCGACTATCTACTTCTCTCCGTGTCTCTTCTTTTTGTTCTTCCTTGAAATTTTCTGCCGGGTAAAATTTATCCAGTCAGTGACCAATGTCGGAAAATGCAAGTCGGAAGGTTCTCTTCCTTAAGATGTATTTAAAGAGAAAAACGTAGTCCGACCTCAAAGTTAGTTAGCGTTTTCTTTTTACAGGCATGGTGGGGGGGGGGTGATTTATGAGAAATTGATTTCTATGGTTATTTACTTAATTTCTATATCTAAAACTGAATTTTTTCTTCTTCTGAATGTTGTTTTGGATTCAGTAAATTTAATAACATATAAATTGGATGTATAAAAAAAATAAAAATGGCGGATCTAAAATGGTGGATTTTTTCAAAAAATTGTTCGGATTTCCTTGAAACTTACTACTCGGGGGTTTTTGGGGTCGCTGTTTACAAATATGATGTTAGTTTATAAAAATTCAAAATGACGGATCCAATCTAGCGAACAAAAAAGTTTGAAATGAATGAAATCGATTGAAACTTCTTACTCGGTGGGGCTTTTTGAGGTAGCTGAATACGAATTTTAGATATAGAAATTAAGTAAATAACCATAGAAATCTTATTTCTCAAAAATCACTCCACCATGCCTGTAAAAAGAAAATGCGAACTTACTTTGAGGTCGGACTACGTTTTTCTCTTTAGATACATCTTAAGGAAGAGAACCTACCACATGGAAGTTCTGCCAATCAAAATTTTTTTTGTGTACCGGTGTAATTTGTTTAACGTCTAAAAAACTGTATATTTAAAGGAATCGTATAGAAATTAGTACATTTTTATGTACATATGAATACCCGGATCAAATAACTCGACCGACGCTTGGACGCACGCTCTAATGGTAGTCGGGTAGCAGTGAGCCGCCCACAGGCTGTCACTGCTACTTGACTGGTAATAGAGCGTTCGTCCGAGCGTCGGTCGACTTATTTGATCCGGGTATTCATATGCACATTAAGTACATACATAAATAAGTAAAATTTAAGTAGTGCTGCATACACTGCCGTCGGGAATTGTGCTTCGGCATCTACCTCCTCAAATAAGCGTTTAGAAAAAATTCAGCAACAACTCAATACGGTTTCTGAGAATATAATTAATCTGCACGATGTGCTCCGAGAAGATATTTTACGAAAACTTCTCGCCTTATTATTTCAACGCATCCCGCACCACCACATAGTCACACATGGATCCCCTCTTTCCGAACGTGCACGTCGCTTCTCTCCTGAAAAAATAATATCGTCGAAGGTTCAGTTTTAGACATCGATGCTGACGTTCGAACAGTTCTTGGGTTGCACCATTAAATATGGTCTTCAAGAAGAATGGAGAGTGGCGACCTTGTGGCGATTTCCGTCGTCTCAACTCAGTAAACAAGCCGAATCGGTACCCTATTTCGCACCGACTCGATTTTTCTGCTTAACTTTCTAGTAAAACCATTTCCAGTAAATTGGATTTACATTGTTGTTCATAATTATTAAAACTTTGTTCTCCATTAATGTATACATATTGTAGTTATTGAACAATATTACGTAATAGGTAGAAAAAATTATTTTTTTTTGACATTGTTTATATTCGGAGTAACGCTGATGCCAGTGGGATACAAGGTATATACGGAGATACTCAGGAAAAGATAGGAGGACAGGGTAGAAGAATTAGGGTGTATTACACATAATCAGACTGGATTCCGAAAGGAATGTGGACAGTGGACAATATTTATGTTCTGAATTATCTGGTGAACAGGAATCTGCAAAAGGAAAAAGGAAAGTTAGTTGCTTTGTTTGTGGACCTGAAAGTGGCGTTTCCGTCGGTGAACAGGGGAGTATTATGGAGGGTTTTAGGAAAACTCGGGTTGTACCAAGGTCTAATTGAAAGAGTGAAGGAATGTTATGAGGAGACAAGAGAAAGAGTAAAAATAGGGAAGAAATCAGGAAAGGAGTTTTGGTTGGGAAGGGGTCTGAGACAGGGATGTCCGTTGAGCCCCTTATTATTCATTTTGTTGATGGCTGACATGGAGGAAAAAATGAAGAGGAGAGGGAAGGAGGGAGTTATTTTAGGGAAGGGAAGAGTATATACATTGGCATATGCAGACGATGTGGTTTTAATGGCTGAGGAAGAGAGTGGTTTGAGATTTTTAATGAGAGTGTTTGAGTTGTATGTGAGAGAAAAGGACTTGTGGATAAAGATGGATAAAACGAAAGTTATGAATTTTAGAAAGAAAAGAGTGAAGGATAAGGAAGTATGGAGTATGAATGGGAAAAGTGTGTAAGAAGTGAATAAATTTTGTTACTTGGGAAATGGGTTCAAATGGAATGGAAGCCAGGATTTCAATGTGAGTAGGAGGACTGAGAAAGGAGGGAAAGTGATGAGGCAAATGTGGGGGATTGGGGAGGCAGAGAAGGAAGAAGATGGAATAGAGTGGAAGGAGATATAAAGGATGGATGGACCAGAAAGGATATACAACAAAGATGGGAGAAGATTATTGGATCCAGATATAATAGATGGTACAGGATGATAAGGGGGGAAGGACTACCGGGGTATTTGAAAAATAAAAAGAAATACGATGAATGGAATAGAGTGTGCAGGTTCAGAATGGGTGAAGATATGAAAGAATATAAGTATTGGATGGAAGAGAGTAATAGAAAATGTAGAATATGTGGGTATGGAAGAGAGAGCTGGGCGCATGTATTGGAAAGATGTGTGGAAGGATTGGATGAGGAAAAGGGGGTGGGCAAAAGAGTATATTGGATTTTGGATGAGAATGGACAGGGTGAAAAGTGGATGAAAGGTTTAGAGAGAATGAGAAAAGAAAGAATGGGGTTGATAATTAAAGGGTGGTCGATTCTTTGGGGACGAAGCCAAAAGGGCATTTGAAACTGGAAACGGAAGCCCTGGCACAATGGCGGATTTTAGAATTATAGATTAAGTTTTGCGTTTAGTTTTAAGTTTTTGCGTTTAGGATAAGAATTTTTGTAATTAGGTTAAGGTATGAAATGTATTTTGGAGTCTCGAACCCTGCGTATGCAAGGAAAGTAAATAAATATATAATATAAAAAAATTTTATTTTTTATTTACAATTGTTCAATATTTCCAAAACTGTGCACATTACTACTAGAGGTTACCAAATAAGTAAAAAAATTGTTGCAAGTTAAAAAAATGTTTGAAAAATGTTTCATTAAATGAAAAAACAGCCTCCTTCCCGTTCAAAATTACTTTACTTTAATTTAAAGCCTCTTAAAAACCTAATTCTTTTTTAGAATTGTTATTGTTTCAAATTTAATTACTTCAGTTTACCTTTCTGTTCGTTTAGTTTAGTTTCTTAGTTTTCGCTAAAAATTACCAAGTGTTAATGTTTTAAGATGAATTAGTTTAAGTTTCCATTTCATTGTTTAAAATTATTATTTTAATGTCAGTTTGAAGCTACGAATCGAATTTAAATTTTATAAGGTATACTTGTTTTGTTTATCCAGACTTGCTGGCGCCGAAAATCTTGCCTTCATACCTGCGTTATTGTTTGAGCGATAAAGGTAGAAGAGATAGAAATGATGGAATAAAGAGAGGGTAAACAAGAGACAGGTCTTGACAATTTCGGAGAGGCCAGTTGCTTACGAGGTGAGCTGAGTGATAGTGGTGCAAATAAATTGACTTCCGTTAAAGACTGATTGTAAGAAGAGGCTAGCGGCAAAACACTAAGTCATTCAGACTGAAAACTCTGGGATCGAACGAGAACGACTCGTAAACACAACCGGACACCACGACTGCTCAATCGCAACTCCTCAATAAGAATGTATATAACAAGCCAAAAACTGGTGAATGTGAAGAATTAATAGTTTCAAAAAATGGAGCAGTTCCAAGAGAAATAGATTTTAAAGTATATCCAAAAGATATCCCGAATGGAACACAGAATGATACAGTGTTAAAAAAATTATCGTTTCATTTAGATCCAATGACATTTCCTATTATGTTTCCATCTAGTGATTTAGGATGGAGTCCAGATTTTAACAAAATTTTAAAAGTAAAAAAGGATTAACAGCTCTGCAATATTATTCTTACAGATTAGCTTATCGTCCTATTAAAAAATTTAATATTGTTTTATATTGCGGTAGATTAACTCAGCAATATGTAATTCAGGATTATATAATAATTGAAAGTAATCGATTAAATTTCTTCCATTTTAATCAAAATAAATTAAGAATATAATGTTACCAAGGATCAGTTGATCATATCTCGAATAGTGCCGTTAATAATTCAAAAAATTTTGAAAATAAAGAACGTTTAGGAAACATGTTTGTCTTACCAACTACCCATATAGGTAGTCCTAGGTATATGCATCAACTTTATCAAGATGCTATGACTATAAACCGTGAAATTGGTAGACCAGATTTATTTATTACAGTTACATGTAATCCAAATTGGCCTGAATTAAAAAGAGTGCTCAAAAATTTTCCACCAGGAACAACATGTAATGATATTCCTAATATTACTGTGTGTTTATTTCATGCAAAATTACGTTGCATAGTATCCGATATTTTAAGTGGAAAGGTATTTGGAAAAATTTTAGCATATGTTTATACAATAGAGTTTCAAAAAAGAGGATTACCTCATTCTCATTTGTTTTTGTTCTAAATTATAAAAATAAATTACTAAATGCAGATGAAATTGATAAATATATCTCGGCAGAAATTCCTGAGGATAATGATGAACTTCGGGAATTAGTTATAAAGCATATGACATGGTCCGCATGAACAAGATTCTACGTGAATTCGTGAAAACTGTCGGTACGTTATGCTGATTCCACATATACGAAACGCGCGCGTGTTGCGTTGACGCGTATCGCTAGCGACAGAGTGGTATACGTATTAAACTATACGTATATCACTCTATCGCTAGCGTTACGCGTCAACAAATACGTATCCCACTCTGTCGCTAGCGATACGCGTCAACGCAACACGCGCGCGTTTCGTATATGTGGAATCAGCATTAGTCCTATGGAAGCTGCATGGCGTATAGAAGAATGCTAAAAGAAAACATTAAGTATTCTAATATACCAAAATTTTATTTTTTTGATAAGGATAACAAAATTTGGAAAAAACGACAAGGATTTTCTAAAGCTTTAGGTAAAATGAATAGTGTCAGCCTAAAAGATATTGAATTATTTAAATCGGAAACTTAAAATTTCTTAAACTACAAATGGGATGATCCATACGGGCCCTAGCAAGGAGCTTGTGTGGGTCGTCCCACGATATAAATCAAAATATTTTTTAAATAGGCAACTCAAAATCTCATATTAACGTAAAATGCGTTTTTAATTGAAAACATTTTCGACATACAAATGAGATGATCTATGAGGTCTCTCGTGGAACCCACGTGGGTCGTCTCTCGATTTTAATGAAATAATCGATAATAATAATGAAATAATCGTTCAATAATTAATTTAAAATTATTAAACGTAAAGGCAGAGTCGATGACTACATTATGCATCATTTTTCCACACAAGTTAATATATAATATTTTAATAACATACATAAATAGGTTAGGTGAGATGCAAGATTGGTTTGTAATAAAATTAAAAAATTTATTACATCTCCTCGTGGTGCATCTTGGAAACAAATTCTTTGAAAAATATAATTTATTTATTTAATTTAATTAAATTAATAACTAAGGAAATAGTTTTCATTAAATTTGGCTAAAAACCAATCTAACAATACCACTTAAAATAATATATGTGAACGTCCACGACAAAACAAGGCTTAGCTCGCAAAAGTAAATTTCACAGGGCAAGCGATTGAAGTAGAAGCAGAAACAAGGAACACGCTTGACTTGCCCGTCTTTAGAACGTTATAGTGTCAAAAGTAATTGACATAAACAATTTCTGACTTTTGCATGTGAAAGAACAATTTAAAATCTATCGATTAGCATCAAAAACTCAAAATTGATTTTTTGGGAACTAAGCCTTGTTTTGTCGTGGACGGTCACATATTACTAATTTGTATTATATTTTAATTACAGGTTATATGGAAATTAAGAAAATATTAAAATAATTCTAACATTTACCAGCAAACAATGGGGGTTGGCGCGCGAAGCGCGCAGGGGGCATAGTCCCCTAGTATATATATATAGTATATGGGACATACCATGTCAACACGAACAGAGCCCTAAAAAAATTGCTTTGATGTATTTAAACGTTCTAGCGCTTAAATGATTGTGACGGGAAAATATTTCTTGACATTATTTTGAGAAATAAATGATCAAATATTCTAGGATAAGGGTTAGGGAAAAAAGGTCAATAACTCGCCCCTGTGACCTTACATTGATCTAAGCGCCAATAGTTCAATATATTGGCGCATTACCGAAAATCGTCGGGTCCGTTCGTCACTCTTTGTCCGTACGTCTTGTTGTGTGCTGGAGTGTATCTCCTTGGTTGTATTACACCAAATTATATTGTTTAAATTATACAAAATTATATTGTCTGTATTGATCGTTTGAATATTGAATTTGAGGATCGACATTAATCAAAGCGTATTATCGCATTTTTGAATGAAAGTTGAAAGAGTCGATATTTGATCATATTTGATCACATTCAAGTAAGTGATTAATGTACTTTTATTTTATCTTTATAATAAACTCAATATTCCTGGAAGTCGCTTAATATTTTATTTTTGTATTTTGTATTTGGGTTCACCAACTTCCCTCCCTGTGATCAAGTCTTTTATTTTAATTATTAATTAATTTTAATTAATAAATTAACTGGCGTCCGCGTGCAATTAAATCTTTATTTTATTTTATTTTGTCAAATAGAGCCCCAGCAACTCTGAACCCGGTCGCGCTGGGTGAGGAATAATTTTAATAACTTTGATCATTTATTTTATTTTAATATATTTCTCTTAATAATAAATTATTCCGTCTCATTTGGCGCCCAACGTGGGGCAACGTTGGATTTTTTTTATTGTAAATTTTGCCAATAATTTTATCTTAAAGTGTGAAAAGTAAAATTATAATTTATTTGTGTGAAAATTTTTGAAAATTATATAGTGCGAGTTTGAACGGGAAGCGATCAGAGTGTTTACATTTCTTTTGTGTGAGCGACCTTGACAAACTCAGGTCTAAACTTGCCTTATGTACACAGCGACATACTGGGAATAACGACGATTTATTTTTATAATTTTTTTTCGTCAATTTTGATTTTAATATTATATTTTGTGTGAATTATATTTTGAATTGTTGAAATATTTTAATTGTGTTGAGTTCGTAATTCTGTTGACAGTTGGACTGAAAAATATATTGAACAAATTGATAATTTTGCCGAAATTTTTTTTGAAAGTTTACTTTCTAGAAATTTTGAATATTTTTCTTTATAATTGTGAATAACAAAATTTTTTTTTTTTTTTTTTGTGAATTGACAAAAATTTCGTGAAATTTTTTTTTGAAGTTTTATTATTGTGACGTATATTTTAAAGTGTTGGACAAAGAGTCATATTTTATTTGTTTTGTTTCGATTACATCTTGCTCTGTCGAAATAATAATTTTGATTTGACAAAATTTTCGTTGAATAAAGTTTTGTATTTTTGTTTTCGTGATCGTATCTTGCTACATCAAGAAAATAATTAAATTTGATGAAAATTTTTGTCTTGTAAAATTTTTTTTTGTTTTTGTCCAGATTTTGTCGATACAATATCTTGCTATTGTCGACAATATTATTGGAAAATTTTTTGTCAAAATTGTTAGAATTTCTGCGTCGATCGCGAACTAACTTTTTGAAATATTTTTTGTGTTTGTTTAAATTGTTGGAAATTTCACGTTGATCGTGGGCCAGCTTTTTGAAATTTTTAAGTGTAACATTCAATAGAACTATGCCGATTCAAGATCTTGCTCTTGTCGATGTTTGTTAGTTTTTTGAATGTTGCCATTGTTGTTTTGAAATTTTTTTTGTATTGCCAAAGTGTCGAAATTTTGCGTTGATCGTAAATCGGCCTTTGAAAATTTTAAGCGTAATATTCAATAGAACTTTGCCGATTCAAGATCTTGCTCTTGTCGATGTTTGTTAGTTTTTTTTGAATATTGCCATTGTTTTATGTTTTGCAAAGTATATCTTCTGCTTTACATATAGGTATTTTGATCAAGATAAATTGCTTGTTTTAAATTTTTTTGTGTGTTCCGCAAAGTATATCTTCTGCTCAACATACGTATATTTTGATCAAAGTATTTTACTTGTCAATAAGATGTTGCTCTGCTGTCAAGTAATCTTTTTAATAGAAAGATTTTTTTCTCTCGCGGTCGGTACTATTAATTCAAGATCTTGCTCTTGTTAATAGTTTTGTCGATTGCTTGAAGAATTGTTTATAATAAAATTTTTTTTTTTAAAAGATTATAACTTAAAATTTTTTTTTAAAAAAATATTATAACTTAAAATTTTTTTTTGGTATTTAGTTCTCCTCATTTTTGTTTTGACATTACAAGATCTTGCTCTTGCTCACAGACTAATTGTTGAGAGAGAATATTTAATTTTTTTTTATTTATATATTAATTTATAATTTATTTGACTTGTTTTCATTAATTGTTGTTTATAACTTATAAAATTTTTTTTTAAATTGTCAAGTTATTGATTTTATGTACTTAACAAATATTATTGAGGCAAAGTTCTGTTTTATTGTTTTGAGTGTATTGTCGAATATTTATTATTGAACAACATTTTTTTTTGTTTATTATTTTAAAAGGATCGGATAATATACCTCGAACTTTTGTGGGACTTGTCTTTAAAAATTTTATTATTAAAAATTTTTTTTTAATAAAAGCAATTTTTTTTCTAAGCTTTTATTTATTTATCAATAAGAAATTTTTTTTTATTCGGTTATCGACTTGGCATAACGTAAAGTTTGCTCACAATGACGTCAATGTTTATTTCCCCCCCAAAACGAAATCCAAATAGAAATCAGTTGTTAAGGGAACAAAATAATACAACTGATAATTTAAGATCAACTGAACAAGTTTCAAGTGGACATTCGTCAAATCGGGAAATTGAAAATCCTCCTTTGGAGACCCTTACAAACGCAGGCGCGATAAATTCGGGAGATCAATTTGATCAAAATCCGGGAACTTCAAGACCGTCATCGCAGAATAGTGTAGGGAGTTTTCACGGTTTTTCGATGCATTCGTCCATTGGAAGGGGAAGGGGTAAAACGCCACCGTTGTATATTACGTCAACCATGCATCGAAGAATGGATGCATTGGAACAGGCTTTAGATACGTTAACTGTCAAATGTAACACCGTAATTGATCTCGCAACTAATCAGGGTAACTTACGCTCTGAAGGGGGAGGGGCGCGAACAAATCAGCAATCCATTTCTTCCGATGAAGAATTGAATGAGTTAGATACGCGTCAAAATAAACCTCCAGTTACTCCTGAGGTTTTCGATGATCAAAATATAGGTCCAAATCGCGAGAATGCAACTTTGTATTCTCATGAGACTCAAGTCGGGGATGAGTCTAGACGCGTTCGTTTCAATAGCGATCCTGGTTTGTCGAATGAGATTCCACAACCAGCGGGCAATGAAATTAATAACGGTCGGAATATTCCCCCACGAGCAGGAATAAATAATAATAATATCGTTCCTCCGCGATTAATAAAAATAACAATCGGCAAACCTCTGGCCGACGGGACTCTTATAGATGAAGAAGTTTACGTGACTGAGGAACAGTACCGACAAATGTTAACATCTTCTCAGGGTGATGTCATGCGGGTCGGTGGTGGCAATTTTAATTTCGGTTACCTACGTGATTTGAATCCGTCCCGTGATAGAGAAAACACAGTAGATCGTGATTCGATAGGACCTAATGCCCGTAGGGTAGGTTCATTATTTTCATGGAATGATAGTGATTTTAGTGAGGATGATCAACAAGTACGAAATCGTTTTTCGTCAATTGATCAATCAAGATCTGTAGGTCATTTGTCAAGTAGACCGAGGGATGGTTTGAATTCCTTACATTCGCAGCCTCGTGCGGAGAATTCGAACGCTATTCAAATCGGTCGAATTGTCAATTCATGGAAAATTTCTTTTCCAAAAACAGAAAAAGACCCAGAGCAGTTCTTGCTAATCCTCAAAGACTATCTGAGTACGAGTGGAATAGATCGGAATCTATTTGTCCCCTGTCTTTCAAAAATATTTGAAGGATCGTACAGATCTTGGTACCTCGTAAACAAGAAAAATTGGCGTACATGGAAAGATTTTGCTCGTGCGTTTCGCTTTGAGTGGGGCGTCAAAAAGGATGACGCCGATCTCCTTCTCGAGGTTCGCGATTTAAAAGTCGACAAGGGAGAGAGTTTTGCCGAGTTTGCATGTAAAGCGCGTCTTGTTTTTGAGAGAATGCAATATCCCCCAGGATTTAGGGAACAGTTAAAACAGATCTTGTCTAAATTTAACCCTCGTTTAACATTTGAAATTTTGAATTTGTCATTAAAGAATTATCGGGAATTCTTGCACTATGTCAATGAGCGTAATTATATTTACAATCGCTCAGCAGACGTGCAGAAAATTAGATCGAAACCTAGGACGGACTTGTGTGCTGTTCGAGACGAAAGTGATTCTGACAATGAACAGTCAACTGATGCTTCTGAAGATCATTCTGATAGTGATCAAGAAGTTGGTTTAAATGCTGTTTATGGTAGGGAATCCGATCTCTCAAAGAGCAAGTCTGGGTTACGGAATACCCAATCCATTAATCGACAAAAACTTGATCAGAATTTAAAGAAATTTGAAAAGTCAAGTCATTCGACTAAGACAAATACACAAGATCAATCATCGCGTGATAGTAGGGAACCTTCTAAACCATTGGATAAAAGTAGGTTGACGAGGTGTTCGACGAGTGTTGAATTGACTAGAGGATCAGATGACATAGTCTCTCGGCTTGATACCTCACGTCAAGCTGTGATTAAACTTAGTTTGTTTGATAGTGACTCGGTTAGATCTTCTGAGTCAGAGAATGAGTTTGATGACTTGGTTTGCGAAGAGTTAGAAAATGAAATTGAGAATTCCATTAATCTGTCAACTATTGATTGTGATCAAATAGAAGAGGGCGCTCCTTCGAACGAAATTGATCACGAGGTGATAAGGAATTGGAAACCTTTCGGACTGCCGTCTCACGTGGTGCATCGTCTTGCCCAGAGGAGGGTATATTGCCCTTGCGATTCTCTTTCAGAACCGGTAAAAACTGTCAGGATACCGGTTACGGTTTCCATTTTTGGGGAAAAGATTTTGGGTATTACAGACAGTGGTAGTGAGAGATCATTTCTGAGCGAAACAGCTTATAATCGCGTGAAGCATTATCAGGTACAGGACTTGACTCCTGATTCTTCTTCTAAGAAGGGAGTTAGGTTAGGTGATAGATCGGTGGTCAAAACTAAAGGTGGGACATTATTTGTGATTGACATAGGCGATGTTTATGGACCTCAGTGGTTCAGTATCTTGCCGGGGTTATCAAGTGATTTGATTCTTGGAATGGACTTTTGGTTGAATTTCAAAGTCAAACTTGATCCTTTTGACAAAAGTTGGAGCTTAGCAGGTGGTAAACATGTCTATTCATTATCGCATCGTCGCACAGGTTCTAGTTTTCTTCAGAGTCTTTCGACAGATGAATCAGGGAGATTGAAGAATTTTCTTGATGAGGAATTTATAAAATTTGATAGAGAGAGTACGGGTTTGACTGATTTGGTTGAACACGTAATTGAATTGGAAGATAGTATTCCACATCGTCAAAAACCCTATCGAAGAAGTGAGATCGTTCGGAAGTATTTAGAGCAGGAAGTTGATCGTTTGTTAGAAAAAGGGTATATAAGATGGAGTAATAGTGATTGGGCCTTTTCGCCAGTCGTTGCTCCGAAAGACAATGGCGGATTGAGGTTTTGTATTAATTATCAACCCCTCAATCGTAAAACCAAAAAGCCAGCTTATCCTTTGCATAATATGAGATCAATCCTTTCGCAATTACATCAAGCTAAATTTATCTCGACTATTGACATGAGTGAGGCTTTTCATCAAATCCCTATGAATGAAGATAGTCGAAAGTATACTGCTTTTGTCGTTGAAGGGAAAGGGTTATTAGAATGGAATAGAATGCCGTATGGACTCACAGGAGCCCCATCAACCTTTCAAAAATTGATGGACACATTGAAAAGGCGTTTTCGTGATCTTCTTGTGGAAAGGAAACTCCCGAATAAGTGGGTTGACCAGGTATTTACCTATCTTGACGATTGGATCATTGTGACTGAGACTTTCGACGATCATCTCGAAATTTTGTCTCTTGTCTTTGATGTTTTTCGCGAGGCTAAAATGCAAATCAATCGAGAGAAAAGCAGTTTTGCCTGCAAAGAAGTTAAGTTTCTCGGATATATTGTTGACGAGTTGGGAATGAGACCCAATCCCGAGAAAGTAGAACCAATTATTGATTTTCCTGTTCCAACAGATAGGACTAAGTTGCGTCAGTTTAACGGTCTAGTTAATTGGTATCACAGGCATTTAAAGAATATCGCTAGGATACAGGGTCCATTAAATAAGCTTACTAGCGTCAAAGTTCCATGGAAATGGACAGAAGTTGAACAAAAATCTTTTGACGAAGTAAAGAAGGCTCTGATCAATGCTCCTCGTCTTTATGTTCCTCTACCGGGACAGCCGTTTATTTTATATACTGATGCTAGTGATTTTGGTCTAGGTGCGATCCTTGTTCAGAAGGATCCTGATTCTGGAAGGGAAATATTGATCGAGGTTTTGAGTCGTCCATTAAGAGGTGCGGAACTTCACTATACGACTACGGAAAAAGAATGCTTAGCAGTTGTTTGGGCTGTTGAGAAGCTTAGGTGTTATTTGGAAGGCATGCCATTTACCGTCATCACAGATCACCAGGCTTTGCAATGGTTGCATGGACTCAAGAATCCTGTAGGTCGTCTAGCTAGATGGGCAATCTATTTATATCAGCATGATATGACTGTCGAACATCGTAAGGGTACTTTAAATGAGGCGCCAGATGCTCTCTCGCGTATGTTTGATATAGATGTAGATCCGTCTGGTTGGGAAAAAGTTGTGGAAGATGCTGTACAGGGTCGAATTCAATTAGCTTCGATTTGCGATCAGAATTGGTATGAAACCAAATTTGACTTAGTAAAGAATCATCCCAGTCAATTTGATGATTGGAAGATTGAAGGTGACGAATTGTTCTATTTTCGTCCAGATTTCGAAAAGGCTGTGATCGATGATGAGAATCCTTGGAAGAAAGTAGTAAAGCCTTCAAATATA
This sequence comes from Leptopilina boulardi, assembly GCF_019393585.1. NCBI lineage: Eukaryota > Metazoa > Arthropoda > Insecta > Hymenoptera > Figitidae > Leptopilina > Leptopilina boulardi. Next base: position 856,191 of record NW_026137948.1, on the reverse strand, counting down.
TTGACAGTACTTCGTGAGAATCATGATTTACCTCAAGCAGGTCATCTCGGTTCACATAAAACTCTTGACAGAATTCGTCAAAGTTATTATTGGCCAGGCATGACGCAAGATGTCAAATCTTATGTTTCAGATTGCGAAGTATGTATCAAGGTAAAATTTAATCAAAACCCTATTAAAGCTAGGTTAACTACACGATCCTTACGGTTACCGTGGGCTCAATTATCGATCGACACAATAGTGTCTCAAACTCGAACTAAGAAGGGAAATTCTGATATTATTGTCGTTCATGATTTATATACAAAGTTTATTGAACTGTTCGCGGTCCGACATCGAACAGGAAAAATTGTTGTCAATATACTTGACACCGTTTTCGATCGTTGGGGAATACCGGAGTCTATCGTGACAGATAACGGGAAAGAATTTATAAATAAAGATGTCAAAGCGTACTTATTGGCCAGAGGCGTTAGGCATATCACTACCCCGTTGGCTCACCCTCAGTGTAATCCGGTAGAGCGAGTAAATCGAACGATAAAACCTATAATTTCCGCTTATATAAATCAAGATCATAGAGAATGGGACGAGAATTTGTCTAAAGTACAATTTGCATGTAACACCGTACCTCATACTGGTACTCGCGTTTCGCCATTTTTCTTGAATCATGGTTATGAGGCTATCGCGAGACGAGAATTAAAATCAACCGACTGTGAAGTGGGTACTGACGAAATTGCTGATGACGCGACGAAGGCTTGGGTTGATCGCATGAAAATAATCGACGAGTTACGTCATAAAGTCGAAAGTAAATTGCAGAATTATTCTGAAAAGCGACTTGCCAAGTCGAATGCCGATAGAAAACTGTCAGTTGAACTTGAGGTGGGAATGGAGGTTTATTATCCGAACAAAAAGCTAAGCAATAAGGCTGAAAATTATTCCTCTAAGTTGGCTCACCGTTACGTAGGTCCAGTTATTATTTCTAAAGTTTATGGTCCAGGTACAGTCCAACTGTCAGACAAAAATGGTAAAGTTGTTGGCAAATATTCAGTCTCTAATTTGAAAATACCACGTCGAAGTTTGCGATTGTCATGAAATTTATTTGTAGATCGATCAACTGCGCGCATTCATCTGGAGGACTGAGGTCATCACTAATACGGACAGTTCAGGTCTGATTGGTTGCTTGTTGAGGGAAGGATGAGCAGAGATATGGCTGCGAATTTTGATCCAGAAGAAGCAGGTGATCTCGGAGAACAATGGGACAAACTAGTCCGTTGTAAGAAACAAATGGACGATATGATGCGTGAGATGACTTTGAAGGTGTCTGACTTCAAGGGTCAAGATGACCAAATTGATCAGATCTTTGATGACAATGCTTCGCTTTTTGACGAGAACTTAACTTCGTCAAGTACAACGAGCGAGCGGCGCATTGACGAGATTTCTGCGGATGCTCAACAACTGATCAACGAGTTCCGTAATCGGAAACCACCCAAGATCGAGTTGACAAATACTGTCAGGGTGACTCCATTTGATATTCGATCAGAAAATAAGAAGAGGAATCGCATACCTGATGTGAAGCCAATGCTGAGGAAGGATGGTCAGCGGATGAGGATGACTGACAGAACTGATTCTGTCATCGCTCCTTCGGTAAAGGTGGAACCTTTGCCATATACGATCAATGACATTCCGACTTTCCAGGATGTCATGAAGGAATTGGGAGTTCCGACTTTGGTTGATTCTGAGAATCAATCCCAGCCTCTTTACATGGTGGACTGCAGGATGCTGTCGGAAAAGCTGCTCAAAAATTTGATCACTAAGAGAGCTGAGATCTTTCTTAAAAAGATGGAAGCTAAGAAAGTTGATCGAGGTACTCAGACCTTTGTTTCTGTGACGGGCAAACAAAGAACTGCTGCGTGCGTGAACTGCAGGTCACGCGAGCATCGTTTCACGGAGTGCAAGATGCCGATGAGACCTGGATTTTGTTTGATCTGTGGAGCAGAAGGATTCGAGACCATTGACTGCATATATCCTCATGGAGTTGAGCACGAGTTGGCTCTAAACAAATGCGTAGGATGCTCTAACGATCTGTGCATCTATTGTCCTGAATGTCCGGATTGCAATATTCGTTACGCTGGACTTGTCGACTGGCTTCGGTTGAACTACGTCACCTTGCCAGCTTGGGCAATACCATCTGATCATAAATATTTGATCAATGAGCATACGGAGGAGCAGCTTCGCCGGAAGATCAAGGCAAACTTTGCGAATCAAAACGATTATGTCAATCGTGTGAGGGCATTTTTGATCAGGGAGAACGCTCTTTCTCTTATCGAAAAACCAGCGAACAACATGACACCTTCAAAGAAAGATCTGTCGGAGGAAAAACGTCGCCAAGCTGTTCAATCATTGACGACCGAGTTTGCTGATCAATCTCTTGACGAGGTGATGGCTCTTCGACCTGAATTGTCCGATGGAGAGGAATACAAGGTCATCGTGCCAACAAAATACAAGAAGAACTCCAAAAATTAGACATGAAGACTGATCAAAGACTGATCTCAAAACGAGAGTACAAATTTTGTTTTAAATGACTTTGATCTTATCTTAATTTACATTTGAGGGGCTGATAGTAAAAATGGTTTAAAATAACATTGGGAGCAAAAGTGGGATAAGTGACTTGGGAGCAAAAACGGGTTAAAATGATTCGTTTAATTTATTGATAAATTCATTATATTATCGATTAAAAAATATTAACAATAGGAAAAAATGCATATTTTATTATAATTAATATTTTTTAATCGATAATATAATGAATTTATCAATAAATTACACGAATCATTTTAACCCGTTTTTGCTCCCAAGTCACTTATCCCACTTTTGCTCCCAATGTTATTTTAAACCATTTTTACTATCAGCCCCTCATTTATGACTTATTGATCTGAACCAAAGCAAAAATAGTATTACTTTGTTTTACCCTTCTTAAAAGGAAAGTTTTATTTTTGATACTATAATTGTAATTTACGACGTAAGTTCTTTTCAATAAATAAAGAAAATTAAAAATCGACAAACAATTATTAGGAAACTTCCAGGAATTGTTTTTTCTTTTTTTGAAATAAATTTAGAATCAAACATGACAACTAATTATTTCTTTTCAGACATTAATCACTTTCATTTATTATTTTATTTGTTTTATTTTTATAAAATGTTTTGTTAATTATATTATTTACAGCTTGATTGAGTTATTTCAGATTCAGTTTTCTTTCTCAAACTAACGTCAAGTCCGAAGGGGGAGAATGTGACGGGAAAATATTTCTTGACATTATTTTGAGAAATAAATGATCAAATATCCTAAGATAAGGGTTAGGGAAAAAAGGTCAATAACTCGCCCCTGTGACCTTACATCGATCTAAGCGCCAATAGTTCAATATATTGGCGCATTACCGAAAATCGTCGGGTCCGTTCCTCACTCTTTGTCCGTACGTCTTGTTGTGTGCTGGAGTGTATCTCCTTGGTTGTATTACACCAAATTATATTGTTTAAATTATACAAAATTATATTGTCTGTATTGATCGTTTGAATATTGAATTTGAGGATCGACATTAATCAAAGCGTATTATCGCATTTTTGAATGAAAGTTGAAAGAGTCGATATTTGATCATATTTGATCACATTCAAGTAAGTGATTAATGTACTTTTATTTTATCTTTATAATAAACTCAATATTCCTGGAAGTCGCTTAATATTTTATTTTTGTATTTTGTATTTGGGTTCACCAACTTCCCTCCCTGTGATCAAGTCTTTTGTTAATTTTAATTAATAAATTAACTGACGTCCGCGTGCAATTAAATCTTTATTTTATTTTATTTTGTCAAATAGAGCCCCAGCAACTCTGAACCCGGTCGCGCTGGGTGAGGAATAATTTTAATAACTTTGATCATTTATTTTATTTTAATATATTTCTCTTAATAATAAATTATTCCGTCTCATGATTTTTTCATTCGTTTACTTTAAGATGCTGATGGGCGTTTTTTAAAATTTTATTTTTGATGCAAATAGAGCTATCAAAAATTCCAAATTACTTTTATAAATTAAAAGCTAAAAACGAGGTAAATAATTCTGAAACTCATTGTTCAACAATTCAAAATGTCTGTTCCAATATGGCGGACGAAAGTTCAAAAAAGTAAAAACATATTTTTTGCGGGAAACATGTTCTTCGACAGTTCTTGCGGTCACTGATCGCGAAACTAAAGTTATTTTGTTAATAATTCAAAATGGCGGAGAAAATATCTTAAAATTCATTTGATTCGGTTAAAACTTGTTGTTGTATAGTTTAACAGTGTGGAAATTAACTATGTAGAATTTAACGAAATTAATTTTTAATTGCGAAATATATTTGTGTAGAATTTTACATTGTAGCATTTAATTGTGTAGAATTTAAAAACTAAATCGTTTTGAGTTTAGCAATGTGCAATTTAACGGGGTACAGTTTAATAAATTTTTATTTTTTTTAAATTAAATTTTGTGAAGAGTTTAACGGTGTGTAATTTAATTGTGTAGAATTTAATAAAATTAATTTTATATTATAAGATTAGTGTGTGTAGAGTTTAAGTGTGTTTAATTTAACTGTGAAGAGTTCAACAAATTTTATTTTCTATTATAAAATAAATTTGTGGACAGTTTAACGGTGAACAATTTAACTGTGTAGAATTTTATGCAATTAATTTTTCATTAGAGAATAAATCTGTGTAGAATTTAACGATGTGGAATTTAATTGTGCAGAATTTAAAAAATAAATTGTTTAGTATTTAACAGTGAGCAATTTAACTGTGTAGAATTTAATCATTTTTATTTTCTATTATAAAATCAATTTATGAAGAGTTTGGCGGTGTGCAATTTAAAGGTGTAGAATTTATTAAAATTAATTTTATGTTATAATATTAGTGTAGAGTTAAACAAATTTTATTTTATAATACAAAATAAATTTATGGAGAGTTTAACGGTGAACAATTTAACTGTGTAGAATTTTATGCAATTAATTTTTCATTACAAAATAAATATGTGTGGAATTTAACGATGTGGAATTTAACTGTGTTAAATTTAAGAAAATTAATTTTTTATTACAAAAGAAATATATGTAGAGTTTAACGTTGTGGTATTTAACCGTGTTGAATTTAAAGAAATTAATTTTTCACTACAAAATAAATTTGTGTAGAGTTTAACATTGTACACATTAAGTGTGTAGAATTTAAAAAATAAATTGTATAAGGTTTAACGGTGTGCAATTTAACTGTGTAGAGTTTGACGTGTAGGGTTTTAACGATGTAGAATTTAATTGTGTAGTATTTGAACCGCCCCAACATTGTGATCACTTTGAAAAAATTAATGGAAATGACCTAAACATAAAGAGACAAAAAACTATCTGTAAAGACACGAAAAATGCTTCTAACGATGACGGGTACCACTTAAAAGGTTAGTTCTTAACAATAAAAAAATATGCCAATAGTTGAAATTTGTCATATTAATTGCCATAATAAAAAAATTAAGTGGTTAGTACCACATCTCAGTGACTTTTCTTAAATATTTTTTTTATTACAAAATTTATTTTATTTACTGCAAAATCGAAAATAAAATTTTTGATATTTTCTTAAAAAGTAAGCTCGTTGCTATCGTCGGAACTACAATCAACTATTTTCGATGAAAAAAAAACAAAATGGCGGACTTTTTTCATTTTTTACCTTGTTTTTTCAACTTAAATTGTTTAAAAAAGTGGTTAAATATTAATAAAAAATTATGATTCTAGATCGGACGATAGCGGTATATGTGTAGAATAATCCATAAAAATTTGAACTTAATAGTTCAATAGTTTTTTTTTATGAAGTCTTAATTGTGATTAAAGATTTCATTCATATTTATTAATTATCGAGTTATCTGGTATTATTTTGAAAATCATTCATTTTAAATTGCTTAATAACTTCTACAAATAAAACAAAATTTTAGATAAATAATTGGGTTTGAATGAGAGAAAATGATTATTGTTTGATTTCCATACAGATAATTAAAAACGTAAAATTTGAAAATTCGAAAAAAATAGTTCCCATCATTTTCCCATTATCAGACTAGGCTCAAAATTCGTCAAATTTAGAGCAGTTTTTGTAAAAAAATTTTGAAAAAAATCGATCGATACACACAGGTTTAAAAATGAATTTTTAGTCTTAAATCTCAAAAATCTAATAGAAATTTTTTTCGAAAATAACTTTCAATATTTTTTTGAAAAGTACGTTTAAAAACAAAAATTTTGATATAAGATTGATCCAATTTGGTCAATTTTTAGCGAAATTACAAGCATTTCAAAAAAAAGTGACGTAATTTTTCAAAAATTGATATCTCCTAAAGGGCTTGATGAAAAAATTTGAAAAAAATCGTGAAAGCTAGTCTTCATGAGTACTAAAAGGAAAAAAGTTTTCAAAAAGGACTGAGGTGCAAAAGCCAAATGGTCTCCGATTTGGCATGGAATACCTCATGACTGATATATATTAGCTATTATATAGCATATATTGTACTCGCGAAGAGTACGCTCCATGAGAGCGTGACTTTTACATTGTACCCCGTTTTTCGATATTTTACCGAAGTTTCCAAACAAAAAAATAGTTTCCATAGCATTTCTACATATATCTACTACAAGAATATGCAGTTTTTAGAAAATCGATTTTCTTGAAAAAAAGATGAGGTAATAACCCCTTAAAGTGCAGCACGACCCACGAGGCACAACTTCCCACTCTCCACAATCAATTTAATTATTAATATTAACTCAAAATATTCAAAAAAATTTTGAAAAAAAATTTAGATTCATAATTAGCGACCCCAAAAACTTTTTAAGAAAGAATTTCAGAATTATTTACCTCGTTTTTAGCTTCTAATTCATAAAAGTATTTTAAAATTGATGCTCTATTTGCATAAAAATAAAAATATTTCAAAAACGCCTATCGGTATCTTAAAGTACACGAATGTAGAAATCATTTGAGCGCTAGAACGTTTAAATCCATCAAAGCAAGTTTTGTTTAGGGCTCTGTCAGTATTGACGTGGAATGTCCTATATTTATTACTTACCATGGTAAAAGATTGTCGATCGACGTTGAATTTTAATATTTTTAGATTTCTTATAATATTTACACTTTTTACACAAACTTTCACAAATTTTATCTTCTCTGAAAACCTAACTGCGATCACAAATTTAAATTTTGATAATCCTTTTTGTTGTTTGAACTGTTTCTATTATGGACTATTAGTCCAGTCAAGTTAAAATTTTTATGTTTTAACTCAGGACCACAATTTTTTTTGCTTAAACCCTTTATTTTGGAGTGAATTCGGTACTTCAAAGTCCTATCGGAAATTAAAATCTTTTTAAAAATAAGTGTAAAAAAACAAGTTTTTTGCAAAGTGACGCCTTGAGCCAAAGGGTTAATTATTTAACAAATTACTCAGAATTTTATGCACTTTCTTTTTTAGAATAACTATTTTGATGATGAAAGGCGCCAATTTGCAAAAAACTGCTATTTTGAACTTATTTTTTAAAAAATTGTTAAGTTTCGGTAGAAGTTCGAAGTACCAAAAGGTACTTTATTTTTACTCCAAAATGAAGGATTTAAGGAAGTTTATACACAGAAATGCAGACCTCTAGAAAAAAAATTTATTAACATTTAAATAATTAAAATAATATTAATTATACTTTCTGAAAGATGAGATATTAATTTTCAAGAAAAAAAAATTAAAACCTACAAAATTTATAAGTTTAATCAATTTACATAGGATAAAATTTTTTTTATTATGAGGGGGTGAAAGTTTTGGTGTTTAACGGTACACCACATGTTGTAATCATTCATTTTCTTTTGAGTTGCATTTTTTTGGTCAAAATTTTTTTTTAAAAAATGCATATTACCAGTCGGAAGAGCATCAAAAAAGGATTCGAAACTGATATTGATAAAAAAATTTATTTTTATATTTAAGAGAAAAAAAAATTACAAAAAAGCAATTTTTTCCCATTTGATCACTAATTAGAAAATTATTTCTTTTCCTCTAAAACATAGAAATAAATTTTATTTTAATATCAGTTTCGAAAGCTTTTTTGATGCTCTTTCGACTAATAATATGCATTTTTGAAAAAAAAAATTTTTGACCAAAAAAATGAACCTTAAAAATAAATTTGACTTTTTCGGGGTAAAAAATCGGACAAGTGCGAGTTACACTCGCACTGAAATCGAGGGTTCTCAAAGCGAACTTATTCGGTATAAAAACAAATGTTTAAAAAGATGGGTTGTATGTCAAATAATATAAGTGATACAAAAAGGAACAATTTTGTATAAAAATTTAAAAAAATTGTTCCTCTTCGTATCACTTTTATTATTTGACATACAACCCATCTTTTTGAACATTTGTTTTTATACCAAATGAGTTCGCTTTGAGTACGGAACCCTTGATTTCAGTGCGAGTGTAACTCGCACTTGTCCGATTTTTTTATTTTAGAGTTATAACGACTGAAGAAATAAACTTAAGGAAAAACTTAACTTTTTCAACTGCTTATCATGTTTATTAAATTATTTCTATAATCTAGACATAAAAATACATAAAAATGAATAAATTTTAAGCCCTTTAGATATAATTTTCTTCGTTATTGGAAGAAAATTCATGATTTTTTCTAAAATAATCAGTTTTTTCTTGACAGCACCAGAAAAATCAACTCCAATCGTTCTCGCTCTATTTTTTTGTAATCTACACGTAAAAATACGTCAAAATATATAAATTTAAATTTCCCTAAAATTATCATTTTTCTTTAAAAATTTGATAAAAATTAATCATCAACTCCAATCGTGCTCACATTTTTTCCCTGTAATTTTCACGCAAATATACATTTATACAACAAATATAAACAGTCTGGGTTGAATATTGGGTGCGCTAAGGAGTTTAAACCATTTTTTTGAAATTTTTTATTTTTCCTTGACAACACTATGTAAATCGATCCGAATTAAGTTCGCTATATTTTTCCTGTAATTTTCACGTAAAAATACGTAAGCGTACCAAATTTTTGCTCTTTATGTCAAAAGCTGTGGCCGCTAGGGGGGTGGGGTACATAGTCATTTTTAGGATTTTTTCGTAAAAATTCATGGTTTTACTTTGACAACGGTATGATAATCAATTCCAATCAGGTTCGCTATATTTTTCCTGTAATCTACACGTGAAAACGCATATGTGTACCAAATTTCAGCCCTCCAGATAAATTCGTGTGGCGCTAGGGGGGGGAGTACACGATTTGAAAAAAAACCGATATTAATAGGGTTCTGAACCGAGTACGAAACCCTAAAAAGATAATTTTTTTTAATCGAAAGCTGAGGTTTTTCCTACAAAAATATATAGTTAAAAAAATGGGACAGGAATGTTTAAATTTTGAAAAATAAAAAAAAATTATTATAAGTGGTCAAAAAAAAGCAAAAAATGTTAATTATTAATATTTAAAAATTCTTGTTGTTACGGTATGACCTAACATTAGATTATTTTTTATTACTATTGAAATTAATTTTCCTCGAAACAATTTCCCCACATTAGGTGTAAAAATTATTTCTTTCTTATATTCGTCGAAATTAAAAGTCAGCTAAAATATGATACTGAATAATATCCCCTGACTTTAGTCTGCATCAGCACCGTACAGGAAATAAAGTCAGGCTATATATATATATTAAATAAAATTCAACATAAAATTAACCAAGTTGGTTAGTTAAAATAAATAAGTAAGTAATTTATGACCTTCAGGAAATCACTAATCCGTATTATTATAATAGTATCTAATTAATAAGTTATGTGTGATGTGTATGTACGTGTGCGACTAATTTAAATCTCCGCAACTCACCCTTAGTTTGGTTTATTACATTGCAATTATATCCTATCGCTGAAATAATTTGTGAAAATTAAAAGAAAACTATACATTGTAAAATTGGTAAAAGAAAAAGAGGAAAATCAAAAGAAATTATTATTATTACATCTTCGGGTGACTATTTTATAGCACACGCACGCATATGACTCGTTGAAACAATGACGCGCACATGCACTGTACAGTAAAGGCCACCAACACAACCTAGGCCTCCGCTCGTTGCTTATTCTCCTTCGCTCGATCACTTCCTCTTCCCCTGAGCCCCATGTGCACACAAAACAAATGCACGTGCGATGCTTCGAAGCTGAAATACATTTTAAAGCTCAGCAAAATGAAAAGGGAATCATTTATTCAGAATTAATTATTGCAATATTCAAATTTATGAGAAGGTGCTCTTGAATTATTGAAGGGCCATAATTAGGACATCAAATGTTAATTATCTGTCAGTAAAAATTGCATCTTCCAATGGGCCCAGAGATTTTTCCCTACCTCTACTCCCACAATCACCACTTCTAACCCAAAATCCTCTCCAGATTTAGAAGCAATAAATAGAGGCTTAGAAACAACTTACAAAATTGCAGTACAACTTTCGCCTTGTTAGTAAGCTCCTGGAAGCATCAAAGCATCGCGAAACGCCGGGACTAAGCCCGTCTGTTAATCGGCCTCTACTTTGACGGATCACTACAAGATAGTGACCAATATTCAGGACAGACGATAATAAATAAAAGGAACAACTCCACTCGAGTGAAATCCGACAATTTTTATTTTTTTTAAAAAAGAAAAAAAAATTTTGAAATATAAATTTTCCCTCATTTTTCCTCCCTCCCTCAAAATTCCTGTAGCGAACTAGGTGAAAAAAAAGTTGATCGGTTCGGGTTGTAACTTGCACATAGTTTAGCTCTAGGGGTGAGTAATTTAACCACGAAGTATTGTTAGGTTTTTTCTAAAACTGAAGGAGAGGGAGGGGGTTGAATTTTTTTGAAGAATGTAAACAGTAAATTATTGAAGACTTGTAACTTTTAAATAAAAGGAAAAAAAATTTGTCCCGTATGTTTTCAAAAGGTTCTTTCCTGCTCTTTCAAATGGTGCAAAATTTTTTTTAAAAATTCAAATTTTGACCCTTTTTATGAAAATTAAACTTTTTTCAAATTTTTTTTTAAGTTAGGTCCTTTTTATTTTTTTTAATTATTTTTTTTATGAAAGCTAAAAATGTGTATTTTCACCTCAAAAAATATTCAGATGTCCTTTTTTGTTATTTTCGAGATATTAATTAATTAATTAGTTAATTAATGTTAATAAAAAATGAAATATTTCTCAAATAAATAAAGTAATTGCAATCCTAAAGGTACCAATTGAAAACTGACGTAATTCCGCATCCAACGAGCCCTATATGGACTACTTTGGATTAGAGAATTTTTTATAAACATTTGCCATGTTAGCCAATTGTTTATTAACAGTCCACTAACCCAAAGTACTTCACATAGGGCTCGTTGGATGCGGAATTTTGTCAACTTTCATTTAGTAACGTCAGAATTACGATACCTTTATTTGTTTATAAAATATATAAGTTTTTATTAGGTAAGTACTTTGGGTTAGTGGATTTTTAATAAACAATTGGCTAACATGGCAATTGTTTATAAAAAATCCTCTAATTCAAAATAATCCATTTTGGGCTCGTTGGATGCGGAATTACGTCAGCTTTCAATTGGTACCTTTAGGATTGCAATTACTTTATTTATTTGAGAAATATTTCATTTTTTATTAACATTAATTAACTAATTAATTAATTAATATCTCGAAAATAACAAAAAAGGACATCGGAATATTTTTTGAGGTGAAAATACACATTTTTATCTTTCATAAAAAAAAGAATTAAAAAAAATAAAAAGGACCTAACTTAAAAAAAAATTTGAAAAAAAGTTTAATTTTCATAAAAAGGGTCAAAATTTGAATTTTTAAAAAAAAATTTTGCACCATTTGAAAGAGCAGGAAAGAACCTTTTGAAAACATACACGGAAAGAAAAGGTATCGTTGTCCCAACCATAAAAATATTGTTGGTCATAATATTGTTGAGGCATCCATACATATAGCTGAAGCAGCTTTCAGTATGGATACATTGACAAAAAAGAATGGTTGTGGCAACCATATAATATTTGTACCTATGATATGGATATATCAACCATAGCTTTAGTTGAGGTAACAATATTGGTTTGGATTTTAACAATTTTGTTATCCTATCCATTTTTTAATTGCTAAGGCCCCTATAGACGCCTGCGCACCTTGTCTGCGCGGTGATGCAATATATTACGTCTATATTACTCGCATTAATTCCAAGCGTCGCGAAACGTGTATATGTCCGCAGTCCTAAACATTTTCTATAATCATTTAAGAATTATATTGATCCCGGTTAATGTGTTTTTTAAGTTAAAAAATGGAAGCTGAGTGCATTGATTTCCTTAAAAAAATAGGCTTCGAAGTTGACTGCGTCTTTTTAAACAATTTACATTCACCTTTCCCAGTCATAATTTGTAAATGGGGAAATTCTTCAATGTTTGCGACACTTAGGCACGCACTATAATTATAATACTATAATAAAAGGTGCGATACGATTGTTTATTTTGTTAACGAATTTGTATTTGGCGATTATTTCAAAAAAATAAATACGTTTTTATGGGACTCAATGTTTTAAATTAATCAAAAATAACCGTATTGATAATATTAAACAAATAAAATAAACATAAATTGTAACCATATAAAATGGTTGCTTCAACAATATTAATATGGTACATTAAATAATGGTCGAAGCATCAATTAAAAATGGTTGTCACATCCATATTAGCATTTGTATGTTTTCCAAATATATGGTTCCCACAGCCATATATTCTAGTTTAGTTGTGCTAACAATTTAAAGCTAGCTATTTAATATGGCTGGAGCAACCGGAGGTATAGTTGGGACGTATTTTTCAATATAATATGGTTGAGACAACCAAAGGTATGGCTGTGGCAACCATTGATTTTTTTCCGTGTACAGGACAAATTTTTTTTCCTTTTACTTAAAAGTTACAAGTCTTCAAAAATTCACTGTTTACATTTTTCAAAAAAATTCAACCCCCTCCCTCTCCTTCAGTTTTGGAAAAAACCTAACAATACTTCGTGGTTAAATTACTCACCCCTAGGGCTAAACTATGTGCAAGTTACAGCCCGATCCAATCAACTTTTTTTTCACTTAGTTCGCTACAGGAATTTTACCCCATATATATAAGTGCATTTCTGTGCGCGCTTGTGTTTTGAAAACTTCTATGAGGAAACATTTGTGAGCGTGTGTTTTAGACTACCTGAAGAGAGGCCTAAAATAAAAATTTAATAATAAGATTTATAACAGGCTTATCGGTCAAAAATATTTTATTAACCCTTAAATGACACACGTCAAAAAACTTACGTAGATGCCAAATGGGGTCTTTTGGACCAAGGCGTATTTAAACTGCTGTAAAATGTTTATTATTAAATATTTTGCTTTTTAAAATTTTTTAGGTGTTCCTTAACATTTCTTTTAAAGAATCAATCGGTACTTCAAGTTAAATTTTTTTTAAGGCCAAAAAAAATTTTAAATTGCGAAGAAATCTGAAAATTTCTTTCTTTTACATAAAATTGGGTAACTTTTTAAATTTTTGGCTAAAAATTGTGATTTGTATGTGTGAGCTGATACTCTTTGAGACAAAATAAAGTTCATGAATTGTACTTCAAAAAAAGGTATTTATTTTGAAAAAAACTGGAAAAAATGGTCTAATATTATCAAATTTTCATAATATGACTGTTTTATTAAGTGTAAAAAATTTAGAAAAATAATAGTTGTTACACATTTTAAGTTACAAGTAGTCTAGCGATATTCTCGTTTTTTATCCGACGATCGAGAGCAAACCTTACTCGTTTCTAATATACAGTTTGTAATCTCAATTAACGCTAGATAGAGTCACAGGGACCAATTCCACGAGCATCTTGATTAAATATTCCGTTGAAAATGGGCTGGGGTTCACAGGACCCCACGGGTAATATAAGGGTTAATTTAAATTTAAAAGAAAAATTTTTATTCATAAACTATAACGGTCACTAACTTCATATATAAAATAAAATTTTATTGTTTTTCATCTGTCATTAATATATTTTTTTCGCCATTGACATGAAAAAGTGTCTTTTTTGTGCCTGTTTTGGACAGATAAAGTAGCACTTTTTAAGGCAGTTTGGGCCAACTGCCAAAAAAAGACTTTTTTAGGCAGTTGTTAATTTTTGCATAATTTTTGTTTTGCTTTTATTTTATTTATCAATTTTTATTATTTTATTTTATATACTATTTCATACATATTATATATATATATATACTAGGGGGCTACGCCCCCTGCGCGCTTCGCGCGCTAACCCCCACCCCCCTCCTACCTTCCCCTCCCCAAATTTAAAGGTTAAGATCGTTTCAAGACTCTGAATATAGCCGTAAGTCCCCCCTCCCTTCTCTCCTACCCCTCTTCTCTTGACTTGCGGCTATATTCAGAGTCTTGGAACAGCGGCGGCAGCGGCTTCGCGCGCCAACCCCCATCCCCCTCCTCTCTACCCTCCTTTTCCCCTCCCCCACCCTAAATTTAAAGGTTAAGATCGTTTCAAGACTCTGAATATAGCCGCAAGTCCCCCCCTCCCTTCTCTCCTACCCCTCTTCTCTTGACTTACGGCTATATTCAGAGTCTTGGAACAGCGGCGTTGGCGGCGATATCTTTTTGTAATATAGGTAAATATATATATATTTATAATTGGGATCAGAAATCACGCGAAACTGACCCACCCCTGAGCCTTCTTGTGACAACCATCTTGGTTTTTTATCTCTTTCTTTTGTATATGTTAGAGAAACACGGAATGAAAACATGGCCACCACAACGAGGCTCTCACCAGATGGCGTATCGCAGTATTTCAGATCCCAATACATAATACATAATATATAATATAATATATTTCTTTAAAATTGTTTCACTTTTTCATAACAATGGCGAAAAAAATAGCGTATGTGGCTCGCACGTAGTAATTTTTAGGTTCGGATGATTTCAATACTCGCTGTCTGTGCAACTTCAATTCGACTTGGCTCGCTTTCGGCTCGTCTTCGTCTCACCTACGTCGCACTAACGACAACTCGTACTGAAAATTACTACTTTACGTGCTTGACACATAATATACTAGTCTTTTTAATAAATTATATTCTTAGTTAATCCGTTTCTTTTTTTTGTTATTCATTCCATATCAAAGCGTATTTTATTTTATTTTCTTCTCTTAAATGGTTTTAAGGTTAAAACAAAAAGGTTGCTTGGCAGTTACATTTGAAAGAGGAAAACGTCCCCACAAATTAAAACAGGGCTAAACGGCCCTGGCAGCTTAGCCCTCTGGCGAACCACAATCTCAGGCACGCATGACAATTTTCATTTCTATCAAAAATTCTTTGATATTCCTTTTTTTATTATTAAATTTAAAATTGAAATTTATTTAAAGAAAAGTTTAAAATTTTTTGTTTATCGGTTCGTAACACTTGTCCCATTTTTTCAACTATAAATTTTTATAAGAAAAACCTCAGCTTTCGATTTGAAAAAAATACTATCTTTCACCCCGAAAAAGTCATATTTATTTTGAAGTTTCATTTTTTTGGTCAAAATTTTTTTTTCAAAATTACATATCACCAATCGAAAGAGCATTAAAGAAGCTTTCGAATCTATTATTGGTAAAAAAATTTGATTTTGATATTTAAGAAAAAAATATTGTAAAATTCGCGGTGTACCGTAAAACACTAAACCTTTCACCGCCTTCCCATCGGAAAATATTGGACTAAATGAAAAAATATTTTTACCAAAGATTAAATCTATGAGTACTAAAAATGCCCCAAGTTTAAGCGTGATCGGAGAAAAAAACTTTTTGAACCTTGATCACTTCATGTGTGATAGCCCAAAAAATTTAAATATCAGTGGGTATTTTAAGGTTTTCGGGAACGCTGATTTCGAATTTGATGTTAAAATTAAGAAACCTCAAAATGAAGGATCCAAAATGGCGTCCAAAATTTTGGCAGTTTTTGAGGTAGCTGAATTCAAAATTGATGTCAAATTTAAATTTTTCTTTTTAACAACTGTAGACTCATAACGAGCAACCTTAAAAACCTAGAAATTCGTAGCAAAATTTGCATTTAGTAACAAACAAAATCTGCCGATTATTCGACACTTTGGGTCCACAATTTACTAAATTGCCGACATTTTTGAAAGCTTAAATTTGACATCAAGTTTTGATTCAGCTACTTCAAAAACTCCCTAAGTGACAAGTTTTGATCGAAACACATCAAATTAAAAAAGTTTTTTACCATATGGGATCCCTGTATTGAAATTGCCATTTTAAAATCTTTAAATGTGACACAATCTGACAGCAAATTCGGATTCAGCGACCCTAAAAACTCCCGAGTAAAGAATTTCGAGCAAATATTCAATTTAAGAAATTAAACAGGCATTTAAAATGAATAAAATTTGGGCGAGCAGGGGTGTCCGCGTTGACAAAGAATGCCTCAGGTTTAAATTTTTTTTAAAAAAAAATTGATATCTCATCTTTCAGAAAGTACAATTAATATTATTGAAATTATTTAAATGTTGATTAATTATTTTTGTCTAGAGGTCTGCATTTCCGTGGATAAACGTCCTCTTTCGTTTCGTATATGTTACCGGCAAAGTGGGCATTAGGGATTTTATAAAATGCCTATGCATTATATAGATTGCCTGGTCGATGCAAGTAACTAACTGAAGAATTTTTTCCCCTATCTACAAAAGTGGTACTTTTAGTTTTTAAATTACTATTTACAATTTTTAAGCTAGACGCAAAGATTTATAGTATGTATTTTTGAAAATTAAAAAAAGACAAATAAATGGTAATAGAAAAAGGTTATATTTGTAGAATAACTGCTTAAAATTTTGTGATCCGTACTAAGAAAAATAAAAATAGTAATTAAAAAACTAAAAGTACCACACTGAGAGAAATGGATGGTAAGATTTTGATGGTTAAAAGTAGATGTTATCCGGTACTATTATTATGATACTCGGTACCATCAAAGATGTTACAAAAAATATGGTTATGCTACCAACTACAATCAAGATGTTACTCCGTAAAATCTGGATTGTAACTGATAGAATCTAGATATCTGTTCGTATATGTAAGATCAAATATGGTACCTGATACTATCTAAATAGTACCCCGTACCATCTATTTCTCTTCGTGTACTTTTGTAGTCCCTCTCTCCTTAAGGAAACTTAATTTTTAAATTTAATTTCAACTGTTTTGTTGCTTCCGTTATAGGTACGTTATTTTTGAGCACATATTTGAATAATTTGAGAACAAGTGAAAAAATTTGCCTGTAACATATACAAACGCATCGATGTATTAGTTTTGTGGAAGGGAAACTTTTTATAAGTTCCGCCTAATTTCTCGAGTTTTCTACTTCTGCATTCCCTTGAAAAACTTCTCCCGTAAAATTTCCTTTTCTCCTGGAGCGTCACAAATATTTTTCAGTAAAACATACATAGGTAGTTCCCATGAATGATGTCACAGGTTTTTCGCAAAATTTTAATACCTCCTCCACAGCCTCTTTGTCACTCACATTAAAGTTATTCTTTCTTCAGGTTGCAATAAATTTCCCTCTCTTAAAATGTAACATCAATTATAGAGGCCGTCTTAGTAGAAAAAAATTAATTAATTTTTTAAAATACCATAGAATATTAAAGAAAATTTTTTTGCCTTTGGCAAAAGATCAAATTTTAATTAATCCTTCTTATTATTTATTTAATTACTAGAAAAATGACTCCAAATAATATTTGGAAACTAATTACAGTCGAACCTGGTTAAGTTGTACCTGAAGGGACTAAAACTTTTGTTCCACTTATAGAGGTATCTCACTTACCCAGTTTTCCACTTATCCAGGTTGTTTAAGACCCAGTTCCATTTAAAGAGGTTCATTCATTTTATTCTTTTTTTAATTAAATTACATCATATACAAAGATTCCACTTACAGAGGTAAAGATATGAATAGTTCCGCTTATAGAGGAAACGTTCTTCTTATAGAGGTAAAGTTATGAATAGTTCCGCTTATAGAGGGAAAGTTAAGAAACGTTCCACTTATAGAGGGAATTGTTTAAAAAAATTAATTCCACTTATGGAGGTAATATTTTTCCACTTATAGAGGTTTTTTGGATTATTTTGCATTAGTTGTGCAGGGACCACAAAAAGAGTCTCACCAAAAGATGTTTCCCACTTATCCAGGTTTGACTACATAAATAAATGATACCTACATATGAGTAACATGCAGTAGGATTTTACAACTGTTCAAGTCCCTTTAGTGACTTTATAGTTATGATTTTACTAGTGTGTAGAGTATTATATGAATGAGTGAAGAAAACTTGTAAAGGTTTACTTGTCAGTTGTATGTGAGCGATACTTGACTATATCTAGGTATAATACTAAAAAAATTCAATTAAAATTTAAATCTCTTACAGGCCACATCATTTCCCAGTACACGATATCACTGCGACAATTTTCTGTTGATTCCGTAAGCGGATCAGTATCTATTATATCTAATTCTTTAGCAGTTTTATCCCACTTTTTTCTGTACTCAATATCTAATTGTACTTGAAGAAAATCAGCTGCAGTAACATCAGAAAAGGATCCATATACTTTGTAAGCGTATAATCCTGAGTTTGAGTCTAATCTACGCCATATTAACATATCTTCTCGTTCAATAAAAGGTTCCCAAGATTCATCTGTGATTATTTTTATCAGAATTACCTCGTGTTTAAAATTTAAAGTCTGAATAAAATTAGTAAAATTACCTTCTTTATTAATGGCCTTAGCTTGATTAATTCCATAGCAATTACAGTAATCAACACCATTTTGTACAGTATCAATTATTAGACGTTTATGACACTGAGAACATATTACAGTAGAAGTACGTAATTTATAAATTTCGTCTATTTCTTGGGTATAACTGTTAAACAATACTAAATTTAAGTGTATATCATTCAGTAGATGTTCAAAATTATGCATTATCATAAAAAATTATTAAACCACTTACTAGCAATATAAACAAATTTATGTGTTAAAGAAACATTTCGTTTTTAATGCTATTTAAAATAGCGATTTTGTGAACTTAAAGAAACACTGCATTTCAAGCAGCTATTGTATAATGTGGTTTAGTAGTTAAATATGCAGACTGATTTTGCATTAAATTTAGACAGATTAGTCTTGATCAGTCCAAATTTGGTAAGAAAACAGTTTTAAAAAAATTGATTGATTTAAAACATATAGAGTTGAAAACTGTTTTAAATTTCTTAAATTTTTTCAAGTAAGAAAACTTATTAAGAAAATTTTAATTAATTTTGGGTGTAACATATACTCTATATATACGAATCGATTCGTTTCAATGCAAGGAATACAATTATTTTATGTATTAACTTGAATTTAAATAAACACAAAATTTTTTAGCCAAAATATGAATTTTTGATTTTTCAATTTTCATTAATTTTTAAAATTTAAATCAAATCTATACTTTATATATACCAATCGATTTGTCTTGACGTAAGAAAGACGATTTTATTATATGCCACCATAAATTTTTCTATTTAAAAATTTTTTCAATTAAAAAAAAATTTGGAAAAAGACGATAAAATTTTTTTTGGGGTATTTTTAAAAAACCTCTCGTCATTTTTGAGAGATTAATGTGATAAATAACCACACCAAATTTTACCCAAATCCATTAAATCCTGTTAAAGATATCATGTTCACAAAAAAAGATCCACGCACACATACATACATTCGGACAATTGAGCAGGATCTCATATAACATGTTTCTATATAGAGGAAAATTTGTTTTCACCATTTTTAAAAATTTTATAAACGAAAGGATTTTATAGCTTCTTCCACGACGAAGCAAAATGGTCTGCACACTGAGAAAAATATGATATTGAATCAATAGCATTTGTGCCAAAGGTATAAAAATTATTAATTCAAAAGCATATGCTAAAGAATCTATAAAATATTTTACAAATTTAATAGCATATGCTTTTGAATCAATAATTTTTATACCTTTGACAGAAATGCTGTTGATTCAATAGCATATTTTTCTCAGTGCACTAGTAGACAATTTTCAAAATTAGGTGGCTTTGGCTTTTTTTGTTAATAACGGTATGAAAAAAAATGCTGGAATATTTTAATAAAAGGTTTTTAAAAGTGTGACATTTCTAGTATTTGACAGTGTAGTTTATAGGGCAGACAATTTTTTTATAATTGTTATAACAAAATGTTTTTAAAAACGGATTTTTGTGAATTTTTTCAATGCTTGTACTTTCACCTGCTCTCAGAGAGAGAAAATTAACATGAAAAATTCGAAAAAATTCACAAATGTTTGTTGCCATCTCAGGAATTAAATTCAAATTGAAAACTATTAATTAGGTAATTGTTTACAACAATTTATTGTCAACAATGTTATCTCGTAAAATACTGCACATATGGAAATGATTTTTTCATCAAAAAGTGCAGTTTTCCAGTAAGAAAGTAATGCAATTTTTTTTTATTTTTAAACATATATTTAAGGCTTATATCATTTTTAAATTTTAAAAAAATCTGACTTTATTGCCAAAAGAATTTGCTCTCCTGATGGAGTCCGGGTACCTATTTTGACTAGTTACTATAGTTCTCGCTAAATGGCGTGAAGCGCCATCTATGTTTCGATGAATTTCGGAACTTTTTCTTACTATGTGACGCTCCACGAGAAAAGGGACCTAACGCGAAAAAAAATTAATTTCCAGTTTTATATGTGAATCGATAGTATTTAAGTCACGTGGGGTACTTTCTAGAATTTACTCCATAGACGACAGTACGGACGGATACTAGGGTCGTGCACGCTAGGTCGATTATTATTCGTAATCGGGGAGAAGCTAGATATTGGATTCGGTTCCAATATTCATGCCCGACACGAAGCTAGTGCAAAGTAATATTCACTAGGTGTCTCCTCCACCCGAGAAGCGCCTCGAAATGAGGAATCGACCTAGTGTATCGTCTTTGTCAAGAAAGACGCACCTCTACTGAGCACCAGGTAGCCAGGAGTAAGCCGCTTCGAATTGTCAAAGAAGCACCTCTAGACGAGTCGGAAGAAGACTGAGGGAAAAGGTGCGAGACTAAAGGTATATTACTAGCAGCTAGGTGACAGCGAGTGGTGGGGGAAGAGAGTGACACTACTACTTACGCTGTCTACTTTCTCTCTTTTCGCCGGGCGACTATACTACGATATTCTATCGTTACAATACAATAGATGAACTAAATACTTTCCCAGGTTGAAAATTTCCATTTATTGCTTCATAACCCTCACCCGTGGCTTTACTTTTTTACGAAAATTTTGTTTTCACTTTTTGGATTTTTTAATCTTATTTTACCATTATTGGATTTATTCGATTTCACATTAGAAACAGAATCAATTGTACCTATGTATTCTGTAGTATCTAATATTAAGTAACCTCCTTTTAATTATAAAGAAACTGCTATGGAGTATCAATTATGAATTTTCAATTGTTTTTAAATTTTAATTTAATTACAAAATATTTAAAGCAACGAAATCGCCCAGATATTTATTTCTAGTTTCGTCAAAAGGTTTCTATCGAAATGAATTTTTGGTAATATAAACTAAAGGGTATTGTTATCATTCACATTTAATAATATCAAAACGGGCGTTATCCGCCCTTCTTACACACAATGCTTCAATTGTAAAATTTTTTATATGCTCTATAAACTACACTGTTAAACAATAGAAATATCATAGCTTTAAAAACTATTAGTAAAGAATCAGTATTTTGTACGCAACAGTCCGATTTTAGTCTAGTAAACATCTTAGTTCAAAAAAGATTCAGAATAATCTGGAATAATTTTATGTAAAAAATTCCCAATCAGTTAGCAAAAATTTACAGTTAGTCTCATTAAAAATAATATGGTCGCTTCTTGTACATGCGTGGGCATACATATCCTATCTCAGATAGCACGTAAGTTTGTGGCAAAATTGTCATTCAAGTCTTCAAGATTGCGAAAGAAACTTGTCAAAACCCTTACGAAAAATAACACAGGTCAACAAAATAACTTTCTTTTTTTTAGATGTCGGAGTGGTTTCCAATGTATTTTTGTGTGCTGAACACGATCCAGGGTTCCAAAATTGCGTATCATGTCAGGATTTTAAGTAAAGTAAGGGTAAAGACTCCAAAAACCGTGTTTTTGATGGTTTTCATTTTTTTCTACTTAACCCAACGTGCTAGAGACTTCTATTTAGGCCTAAATTAAACCATAAATCGTACACTGTATGACCCGTAAGAGCAAGACAAAAAAAAATTTGAAAAAATTGGAATAAAGACCCCAAAAAATGTGTGTTTGAGGGTTTTCAATATTTTTTTTTATTAATCTGACGTGCTAAAAACTCCTACATACATAGGTGTAACGTAAATTCTTTAAAATTTTTATTTCTTTTCTTTCTTTGTTTTTGAATTTCGAATCGGTTCTCATAGGATAAACATTTGTTTTTGCTAAAACCATTTTTTTTATAAACAATTTTTTCTTCTAGAACCGATAATGAAATCTAAAACTTTAAGTGGTCTACACTTCTTAGATGCACTTTAAGATTTCCAAATTTATATAAAGTAAAACAGTTGTAAGCAATAAAAGTTTAGAAAAAATATATATGGGCAAAACTCACGAGATGGGGACTTTTTGGTAAAAAAAATTTATTTTTAAATTAGCGGCACAATGTTTTCTAATATGAGTTATTTTTTGTCAACATTTAAGAAGTACATTTTAACCAGTGCAACTAATATTTTTGATAGCTATTCGACTAATGTATTTTTGTACGATGATTACGAAAATGATAGTGAAAATTGGCGCAAATTTGATTATCATGGTGAAAACCATTAAAAAACACCATAAAATCATGGTTATTTGTGATTAACTTGTAAAAAACAAAAAAATTTGAAAAATGTTTCAGATAAAAGTTGTAGATCTTAAAAAAACACACATTTTATGTCTTGTACATTTTTTAATAAAAGTGATTATTTTTCGAGAAAAATCCAAAAAACCATAAATAACATAAGAATCAGACGGTTTGTAGTTACACTTGCACTGAACTCGGGGGTTCCGTACACGAAGCGAACTTATTTGTTATAAAAACAAATGTTTAAAAAATATGAGTTTTGTATGTCAAATAATATAAATGATACAAAAAGGAACAATTTTGTGAAAAAATTTAAGAATATTGTTCCTCTTCGTATCACTTACATTATTTGACATACGAAACTTATTTTTTTCGAGGGAAATTTACTAGTTGAAAACGTTTACACTTGATTACTGGAATTGCACCTTATATTACTCTTATTACTAAGTTATTACAAATTATTACATTTTATTACAGAGTTTTTTGCGTTATTACAGCACTTGTACACAAGAGTGTACACTTGACTACCTGAGTAAATTCCCTGTCGTATTTTTTAAACATTTGTTTTTATACCAAATACGTTCGTTTCGTGTACGGAATCCTCGATTTCAGTGCGAGTGTAACTCGCACTTCCGATTTTATACATAGGTATTAACTAGTCCGATTTTATTTTCAATTAAAATAAACATTTTCTTTAAAAAACATGTGAAAAGAATATCGAATTAAAAAAGGAAGAATAGGAGGAAGAGAAAAAAATTAGAAAAAATTAAATAGAACAGAGAAACGAATAAAAAACTTATGGGAAAAATCAACTTTTGTCAAAAAATTTTCTTTTTCGAAAAAAACTTAATTAAAAAAACTTCTTATCATTTTTGTTAAATTATTTCCATAATCTACACATAAAAATACGTGAAAATAAATAAATTTGAATCCCATTAGATAAAATTGTCTTCGTTATTGGGAGAAAATTCATGATTTTTTCTAAAATTATCAGTTTTTTTTACAGCACCAGGACCATTAACTCCAATCGTCCTCGCTATATTTTTTTTGTAATCTAGACTTTAGATAAAAACCCTAGGCTTCAGTGAATACCGCTAAGCGACAAATTCGAATTGGAGCTATATTGCAATTCTTCTGAATTCGACAAGCCTCTATTGAACTGACGAACCCTCAATTCGATTGATTTCAGTGAAGTAGTTTTCTAAGCTTTAATTCTTTCTAATTCTTCTGCACGAATTCAATAAATGCGTTAATCAATTCGTTTGAATTCATGAGTTCAACTTCCAAACTCTATCCGTACTAATTCAATGAACAAACTTTTGAGCTTTAATTTTTTTTTCAATTCGTTAGCACGAATTCAATAGACGAGTTTGAATTCTCAAACGAAGAAAACTCATTGGTACGAATTGAATTGAATATACAAAGGGCTTCACTGAATCTTGCTTAGCGACAAATACGAAGTAGACATGCCAAAAAAAGTTAATTTATTTCAATTCATCTGAATTAGATTTTTCTACTGGGTAGCGCATCAAAATACGTTAGAATACTTAAAATCCGTAGGGGATTCTATTCGGAAGTACACCCAAATAGACTAATTATCACTATTTTCCATCTAAAATTATTCAATATCAACCCTTAATATTACTTTTCGGGATAAGCATTTTTCTCAAACTTTTATTAATACTAAAAGAAGAAATTACATAAGGAATTATACATTTTTAGACCTCCGATTGGTTGTGATTACCGAAAAACCATATTTCAGGAACGAGTTACGCATTCGCAAAGCGTTTTCTCAGAACGATTTCGTAGAGGCATTAAGTGACACATTATTCTACAATCCAGAATTCTTCTTCTGAAAGCACGAATATAAATTTTTTATATAGGCGAATGTGAAATAATGATCGCCCAAAAAGTATTATAAGAAAATTAATTATTTTCGTTAGTAAAGTGAAATGCAGTTACAGTTGCGAATGGACCATTATCACCATTTCTACAACAGGCACACTAGTCTAATACATCTTTTTTTATCCTTTAGAACCTGTAAATGAACGTCAAAAAACCCCAACAATTAAAAACGAATGCTTAAAAAGTTATCACACAATGAAAATTAGATTTCATGCGAGTTACACCAGGAATTTAAAGATTTTCTCGATTTCAACGAGAAAAATATTTATTTAAAGCTTTATTTTTTATAAAGAAATTATTGAACTGAAGGAAGTAATGTTAATTGTTTAACAGTTACAAAAATATTGAAGAAGTTATGGCTACTCAAACGTTAACGATTGCATTTTTGCGCTTTTATTAAAGTTTGTTCAAATTTTAATCATTACCAATCGAAAGAGCATAAAAAATGTGTCAGAATCCATGAGTGTTATTCCAAATTTGATGTTGGAAAGATATGAAAAATCAAAATATTGAAGAAGTTATGGCTTCTCAAACGATAACGATTGCATTTTTGCGCTTTTATTAAAGTTTGTTCAAATTTTAATCATTACTAATCGAAAGAGCATAAAAAATGTGTCAGAATCCATGAGTATTATTCCAAATTTGATGTTGGAAAGATATGAAAAATCAAAATATTCAAGAAGTTATGGCTTCTCAAACGATAACGATTGCATTTTTGCGCTTTTATTAAAGTTTGTTCAAATTTTAAATTAAATTTAACTTCATTACGATTATTCAGCTCTTTCAGACATCAAAATCGAAAAAGAACTCATTGAATCTGAGACAAATATTTATGCTTTTTTGACTGAAAATCATAAAAAATAGAACAAACTTTAATAAAACTCTTAAATTCTGAGACATTTTTTTATGCTCTTACGATTGGTAATGACTAAAAGTTCAACAAACTTTAATAAAAGCGCAAAAATGCAATCGTTAACGTTTGAGAAGTCATAACTTCTTCAATATTTTGATTTTTCGTATCTTTCCAACATCAAATTTGGAATAAAACTCACAGATTCTGAAACATTTTTTTATGCTCTTTCGATTGGTAAGGATTAAAATTTTAAAAAACTTTAATAAGCTCCCGATAACGCGATCGTTAACGTTTAAGAAAAGTTAAATTAATTTTGATTTTTCATATCTTTCCGACATCAAAATTGGAATAAAACTCATGGATTCTGACTCATTTTTTTATGCTCATTCGATTGGTAATGATTGGAATTTGAACAAACTTTAATAAACTGGTTTTTGTAATCGTTAAACAATTAACGTTACAATTAAAATTTTGTATTTTTCATCCAGTATATATAATTAATATATTAATTTTACAGGAATAAGACTGGAAATTTAATTTTATAAATATTTATTAGAGACGTTTCGGCAGCAACGTTGCTACCCTCTTCAGTCTATAATTATACAGAAAAACCACATGTTTATTTTTCATTCTAACCTCAAACATAATAATTTAAAAATTTTTTAACTCACCTATATAAATTTATCAAACATTATAAACTTAAATTTAAATCAAAATTAAAATTATAAAAAGGTACATGTCTTCGGAGGAAGAACATGTCCTTTTAAAATTAATTTTTACATGTTGACTGATTTTTAATTTAATCAAGTCAAAAACAGTTTATGAAAAGAAAGACCTGCATGAAAACGGAGATGAAGACAAAAGCAAAGATAGTGTGAAAAGTTTGTTTTCAGTGATAATCGAAATTTCTAAGTTATGACACAACTCCATTTTAACTCAAAAAAGCGGCAAAATTCAAATTTTAAGTCAAATAATTATCAATTTTAAATACTTAACTAAACTTTCCAGAGATCCCTTTAAATTCAAAACATCAGTTTTTAAATTTATCACACTATCCCCTTCTTTTTTTATATATAACATTTCCATTAATTCTCTTTTTCGTTTGTTCTTTTCTGTGTGTAAAACTTTAATGTTATCCCAATCGAAATCATGATTTTTATTGTTTGTTTTGTGTTTGGAGATTACATTGTGATAATATTCACATCTTTTAATATTAATATTGTTAGAAAATTACTTTATGACAACCATTATTCGATGGAATTCATTGAAAAACACATTAAAAACAGAATTTTGAATATTAAACATAATGATATTAATAATAAAAAAGTCATTGAAAGATATATTTCTGAAAATACCTTTGTTATTCCATATTTTGAAAATTTTTCAGAAAGGGTTAAATCAATGTTACAAAAAACACAATCTCAATACAATTTTTAGAGTTCCGTCAAAATTAGATACAATTTTGGACCTTGGTAAAGACAAATTGAAAAACATTGAAAAGAAAGAAGTTGTCTATAAGCTAAGCTGTAAGGAGTGTGAGGCAACGTATGTAGGACAGACTGAAAGACTTCTAGATATCAGATTAAATAAACACAAAAACAATATTAAAAGATGTGAATATTATCACAATGTAATCTCCAAACACAAAACAAACAATAAAAATCATGATTTCGATTGGGATAACATTGAAGTTTTACACACAGAAAAGAACAAACGAAAAAGAAAATTAATGGAAATGTTATATATAAAAAAAGAAGGGGATAGTGCGATAAATTTAAAAACTGATGTTTTGAATTTAAAGGGATCTCTGGAAAGTTTAGTTAAGTATTTATAATTGATAATTATTTGAATTAAAATTTGAATTTTGCCGCTTTTTTGAGTTAAAATGGAGTTGTGTCATAACTTAGAAATTTCGATTATCACTGAAAACAAACCTTTCACACTATCTTTGCTTTTGTCTTCATCTCCGTTTTCATGCAGGTCTTTCTTTTCATAACCTGTTTTTGACTTGATTAAATTAAAAATCAGTCAACATGTAAAAATTAATTTTAAAAGGACATGTTCTTCCTCCGAAGACATGTACCTTTTTATAATTTTAATTTTGATTTAAATTTAAGTTTATAATGTTTGATAAATTTATATAGGTGAGTTAAAAATTTTTTAAATTATTATGTTTGAGGTTAGAATGAAAAATAAACATGTGGTTTTTTTGTATAATTATAGACTGAAGAGGGTAGCAACGTTGCTGCCGAAACGTCTCTAATAAATATTTATAAAAACTAAATTTCCAGTCTTATTCCTGTAAAATTAATATATTAATTAACGTTACGTTCTTCAGCTCAATGAAATTTTTTCTCTTACTTTCCATGCTTTCGAGTAATATTATTAAATGTATAAAAACGTGGATTGACAATATATGAAGCTATTTTGCCACATTGACGTCACAGTACGCAATTTGCCACCATCTTGTGAGATTTGCCCATATAACTGTGATATAAACTCAAAACTTTATGACAGAGGTGCCAGGCTGCACACCAATTCCACTCCCACCATGCCGCCCGTGCGCCTCCCTCCATACGGCCACACACACAAGTATAAACCGTGCGCTTACTCTTGTAGGTGTGCCTATTTTTCGTTTTCCTCATATTCGCCCGCTTCAGCTGAGCGATTATGCCTGTTTTTACCGACAGCTGGTTAATTTCACTCGCGAATTTTTGAATTCTTTATAATATAAATATACTTTTATTAATGTTTTTACAGATATTTATTAACAAAAAATTAATAAATATACTATATATATGAGGCAAAATTCCTGAAATGTCCGAACAAAAAATTAAAAGTTCTCGAATTTAATCCATACTTTTCTAAAATGTTGTTATTGTTGGTGAAAGTCTAAAAATCAATTATTATTGAATTTAATAAAATAGTTTTTAAATTACAACGTTTTTAATTTTTGACATTTGAAAAAAAAATTTTTTTCAATGTACAATATTTATAAGTAGAATGCATAAAAGTTAACATATATATAATGATTTTTAAAGCTTTTTTGACGAGCTACACGCTGTTAATAAAATTTTTTTTTTTTAATTAAATTTGACCTTGAAATTCAAGGTCAAAATGTTAATTTACATTTATCTCAAAATCGGATTTTTTAAAATTATTTTTAACTATCTCAATGGAAAGCTTGACTAATTTCCTACAAAACATGTAATTTTCAGAGTGGGATCTTTTAAAGTTTTTGAGATGTTAATTAATTAATTAATTAATGTTTATAACAAATGAAATATTTTACAAACGAATAAAGTTACCGTAATTCTTAAGTTAGTAATTGAAAGTTAACGTAATTCTTAAGTTAGTAACTGAAAGTTAACGTTATTCCGCATCCAACGAGCCCTATATGAAGTATTTTGGATAAGTAGATTGTTAATAAACAATTAGTTAACATTGCAATTGTTTATTAACAATCTACTTATTCAAAATACTTCATATAGGACTCGTTGGATGCGGAATTACGTTAACTTTCAATTACTAACTTCAGAATTACGGTAACTTTATTCGTTTGTAAAATATTTTATTTTTTACTAACAACAAGCATCCAAAAGCCCTATATGAAGTATTTTTGTTCAATTTTAGTTAAATAACAATAAAAAATGAAATATCTTACAAACAAATAAAGTTATCGTAAATCTAAACTTACCAGTTGAAAGTTAAGCTAATTCTCCAGGAAAATCATATTAATATTAATGTTGAAGCTTCATGGAATTTTTTTGGAACATCCCACGGCAAAAGTCCTTGCGATGGTGTAGGCGGTACAGTTAAACGTCTCGTGAGAAAAGCAAGCTTGCAAATAATTGATGGGAAATGCATTTCAAATGTCGAAGAAATGTTTGAGTTTTGTAAAACCAACATTCATGGAATAGATTTTGTCAAAACCGATGCAAAGAAAGTAAAAAAAGCGAAAGACATCTAAATCGAAAATTTAATTCCGTTCGTACAATCCCAGGAACGAGAAACAATCACAGTTACTTACACATCTCTATCAGATTCCCTTCTTCGAATGAAGAGAGTTTCCAATTACACTTTATATGAAGATATTTCTATTACAAATTAATTTTTGCTCTTCAGCTCAAAGAATAAGATATTAATTGATTAAAAAAAACTTTGTTTCTATTTAAAAATAATGATTATGTGTTTCTTAATTAAAAACAGAAAAGAATTTGAGTTCAGAAAAAAATTACAACCAAAAATGTTTTTAATACGTTCGAAAATGATGTTTTAATGAATAAATAAATACTTTGGTTTAATTTAAAAATTAAAAATAATGTGTTCTTTAAATTAAAATAGAAAAAATTATTTCCAGAAATTTTTTTAATATAAATTTGAAATTAAAGTTTGGATTTTTTTGATAATAAAAATCGATAACAGAAAACCGAACTTCAGTTTGAAAACAAGTGTAGACTTTATCTGCTGAAAGCAGAATAAAAACAAAAATTTTGAATTTCGTTTATTGTAAAAACTAATTACGGGACCAACGTAAAAATTTAGAAGAGAATAGAAGAAGAATTGATTTAATTATTGGAAGTGGAATTAGATTTTTTCATTTTTCTCCAAGAGAGATATGTATACCAATGCAAAAATTGGCAAAACCTAAAAAAAATGTGTCCTTTTTTTTATTTAAAATTTCGTCGTTGGAGCTACAATTTGGAAGAAAAGACCAAAAAAACCTAAAATTTCAATAAATATTACATCTAAAGAGGTAAGATTCACTTTAAAAAATTACTTTCAATAAGGCTTTCAAAATATGAGAAAATCGACATTTTTTTCTTGTCCTTTGAATTAAGTTTTCTTTACTTATTTCGTTATTAAAACTACTTTTCTCAGTCGAGAATAAAAATTCAACCATTCTTTAATATTGTAGTACAGATTAAATTGAGTTTTATCGTATTCTAAGCAGTTTTAATCTATTGTGAAAATGTGCTTAAAAGTGACATTTTTCTGAACCTCCATAGAGAAACAATTATTTTTTGAATAAACTATTAAATATGTTTTAAAATTAATACTAAAAACATGTTTCCAAAACATTACTTTTTAATATATTTCAAAATATAATTTTTTAAAAACTAGGTCGCGACCAACGTAGTTGAAATATAATGGATTGACCCATATATATTGTTCAAATAAAAATATTAAAGAAAATATTCTCGTATTCACTTATTCATAAAGGTTATTTTACTTTGACAGATAAGATTGCGTACTCTTAGGAATTACATGCCTAAGAGTACGCAATTTACTTTTTTTGAAAATTATTTATTTTACAAAAGAATATAATTATATTCCTAATTTCAACATCGTATATGATATTATATGTACATTTTACTATAATTTGGTCATTTATTTATCAGTTTTTACTTGCAGGTTAAAAAACTATGCTTAAAAAAAGTGAAGCGCGTACTCTTAGGACATTTCACCCTAAGCGGTTTTTATTAAATTTAAATAATTCTCTCTATGTTTTATGACACCTAGTACCCAGAAATTTTTGGGATCGCTGATTACGAATCTGATGTCAGTTTTTAAAAATTCAAAATGGCGGATCCAATATGGCCAACTTTTTTAAAAAAGAATTATTCGATTTCCCTAAAATTAAATACCTAGGGATTTTTGGGTTAGATTTCACGTACAATTTCTATTCCAGTTGAAATGTTAATTCAATAGTCAAAAATTTAAATCATAAAGTTGCTATAAATTATTTAAAACTTATAAATTGATAAATATTACAAATTAAATAATAAGAAATTGATTTAAATTTTGAGAAATATAATTTCCGAAATAATAGAAAGAGAGAGAAGATATTCATAGGTAACACAATGAGAATGTAAACAGGAAAATAATAGAAAGAGAAGGATGATATATATTCCAAATAAAAAAAATTTTTATTTAAATTTAAAGATTTTAAAATAGAATAACGAATTTACATAAATTATTATTAAATTAATCAATTACAATTTTACATTTTTAAAATATTTACAAAATAAAATAATAAAAATTATTATATTTTATTGACAAAATTAATAATAAAATAATGAAGTTGTATTTTATATTAAAGTACAAAATAATTAAATATTATATATATTCTTTATTTGTCTTTTGACCGAAGTCAATACAAAGGGTTGCCGCAGTTTACATTAAATTTATTATCACAAAAACATAATATTAAGCTCCTTATTTTCACATATGGCTTTAACATATTTATACAAATTTGAGATATCCTCTTTCTGAGCGTATTCTATCTTTTTAAGAAAATAGGTCCTTATAACTAATTCGTCTTGCTCCGCATATATAAACTTCTCCCTTTCTTTTGTTAGGACTGAGCACAAGATTAACCAATGGTAAAACAAATTATCAGAAAAAATTCCGCATCCATCACACACTCCATTCGCTTTTAATTTATATATTTTTTTATTAATTGTGATTGAATTAGAGAAATAATTCATAAGTCTAATCTGAGTTAAAACTCTTATTTGCTCGAGAGGAAGTTTGAGTTGGACATATTTTTGAAGTCCATAGTGTATATCAATATACGGTAAAATTTGAAGAGAACTAGATTCGTTTAATCTTTTTAGATCTTCCTCATATAAGTAGTTTTTATATTTTTCAACCCAAATATTTTTTTTTTCTTGTAATTTACAGATATTTAAATTTTCCCATTCCTCATTTTCTTTTATAAACTCAAAAATACTTCCAACCTGATTACACCAGTTGAATTTTTTTTCGTTTTTGTTTATTTCCGACAACGCTTTTAATCGCAGAAAACACATCTTCGGATATCTGGAGTCATCCATTAACAATAATTTTTCGACTAAATTAAGAACATATTTAAATACCACAACTGCAAATTTTGGGATTCCCAGTTCCAGTCTTAATGCATATCCAGGGGTATTCTGAGGCAGACATAAAATTTTTTTATAGAATAAATTTTGAATTTTTTCAACATCATCTAGATA
This sequence comes from Leptopilina boulardi, assembly GCF_019393585.1. Lineage (NCBI taxonomy): Eukaryota > Metazoa > Arthropoda > Insecta > Hymenoptera > Figitidae > Leptopilina > Leptopilina boulardi. The sequence goes on along the minus strand of NW_026137948.1, from coordinate 823,519 downwards.
TCGCAAGCCCCAAATTTGGATAACATAACTAAGATTACTTTCTATAAGTGATTTAAATAATTTATTTACAGGGTCCCAAGATTTTAAATTTAGTCTATGTATTAAAGAGACCGTAGATCCCAAAGCTATTTTAGCTTTACTAATAGCTTCATTTGTTGCGCAGAAAAAAGTAGCAGAGTTTGCAAAGGTTACCCCCAGATATACATAGTTCGATACAATTTCTATCTTTTGATTGTCGTCGTACATAAATGAACCATATTTATCATTGTGTACGTGACCTCCTCTTCGGAAAATAACTATTTGTGTTTTTTTACATTTAGTTTTAAGTTATTAGCTTCACAATATTTTTTTAAGGCTCTTAAAATTTTTCTCATTTCTACACAGTTATCTGCCAGGATCGCTATATCATCGGCATACGCGAATAATGAAATTTCCGTTAGATGATTCAAAGAAACCCCTCGAATTCCCTCCGAGATCAAAAAATCGTGTAAATCCGCAATAAAACAAGCAAATAGTAAGGGGCTCAGTACCTCTCCCTGTAGTACTCCCCTAGTGACACTGGTGAACTCCGAGATACCAGAGGATCCCTTTACAGCTATACTGGACTTAGAGTAAAGATCAATTAAAATATTAATTATTTTACTTCCCAAACTCATACTTGACAATTTATTCCATAATAAGCTGTGTGTTACCGAAGGGAAAGCATTAGAAAAATCGATAAACAGGACAAATAACTTACCCCCCTATCTTTCAAGCGGGCTTGTATCATTGAATTAAGCGAGAAAATATTATCTATGCAGCTTCTATGTTTTCTAAATCCAGCCTGCCATTCAGGTAGGAGGGAATTTTGTTCTAACCATTCATTTAATCTAAAAGCGAGTATTTGAGTAAAAACTTTAGTTACATTATTTATTAGTGCAATTGGACGGTAATTCCCAGGGTCAGTTTTTTCCCCTTTTTTATAAATCATTTTGGCCAATACTTTTGCCCATGAGTTTGGAACTACTTCACTTTCCATAATTCTATTAAATAAAATGAGCAAATAATTTAACCAATTTACCGGAAGGTTTATCAAAAATTCGTTTGAGATTCCGTCTGAACCCGGGGCCTTACCTTCCTTGCATTTTCTAAGACTCATCAAGATATCATTCATATTAATCTCTCTTTCTAAAAATGGATTAATCACTGGCATCTCGAATTTCGGGAAACCTGGTGTCACGGGGAACATTGATTGGAAATATACTTGCCATTTTTGCAAATCAATTATATCTTCTAAGGAATGTTTGCTTCTATAATTATTTATAATTTTCCAAAAATTCGAAGAGTCTCTCACTGTGGATAATCTAGAAATAATCGAGTCTTTGTATTCTTGTTTTTTAAGTTTTTGCATTTTTTTGTATTTTTTCCTATGTTCGGAATATTCGTTAATTAATTCTGTCGACATAAACTTATTATTTTTACAATTTTTTAATATACTTTTTAATTTGTTTTTAAAATCCACACATTCTTTATCAAACCATGGTTTTGAATTAGATTTTACTGCATTATTTTTGACTTGCATTCCTGATTCAATTGCATTCGCAGTAATAGTATTAACTAACTCTACAGCTAACTCGTTAACACTATCACATTCTTTTATTTCTACCGACGAATTAGTCATTAACAGTTTATACTGCTCTTTTAATTCTCCTTTCCATTTTAATCGTTGTAATTCTGTTTTTTTATTTTTATCTATATTCTCTACTAATATTTTTATTGACACGGGAAAATGATCTGAAGAAGTGACAATATTGTGAACTACAAGATCTAATACCCTATCAAGCCCGGTAAAATTTGACCAAACCAGATCTATAGTTGATTTACCTATTACACTTACAAAAGTAAATTGCGCGGGATTATCGCCACTAGTTCTCCCGTTTAATACTACTAGGCCATTATTTTCCATTGAGTTTATTAATTTTTTACCTTTCAAGTCTAATTTTACATCCAAGTTATAGCGTTTATTACTAATGAAAAAATTATCTTGTAACATTGGGATTGAAAGTTAATTCAGGTCTGAGATTCTTGAATTAAAATCCCCTCCAATATAAATCGGAGTAGTGGGATAATTCAAGATTATCTGGTCTATTAACTCTTCAAATTTTGACAAAAAATCATCTATATTTCTGGTAGGCGATATGTATACTGAACACACTACAAATTCAAACTTAGAATCTTTACTTACAAATTTTATAATGATATAATCCAATTCTTTGTTTATAATTTCGCAGGTGAATTTACTGTTGTTGAAAGCCACAAGTATTCCCCCTCTTGCTCTTCCCCTTGTAGCAGTCTTAATCGCAGGACAGAACACAATCTCGTACCCGACGAAATGCCTTTTGAAAATGAGTGATGGGTCGTAAACCGACCAAGTCTCACACAAACAGAAAATGTCAATATTGTTAAACACTGGAATCAAATCAGCCACATTGTCGATACCTCACACATTCCAAAACACAATGCCTAAATGACGTTTATCAGAGAATTGCTATTCCGTTTTCTTTTCCTCCTTATTGGTAGCCCCCATAAGAAGAAAATTATCCAGTTTTTTACTCTGATTTATGAATTTTGGTTTTTTTGATTTTTTATTTTTGGATCCAGAGGGTCTGCCTCTTTTTCTGCTAAGAGTGGATATTCCGGATACAGTTGAATCTTCACTATCTCCATTGTAATCATCTAAATCCACTTCCTTTGACTGGGAGGGAGGCAAAAGATGTTGAAGCTCGTCAACTGAGTAATAAGTATCTTCCATAAGGATTTTTGAGCCTTTTATAACTGCCACTTTCCCCTGTCGTTCTAAATTTGTTCGTATTTCTTGGAGTTCTAAGTACAACTGTTTTTTTCTCTCTCTAAGACCTCTTGTCATATCGTTTGCGAAACTTAGATTTAAATTTCCAAAATTTTTTGCATTTTGAAAAATTTGTTTCTTGCAATTTTGATTTGCAAAGGAAATAAGAATCGGTCTATTACCTTCCTTCCTTCCCAATCTTCTTACGTCGATAATATGATTATCTTCGATTTTTACCTCAGTTTTCTCAAAAATACTTTTCACCGTGTTCAAGAGATTCAAATTTTCAGTTGGGGTATCCTTCACCTTGAACAGTACAATATTATTTGACTTTTCTCTGTTCAGCAAATCCTCAATTTTTTCTTCACAGGTGTTTATTTTATTTATTAGAAGATTATTCTCCTTCTTTAATTTTTTATACTTTAAATCTTGCTCATTCACTGAATTTATAATCTTCGCATTTTCCACTCTCAGAGAAGAGATTTCACTTTCAAACGTATCCATTTTTTTGTTCAATGTTAATAACAACTCTTTTAAATCTTCGTTAGTTGTCATTTTGCAATAATTTTAGTGATACACAGAGTTAAATAGTTCTAATTTTCTTAAAATACGAAAATATTCGCACTCAATTCATAAAGTTAATTCGTTAGTAATTTTGAACTAAACGAAAATATACCCATTAAATATATAAACACAGAGCGAAATGACAACACGTCTTCACTGTTCGAATGCCTGCGGGCAACCAAATAATTAAATATTAATGGTAAAAGTTAAATAATCCTAAGATTATTATTTTTTGAGAAATTAAAGATTTTAAGAAATAAAATTGAGTTGAAGGGAAATGATTGACAACTAGACAATGACATTGTTCTCGGCGAGTTTTAGAAACGGAATTAGAAAGAGAAGAATCGCTCTGTCCTTAGTAATATAATTTAAATGTAATTGGTTACCGAAAATAAGACGCAGCAAAAAGTATAACTAGAGGGAAAAATTGGTGGTAAGAAATACATGGGAGAAGCGCCCCGCGAAAAGTAGTAAGGGAAAATCGTGTATCCTTGCAAAATCAATTTAAACTGTCTTATTTACACACTCAAACAATTTGAATTTTATTAGCCCCAAGAAGAAAGGGTAGGGACGAGCCTTTATAAGACGAGAAAATGCACACTTCTGTCTCTTTATCCTGAACAGTTTTACACTGGTAAGAGCATTCTTTTATATTTTAAATAACAGGAAATTTTTCAAAAACATAAAATTTAGAAAGTCAATTCTTGGAACTTGGAATACTGATTGTCAGGAGCTTTCTTTATGATTTCTACCAACACGATCAGCATTTCCAAGTAAAAAAGACTTAATCGTAAAAAAATAATTTTAAATTTACTTTATTTTAGAAAAATCAATTTTCAAGAGCTTTCTTTTGATTTCTATCAACACGATTGGTTTTTTAAAATTAGCAATAAAAATTATTTGTTGAGGAAAATCTATTGTCAGGATCTTTCTTATGATTTCTACCAACACGATTGATTTTCCAAAGCAGTAATAAAAATTACTTCACAAATTAAAATATACAAGCAATACCTTCAAAGTCAAGTCACGGAAAGTTAATGGTCAGGAGCTTTCTAACAATTTCTACCAACACTGTTAATTTTCAAAGAGTGGTGACAAAGACGAAATCGTAATTCTTGTTTAATATTCTTATATACCATGTGCATTGTAATAGGCGATCCACATAACAATTTGAAAAGTTGATCAATAGATGATCGCAATAAACCCAAAAGATTAGTTCATTTAGAATATAATTAAATTATTTTATTTAATTATTTAGCAAGGTTTCTTAAATATAAATCCATTAAAGTTTAATGAAGAGATTCATTATTCAATCATTCATAATTAAATTATGACAATCATTAAAGTTTAATTATTTTTATAAGAATAGAGAAGTTAAAAATAGGATTAGGAGAAACTAACCCGTAAATTTTGGTTAGGTACAAATAATAATTTTGGAATATTTATTACAAATAATTTTAGATTCTAAAATGAAGTAAAATTCTCCAAACGATTAAAAGTTTTGCAAGTGTGTATATACTACAGAAAAAAGGTGTTTTTATTTATTTATGATTATAAACTTAGCTAGAAGTATATTTCATTCTGTTAGGATTTAAAGAGAAGAATCCACAATTGTTATTTTAGGGGAGATTACGGTGATTTTTTTTCAAAAAATCGAAATTATTTTTTTTTTCATTTTTGATTAGGATAACTATTTAAGAACACGGAAAAATTACTCTAAAGTATTTCCAATGTCTAGAACTGATATAAATTGAGTAGCAACATGCAACAACTCACCGAGAGCGCACTCGTTTATACCGGTCGGGTAGCAGTAAATGGCCCAGAGGCACTCACTGCTACTTGACTGGAATTAGATTAATTGAAAATGATCTTTTAGAAGCCAAAAAAGGATCTATGCATGAAACCGGTATCGCCGATTGAGTAAGAATAACTTTTCTGTCTAACTTCTAGTTAAAAAACTTTAAACGCGTTTTTCTCAAAACTGCATATTTTCAACTTTGTCACAATCTCATTTTAAAACTATTCAACCAATTTTTCAACTATATAACACTTCGAAAGGAAATTTATATTCTGACAACATTCAGTTTTTAGAATTATTTTAATGAACAGGTATATAGAAAATTAACTTCTTTGTTTATTCAACTTTTATAACTTTTGATTAATTTTGAAAATTTGTAGATAACCATCATTCTTGCCAGAATTGTTTACTTAATCAAATTTTATTGTATTATTATGATCGGAATTGATTAGTATGTTCTCATTATTATTTAAATGAATATTGGAACATGACATTGGATTATTCATTTATTTATTATTTTTTGTAAATCAAATTCTTCGAAAAGATAAACCATTAATTATTTAAACAAGTAGAAGAATTTTAAAATGTTAATAACAAAAGTTAAAAAACTAAATAATTATTGGAATGATTCCTCTAATTTAGTTTGAAAAGCGTTAAAAATGAAATATAATAAATATAAATATTGAATATGAAACAAGCAAAAGAAATCAACAAGAAATTTAATTTCATTTATACATTTCTACTATATTTTGACAATCTTATCCGATGATATAGTTCTCACTCGTTTCACTATTTTGAAGAATAATTAAAATTTTGTAATGTATTCCTTTTGTTAGGAAACTGATAGTATGTGGGTGATAATTGCCTAATCATTTATATTTACGGTCATTCAACCGCGTGTTTGAACTCATTTGCGTCTCAGAATCGATGTGTCATAAGAATTTAATAAAGAATATTTTAATATTAGAAAAATCCCCGGACTCAGAGCTTGTGAATTCTTCACAGTCAATGTCGAGGTCAATGTAAACAATATAATCATTCTTTAAATTTTTGAAAAAAATAATTAATAATAAATATAATTGATTTTGTATTGCCGTTTATAAACTAATATTAGATTCGTAACCATCGACCCCAAAAACCGTAGATATCGAGTTTTATAGAAATTTAACAAATTTTAAACAGTCGTCCACTATATTAATGCCACCATTTTGAATTTTTAAAAACTAACATCAGATTCGTAATCAACGGTCCCAAAAACTCATAGATAAGGGAGAGTCGGTAGTGGCGAGACACGTTTTGTTTTTTTGTTATAGCACTCACATTTTCAAGATCATCAAGTCTGTATATATATCCATGGACAGGTGTGACTCTATACTGCAAATTTAAGTTATACAGTTACAGAACAGATATTGGAAAAAAAAGTTATTGCCGATTTACGATAATGTCTCGCGACTACCGACATAAAAAATCGTTCGTAGTGGCGAGACACTATCTTAAAATCAGAGTCTTCATCGTTCAAACGTCACAAAAACAAAGGAATCAAAGAGAAAGAGTATAATAATTGATGCCTTTAAATCATAATATTGTTTCATTCAATCATAAAAATACAGGCAAATATTTTTCTCATTGTGAGCCGCTAATCCATGTCACAGTTATTAAAAACATATAAGCTTTTCTTCCTGTTCATCTTTTTCAATTTAAACTATAGTTATGAAAAATATTGTCGACAAAACGTACAAAAATTATATCAAATTCATTAGGACATGTACAATATTATTAGATATAAAAAAGCCACTGCCGACAACAAGTGTCTCGCCAATGCGGAAACAGCATTTTTCGGTAATGACGATGTACAATCCTATGCATCGAACAATAATTCATAGTGCTCTGGAAATTTTGAAGGAAACTTAAATACTAAAGACTCAAAACATTTAACCCTTCAGAAAATTCCGGAAATTTTTATATATTATCACTTATACCGATGGGAAATAAAACTTTTAAAATATCTTGAAACTGTTATTAACAGTATAGCGATATTTCGTACATCAAAAACGTATGTATCATATTGAAAAGTTAAAGCACAATAAAACTTGACTTTCAGACCAGAAGTGCCAGCACAGTCAGTTCAGCTGTCTGAAATATCCTAATGTCTCGCGACACCATTTGTGGTCTCGCCTTACCCATTAGTACCAAGTATCAAACATTTAAGTAAGTAGATATGCTAGAACGATATTTAACATTTAAGGCATATTAGTCATCCGGAAGTTCAAAATGAAAATTTATAAAAAGGTGGCTGAAGGTGGTTACAAATAGAGCATAATGTAACACAATAACAGGTACTTTAAACGTCAAAAAATAATTTTTTATACAATTTAGTCCTATATACATAGCGATCATAGATACAGAAAATATTAAGTAAAAATGTTTAAAATATTTTTTACACACAGCATAATACCTCTAGTTTATACCACAAAAATATTTAACTTCATTATTGATGGTAATTTTTTACGAAAATTAAGATGCTAGGCTGTGAATGGCAATGTTTAAATTATTTTTAAATGAAAAATATTCTTTCCCAGAAACTAACATTCATACGTTAATGTAGAACAACTAAATATACTATTCCAATAGTATGTTTTTATATTTTTTGAAGACTCAAAATTTTTTAATTTTGTTCATCTAGATTCGCAATTTGTACAACTGTGCGTTACAGAGGTTTGAAGTTAGACATTTTGTTATGCACCGTGCACTCATGCAGGCTACTGGTCTCAAATCTCAACCAACATAAAAAAATAAATTTTTTTTTCATTTAAACAAGCAAGCCGTTTGGAAAATATGGTTATTTGTTTAAAAGAAAAATTTGATTTTTTAAAAACTTATTTTATCATTTTGATCACAGTAGCAGTACTGACAGCACTGAAATATAATACACGGAGAGAAGAGTGTAGTGAATATAACTATGCGCTGAGTAACAGTCACTAAACAATTTCGCTTGTTTTCGATTGACAAAACAAATGTTAAAGTTAACTAAAATTTTGTCAGATGTAGTAAACGAATAGTGAATTTGACATTAATGAATAGTGTTCCTGACAAGCGCGAGGTAAGACATACTAAAAATCGGTTACTAAAGGTGTGATAGTCAAATTGATTGAAACTCTTCTCTCCGTAGACACGGGTTTTTGATATAATACACGAGTTTTTTTTTGTGAAATGACGACAACGCGCATGTGCCAATAATCAACAACTCCTTTTTATTCCTTCGTAAACGCGCCATTTGGTGAAGCGGCATTTCCGGAAATGAGTGAGCAAACGAAGGCTGTAAGCCCATGGCAGCGTTTGCTTTGAGTTTTGTAACTAAACCATGAATGTAAAGAGATATGTTTGCTACACTGTAAAAAGCCATAAGGGAATTTTCCTGAAGATAGTGATTTTACTCTACAAAATCCTAGAGATCCTGAAAGGACAGTTGACGCAAGTCGAGTTGAACTGTGATTGGTAGAGGGTAACCGGAATCGGAAGTTAATCCAACATTTATTTTATTTGTTCGAAATGAGCACGGTTGTTTGAAATGGTTTTTATTAAAGGCATTTTAAAAGATCCCGCTCGTTTTGACCAATAGTATATCATATTTTTTCATCACTTTCGATTCCGGTTACCCGCAAAAGTAGTGGAAGGGGAAACATCCGTCAACTCTCCCTTGAGAATCTCTACAAAATCCTTGGTGATAGCATTTCTTTTAATGCGGAAAAAATACAGAATCTAAAATGAAATATATAAAATTTTGTAATTTAACCATTTTAAATATAGCAATTGTCAAATCTCCGGCGATTTTGACACTTTCAATGTAAGTAATAATAGTACCAACTTTTAAGGGGGGATCCTACTTTACACGGTCAAAAAAATAAAAATAAAATTTTTTGCGTAAATCTTTAGGCAATACATTTAAGAATATGTACCTAAAGTTTTAAAGGCCAATCTAAAGTATTTTTTAAGTTAGGAGACTAAACGCATTGAGGAGTCGAGAATTTCTCACCCGGAAAAAAGCTACTGCAAAGGTACTTTATTATATTAGTAAGCACCTTATGGAGCCGAGATTGCTAATTAGAAAAATATTGAGGGTGGGGTTGATTGACAGAAAACGCCTTGCCCGATTTTAATAAATGATGGTTTGTTTTACTTAGTATTAATCCCTCTTCTATGTAAACCAAAAAATTTATTTTACAATTTTTAAAACCAGTTAGTCATTATTTAAAAGAAACATTTTTTGTATTTATCTCTCAAAATATTCGAAATTCACTATTTCTTTGGAATTTTTTTAGTTCACATAGAAACTGCATATGTAAACTTTAAAAATTTTCTTTGATTTTATGATTTAAACAAGAATTGCGGTCTCCAACGTGCCTACCGGTTTTAAAATTAAGATGTGCATCAACGTCAACAATTAATTTTAACTTATCTGTTTTAATATTTTTTATGAAAAAATTTTTTTACAAATACTTCAAATATATACAAAAATACTCAAAAAGCCCAAAGGTCTAAGTAATTTTTTTCCTTTCTAAAAAAATTCTCAATAAAGTGCTATCCTCCCTTAAGGTGAGGTTTCCATTGATAGAGTAAAGAAATAGATTGTTTTTATTGCATTTTTTGAAAGCTATCCATGTGTGGAATATGTGTGTAAAGCGATTTTTTGATCCGAAGAATATTTTTGTTTCTATAGTGTCTTGAACTCACCGACGTTGCGAAGCTGAGAACCGCTGAGGTCGTAAGTCTTCCGCAATACTGGATCCGCTGTTTTGAATTTTTAAAATCTGATATCATATTCGTAATCAGCGACCCAAAAAACCCCCGAGTAAGGAATTTCAGACAAATTGAATCTATATTTTATAGTAGACAAATATTACACATAAAAATGCTTCAAAATGTTGCCAAAACTTTAAACGCGTTTTTCTCGAAACAAGATTTTAAAAACTGGCGGGCATCGTAGCGTCTAAACTATTTGACCAATCAACTTCGGATTAGCGGCTAATTAAAGGTAATTAAATTCTGCTGGGGTTATACCTTTAATATAATACAATTGTTAAGAATAAAGATTTTTTACAAGAGGTCAAACATGAAAAAATAAGGCAAAAAACGCAGTGTTTTAAAAAAGTGGCCGCCATTTTGTCATTTGTTTAACTTTTTAACTATTTTATAGATATAACCTATTCTTTAGGATGTCACCTTTATAAAAAAATTTGAGTTTTTGTTTTAGACTCAAAATTGCGCATTGTAGAATGCCCACCGTTTTCCCTATTTAAAAAAACATTGTTTACTAGTTGCGCCATATTGGCCGACATTTTGAAATTTTTTGAAAATGAAATATATGTTTTAAAAGTTTAAAGATGTACCTTTATTTAAGAAAAAAAACTACATCACTACACGGAGAGACCGCCGTTTGGAAAAATTACTAAAAAGATTTACAAGTAACGGAAATAAGGTTACATTGTCAAATATTGCTGTAGGAAATCAAAAATTCTACTAGCAGCATACTTAATAAAACTATAGACTATTGTAATTTCTATTCCAATTTGTGTGCAATTTTATTACAGTCTACAGGTTTTATTTAGTATACTGCTAGTAGAAATTTCTATTTCCTACAGCAATATAGCACAGAAAAAACCTAATCTCAAATTGAGTACAAAATTTATACTCAATTTGATACGCATCAAAAATGCGACAGGCAGATGGCGCCACGTTCTATATCATTTAACATGAACTCATTTTGAAATGCAACAAATATGAGTCCAAGTTTTTTCTGTGATGACAAAGTAACCTTATTTCCGCAACTTGTAATTCTTTTTAGTAATTTTTCCAACCGGCGGTCTCTCCATGTACACTACCGTCCGAAATTGTGCGAACTCTGCTTTTTCAACAAATATAAAACTGTTCAAATCTTCAAAAATATTAAAACTAAAATTTTTTCCTCTTTATTTTATTAAAGCTAATAAAAGTCTGAAAGAAATGACACCTTGACAAAGAGAATATGTTAATTTTTCAATTAGATATCTAAGAAAAACCCAATTTTCAATGTTTTTACTATTTTTTTTATTTCTCTGGCAAAAATTAATATTTTTAAACGTTCTTAGGCTCATTGAAATCGTATTTTGTTATGCAATTCAAATTATATAAAACAATTCATGTACACATTCTTCCCTAGCGTATGCAAACCGTGAAAGTTGGCTCATAAAATGTCAAAAAATTTAAATTTAATTCTACAATAATATATAATGTTTAAAAATCAAGTAAATATATCATTCTAAACTTCTCTGATTTATGTAAGTAAATTTAAGATTTATACATTTTACTGATCATTTTTTGTCATATAAATATTAATCACAATTTTTTGACATTTTATGAGCCAACTTTCACGGTTTGCATACGCTAGGGAAGAATGTGTACATGAATTGTTTTATATAATTTGAATTGCATAAGAAAATACGATTTCAATGAGCCTAAGAACGTTTAAAAATATTAATTTTTGCCAGAGGAATAAAAAAAATAGTAAAAACATTGAAAATTGGCTTTTTCTTAGATATCTAATTGAAAAATTAACATATTCTCTTTGTCAAGGTGTCATTTCTTTCAGACTTTTATTAGCTTTAATAAAATAAAGAAGAAAAAATTTTAGTTTTAATATTTTTGAAGATTTGAACAGTTTTATATTTGTTGAAAAAGCAGAGTTCGCACAATTTCGGACGGTAGTGTAAGTCATAACCGTTCCCTGAAAAAATTGTCCAAGTTTGTGTTGATTTTGGCCTCCGCAATGGGAACCTCCCCTTAATGTATCAAAATGACTACTGACTGCGAAATTATAGCAGATGGGAAAATTCCCACTGACAAAGGTAACATTATTATGTTAAAAATGGCAATTATCTAGAAGATGGGACTTTTTTGTTTACCACACCAAGGAATATTTACAATTTTAATATGGTACAATCACTTGTTTATTTAAAAGTGACATATTAAAAGTGGGTAATAAACGTTCCCTCTTTCAAACAGGTAAAATTCCATTAATACTTTTTACAGTTTAGCAGCACACAATTGGCGCGCTATTCGCGCCTAATTCTATTGCATGCATTCAAGAAATGTAATGAATATAAATATTGAAAATAAAAATTAAATATATGATATATATTTTTTTCTATATTATCTTCCGATGGGCGGAGATAATCAATATTCTGTTATATTGCCGTGCAATATTAGCAATATTGTCATTTAATATTAATGTAATATTGTTGCAACATATTCGGCTATTTGAGTTTTAACTCTAAAGAAAACATTACATTTTTATCAAAAATATAACTCTTATTAACATTTGTCTGAATTCATTATTAATATTAAGAAATATCCAAATTATTTATTATATAAAAGTTTTTATAATGGATTAAATATTTAAACTTGTTTTTCTAAAAATGGTTTCAGATTAAACCAAATTGCATTGAATGAGAATTATTTATAATACTTATGTGTTAATAATAGCCCGTAAAATGCACATTGAATAAAAATCATTTCATCTTTAAAAATTACGTGACATTTTTGAGCGTATGTTATTTTTTATTATTAAAAATTGTTTAAAAAATTAAATTTATATTTATAATATTATGCATTTCATATCTCTGAGAAAGTATTCGATCAATTTAAAAAGATCGACTTAATATTCATAAATTTAGGTTAAAGATATGTTTTAAAAATATATTGATGTACAATTCACCCATGTATGTGTTGATTATATGTTTCACGTCAAAATTTGATCCGTAAATAAGAGTCTACTAAAGTTTTATAGACATTAGTTTTACATGAGTATTAATGAGTAATTACTCATAGATGTTAATCTTTGGTAAAAATATTTTTTCATTTAGTTCAATATTTTTCGAGGGGACGAGGTAAAAGTTTTGTGGTTTTACGGTATATCGCATGTTTTAATTGTTTTTTTATATCAAAATAATATAATATCAGTTCTGTAAGGGTTTTTTGATACTCCTTCGATTAGTGGTAGGTATGTATTTAAAAAAACAATTTTTTTGACCAAAAAATGAAACTCAAAAGTAAATTTGACTTTTTCGATATGAAAGATACGTTTTTTTAAAAGAAGAGCTTAAAAAAATCTTTCGAAACTGATATTGATAAAATTTATTATTTTGATATTTAAGAAAAAACAATTAAAACATGCGGTGTATTGTAAAACCCCAAAACATTCACCCCCTCGCCGTCGGAAAATATTGGACCAAATGAAAAAATACTTTTCTGAAGATTAACATAATATATAATAATATAAAATTTTTAAATATAAACATTTATTAATTACTGTTAATCTATTTGTATTCTTCAGAATTAGAATTTCCTTTACCTACCCAAAGAAAAAGACATTGATTGTTTACGCTTTTCTTTTTCACTCTATCTATAAACTGTTACAATAAGTTTATCCTTTTTACATCGGTAATGCTTTTTCTTCTCGCTCACTCTACTATAGACAAACAGGGAAGATTTTCCTTCTTCTAGCTATAGCTATCGTTTACGCTTTTCTATTTCAGTCTATCTATAATCTGTTTCAATAAGTTTATCCTTTTTACTTCGGTAACGCTTTTCCTTCTCGCTCTCTCTATAGACAAACAGGTAAGATTTTCCTTTTTCTAGCTATAGAGTAAAAATTCCTGAAGTGGATCACCCAAATTAAAGATGTACTGTATTTGCTTGGAAATATAGAAAATTAAAACATTATTATGAGTTGAAAAACTGCCTCAAAGGATTTTTTTAAAAAATTAAATTTCTCAAAGTTATAAACAATTGAAGTTTTTGTAGTCTTAAATTAAAAAATAAATATCTTAGAACTAAGTGAACGGATCTTTATTAAAATTGGTATACTTACACAGATAATGATAGAGTTTTGGTTGAGAATTTGAAAATTTTCGATTATAATAATTGTTATTGCAAAATTAATTGTTTATTTAAAAAATAAATCATGTTCTCGTTGTCGTAGAAAGTTGATCCAAAGTTTATTGGAAAGGAAATTTCATAAGGATTCGAAAAGTATAGAAAATTGCAAATATCTCGAAAAGTACGAATTTTTATAAAAAATGTTTTAGACAAAAGTTGTTCCTAACAAAAAGATTTGTGAACTATAACATAACGCAAAAATAATAAAAATAAAGCAATAAATTGAAAATTCGATATATTAGAAAATCTGCTTTATCAAAGTTCAGTTAAATAAAAATTCTATAAAATAAGAATTTTTTTAAATACATATTTTTCGATATTACAATTGGGCTCATTGTAAAATCTACTTTTTTTATTTCTACTAAATGTAAATTCGATAATTTTTAATTCGACATAACAAAATTCCGACAAGTATAATTTGGGGAATATTTATGCGTCCCCATTTTTAAACCAAAAAAAATGTGCCCGGAGCCCAATGTGAGGCCTTACAGCGAAAAAAGTAGTCTTTTAAAATGATACCACTAATATTGTGTATAAAAATCGTAATCCTTGTAAAATTCTGCGTTCACACATGTGGTAAAAATGCACAAAATATTAGGCCGAATTCTAGACATTGGGCCCAACACTTTTCTTTAAATAAGTGAATTAAAAAAAACCGCGACTAATGGGGTTTTTGGGGTAACATATTATAAATTCGAAGCTAATTTTCGCATTAGGCCTATAGCTCAATGTAAGATTCCTCAGCCCAATATTTTGGTCATATACTTTACACGTTAAAACACATAATTTCATAAGGATTACGAATTTGATTCTGAAAATTAGAGGATTTTATTTAACAAAAACAACCCATTTTTTGGGTTCACAAATGTAGATCTTTTTGTTAGGAACAACTTTTGTCTTAAACCTTTTTTTTAAAAATTCGTACTTTCCCAGATATTTGCAAGTTTCCATACTTTTTGATCAAAATACATTCTGCGTGATAGCGCTAGAGAAACGCAGCGCCGCACAAAAAACGCGATAACTTTTTTGCTAATTGCGATCCACGGAATTTTCAAACGGTTTTCGAATCCTTATGAAATTCCCTTTCCAATAAACTTTGGATCAACTTTCTACGACAACGAGAACATGGTTTATTTTTTAAATAAACAATTAATTTTGCAATAACAATTATTAAGCATCGAAAATTAAGATTCGTTCACTTAGTCCTAAGATATTTATTTTTTAATTTAATTGTTTAATTGTTTATAACTTTGAGAAATTTAATTTTTTTAAAAAATCCTTTGAGGCAGTTTTTCAACTCATAATAATATTTTAATTTTCTATATTTCCAAGCAAATACAGTACATCTTTAATTTGGGTGACCCACTTCAGGAATTTTCACTCTATAGCTACCTTTTACGCTTTTCTATTTCACTTTATCTATAATCTGTTTCAATAAGTTTATCCTTTTTACTTCGGTAACGCTTTTTCTTTTCGCTCTCTCTATAGTCAAATAGGTAAGATCTTCCTTTTTATTGCTATATCTATAGTTTACGATTTTCTATTTCACTCTATATCTATAAATTGTTTCAATAAGATTATACTTTTTACTTCGGTAACGCTTTTCTTTCTCGCTCTCTCTATAGACAAATAGGTAAGATTTTCCTTTTCCTGACTATAGCTATCGTTTACGCTTTTCTATTTCACTCTATCTATAAACTTTTAAAATAAGTTTATCCTTCTCGCTCTCTCTCTCTATAGAAAAAAACGTAAGATTATCCTTTTCTCATCTCATTTGCATATCTACTCTTTTCATAAGAAGGATGTTTACACTTATGGCTTAGTTTCAAAACGTTGTCATGGGACTGCAGCTGAATAAATATCAGGGTGGCGCTGCGGTACTGACTTTGAGAGAATAGACGACGCAAAGGTGAAGAGAAAACAAATATTTTACTACATTGCAAACTCGCACACTGCTCGTTTTGTGAAAATCTCCCTTCCATTGTACCTCGCTAACTCTCACTACTCTCTCCACTTTCTATGTCTTGCATTTCAGCAACGTACACATTTGAAGGGATTATAAAAAGGCGGCTTTTATACAGTTTTGAGTGCTATATTAATTAATTAATTTAATTAATATAATATAATAATAAGACAAGAAATTAATTTAATTTACTATATTATTAATAATTTATTGACAACATAATAATATTTATGACTTAAATCTGACGGCTGAAATGACACTGCACTGAGAGTTGATGACGTAGTGAGCAGTTAGGGAATTCAGTTCAGTGGGGATAAAATACGAGTATGGGGGTCGAGTAGTGTGCGAGTTTACAATGTTGATTTTGTTGATTCACATACCGTCATTTTGAGAAGTCGAATACATAATTCCGATGAGCCAATCTAGCAACCCTGCTCAAAAATTCTTTGCCTATTTTGGTTAGCCACTCAATACAGGGTTGCCGCAAGCATTTAATTTCATTTTTATCATGACTTTTCCAAGAATTCCAGTTAGACTTTTATCTTTTTCCATGACCCTGATAAAACATTTTACGAGCTAAATTATAAAAAAGAAGGCAAAAATCTTTAGAAATAAAAATTTAATAAGAAATATATGTATGGGAAAATTTAAAATTTTTATAACCTTTTTTTATAACAACAAATTTTTGCATCATTTTAAAAAAAATTATTAACTTAAATTTTGTTCTCTAGAAATTATTGGCAACTTTTTTTGTAGTAAATGAATATCCACTCTTTTAAATAAATTCAATTGTGAAAATAAATTTCAAAAATTTTTAATTTTCGATAACGATTTGTATTTTTTATACTGTCTATAGCATGGATTATAATGAAATTTGTATGTAACGTACCTTGGACTCTTGTCTTTACATTTCTTAAAAAAATTTCTATTTCCAATTAAAACCGGAGATTTTCAATTTTTTTTGCGCCGTGCACCACACGCCAAAGTAATTATCAAATGAAAATGGGTTCAAAACAGTCCAGGGTCGTCTTGAAGTAAAATAAAGTTTTTCTACGTCGACAAAAAAAGTCATTTATACTTTCTTTTAAAGGATCATCTCAAGATTCAAAATCAACAAACATAGAAATCCTAGCTGCTCTTCTTAGCGTTTTTTTTCAAATAATACGATTCTTATTAACAAATTCTTTAATTTATGAAGTTAATTGTATACGTTTGTAATAATAAATTTTTTTGGCCACAAGGTGCACATACTTTCTTACAATTTTTTTCGTGTGACAACTTATGATTTGGCATTATGCTGTTTTCTATTTTACTAAAATAATAAATGACAGGCTGTATTTGATACATGTTAAAGAAAAATATATAATTGCATAAAATATATTACAACGGAATTGTTAAATTAATTAGATCAAATAAATCCCTTTTTCAATTGTTGTAGAAAACATTTCCGACGGCCTGGAGCCGGTCCGGTCATGAATGATAACCTGCGAAACATCCGCGCCGGTGGAATTTTCGATACCGGCCCGGTACCGACATTTCTGCCGGTTTGGTACCGGGTCGGTTATGGAAGATAACCCGGCAACTATCCGCACCGGTGCTGGTAAACCATCGACAATATCAACATTTTACAATTCAGATATCCAGTGGAGTAAATTTAAGTATCTAACAACAAAAACATTCATTATTTTTTTGAAAAAAGAGTAATATGTAGAATAACACGTTTCTTTCATTTGTTGATATTAATATAATTATTTATGCAAATTGAACATAAAAATTCGGACTCCAGGGATTTCTTACAATTTTATTAAAGATTATTTTTAAAAAATCCAAAATCGGTTGAGATTTGTAGGCTCTAGACTGTTTTTCGTTGTAAGCTAAAGATTTCCACAATTTCTTTTATTTTTCCAAAAATCTAAAAAAAATTACTCACGGTTGACGTGCACTGTAAAAAATTTTAGAAAGGATTTTAGAAAATCTTACCTACTGTGAAAATGGCATAAGTAATTTATAATCTACAAGTACACAGAATTGTGATGTTATATTTTTATGTGCAAATTTACATTTTTAAAAATTAAATAAACGCACTCAAAATTGCAATGTAGAAAAGTAATAAATTTATAATATAAAAATAAATTTCAATTAAAATATTTTTAATACGATTACACACAAAAAAATAGCATTGGTAAAAATGACTGGAAATGTGTAATTAAAAAAAAGCAGTTAAAGTACCATATTCAGAAGCTTTTAAACTAAACTCAGAAAGTTGGTGGTACTAAATTTTAGTGGTCAATTTCACCTACTTAAAGTTACTAATATTTGTAGTTGAAATTACTGTCATGTGATTTTAAATGGCTTTACAACATTTTAATAGTTAAAAATACTGATAGAAATTGTTATTTTTAGGATTTGTGTAGATAAAAGAAACATTTCTTATTAGTTGCAGAAGAAAATTAGATTTACTGTTTTCATTTAGTTAAAATAAGTGTTGAAAATAGTTATTTTTATGATTTATGTAGTTAAAGAATCCATTTCTTCCTAGATGCAGTAAAACCATTAGACTCACTGTTTTATATAACTAAAATAAGTGTTAAAAATAGTTATTTTTAAAATTTGTGTAGTTGAAAGAATGTCCTCAAATATCATGCGCAAGCCATCTTAGCATGCGTTGGTGTTAAGATGGTTAAGTTGTCAGCTTACGAATGTTAGGGTCGTGAGTTCAATCCCCAGCGTTTAGGAATTTTTCTCTTTCATTAATGAACTTGTACATTTTCTTGTACATGTTTAAGTAATGTTCTTGAACAAGGTCAGCATCCGTAATAGAGACATGTTCTTGTATCAGAACTTGTACAAGATCCTGGAAAAGAAAATATACTTGTACAAGAAAATGTACATCTTCTTGTACATATTTTTGTGCAGGTTTCATGTACAAGTACTTTTACATGAACTCATTTATGTTCTTGTACAAAAACATTTGTTTAAAAATGTTTTTTTTAAATTTGAAATTTTAATAAGTTATAATAAGACTTTTCACTTATGCATGCTAAAAATTATTGCGCAGCTGTAAAGGCTTAAGAAAACTTCTGCTCAGCCTTTAAAGTTTTTAATGTTTAATTTAAAAAACATAAATGAACATGTACACCAGATTCTTGATATTGTATTGCTTCATATTTAACATGAGCTGCAAAACGTTTTAGCAATTCAGTCTTATTCCTACCTTTGTATGTATAATATTATTTTGATAATAAATTGTCACTTACAGAAGTGATATAAAAGGTACAGTGAGTCTTTTATTAAATTGACCGTAACATTTTGGCGATCCTGCCAGGATAGCAACAAAAGATGTAAAAATAATCCGTCAAACTGTGCTATCCTCGATTGTGAACCTGTTTTTCTACGGAAACTATTAGTGTTCAATCAAAGGAGGAAAAGCTCCGTGGGTACTCTACGGATACCTTCAAGAAATTTGATACGTGCCACTAATTAAGGTGTTCGAGTTTGTCAATCTGGACAATAAGATTTGAAATAAGTCATCTTCTGGAGGAATTTCATCCAATTGGAGATCCAGGCAGATACGTTAGCCACCAACTTGTGGATATTTTGTAGCAGTGTCTACGGCCACTCTTCACACATCACAAGAATCCAGAAGAAGCAGATTACGTAAGAATAATTCAACGAATAATAAAAAATTGATTTATATTTCATTTACTATATGGTAGTTAGACTTCGCGAGTTAGTAAGTCTAAGTTTCCTTAATAAAATAAGACTATTTCTCTGAATAACCTTGGTGTAAGTGTGTAGCCACTTGAACAAGTGAAGAGAATTAAATACACCTATATTTCTTGTTACGCGAAACATTCATTTACACCCGACACAAAATAATTTTTATACACTGGCATATCACACTCATAGGGATTTAAAACACACGAACTATACATCTGACACAGACTCTGACTCGACTGACAAAAGTTTAAAAATGGAGAATGAACCAAAAACCACCCTTAATCCAATCCCTTAATCCCACCACCAGCAAATACGGATGAAACTCAAAAAAATTGAGGAAAAATCGCAACGAAAGATATAATCAAAACTATTAAAACATTAACAGGACAAGATGATTGTTGAATTGAAGATTTTATTAAAAACATTAAAAGAGCAAAAGGACAATGTTACCAAACAGACCTGCACCTGTTTATAATTATACTAATCAACCCTTAGAAGTACCAAACAAAATTGAAGGATTATCTATAGAG
The DNA here is from genome assembly GCF_019393585.1 of Leptopilina boulardi. Lineage (NCBI taxonomy): Eukaryota > Metazoa > Arthropoda > Insecta > Hymenoptera > Figitidae > Leptopilina > Leptopilina boulardi. The sequence continues at coordinate 803,144 of NW_026137948.1, read as the reverse complement.
AAAATTGATTATGACATCACAAACAATAAAATATCCATAAATAAAACAGAATTAAAATTTGAAACACTACCTAAACGACTTATAGAATTGAAAAATAAAACGAGATTAGATCATCTAGACAAAAATACAAAAGATGATATTTGGAGAATAATTGGAAATTTTCACAGTAATTTTACCTTAGATGATGACGAAATTCCCTGCAGCAATTTGACTAATCATAAAAGTATATTAAAAAGTTGAAAAATAATCAACGTAAAGTCCTACAGACCCCCTGAAATTCATAGAGAAGAAATTGAAAAACAAATAACCGATCTATTACGAAAGAAAATTATTGAACCATCTGATACCTCATTTAACTCTCCTATATGGATAGTACCAAAGAAAAAGGATGCTAGTGGTGTACAAAAATGGCGTATGGTAATTGACTTTAGAAAACTAAATGAGGATACAGATCAAGATGCATATCCTCTGCCTGTGATTGAGGACGTTCTTTAACAGTTAGGAAGAGCAAAATTCTTTTCAGCATTCGATCTGTCTTCAGGATTTCACCAAATTCCGATGGAAAAAGAAAATCGAAAATATACAGGATTTAGCACAACTAGAGGACATTATCAATTTATCCGAATGCCATTTGGATTAAAAAATGGACCAGCCACCTTTCAAAGAATGATGGATCGCGCTTTTCAAGGATTAATTGGTGATGTATGTTTTGTATATTTAGATGACATTGTTATTTTTTGATCTACTTTAGAAGAACATAATAAAAATTTAAACAAATTCATGGAAGGAGTTAAAATATTGGGATTAAAATTACAACCGGATAAGTGTGAATAGCTTCGACCAGAATTAGAATATTTAGGACATGTTATAACTGATAAAGGAGTAAAACCAAATCCTCTAAAAATACAAGCAGTACAAAATTTTAAAGAACCAAAAAACGTGACAGAAATACAATCATTTTTAGGACTAGTAGGATATTACAGAAAATTTATTAAAAATTTTGCGCATATAGCCAAGCCATTAACAAGATTAACAGCAAAAGAAACAATTTTTAATTGGACAAAAGACTGTAGTACAAGCTTCGAATTACTAAAGGATTTGCTGTGCAAATCACCAGTATTAAAATATCCAGATTTTAATAAAAGATTTGTTTTGACAACGGACGCGAGCAATGTAGGAGTAGGAGCTGTTCTTTCTCAAGATGGACATCCTTGTTGCTATATTTCAAGAGTATTAAATAAAGCAGAACAAAATTATAATACTGCTGAGAAAGAATTATTGGCAATCGTGTGGGCTACAAAAAGGTTAAGACAATATTTATTAGGACGGACATTTAGTATTCAGACAGATCATAAAGCATTAATTTGGTTGCATAACGTAAAAGATCCTAGTTCAAGATTATTAAGATGGAGATTACGCTTAGAAGAGTTTCAATATGATATAGAATAAGTTAAAGGAAACGAAAATAAAGCAGCTGACTGTCTTTCAAGGTTATTTCCAGTACAAGACGAGGACAGTAAAAAAGACACATCAGCAGAAAATTCAGAAGACAACGAACTTAGTTCAACAGAAGAAGACTTGTCACCCGATATGCAGAGATTGAATGACACTCCACAAACGAGCTATAATAAAAATGACATTGTGACCGAACAACATAGCGAAACAAATGTTTTAACACAATATTTTGAAGACTGGAAAAGGAATAAAGAAATTGGAAACGTTACAATTAAACCTAATGCTCAAGGAAAACTATGGAAAACAATTTTAAAGAAAGATTTACCCCCATTCAATAAAGAAAACTGGTTAAAATATTTTGAAGATCGAGTTAAAGAATTTATAGATAGGAAAATGGTAATAGTTCGATTACAATTAGGAGATTCTTTGATTTCACCTATCGAAAAGACATTTTTAAAAGAAGTTATAGAATTTTTTAGTAAAAAAAACGAAGATCGATCTTTTCATTTATGTTTTAGTCAACTCAGAGAACTTACGAAAGACGAGAGAAAATCAATATTAAAAGAGGCTCATAGATCTGTCGTAGGGCAACATTATGGAAAAAATAAAACTTTTCAAAAAGCAAAACGATTAGGAGAATGGAGAGGTATGGACAAAGAGATAATAGAATTTGTTAAAAATGTGCAGTTTGTCAATTACAGAAAAGTACGCTAATTAAAAAACAATCAGAAGAAGTTATCCCTGACATTCCATTAAAACCAAACGACAAAATAGCTATGGATATTTTTAATCCTTTACCTAAAACGAAACACGGTAACGAATTTATTTTAAGTATCCAAGATCAATTAACAAAATATATCATGCTTATTCCACTAAAATCAGCTACAAGTGCAAACATATTAGAGAGTTTATTAGAACAGTACATTAATATATTTGGTTCACCCAAAAGTGTTCTTACCGACCAAGGAAGAAATTTCGTTTCTGCATTAGTTGAAAATTTTGAAAACCTTTTTCGAATCAAACCAATAAGGACAACTATATACCACCCCCAAAGTAATGGACGAATAGAAAGAATGCATTCTACATTGAAAAATCTTTTAAAAACGGCAATGGAAGATAATTAGAATGAATGGGACAAGAATTAAAAAGTTATTAGCCTTGCAAATAATTCAACTACAAACGAAACAACAGGGTTTACACCTTTTGAACTCACTTTTGGAAGAGAAATAAACCTCCTTTCTACTCTTGAAAGTTCACCAATTCTTAAATATCCAGAACTAATTCAACAATGGAAAGAGAAACATGAAAAATGGTTAACTAAAGCTAAAGAAAAAATTAGAATTCAGCAGGAAAATTCTAAAAGAAGATTAGACGAACAAATAGTATTACCACAGCCAGTATATAAAATTGGAGATCTTGTAAAATTAATTAATAATCAACCAACTAATAAACTATCTCCAAGTTGGTTATGACCGGGAACTATTACACAAATTTTTGACAACAATAATTATGAAGTATTATATAAAAACAAAAAAATCAGATTTCACGCCAATCAGCTAATGGCATTTTACGATTTTTCAGATGACGAAAATGATGATAAGTATAATTCTACTGATAATTCTGAAGATTAGTCTAACATACAGAACTATCAATATAACAGAACTGAAAGGAAATCGGTATATCGAAGACTTAGGACGTTTCCACCAGTATCACGAAGAATGGCCATTAATAATCGGAATAAACGTTACCAATGTAGACAATAGATTTGATATGTTTGAAAAAACAATTCAAATAAGTTAAGCAGCATATTCCATTTATTGTAACTCTGAGAACGAAAGTCATTTAATAAGGGGACGATTTGACAGGTTAAAAAGTAAGCATGATTTATTAAATAAATTGTTAGGAAGACGTCGAATAAAAAGAAGTCTGGTCAATTTTGTGGGAGATATAGCAAAACCTTTATTTGGAATTATGAATGATGCGGACTTAAAAGCTATTAAACATCAATTTGATGAAGTTCGTGATGTTCACAATCAATTAGCAAATATATTGACTAATCATATGAAAATTATAAAACTGATTCTAGATTCATCTTCATTAGATCACGAACTACTTCAAACACAAACTAATCGAGAACTAGAATTAACTATGAATTTACGAACGACAATAAAAGAAACTATTAATAAAAAATTTATAAATACAAAACTAGTAATAGTAACACTACTGATTGACGAACTAAACGAGCAACGAACTAAATATAGCAGTAGACGCTATTAACGACGGAAAACATGGAATAGTTCATCCTCAACTGTTGATTCCAAGAATACTAAAGAATACACCTATATACCTATTGTATATTGTATATTTAGGATATACACCAGAACATGAATATTTCATAAAATATAGAGGATCATATACTCCATTGAAAATTGACTACCAAACCAATTGTAAAAACATAGTAGAATATAAAATCTGTAAAAGAAAACAACTAAATTATTTACTAGGCAAATCTAACAGATGTGATGCTACTTTGTTAAGGCGAGACGCTTTAGAAAATTGTATACTATCCCCATATTTATTACATCAAGAAACATATATTTCTGTTACCAATGGATACATATTACTCTCACTCCGACAAATAACTATTGACATTAATTGCGATGACGGACTTGAAACTATTACAATTCACCATGCTAGTTTAATACAAGGTTCAAGATGTAAAGTATTTTTAGAAAACACAGAATTGTATCCTCCAAGTATACAAACACTAAACAAAATTGTTAACATTAATGTAAGTTACGTATTACCTTTTGACAAAAATGAAATAGAAAATCTTAGAGATAGATTAATTCCGCTACCTCAAAAATTAGATCAACAAACATTAGCAAATGCTAAATTAGGATTAGATAATACATTAGATTTATTGGAGCAAATAAAATCAAGTACTCGAATCAATAATTGGAAAGAAAATGCTGTAGACGTATTACACATTGCAGATTATAATAGTTTAACTATTATAGGAATTTATGTAATATATAAATGTGGATTGTTTAAAATAATACGAAAATATTTACCTTAAAAGTTATGTTTATTCTGTATTAAAAATCAAATCACTAATGAACCCGTCGTTGTCACCTACGAAAAACAACCACATAGAATGGCAAAAGTAGATATTAAACCTAATTTAGATAAAAATGTAAAACTTAGGCTTTAAAGACTAAATCCTGTCTAACGAGAGGGATGTTATAGTCAGCAAATATATATATCCCCACCTGTATTGATTCATAATTGACATGAGCTGCAAAACGTTTTAGCAATTCAGTCTTATTCCTACCTTTGTATGTATAATATTATTTTGATAATAAATTGTCACTTACAGAAGTGATATGAAAGGTACAGTGAGTCTTTTATTAAATTGACCGTCCCAGTGAGAAATGAATGTTCGCATCGACTTCGATTCGACATCGATGTCATCGACAACTCATCGTCCGTCGATTATAATATAAATTTCGACGTGAAATCGATGTTGACTTAAAAGGTCTTTATAATTTACTAATAATTTTTAAAATACATAAAATACAACTAATTTCGGTAAATTTAATTGTTAATTCAATAAATATCAAAAATGTTGATCGATGTCGAATCGATGTCGATTCTGCAAAATTTTTAATTCATCATACATTATTAGAAGTAGGCAAATAATAGATTTTTTAAGCAGGTATCAAAATTCTTTAAAAACTAATTAAAATTTCTAGTTATGAAAAGTAATTTTACTTTTATTTTACGGTAAGTAAGTTTCGAGGTGAGTAATATTTGTTTAAATAATTAAGCAGTATTTATATATTCAGCTCTATATTTAATTATACATTATTAATAAAAATTATTTAAATTTAATTATTGTTAAGTTATTTCTAAATATATAAATAATAAAAAATTTGAGTTAGGATTCTTTTTTATAAAGTTTTATGTAAATTATAAACTTTTATTAATAAATTTTCTAAGCTATAAATTCCCTACTGGAAGGGTGGTGCTGGATTGGTACTGGGAAATCGGAACTGAGGGCTCAGTACCAGCTTAGTACTAATTTGGTGCATTTTGGTACTGAAATAGAACTGGGAAATTTACCTGCGAAAAGGGTCGAGTTACCGTTAATACCCTCATAAAAGTGAAAAGCGACTAGCTTTTTTAATATGTTTAAACTAATACTTTATATTTATTTCAATATTATATTTGTTTTTCCTGGATTTATATTATTTTCATACATTATTATGCATATAATATGTCCTTTGGCAGCTAAATTCAAAAATGATGTCCCTTTTTTTGTCAAACTTAAGGTATACGAGATAAATTATAACGTTTTTAAATGTAATTATTTTTTGATAAATTTTAGATATTCATAATCTGGAAATATCAAAGAATGTCAATATAAATTTTTTTAAGTTGAGTTATTAAAATTACAAATTTTTCAAGTCATAAAACTCGGGTTAAAATTATAATCCTTCTACAAAGGACGTAGGGGTCTATTGTTCAAGGAGGGATTGCAATATAATTTCTAAACTTAACGGAAATTTTCTACAAACTATTATGTTTTTTTTTGCTGTTTTACACGCATATCGTGAGAGACGTTTTGTTAATCTAATACACCTTTAAAACTATTGTTGAAGTACTTTAAAAATGTCTTCTTATGGGTAATCAGGTAGTGGTACTGAAGTGGAACTCAAGCCAAGTCCAATTTAGTACCATTCCAGTACCACTCTTTCGGTAGGGTTTCTTTTACTTATAGTTATTTAACAATTAATTTTTAGTAAATAATCAAATAATCTTCGCATTAAATATATTTATTATTACTTGATTATTCATAAAAAATTAATAGTTTTAAGTAAAATTATTAAAAGAATTTATAGCTTAGAAAATGTATTAATAAAATTTAATAATTTACAAAACTTTAAAAAAGAATAAAATAATTTTTTAATATTTATATATTTATATATGTATAATTGTATATAGAGCTGAATATATAAATACTGCTTAAATATTATATAAATAAATATATTATATTATAATATATATAATATATAAATATGACACATAAATATTAACCATGTATGTGCGTTTATTGGGTATTAATCATTGATGTGAGACGGATCATCATAACGGCTTAAGCATTAGTGCGCAGGTTTTATGAATTGAAGTGTCATGTCTGCCATCGACGTCAGGATCTACAGCACAGCATAGTCATATGGTCACGCGAACTGGATGGTTGTAGTTGTTTGTTCAGTCTATTTGTATAGTGTACAATTTTTATATAGTTCATTCCTGACTGTGGTGTTATAACAAATTTTGACGAAAAGTGATCAAATAATTTTATCAACAATGTCTGATGATGGTCCAGTAAGTAGTTATGAACAAAATAGTAAAAAAAATAGTACAATAATTAATATGTAAGATTATTATTGTTTGTCTCGTCTGAAAGTTTTGAACACATAAGTAACATTAACATTACCATTAAAGTAATAGACATAACCTAAACAGCTTATAATACTCACATGTTTTAACTACTGAATATTTTTATATTAAATTACAAATAATGCAAGCATTATGGAACTTAACGCTTTTAATTATTATTTTAAATTGATTTAAAATTTGTCATTAAAAAAAAATTATGGTTGATAGTTATAATAATACTTATTATTATACCATTATTATTGTATGATTTTTCCAAGCTAGTCATAGATAACATTGAAAAATAGTAATCAATCTATTACACAGGTTATGTGCTTATATTACGTATTATTTCATTCAACTATTTCTGTGTATTTCTTACTATAAATATGAGAATTAATTATATTCTATACTGAAAATCGAATTATGATATTACGTGTAAAATTTATGAAATTTTCCACCAATTTAGCTTGGGATTTTTTTAAATTTTACTCATTAATAAAATTTAATTATAGTATTCAATTATAGTAAAGTGTATGGTTATCATTTTGTTAGTTATAATGTGCATTCGTTGAAACATTTTGCTGAAGAATGCCAAATACAAGGACCTATTGATTCCTTTAGCGCTTTTCCATTTGAAAATGCTTTGAAAAGCATTAAAGAAACTTTGCGATCTGGGAATAAACCTCTTCATCAATACGCTAAACGTGACTCTGAGAATAAAAAAATAATAAAAGTAAAAGTCAAAGAAGATCACAATTCTGTTCAATTATATCAAACTCATGGCGATCCTCTTGAAATGGAACAAGGAGATTATTTTAAAAAAGTGGAATTATTCTGATTATTATTATTAAATAATAAATTATAATTATTTTATCATTAAAATGTTTACTTGTAACTTAAAAAATTATTTTCCTTGTTTTTTTAGACGATTACATTAAAGCTCGTCTTGGTGCGAAAATGAGAGCGAATGATTCGTCGTATGAAACAGAAAAAGAATTTGGCAAAGGACAAAGGAGGAAAACAAGAAAACAACATTCATCCTCTGAAGATGATGCAGAAATATCTCAGCCGAAAAAATGTAAAGTAATTTCACCTCCAAAACTAAATATCAGGGATTAGATCAGGATCAAAATGGGTTAAAAACAAGAACGCACTCATCGAGCGAAGAGGAAAATACAAATGAATTATCGATGGAAAAGGTTTCCAGTGACAACAGTTATGAAGAAACCATCCCTCAACAAACGAATTCTTCTAGTCATCTATCTCCGGAATGTTCACCTCACATTGATTTAACCGAAGAGGGTCGAAATTCTCTGGCAAAAAAAAGACAAAAACATCTTAAGGGTGCAGAAAGTGACGAGGTTTCATTAAATGAAAAAGAATATTCACCTAAGAATTATGACGATTATTTAAAAAAAAAAAACCACATTCTACTCCCATGACAATTTTACAATCAAATTCTTTAAGTAAGTGAAGTAAACTTTGATTTTTTCTCCACGAACAATTAATTTAAGATATTATCTAATTTATTTTTATTAATTATTTATTATATATTATCTGTTTTATTTTATTCCAGATTTCCAAAAACAAGTATTAACGACTTTGCAAATGTTGCACGAAAAAGTGGAGACTATCGCTGCTAACCAAACGAAGTTAAACCTATACATGATGCCAAACGAAAAAGTTATGTCAAGACCTGCTGGGCTTCCAATACTTCCTTTAAAAAATTCGTCCGAGCTTCAAGTAATGGAAAACTATTTAAAGAAAAATGATGACAATGTCTTTAATACGGTGTGTTTCCCTTAATATTTGATATATATTTATTTATTTAAAAAATATTAGCTTTATGACAGTTTTGCTATAATATTTCTATAAAAATGCTTTTAATTTTTTTGCTTACAGTCAATTTATCTCAGTAATTACGTATTTCGAGAACCAAATAAGGAGAAGCGATTCGCCATGCGCTTAATGAAGCATATTTTTAACAACACTTTGGGTGCTCAATTTAATTTTAAAGGTCAAGGCGAGAAACGGGGATTTGAGGCTTTAACTTTATGGCAGGTTCTCAAAGGTATGCTTATATATTGTATTATATTATATTATATTATATTATATTATATTATATTATATTATATTATATTATATTATATTATATTATATTATATTATATTATATTATATTATATTATATTATATTATATTATATTATATTATATTATATTATATTATATTATATTATATTATATTATATTATATTATATTATATTATATTATATTATATTATATTATATTATATTATATTATATTATATTATATTATATTATATTATATTATATTATATTATATTATATTATATTATATTATATTATATTATATTATATTATATTATATTATATTATATTATATTATATTATATTATATTATATTATATTATATTATATTATATTATATTATATTATATTATATTATATTATATTATATTATATTATATTATATTATATTATATTATATTATATTATATTATATTATATTATATTATATTATATTATATTATATTATATTATATTATATTATATTATATTATATTATATTATATTATATTATATTATATTATATTATATTATATTATATTATATTATATTATATTATATTATATTATATTATATTATATTATATTATATTATATTATATTATATTATATTATATTATATTATATTATATTATATTATATTATATTATATTATATTATATTATATTATATTATATTATATTATATTATATTATATTATATTATATTATATTATATTATATTATATTATATTATATTATATTATATTATATTATATTATATTATATTATATTATATTATATTATATTATATTATATTATATTATATTATATTATATTATATTATATTATATTATATTATATTATATTATATTATATTATATTATATTATATTATATTATATTATATTATATTATATTATATTATATTATATTATATTATATTATATTATATTATATTATATTATATTATATTTATATGTAATATACAAAATAAAAGTTACATTTCAAATGATCTGAAATCAATTTCAATAAAAGTTTACAAATAAAAATTTAATTTTTATTATAGGTGCAGCAGCACTGAAGCTGGAAAGTTCTGACCTCCATCAATTTGAGGCAGGGGTCAAAAGTTGGTTAAAGGATGTACCTTGGAGGGACCAGCAACAATCGCTCAAAAACCGAAACTAATGAAATAAATATTTATTTTATGTAAAATATTTATGGACATATTTTTCTAAAAAATAAAATAAATTATTCTAATAACAAATATATTTTATTTTATAATATATGCGTAAATATACATATCACCATAGTGATATATGAATATAAATTTAGAGTGATGTATATATATATATATCGATATCGATATAGCAATTATTATTATTTCTTTGAATATCGATTTTACGTCGATCTCGAAAATGAGTCGATTTAAGTGACAAATTTCCATCGAATCGATGAAATTTATCGATGGGTCAATCCATTATATTTCGACTGAAGTCGTCGCTGACTAATTTTTAAAAATTATAATACTTTGCAGGAATGATTTTGAAGTTATCAAGATCACAAAATGAAAAGAATTTTAATAAAATTTTAATTATTTATTGCAAAATATGAATTTAAAGTATATGAGGTGCTGAAAACTGTCAATTTTTTAGCCATTAGAAAATATGCAAAAATACGTAGAATTTACCATAAAAATAAAAATTTTTTTTTGTAATTTACTAAGAATGAATAAATTTATCATTATTAATTGATGTAATTATTTAAATATGTGAAATAATATATAAAATATGATTTTCAAGTTCGCCTGTCAAATAACCTAAATTTGCAAATTTCATCTATTAAATGTGAGAAAGAGAAGTCATTAAATTGAAAAAAACCTTACCAAATATAAAGTACCTGTGACTAACTTTTAGTTTTTCTTAGCACTTTTTTCCTTTTTTCTTCATAAATGTGAAATAAAAAGCAATAAAAATTGTCACTTTGCTTATTTTCACTATTTTCAAATGTAAATCACTTTCTTGGAGAAATATCACTAAATACACACACTGGAAAAAAATTCGCTTTGGTCCCGAAGATACTTTTTGAGATAATTAAGTTTAAACTTTTCACAATTTTTATCAGGTTAATGCATGTGATTTTTATAAAATTGAAGTAAGTTCAAAATGTTTAACCAATAAAACCTAACTTCGTCCTTAAAAAACTACATGTATTAACCTGATAAAAATTGTGAAAAGTTTAAACATAATTATCTCAAAAAGTATCTTCGGGACCGAAGCGAATTTTTTTCCAGTGTGTGTAGTTAGTAATCAATTAGATATTGCCCAAGTTTTGTAATTTTTCAGTTTTCTCCAAGAAAGTTATTTACATTTGAAAATAGTGAAAATAAGCAAAGAGACAATTTTTATTGCTTTTTATTTCACATTTATGAAGAAAAAAGGAAAAAAGTGCTAAGAAAAACTAAAAGTTAGTCACAGGTACTTTATATTTGGTAAGGTTTTTTTCAATTTAATGACTTCTCTTTCTCACATTTAATAGATGAAATTTGCAAATTTAGGTTATTTGACAGGCGAACTTGAAAATCATATTTTATATATTATTTCACACATTTAAATAATTACATCAATTAATAATGATAAATTTATTCATTCTTAGTAAATTACAAAAAAAAATTTTTATTTTTATGGTAAATTCTACGTATTTTTGCATATTTTCTAATGGCTAAAAAATTGACAGTTTTCAGCACCTCATATACTTTAAATTCATATTTTGCAATAAATAATTAAAATTTTATTAAAATTCTTTTCATTTCGTGATCTTGATAACTTCAAAATCATTCCTGCAAAGTATTATAATTTTTAAAAATTAGTCAGCGACGACTTCATTCGAAATATAATGGATTGACCCCGATGTAATTTCAATCGATCAGTCGACTTCTATTCGACGTCGATTGGACCATTCATTTCTTACTGGGGTAACACATGTTTCAGGCAATTTAATTTAATGATTTTGGTTTAACTCACTTATAATTGATACCGCGTTTTACAGTGTAATTTTTCAACTTTCACCTTAATTAACAAAAAAATCTGTTTATTTTTTTGGATTTTGTCATTAATATTTCAGAACATCATAAAAATAACTATTTTCAACACTTATTTTAACTAAATGAAAACAGTAAATCTAATTTTTTTCTGCAACTAATAAGAAATGTTTCTTTTATCTACACAAATCCTAAAAATAACAATTTCTATCAGTATTTTTAACTATTAAAATGTTGTAAAGCCATTTAAAATCACATGACAGTAATTTCAACTACAAATATTAGTAACTTTAAGTAGGTGAAATTGACCACTAAAATTTAGTACCACCAACTTTCTGAGTTTAGTTTAAAAGCTTCTGAATATGGTACTTTAACTGCTTTTTTTTAATTACACATTTCCAGTCATTTTTACCAATGCTATTTTTTTGTGTGTAATCGTATTAAAAATATTTTAATTGAAATTTATTTTTATATTATAAATTTATTACTTTTCTACATTGCAATTTTGAGTGCGTTTATTTAATTTTTAAAAATGTAAATTTGCACATAAAAATATAACATCACAATTCTGTGTACTTGTAGATTATAAATTACTTATGCCATTTTCACAGTAGGTAAGATTTTCTAAAATCCTTTCTAAAATTTTTTACAGTGCACGTCAACCGTGAGTAATTTTTTTTAGATTTTTGGAAAAATAAAAGAAATTGTGGAAATCTTTAGCTTACAACGAAAAACAGTCTAGAGCCTACAAATCTCAACCGATTTTGGATTTTTTAAAAATAATCTTTAATAAAATTGTAAGAAATCCCTGGAGTCCGAATTTTTATGTTCAATTTGCATAAATAATTATATTAATATCAACAAATGAAAGAAACGTGTTATTCTACATATTACTCTTTTTTCAAAAAAATAATGAATGTTTTTGTTGTTAGATACTTAAATTTACTCCACTGGATATCTGAATTGTAAAATGTTGATATTGTCGATGGTTTACCAGCACCGGTGCGGATAGTTGCCGGGTTATCTTCCATAACCGACCCGGTACCAAACCGGCAGAAATGTCGGTACCGGGCCGGTATCGAAAATTCCACCGGCGCGGATGTTTCGCAGGTTATCATTCATGACCGGACCGGCTCCAGGCCGTCGGAAATGTTTTCTACAACAATTGAAAAAGGGATTTATTTGATCTAATTAATTTAACAATTCCGTTGTAATATATTTTATGCAATTATATATTTTTCTTTAACATGTATCAAATACAGCCTGTCATTTATTATTATTTATTATTGTAAGAAAGTATGTGCACCTTGTGGCCAAAAAAATTTATTATTACAAACGTATACAATTAACTTCATAAATTAAAGAATTTGTTAATAAAAATCGTATTATTTGAAAAAAAACGCTAAGAAGAGCAGCTAGGATTTCTATGTTTGTTGATTTTGAATCTTGAGATGATCCTTTAAAAGAAAGTATAAATGACTTTTTTTGTCGACGTAGAAAAACTTTATTTTACTTCAAGACGACCCTGGACTGTTTTGAACCCATTTTCATTTGATAACCACTTTGGCGGGTGGTACACGGCGCAAAAAAAATTGAAAATCTCCGGTTTTAATTGGAAATAGAAATTTTATTAAGAAATATAAAGACAAGAGTCCAAGGTACGTTACATACAAATTTCATTATAATCCATGCTGTAGACAGTATAAAAAATACAAATTGTTATCGAAAATTAAAAATTTTTGAAATTTTTTTTCACAATTAAGTTTGTTTAAAAGAGTGGATATTTATTTACTACAAAAAAAAGTTGACAATAATTTCTAGCGAACAAAATTTAAGTTAATAATTTTTTTTAAAATGATGAAAAAATTTGTTATTATAAAAAAAGGTTATAAAAATTAAAAATTTTTAAAAACGGTTCAAAGTGTTTTTTTGGTTCGTTGTGAGCTAAAGATTTCCACAATTGGTTTTATTTTTCCAAAAATCTAAAAAAAATTTTCTCACGGTTGTCGTGGTTTGACTCCATAGATTTCTATACATAGAAGGACCCCCTCTTTTTTTGTGTCATACAGTGTTATCATATTATCGAAAATTTCTTTCAACATCACACAAAAAACATTATAACTTATTATTTAAAATCTTAAATTTTTTTCCATAAATCTTTTTTTCTTCGTGGTTGAAAGTTAAAATTTGGAAACTTCATGGAAGTTTCATATTATGTAAATTTGCTGAAAAATGGCAGGAAGATAGCACTGTAAAGTTCGGATCTTTCCATTGTTAACTTCTGGAAAGCTCTAAATGTCCTTGCGGTTGAATATAAAATTTGGAAACTTCCTGGAAGTTTCATATGTAAATTTGCTGAAAAATTGCATTGAAAATTTCTGATAGTTAAACTTAATTTTAGGAGAATTTTTCCCGTGATTATTTAGAATACATACTTTGCTTATTGTTAAATAATTTTAGAGAAAATTAAGAAACAACATTCTTCTAAATATACACTTTAATATTACAGATAATTTTTATTGCAATTTTTCAGCAAATTTATATAGGAACCTTCCAGGAAGTTTCTAAATTTTAACTTTAAACTACGAGGACGTTAAAAGCTTTCAGCAATTGCATATCATGTCAGGATTTTGAGTATAGTGGGGGTAAGTCTCTACAAACCATGTTTTTAGTATTTTTATTCTCCTTAACCCGACGTGTTAGACACTTCTATGTAGATTTAAATTAAAGCTTAAATCGTACAAATATTTTGAAATTTTGAAAAAAATGGGGGTGATGACCTCAATAAACTTTTTGGGTGTAGCAGAAAAGGGGGGAAATAGTACCATTTTTCAGTATTTTTCAGAAAACATTTGACTTCTATCAATTCTAACTTATAAGCGTTACCTCAAATCGTGTTCACTCTATTAATTTACGCGTAAAAATATGTATGCAAACAAATTTTAAGCTTTCTATGTCGAATATTGTGATGGCTAGGGGTGTGAAATATTGTCACTTTGAGGCATGTTTGGCAAAAAAATCGTTGTTTTTTATTGACAACGTATACAGTGAAAATACGTGTGTATTTCTGTGTAGCCGCTTGTGGGGGACACTAAGATGAGATCATGCACCTCTTGCCCTCGCCTGGACTCCCACCTAGGTGTTAAGACCCTCAAGACTCGCATGATTAAACCTCAAATTTCATTTAACATAAATATCATACGATATAAAAACCATTTGACATAAAATTCCTTTGTCATAAAAGTTGTTTCATTTCTCCATTTCCCACACACAGAAGCTTATATGTAAGACAAGGATGGTCAATACTATTTTTATGACAAATGACTTTTATGTCAACTCAATTTTATATCAAATAAGTTTTATGTAAAATGACATTTATATCAAATGTAATTCATATCAACTAAATTTTATGTTAAATGAAATTTATGACAAGTGACTATTATGTCACATAAATGTTATGTCAATTTATATGACATTATGATATCGCCTGAATGTCACAGGAATATTTCCGCTTGATATCACTGTGACATTCAAGCAATATACCGTACTACTTAGGACATTACAATATCCCACTATGCAGGAAGGACGATATTTGAACTTTCTTTGTACCTTTTAACATTTTTTTTATTTCTACAAACCTTTAACATGAAAATGATACTTAGACCTAAATCGTAAATGCTAATTTTTCCAAGATATATAAATAAACGTACATACGAGTAAACGTTACTGAAATGTCACAGCAAATTTTCGATTTTGTTGTATTCATTTAATAATTGTATATGAGGCATTCCACGGAAAATTGTCATTAAAAATTTTTTTTGCCCAAAACACGTTTTCGAAATCTATATGAAAAATAAGAAAATACATATTTTTTTAGTTGATAAAAATGATGGAAGTTAGGATTTTTTAAAATTTAACGTCATCAAAGGCAGTGTATTTTTGAAACATTTTTTTATCTATTGTACTAATGAATAAAAAATTATGCTGTATATGAAATTTGTGCACTTTTTCTCAAATTTTTCAAACATGTGCTCAAAAATAACGTACCTATAACGGAAGCAACAAAAAATTTAAATTAAATTTAAAAAGTGAGTTTTCTCAAAGATGGACACTCGATGTTTTTTTTTGCACTGTAATCTCGGATGACTAAAGAATTTTTTCCTTTATCTGCAAAATTAGTGTTTTTAGTTAAATTATTTTTTTTAGTTTTATTAGTACGGCTGACAGAATTTCAAGCAGTTATTCTACAAATATAACCTTTTTCCAATATCATTCATTTGTTTTTTTTAATTTTCAAAAATACATACTGTAAATCTTTGCGTCTAGTTTAAAAATTGTAAACAGCAATTTAAAAACTAAAAACACCACTTTTGCAGATAAAGGAAAATTTTTTTCAATCATCAGAGATTGCAGTGAAAAAAAATTAGAAATCGATAGTGTCCAATTTTGAGAAAACTCATTTTTTAAATTTAATTTCAATTTTTTTGTTGCTTCCGTTATAGGTATGTTATTTTTGAGCACATATTTGAATAATTTGAGAAAAAGTGAACAAATTTCATATACAGCATAATTTTTTATTCATTAGTACAATAGATAAAAAGATATTTCAAAAATACACTGCCTTCGATGACGTTAAATTTTAAAAAATCATAACTTCCTTCATTTTTATCAAATAAAAAAATAAAGTGCTTGTCAAAACTATAAACGCGTTTTTCTTGAAATGACATTTTTTAAAACGATATGGGCTGTATAGCTCGAACAGTTTTGATCAGATTGACTTCGACCAAAGTTTTTTTTTTATCGCTATTTACTAATGCGTACGTAGCGGATTTTTTTTGGTTTGTTGGTTTTTTTGGCAATAGATTTTTTGAAAAAATTTTGCCTTAAAAATCGACATTTTCCTTCAAACAGCTGCCGAATCCACAAAAATTAATATTATTAAAATATCCTACGTATTCTAAAACTAAATCTATCATACATTCAGAAAAGCTTTGAATTTTTGTTTTACATTAAACAGTCTGAGCAGAATCTTGCCCATCGATTTACCCTGCAAGCACCATAAGCAAGTGATAGTAAATCTTTGTTTTAGTGCAGTAGTTATTTTCGAATACATAACTTCTTCAAGGCAATAGTTAAAACACTACTTTTATGTATCGAAAACTTAATACGCGTTACTCTCGAAACGTGTTTTTTCGCGCGCCATGCAATGTAACTCAGCCAATTTTTAACTGATTTTAATCAAAATTAACACAAATGTTCTTTATCTTACTGGATATTGCATGTCGAGCTTCTTTTTTTCAAAAAAATTTTTAAACAATTCGTTTTTGAACATTGTTTATAAAAAAAGTGATTTTTTTCAAAATGGTCCCAAATTTTCAAAAAAAAAATTTGTTGTTTTCTCTTCGTCATGAAAAGCGTATTTGCGTATTTTAACAAAAAAATTTTGATTTTTAATTTTAGTTGAGATTTGTGACCTGTAGGCTGCACGGCGCAAAATCAAAGATGCAACTTCAAACGCCTTTAACGCCACCATTTTGTAATATTTTTTTAATAAACAAATTTTTCTTATGAAGCTTATATTGTGTACTTTATGGTATGCTTTACTTTAATTCAATAAACTTTACCAGTTTTTTTTAAATTCCTGAAAAAACGTGCATTTACACGAGTTTCCCCCCTTAAAGCGTTTAATTAAAAAATTCATATCTGAGAATAGACTAAATGGATTGAAATAAAAATTGGTATAAGTACGCGTTGATTATGCAAAATTAATTGTTTAATTGTAAAATAAATTCGTTCGTTCAAAATTTATTGGAAAGGATATCTTATAACGATTCGATAACCGTTTACAAATTTCTTGAACCGCAATTAAAAACAATGTTATGACGTTTTATGAGATCCTTTAATAAATATATAAACTTAATATATGAATAAATTTTAATGTGTATTAAAATATTACAGAATGTTCTGATAATCCAGATGAGAAGATGCCGAAACAATCATATCCAATACATTAACCGATTAAAGAAAAAAATTGCAAATCAAGAAATGGAGGAAAAGTCTCATGAAGAAATCATATTATCCATGAAAGACGAAATGTGTAAACAATTACCATCTTTTAATTTTTTTAAACTACTTCTTACACAGTGTCGTAAAAAAAGAAAGAAAGATGACAGAAAAGTCAAATCGGCTGCAGAACATTTACATTATTATTTAGCTTTAAAAATTAAAAGATTGGTTATAGTAAGATCTTCAATTGAATTAGAGTAGCGCTTACAGTTTGATTTAAATTTAACTTAGCCATATTAACTTAAATTAGGAAATTTTCTTTTTGTTTTAGATGATTTAAGAGTTTGAAATACTCATGGGCATTAATATAAATAATAATTAAAATCAATGGACTGATGCTATTCTAAAGTTGTTGAAATATTTTTATAATGAAACAACAAGATTCAGTGAAAAAGCACTGATGAGATAACTGTATTGTTAATCTTAAAAATTACTGATCATTTCAATGTCATATTTCCTGTAAGTTGTTATTTAATTATTTACGTTTATTGTATGTTTATAGTTAATATTTTGTCATTATGTTTATTTTTCATTTTTTTAGGAAAATACGCTGCTATCACACACAATGCCAGAAGCTTCTGAGCCGCCCAGGCTGATAGCTATTGTAAACGAAGAATTACCGAATTTAAACGTGTCCATTTATATAGATAAAAAGACGATGTTTACGGAGAACCAACAGAAGGTCTTCTATATTTGTTTTCATTATAATGGGTATTTAACGTGCTGAAGCGAAAATTGCCTTGACATTCATATCTGCAATTTTGTTCAGGAAAAAAGTAGAGAATTTATATAAAAAATCAGAACAGTCGTTAATTTATTAGAGCAACTTTAGTTGCAATTTTAAATTTAAACTGTGTTTAATTAATTATTAATTAAGAATAATAAAGAATGTTGCACAGAAAAATGATTTAGGTAAGGAAATGTTTAATTTAATACATTTTCCTTAATTTTATAGGTTATCAATAATTTAATTATCTACTGTTAAATTGGTTGTTTTTTTTACTAAAAAATGGTTATTTTTTACTAATTGAAATAGGGCCGATTCGTTCACGGCTTTACTATTAAATAGTAGGGTAGTACCGACAGAAGTGGGCCACACTTTGGATTTTAGGGTATAGAATGTTAAAAAATTATAAATTTGGAAAATTTTTTGCGTCTATTTGTAGAGAATGGAATTACCTAACGTTTTGCAAAATTAATTTAAAAAAACTACTTCCTTAATTTATACAAAAACACTAATTGTCGAAGCAGTACGTCAATGCAGTGGCCCATTTCTGTCCACAAGCATAATTTTACTCGAAATAACGTGGCAAGAATACCACGCGACAATATGCTAAAATCTTTTTACACTTTTTAAGGTTAGGTCTATTAATATAAAAAAGGCTACTTATCCGATTAAATTCAATAAATAACTTATGCAAATAACGATATCTTTCTCAAGGAAAAAAAAGGAAAAGTATGTATTTTTTAGCACTAATTGCTGGAGAACACAAATGTGCGTTTGCACACTTGAATGTCTACTGAAAACTCAGCTCCTGTCAATAATTATAAGAAAAAAATTCGGTTGACAGACATGTCAATTGTGAAAACAAAAGTAGCTAGTGGCCCACTTCTGTCGATGGTACTCTAGTTTTCTACACGGAAAAACTTTGTGCAAGAATCATTCCTGAATTTGTTCAAGAACTGAGGATATGAGAATAATTTAAGAAATCTTATTTATATTTTCTTTGAAAAATTCTAAGCAGTATTTCTATAAGAATTGTAGAGAAATTCAAGACAACTTCCTAAACTCACTACAGAAAGTCTTGAACTTGTTTTAGAATAAATTTTTACGTTTGCGAGAAAAAAAATTTACTCTTATGGTATTATGCATTGGAAACGTATTTCACGCAACCAATCCCTGCCTAGTGCTTGGTTACTGTACTGTGTCTTCTAAAACAGTTCAAGAAACTTTCAACGCCCAGTGACTGAGATATTCCGATCGCGGCATTAACAAGAAGTTTTCCAATGTCATAATAAAAATACAAGTATTTTCTTGAATGATTTTTGTATTTTTCTGTAAATTTTGCAGAATTTTTCTCGCGTCTTCAGTTCCTGAACAAATTCAGGAATGATTCTTGAACAAAGTTTTTCCGTGTACTAATTCAGATTTAGAGAAAACAAAATAATTACAGAGTAATCTCTACAATGTTTTTAAAATTAATTATTAACAATTAACGTTAACACTCTTATTGTTGTTATAAAATTACAGTAAATTAAAAGATTATTTTTTTACTTCAGAGAATTGATCCTATTACTTTATAAAGTAACCTGGTTTCTCAAAGCATGGTAAGACATATTTGAAACGAAAATAATTAACAGAAAAATTTTTTTGTCACCCGGAATTGGTTCGGTTAAGTCAGAAAACAATACTGTTTGTAAATACCTGGTGAATACAAATATAATTTGATTTAATCCGGAATTAGTCCGATTGTACGCAACTAGTGAATCTGAGATTAGTCTGGTAAAATCCGGAACTAATCTGTTATTTTTTACTAGTGAATCCGGAACAATTCCGAAATAATACGATTTATGATCAGGTTTTTTTCATCCGGAATTAGTCCTGCTAAATCAAAAATTTGCCCGATTTGAGTAACTAGTGAATCCGAAATTAATTAGGCCTAATCCGAAGTCAGTCTGATCAAATTTCGGATTAGACCGGATTTACTAGTCACACAAATAATACTTATTTCGGACATAACCGGACTAATTCAAGATAATAGAAACCCGACTCTAAACCAGACTGTTTCGGATTAATTCCACATTCCGAAATATTAACCAAAGTAGTGACAATTGCTCAGAAGGTTACATGTATAATAATAGTGAAAAGAAATTGATTGTTTTTATAAAAAATATTGCTGAAAAAATTTATTTTTTTTAATCAAAAATAGGGTGAATTATACAGTAGTCGGCCATTTAAGGAATTTTAGCAACAGCAGTCGTCCACCAACATTTTTTAGTTCATAATATATAAATATTACTTAAACTTTGGTATGCAAAATAAAAAGTGACGTACTATTGAGACCATAGAATTTTTTATTTTTCTACATAAGTAATTTCTTTTAATTTTAAAAATAAAAATAAAGTGGCTGACCCATATTGCTGAAAAAATTAATTTTCTCATTAAAAATATTTTTTTGATAAAAGGTTAATCAAAAAAATTTATTTTATTTTCTAAAATATTGGTGAAAATAATTAATTTTATTGGTCAAAAATATTAGTGAAAAATGGTAATTTTTCATCAAAAATATTGGTGAAAAATTAATTTTTTAATAAAAAATATTCGTAAACAAATGAATTCCTGATTAATCTTTTTGACCAAAAAAATTAATGTTTTTCAGCAATATTTTTTATAAAAACAATTAATTACTTTCATCAATATTTTTGATTAAAAAAATTAATATTTTGCTTTATAAAAATTTTCAAAGTGGCGGAAACAAATTTTTTTCTATACAGAAACATGTTATATGAGATCCTGATCAATTGTCCGGATGTATGTGTGTGTGTGGATTCCTTTTTTTTAGAAGATAACTTTAACAGGTTTTAATGGATTCATATAAAATTTGGTAGGCTCATTTATCATATTAATATCTCAAATCTGACCAAAGGATTTTAAAAAATACCTCAAAAAAAAAAATTTATCGTCTTTTTTCCAAAAATTTTTCTTTAATCTAAAAAATTTTTAAATAGAAAAATTTAAGGTTATATATAATAAAATCGTATTCCTTACGTCAAGACAAATCGATCGGTATATATAAAGTATAGTTTTAATTTAAATTTAAAGAATTAATGAAAATTAAAAAATCAAAAATTCACATTTTGGCTATAAAATTTTGTGATTATTTAAACTTAAGTTTATAGATTAAATAATTGTATTCCTTACATGAAAACGAATCGATTGGTATACCTATATAAAATTTAAATTTGAGGTAAATTTAATAAATTAATGAAAGTTAAAAAATATAAAATACACATTTTAGCAGAAAAATTTTGTGTTTATTTACATTCAAGTTTAAATATAAAATAATTGTGTTCCTTGCATTGAAACAAACCGATATAATTGTAAATAATTATAAATTATACATTATTTTTCATTAATTTTTAGAAATTTCAGCTAAAATGTGAATTTTTGATTTTTTACACTGAAAAAAATGATATCGGTACTGTTCCTATAAATATATTGCTGGATAAATATAAGTACGTTTGCAATACGTTAATGGGGGGAAATTTAAACTGGATTGTTGTGATATAAAAATGGTTTAGCTATTAGACACAGAAAATTTAGGAGAAAGATTTAAGACTTCTGGCTATACTGTCTAGCAGTCTTACCAATACAGTTTCACATAAACAGTTCTGGTAGAAAGTTTGGGTGACATGGCTATATAGTATAAGTGTACTGCGCATAATCACTGCTACGGTATTAGTTTTCCCGCTTCATAACCTATCATACCTATCATACAAGCGTGTTGCAAGCGAGGGGAAAAGGGAGTTATTTTTCAATGTTTTTCGACTTCAGTTTTATTATATTAAAGAAGCAGTTTGTGCAATAATGTTTGATGAAGATGTTCTAAATCTTAAGGACGTATTAATTACGTGGGGTTTAGATGAATATTACGACGGATTTTGCGGTAAGTACAATTTCTTTGTAAGTTGATTATTTTTTATTATAGCTTAAAAAAGTAAAAATTTCAGTTTATCATAAGTAGTGTATATAAAAATTTCATATTATAAATAACTTTATACAAGATTTATGTTTTTATGGTTTCTCAAATGCATTTGAAATAGCTTTGAAAAAATTGTAGGTTATGTTTGTAATTAGAAAAATCTATTCTATAATTATATTATTTTGAATTCAAAATCGGCACATCTTCTATAATTTATTTAGAAAATATATATTTATTAAATTTTTTAGCTCAAAAAATAGATTTAGATGAATTAAGCCAATTGCATATACCTGAATGGTCAGGAGTTTTAGAAAATCTAATACCTGTAGCAGGTCACAGGATTAGATTTGTAAAAAAAATTACAGAGCTATTCGCACCTGATAATTTATTGAAGGTAGGTTTTTTACAATAAATTTATAAAATTAAATTTATGTAACAAATTTACAATAAATATAAAATGCAAAACCTAAAATTAAAAATAAAATAAATGTTAATTCATTTAAAGAAGAATGAAAATTAAATATTTATATGTAATATAAAGTACTTTCTCTATGAGGAAGCAAAATTATTATAATTTAATATTCTTTGGTACACTTTTTGCAGGGTCAGAGTATTGTCCAGAAAGATTATATCGAAATAGAAATTACTAAGGAGGATATCAGTTTCGCGACACATCCTGAAAATACGTCTTTTACAACATCCGCAGAAAATAATAGTGAAAATGTTGCAAATCCTTCTGCAATTAGTAAAAAAAAGAAATGCAGATGATTCATCTCATCTTGCAAAAATCCCTAAAACATCACAGCAGAATTTGGAAACTAAGGAAATATGGGTAAATATTTATTTTTATTTTATTTTTAAACTTAAAAATTTTTGTTTTTTAAAAATTATTTAAACATAAAAAATTTAGAAACTTAAAAATTCCAGACATTTTCTATGATTTTCTAGGCCTCGAATTGTATGACATTTTCGATTTTTGTCAGTGAATCGGCTTTTAGGGCGTAAGAAATAAAAAAAATTATGAGTTTAAAATCTTGAGAATTTTTCTAACTTAAAAATTATTTTAATTATTTGACTGAACAATTTTCTAGGAATTGATCTTGAATACATTTTTTAAAAAACTGAGTTTCAAAGTTTTTGACTGATTAAACTCAAAAATTTTATTTATTTATTTATTAAAAATCTGAAAATAATTTCCATAAATTTACTTTAAATCAATAAATAAACAAATAAGTAAGATTTCAAAAATTGTTAAGAAAAAAGAATCTTCAAATTCTTTTTAATCTCAAATCTAAAATTTTTAATCTAAACCTTGAAAATATTTTACAGTTTAATAACAGTTTAATATTAATAAATAATAATAGTTATTAATATATTTAAAACGCTTTATAATAATTAATAAAAAAATTATTATATAACCAATTAAATCTGTAAAATTACAAAATCGACATTTTCGATTCTTTTTGTAAAGTAATACGACTAAAGCGACTTTTTTATGTTTTCAAGTCGATTCGAGGCCTGTTTCCAGAAACTTTTAATAATCTTCTATACCTTTTCCATTATTTCCAGATTCTATAAGATAACCCGAAAGATTTTATTGGAATTCAATTATATTATTTTAAAATAATTAAAAACATGTTTCTTTTTTCATATCAGGACCTGCGCAGTCTTTTGAGTAAATTTGGTAGTGGACGTTGTCTTTTAGCTCAAGCAAATAAATCTCGATCTCTCAAGGTAGAAAAAGACCAGAATAAATTAGTGGAAATTATAATAGAGGAGAAGTTAAAAAACTCAGAAAAGTAGGTTTAAAAAATGTGTTACTCTACATCATATCTTATAAATTTATTTGTTATGAATCGACGTTAGCATGGGTGCAAAAATATATTATTATTATTTAGTAAAAGTCAATATAGTGAAATTAAATTTTCAAAAAATTATAAGTTTAAAAATACTAGCCCTTTTTATATAAGTTTTTATAATGTTGAAATGAAAGAAATTGTTATTCTATTTTTTTAAATACTGTGTCTGATACTGAAAAGCTTTTTATGCGTTATTATACCTATTATACAAAAAAATTGGATTTATTTATTTTTCATTATTAAAGTTGTTTAAAAGTATTCGAAAGGAAATTAAACAATTAAACTAAAAACTTAAAAAAATATCATAATTTTGTTTGAAAACTTCGAAACGGCATATACTTTTGCACTCAAGCTATGATATTTTTTGAATATATGTGCATTAAAAAACTGCGAATTAAACATAATTTTTATATAGTGTATTTCATCCAATATTTAAAAATTGTTTAAAAAGAATATAAAATACTCTACATATTTTTATAAATTAATATTTATATGTATTGCTTGTACATATATTTATATGTATATTTAAAATACAATTAATAAACTTATATCATTAATTGCATTTCTTGTATTTTATTTATTAAATTATTAGTCATAAATATTATATATATATAAGAAAGGAATGTTAGCTACCTAGTAATTCTATTTACTGCAGCTAAAAATTCTGTCAATAGTAGCTAGACGTATCACCTAGAAAATCTTACTAAAAATATTTAGACGTTATACCTATATAACCTTACTGTCGTTTAGATGTGAAATATAGAACTTATGTCTAAATTTTCTAAGTGCAAGTACTATATTTTTTCTGCTATAAAATTTAGACACCGCAACTAAACGTTTGGGACGACGATTTGGAGCGATATTATTTAGCAGTAGCGCCTAGAATTCTTTGAAGTAGACCTAAACATTATTTTCAGTGTTAACTTCCATTAATTCTTTAAATTTAACTCAAATCTATAGGTACTCAAATTTAATGTTTATATTATTATATTATTTTTGTATGTTTATTTCAATGTTAATGCTTTCTCCACGAGGAAGCAAATTTTTTTGCTGATTGTAAAGAGGAAGCAAAATGTTCATGTAATGAACATCTGAATTTACAACTTGTTTTAAAATTGTTTATGATTAAAAAATTAATTTTTTTCGTAATATTTTTGATAAAAAAATTAATGTTTTTCAACAATGATTTTGATTAAATAAATGATTTCTTTTACAAAAAAACTTCTTTTTTTTCCTTTAAAACTTAATTCAATTCAACACCACTTTGATAAAAAAAAATAGTTCTTTATTTTTGATTTAAAATTTTAATTTTTTTCACCGATATTTTTGATAAAAAATAAATTTTTTTAAACACTTTTTTTGATAAAAAAATTAATTTTTTAAACACTATTTTTGATTAAAAAATTGATTTTTTTCATAATTTACAGTTTTAAAAATTTATTTTAATGAACTTTTTACATTATATGATAGTTGAATTAATTTTTATAATGAGAATATTCAAGTGTTTCTTTGGAACCAGTTTTGAATTAGCCCACCGTTTTAGTCAACAACGTGTTAACCAATGAGAGATCACTTGCAGCTTAAGGGAAAGATTTTTTTCCATCCACACTTGATTGGTTAGGTTGCTTCTTTATGCGCGGCGAACCCGAGTTCAATCCCCAGTTCTTCCGAATTTATTTCCAGTAATTTCTGTGTTAATGTTGTGAATAAATAAACAGAAAGCAAGGCAACAATGAAAGAAAGAAGTAATTCTTTTTTATTTTCATTAAATTTATAAATATTATTTTTATGTTTATTAACTTGAATAATAAATAAATTTAAAAAGATATTATATAAATAAATAATAGTTTAATAATAAAATAATAATAACGGGAATAATTTGAAAGAAAATTCTTGGAAACTAACAATTTGAAATTTTAATAAAAATAAAATTTTTGATATATTCTTGAAAAGTTATTACCCAATTTAATATTGGTTTCTTCAAACTTAAGAAATACCAATGCGAGCTAAGTGAAGGTTATAAGAATACAACAATGGAAAAAAATATAAAATTCACATTGAAAATAAAAATATAGCCAGGAATGCTAAAAAAGCTGATAAAAATTTTTCCAACGAAACCAAAAGCTCATCATGTATGATTATATTTGATTTTCAGAAAGTACTAAATACTCCGAAAACAGAAGTCAGTACTTTATATTATAAGCATAAACTCTCCATCTACAATTTTACCATATATAATGTTGTAAATCACAACGCACATTGTTATCTGTGGACAGAGAACGATGCGAAGAAAGGCTCCAATAAAATAGCTAGTTGCTTACTTAATTACATTGAAAAAAAGTTTCTGTAGGCATTAAAGACTTTTACTTATGGTCGGACAACTGCGGTGACCAAAACAGAAATAAACATCTATTTTCAATGTACGTTTATGCTGCATCTAAATATAATATTAACATTAAACACGCAAAGGGACTAAAAATTTTCACTTTAAGTGATTGGAGTAATATTATAGACTCAGCCAAAATAACAAAACCTCAGATGAATTGGTTACAAACTGTGCAAAATAAGAATAAATTAAAAATAATACCTCTACTAATTTCTAAATTAAGACAAATATTTGCATCTCATGAAAATCGGAATCAATTGCTTTACAAAACTTTATTTGACTCAGAATTCGAAACTTTAGTGACAAGGAAAGAAAATCCCATGTAAATGTCAAAAAGTATTTTTCTAGAGCCGCATATACGAGCCTTCAAGGAATCTGCTGCAAAATTAAAAGATTTTAAAACTCTATGTAATACGAACATTATTCTACCGCAATATCACAATTATTATGACTCTTTTCCAGAAAGAAACACTGTTACCAAAAATCAAGATTCGAGTGACGGAGAGAAGTAAAAAATTCAAAGCGCGTTAATAATTATTTATTGAATATAATCCTAAAGTAGAATTACAAATTTGTCGATTTAAAATTTGTGAGAGAAATAATCTATAGATTATGCATTTTTGAGAAACTAGACATTCAATTATTAATATTTAATAAAACCTAAGATTTTGTTTTCATTATAAATTCAAGACAGTATTTTATATAATAAAATTGAAAAAATTTAAAATTTTATATTTTATAAAACTGACGAAACTACTAAAAAAAATTTAGATTTGATTGTGAATTAATTTACAATTGTAGTTGGAATTATTTTCTTTTTTAAATGTCTATTATACATTTATAATAATTTATTCTCTATAGTATAATTATAATCCGTTATTATACTAAAAGTAATATAAAGTTAGCCTACACGAAAAAAAAGGAAGAAAAGGAAGAAGCTCTTGCTATTTTAGATAGACTATATGTCGTACTTCGCGGGCATCAATTTTATGCTTTTAAAGTACGTTACTATTACTATAAGAGTATAACCATTATACTTATTTAGTATGGACTTACTTTAAACTAAAAAAGCATTATTTCATACTTTAATAGGTAAACGAAATTGCATACTAATAAAGGATAAAGCAGTTTGGTGCTAAAATAGTTAGTTTGTTTTTTCGAGTAATGGACGAAATACCTAAATAAAATGTTGATTTTCACGATTTTAATACATTTACATTATGTAAATTAGAAATTTCTCTTTAAAAAAAAATACCAAATATTGAAGAAATAATATTTAAAAAAAAATTCCAAACATTGAAGAAGTAATATTTTTTAAAATAGAATAAGCCTTTGATATTTTAAGAATACTCTATTTCGGTTTGCATAATATTATTTATGAATTTAAGTACTTTAATGTAAAAACGGCGAAGAATTTGCATCGCATTCAGTAAGTATTACTATACCTATTAATTTTCATAAAAAAAGTAATATAATATTGTTTTTCATTTACATAATGAGCCATATGATAAAACTAATTGAATTTCTATAAAGGTTAAAAAAAATTTTAATTTACAGGTTTTTATTATTTTGAGGTTGAGTAAGCATTGTTTCACGTTTTCAGAAGTTAAAATTGTCTTGCATTAACATTTTTGATGGAATTATATTGTCCCCAGCTTTACGTGTTATTATATTGCACGCAAATTTAAATTATAATTGTCTTGCATTAAATATTGAAATAAAATTATCTTGCACAATTTTTTTGGTTAATATTGTATTGCACTTTTTTTCAATTAGAATTATCTTATTTAGACCAAAAAGAATACACTTAAATCTCGTTATAACGACAAGGTCGGGACTTTAAAATCTCGATATAACGATGACAAGAGGGGCCCCCACTTCACATTCTATTTAAAAACGTGAATTTATCTGTAACCAACTTTACAATATGTCAAATTTGTTTGACATTTAATATAAACATTCTTTAGTGTATACATATACGAATGATATTAATTTCCAATTATGGAATCGGATAAAAAAGTAAGTAATTTCTGATTATTTTATAAGTGAAATTACAAGGTTTCAAAAAATAAATATTTGTTTGTAATTACCGAAATATTGCGGTTAAACTAATTAAGTATGTAGTTGGTTACTATTTAACCTCATACAAGTTAATTGAGCGACAAAAAACTTTTTAAATTGATGAATCTAATAGCTTACATATTTAAATTCGATCGTGTTTTTTTTTAAATTGGTGGGGGTAAAGGGGACAAATTTTTGTCGTTATATAAAGAGTTTTGGTGTTCGTAATAACAAGCGAACGTTGTATCGAGATTCGAGTGTATTAGCATTTTATGAACGGGAGGGCGTCGATATATAAAAGTATACGTTGTACTCGCAAAGAGTATGCTCTATGAGCGCGTGATTTTTGCATTGCACCCCGTTTTTCGATATGTTACCAAAGTTTCCAACCAAAATAATAGTTTCCATAGCATTTTTACATAAATGTACTACAAGAATATGCAGTATTTAGAAAATCGATTTTTTTGAAAAAAGAGGTGATACTAACCCCTTAAAAAGATTTAAAAATTAGTCCTCCAAATTGGATCCGCCATTTTGAATTTTGAAAATTTCACTTCATATTCGTTTCCAACAACCCTAAAAACCCTGAGAAACGAGTTTTAGGTAAATCCAATCAATTTTTAAAAAATGTGTGTGTTACATAAAATCTGACATTTTTTATGAGGTTAGGAAAAAATCCTGACGTGAAAGAGCAAATATGTCTTTAGATTCGTGTTCAGCGCACCAAAATACATGGGGGTAGGATACTTGGGTCAGCTATAGATGATAATTTTTTTGTATGACTGTGTTATGAATTAAAAAAAATGAAATTTTTTTTTCGAAAAGGGCTCTAGCGATTATTTTCTTTTTCGTTCAAAAATACTC
Source organism: Leptopilina boulardi (assembly GCF_019393585.1). Lineage (NCBI taxonomy): Eukaryota > Metazoa > Arthropoda > Insecta > Hymenoptera > Figitidae > Leptopilina > Leptopilina boulardi. The sequence goes on along the minus strand of NW_026137948.1, from coordinate 773,200 downwards.
TAGGAACCTCAAAGATTCAAAGTTTACAAGAAATTTTAGTGTGCAAGCAATTTTCAAGACATTCCAGGTATATTCTCAGGACATATTTGGTATGTCCAGAAATATCATATAGATAACTTTGGACATTTAGGGTATTCAGAGGATATCTGAACCACCGAACTCTAGAATGTTGTTAAAGTTTCTTGCGTATATCCTCAGAATATCCCAGAATGTTTTTAAAATATCCAGGGATATCTGGTGCTGTGCGAGAGAGAGATTGCTTTGTTTAAGCCAGAGACCTTTACGGAATCAAAACAAATATTTGTTTAAACAAATTGTTATAAACAAATAAAAAGAAAATTTGAAAAAAGTCATATATGTTGCTATAGTAATTTTTCCCGTAGAATCGAATGGCTTCGTTAGTTTATGAAAATACATCATTTTTGTAAATTTAAACAATTTAAACAAATTATTTTTTTTAACAATTTTTAACGTCAGAAGTAATTGTTTTACCGCAGTACTGTTTCCAATTTTGAGTTTGCAGATATTTACATGTCTCTTTGCATGGACTCAATGTGTGAATCACAGTGCATTTTTTGATTATAAATTATTTATAACAAATAGTTTGAAAATTTTGAAAAAGTCATACATGTTCCTTTAGTAATTTTTCCCGCAGAATCGAATGAAGTTGTTAGTTTTTAAAAATTCATTAATTTTTTCATTTGTTTATAACAATTTGTTTAAACAAATTTTTTTGTAAACAATTTTTAACTTCAAAAGTCATTTCCACCCAGTGGGAAAAGCACGATTGGCTGAATATTGGTCCAATATTGGGAGCACTTTTGCCAATCTTGGTCCATTATTTTAGCCGATATTGGACCAAGTCTGGGAGTGTAGAAACAAATGCCAAGGCTCGAATTTCAATATTGGCCCAATATTCAACCAATATTAAAAAAAAAACAAAAAATCAGTCTTCAGCCAAGATTAAAAAAATTAATTATTAAAACTGAAATATAATAAAATTAGTTGTTATATTTATATATATTTTATATTTTATTATATATAATAACATTATTATTTCCCTTCGGATCAAGGGTTATATATAAAATCATCCGCAATAAACTAAAAAAAAAATTTTCTAACGTCCTGCTAGGCATTAACAATTACACGGTGCTAAAATTTTTTTTTTTTAATATACTTCTTATGAAACCTATTGGAAGTTGTAGGTCACAAAAAACTAAGAAGAATGGTGTATATGAAATTCTACATACCCTTCTAAATTTTCATTTTAGAGCCAGAAAACCATTTTTACGAATGTTTATGCATAAAAACCTTTGTAACTTTCTTATTTATGTATCGATTTCAAAAATTTTTTTCATCTTGAAACTGACAAACAGAGCTTTTTATCCCATATTCGATATTTTTGTTTAAATTAATATTTATAAGAGGAAAATTGCAAAAATGTTCAGAAGTTGTCATTTTTCTCGCAATTTTTCAACTTTAACTGATGTTTTCATCATTAATTTTAATTTAAACATTTTTTCTCTTCTAGCGCTATTAAAGCGTATTAAATTCTGCATCCAACGAGTCCTATTTGAATAGATTTTGTAAAAAATTAACTGAATTATTGTTGTTTTCTCTTTACTATAATATAAAGAGTAAATTGGAATTCGAGATTTCTCATATAGTTTTAATAGAAATATTTCTAAATTGTTATTTTATACCCTATTTAAAATCTTTGTACAAAATCTTGTACAAAAAATGTACATTTGTATGTGTTCTTGTACATATGCTTGTGCAGGTTCATGTACTTTTTTTTGCACCAGATTTGATACATCTTCTTGTACATGTTTATTTATGTCTTCGTTTAGTAAAAATAAAAAACTTTAAAGACTGCGCAGTAGTTTTCTTACAACTTTACAGCTGCGTAATAATTTTACAAGGATATGAACGGTTTCATGTGTAAGTACATGTACATGAACCTGCATAAGAATATGTACAAGAACATGTACTTTTTCTTGTATAAAAATATTAAATATATTTTCTTGTACAAGATCGTGCACAAGATCTGGTACAAGATCTGATACAAGAAGTGGAATTTATTTTATTTCTGAAAATGCAAAAAATGACAAAAATTAGTAAAACCTTCATAACTTGGAGTATTTTTATCCAATCGTGTTCGTTTACAGTTCATTTATAAAATTAAATAAAAATTATTAAAAAATTATTAAATTAATTTAAAATTATTAAAAAATTAATTAAATTATTAATGAAAAAGAAAAAAAAACTGTAATGTTCTAGAATCAGCTACTAGACCTGTAAACAGAAAAACTACAATAATTTAGTTAATTTTATACAAAATCTATTCAAATAGGGCTCGTTGGATGCAGAATTTAATACGCTTTAATAGCGCTAGAAGAGAAAAAATGTTTAAATTAAAATTAATGATGAAAACATCAGTTAAAGTTGAAAAATTGCGAGAAAAATGACAACTTCTGAACATTTTTGCAATTTTCCTCTTATAAATATTAATTTAAACAAAAATATCGGATATGGGATAAAAAGCTCTGTTTCTCAGTTTCAAGATGAAAAAAATTTTTGAAATCGATACATAAATAAGAAAGTTACAAAGGTTTTTATGCATAAACATTCGTAAAAATGGTTTTCTGGCTCTAAAATGAAAATTTAGAAGGGTATGGAGAATTTCATATACACCATTCTTCTTAGTTTTTTGTGACCTACAACTTCCAATAGGTTTCATAAGAAGTATATTAAAAAAAAAAATTTTTTTTTGTAGCACCGTGTTATCAGCTACGTCCAGGGTGCCTACAAAATTTCCCATTTCAAATTCCCGGTTTTTTCCAGGTTTTTTCCCGGTTTTAAGAAATTGAAGATTCTTCTTATTACATTGTATTATAAAGTAGATACTGTCTTTAATTTTAATCAATTATTAATTATTTAATAATAATCATGAAAAATAAACTTTAAACAATTTTAAAAACATTAAAAAATATATTTTATACTTTTAATATATTACTATTTAATTGCCGAAGAATAGTTAAAAAACTTGAGAAATACATAGGATTTTAAACATAATTTATTATTTAAAACTACACAGAATTAAATTATTAAAGTCATTTTAAATACTCATGAATCTTTGAAACATTTAAGTAACAATTCATAAACAAGAAATTAATATTTTAATTTCAACGACGAGTAAAATTATTTGAAATAATCAAAGCTTATAGACAAAACTATTCGACTAGAAATGTTATTATCTTTGTAACTTTCTCAACTTATCATCAATATTAGAAATTTGAACTGCAGTTTCTGACAACAATTTTGCCTTTTTGCTTTTCAATTCCTTTTCCTCGTTATCTCTTTTCCTTTTATTTTCTTTAGTCTTCTCCTTTTCGATATTTTCTTTCTTACGCTTATCCAAAGCATCTTGCAACCCTTTACGTGCACCTCTCATTGAAAGAAGCAGTGATTCTGTAATTGTTACATTTTGAAGACCTCCTAATTTCGTTACGGAATCGTGAATAACTCGATGAGCAATAAGTGTTTCTTCGCTTAAATTTTCAACAAGAATTTCACCATTAACAGAAAAAATTTCATTTTTTTCCCGGCTATTTCCCGGTTTTCCCGGTTTGTAGACACCCTGTACGTACGTACGATACTCGTACAAGTATCTTCGTGCATGGCAATAAGAAGGTTCTGGGATCATACCCTAGCAGCGAGAGGCGATCCACTTTTTTCAGAAACCATGCACGAAAATATTTGTACGAGTTTTGTACATACAAATTTGACTGTAGGTCAATAAAATTTCTACCTCATCAGATATGATTAGGTTAATGAAATACTTAATAGGAGAAACCTATTTACCATCGTAACTACATACCCTAACCGATAGATGTTGTTTGTGAGAGAGAAAAACACTGCCATCTGGCGGATAGTTGGAAAGTTAACGTAGCGCGAAATTCAAATTGCGTGAAGGAAAAACTGTAAGTATAATCATTTACTTGAAAATGTATTCACTTAAGAATGCATACTATTGCATTAAACAAAACTTAATTAATGTTATAATGGTGAAAAATAATTTTTTTAATTTTAATTCTTTATACTTACAGTTTTTCCTTCATGCAGTTTGAATTTAGCGCTACGTTAACTTTCCAACTATCCGCCAGATGACAATGTTTTTCTCTCTCATAAACAACATAAACATTACAATATCTCTTTAATTAAGCTGATAATTGTTAATGCTTAGCAGGACGTGAGAAAATATTTTTTCTTCCGTTTATTGCGGATGATGTTATATATAACCCTTGATCTGAAGGGAAATAATAATGTTATTATATATAATAAAATATAAAATAAAATATAAAATATATAGAAATATAACAAAAATTTTTAATATATTTCAGTTTTAATAATTAATTTTTTTAATCTTGGCTGAAGTCTGATTTTTTGTTTTTTTTAATATTGATTGAATATTGGGCCAATATTGAAATTCGAGTCTTGGCATTTGTCTCTACACTCCCAGAGTTGGTCCAATATCGGCTAAAATAACTGGTCCAATATTTAGCCAATATTCAGTCTTGGCAATTTCTCACTGGGCAATTTTGATTTTTCAGATATTTCCATGTGTCTAAGCATGGACGTTAATAGGTTAATAAGGAAGACCGGGGACTCATGAGACACTTTTTAGAAATCCTATTATCAATGTGATAAGATATTTTGAAAAACATTAAAAAAAACATTCATCTCCGTACCGGGGTCCCATGACTCCGGTTTAGTGTAACATATCAGATATAAAATATTAGACACTTGATTCGTAATATTTAAGGGGGAAGTCTACTGTGACAAGGGAAAAAACAGGCCGATTTTCAGGATTTTTTTCTAACAAAATATGACTCGTACATTAAATTAAATTAAACCGTCATCTTTATTATATATACAAGTATTTGTAAAAAAAATTTCAAGTCGAAATATTCAAAATTGCCGACATGGCACTCCTTCAAGCGAAAATCTGTTTTTTTAGGTGCTCAAACGGTGTACATGAAATCTCACGTCTGGGTGATCTAAAACAAAAACTTGAAATTTTTTTTACAAATACTTGTATATATAATAAAGATGACGGTTTAATTTAATTTAATGTACGAGTCATATTTTGTTAGAAAAAAATCCGGAAAATCGGCCTGTTTTTTACCTTGTCACAGTAGACTTCCCCCTTAAGTTCCTACTTTAAATAAAAAAAAGTATAATGCATTATATTAAACTTACAATATAAAAAAATAATTTTTAAATTACAGAATGTGTCTACAATGACTACACACAAAAAAATTGCATTGGTAAAAATGACAAAATGTGTAGTTAAAAAAAGGAGTTAAAAGTACCATATTCAGAACCATTTTAACTAAACTTACACAGTTGGTGGTAATAAAATTTTAGTAGTCAATTCCATCTAGTTAAAATTACTAATATTTGTAGTTAAAATAACTGTCATGTGATTTTAAATGGCTTTTAAAATTTCAATTGTTAAAGAGTTAAAGTTTAAATCCATTTTTAGGATTTGTGTAGTAGAAAAAAACATTTCTTATTAGTTTCAGAAAAAATTGGACTTACATACTGTTTTCGGGCGATGACCGTTTCACTCCCATGAGGGGAAGTCATATACCCCCACTCTACCGGCCGGGCTATAAAGTCGGAGCTCGAGGGGTCAGTGTCCAAATTAGCCCCGTGAAGGGAAGCACTATACCCCCACTCTACCGGCCGGTTTCTGTTAGGGTGAATTTACTGATTAATAAAATGTTGAGTGAACTACCGTTATTACTCTATTATTAATACACTATTAATGTAAAGACTGTCGTTCAAGTGTAACATGTAATTTTTGTTGTAGAATTAACTGTTATTTTGTAGTAAATATTACTATTATTAGCAGTTGAAAAAGTTTTTATGTAAATTTCGAGAAGTATTGATTAAAAGAAGATAATAACTATTAAAAGTAGTAAATTTGACTACATTCGATAGTAAAATTAAATGCATAGTGACAAGAATGTCCTCAAATATCATGCAAGCCATCCTAGCGTGCGTGCGTGGTTAGATGGTTAAGTTGTCGGCTTGCGAATGTTAGGGTCATGCGTTCATTCCCCAGAGTTTAGGGATTTTTCTCTGTTAGGTTAATGCGACAATTTCTACATAGTTGTTTCAACAACTGTTTGTTATAGGCGCCTCCGGGAACTAGGAGAAATAGTTAAAATGTAGTTAAATTTACCATTAATTTTTTTGTGTGTAAATGCTTGTTACATGTATTGTCTCCAAGAAGTTTGATTGACTCATGATATCCCAGTCATTCACTATATGGCAAACATAATCATATCGAAACTACTTAACATTAAGTTTCTACTTTAACGATACCGACTTGTACATTTTTAAATATGACAAGTGCCTCATGGGTCTCCGGTTTTCCTTATTCCATAAATTTAAATTATCTAAAAGTATAATAAATTATTTCTTTACAGTGCAAAACAAGTTTCACCCTGCAATATCCGATAGTGGAGAAAAGTAGTGCAAAAATGTTTTCATTACTATTCTTGCGATATGTTTTTTGTAAGTGGTTTTATAATTTTGAATGTACAAAAGTATATTAAAATTTTACCTTTCCATTTCTTCATTAGTTATTCGTTCTTTATCCCAGTTATAAGCAACAATGCCTATTGTACTCAAAAGATATGTTTTATTTTTATGAAAAGATTTTTTTCTCCAAAATTTAATGAGTTCCTTTAGAATAACCTTGTCCCATAGTCTTATATAGAATTGAAATACCTGAACACTTCGTTCAATGCGTTGTGCTGCCATAAATTCTAACTGCTTTATACATGTACAAATTATTTTAAACCCTTGTTCTGTGATCCATGAATTTATACGTTGGCTACAACATTTGTTTAGCTTACCATAATTCCACGGCCGCCCAGCAACTAAATGAAAAATTTTAAAGATGAAAATTACATTACACCATGACAATTAGTTAAAACTGTTAAGGGAAGACTAGATTTTGATTTAAACATTTTAAGTCATAATATATTATTTGTAAATAGGGTGGGGTGTTTCAAAAAAAGTATTGACAATGAGTTGATTGTTCAGAATATTCAGAAGACAGAATTCTATGTGCTAGAATTTTTCTTTAATAAAATTTTCATTTCTTCATATTATCGTGTGTCGGACTGAAATAGGGCTTTTTCTGCGTGTCTCCAACCAGATACAGTATTTCATGCAGATTTGGTGTTTCCCAAAGTGGATCCTGCCATGGTCCGTTCAAAATTTCTGCACGGGGAAATTTTTTTTTTTATTTATTTTATTTTAGGATATTCCTACTGAAAATAAGTTGGAATAAACTTTTACAAAAGAGGATTTAAAAAAACATTCATCAATGTTTGCATATTTAAATTACAAAATTTATTTTTAAATTTTCCTTCGACTCCAAATTTTATTAAAATTAAAAGTAACAAACTTTTACAAAATTTATTTTTTAAATGTTCTAAAATGATTTCACTCCAGCAGTTTATACCGAGATCCTTAGGTATGCGAAGTTCTGTGCGATTCAACACTTCGCACACCCAGCGCTACGCCACTGGTCTAAAAAAACCACTCTCACGTTGTCTCTCTAAAACGACTAATTTTCATTTACTAACCTGGACATACTTTTTTTAAGAATACAATACCGTCAGAAATTGTAGGTACGCTTGACGAGCGTAAAGTGGAAATTTGATGCTGACTTTAAAGCAAAATATTTTAAGACAGAAAAAAGTAAGAGACTTGAAACTTAGATGGTTGGAAAGCTGATAAAATACTGCGTTTGAATGTATATCAAGGATTTTTTTTCTACTTTTTGGAGCGATTATAACACCAGAAAAGATTCAGGAAAAAAATATACAATTTTCCTCCTTTCGTACTAATGTTTTTGATTCTCGATATAATCTAGAATAATGTGTGGAAAAATTTTAAACTCTTACAACATAATCTTTAAGAACCACTAAAAAATGCAAAATTAACGGTTTCAACTACACGTATCGTTTGTCCAGAGTTAGTCCACATTTTTTGCAACAACAATTTTTTTTTTTTTTTTTTTTTTTTTAATAAAAGTATACAGCCTTTGACCTCTATGACAAACTTTTAATAAAGCAAAAATAAAGGTTTCAACAAAATTTAAAAGATGGACAAATTAATTCAAGGGTTGATAAACAATAAAAGAAATCATTTTGCTTAAAAACTAACCACTAATGAATTGTCATTTCCCCTCTTATATCACAAGTTTTCCAATTTTCGCAAGTTTAAAGGGTGGACAAATTAATTTAAGGGTTGGACAAACGAATTCAATGCTTGGACAAACAAACAAAGTTGATAAACGATAAAAAAATCAATTTGTTTAAAAATTAACCACTAATGAATGGTCATTTTCCTTCTATTATCACAAGTTTTCCAATTTTCGCAAGTTTAAAGGGTGGACAAATTAATTTAGGTAAGGGTTGGACAAACAAAGTTGTTTAAGAATGTATTTAGAACTATATTTTTGAGTTAAGACAATTTAAAGTAGCAATATGCGCTTTATGTTTACATTTTGTATGTTTGTTAAGCGTTACATATCACAATACTTATGGAGTTTCAAGCAAAGTATATACAACCTTATTACTCATAAAACAATAATTTTAACATAAATGCTATTTTAGCAAAAAATAATAACCCGAATAAATAAAGTTTGTTACACGTTAACAATACAAAATGTAAACATAAAGCGCATATTGCTACTTTAAATTGTCTTAACTCAAAAATATAGTTCTAAATACATTCTTAAACAACTTTGTTTGTCCAACCCTTACCTAAATTAATTTGTCCACCCTTTAAACTTGCGAAAATTGGAAAACTTGTGATAATAGAAGGAAAATTACCATTCATTAGTGGTTAATTTTTAAACAAATTGATTTTTTTATCGTTTATCAACTTTGTTTGTTTGTCCAAGCATTGAATTCGTTTATCCAACCCTTAAATTAATTTGTCCACCCTTTAAACTTGCGAAAATTGGAAAACTTGTGATATAAGAGGGGAAATGACAATTCATTAGTGGTTAGTTTTTAAGCAAAATGATTTCTTTTATTGTTTATCAACCCTTGAATTAATTTGTCCATCTTTTAAATTTTGTTGAAACCTTTATTTTTGCTTTATTAAAAGTTTGTCATAGAGGTCAAAGGCTGTATACTTTTATTAAAAAAAAAAAAAAAAAAATTGTTGTTGTTGCAAAAAATGTGGACTAACTCTGGACAAACGATACGTGTAGTTGAAACCGTTAATTTTGCATTTTTTAGTGGTTCTTAATCTAAAAAAAAAATTTTTTTGATTTTTTTCAAAAACAAAAGGTGGACAAATGAAAATTTTTGTTGTACAAACGTGAACTTATTATGGACAAACGAATCCAATATAGAAAATGAAAAAATATTTAACTGGGGGTTTCAACTTCACAGACCTGAGAGATTCTTTTTCAATCGCCCCAGCCCAAAAAGTCAATGTTCTGGGATTGGCTTCATACTTTGGTAAATTGTTGTCCTATATGATAGTAATAAATCCCTAAAATATAAACTCATTAAAAAAATATTTGTAGAAAGTAGAGGGGGTTGAAGTTTTGACGTTAAGGGTAACATTGTCATTTTTAAATCTGTATAACTATGACAAAAGTTAATGAATTTTCATTTATCTATAATGAATTTTAAAGCATTTTTCACGTACTTTTCAAAAATGTATACGAAATTAAAAAAAAAATTTCACTTTTTTTTCAAAATCAACCCTTAATTTTCGATTTTACCCCTTCGGGTATTTTTTTTTATTTTCATTGGAAAGTTGAGGTTTTTTCCCACTCTCTTAATTTGAATCAGTGAAATTTCACTGGTGAAATAGCTAGAAGTCGGTTACTGAAACATTTAGTGAAATTTTCACTGAAAAACAGTCATATATCACTGATTTTCAGTGAAAATTTTACTGAATGAATCAGTCAATCTGTTTTACCCATTACCGATAATACAGATTGACTGATTCATTTAGTGAAATTTTCACTGGAAATCAGTGATATATGACTGATTTTCAGTGAAAATTTCACTAAATGATTCAGTAACCGACTTCTAGCTATTTCACCAGTGAAATTTCACTGATTCAAATTAAGAGAGTGGGAAAAAACCTCAACTTTCCAATGAAAATAAAAAAAAATACCCGAAGGGGTAAAATCGAAAATTAAGGGTTGATTTTGAAAAAAAAGTGAAATTTTTTTTTTAATTTCGTATACATTTTTGAAAAGTACGTGAAAAATGCTTTAAAATTCATTATAGATAAATGAAAATTCATTAACTTTTGTCATAGTTATACAGATTTAAAAATGACAATGTTACCCTTAACGTCAAAACTTCAACCCCCTCTACTTTCTACAAATATTTTTTTAATGAGTTTACATTTTAGGGATTTATTACTATCATATAGGACAACAATTTACCAAAGTATGAAGCCAATCCCAGAACATTGACTTTTTGGGCTGGGGCGATTGAAAAAGAATCTCTCATATGGGGTAAAATTCCTGTAGCGAAATTAGTGAAAAAAAAGTTGATCGGATCGGGCTGTAACTTGCACATAGTTTAGCCCTAGGGGTGAGTAATGTAAGCACGAAGTATTGTTAGGTTTTTTCAAAAAATGTCGAAGAGGGAGGGGATTGAATTTTTTTGAAAAATTTAAACAGTGAATATTTGAAGACTTGTAACTTTTAAACAGAAAGAAGAAGAAAAATTTGTCCTAAATGTTTTCGAAAGGTTTTTTCCTGGTCTTTTGAATGGTGCAAAAAAATTCAAATTTTGACCCTTTTTTTGAAAATTAAACATTCTTTCGAATTTTTTTTTAAGTTCGGTCCTTTTTATTTTTTTTATTTATTTTTTTTTAAAGCTAAAAATGTGTATTTTCACAACAAAAAATATTGAGCTGTCCTTTTTTGTTATTTTCGAGATATTAATTAATTAATTAATGTTAATAAAAAATTAAATATTTCACAAATAAGTAAAGTTACTTCATATAGGGCTCGTTGGATGCGGAATTATGTCAACTTTCATTTAGTAACGTTAGAATTACAATACTTTTATTCGTTTATAAAATAAATAAATTTTTATTGACATTAATTAATTAATTAAGTAATATCTCGAAAATAACAAAAAAGGACATCTCAATATTTTTTGAGGTAAAAATGCACATTTTTAACTTTTAAAAAAAATAAATTTTAAAAAAAGACCAAACTTAAAAAAAAATCCAAAAATTTTTGATTTTCAGAAAAAAGGGTCAAATTTTGAATTTTTTGAAATTTTTTTTTTCACCAATCGCAAGAGCACAAAAAAATTTAGAAAACATATATGTTAAAATTTTTTTTGTTTACTTACATAATATTTACAATTTTTAGTTAATTAATATGTACTTCTTTTTCTCACGTGGAATACATTTTACAAATTCAGATTCACAATCAGTGGGTACAGGTGTTAAATTATAACATTATCAAAAATGCTTTTCTAATAATTGAATTAATAACAAACATTCTCGTAGTTACATAAAATCAAAAGTTAGTCTTGAGAAAATTTAAGAATTAAATAATTAACTGATAAATAAATTTCAAGAATTCCTAAAATAAAAGAAGAATTTTAGAGAAAAATATTTAAATATTGTCGAAAAGTTTAAGACGAAAAATTAAAAAAGAAGAAAAACATGAGAATTTTTAGAAAAATTGAAAAAGAATTAATAACATGAAAATTTTAGAAAATTAAAAAAAATGTATAATACAATGTGAAGAAAATGTGAAAGAAAAATCAAAAACTTAAAAAATTGCAAAAAAGGAAAAGAATTTACGAGAAGATTTGATAATGTTAGACCAATTATATATAAAAATGAATAAATATAAAAACTTAATGAATTACAAAAAATATATATAATTTGAGAAGAAAATCGTTTTAGAAAATGAAAATTTTAAATAAAGAAAAGAAAATTTGAACTGTGTTAATAAGTATTTGAATTATTGTTAGCATTGTTCCAATTTACTGAAATTGAAATAATATCCAGAAAAAAATGGTTAAATATGACATTTTGTACACAAACTTAAATAACATGTTTTACATAGGTATTTAATATTATTAAATACTTTAAATATGTGCCAAACATAAATTAAGCCTTTTTTAAAAAATACCAATTATTTTAAAGGTAATCATTGGTTTTTTATAATATTTTTGGTTGACAGTCAATGTGTCATTTTTTCTTGTCGTCTCAATTTAAAAAATCTTTTTTTAAATGAAAAATGATTCTTTTAGAAATTATTATGCCTTTTGTTATCTCAAAACATGTAGAAATATTTTCCTGGAGTATTAAAGTTTTTTAAACAGGTCGAAATTACATTAGGGAAATAAAATGATTTGTCCATACAATAAAAATTATTAAACAAAATTAATTTCAATAAAATTTAACTTTAATTAAAATTAAATCATCCCGTGTGGAATAAGCCACGATCTTGCCCCCAAGACTTCGGGGCCCCCGGCGGGGGCGCATGAGGGTTGATCCATATGGCGAATCCATGAGGGCCAGCGTAGGGGCCCGTATGGATCGCCCACATGATAGAATAGCAAAATTTTCTAAGTTCAAAAGTCAAATATTTTTTTATCACCAAAAAATTAATGTTTACAATGATTCAGAACAATGAAAAACGCGTTTTTAATAAAAATATATTTTCACTTTTTTTGAAAATTCACCTGGGATGATTCATGATAATAATCATAAAGCATATAATTAAGTATATTTTATAAATTGCATTTGATTGGAAAATATAATTTAATATCTTAACTGTAACTGAATGATGTTAAGCACTTTTCTGAGTTAGGTATTTTGCAAGTTTAAATGCCATCAAGAAGTTAGCATTCGTTTTCACGTAGCGTGCGTAGCGTAGTTGGTAAAGCGTTGGGCTCATAGTCCGTAGGTCGTAGATTCGATTCGATATTTATTAATTTTGCTTCCTCATGAGGAATTTTTTGAAATAACTTTTTCTGATATAAAAATTTTAATTAATTCTTGTCAAAATTGTATTCCTGGCATAAAAACGAATCGATTGAGGTATACAAAGTTTACATTTTAATAATATTTTTAAAATTGATCGCTACTTTAGTTGTAATCCTTCTTTTAATCTTGAATATAAGTGTATCATGATGAGCAAGCTAAATGGTCATGAAATGAACACCTAGTTGTAATAAATTTATCATTACTTTTAATCTATATCCGACAGTTAATTAATTAGAACGTTAATTAATAAATTCAATTTGAGTAAGAATTTAATTTAAAAATGGAAGAATTAGTAAATAAATATGTTATTCATTCATAATTTAAGCTTATTTATTATTAATTAACTATTATTATTAATATTGTTGATTAAAAAACATTAAGGCAAACTTGAGGGCTAGTTAAGGGCAAACGTGAGGGACCATGAGGGCGCGCATAGGGGTATTCTCATCGATGAGCATGTCGTTTCCATGAGACGTCCCTATAGATCACCCACATGCGCCCCTCACAGCATAAGGGCCCCGCTGAGGGCCCACATCACTTTTCCACACGGGATATTTAAATGTGAATAAAATTCTAGAATTAAATTTTAAAAATAGTATTATGATTGTTATTAGAATATTTTTTCCTAAATTCTAAATTTTGTCCTAAATTCACAGTGGGCAAAAAACTATGTTCGTTTTAAAAACGTTTCATGTCGGCCAAATAATGTTTTAGAACATTATTTGAACAGCTATGTTCTTAAAATGTTTCAGAACATTATTTGGCAGACATGAAACGTTCTTAAAACGTTTTTAAAAAGAACATGGTTTTTTGTCCAGTGGGTTGTTATTATTAAAATCAATTTCAATAAATACACAATAATTTAAGTATATAAATACTCTAAAATTGATAAAAGTTGTTTTAATTTAAATATATTTAAACTTTTAGACCGAATTCATTTCAAATCAGACAGGCTTGACTTGGTCGGAGCTGAAAATAATTTTCACCTTCAAAATGTTGTTCTTCAATGAATTTTAGACGACACGTATTTTTTTATTTTGCTGAAAAAAATTTTTTCTTTAAGTTATAAGGAGTTCAAATATATAAGTCGAGAACTTCTTTTTTTTAAAATGAAGAGAAAAAATCTTAAAAGTGATGTAACTTTTTGAGTAATTAAGATAATTCACTTTTTCCTTTTGTGTCTGAAAGGACTTTTATTCTTCTTTCGAAATCCATTGGAAAATTTAAAAAATATTTAAAAATAACAAAATGGCGGCCATTTTAATAAAAAACTTTCATTTGAAATTACTCAAAAACCCCACCTTTTTTTTTGCTCAAAATTTTTTTGGGAATTGTGTTCATAGAGAGGAATATTGCCCACAAGAATTTAACTTGTGCCCGATTCTGGCACAAGAGAAAAAATTTTTTTTATATTTTTTAAAAGAAAAACATCATTTTTCTCAAAAAATACACTAGATATGTCTCAGATAAAAGTTGTTCCTCGTTAAAAGACCTAAAAGACCTTTAGATATTTAAAAATAATAATAGTGACATTACAATACAAAAATTATATAAACATACCTTATTTTGCTTTTTAAAAAATACTAACTGTTTCTTTAATTTCTTAATATTAATACTCGCTATTATTTTACTGAACACAAAAAAATTAACAATTTTAACCACTGTGACAGTAAAGATTATTAATTATTATTTGATTGTTGTTATGGAAAAAGACAAAAAAAGAACTATTTCAAACAGATTTATGAAACTATTTTAAATGATATTTAAAAAGCAATAAATGTGAGCTTTTAATCCATGTTTTGCAAATATTGTTGAACAAACACAAGATGGACAAAAATGACAACAGACATTTTTTAGGTCTTTTAACGAGGAACAACTTTTATCTGAGACATATCTAGTGTATTTTTTGAGAAAAATGATGTTTTTCTTTTAAAAAATATAAAAAAAATTTTTTCTCTTGTGCCAGAATCGGGCACAAGTTAAATTCTTGTGGGCAATATTCCTCTCTATGAACACAATTCCCAAAAAAATTTTGAGCAAAAAAAAAGGTGGGGTTTTTGAGTAATTTCAAATGAAAGTTTTTTATTAAAATGGCCGCCATTTTGTTATTTTTAAATATTTTTTAAATTTTCCAATGGATTTCGAAAGAAGAATAAAAGTCCTTTCAGACACAAAAGGAAAAAGTGAATTATCTTAATTACTCAAAAAGTTACATCACTTTTAAGATTTTTTCTCTTCATTTTAAAAAAAAGAAGTTCTCGACTTATATATTTGAACTCCTTATAACTTAAAGAAAAAATTTTTTTCAGCAAAATAAAAAAATACGTGTCGTCTAAAATTCATTGAAGAACAACATTTTGAAGGTGAAAATTATTTTCAGCTCCGACCAAGTCAAGCCTGTCTGATTTGAAATGAATTCGGTCTTTAATTTATTTAAATCAATAATAAATTCAATTTATATTCAAAAAATTTAATGTAAACAAATGTTAAAAATTTCTAAAAATTTTAAAAATGTAGCTTTTATTGGTAAAAGTTTAAAAAAAGTAGCAAAACAAAAAGTAGCAAATAGTAGCTTTCAGTAGATTAGTGAAAAGCATGTTCATTCTTTTGGTTTTTCTAAAAAAAATTCTTTTTTCTTACCTTGTCTTTTGAATGATCGACAGTGACCAAAGTAAAGAGAATCAAAAGGAGTTCTAATATATACAGCCCGAGAAAGATGTGAAGGTGAAGACCTCATCAGTATATTTGATATATGTACAGCAAACATTATAAATATCGTTTGGAACTACAAGATTAATAAAAAATTTAATATGCACTAATTAACATCGTCACATAGTCGCATTAACATAATTTATCATTAACAAATTATATGTTCTATTTGAAAAAATTTTCATGTTTACATAAATGTTGATTAACTAAATTAAAATATATTTTTTCAATTTATTTACAACTTCAAAGTTACGAATTACTAGTTGAATATTACATTAATAAGAAGTACTTATAGGTTATATTGAACAGAAAAGAATAAACATCAGTTTTGAACACAGGTATTTAAAGGAAAACGCACAATAACTACGCAAATAGAAACAGTAGAGAGATAGAAAATGACACGAATATAACTCTGTCTTTGTCTAACGCACGTGTTGTCATGACAACACGTTCATTAAACAAGGACAAAATAGAGTAGACATACTTAACCACGTGCGTATATTACCTGGTAATTTACGTCTTGTATTTTCTACGTATTTTACGTCTGTTGCAAACATAAATTATAAATGTTGAAGGCGGTTCCAGAATAGGTGCAAAAGCCATGTACAAGTCCAAATGCAAATCCCATGAGTGCAACAGAGATAGATAGACTACCTATCTCTTTCACACTCATGAGATTGCCACTTGGACTTGCACTTGGCTTTTTCACCTATTCTGGAACCACCTTAAGGCCTGAGCAGAATACAAACGTAATCGGAATCGTAATCGCAGACGCAATCGGAATACTGAGTTAGAGAAGGACAAACAATATGTCTATCCTTCTCTAACTCATTCTTCCGGTTGCGATTATGATTCCGGTTACGTTTCTATTCTGCTCAGGCCTTCACTCTGATTACGTGTTGTTAATTATTAATTAATTTTTAGAAATTTTATTAATTATGTTTTTTAAATTGAAGAAGAAAGCACAATCACAATTAGCATAAAAAACATTCCGATTTTTTATCAAGTATTTCAACATTTATCAAAATAAAATTTTAATTATATGATAAACAGATTAACCAAAAAATAATATTACTTAAGGCGCTTGTATACCTCACCGATCCCGAGTATTATCGTCGTGCAGCATTGGAGTAAAAGAGATAACAGATAATTGTGTCTCTTTTACTCCAATGATACACGACGGAAGTATACTCGGGATCGGTGAGGTATACAAGCACCTTTAGAAAAAAAAGTCTACGGGCGCACTCACACCTTCTTGGCTGCCTGCAGGAGTTGTCATGGCAACGTGCAAGAATAAGAGAGAGAGTGAGAGAGAAAATTTAAATTTACTATCTCTATTACTCCTACTGCATGTAACTTATGTTTTTTAAAACTTCTTCACAAAACAGACTCTTTAATATGTTTTAATCATTTGAATCTTTAATTTATTTTAGAAATTTCATTTCTGTCCAAGTTTAAACATGTGTATTTTTGACTCCATATTTAGGGTACGGTCACACTATCTCATACATGCACTGGGAATACAGAAAAATTTCCCGTTTGCCTGCCTGCAGGAAAGTTTGCGCAATATTTAAATAACACTTAAATTTAAAATTATTATATGAAGTTCATTTATTATTTTTGCTCAAACTGAATATAATAGGCACCGTCCCATGACAGCGTAAAAGCGGAAAACATGAGAACAAAAGAGATGAACATATCTCACTATCTCTTTCGTTCTCATGCGGGTTTCTTGCAAGAGTAATGAGTTCGGAGTCTTCTAGCCACAGTGGCGCCTCTCACGATTAAATGTGAAAGTGTCGTGAAAACAGAGGAAATATTTTGTTGTCTGCTGCTGGAGTGAGCTGTAAAGCAATTTTCATTACATTGTTTTTTGTTATTTATTATTAAAATAAAGTGCTTTTTTAAAAATTTTAAAGGAAATCATTATGTCAGAAATATTAGAAATTTTAAATATTTATTAATGTAATTTCAATTATTTAATTTAATTTCATGTTTAATTAATTTAAAAGTACATATTAAATGTTATACAATTGACATACATATAACTGATTCTTTTTTACCCTTCACACATTTTAAAGGTGCCCAGTTTTTGTAAACGATGCATTGAATTTACTTTTCTCTTGATTTCGGGTTGGAATAACTATTCGAACAAACGAGGCAATAGACCTTTTTAAAAAAGGTCTATAGTAGATTATGGTTATATAGCGATTGACAGCGGCACAACCAGCCCCAAGGGAAAGGCACAATTAACCTCGTTGTGTCGACGCTCACTTTTTATCAAATATTAAAAAACTAGATAAATTAAATGTTAGGTTTCATACACTATTAAATCCTTCGATAAATTTGGATCATTTTAAAAAAAATACGTATCGATATCTTTAAAAATGCAAAAAAAAGACCAAAAAGTGTAAACATGAAAACTTGCACGTAACCTAATTACTAATAGTTGCCAAAGATGCGCATAAGTAAAACAATACTCCTCTCACTACCACATTTCAAAAAAAAAATTTGTTTTGGAGATATTTCTATCGGCCCAGTAAAAAAAAGAATTAGGAGTAAGCGATAAGAATTGGTGGTAACTTAAGCTGAATTCGGTTTGGCGAAAAAACCGAATTGGAACGTTACGGTGAATTATTTTTTTTTTACCGTGAATTCTTTTTTCTTAAACATTTAAATTGACGTTTGTTTATTCGAGTTTGCATTATAAATGAATAAAATAAATGCTTCGAAGTCTAAAAAAGCCGATTTGGAATAAGAAATATATAATTTAAAAAAAATAAATGAAAGCGAAGTGTGACATATTCGCCGACGATTTTATCATGTGAGTAGTGTTCATATGATAAAAAAAAAAAAATTTACCATTAAGAATATTCAAAGTTCTCTGAATTTTATGTCATTTAATTATCGCATCTTATACATTTCCAAAATCCGAAAAATTTTTCAAATCCATGCAAAAACGCGATCGTAAAATTGGAAATAGGAAAGTAATATAATTTTAGCTTTATTACGTCTTGCCGCCATTAGATGGCAGAAGCATGCAGGGACCACAAAGTCGCAGCTGTCATTATTACTTTCCTATTTCCTATTTTGCGATCGCATTTTTGCGTGGATCAAATGTATTAGGTTGTTCAAGTTGGGTAAGGGGAAATCCAAAATGGCGATTAAGCTACGAAAGCTTCTACGCGCCACCACAAAACCAAGTTTATGCTCGATTCATTTTAGCCTCGAAAACTAAAAACCGTTTGTGATTTCGCTGTTTCCATGTTTTTGACGTGAAAAACGCGAGGTGGTTCGGATGTTCGGTCGTTCGCAGATTCGACAATTTGTCCAAAATCGTGTAACATTGTCTTTTTAGTTATATTTATAGATAAAAGTAAATAAGTTGATATTTCAATTCTTAAATTTTATGTAAGATTTTATGATGTCCGCAATTAAATAAAGTTTTTGCTTTTAGTTTGAGTAGAAAATATCGTTATTTTGAGGTGGATTGGTCATATCATATAAAATAATTTTTTTTGGAATTGATAGTTATTTATTGTATTAATTTAGAAATAAAATGTCTAAAAAAGTATTCACATGTAATTATATGTCCTAATAATTCTAATTCTTTTGTTAAGGCCAGGTCCAAGTGAGGCAGCACCATCTACATTGATACTAAAATTTTGGAAAATTTTCAATACAGCCTGTTCTTGAAAATAAGATGGTAAAATGCTTTTTCCTTTATGGATAATTGATTATTGGCAAAATATACACCAACTAAAACTTTTTTTGAGTTAAAATAATAAAAAAAATTTCATGTCAATAAATTAAATATGAGCACTTTTTTCACAAAAACTGTAACAGTACTTTCTCAGAAATTACAATCAAAAATGCAATTTCCATTTGGAAAATTAATAAACGCTAAAAAATACACGACCTAAAATTTACCAATCACGAAAATAACAAAAAAAAATTTTATTAAATATTTAACATATTGATACTGCTTTACTGATTGTGACAGCCCTTTGGTAGATTATGTATTTCAGGTGGTTAGCAACAGCGCCAATCTCCTCCTTTCGGCAAAACTGCGAAACGTCTGGTGACATATATAACCTGCTAAACGGCTGTCATAATGAGTAAAATATGTTATGTTAAAATACTTTTTTTTTGTTATTTTCGTGATTGGTAAATCTTAGGTCGTGGATTTTTTAGCGTTTATTAATTTTCCAAATGGAAATTGCATTTTTGATTGTAATTTCTGAGAAAGTACTGTTACAGTTTTTGTGAAAAAAGTGCTCATATTTAATTTATTGACATGAAATTTTTTTTATTATTTTAACTCAAAAAAAGTTTTCAAGAAAAGGCTGTTGAAAATTTTCCAAAATTTTAGTTTCAATGTAGATGGCGCTGCCTCACTTGGACCTGGCCTTAAGTAACTTCTCTTAAGAGTTACAATTTTCTTTTTCTTTTATTTGTAATGAAATCTCGCATTATTCGTAAATTTTATAAATTTAAAAGAATCTCATTTTCAAGTAAGATGTACATGCGTCTTTTTTTTATTTACAAAACGAAATATATCATGTACTATATAAAATTTTATAAATTGGCTGAAATTCATAAAAAAGACTTTAGCAATTCAGACAGACATTCATTTTTGTAAAAAATTTGTACATAAATTTATGTGTCAGTGATTGTTGAAAATCAATGTTAGTTACATTCAATATTATATTAAGTATTAAAAAACAACATGTTTCAAAATAATTTGGACTGATCCCTCTTTATAAAACTTTGTTTATTTGGAAGCGTTGTTTATCATGCTTATCAAAGCTGTCAAAAAGCAATTTCTTGGCGGGATGACTTTACATAGAAATAAAAAAACCCCTCACGAAATTACACAGGATTATTAACATCCTATTAAATAATTGCTTCTCTCTAAGCATTATATATTATTGTAAATAATATAAGATAAACATGTGAAAAGGAAGGACAATTATTATGTAAAATCTCACGTGCATACATACTACATAACCTTATATTAAAATAAATCGATTATTTATTTATATTTATTATTACATAGATAACAAAGAAAAACACCAATCCACCTCAAAATAACGATATTTTCTACTCAAACTAAAAGCAAAAACTTTATTTAATTGCGGACATCATAAAATCTTATATAAAATTTAAGAATTGAAATATCAACTTATTTACTTTTATCTATAAATATAACTAAAAAGACAATGTTACACGATTTTGGACAAATTGTCGAATCTGCGAACGACCGAACATCCGAACCACCTCGCGTTTTTCACGTCAAAAACATGGAAACAGCGAAATCACAAACGGTTTTTAGTTTTCGAGGCTAAAATGAATCGAGCATAAACTTGGTTTTGTGGTGGCGCGTAGAAGCTTCCGTATTAAGCGGCGCACAAACAAACATAAAGGTGCTTATATACCTCAAATTTCGATCAGATGAACATTATTTCTGGACCGTGAAAATGCGTGAAAAGTCATTTTCACGGCGGGTATTTTTGAATTGTTTTATACAAAAAATGTTTTCTTAAGAAATATAATATTAAATAATTGTTTTAATATGTAAGAACACTTTAAAATAGTGATAGAGAGATGATTTGATTAAAAAATTTTGCAAATTTTGCTTTAAAACGTTTTCTGCTACAAGAAAGTGTAAAATGACGATGTTTGTGAAATGGTTTGTACAGTGCTTCTTCCTTGTGAGTGTCTCTCAGAGTTTTGTTTATGTTATGTCGGTTCTTTTTAACTTGTAATAAATAATGAGTGCTGAAAATAAATCGGTAAGTTGAAATGTTTATCAAATAAATTTAAATTCAACTAATTGTTTCGAATAACTGAAAGAAACATGTACACATGTACACTGTACAAACCATTTCACAAACATCGTCATTTTACACTTTCCTGTAGCAGAAAACGTTTTAAAGCAAAATTTGCTAAATTTTTTAATCAAATCATCTCTCTATCACTATTTTAAAGTGTTCTTACATATTAAAACAATTATTTAATATTATATTTCTTAAAAAAACATTTTTTGTTTAAAACAATTCAAAAATACCCGCCGTGAAAATGACTTTTCACGCATTTTCACGGTCCAGAAATAATGTTTATCTGATCGAAATTTGAGGTATATAAGCACCTTAAGAAATGTATGGGATGAAGTCGAATTTTTTTAATATCTCGCTTAAATGAAATTTTGGAACCTAAGTGTATTAGGATTTTAGTTTCTATTTTTAATTACCTATTTAATGCATTAATAAAATTTATTTAAAAAATACAATCGTTTTTTATTATTGTACTAAATAAGTAATTAAAAATAGAAACTAAAATCCTAATACACTTAAATTACAAAATTTCATTTAAGCGAGATATTAAAAAAAATCAACTTCATGTTTGTTTGTGTACCGCTTCATCGCCATTTTGGATTCCCCCACCCAATTTGAACAACCTAATTATACATCATGTATGAAACTTAACACGTAAAATACGTAGTATTATACATGTAGAAAACCACGTATTTACGGAAGCTTCTACGCGCCACACTGCTGCGCGCACTCGTGTTATGAGGCACAGTGTGAATGCCGATTGAAGCACCCTACTAGTGAGTGCCTTGTACGGTGTACCCATCACTGCTCTAGTTTTGGTCAAGCAATCGGCTGGATTAGGCCTAAGCAGAATGAAATCTCTAAACGTAAATCTTAAGGCCTAAGCAGAATAGAAACGTACCGGATTGTAACCGCAAACGTAACCGGAATAATGAGTTAGAGAAGGATAGATAGATTGTTTGTCCTTCTCTAACTTATTATTCCGGTTGCGTTAACGATTACGATTCCGGTTACGTTTCTATTCTGCTCAGGCCTTTAAGCTTTTACATGAGAGAGAAAAGGACAAAGGATATTTCTATCCTTTTCTTTCTCATATAAAGGCGGTTTCAGAATAAGTGCAATAGCCAAGTACAAGTGCAAGTCAAGGCCAACGCAGAATAGAAACGTAACCGGAATCGTAACCGTGAACGCAACCGGAGTAATGAGTTAGAGAAGGACAAACAGTGTCTATCCTTCTCTAACTTATTCTTCCGGTTGCGATTACGATTCCGGTTACGTTTCTATTCTGCTCAGGCCTTCAAGAAGACTAGAGACGGGAGGAGAAAGGCTGCTCGCACAAGAAAAGACGGAGCAGTGTGCAGGATGTGTTTCAAATGAGGTAGAAAAGGAAGGAGCGATATTTCTATCCTTTTCTAACTCATTTGAATCATATCCTGCACACTGCTCCGTCTTTTCTTGTGCAAGCGCCCTAACTTCGCTTGAGTCCTATAGAGAACGGTGACGTTTAATATGAGGGCAATGAAGGTGGTGTACTTGACAAGTAGTCGGTGCAGTAGACTAAAATTGGGCTTCTGCGCATATTAATACATTTATCGGTTTACATGTATTTAGTATTCTTGGCGCACATGGGTTTTCGCCGGCTGATAAATAAAACATATAATTTGACATAAACAATTAATCGAATGATATTTTTGACAATCTTTCAAGTTATCTACCGACACTGATTGCATTTTATTAAATTTATTAGGCTCTGTTACTTGTGACATCAGAGACGATTCTAGGTGTGACGTCAGAGGCCTGGAGGGACAACAAACAGACGACACAATGTTATTCGTATGGGGAAGAAAATTTGTTTCCACTTTCATCAATTTTATTCATATTTTAAACATGGAAAACGCTTGTTGACATATAATAAAATTAAAATGTGTGTTGATAATTAATTTTTTTATATATTTGATTCAATTGCATTGATAGATTCTCTGAATTTGTGATAAAATATAAATTTTGAGGTTAGGGGTGTTTGTTTACTAACTTAAAATCTTTTACTGCTGCGGTTATTCCCATTTAAAAAATATATTTTATATCTTTTTTAATCACATGCATACTGGATATTGTTTAATAATGTTGTTAAAATGTACGATGTGATTAGTAAATAATCATCGATAACCTCAAAATTTATATTTTATCACGAATTCAGAGAATCTATCAATGCAATTGAATCAAATATATAACAAAATTAATTATCAACACACATTTTAATTTTATTATATGTCAACAAGCGTTTTCCATGTTTAAAATATGAATAAAATTGATGAAAGTGGATGCCCGTGAAGTTAGCACCACAACTTAATGAAAATCAATTTTTTTTTATTTTAAACGTTTGTTGGTCGTTTGATAGTGTTTGATAGTTGATATTTAACGTTTGATAGTAATAATTAGAAAAAATAAACATAAATCAAATTTTGGTGTGCTATTTTCACAGTGCACCCCAAATTCAAAAAAATACTAATTTTTCATTTGTAAACGTTTGTTGGTTGTTTGATAGAGATTGATAGTCAATTCTGAACGTTTGATAGTTGAAATAATAATAAATATAAACATTATCAAAAACATCTATCCATGTCGCATCCCTCCATATGCGCATGCGCAAAACATACTTTCGCGGCATTTTCAAAAAACAGAAACAAATTTTCATCTTCGATTTTAGAAACAAAATGTAATACTTCAAATTTTTATTCATATATCATACAATTAAATACTCTCCTTTCAAAAATTGAATGATTGTCAAATTTTAATTCCAATCGTTTGTAGGCAGTTTAATATTGATTAATGGTAGACTAATATCGTTTGATAGTGATTGATAGTTCATTATTTTCGTTTGATAGAGATTTAAAATTGACTAAAATCATTTGATAGTAATTGATAGTTGATTATTTTCCTTTGATAGTGATTTATAATTGATAATTATAGTTCAATAGAGATTTATAATTGACTAAAATCGTTTGATAGTGATTGATAGTTGATTCTTATTGTTTGATAGCGACTAAAATCGTTTGATAGTGATTGATAGTTAATTATTATCGTTTGTTAGTGAATAATAATTGGCTGAAATCGTTTGATAGTTAATTATTATTGGCTAATATCGTTTGATAGTGATTTATAGTTAATTATTGTCGTTTAATAGTGACTTATAATTGACTAAAATCGTTTGTTAGTGAATAATAATTGGCTGAAATCGTTTGATAGTTAATTATTATTGGCTAATATCGTTTGATAGTGATTTATAGTTAATTATTGTCGTTTAATAGTGACTTATAATTGACTAAAATCGTTTGTTAGTGAATAATAATTGGCTGAAATCGTTTGATAGTTAATTATTATTGGCTAATATCGTTTGATAGTGATTTATAGTTAATTATTGTCGTTTAATAGTGACTTATAATTGACTAAAATCGTTTGATAGTGAATAATAATTGGCTGAAATCGTTTGATAGTGATTGATAGTTGGCTAACATCGTTTGATAGTGATTGATAGTTGATTATTTTCCTTTGATAGTGATTTATAATTGACTAAAATCGTTTGATATCGATTGATAGTTGATTATTATCGTTTGATAGTGATCTATAATTGACTAAAATCGTTTGTTAGTGAATAATAATTGGCTGAAATCGTTTGATAGTTAATTATTATTGGCTAATATCGTTTGATAGTGATTTATAGTTAATTATTGTCGTTTAATAGTGACTTATAATTGACTGAAATCGTTTGATAGTGAATAATAATTGGCTGAAATCGTTTGATAGTGATTGATAGTTGGCTAACATCGTTTGATAGTGATTGATAGTTGATTATTTTCCTTTGACAGTGATTGATAGTTGGCTAAAATCTTTTGATATCGATTGATAGTTGATTATTATCGTTTGATAGTGATCTATAATTAACAACTTCTGCATGCGTGCATGCAAGCAAAAGGTGAGAGCGTACCTTAATATCTAATTTAATTTGGACTATCAAACGTTTAAAATATACTATCAATTGCTATCAATCGTCTAACAAACGATTGTAAAAGGAAAATCAATAATTTATTGAAATTGGGGTGCTTTGTGAAAATGACACACAATTTTTGTGTGTAAAATATTTTTACTAATTATTTCTATCAAACCTTGAATCTTAACTATCAAAGACTATCAAACTATTCTAGTCAATTATACATCACTATCAAGCGTTAAAAATCAACTATCAATCATTATCAAACGATTCTAGTCTATTGTATATCACATTCAAACGAAAATAATTAACTATTAATCACTATCAAACGATTTAAGTAAATTGTAAATCACTATCAAACTATAATAATTAATTATAAATCATTATCAATCAATAATAATCAACTATCAATCACTATCAAACGATTTTAGTCAATTGTAAATCACTATCAAACGATAATAATCAACTATCAATCACTATCAAACGATTTCAACCAATTATTATTCACTATTAAACGATTTTAGTCAATTATAAGTCACTATTAAACGACAATAATTAACTATAAATCACTATCAAACGAAATTAGCCAATAATAATTAACTATCAAACGATTTCAGCCACCCTTCTAGAAAAAATCAATTAAACACGATTCAGAACGATTGAGTACAAAATTTTTTTAATCGTTTTGAATTGTTTTCAATTGGAGTATATATTTTTTCAATTGATTCGAATTGTTTTCAATCGTGTAAAATAAGTTAAACTTTTTCAATTGTTTTTAATCGGGTGCTATCGGGAGAACGATATACGCACATGCGCAAATAGTTAATTATATAAGAAAAGTGTTGAATCAAACAGGAAAGATGTTTTTCTTATAAGTCTTTTGTAATATATAGTTTGTTCTATTCGTGCGTATGTGTCAAATATTTAAAATCTAAAGTAAAATTTCTAGTGATATGGATAATGTCAATATGTTTACATATCCTATACATGAACAAATTAAACATGACAATCTTTGAGTTGTTAATACATAACCTCAAAAAAATAAAAATAAATAAATGGGTACGTAAAAAATACATATAAACAGAAATTAAATAAATAATTAGGTACATATAAAAATAAATATAAGAAAAAATTCTATTCCTTGCACTTTAAAATAATTTCAGTTTTTAATTTTTTTTTAAGAACAAAATTTTTAGTTTTTTTAAACTTTATGTGTCCAGCAGCTTTTCAAAAAAATTTAGCAAAAAAATTATTCAGTATAAATTTTGTTCGAAGTTCACCTAAACTCCTTCCAACAACAAAAACCATAATTTTTCAATTAAATATTTTCAAAAATTGTAATCAAATTCTTTAAAAAGTTCAATTGTTTTCAATTAAATTTTACAAAATTTCAATTATTTAAAAATAATAAGTCAAAACCTTTCAATTCTAACACTTCCAAAATTGAATTACTTCTATTAAATTCTATAATTATTTTATTTATAAAAAATTTTAACTAATACTTTTTGAAAATTTTATCATAAATTTAAAAAAAAAATATTTTTTATTAAAAACTTTGATTGCAACTCTTCGAAATATAAATTTTTTCTAAAAATTTTAAATTAAAATTCTTTACAAACTTATTTTGTGCTAGAAACGGATGTTAAAGCCGTTACATTTGTATAAAGTTTTTCATTCATTAAAATATTTTCAAAATTTTCAATTTAAAATCACCAGAAATTTAATTATTTCTAATGAATCTTATAATTATTGTAGATCTTCCAATGTTCGATTATTTAAAAAAATTCAATATTGACTGAAATTAAAAAAAAATTTAAGTAATTCAATTTAAAACAATACTTGATGTATCTGTCAAAAATTATTTTTTAAACATTTTTTCGATAAATTATAAATGAGAAACATTTCGTCTTGTGCAGTTTCATTCATAGATAAATTAAAAAATAACTTTTAATTAATTTTTGTTAAAATATATGATTTTCTTCTGTGGTGACAAATACATTGATAAATATTTTAATTTTGTAGTTCGGAAAATAATCTTTGAAATAATTATATATTTCTAGACTGTTTAATTAGTTGCATTTTTTAAAATTTTCAAAAACTCCCACCAAGCAATAGTGCATGGAATACAATCTATAGAACACGATTGAAAACGATTGAATATAATAAGAAAGTCAATCGTCTTCAATTGTAAGAACACGATTAAGAAACACGATTGGGGACAATAGAAATTTCTTTCCTATTGTTTTCAATCGTTTTCAATCGATTTTTTCTAGAAGGGCAATTATTATTCACTAACAAACGATTTTAGTCAATTATAAGTCACTATTAAACGACAATAATTAACTATAAATCACTATCAAACGATATTAGCCAATAATAATTAACTATCAAACGATTTCAGCCAATTATTATTCACTAACAAACGATAATAATTAACTATCAATCACTATCAAACGATTTTAGTCGCTATCAAACAATAAGAATCAACTATCAATCACTATCAAACGATTTTAGTCAATTATAAATCTCTATTGAACTATAATTATCAATTATAAATCACTATCAAAGGAAAATAATCAACTATCAATTACTATCAAATGATTTTAGTCAATTTTAAATCTCTATCAAACGAAAATAATGAACTATCAATCACTATCAAACGATATTAGTCTACCATTAATCAATATTAAACTGCCTACAAACGATTGGAATTAAAATTTGACAATTATTCAATTTTTGAAAGGAGAGTATTTAATTGTATGATATATGAATAAAAATTTGAAGTATTACATTTTGTTTCTAAAATCGAAGATGAAAATTTGTTTCTGTTTTTTGAAAATGCCGCGAAAGTATGTTTTGCGCATGCGCATATGGAGGGATGCGACATGGATAGATGTTTTTGATAATGTTTATATTTATTATTATTTCAACTATCAAACGTTCAGAATTGACTATCAATCTCTATCAAACAACCAACAAACGTTTACAAATGAAAAATTAGTATTTTTTTGAATTTGGGGTGCACTGTGAAAATAGCACACCAAAATTTGATTTATGTTTATTTTTTCTAAATATTACTATCAAACGTTAAATATCAACTATCAAACACTATCAAACGACCAACAAACGTTTAAAATAAAAAAAAATTGATTTTCATTAAGTTGTGGTGCTAACTTCACGGGCATTGAAAGTGGAAACAAATTTTCTTCCCCATAAGAATAACATTGTGTCGTCTGTTTGTTGTCCCTCAAGGCCTCTGACGTCATAGCTTGAACTCGAAATATCTCGATGAACTGACACAGCCAAATGTAGTTTAGCGTTGGTGACGTCATACGTCTACGTTTACGAATGCTCTTAGGTTCCTATAGGCGCTTGTATACCTCACCGATCCCGAGTATTATGTCGTGCAGCATTGGAGTAAAAGAGATAACAGATAATTGTGTTTCTTTTACTCCAATGATACACGACGGAAGTATACTCGGGATCGGTGAGGTATACAAGCGCCTTATTGGTTCCATACTAAGCAAAATAAATCCGGTCACGAATGCAAGTACGGGAAGCAAGAGATAGAAATGGACAGAGACTATCTCATGCCCTCCTTTACTCGTGTCCGTAAATGACTTAATTCTGCATAGGCCTATATCTACGGAAGCCTGTACGGCTCACGAGCATCTCGGACGCAAGTGGCGGTGTTTCGTACCACAAGTGGCACGAAGTCCGTCCAACTTGTGGCAAGTTCGTTAGTTCGTGCCACTTGTTGGACAGGACTCCGTGCCACTTGTATAAAGTGGATTTTTTGATGGGTCATTCCAAGAAGACTAGAATAAGGAGGTCTAACTCAGGTAGTGGGGGTATGGTAAGTATACGTATGAAATTGGTAGTTGCAGTAGGCGGATTTTCGAGAAAGGCAGAGTGTGCGGTAGACTTCTGCGCATACCAATACATACAAGTTTCAGTAATTCTTGACAAGGCAACAAAAATGTATATGTATTGGTGTGCGCAGAAGTCTACCGCACACTCTGCCTTTCGGCCTACCTCGAAAACCAATTCTTTACGTACCCCCACTACCTGAGTTAGACCTCCTTATTCTAGTCTTCTTGGGTCATTCACAAATATGACAATTCCGTTGGATTCTGTTGCCGTCTATTTCGTGATCAGTGCTTTTCATTTCAAGTATAATTTCATCCGGGCAAGTCCGTTTAATGTTTTTGAATAAAAATGAATTTGTTATTTTTTAATTGAAAATACATGTAATAGATTACATTTCAGTGTAAACAAATGATATTGACATCTTTATTAATCTTAAATATTCATAAAAATATACTTTTGATTTTAAAAAATAAAATTCTCTTCATGTATTTAAAATTAAAATATGACAACATAACCAAAAAAATTTATTTTTATTCTAAACTAAAAAAAATTTTAAAAACTAAGAAAAAACTTCCGCTTAATTCTTAGTGGAATCTTTAGTTTAGTAATATGTATATTTACGTTTGGAAGGAGTATTTATGTGTGAATTAATATGCTAATATTACTAATATCTAATAAAATTCATTTCTTCTTCTTCACATGAAATTGAAATGAAAAGCACTGACGAAGTAGATAACAACAGGATCCAACGGAATTGTCATATTTGTGAATGACCAGTGATGGGTTGTGACGCGTCACACGAAGTTTTGTACGTATAATACGTTTTCGACGTAATATACGTATAAAATGTATAAAACCATGTAGAAAACCACTGACATTTTGACATCTATATATGATCCTCTGATTTTTGCCATAACGAATTTTTCTTGATCATTTTTTAAAGAGCTTTGTTATTGTTTATAAAGTTTTGATTTAAAAATTGTTTATTTTGGGAGATACCAAACGACTAGACTGACAATATAATACTTAGAATATAGGTTATGTTATTATGCACGTGGCCCGGTGTTCACTCTTATCTGTGAAACCAACTTAGAAATAAAACCGATATAAAAACATTTCAATAATTAAAAATTTTGTTTTATAATTATTTAAATAATTAATAATTACCTAAATTTTGTTTATATTAACAACTTTCAATTGTTTATACTCGTAAATTATTAAAATTAAATAAGTTAAACTTGCATTTACAATTGGATTCCTTTGGAACATTAAAGAAAACACTGATAAGATCATTTTAGCGTTTAAGTGATTGAATTTTAGATTGTCGCGTGAAATTTATTCAATTATTATTTAATAATTTTTTTAGTTGTAAAATTATAAAAAATTGTTCTGAAAGAGATCTATTCCTCTCATTTTCCTTGACATTTTAAAAAAAAGTAGACCTCAATCCGATTATTAGAACGGAAGATATAGCAGTTTAAATTTTTTTGTTATTATTGCAAATCTCGTAAACTAACAAATATTTTAAGCTGAAATTTACGTTAAAGATTAGTCTTACTATATATAACAAAATTCCAAAGTTTCATTGCAATCGGTTAACCTACTCCGAAAAAGTCAAAATCTCACCTGGAATCGCACAGTAATGAATGATGTATTTTAATAAAGAATTTAAAATTGCCGCTCTTAAATCACGTGATCAAATGTAATATATATCGTGTAGAAAACTTGGCACGTAATATACGTAGTATTATACACGTAGAAAACCACGTATTATACGTCATGTATTATACGTACCCATCACTGTGAATGACCCTTCGAAAAATCCACTTTCCACAAGTGGCACGAACTAACGAACTTGCCACAAGTTGGACGGACTTCGTGCCACTTGTGGTACGAAACACCGCCACTTGCGTCCGAGACGTTCGTGAGCCGTACAGGCTTCCGTATATGTCAGCTTATATGGAAAAAAGAGACAGATAGTCTATCATCACCAATCTCTCTCGGCACGCAACTCACAATGAGAATCCGCATTCCAGACAAGACCTGATTCCAGGTCATTGATTATATATGTATATAGTTTAGTGTTTATAACCTTCTGTCACGTGTTCCTCTTAAGTTCCGTTAAGTTGATTTCAGAAGAAATTTCCATTTAAGTTGATTCTAATTTTGAAAGAGAAAAAATAAAGTCAACATTTTTCTGACAAATTGAATGCTTGTAGGTATTATATTCGTGATATCTAATTGCTTATAAAAAATTAAATTGGGGACTATTTATTACACGGACGAAGAATTTTGAGCATCTTGTCTTTTTTGAATTAACCCTAGGAGTAACTGAATTTTCTCACCCTCTAAAGGGTAACTGTGGTGTCTAGACACCCCCAACTTGAAACTTCTGTAAAAAGGTTTCTATTTGACATAAAACTAATTATATATAGTGATTTTTATTGGTTTTTTAGTAAGAAAAAAAATAATTTACCTGATTTTTTGATAAAATAAAAAAAAGTTGAAAAAACTTGCAAAAACGAAAAAAAACCGAAAAATTTGCAAAATTTGTCTTTTTTTAAGAAGATGTTATAAATATAAAATTTTACAAATTGAATATGTATATAATATATGTGATTATGTTATTATCAATAATATTTATAATTTATAAAATTGACTTAATCAATTACTTAAAATTGACGCTAAAATTTTATTTTGCACAGCCGTTATGCTGCGGGTTTTGTACCGTGAAGTCATTTTCTATAAAAAGTTAGGTTATGATTGTCTTTTTTACCTATTGTATTGCAAAAATAAATTTCACATTAAAATTTCATATGAAGTTATAAATAAAATTTTTTTATTTTTTCTAACAATATATATTTTGTGTAAAAATGTATTTTTTATAAAATTCAACTTATTCTCATGTTTAATCTATAAATTTTTAGTCTACTAGATGATTTGAACTGATTAAAAAAGATTTTGCATAAAATTTAAATTTGCCTATTTGGCAATTTTGTAACGTTAACCCAAATAGCACGTAATATTACTATAATACTAGCGACGTATTCCTCGCTCGCTCGGGTGAAGTTTAACCATATGATACGTACTGAATTTATAAAATTTCGTTACGTTTTTACGTTTAATGTAACGGTTAAGAAATAAATATAAAAATGTAAAAAATATTTACAACCGATGTTTATTTTTATATAATAATAACATAATAATAGATATTTTATTATTATATTATATTATAAATATGCTGTTATAATTATTTGTCTGCCTTTGTTTGTTTATGAAAAATATTTACATTAAATAAAAATTAATTTGTGATATTAATTAATTTTTTCAAATAATATGTTACTTGAAAGGCGCTGCTGATTATTTGTAGCGCTGCCTTCTGAATTTTGGTATTGAAAATAATTAATTGTATCCCTTGCATGAAAACGAATCGATTAGTATATATCAAGTTTACATTTGAGGTAAATTTAATAAATTAATGAAAGTTAAAAAATAAAAAATTCACATTTTAGCTGAAAATTTTTGTATTTATTTAAATTCAAGTTTAAATATAAAATAATAGTGTTCCTTGCATTGAAACAAATCGATATAATTGTAAATAATTATAAATTATATATTATTTTTCATTAATTTTTAGAAATATCATCTAAAATGCGAATTTTTGGTTTTTTAACTTCCATTAATTCTTTTAATTTAACTCAAATGTATAGGTACTCAAATGTTTATATTATTATATTATTTATGTATGTTTATTTGAATGTTAATGTTTTCTCCACGAGGAAGCAACTTTTTTGCTGATCGTAAAGAGGAAGCAAAATGTTCATGTAATGTACATCTGAATTTACAACTTTTTTAAAAGTTATCGTTATTTCAAAATTTTTCAAATATCTTCTATTATATTAAAATGTTTGTTTTGTATTTCGAAATTGTCCACGAAAACCGTGAAATTCGAATAAAAAACGTATATTAGGATAAAAAACCAGTATTATGACGATTTTTATGATAATGATAAAAAATTCGAAAGAAATGCAATACATTTAAGACAAACTAAAAAATATATTCCCAAAAGATGACATCCCCTAATCAAGGGATTCGCATCAAATTTGTAATTTGTTGCTATTTTCTAGAATTATAAAATAAAATGTGGTCATTATTGAAAATTTGATATTAAAATGTCCGCCTGATGGTGATATTACCGAGTAATATTACAGATTGATTTGAGTTACTCATAAAGCATCACAATTATAAATATATTGTAAGTCAGTGTCGCTTGTTTGTAAAACTCTGGATTTGTGTGCCTTGAGTTCGGGGTTCGATTCCCCGGTTGGGTACATTTTTTTCGTGAAAAAATATTCTTCTAATATTACTGCAATATTCTCGTATATTATTACCTTAGTATTACGGTATAATATTACTGTAATGTTACTGTAATATTACTGTTATGTTACTGTAATATTACAGTTATAATGCTTTAATATTACCGTGTAATATTACAGTAACATTATCCGGTAATATTACCATGAGGCGGACATTTTAATATTATTGTAATATTACTGCAATGTTACCGGATAAAATTGCTGTAATATTACTGTAATATTTCGTGCTACTTCGGAAGGGGTAACTTGGGTGTAAATATACCGTACACGTATTTTAATTTGATACAGAGCTTTTCCTGGAGCAATAATTTCGCTCGCACTACCGTATATCAACTGTCAGATGTACAAATTGAATTATCGTTATGATTCCGTCGCGAATAATGAATGGTTAAGTCAAGAAAATACTTTGAATGTTGTTTGGGGTGTCTAGACACCCCAGTTACTACTTCTAGGGTTAATTAAAATTAATTTTATAAGATTTTTATTTAGTATTTATTTTGTACTTAAACATAAAATTAGAATAAACTAACAATAATTTCCAAACTGAAATTTTCCACCGGAATAGTGCCATTCTGATTTAAAAAGACAGTATCTACATTTTGCGGCATTTCGAGATATTCGAGAAAACCTGTTTTTATCTGTACTTTCTTTCGCATAATGTTTTTTAGAAATGTAATGACGCTTTTTTACTAATTTGAGTATGCTGAATTTTATTATGCAAAAAAAATTAACATTTTTTATTCCAAATATGCGAAACTGTAGATATGTTTAAAAATTAAGTGCGAAATTGCAGTGAATCCTTTTTAAATAACATATCTGCGTAGATGTGTTTTTCTGTCAGGAGAACAGCCCAAGTACGGTCGACTTTCCTGACGCAAGAAACACTATCTCCGGAAACTCAATAAATTTACTTCTTCAATTTTTTAAAAAATTGCATTACAGTGTAAATTTTTGATTAAAAGTCATTAAAATGTGCTTTTTAATGTCTAACAAAAAAAACCTACAAAAGGTAACATATGTTTTCCGTAAAATCTGTCAAAATTAGCTTCCACAGCAAATTTGACATTAGGGATGGGAATCGAAATGAAGTAATCGAATATCGATTAATCGATCGAATCTTCTAGAACAGTAAAAAGAAGTCGATTAATCGACACTAAAATTCGAATATATTCGACTTTATTCGATTTTTTTAAATCCATAAATAGGTAAAAAATTGCGTTAACGAAAAAATTTTCAATAAATAAATTCATAATTTATCATTAAGAAAGCATTTATTTCAACAAACAATTATAAAATTAAATTATTAACATTTAATAATTTTTTATAATAAATCTGAAAAGTATAAAATTATTTAGTTAATATTCGAAAAAAAAAAATCTGAAAAAATTGACTGATTTTTTTTCATAATTTCTTGTTTCTAGTAACCAATTTTAATAATAAAGTGCATGTATCATGATTCCGATAACCTATTATTTTTAAGTTTAAATTTTATTAGTGTATATTTTTCTCGAAAGTTTTTATATGTATTTAAGAATATACTTGCCTAAAAATTTTGGCAAACACCACTGTGGTAAAACATTGGTAAAAGCTTTGTTATCATTCACTTGTCTTCTTAGTTTAACTGGTTTAACCATTAAAGTCGTTAATAGACATTTGACGGACGTTGTAGAATCTGATTGTGGCAGGGACGATTAACCGCTCATGTTGTGAGCCAAAATGTATTTCCAAAACTTGCCACGCTTTTTTGTCGATTAGTATATCTTACTAATCGATTTCTATTATTCGATTAATCGACACCTACTATTCGATTTTTGCTTATAATCGATTTCGATTTTACCATCTCTATTTGACATTTTTAATTCACCTCTAAACATAATAATTTTGATAAACATTTTGATAGAATAAAATAATTTTTAAAAAATATTACAAAATGGCGGCGTTACAGGCGTTTGAAGTTGCATCTTTAATTTTGCGCCGTGCAGCCTACAGGTCATAAATCTCAACCAAAATTAAAATTTTTACCGTTAAGTTTTCGATACATAAAAGTAGTGTTTTAACTTTAAACCCCCCTTAAAGGGAATAGGATTTCGACTATTTCTATTTGCTGCTTTTATCGTCAAAAATAGGTTTATTGAAATTATTAAAACAATGCTTAAAAAACGGTTCTTTTTTCTTGTATCTTATTGATATAACTTGAAACATAATCATAACTTTTTTTTTAAGTTCGGTCTTTTTTATTTTATTTATTTACTTTTTTTTGAAAGCTAAAAATGTGTATTTTTTATGTTAATAAAAAATGGAATATTTCACAAATAATTAAAGTTAATGCTATCCTGAAGGTACCACTTGAAAGCTGACGTTATTCCGCATCCAACGAGCCCTATACCCTGCCGGAAGAGTGGTACTGGATTGGTACTGGAAAAATGGAACTGAGGGCTCAGTACTAACTCAGTACTAATTTGGTGCATTTTGGTACTGAAATGGAACTGGGAAATTTACCTGCGAAAAGGATCGAGTTACCGTCCCGGCTGAAAAAACTTGTACAAGAAAATGTACAAATTCTTGTACATGTTCATTAATGAACTTGTATATTTTCTTGTACATGTTCAAGTAATGTTCTTGAACAAGTTCAGCATCCGGAATTGAGACATGTTCTTGTACCAGAACTTGTACAAGATCCTGTACAAGAAAATATACTTGTACAAGAAAATGTACATGTTCTTGTACATATTTTTTTGTGCAGGTTTCATGTACATTTTCTTGTACTAGATGTGGAACATGTTCTTGTACATGTTCATTTATGTCTTTTGAATTAAAAATTAAATACTTTAAAGGCTGCGCAGTAGTTTTCTTAAGCCTTTACAGCTGCGCAATAATTTTTAGCAAGCATAAGTGAAGAGTCTTAATAGTTATAACTTATTAAATTTTCAAATTTTTTTCAAAAACATTTTTGAACAAATGTTCTTGTACAAGAACATAAACGTGTTCATGTAAAAGTACTTGTACATGAAACCTGCACCAAAAATATGTACAAGAACATGTACATTTTCTTGTACAAGTATATTTTCTTGTCCAGGATCTTGTACAAGTTCTGGTACAAGAACATGTCTCAATTCCGGATGGTGAACTTGTTCAAGAACATTATTTGAACATGTACAAGAAAATATACAAGTTCATTAATGAATATGTATAAGAATTTGTACATTTTCTTGTACAAGTTTTTTCAGCCGGGGTTAATACCCTCATAAAAGTGAAAAGCGACTAGCTTTTTCAATATGTTTAAACTAATACTTTATATTTATTTCAATATTATATTTGTTTTTCAAGGATTTATATTATTTTCATACATTATTATGCATATGATATGACCTTTGGCAGCTAAATTCAAAAATGATGTCCATTTTTTTATCAAACTTAAGGTATACGAGATAAATTATAACTTTTTGAAATGTAATTATTTTTTGATAAATTTTAGATATTCATAATCTGGAAATATCAAAGAATCTCAATATATATTTTTTAAAGTTGAGTTATTAAAATTACAAATTTTTCAAGTCATAAAACTCGGGTTAAAATTATAATCCTTCTACAAAGGACGTAGGGGTCTATTGTTCAAGGAGGGATTGCAATATAATTTCTAAACTTAACGGAAATTTTCTACAAACTATTATGTTCTTTTTGCTGTTTTACACGCATATCGTGAGAGAAGTTTTGTTGATCTAATATACCTTTAAAACTATTGTTGAAATACTTTAAAAATGTCTTCTTATGGGTAATCAGGTAGTGGTACTGAAGTGGAACTCAAGCCAAGTCCAATTCAGTACCATTCCAGTACCACTCATTCGGTAGGGTATGGACTATTTTGGATTAGAGGATTTTCTATAAATAATTGCCATGTTAGCCAATTGTTTATTAACAATCCACTAAGCCAAAGTACTCCATATAGGGCTCGTTGGATGCGGAATTATGTCAACTTTTATTAAGTAACGTCAGAATTACGATACCTTTATTCGTTTATAAAATATATAAATTTTTATTTTCATTAATTAATTAATTAACTAATATCTCGAAAATAATAAAAAAGGACATCTCTATATTTTTGAGGTAAAAATGCACATTTTTAACTTTAAAAAAAAATTTTTTTAAATTTTAAAAAAAGACCGAAAAAAAGTCAAAAAAATTTTTGATTTTTAGAAAAAAGGGTCAAATTTTGAAATTTTTTTTTCACCAATCGCAAGAGCACAAAAAAATTTAGAAAACATACAAGTCAAAAATTTTTTTTGTTTACTTACATAATATTTACAATTTTGAGTTACTTAATTAACTATTAAGGTTAATAAAAAATGGTATATTTTACAAACAAATAAAGGTATCGTAATTCTGACGTTACTAAATGAAAGTTGACATAATTCCACATCCAACGAGCCCTATATGAAGTGCTTTCGGTTAGTGGATTGTTAATAAACAATTGGCTAACATGGCAATTTATAGAAAATCCTCTAATCCAAAATAGTCCATATAGGGCTAGTTGGATGCGGAAAAACGTCAGCTTTCAATTGGTACCTTCAGGATTTCAATAACTTTATTTATATGTGAAATATTTCATTTTTTATTAACATTAATTAATTAATTAATTAATATCTCGAAAATAACAAAAAAGGACATCTCAATATTTTTTGTGGTGAAAATACACATTTTTTGCTTTCAAAATAAAAAAAATAAAATAAAAAGGACCGAACTTAAAAAAAAATTCGAAAAAAGGTTTAATTTTAAAAAATCGGACAAGTGCGAGTTACACTCGCACTGAAATCGAGGGTTCCGTACTCGAAGCGAACTTATTTGGTATAAAAACAAATGTTTAAAAAATATGTGTTGTATGACAACTAATATAAGTGATACAAAAAGGAACAATTTTGTAAAATTCAAGAAAATTGTTCCTCTTCGTATCACTTATATTAGTTGTCATACAACACATATTTTTTAAACATTTGTTTTTATACCAAATAAGTTCGCTTCGAGTACGGAACCCTCGATTTCAGTGCGAGTGTAACTCGCACTTGTCCGATTTTATTTTTTAAAAAATATTTTACTAAAAAAATATAAGAAACATAATTTTATTTCAACTCGCAATATATTTATTGTATTTACATTTTAAAAATATATTGAATATTAAATTTTATCTTTCTAAGTCAAAAAGAGATAAAACTTAAGATATTGATATAAGGCTAGTAGCTGCTTGTCAAGGAAAAATCGAAAGTTATCTAAAAAATAAAATTTGTTTATTAATTCCAGAAAAATCAACTCCAATCATCCTCGCTATATTTTTTTTGTAATCTACACGTAAAAATACGTCAAAATATATAAATTTGAATCACTGTAGAAAAACTTTTTTCGTTTTTTGCGGAAAAATACATTTTTTTCTGAAATTTATCATTTTTCTTCAAAAATTTGATAAAAATTGATCATCAACTCCAATCGCGCTTACATTTTTTCCCTGTATTTTTCACGCAAAAATTGAGTTTTACAGCAAGTATGAACAGTCTGGATTGAATATTGTGTGCGCTAGGGAGAATAAATCATTTTTTTCGAAATTTTTGATTTTTCCTTGACAACGCTATGTAAATTAATCCGAATCAAGTTCGCTATAATTTTCCTGTAATTTTCACGTAAAAATACGTAAGTGTGTCAAATTTGAGCTCTTTATGTCAAAAGATGTGGCCGCTAGGGGGGGGGTACATACTCATTTTTAGGTATTTTTCGTAAAAATTCATGGTTTTTCCTTGACAACGCTATGATAATCAACTCCAATCATGCTCGCTATATTTTTTTTGTAATCTACACGTAAAAATACGTTAAAATATATAAATTTAATTTCCTTTAAATAAAATTTTGTTCGTTTTTGGTGGAAAAATACATTTTTTTCCTAAAATTGTCATTTTTTCTTGAAAAACTTGATAAAAAGTTAATCATCAACTCTAATCGTGACCGCTTTTTTCCCCTGTATTTTTCCCGTAAAAATACATTTGTATACTAAATATGATCTGTCTGGGTTGAATATTGTGTGCGCTAGGGAGAATAAATTATTTTTTTCGAAATTTTTGATTTTTCCTTGACAACGCTATGTAAATTGATCCGAATCAAGTTCGCTATAATTTTCCTGTAATTTTCACGTAAAAATACGTAAGTGTGTCAAATTTGAGCTCTTTATGTCAAAAGATGTGGCCGCTAGGGGGGGGGTACATAGTCATTTTTAGGCATTTTTCGTAAAAATTCATGGTTTTTCCTTGACAACGCTATGTTAATCAATTCCAATCAAGTTCGCTATAATTTTCCTGTAATCTACACGCGAAAATACATATGTGTACTAATTTTCAGCCCTCCAGATAAATTTATGTGGCCGCTAGGGGGGGGGGGGTACACGATTTCAAAAAAACCGATATTAATAGGGTTCCGAACCGAGTACGGAACCCTAAAAAGGGTCAAAATTTGAGTTTTTTGAAAATTTTTTTGCACCATTCGAAAGAGCAGGAAAAACATATAGGACAAATTGAGGCACCCAATCGAACAACCGGTCGCGAGCTCGGGCCGGACGCTCGGAAGCCAGTCAGCGTACGAAAATGTCAATAAAATGGAAATTCAAAATTTTAATTTTTTAAATATATTACCTTATAAAAAATTAAAAGCCACATCGTTTTTTCCTTTAACTTTTTCTTGCATCTTTTTTTCTTAATAAGAAATTTTCCATCTTTTTCCGTTTTCGAAATATGAGTCGCCGGAAAGTAAAACCACACATAAAATTCTGACTCCCATTGAATTAACATGGCCGTCAGAATTATATGTGTGGTTTTACTTTCCGGCGACTCATATAAGAGAAAAACTGTTTTTTAAAAAAAGAAAATTTTCATTGTTTTTTTTACTTCAACTCGCGACAGCTTAGACAATTTTACGAATTTCTTAATGAAACAAAAACGAAAATACGTGTTATTATATTCTACGAGTGACTAAAAAGAGAAAAAAGTTGTTTTGATTAAAAATAAAAAAGTTATTATTTTTTTAATGAGACATTGCAAAATTCATGAACTGCAATTTTCACCCTGTATGGAATTTTTGGAAATTTTCACCAGCAACAAACTTCCAGTGAGAAAGTTGTTCATTAGGTCCAAAGAAGTTTTCTGGAAAGTTACAATGCAATTGAACAATTAATAACAAAATGGTGAACGTTTAAACTTTAAAGTTGCGCGAGCGGCTGAACGATTGGCGTGCGTTTGCTACGTAATAACTTAATTTCTTATTAAGAAAAAAAGATGCAAAAAAAGTTAAAGGAAAAAAAGATGCGGCTTTTAATTTTTTATAAGGTAATATATTTAAAAAATTAAAATTTTGAATTTCCATTTTATTGACATTTTCGTACGCTGACTGGCTTCCGAGCGTCTGGCCCGAGCTCGCGACCGGTTGTTCGATTGGGTGCCTCAATTTTTCTTCTTTTTTTATGTTTAAAAGTTACAAGTCTTCAAATATTAACTGTTTAAATTTTTCAAAAAAATTCAACCCCCTCTCTCTTCGACAGTTTTTGAAAAAACCTAACAATACTACGTTGTTATATTACTCACCCCTAGGGCTAAACTATGTGCAAGTTACAGCTCGATCCAATCAACTTTTTTTCTCTTAGTTCGCTACAGGAATTTTACCCCTTATATATTCAATATTTCATATCAATTTATTAATAAACAATATTATTTTGAATTTATCACTCGGCGACACTTAATAATTTGTGAGATGTTATCGATTACTAACTCGGAGTGATGAATAACATCTTACAAATTATTATTAATAAACAGTTTATTAATAAAGAAAAAATATATTAAATTTGAAAAAGTTCATATTTCAATAAAGTAAATGTAGATATGTTTTTTTTAGGAAAGTCAGGTTGAGTTCGGTCAAAATTCTGATGCCAAAAGGCACTATGTACTTGTGTTTTCGTCTATCAGGAAAGTAGCCTCTAAACATTTCGAGTTCCTTACCTCAAAAAACATATCTACGTAGTTATGTTTATTTAATCAGGAAATAACTAGTCAGTCGACCTGAAATCCTCATAAACTTGTAGATGTGTTTTTAGCATTAGGATTTGTCGGACATTGATGTAGATAGTTCTTTTTATTGAAATTAGCGCCTAATTAATTCAAAAATTAATTAAAATTAATAATTCTAATTAGCACAGAAAAATGCGTCTTTTTTTACGAACCCAACTGTTTAAAAAACTCATTTTCCATAAAATAGTACATAGTGTCTTTTTTAAATCAGGATGACAGAATAAAATCAAAACATAGCCTTAATCATTGATGTACTCTATACTGCACCGTGATAGATATTTTATATCTTATCTTATACCACGGAGTAGTATCAGGAGGCTCCACTAGGTGGGCAAATTGTGAGAAAGCCGAGTCCGATTTTCCGGAAATTAATTGCTCGAACTAGTATTAACTTCACTAGCGGTTCCTAGCGGAAAACTCTTATAAGCTCTAAATTTAAACTGTGGTGCATGTTAAGTGGTGAGATCATGAAGTAAGAATAAGGAGACTTCACTCTAATGTCAAGTCTGTCCTCATTCTCTATAACATCATTCCAGAAAATTCGAATAGACAGAGGTGGCGTTACTTGCGGGAAAAAAACGAAACTGTTGATTTTAACCTATGAAATTCGTCTGCTACTACTATAATAAACACCAAGCGAGTGCTGTGACAATACACATTTGTGACATTTCAAACAATATTTTTTATTGTTTGCAGAATTTTATTTTATAATAATTTAAATTATTAGAATTGTTTGTAATTGTAATTACAATTGATTAAATTGTTTATAAAAAGAAAAACGTTTTCTTTCTTTTATTTTAAAGAAGAAGATCGCTATCATAAATCAAAATAATTCCCAAGTAAGTATTTGCTACAAATTCTTATTATATTCTATATTTTTAACTTAACAATTTAATTTCATGTTTAAAAATTTAATCTAATAAATAATTTTCATAAATTTATCGAAATTTGAAGTAATATTTATAAAAATTAAAATTTATAATTAACACCCTGCTAAAAATAAAATCAGAAATCAGTCTCAAAACGTCAGAAATCCTGACGTTTTGAGACTATTTTGATGTTCTGTGATGCTGCTGACTAATTCTGACTTAAATGGTTTTTATGGGCCTTATGTTTCTGAAAAGTTACTATTTTTCACTACGTTTTATTTTTTTTGTAAAAAGGGTTCCAAGAGAGGTACCAAGGCCACTCAGACCCACCATATAACTCTATTATGTTAAGAAAGCCATTAATTTTGAAAAAAAAAATTTTCTATATTTTTGGTATTATTGATATGAAAATGAGATATTTGGAAGATTCAATTTTTCAGGAATCTAGACATCCAAAAAAATTCTGTAAATAGTTAAAAATTAAAAAATTAAATAGTTAATTTCTATGAACAATTTTTAAATATGTATTTGAAATCCTCAGGACAATTTTTTTTATTTTTTTTTAAACCGCTTATTTACTTTTACCTACTACAATTTACATTTTTTTATATATTTTCTTTTTCCAATAGAAGGGTCCTTTCGAGGGTCCATTAGGTTTTATGACTTTTTAATGCAAAATAAAAAATTATTTAAATTTAAATAAATATTTTTTTGAATGTTATATTTGTAATTTATAGATTTTAACGATTCCAATAATGTAAAACATTATGTAAAAACTCTAAAATTACATAATGATTATACAATAAATACTCCATTAATTAAAATTAATTTTCAATAATTTAAAAATATTTGCAAAAAATTTTATATCGTTGTAATTGTATTAACATGTACATTACGAATATAATATTTAAAAATTATTTTTTTCAAATGCAACAATTTTTAATTTTGCAATGAAAAGCCATAAAACCATAAAAGATCCTTCTGGCCTATACTTTTCTTTTTGTCCTTTTCTAACGTACATATAATATACATGGAATCACGTTTGTAAGACAAGGACAGAAATAAAGGGAAGGCGTCAATGACTACGACTATACTTTTAAAGTCCCTACTTCAAATTTTTATTTATTATTTTACAGTAGCTAGTTTCCTTACATTTAGTTATAAGAAAGCAACATATGTTGAAAACCTATTCTTACCACTGTGTTAACTCTATATATATATATATTTGAAAAAAATTAGAAATCGCTG
This sequence comes from Leptopilina boulardi, assembly GCF_019393585.1. Lineage (NCBI taxonomy): Eukaryota > Metazoa > Arthropoda > Insecta > Hymenoptera > Figitidae > Leptopilina > Leptopilina boulardi. The sequence continues at coordinate 729,124 of NW_026137948.1, read as the reverse complement.
GCTATTTCACATAAAAGTTTATTTTTTTACAACTAGATGAGCAAAAACATTCTGGTCTCTTGTAAAATAGAATATATGAATTGATTGCTCAATCAATCTCTGAGCGAATTTGATCCAGTTTTCACTCAATATAAATTTGATTTGAACCAAATATTGCATCTAATTATAGTGCAGTATGCTAAAAAGAGAAATTAAAATTAGTAATTAAAATCAGTTATTTCTATATAACACATATTCTTTTAAGTTCGAATTCAAATAATATTTACATACGAATTTTTTGTTTAATTAAATATGGTGGATTTCACGTCAAAAATCCACCCAAAAAAAAAATTTTGTCCAATTATTCCCAAAATTTTTTTATGATATGTCCTATAGGTAAGTAATTTGTCAGACAAATATTTTTGAATTTTATGAAAAATTGTCCAAGGGGGAGGGGGTGAAAGTTTTGGACTTTTGCGTGACACGCTCTACTTTGATTGTTTATCATACTTCTGTTACGTCTCAAATAGAGAAATAACTAAAGAAATAATATTTTATTTTATTTGTGGCCGCTCGGTGATTCAGTGAATTCCTGTTTCATTTACAGAGCAGAAGGCTCTGAGCTAAGGGTACAGGAAAGAAAGAGAATGGTGATTTTTAATGACAAGGTTACAAATTTATTTAGACAAACATTTAGAGTTATAAAATTGATCTTTGAGAGAGAGTATCCTGAAGCAACCATTCTTGAAATAAGGGGAAGTCAGCATTCCACTGCAACAAGGAATGTAAAGGTTACTACAAATTTTTATAAGAAATTAGGAAGGATTTAGATAAAAAGTATTACAACTTACCTTGAAAATTTAGATGTAAGATGTATGAAAAAGGACCACTGCTGTGTTCTAATTATGATAGGAACTTCTGGTACCAGATATAGTTTAAGAGCTCACAGGAAGGTTGACGGGCCTTGGTGATGACCACAGGTCCGGAGTTCAGTTGATTGAATCAGCTCTTCTTGACGTAGAAATTTTTAACACTTGACACAGAGATTCTTCTAAGTCGAACTTGAGTATGAAATCGAGCAGAGTAACAATGCTTGTACTAGATTTCGTATGTGAACTGGTACCAAATATGAAGTAGAAGTAACGTGTATGATGAAAAGTTCTGAACTGGTAGATGTTATACGTATGAAGATGATTTGAGAACTGATCTCTTCATAAAAATGTAGTCCTTTTATACTGAATATTCATAAGAGAATATAGCTATATATTTTTCACCCTTATTTTGGAAGCCGATGTTGAGTCCTTCTATACTGAACATTCGTAAGAGAATAGTGCTATATATTTTTCACCCTTATTTTGGAAGCCAAGTTGAGTCCTTCTCTCTCAGTTGAACGTAAAAAAGGGGGGTGTGAACCATTCTAATACAAGATAGAAAGAGCACGACTACGGTTATTCGCAGCTGTACAAGAGCGTTTATGGTCTTCTAATGTAGTGATACCACAGGGGTTCGTCGCATAGGAAAATTGGAAAGAGAGCATTTATTACATCGTCTGATTTTAGCACATAGGGAAAATTAGAAAGAGATCATTTTGTTTTGTGGGGGTGTGAGCTCTTCTAGTGTCAAAAAAGATTTCTCGCTTCTATTTGTATGTTTTAGAAATATAGTACATAGACGTAGGAAGATACAAAACGCAAGGGTCATTTATACATAAAAGAAAGATGTTCAGTCGCGCGACAATGGGGCGGGAGTTTTCATAAGAGAAAGGCATTTAAATGCGTAACAAAAGCACGGGTGTTTGTCGCAGAGACATACAATTCGGTATTGATTAAAAGAATTCTTATAATTATGAATGTAAAAGTTACGGTGACGTGACACTTCAAAGGAAAAATTTAAAAAAAATGGGACATGGTTTTTATAGATTTTTTCATAAGCTTTCGAATTCCGCAGTCTATTTTCAAAAATTTTGTTATTTTGACACAAATTTTGAAAAAATAAAAATATATTTTCACTTTTCTCATCTTTGGGTCATTTTTGTTTCTCATTTTTAAAAAAAAGCTGAGATTTTTTCCGATGACATACTCAATTTTCAAAAAACCGTTACTTTTTGTTTTCGATAAATTAATTTTTGAATGTTGCGCATCACGTCGTTGCGCCGCGCAGCCATTCGCGGTGTTCTGATACGTGTGTGAATATTTAATATAATCATTATTGCAGGATTCTAATTTTTGTATTCTGTTTTTTATTACAAAATCTGAATCATTGTCACTTTCTAAATTCTCATCAAAAATATAATCTTTATTATCTGATGGGAGAGGAATTTTTTCATCAATTGATTGAGAATTTTTTTCATTTGCAAATTGAATTTCAACTTTTGTTGTCAGCTTTGAGAATTCAAATTGACAGTTTTGCAAATTTTTGAACCTTCAGGTAAATCGGGATATTTATCTCTTAAACTCTGAGAAACAGAACACAAACTTGTCCTTTTATTGTGTTTCTCTTTTTTAAATGGATTTATACACTTATTTTTCCACACATTTTGTTTTTCTTTAGAATCCATTATTAAAGAGAAAATATCAAATAAATAAAACGTAACCTCGAATTTAAAAATGAAAGAAGTGATAAAAAATCACTAAAATGAGAGAACACTTACCTTTCAAATTAAATAATAAAAAGAAGTGAAACCAAATCTTAAAACTAGAAACAAAGTAAACGATAAGAAAAAGTTGTTGAAATAATAGAACACTTACTTTTTAAATTAATAGAAAAAATCAAATCAGACCTTAAAACTAGAAACAAAGCAAACGATAAGAAAAAGTCGCTAAAATAATATAACACTTACCTTCTAAATTAATAGAAAATAATAAATCAAATCAAACCTGAAAACTAGAAACAGAGCAAACGATCAGAAAAGTCGCTGAAATAAGAAAATACTCAACATTAAAATTAAAAGAAAAAGGAAATGAAACCAAACCTTAAACCTCTCAAATTCAAAAACAATGAATAAATTTCAAATGGACGAGAAATAAAAATCTTAGCAAAAATGAATTTCTATAATAATTTTTTAATACACTATTCGACTTGCATATCCCTGTGTAAACATTGAAAGAGAAATGTCTTATTTATGTGTCGGCCATCTGGCGGCAACATTATGAAGAACGAAGTGCTTCTCACCCGCAGGAAATATATCACCCCTGGCGGATTGCCGATTCAAACAGCTACACTAGCGCCACAGTTGAACTAATTTAGGCGTGACTCGCTCTAAAGCAGTCTCTGTTTTGACAGTTTATTTCAAATTATTTAATTATTCTGATATTTTTATTGCGTTTGTAAAATTATTTTTAAGCGTTAAATAAAAAAAAATAATTTAAAACACATGGAGTGCTACAGAGCGAGTCACGCCTAAATTAGTTCAACTGTGGCGCTAGTGTAGCTGTTTGAATCGCCAATTGGAAAAACCGAGTTGTAACCGAATTGGGTTACGATTCGGTTACGTTTCGGTTCATTGTGAAATATTATCGTTAATCGACGAAATATGTAGTAAATAACTATTGGGAATGGTTAATATACATTTAGAGTGCTTATTTATGCAATAATAATAATAAATTAAAATATAATTAATTAATAATAAGTGATTTAAGTGTACAGTGCAAGAAGACTAGAATAAGGAGGTCTAACTCAGGTAGTGGGGTACGTAAAGAATTGGTTTTCGAGGTAGGCCGAAAGGCAGAGTGTGCGGTAGACTTCTGCGCACACCAATACATATACATTTTTGTTGCCTTGTCAAGAATTACTGAAACTTGTATGTATTGGTATGCGCAGAAGTCTACCGCAAACTCTGCCTTTCTCGAAAATCCACCTACAGCAACTACCAATTTCATACGTATACTTACCATACCCCCACTACCTGAGTTAGACCTCCTTATTCTAGTCTTCTTGGTACAGTGCATAAAGTTGTTGAATTACCATATATATGTATATTATCATCAGCGGCAGCTGTGATACGCGCGTTAAACTCTAGATGGCGTTAAGTATTACTTTGTGAATGAATTTCTAAAATTAAGCCCTTGAGTGTCAAATATGTAAGTTAATATATAAGTTTTAAAAAAATAGATCAATTTATTAAAACAACTTTTTTGATTTGTACAAATATAAAAAAAAAATTTATAACGAACAAAAATTTTTTTAATGAGAAAAAGTTGTTTTTGTGTCAAAATTAATCTTTCTCATTTTTCTTTTTTTGAATAAATTTTTTTTGAATTTTTGAATAAAAAATTTTTTTTCTCAATAAAATGAGAAAGATTAATTTTGATACAAAAACAACTTTTTCTCATTAAAAAAATTTTTGTTCGTTATAAAATTTTTTTTTATATTTGTACAAATCAAAAAAGTTGTTTTAATAAATTGATCTATTTTTTTAAAACTTATATATTAACTTACATATTTGACACTCAAGGGCTTAATTTTAGAAATTCATTCACAAAGTAATACTTAACGCCATCTAGAGTTTAACGCGCGTATCACAGCTGCCGCTGATGATAATATACATATATATGCTAATTGAACAACTGTATGCACTGTACACTTAAAAAACTTATTATTAATTAATTTATATTTTAATTTATTATTATTATTGCATAAATAAGCACTCTAAATGTATATTAACCATTCCCAATAGTTATTTACTACATATTTCGTCGATTAACGATAATATTTCACAATGAACCGAAACGTAACCGAATCGTAACCCAATTCGGTTACAACTCGGTTTTCCCAGTCCGCCAGGGACGTAACACGACACGGCGCGGCGTGACGTGCAACATTCAAAAATTAATTTATCGAAAACAAAAAAAACGGTTTTTTGAAAATTGAGTATGTCATCGGAAAAAATCTCAGCTCTCTTTTAAAAATGAGAAACAAAAAAAAAATGACCCAAAGATGAGAAAAGTGAAAATATATTTTTATTTTTTCAAAATTTGTGTCAAAATAACAAAATTTTTGAAAATAGACTGCGGAATTCGAAAGCTTATGAAAAAATCTATAAAAACCATGTCCCATTTTTTTTTTAAATTTTTCTTTTGCAGTATGATAAATAATCAAAGTGAAGCGTGTCACGCAAAAGTCCAAAACTTTTACCCCCTCCCCCTTGTACAATTTTTCATAAAATTCAAAAATATTTGTCTGACAAATTACTAACCTATAGGACATGTTATAAAAAAATTTTGGGAATAATTGGACAAAATTTTTTTTTTGGGTGGATTGTTGACGTGAAATCCACCATATTTGCTAAAGCAAATTTTATTAATTGAATACATTAATATATGATAATTGGACTGAAAATGTTTTTTGATCAATATAAGAATATACCTATTTTAACTTTACTTGTTAATTTTTAAAAATTATAAAATTTTTTTAAAATAATAATAATAATCATCAACAAAATGTGTTGATAAAATTGAAAAAAAGTAATAAGATCTTCTATTTTCATAAAACCGTATTCTATTTTTAAGATCTCAGTTAGGTTAGTTTAGTTCAGGGGTTAGGTATTCGGTTTGCGTTCGTTAGGTTGTGAGTTCGATTCCCTGCGTTTGCGAGATTTTCTTCGATAGGGGTAAATAAATATAATAAATTGTAAAAATAATAATTGTATGTGTAACGTAAAGATAAAAAAATGTTGTACGATAAATGATTTTTATTTATTTTTTTAATTAAAAAAGATTGATTTTATCTTAATTTTTAAATATTTGTAGTCAGAATTCATGAGAAGTAAGTTTAATGATTTATGGTATGGCCAAAAAAAAGGGTCAGCTCCGACCCTCATAAAAAATCTAACTACTATTGGGATCTGACATTCGTACACATGCCATCTGGTGTTGAAAAATGTAACTAGTTTTGGATAACTATTTGTGTCACTTGCAATTGTAGCTCCGCTGTCATTGTTAATTATTTTATTATTATGAATGAAGCTACATTTTTACCGCGTGAGAAATCTTCCTGCAGAATTAAGTGTTCTGTGAGAGGCTGTGGCAGTACTGTAGCGAAAAATTTAAGCGTAATTTTCCATAAATTTCCGAAACCAAAACAACGAGTAGTGGATGTGAAAAATACGTTCGATAATTTTGAAAAAGTCGATCAATTAAAGGCCTGGAAAAATGCTTTAAAAATAAACAGTATAAAGCCTTCTATGAGAGTATGTTCTCTGCATTTCAAAAGAAGTGATTACATTTTGCCATGTAAGTTTAAGATTTTTAAATTTGGAGGTTATATAATCTTTCATATTACCCGTGCATGTGAACATTTTGAAAGTTAATTTATCACTGTAAAAACGGATAAATTAATTTTTTTTTCACTTCTTGTTAACAGACTTTCATAATGAAAAATGAAATACATACATTTATAAATTTTCATATAATTACATGAAATATAAAGGAAAATAAAATATTTTTCTTGCACATGTATCGCTGGATTTGAGAAAATAATTTGTATAAAAATAAGATTTCTTTTATATTTTTATTCATGTTTGTAAATAGGAATGTAAATAGTAATTTTGTATTAAAAAAATTCACTTATACATTTATTAAATTAAGCAATATTTTTTAAACGATTTTAAAAACGATTTTTAAACATGCATCCCATGTTATTCCCATGTAAATTCACTAAAAGTGTTACCCAATTTACGCCATATTGCTTTAGGCCCCGCCCCCATGTCAGATCCCAATTGACGATTCTTTGACTAAACCTCACTTATTGTGGTGTGCTGTGACTGCAATCGTAACAAAAACAGTCTCAAAACGTCAGAGATCCTGACTAATTTTTTGACGTTCTGTGATTTTATTTTTAGCAGGGCAGTATTATTTTTCCTTTGAACAGGTAAACGTAGGATTCAATACGTTAAACGGAATTACCTTAATTCGTATCAAAGAAATATTCAATCTTTCTTCTCCTACTGCAGATTTGTAATTTCTTATAACTTCTAATTCTAAAAAATGTAAATCACATACAACGTGTTTTTTGAAACTTTTCCCCTCCAGGGATTGCGTCTCTCCAGACTTGAAGAATAATTTAATTTATAAAATTTTTTCAATAATGCAAAATTCTATTATTTGTTAAACTTTTTTAAATTCTGTACAATAAAGTATTTTTTAAATATGAATGATTAGTTTATATTTTATGAACAACTCTATTACTATGTAATTACCCAAGTAGCACGTAATATTAAAGTAATATTACAGCAATATTACCCGGTAACATTACTGTAATATTACAGTGATATTAAAGTATCCGCCTCATGGTAATATTACCGGATAATGTTACTGTAATATTACACGGTAATATTAAGGCTTTATTAGTGTAATATTACAGTGATAATACACGAGAATATTGCACACAAGTCCAGAGTTTTACCAACAAGCCACACTGACTTACAATATATTTATGAGTAACTCAAATCAATCTGTAATATTACTGTAACATTACCGTAGTATTACAGTAATATTACTCGGTAATATCACCATCAGGCGGACATTTTAATATCACTGTAATATTACGTGCTAGTTGGGTATAATATGTAATATACAGGGTGTTCCAAAAGTATGGAAACTTTCAAATATCTCGAAAAGTACGAATTTTTGTAAAAAAGGTTCAAGACAAAAGTTGTTCCAAACAAAAAGATGTACATCTTTGAAACCAAAAAATTGGGCCCGGAGCCCAATGTTGGGCCCTACAATGAAAGAAGTGGTTTTCTTAAATAAGACCACTAATTTTCAGTATCAAATTCGTAATCCCCATGAAATTCTGCGTTCAGACATGTGGTATAAGTGCCCAAAATATTGGACCCAATACAAGATATTGGGTCCAAAATTTATCAACAGATAAATAAATTTTAAAAAATCGCATCTTGGAGGGATTTTGAGATCACAGGATTAGAAATTGAGCATAGAGCCCAATGTAAGATTCTGCAGCCCAATGTGAGGGCCAAATATTTTTGGAATTTGTACCACAAGTCTAAGCCCAGAATTTCATAACGATTACGAAATGAAAGGAAACTAATTTTTTTACTGTAGGCCTCACATTGGGCTACGGAATCTTACATTGTGCTCTGTGCCCAATTTGAAAAGTAGCTTTGAATTTCTAATCCTGTCACCCCAAAAACTCCAAAAGATGCGATTTTATAAATTTATTTATTTGGCAAAAAATGTCGAGCCCAATCCCAGACATTGGGCCCAATATTTTTTGGCTTTTGTACTACAAGTCTAAACCCAGAATTTCATAACGATTCTTAAATGGATACTGAAAATTAGTGGGTTTTATTTAAACAACTAATTTTTTTTAATGTGGGTCTCACATTGGGCCGCGGAATTTTACATTGGGCTTTGTGTACGATTTGAAAATTAGCTTCGAATTTCTAATCCTGTGACCCCAAAAACCCCTAAAGATGCGATTTTTTAAATTTATTTATTTAACCCAAAATGTTGGGCCTAATCCGAGACATTGGGCGCAATATTTTTGTCATTCTTACTACAAGTCTAAACCCAGATATTCATGGGGATTACGAATTGGATACTGAAAATTAATGGGTTTAATTTAAGACAACTAATTTTTTTTACTGTGGGCCTCACATTGGGTGGCGGATTCTTACATTGGGCTCTATGCCCAATTTGAAAATTAGTTTCCAATTTCTAATCCTGTGATCTCAAAATCCCTCCAAGATTGACCATATTTATGACTATCGTCATCATTTGGATGAAGAGAGTATGTACAATGATATACTTGTCTATGAATGCAAAAAACATACGGACCTTTTCCTTTTTGGAACTTCTAATTTAGCTCCCATGCTAGCAAAATCAAATAAACTGTTATACGAACGAATATTTTCTCTGTAATTTTTACCCACAGAGGTAGAGTCACATAATAAATTTTCTTTTCGATTTCTGTTTCTAAAAACAATTTTTTATTCTTACATTCTAAGTTCCTTTATTGGCCCTCTTTTTTTTCAACCTCTGTTTCTGTCAAAATTTTTACGCATTAAATCATTTTCTAGACGCTGCTTTTTTTCGATTTTTGTTTCTAAACGCAATTTTTTATTCATACTTTCTAAATTCCTTCGTTGGCGCTCTTTTTTTCCACTTTCTGTTTCTGTTATAATTTTATCATATTTTCATTTTAAATCATTTTCTAGACGCTGCTTTTTTCAATTTCTGTTTCTTGTCAATTACGTTTTCTCTGCCTATCCTTTTCTTGTATTTCTATTTTTTGTTCTATTGTTTCCTGAAACCTAGCCTTTTTTTCTTTCTTTATCTTTTAAAGTATAAGGTCTTTTTTGTTTATTTTCTATGTACAATGGAAATTTTAAATCTAATTGCTCCATCGATTTAGGAAAAAGGAAAAAATTCGTATTTTTGCACTTCAATTCTTCGCTGTGGACAATAGAAAGTAGCTTTCAATCGTTTTCAATAATTAAGTTACTAGTTTCATACATTATTTTTGCAGGAAAAGGAAATAAACAATTCTTTTTAAACATTGAGCTTAAATGCTGCCTCATTCTGCTGTGAACGTAATCAAGAGTATTTGGCATTATATTAAAATATAAAGATGTTGCAAATGCTATTGCAAATATTCCACAATCAACACCATTCGGTTGTTGATGAACTTTTGCAAAAACTACGGTTGGTTTAAAGGGATATAATCTTTCTAAATCTTTTATTTAATCCTCATTTAAACAACCTTTATTAAGGGGTTAGGGGTAGTCAGAGGCACGAAAAAATGAGAATTTTCAGTATTTTTTTTGCTATTAAATAATTTTATTTTACAAAAGTAGTGATATGGTATTATTAAATAATGTTTTGACTTGAAGTCACGAAAATTTCAACAAAAAAAAAAATTTTATTTCCGAAGTTACAGTTGTCTGTGTTAACCCAGTTTTAAAAAAAGGTCCTTGCGGTGACAATCATAAGTCCTTGGAGATTCATCAGAAATCAATCGGATAAATAAAATTAGTTTTATAAATAAGTAATCCTGGGCCTGATCGAAGGATTTTTTTTTCAAAAATTAACAAAACGGCGGCCTCAGGAAATTTTTGTCTAGATTTTTGGGAAAAAATCAACAGTTAATTGGTCTTAAAAAATCGAAATTTTTCAAAAAAAAAAATCCTTCGATCAGGCCCGAGTTTATTATGTATTCTAAAAGCTGTATAAATTTCATTAAAATCAACTGAGCGGTTTTCGAGTTATAGTTGTCACCAGTTCAAAAAACATAGTTTTGAGAAAAACGCGTTTAAAGTTTCACACTAGATTTACGTACAAAAAAACGAATTATTAAATTACTTACACCGAGTCATCTATTCCTGGGCCATATTAATTTATGTACTACTACATATACCCAAGTCTGAGTTCATCGATGACAATAGAACCCTAAAGGAGCTTCTACAATAGCTCCGTTTGGCAACTCCAACTCCAAGTCCAAGTCGGTTGGAGTTGGTTGCGCACGCATGGTGTTGCCAACTGTCGCCGAGTTCAAAATGAAAAAAAAATTGTGCGTGATCTCGTGCTCACGAAATAGTTGAGGTTATGTACCTTTGAAGCTGTAAACACGCTGTAAAGTTTAATAAATTATTTGTTGTTGTTGCTGTTGATGTTTCCGCCGTCTCATCGTTTTTAAAGGGAAGAAAAATATAAATTAACCTTTAAACTGATACGTGCCGAAAAATCACACTAACTGATTTCACCGGTCTGGCAGACCGCTATTCCTTTTTTATGTTATTTTATTGATTTTAAATTTTGTAAAGTCAATTGTTGTATATATTTTTTATTTTTTATGATTAAAAAGTCAATTTCTATATTGTTTCGTTTTAATTTTTTTATTTTTACTACTGAAAAGCTCAAGTTCTTATTGTACTTTAAAAAAAAGTTATAAGCGATGAAAGTTTTAATAGCGGTCTATCAGACCGCTAAATCAGTTTAAAGGTTAAATTAAATTTTTCCTTTATAAATAACAAAATTTTTTTCCCCGAATACTACACACGCATGCAATAAATTTAATATTTGTAATATATAAATATAGTAATAAAGAAATATACAATAAATGAGATGAACTGTCAATACAAAATTTTTTTATGTTTTTTATTGAGATTATAATAAAAGTTTTTTATCATTTTGATTTCACAATATATTAAAAAGGTATTGTCATGAACATAACCTTACAATATTTTTTGCTTATTTTAATATTATACCTTAAAAAAAATAATCTTAATTCTAGAGGATTCCTCTAAATGTAATGCATATTTTCCTCTTAATTTTGGTATCAAAAGTAATAATCTTAATTTAGAAGGATTTTCCTCTCAAAAAAATCCTCTTAAAAGAAGAATAATATTCTAATATTTTGACAAGTTGAAAATAACCGTAATACACAGGTTTTGAATAAATTATTAGACAATAATGGTTATGTATTGATAATAAAGTACAGTTTTGACTCATTGAATTAAATGTTGGGGTGTACTTCCTGTACTTCAAAACCTCAACAAAAAAAATTCCTAGTGTTATTAATGTCAAGAGAACCAATAATTTTTTTAAATTTGAATAATATAATAAATATTTAATAAGATTTAATTATTTACATTCAAAAAAGGTAAATTATAATAGAGGGGCTGATAGTAAAAATGGTTTAAAAAAACATTGGGAGCAAAAGTGGGATAAGTGACTTGGGAGCAAAAACGGGTTAAAATGATTCGTGTAATTTATTGATAAATTCATTATATTATCGATTAAAAAATATTAATTATAATAAAATATGCATTTTTTCCTATTGTTAATATTTTTTAATCGTTAATATAATGAATTTATCAATAAATTACACGAATCATTTTAACCCGTTTTTGCTCCCAAGTCACTTATCCCACTTTTGCTCCCAATGTTATTTTAAACCATTTTTACTATCAGCCCCTCAATAGATTCCTGGAATAAAGAATGAAATAATGGTTTTTAATTAAATATTTCTGAAAAATATTTCTTGCTTTTTGCTGAGCATCAATACATTAGATTTAATTACAATAATAATAAAAAATGCTATAGCTAGTTGCAAATATCAAAGAAGTTCGACGCAAATATTTAAGAAAATTGGTAAGAAATGAAGATTCATCGAGAGGTTATATTTTCTGTATTTATACCTCCATTCAATATATCCACCCAGATTTAAATCATTTAGTAAATCTTCGACTCTCTTTTCCATTTTGGTCTTTCGATTTATAACACAACACTATTATGACATACGAAAATTGACAGTTTCGAAAAACAAAAGCGCAAATGTCAAACAGGAAAAAAATGTAATCGATATCATGTATTTACTTTTCCTTTTTTCAAATATTCTAAATTTAAACAGGAAAATCGTAATTGAAGAGGAAAATGCAAAAGTACTCCTTTTGTCATTGTTCCATTACAACAAAGAATAAAAATATTCTACAGTCAAATGGAATATTCGTATTTTAAGAGGAAATATTCAGAGGATTTTAGAAGAGGAATTTTCCTCTAAATTTAAGATTACTTTTTTTTGGGTGTAGAGAATGCAGATAATTTTCAAAGTTTAATATTTTATGAATGAATTTTTTCGTCTAAAATTCATTGAATATAATTACTATATGTGATAATTCTTTAAAAAGTTAATTTCTTCATGCGTTGCCATAATATTTTTGTAATCCAATTTCCTGAATTCTCCATTTTTTCATGTAAATAATAACTTTTTCCCTGACATACAAATTTCTTATTAGAAGAAAAAAAAACATTTAAGACTCTACAAACATTTTAAACACTATAATCTAAATACTCTAATCTGAATTTAATTCTGAAAATTACATTAGAATAATATAGTAAAATAATCTGTTAATGAGAATAATGTAATCTTAAGTTAAATTATTTTTAAAAATCGTATTTAATTAAAAATATAATAAATATGTCAACGCACGTTTTCCATTATTTTTCAAATATTTTTAAATTTAATTATTCCATTTTATGATTACGCTCTTCTCATGTGATAAAATGTAAAAATATTGTAAGGTTATGTTCATGACAATACCTTTTTAATATATTGTGAAATCAAAATGATAAAAAACTTTTATTATAATCTCAATAAAAAACATAAAAAAATTTTGTATTGACAGTTCATCTCATTTATTGTATATTTCTTTATTACTATATTTATATATTACAAATATTAAATTCATTGCATGCGTGTGTATTATTCGGGGAAAAAAATTTTGTTATTTATAAAGGAAAAATTTAATTTAATTTATATTTTTCTTCCCTTTAAAAACGATGAGACGGCGGAAACATCAACAGCAACAACAACAAATAATTTATTAAACTTTACAGCGTGTTTACAGCTTCAAAGGTACATAACCTCAACTATTTCGTGAGCACGAGATCACGCACAATTTTTTTTTTCATTTTGAACTCGGCGACAGTTGGCAACACCATGCGTGCGCAACCAACTCCAACCGACTTGGACTTGGACTTGGAGTTGCTAAACGGAGCTATTGTAGAAGCTCCTTAAAAGCCGGTTTCTTGCAGCTACCACTAGCTACCTGCTCCCGAGCGCTTTGAAAGGCCCGAGCTCTCTTTGTTATTTGTTGAATAACTTAAAAACGAATTATCGGATTAACTTGAAATTTTCAGAGATTATTTTTAAGATATTATACTTAACGAAAATGCAAAAAAAAAATTTGATTTTTTGAAAATTCTGACTACCCCAAACCCCTTAACACTATCATAAATATAAAGTCTGAATCCATCATCATAAGTGCAAATCCAATGACCAAGACTACAAGAACTACTAAAAAGTATTCGAATATGCTTTTGATTTCTGTTAATCGGAGTAACTAAATCAAGAATTTGCAAATACAAAAAGTTTTGCATATCGAAAACTGATTGTGATACTCTTTGCAATAGTTGTGCAAAGGGTATAGGGGGTTAAGGATACAAAAAGTGCCGTTGCAGGTATTCTGTTCAAATTGACACCATATATTGCTACCCCTATGAATATAAAATTCTGCAAGTATGAACCCATAATTCGAATTTTTGGGGAGTTATGGTGGGGGAAAGGAAAATAAAGAAATCCATTTTTCTCGAAAACTACTGAACCGATTTTAATGAGCTTCGAATATGTTATACATGTCGCTAAGACAATTCTAAAAAAAAATCTCAAAATTTTTTTTTGAAAAAAAGTAAAAAAAAATTAATTTTGAAATTTTCAAAAATTTTTTTTGGGGTGATTTTTTGAAGTTACCACTTTACTTTTTTTTAAAAAGTTACCTTATAATATCCCCTTTAACATATATTTTTTCAGATTTTTAAAAAATGTAGTTTTTGAATAATTTAACGAAAACCATCGTCGCGCTACATAACGCAGCGCGCACAGTGTGCTGATGCAGTATACGGGTGTTCCAAAAGTATGGAAACTTTCAAATATCTCGAAAAGTACGAATTTTTGTAAAAAATGTTCAAGACAAAAGTTGTTCCAAACAAAAAGATGTACATCTTTGAAACCAAAAAATTGGGCCCGGAGCCCAATGTTGGGCCCTACAATGAAAGAAGTGGTTTTCTTAAATAAGACCACTAATTTTCAGTATCAAATTCGTAATCCCCATGAAATTCTGCGTTCAGACATGTGGTAAAAGTGCCCAAAATATTGGGCCCAATCCAAGATATTGGGTCCAAAATTTATCAACAGATAAATAAATTTAAAAAAATCGCATCTTGGAGGGATTTTGAGATCAGAGGATTAGAAATTGGAAGCTAATTTTTAAATTGGGAATAGAGCCCAATGTAAGATTCCGCCGCCCAATGTGAGGCCCACAGTAAAAAAAATTAGTTGTCTTGAATAAAACCCATTAATTTTTAGTATCCAATTCGTAATCCCCATGATTTTCTTGGGTTAGACTTGTAGTAAAAATGACAAAAATATTGGGCCCAATGTCTGGGATTAGGCCCAACATTTTTCGTTAAATAAATAAATTTAAAAAATCGCATCTTTAAGTGTTTTTGGGGTAATAGGATTAGAAATTCGAAGATAATTTTCAAATTGTACACAAAGCCCAATGTAAGATTCCGCGGCCCAATGTGAGGCCCACCATAAAAAAATTAGTTGTTTAAATAAAACCCACTAATTTTCAGTATCCATTTCAGAATCGTTATGAAATTCTTGGTTTAAACTTGTAGTACAAAAGCCAAAAAATATTGGGCCCAATGTCTGGGATTAGGCCCAACATTTTTCGTTAAATAAATAAATTTATAAAATCGCATCTTTTGTAGTTTTTGGGGTCACAGGATTAAAAATTCAAAGCTACTTTTCAAATTTGGCACAGAGCCCAATGTAAGATTTCGCAGCCCAATGTGAGGCAGAAAAAAAATTAGTTTTCTTCTATTTCGTAATCGTTATGAAATTCTGGGCTTAGACTTGTGGTACAAATTCCAAAAATATTGGGCCCTCACATTGGGCTGCAGAATCTTACATCGGGCTCTATGCTCAATTTCTAATCCTGTGATCTCAAATTCCCTCCAAGATGCGATTTTCTAAAATTTATTTATCTGTTGATAAATTTTGGACCCAACATCTTGGATTGGGCCCAATATTTTAGGCACTTTTACCACATGTCTGAACGCAGAATTTCATGGGGATTACGAATTTGATACTGAAAATTAGTGGTCTTATTTAAGAAAACCACTTCTTTCATTGTAGGGCCCAACATTGGGCTCCGGGCCCAATTTTTTGGTTTCAAAGATGTACATCTTTTTGTTTGGAACAACTTTTGTCTTGAACATTTTTTACAAAAATTCGTACTTTTCGAGATATTTGAAAGTTTCCATACTTTTGGAACACCCGTATACTGCATCAGCACACTGTGCGCGCTGCGTTATGTAGCGCGACGATGGTTTTCGTTAAATTATTCAAAAACTACATTTTTTAAAAATCTGAAAAAATATATGTTAAAGGGGATATTATAAGGTAACTTTTTAAAAAAAAGTAAAGTGGTAACTTCAAAAAATCACCCCAAAAAAAATTTTTGAAAATTTCAAAATTAATTTTTTTTTACTTTTTTTCAAAAAAAAATTTTGAGATTTTTTTTTAGAATTGTCTTAGCGACATGTATAACATATTCGAAGCTCATTAAAATCGGTTCAGTAGTTTTCGAGAAAAATGGATTTCTTTATTTTCCTTTCCCCCACCATAACTCCCCAAAAATTCGAATTATGGGTTCATACTTGCAGAATTTTATATTCATAGGGGTAGCAATATATGGTGTCAATTTGAACAGAATACCTGCAACGGCACTTTTTGTATCCTTATCCCCCTATACCCTTTATTAATATGATTATCATTTAACATTTCTCCTTCAGTATCTATAATGCTAAAATCTAGAGCACTTAAGCAACCTTTTCTTTCTGAATTTGACATTGTTTTTTTATTAATATAACTTGCATAAAAAAATCTTTTCTTAAACCCTGGCGGATTGTGTGGACTGTGTTTGAACCGAGTACAGTCCCAACTCGGTTTAGTTCGTTCCGAGGCCAAATATCATAATAAATTAATGAAATATGATGAAATAAATGATTAAAATTGATAAATAAGTATTTACAAATTTAATTTGTGGAAAAATTTATTTAAATTAAGCTTTTATTAAACTTTAATTAATAACTGTAGAGTTATTTTTTTAATATTGCAATTGTAACCTTTTCTTTCTCAATTTGACATTGTTTTTTATTAAAATAACTTGCATAAAAAATGTTTTCTTAAACCACAATAAGTTTTCGTGTTCGAAAAAATTCTTTAAGAAATATATTTCCTTTTTAAATAATACACCTACTCTTAAAGTTAATTTTTAAGTCATTTGTCACCCAAATTCCTTTCAAATTATTTTTATCTTTATTCTTTACAAGAACAATTTAACACTTTTTTCAATGTAAACAAAGAATTAATTATTTAAAGAAATAAAAATTAAATTAACTCTGTAACAAAAAAAATTTATAACGAAAATATATTTTCATTTCAAATTACAAATGAAAATAATACGTATAAAAAATATTTTCTGAAAAATATCACCACAAATACACCTACTTTTGAAAATGAATCTCTTATTATTTTTCAGAATAATTATTTTTTTATAATTTTTAAACACTTAATTTAGAAAAAGTCACTTACCTAGTCTTCATTTGTCACCCAATTTTTTGTCAAAAGAACAATTTAACACCTTTTTTAATCTTACCAACCAATAAAATTAAATTTGTGAAAATGTAACTTTAAAGTAAGAGGAGGCACCAAGCTGCCAAGAATTAAAGTTAGTTAAAATACGTTGTGCTCGAATAATAGAAAACCTTAAATCTTGTTTAATTTATTTTTAGTGAGTTCGTTCATCCTTTTTAAGGACGTGCTATCCAGCCACAATTGCTTGCAAAATTTCAAAAGTTTATTTAATTTGTCAGGATAATTTGGTTGAGTTCAGAAATAATTCAAAATTCCCTTCTATACATTTATTTAATAAAATAACTACAAAATTACAATTGTTGCAATAATTAATTATTTATTAATATTGTAAAAAAGGAACGATACAATTAATAATCTTACCGGTGTAGATTACAATCTACCGTCGGTTGCACGCTGACACCTTTTCTGCACTCCGACGGGCACGACTTGATTTTATTTGAGTTACCGCCGTAACTCGATTGTTTGTTTTGGGTAGCGTTAGCTTGCACTTGTGGTTCCACCAAAATTCGGGACAGCTCAGGCACTATCCGCACTACTGTCCGGTTTGAGAAAACAAAAAATTTTCAATTAATTGAATTAACAATTAACTAAGAATTTCCACCCAAAATTAGCCCCCACTGGACCCCGTCGGCTCGAAGAGTTCTATTGAGCTTTTCGTTCGCCCGAGTTTTACTAACAACTTTGTGTGTAGATCTAAACCGGGTTCCGACGCGCGGACGGGCTAAGTCTTAGCGCTTCCAAATTCAAACAACAAGTCTACTAGGACAAAGCCAGGAGAATTGTTGACTAATTAAAGCGGAAAGTTGTACTGCAAAGGTTTGAACGCCGAGTCAAGCCCACCTACATGATCTCGTAGCTCCTTGGGTGGGAAATTGTTCTGATTTTTGGATTTTCAAAACGGAGTGGGAAGAATACTCTGGGTCCATTGCATGGGTCCTTTGCTGACGTTTCTTTTTTGAGATCCCACGGTAAACCGTGAGAAAGGAAATCGTTTGACTATATGAGCCTTTTCAGAAATATTATTTTGTAATTAAATTAATTAATTAATTATTATTATTATTTGTGCGGCTCTGGCATTCTACTGCGAATTTTTGGAATTGCAATAGAATGTTTAAATTTTAGTCAGGTGAATTTATTTATGTCATGTTACAAGTCATCCATTTAGAAATAGTGCATGACATACTTTTAAATTTAATGCATCTCAAAACGCATGTGCGTTATTTTTGTTGCTGTCATCGTAGGCTTGAAGACCCAGAGAGAGAGAAAAGTAAAGGAAATTCAGGAAGGAGAAAACGAGACAGCAGGCAGAGGCAAGCCACAGCGTTCAGTGCCTATGTATGCGTTTGTCCGTACGCGGGAACCAATGTCTGTGTTAGCGCCTATAGCACAAAGAAACCCGTGGTTGTGTAGATTCCCGTAGCTGTACCGTTTCACAGTGCAACCACAATGCGAGCGAAATTCTTTTCTTTTAACATTTCCGCAAAATTCTGTATAAAAATAAAAAAAATTCTTTTCTCTTTTTTTAGCCACCATTTTGGTAGGACAACACAGAATGGGTGCAAAATTTTCTTCTCTTTTTTTAGTCTATGTACGCGAGGTTTAGAACATAAGGCGTTGTCCGCAGTGGCGAGACAGCCGGTGTGGCGAGACATTAGGATATTTCAGACAGCTGAACTGACTGTGCTGGCACTTCTGGTCTGAAAGTCAAGTTTTATTGTGCTTTAACTTTTCAATATGATACATACGTTTTTGATGTACGAAATATCGCTATACTGTTAATAACAGTTTCAAGATATTTTAAAAGTTTTATTTCCCATCGGTATAAGTGATAATATATAAAAATTTCCGGAATTTTCTGAAGGGTTAAATGTTTTGAGTCTTTAGTAATTAAGTTTCCTTCAAAATTTCCAGAGCACTATGAATTATTGTTCGATGCATAGGATTGTACATCGTCATTACCGAAAAATGCTGTTTCCGCATTGGCGAGACACTTGTTGTCGGCAGTGGCTTTTTTATATCTAATAATATTGTACATGTCCTAATGAATTTGATATAATTTTTGTACGTTTTGTCGACAATATTTTTCATAACTATAGTTTAAATTGAAAAAGATGAACAGGAAGAAAAGCTTATATGTTTTTAATAACTGTGACATGGATTAGCGGCTCACAATGAGAAAAATATTTGCCTGTATTTTTATGATTGAATGAAACAATATTATGATTTAAAGGCATCAATTATTATACTCTTTCTCTTTGATTCCTTTGTTTTTGTGACGTTTGAACGATGAAGACTCTGATTTTAAGATAGTGTCTCGCCACTACGGACGATTTTTTATGTCGGTAGTCGCGAGACATTATCGTAAATCGGCAATAACTTTTTTTTCCATTATCTGTTCTGTAACTGTATAACTTAAATTTGCAGTATAGAGTCACACCTGTCCATGGATATATATACAGACTTGATGTTCTTGAAAATGTGAGTGCTATAACAAAAAATCAAAACGTGTCTCGCCACTACCGACTCTCCCTTAATATTTAAATGACTATAATTTAATATTTAACAAATGTTCGTTCCGATTCAGATTCCGAGTCGAAAGCATTTGTGAGTTTGTTGTCAGCATTTCTGCTATCAACGTATAAAGTATCTACAGCCACCATTGAAACTAGCTTAGAATTTGCCAATTTTAAAATAATATAATTTTCGTGAAAAACTCATTAAGGGCCATAAATAGAAAATGTCATTATGCCCAAGAACGTCGCTCAGGCCCCGCTCGGTGCATGCGTCCCTCGAGCAATTTACTGGAATTTGGCTTCTTAGAATTTCGAAAAAAAATTTATACCGGGTGGCAACTAAATGAACATATTTGTTTCCTAACATTTAATTTAAACAGAGAATTAATTATTTAAAGAAATAAAAAAAAATGAACTCCGTAACAAAAAAAATTTAGAACGAAAATATATTTTGTTTTAAAAATACAAATCGTAGAAAATTTACTTCAAAATTCGAGATCTGAAACATCATAAGAGAATGCGATTAAAAACTGTAGTTCACGTTATACCCAGAGAGAAAGAGAAAGAGAGAGCGCGAATAAATGTGAAGAGCAAAAAAGATGAAACAACGGCAGTCATCGATTGCGTCCTGTAAGGAGAAGTTGTATAGCACCACTCTACTGGCCGGCCCATAAACTCGGAGCTCGAGGGACGCATGCACCGAGCGGGGCCTGATCGACGTTCTTGGGCCTAATGACATTTTATATTTATGGCCCTTAATGAGTTTTTCACGAAAATTATATTATTTTTAAATATTAACAATTTTTAATTTTTTTATCATATTCTTATTTCTTGGAATTTGACGATTACGAGCATATGTTGTTTGAATTAAAAATGTCAATATTTAAAAATTTTATAATTTTCGCGAAAAACTCATTAAGGGCCATAAATATAAAATGTCATTAGGCCCAAGAACGCCGCTCAGGCCCCCCTCGGTGCATGCGTCCCTCGAGCTCCGAGTTTATGGCCCGGCCGGTAGAGTTGGGGTATACAACTTCTCCTTACAGGACGCAATCAATGATCGCCCGATACAACATGAAACGTACCTTGGCTCCTCCCTAAACCAATAGCAAATTCTTACTGTCGTACTGTAACGACTTGAACATTTGATCACAGCAATTTTTAAAGGCCTACCCTACCGAAGTCAATTTTGGAAATAAATTTGGGGGGGACTGGTGATCGAAGGCAGGTCCGAAAAAAGCAAACGTAATACCTAACCAATCGAGCTAAACGAGCAACTACGGTTGGAAAAAAAATCTTGCTTTTAAGCTACACGTATTTTTATTGGTTGACTGAAAAGCACGCGTTTTATTTGAAATATTAAAAGTCAATTTAATAACAAAATTTTATTATAAATAAATTAACATAAAGCTTCAGTTACTTAATCATTCAAGACAGCAAATATTTATAACATTAATTAAGTTTTATTTAAAAAAAAATAAATAAAATTTCTAATATAAAAGTACCTATTTTGTTAATTTCAAAGCAATTAATGAAATTCATTAAAAAAATTTAGAAATAATATTTGTTGCTTTCAATTAGGTACAAAGAAAAAGTAATAGTAATATAAATTTATTAATTTAAAACGAAAATTTATAAGGAAAAGTAAAAATATACTTTAAAAACATGAAATATTATTGAAAAAAAGTTCTTTGAAATAATGTACTAAAAATACTTTAGATTATAAAAATTAAATATTACTTATTTGCATTCTAATAATATTATTTAAGTAAATTTGAAATAGAATTTTAAAAATTGTTACATTTAAACAATTGTACAATAAGAATTATTATTATTAATTAATTAAATCGAATTTTTTTTATAATAAAAATTGAATGAAATTATTTGTTAAGTAGCATAATAGCTAATACAAAGAAGTTGTCGCATTTCTAATCTATTTTAACATACAATTTTTGTTGCGTATCCTCAATTTTTTGCATTACACTTTTAATAAATACATATATAAGGTTTTTAGTTTTTCTATGTTTGAAGCGTCTAACACATTTAGCAGCGCTAATATTATTAACGTTTCGTGCACGCAAGCGGTAATAAACTTGTTTCTTTCTTCACAATGAAGTTGACATTCAATTAAGGTGCCAAAACTCAAATCTACTGACTCTCTCCCACACCCTTCGCAAAATCCGTCTACCTTTAACTTATACAATTTTTTATTAATAGAAAATCTTGTATAAAATTTATTTAATAGTCAAATTTGACTTATTATTCTAATATATATGAGTGGGATTTTTAGTAAAAAAATATTTTTTTGTTCCTTTATTTAGTGTTAATTGTGGAAGGAGTTGCAATGATGTGGATTCTCTCACTCGTTTTTCATCTTCTGCTAATAAATAATTGTCAAATTTTTTTATCCATATAAGTTTGTTTGTTTGTACTACATTCAGAGTAAAATTTACCCACTTATTCGTTTCCTCAATACAATAAAAAAAGAAGCTTACTTTTTCACACCAATTGAATTTTTTTGATGAATTTCTACTCATTGACAAGTATTTTAAGCGCGTAAAACAAAGTTTGGGATATCGATGATCTTCCATTGATAACATTTTTTCAATTAAATTCAAAACTAATGTGAATACTACAGCTGATAATTTCGGTATTCCAACTTCGTATCTGACCACGTATCCTGGAATATTATTTATTAGCTATAACACGTTTTTATAAAACGAGGTTTGAATTTTTTCAATTTCTTCTAAATACCTAAGGCCCCAAATACCCACAGCGTACATTACAATACTTGAGACTAAGCTTTCAAACAATTTGTTTACTGGTTCCCAGGTATCTAGATTAAGTCTATTTATTAACGCAATTGTTGAACATACTGCTAAGGTCGCTTTGGTAACGGCAGAATCGGTGGCAGCTACAAAAGAAGCTGAATTTGAAAACAGAACTCCCAGATATTCATATTTCAAGACTACCTCCACTATCACCCCGTTTTTAAACGTAAATGGCCCTAGATTCTGATCATGCCTATGTCACCCTTTTCTAAATATGACTATTTGTGTTTTTTTTCAGATTCACCACAAGGTAATTTTTCTTGCAATATTTTTCTAATGCCGTTAAAATTTTTTTTTACTTGTACTTTCGAATCCGCAAGAATCGCAATGTCATCCGCGTATGCTAATAATAAAATTTCTATAAAGTGATTCAATGATACGCCTCTGACACCTTCCGATCTCAAAAACTCCTCTAGGTCGGCTATAAAACAGGCAAAGGGAGCGTTTACAAATTACGTAACGTTTTTTTTTTAATTTTGACCCCCCCCCTCCCCATGTAACACGTTATTGCATACATTAGCGCCATTTTTTCTGCTGTCCGTAACAAAGTGCTTGACCCCCCCTCCCCCAAAAAATGTTACGTAATTTTTGAACGCTCCCAAACAATAATGGGCTCATTACTTCCTCTTGTAACACTTCCTTAGTTACTGCAATTTCTTTAGAAATACCGAAAGAGTTTTTGACTGCAACGTTGGCTTTCATATATAAGTTTTTTTTAATAAATTGATAATTTTACTGCCAACTCCTAATTTGTAAAGTTTTGCACAAATAGTTTCCCTCTGTCGAGACACAAGCGAGCTTGTATCATAGAATTAAGTACAAAAATATTATCTGCACATCCCCTATTTTTTCTGAAACCCGACTGCCACTCAGGCAGATAATTTTCACTTTCTGACCATTTAGCCAATCTTTATGCCAATATTTGCATGAATAATTTAACAATACAATTCATTAGAACAATGGGACGGTAATTCGCCGGGTCCAGTTTCACTCCTTTTTTATACAACATTCTTAACAGAGATTCACCCCATGAGTCCGGTACTTCTTCCGTATTCATTATTTTGTTAAATAAAATTGTGAGGTAATTGATTCCCTCTTCAGGCAAATTTTTGAAAAATTCGTAAGATAAACCATCTGAACCGGGCGACTTAGCTTCCCTGCATTTTTTTACATTCCAAAAAACCTCTAAGTAAGTTATTTCTGAATCATGATAAGGATTGTCACTAGCTACAAGATCCATATTAGATGGATGTGTTGATTGTAAATATTTATACCATTCATTCAATCCTATGTAATCTGTCGCCTGAGTTCTAAATCTAAATTTGTTTATTATTTTCCAAAAAGTGGAGGGGTCTCTAGTATATTTTAGTTGTTCTAATATTAAATTTTTATATTTGTCTTTTTTAGATTTTTGTAAATTTTTATATTCTTTTCTTTTTTGTGTGTATTCTGACACCAGTTCCGCTGAAACGAAGTTATTTTTTTTACATTCGTTTAACAAGATTTTGCGCTTTTTTTACATTTTAAACAATCGTTATCAAACCACGATTTCGAGCTATTCTTTTTAATGTTTGTTTTAAATTTTATTCCTGTATTCTCAGCACTCTCATAAATTTTAACAATTAAATTGTTCGATATAGTGTTACTTTCCATAGAATCGTCAAATTCATTTAAAGATCTACTCATTTAAATTTTATATTCATTTCTTAATTCTTTTTTCCTTTTATATAACGGTGTATGATTATTTATTTCACTATTATCAACCTTTACTAACAGTTCTACTTTAACCGGGAAGTGGGCTGAATTTGTGGGTATATAATTTATTTCTAAATCTGAAATTGCATGTAATCCACGAAAATTAGACCACACTAAATCTATTGTAGATTTGCCCCTTTCGTTTAAAAATGTAAATTTTGAAGGGTAATCACTCGTTGTTCTTCCATTTAAAACTACAAATCCATTACTTTCCATATTTGTTACGAGTTTTCCTCCTCTACTGTCTAGTTTATAATCGTAATTAAGCCTTTCATTATTAATTAATAATTTTTCCGGTAATATTTCCGTTGACAATTGATTCAAATTCGCAATCCTTGAGTTAAAGTCACCTCTAATGTAAAGCGGTAAATCCGGGTATTTAAATATTAAGTCTGTGATTAGCTCATCAAGATTAATTAAAAACATGACAATATTATTATTCGGTGAAATATAAATAAGGCCAATAATAAAACTAAAATCTCTACTCACTAATTTTAAGAATATACAGCCCTGGGTGATAACTAAAGTCTCTTTCTTATATTTGATTTTATGAAAAGCCACGAGTAGACCTCCTCTCGCTGTTCCTCTCCTCGCCTCCTTTGTTGCTGGAAAATACACAACTTCAAAACCATTCAAATACTTCGTGATAAAGAAGGATGGATCACTCATAGACCAAGTTTCACACAGATACAGAATATCACTTACACCAAAACTTGGAATTATATCTTCAATTTTACCGAGACCCCTGACATTCCAGAAAAAGATATTCGACTGCAATTGACTTTTTTTCCCGTGAAATGTAGCTATGGTGTCCCCACTTGATCCTTATTTTTCCCTGGTGTATTTTTCTGATAATATGCCTTAATTGTATTAGTCGCAGATATCGACTTTATTTTTCTTCGAGTTGTGTTCAGAGATAACTTGGAACCGAGTTTTCTTCCTCTTTTTTTTGACGCTGTAGATACGTTCGATATAATAGAGTCATCACTGTCTCCATTGTAGTTACTTTCTCTGTCATCTGGTTCTTTTGGTTCGGGAAATAAATAATTTTTAATTCTCATCAAGTCGAATTTTTCATTATCCATTATGAAGGAACCTTTAATGATCGCTGTTTTTTCACGCTGTTCCAGTAGGGTTTTTGCATCTCATTGTCAGAGTTTGTGATATTGTAGTTTCTTCTATTCTCTAAGTTCTCTTGTCATGTCGTTCGAAAAACTTGTATTGATATTTTTGAAATTTTTTTACTTTTGAAATATCAACGATTTAGAGTTTTCGTCAGCAAAAGAGACGAGAATCGTTCTGGACCCCTCTTGTTTACCCAACTTTCTTACAGTGACGATAGCTTTTTCCGAGACATTTACCTCTGCATTTTCAAAGATTGATTTCACAGTTTCCAGTAAATTGGCGTTTTCTGCTGGTTTATCACTCACTTTAAACAGTACCAAGAATATTTTATTTTTCACTTTCAGTTCACGCTATGTTAAATTAGAATTTGAAATGTCCTGCGCTATTTTTGTGTTATCGGATCTCAACTCTTTTATTTCCTTTTTCATCGTGTCCATTTTTTTATTTAAATCATTTTGCATGTCTAATATTAAAAGTTTTAAATCATCGTTCGTTGTGATTTTCACTATACAGATTTCGAAAAGACAAATTATAAATTTCACAATTGTGTGTACACGAAACTGAGATTACGGAGCTATTTGTAAACACGTTCGTCCAGATCGCTTGCTTGCGAACAACCTTTAATCAAAATTAAATATATTATATGGGTGAATCTCCCAGAACATTAGGTACTTTTGCAGGTCCTCATGTTTCTCTCAATATTTATAATAATTAATGAAATTGTCAAAGCATATTTCATTATCCACTTACGCCAAAAAATACAAAATATTTAAATTAAATTAATAATAAAATATTCTGTAAATTAAATTCTTACAAGAAACTGTAAAATGAAATCATTCAAATTTAAAATAATGTTATTATCCATATTTTCATGTCAACAAGATCGAATTTCTATTTAACTAGATTTTATAAAGTAAAATTCATAATGAATGGAGTTTTCTTAAGGAAGAATTTTTGTTTTATTGATTTTTCATTTAATGAAATTTCTATTTATCGGATTTTTCATACGTCTACTTTAAAGAATTTAAAATTTATTTTATTTAGCCAAATTTTTATTTCAACTAATTTTTAATTAATAGATAGAATTCGCTTACATAAAAATACTCTTTATGAAATGAAAATTCAATTGGATCAGTCTTCGGATCGACTTTAAGGCACAAAAAAGTCATAATTTAGATGAGAAAATTTTCAACATTTTTAGATTTAAAAAAATTCAAGATTTTTTTTCTGAACCATTTACAAGTTTTAATTATTTGTTTATTAATGTAAAATAAATTTATAGAATTTTTTCAGATTTTCTATAAAATTTTTGAGTTGAAATTGTCACAAACTTTGAAAATTAGTTTTATAACAAATATATTTAAGGTCAATTCCTGGGAAATTGTTGAGTCAAACAAAGAAAATAATGTTTAAGTTAGTAGAATTTTCAATATTTTAACTCCTAAATATTTTAAACAGGAATCTAACACAAAAATAAAATTTTTAAAAACTAATTTTTTGGTTTGTCTTTTTTCATTCTCAACAAAATGAGAAGGTATTAAATTTGGGCGATTTTGAGCCTTCTCTAATTCCAGTTTTAAAAAATGTCTGTCTGTAGACAAAAATTTGGTCCGACGATAACTCGAATAAATTTTAATGAATCGTCTTCAAAGGTATACACTTTAAGTGAACGAAAATGTCGCCTGAGTTCGTCAAAAAACAACAAAATTGTTCAAATTTTGAATTTTTAAAAAATCGCATTTTTCAAAAAAAAAAATTTACTTACATACAAAGACAGATGGATTTAGTGTGATAAAACAAAATAAACACGATGGCTCAACCCTGACCACTGTACAACCCTGACTACTCTCCCCTATTATTAACATTGTAATTAATTATAATATTAATATTAAAATAATAAATATTATTATTATGCATATAAACTGTATTTATAGTTTAAATTAATTTTGAGGGAAATTTCCTTGTAATTTCCTCGGAAATTAAGAAATAACATTCCAGGAAGTATGCACTTTAATATTGCAAAACATCTCTAGTGCAATATTCCAACAAATTTTGGAAACTTCCTGCCCACACAGCACCAATAATTTCCTGAAGGTTCACTGAATATTTTTTGGTTACCTTGGAAAAGTTCCATCTCCGTGTTGAGAAAAGATGGTTTAAATCTTAAAATGTCCGCATGTGAGCAAATTTTTAAGGCGAAACTTGACTGAATATGTAAATTACATTTTCGTTGAAGGTTCAAAATGAAATTTGACTGAATATGTAAATTACATTTTTGTTGAAGGTTCAAAATGAAAGTAGACTTAATATATGAACCACTTTTACACTGGGCAGAAATATTTTTTTAAATAAATTTAATTACTGTTAAATTAATAATAAACTATTATTTAAACAGTAATTAAATTTATTAAAAAAAAATATTTTTGCTTAGTGTAAAAGTGGTTCATATATTAAGTCAAGTTTTATTTTGAACCTTCAACGAAAATGTAATTTACATATTCAGTCAAGTTTCGCCTTAAACATTAGCTTACATGTGGACCTTTTAAGATTTAAACCATCTTTTCTCAACGCGGAGATGGAACTTTCCCAAGGTAACCTAAAAACATTCAGTGAAGCTTCAGGGAATTATCAGTGCTGTGTGGGTGGAAATGTGGTTCTATGTGGGTAAGTGCTGATGGTGGTAATTTTTGCAGGTGCGGAAAAACATTGAAGAAAATATTTTTTGACAAAATATTCTGTTTTGGCAGAGACACTACGCTAGTGTATTCCCATGTATTTTTCGCCGCTGAATCCGAATTTGAAGTCAAAATTGTCCAATTGGCTCAAAATTCTGAGATAAACTAAAAAAAAAGAATTAACCTTTTAATGGCCAGTGGGACATATATGTCCCACCTACTTCAAAAAATTATAACTTTCTTAAATCTTAACATATTAACTCCGTTAAGTTTCTGCTTTTTAACCATGAAGCTAAATACTCAGATCCATCCTTCGGTACCCAGCAAATGAAAATTAATTCAGTTGAATTGAAATGAATACACACTAGGCCTCAGTGAATCCCGCTTAGTGACAAATTCGAATTGGAGCTATATTGCAATTCTCCTGAATTCGATAAAGCCGTATTCAACTTCCAAACTATCTATCCGTACTAATTCAATGAACAAACTTTTGAGCTTTAATTTTTTTCAATTCTTCAGCACAAATTCAATAGACGAGTTGGTCATTTTATTTGAATTCTCAACCGATGAAACCTCATTCGTACGAATTGAATTGAACATACAAATGGTTTTACTGAATCTTGCTTAGATACAAATACGAATGGCAATTTTCTCAATTATTTTTTGCAACATATTTCCTAAAACCGAACCTAAACTTGACCGAGCTCAGTCAACTTCTCGGTTTTAGAATTCACCAGGGCAAATTTTGAATTTGAAATTTTTAATATTTTTGGAGATATTTAAAATATAATTTTTACAATATATTTTTTTAGTGCATTGTTTGACAGCTATATATGTTAGTTAAGTGATTTTACGATCCGCATAATATTTTTGTTTCGACTGGGTCTTCCCTGGCGGATTGTATGATGCGAATGCTCCACGAAGTTCGCAGAGCATTCATGGAACACGACATTGAGATTAAGATTCTGTCTAAAATGTATTAAAAATGATGAAATTGACAGTGTAATTATTAAAATCAATAAGTTTTATGCATTTTAAGATTATTGTTAAATAATTATAAAAATTTAATGTTTTTATTAATTTCAATCTATTATAGTATATTAACATTTGTCGATAAAATCAATACAGCCGAGCGTTTTATCAGGTACACGGAAAAAATAAGTCAGCAAAACTTTCGTAAACTAGTATTTCACTTTTGGACGGGGCACAAATTTTTTAAACGTTTCATACACTTTTTAGTAATAAAGTATAAACTTTACCTAAAAAGTGAAACAGATTTAAGAAATTATTTACAAACTGTTTACACGGAGAAACTTTAGTTTGTAAAATTTGACATTACAATAATTATTTTTACAAAAAACCAATAGTAAGAGAGGATGAAGTGATAAAAATGACATTATTTTCTACTATTGTATTACAAAATAAATTTATCTGTATCATTTAAAATTATAGTATATTATTAATAATTATAATAAAGAGTTGGAATGATTAATAAAAGCTATATGAATTGTAAATTAGGAAAAAGAGATATTCGCAAAAAGAATTTTGACTAGAATAATTATGAAAAGTAAGAGTTGAAATGTCGTATATTACACTCTGTTTTAAATATATTAATACTTTAATTGGAAGGAAGCAGAGGTGCTAAAAATATTGCTCATCTTAAAATTGGTTATTCTAACGTCTAAAATTGTTTTTTGAAAACATTTCCATTGAAAATAGGAATTTTATTTCTTAATAGCATTCGATTGGTCGAACTTTACCGATGATGTACAAAAAATATCCGGTTATTGCCGAGAATAACCGATTGGGTTTCATCACGTGATAGTAATATTTTTAAAGTCCATTAATTTATAAAAATTAATTTAAAATTAATTAAAAATTCTATTAAATTTAAAAAAATTTCTTTAATTAATACTTTAAACAGTATTAAAAATTTTTAAACAAGCTTTAAGTTAATTTTAATGTACTTTAAATTCCGAAAATCAATTTTTATTTAAACATGATTTTAAAATGAAATTCTAAAAAAGAGAAAACATTTTTTAAATAGTTATGAATATTTAATTTTGAGAATTTAATTTAAATTTTACTTTATTTATATAAATAATTTATATTTTAATTAATAAATTTAAATAAATTTAAAATATTAAATTAGATTTACATAGGTATATAAGATATATTTGTAGAAATTCTCTCGCAAGCGGCAATGCTTCTTGTTGTTTCGTATATAAAGAAGTTCCCTTTCTTCTCAAGTATGTATTGCGACGATTATATGAATGTGTGTATTATTAGAATAAGTTCTTTATATTAGTATTGTATTAAAAGCATGCGTTCCTCAAGAAAATGTAATATGTGTGAGTATATATAATATGTTTACTGTGATATTTGAAGGTGCAACTTTGAACATTTAATATCGACTATGGTAAAATTTAGTATGTAGTAGTAATTTTTTTCTATTATTGTGGAGGGCTTTTTAACTTTTATGTCAATATTCCCAAAACACTATAGTAATTTTATTTTCACACGGGATAGATACAGGGGTCCTATTCTCGAAATCATTCGAATATTGTTCGTATGCGAGCAAATTCGATGGGTAAGTTTCCTGTACGAAGCAACAACCGTATTCTCGAGCACCATTCGAAACTTCGTTCGACGATCGTTCGTAGACGAATAGGTTGTACAGTGTTGCCGTCGTTTATTTCTAGTGACTTTCCAGTGTAATTTTTTTTGAACCAATGAAATTACTTATGATATAAGAAATATTTATTGATTGCATCATCATTATTATTATTATTATTATTATTATTATTATTATTATTATTATTATTATTATTATTATTATTCTTATTATTATTCTTATTATTATTATTATTATTATTATGAATGAAACTCTATAATTGATTACAATTGTAGAAAATCTTTCAACGGGAAAAATCAGCTATTGTTTGTAAGAATTCAATAAAAATTACAATTGTTCACCTACTTTAAACAATAAATATAAAATGTAAAATTATTATATAACAAATTTTTGTTCAAAATAATGTGTTTTGATAATTTTACTATTGAATCTTTTAAAATTTGATAAAATTAATTTTATTTATAGTTCCCAGGTGCAAATGATTCGTAAGGAATTCGTTTGGAATTCGTTCGGAATTCGTCCAGATTTCCAAAAGAATTCGTTTAGATATCGTCCAGATTTCCTGTCGAATTCTGCAAAACGCCGTGTGGCGATTTGAAACAGAATTCGTCCATAATTTAATAGGAATTCGTGCAACTTTTTTCAGAAAAATGAATACAAAAAAAAATTTTCGACCGAAATTCGTATGGTATTCGTGCGAATTACTAAGGAATTCTTTAAATAAACTTCGTGTGGATTCCTATAAGAAATTGATAGGAATTCCGAACGGAATTTAGGCTGAAAAATATTTTTAAAAAAATATTCGCCCACTTTTCCGAACGAATAGTGCGCGGTATTCGTGCGAATTACTAAGGAATTCTTTAAATAAACTTTGTGTGGATTCCTATAAGAAATTGATGGGAATTCCGAACGGAATTGTGGCTGAAAAATTTGTTTAATAAAATATCCGCCCACTTTTCCGACCGAATAGTATACAGTATTCGTGCGAATTACTAAGGAATTCTTTAAATAAACTTCGTGTGGATTCCTATAAGAAATTGATAGGAATTCCGAACGGAAATTTGGATGAAAAATTTTTTTAAAAATATATTCGCCTACTTTTCCGACCGAATATTGCGCGGTATTCGTGCGAATTACTAAGGAATTCTTTATATAAACTTCGTGTGGATTCCTATAAGAAAATGATAGGAATTCCGAACGGAATTTTGGATGAAAAATTTGTTTAAAAAAATATCCGCCCACTTTTCCGACCGAATAGTATGCAGTATTCGTGCGAATTACAAAGGAATTCTTCAAATAAGCTTCGTGTGGATTCCTATAAGAAATCGATAGGAATTCCGAACGGAATTTAGGCTGAAAAATATTTTTAAAAAAATATTCGCACACTTTTCCGAACGAATAGTGCGCGGTATTCGTGCGAATTACTAAGGAATTCTTTAAATAAACTTCGTGTGGATTCCTATAAGAAATTGATGGGAATTCCGAACGGAATTTTGGTTGAAAAATTTGTTTAAAAAAATATCCGCCCACTTTCCCGACCGAATAGTGCGCGGTATTCGTACGAATTACTAACAAATCCTTTAAATAATCTTCGTGTGGATTCCTATAAGAAATTGATGGGAATTCCGAACGGAATTTTGGATAAAAATTTTTTTAAAAAATATATTCGCCCACTTTTACGACCGAATAGTGCGCGGTATTCGTGCGAATTACTAAGGAATTCTTTAAATAAACTTCGTGTGGATTCCTATAAGAAATTGATAGGAATTCCGAACGGAATTTAGGCTGAAAAATATTTTTAAAAAAATATTCGCCCACTTTTCCGAAAGAATAGTGCGCGGTATTCGTGCGAATTACTAAGGAATTCTTTAAATAAACTTTGTGTGGATTCCTATAAGAAATTGATGGGAATTCCGAACGGAATTGTGGCTGAAAAATTTGTTTAATAAAATATCCGCCCACTTTTCCGACCTAATATTATACAGTATTCGTGCGAATTACTAAGGAATTCTTTAAATAAACTTCGTGAGGATTCCTATAAGAAATTGATGGGAATTCCGAACGGAAATTTGGATGAAAAATTTTTTTAAAAATATATTCGCCTACTTTTCCGACCGAATATTGCGCGGTATTCGTGCGAATTACTAAGGAATTCTTTATATAAACTTCGTGTGGATTCCTATAAGAAAATGATAGGAATTCCGAACGGAATTTTGGATGAAAAATTTGTTTAAAAAAATATCCGCCCACTTTTCCGACCGAATAGTATGCAGTATTCGTGCGAATTACAAAGGAATTCTTCAAATAAGCTTCGTGTGGATTCCTATAAGAAATCGATAGGAATTCCGAACGGAATTTAGGCTGAAAAATATTTTTAAAAAAATATTCGCACACTTTTCCGAACGAATAGTGCGCGGTATTCGTGCGAATTACTAAGGAATTCTTTAAATAAACTTCGTGTGGATTCCTATAAGAAATTGATGGGAATTCCGAACGGAATTTTGGTTGAAAAATTTGTTTAAAAAAATATCCGCCCACTTTCCCGACCGAATAGTGCGCGGTATTCGTACGAATTACTAACAAATCCTTTAAATAATCTTCGTGTGGATTCCTATAAGAAATTGATGGGAATTCCGAACGGAATTTTGGATAAAAATTTTTTTAAAAAATATATTCGCCCACTTTTACGACCGAATAGTGCGCGGTATTCGTACGAATAACTAACAAATTCTTCAAATAAACTTCGTGTGGATTCCTATAAGAAAATGATAGGAATTCCGAACGGAATTTTGGATGAAAAATTTGTTTAAAAAAATATTCGCCCACTTTTCCGAACGAATAGTGCGTGGTAGTCGTGCGAATTACTAAGGAATTCTTTATATAAACTTCGTGTGGATTGCTATAAGAAATTGATAGGAATTCGTACGAATACCGCGCACTATTCGGTAGGAAAATTGGGCGAATATTATTTTAAAAAAATTTTTTACCCAAAATTCCGTTCCGAATTCCTATCATTTTCTTATAGGAATTCACACAAAGTTTATTTAAAGAATTCCTTAGTAATTCTTACGAATACCGCGCACTATTCGGTCGGAAAAGGGGGCGAATATTTTTTTAAAAAAAATTTTCAGCCAAAATTCCTTGCGGATTTCCTATCAATTTCTTATAGGAATCCACACGAAGATTATTTAAAGAATTTGTTAGTAATTCGTACGAATACCGCGCACTATGCGGTCGGAAAAGTGGGCGAATATTTTTTTAAAAAATTTTTTCATCCAAATTTCCGTTCGGAATTTCTATCAATTTCTTATAGGAATCCGCACGAACTGTTCTTAAAATATTCGTTAGCAATTCGCACGAATACCGTACGAAATTCAGTCGGAAATTTAAGAGAAAATTTTTTTGTATTCATTTTTCTTATCAAAGTCGCACGAATTCCGATTAAATTATGGACGAATTCTGTTTCAAATCGCCACACGGCGTTTTCCAGAATTCGACAGGAAATCTGAACGAATTCTAAACGAATTCTTAAGGAAATTTGGACGAATTCCGGACGAATTCCACACGTCATTCGTGAGGATCATTTTCACCTGGGTTATATTTTATTATTTACCTATGTTTCGAAACATTTTATTAGAACCTTTGTATCCATAGAACGCAAATAGACAAGATACGATCCTGCAATTCCCACTACCTACCCTTGTAGGCGTGGCATAACGGAGGGGACAGTTACTGAATGTCGAGAATTTCGCTTGGGACAGTTTGTGAGAGTCTACTGTATTTAGCATAGTTTTTGTAAATTTCATAATTCTTTTTCAGTTATTAATATATTTATAAAGCTCGTTTTCAACGATTCACCAACAACAGTTTCCTATTTTTCTATTAAAATTTCCTACTGTTTAGTAATATAAATCCATAATTATTGTATTACTCTTTCCAAAGTAACAATACTCACTTAGTATAATATTTAAATAGTAATTTTCACAAAGGTAACGCTATATCCTTGTTTACTATTTGCTTTTTGTAAAACTTAGTATTATAATATCAAATTTTATAAAATAAAATTTCTCCGTGTAGAAAGAGCAGTTTGTAATCTGTATTGAACAGTTTTTAATAATATATTATTGTTTAAAGATTGTCAAATTTCTATAAAAAGTATTACAAAATTATAATAATTGAGGTTCGAAAGTTTGAAACACAAAAGAGCGTAGTTAAGACAGCAGTCAACGAAAGAATAATCGTAGACTTTTTCTAAAATTCCGAACATGCGCAGTTCGTAGCTTGGTCAGTGTTGATCAGTGGAATTAACTTCTTCGTTCACGTGGCTCTCGATAGCCGCAGCGGTTAATTGTTAAGAAAAAATGCGTTATATATCTTGGTTAGGTAGGTAAGTTCGAATCCCGCGGAAACGAGTTAAGTGAAATATAACAAAAAATGTCCCTGAATGTGAAATTTTTTTCAATTTTTTGTGAGTTTACAAGCGTTTGGTTGACTGTCGTCAAATTTTTATGCATATACAATGGAACGCCGGTTATTAGGACAGCTCGGGTGTGTGTCCGAATAATCTGGAAAGGTCACCTTAACGAAAAAGAATAAACTTACAGGGCCGTAAGAAGTTTTTTTTTGCCTTCGATTTAAATACATAACCAAAGTTTGACAGTTGAACAACAATTTTGAGGTTAGGCGCATGAGACATGAGAAAAGATAATATTAATTAACGAGAAATATTAATTCCCTTTTCTCCTCACCCCGTTTTAGCGCCTAAGCTTTCCAAATAATCCAGTGTCCTAATAACCGGCGTTCCAGTGTAAGTGTTACGAAATCTTTGGTTCAAATTATAAATAGCTTTGTTGTTTTAATAAACTGTGTCTATACTTTTTGAACAACTTTCGTTCTCGTCCAAAAGTGAAATACTAGTTTACGAAAATTTTGCTGACTTATTTCTTCCGTGTAGGTGGAAGCACTCTTATTATCTTTTCTTTAAATTTTATCTGTATTTTTTTTATCGAAAGCAAAACTCTTATTTGTTAAACGGAAATATTGGTAAAAAAAGGAATTATTTTATCAAAAAATTAATATTTTAATCAAAAACTCATTGGTGAAAAAAATGAATTTTTTTATCAAAAATAAAGTTGAAAAAAATTAATATTAAACGGAAATAATGGTGAAAAAAATGGATGGTCAGTTTTGGAGTAAATGGGGACAAAACGTGTTGAAGCTTAATTTACTGTTTTAAAATTAAGTTCAACGTCAATATTTTAACCACAGATCACGTACAAGAGGTTCTGAGTATTGCCAAGCTTTCATATTGACAATTGGCAGCAAGATAATTCAAGTTATCGCTCAATACATAAAAACTTGTATATTATAGTGAAATTTTCAGTATTTTAAAAAATACTGAAATATAAAAATAACTGAAAAATAATCGGACAAGTGCGAGTTACACTCGCATTAAAACCGAGGGTTCCGTACCCTTAAACCTAAAATTTAAGGGAGTAAAAGTGTGAAGGCAGGTGGAAAAATTCCAATTTTTCTTAAATTTTCCTGTAATGTGAGCATGAAAACACATAGATAGACACATAGTCACATATATCGAAAATTATTAGTTTTTCCTAGAAAACGCTATGATAATCAACTCCAATCGTTCTCGCTATATTTTTTTTGTAATCTACACGTAAAAATGTATAAATTTGAATCCCTTGAGATAAAATTTTCTTCTTTTTGCTTCCTCGCCCAAGAAGCACGTAATATATCCTCAATATCAAGGTAATATTACACGTGAGATTCGTAATATAACGCTGTAATATTACAGTAATCTTACAGTGATCTTAAAATGTCCGCCTCAAGGTAATATTACCGGGAATATTACTGTAATATTAACGGTAATATTACAGTAATATTACAGACTGATTTGAGTTATTCATAAAGCATAAAAAACGTAAATATATTATAAGTCAATTTGGCTTGTTGGTAAAACTCTGGACTCGTGTGCTTTGAGTTCGGGGTTCGATTCCCTGGATGGGTAGATTTTTTTCGTAAAGAAATGTTCCCATAATATTACTGTAATATTCTCTTGTAATATTACCTTAATATTACGGTATAATACTACTGCAATATTACGGTATAATATTACTGCAATATTACGGTATAATATTACTGCAATATTACTGTAATATTACCTTAATATTAGCGCGTAATATTACAGTACCATTACCGGTAATATTACCTTGAGGCGGACATTTTAAGATCACTGTAAGATTACTGTAATATTACAACGTTATATTACGAATCTTACATGTAATATTACCTTGATATTGAGGTTATATTACGTGCTTCTTGGGATGCTTGTGTGAATGTTTAAAATACTGATAATCAATGTTTTAAATGGTCAGTCTTGTCTGCTCTACATCCAGTTGAAAAAAAATCTTATAGAGTTTCAAAATATGAACCTTATAAAAATGAACTTAATTTTACAGGAATTGAGTTCCTCGTATCACTTATTCCGGTTGTCTTTCATAATCTTAGCGGTTATGATGCTCACTTTATCATTGATGGGATTGCTACGGGATTTGAGGGTAATGTTTATTTGCTTCCCATAAATAAAGAAAAGTATATCGGTTTTACCAAGAACGTAAAAGGTAAATTTTTTAAATTTCGCTTTATTGATTCCTTTAAATCTATGGCATCATCATTGGACAAGTTAGCATCCTATCTCGACGATTATAAAATTGTAAATTCCGTTTTCTCTAATTTGAGCAGTGATAAAATAGAATTGTTAACGCGTAAAGGAGTTTTTCCTTACGAATATATTGATGCGAGGGAAAAACTCAATGAAACCTAGTTAGCGTAAAAAGAAAAATTTTACAGCACTCTAAACGACTTGAATGTTTCTGACGAAGATTATGCACATGCGAAAAAAGTGTGGAGTAAGTTCAATTGTCAAAATCTTGGTGATTATGTGTATTTGTACATGCAAACCAATATTTTGTTACTCGCGGACATTTTCGAAAATTTCAGAAATCAGTGTTTAATTGCGTACAGTCTTGATCCAGCGCATTATTACATGATGCATGGACTGACATGAGATGCCATGTTAAATTATACGAATATAAGATTAGAGCTCCTCACAGACATTGACATGGTAATGTTATAGAACGCAGTATAAGAGGTGGTATTAGTCAGTTCTTCTTCGTAGAAACCACCTTCGATTGGCTGATTTTCACAATCTATAAGTTTGTATGTTACTGGTTTTGTTCGTTTAACTTGAACAACAGTGAATACTTCCGTTGTCCAGTTGGGGGTGATCCTTTTTCAAAGATGTTGTTATGTTTGCTGACTCGAACTCTAATTCCAACTTTAAATTTTTGTCTTTTTATCGGAATTCTTCTTAGTTTACGAATACGTCTCATCAGTTCTTTTATATCTTCTACGGTGACATCTTTAGGTTTCATACCAATTGTACGATGTTTTTTATTATTGTACTTTGATATGAGAATTGGTAAAAGATTAATCCATTTGTAATTGCCTTGTAAGTTGTATTCAGGCTACATCATATTTTTTAGAGTGCGGTTAAACCTTTCAACAATTGATGCATTTAAATTACTATAAGTCGAATAGAGATTAATATTGATTTCTTGCATTAAACTCTAAAATTCAGAGTTATAAAATTCCTTGCCTCTATCAGTATGCAAAGTTTTTGGAATACGTCCTTGTTTTAATATTAATTTCATGGTTAAAGAAGTATCCTTTCCATTTCTACTTTTTACAGGTACAGCCCAGGCATATTTGGAAAATATGTCTAGAACTGTGAGCATATATTTGAAACCTTTATTGGAATAGGAGTAAGGAATCATTTCTACCAAATCTACTTGCCAGGTTTCATCTATGCCACGCATTTGAACTTTACGACGAGGATAATTCCGTCTCGCTTGTTTATGCAGTTTAGTTTCAACTGTCAACTTTTTATCATTCATCATTTGGAATAAATGTAGTTTCCTTGATAATAATATTCAGTTGTGATTCAATGTGTCTTACTTTTTTGTTAACTCCATCTTCAAGAACTTGTATAAAAATATTCAAATCATCAATTCATGATCTTAATGAAGATATAATTTTAAAGACAGTTTTTATCTCGTTTCGAATAATTGGTTGTACAAGTCGTAAATTTACTGCATCTTGCAGTTCTTTAGCGTCTTGAACGTTACAAAGTCTTTTGCTTTCAATATTGTAGTCTTCACTTGG
Source organism: Leptopilina boulardi (assembly GCF_019393585.1). Taxonomy (NCBI): domain Eukaryota; kingdom Metazoa; phylum Arthropoda; class Insecta; order Hymenoptera; family Figitidae; genus Leptopilina; species Leptopilina boulardi. The sequence continues at coordinate 690,126 of NW_026137948.1, read as the reverse complement.
AGTAACTTAAAACCCAATACTAGAAGGTCCAGGTAGTCCACGACTTGCAATAGTTCGTGTTAAAGAATTTCAGAACACATCAATGCTCATTGTAATACTAAGCACTTCTTCTTTGTGCTCTCTCTTAATATATAATTCAAGCTTCACGAAGTTCTTTAATGATTGACATAATCTCATTATTATGACTTGGATTACCAGCTTGCTGTGATGCTATGAGTAGTCGCAAACGGCCAACAAGTTCATTTTTATGCTTCTTTAAAGAACCACCACTTTTCTTTGGTGTACTTTTGAGAAGTTTTGCAATAATATTATTGTACTTGAAAATCCTACTTATGTTGACAGATTCACTTGCACTATAATTTTTTTGATGTGCGTTCGTAGCAATGAGAATTTCTTTATAATTTGAAAAATCATCTGAGCTTATTACAGCTTCTTTTGGTTCCTGTTTAAATTATTGTTCTAATAACCCAGCAGTTTTTAAATAATTTTTCGTTCCAACAAGCTTAATATGTGAATCTTCAAATTCAATAGGTGTATCACCAATCATGAAAGAACCGCTATCAAGTTGACGTACTCCATAAACCATATCTAAAAACAGTTTTCTATTTGTATCTAACATAAAAATAAATTTATTTGTATTTTTTTCATAATCTTCTTCTTCTTTCTCAGAGTTATTTTTTTATTTTTATTTTTATTTATTTAGTAAAGTTCCTAGAGCTAATGAGCTCACTGAGGAACAATATACATGGTAGCATTGAAATTGTTATAATAATATTACTCTTAAAACTATAAAAACATATCACATATAATACTTAGATATAATACTGAGCATAACTTATTCTTACAAATATCGCAGATATTTTGTGCATAAATTATTGCTCTTATTAAGTAAAGTTTAATTCAAGAGAGTTTTATCTTATTCTTCATCATCGTCAACAGCAGTTGAAAAAGAGAAATCATTATCATCTTTCTTGAATTTTTCAATTTTAACATTTTTGAAAAGAGTTTTAGTTACATTTGCCAACTTTTGAAGAGGTGTAACTATTGGTTGGTATACTACTTTGGTATACTACTTTAAAATGAAATAAAGTCATTTTATTTATAGTTTAATAAAGCAATCAAATCCCTTCCTATATCTTTCCTCATTAAAATTTCTATCTTTATCAATAACGACAAATCCATATTTATCAGATTTCCAACATTCTGAACATAAATGACGAAATTGTGTATAAGACATGTCTGTATTATCATGATCTTCGTAGACATGTTTTAAATTGTTTGCATCTTGTCTAATAAGCACCAGTAAATTTACATTATCTCGGATTACATGTTTTGGAATACGAGCATACGTTTGACACAAGTAGAAACTGTCAACATTTACATGTCTACCCATACAAAAGAAGCTGTAACATTCTCTTGCTTATCACAAGCAGTATCATCAAAGATGAATATTGAGATCGGTTTAGCATCTTTTGGAGATACTACTTTTCAATGCTCACTAAATGGAAAGTATTCAATTCCATCCACGGTATAAATTACATTTTCCAAAAATGTATACTTTGGTTGATGCAGAGATTTAGAGTATAGGTTAATATTTTCAAAACTTAAACCATTTGGATGTATGATTAAGGAAAGAAGAGCGTTTGTTTTACCACAATTTGAGGGACCACAAAAGACAGCTCGGATACTGTCTGAAAACAAACTATCATGCCGCTGAATTAGTTTCTCACTAGTTTCAACGTTAATACTTGTGATTGGGAGTGCTGCAGGTTGTTTCGTGAACTGCATCTTGACAGTAACTGTTCTTAAAACTATAAATACTCGGCTTTTATAGTCTTACAGTCAATTGCACATCAAACTTCATAGAGTGTAGAATGATTTTATATCATTCTGTGGACCCGGTACAAAGTTGACAAAAAGATTAGCACGTGGTGATAAAGATGTTAACCCATTAGACGCTGCATGTAAAGCACATTATATTGCATATTCAAAAAATTGAGAAAACATTGAAGCAAGAAACGTTGCTGACCAAGAACTAGCTGAAAAGGCGTGGCAACGTGTTACAGCTAAGGATTCTATTATCAGTGAAAAGGCAGCAGCGTTAGCGATATCTGGAACGATGAAAGCTAAATCAACATTAGGTATGGGAATGAAAAATTCTTCAATTAAGAAGAAAAAAGAAAATATGCTTTGGGAGCTCTTGCTGGTGTAGCTTCAGGTATAATTAAAGCTGTAAACAAGGCTAAAGCAGCTAAAGAAGAGCTTTCTGAAGCTCAACGACATAATAAAGTAATGGAAGCAATATCGCTTGGAAGAGGATTACTTAGTAGCTTAATAAAATATAATCAAAAGAGATATCAAAATTATGATACTTATGTATGTGGACATTTATGTTTAAAATTTATATGTAAACAACTTCATGTTAAGAGCAGCTTTAGCCTATATAAGAACATTAACTTTTGTAATCCAGTAGTATATAAACTGACAGCATCATGAGTGGTTCGTTTACTTTAACACTAACTGGAAACAGTTCAGTTCTGGAAGCTGAATATTTCCCACCAATAGAACTTAATCCAAATAAAAATGATGTCCTCGGTCTTGTTGAATTAATGACTTTTAATTCTATTCCCAATATTGATGAAAGTAACAATAAATTTTATATTGGTAATCATATAATTGTCAAGACAAAACATAATAATCAACTTCGCATTGTCGATCAGGACGGTGATTTGATTAATTTTCGAGGAGAAACTATGACTATCCGATTGTACATAAAGTCAATGTAATGGGAATTGTATATAATCAAAAAGTTGGTGGAAACTATAAGTCAGCCAACATGCCCAATACAAATTAGTTTTAATTTGTCTCACAGTGTGTTAACACCTTAGAATCGCCTGTTCCTAAAAAAATTAGGTCTAAAAGTTATACCTTAAGGAAAACGCCAAGACAAATAATTTATATATTTTTTAGGTGTTGTTGCAACAAAAATGGACGAAATTCTCAACATTCCACCAGCAGTGAATTTTGATGAGTCATTATGAAATTCATTCTCATCAACCGTATGCTTCCTCCTCTTTTAACAATAGTGATGGAATTCGAATTGCAGTTCAAGATCAAGGTTTATGTATTCTACCGAGTAAAAGTTCATTGCACATTGACTAAAAATTATGGTATTGCCGTTACAGAAAACGTGCACTTGAGTAACAATGCAATATGTTAAATGGTATCGAGATTGATCGAGGCAAATTCGTTGGACATACAACTATTATGTAAAATTTAGTATCTCTAACTCCACCTCAGTTAAATCTAATTGAAAATGCAGGGTTTTAAAAAATTACAGCTAATGCACGAATTTCTTTAGAAAATAGATATTTTGATGTTACAGTACTACTTAGCATGATTTTTGGTTTTGCTGAGGATTATAAAAAAAATTCTTATGAATGCTAAACATCAACTAATTTTAACAAGAGCATGTTAACTAAAAATGTTAACACTAATGCTATAATTCAAACAGGACAAGGAGCAGATGAAGAGTTTAAAATTTTCATCAATAAACAAGAATAGATGGTTTCAAACGTTTTACCTGTTGATATTAAGAAAATAAAATTATTGAAATTCATTAAAAAGATCCTTTAATTTCAAAAAGTATTCGATCATGGGAAATGTAAGAGTATCATTTAGTTCCAACAAGTTCAAAAGTCCTATGGCAAATAAAAACATCAACACTATTTGAAATCCTACAATTACATATCTTGGTTTTTTCCAATTGTGTTGATGTTTTTATTTGCCGTAGGACTTTTGAACTTGTTGGAACTAAATGATACTCGTATATTTCACATGATCGAATACTTTTTGAAATTAAGAAAGATTAACAGCAAGAAAAGATAAACGAAAAAATATGCCTGTCATTTTGATCATTGCAACATTATAAATGTTAAACTATTTTTAAATTATTAACACTATCCTTATGGAAATATTAATCTAAAATTTGATCAAAATCAGTATACTCTACTTTATGAAATGTATGCTAATTTTCAAACTTTATACTATGGAAAAGACTCAAAACCTATTTTAACAACAGCTATTTTTAAACAACTATTTCCTTCAATTGTTATTGATTGTTCAAAACAAAATGAGTTAATAAACAGACATCAGTTGATGTACGTCTAGAATTGGAATCAAGAAATAATATACCAGCTGAGACGACTACATATTGCCTCATTATTCATGACCGCGTTGTACAATATAAACCAATCAGCGGCGTCGTCATGAAGTTACTATAGAGGAGTGGGGGTAAAGTGGTGGGGGTATGATTGAGTATTAATGCAGTAGTTTTCAGGCAAAAATTCATTTCCGTTTCATCATGGAGTTTATTGTAGGCGTCCAAGGTTTCAAAAGACCCTACAACGATTTTATTTTCAAAGGGTTAGCAATACTGCCTCTTCAGCCTGATGCTCAACCACTTGTCTACCTATTTGAATCACCTTGTACGTGGAATTCATTGCCAGGACGCTATAAAAGTGAAAATCGCTGGTTAACACACAATTACCATGGAATCGATTGGACAGCTGGAGACGTCTCTTGCGATGAACTTTGTTCCATTCTACGAGACGTACTTTGAGGTGCTAGTATCATCTATGTTAAAGGTTTAGAAAAGAAGACATGGCTAGGAAAATATTTAGAAAATGTACAAAAGTTAGAAGATTTTGAATGTCCATCGTTGAAAAAAATTAAAAGTGATTTGTTGACATGTACGCATAATAATTGTGCTGTAAAAAATATATACAATTCTTAATTTTAAAAATTAAAATTCAACAATATTTTATGTTCCTCTAAGATATTTTATTTGAAGCTGCTTGGCTATTGTTGCTTCCTGCATCTTTTCCAGAGAGCTGGGTTCTTCTTTAAAGTGTTTGGCGAATCTCGCTGGTAAATAGGTGATGAAATCAGCATTCACTCCTACAATGATTCTCGGTCCATATTTGGTTTGCACCTTCTTTCTTTTCGTAATATAATATAGACCATTTTTCATCATCTCAGATAGAGATTTTGTCGGCAAGTAATCTTCGAAACGTCCAACTGCGTTGACTTTTTCGAGATCCATTTTTTACTTTGAAAGAAAACCTAAATAAAAATAAAAAGTCTTAAATCAAAATAAAATTCTGCAATAAAGCTGAAAAGAATTGAAAAGAAAGAAACCTGAAAAAAAATTATGACAGAAAAAGTAACAGAAAAAGAATAACTCAATTTGTAAACTTAGAAAAAATAAAGCTGAAATTAAAATAAAACCTGCTGAAAGAAAACCTTAAAAAAGTGTTGTACTAAAGAGAAAACTCTATACTTACTATTACTGGAGAGACCTGCAAGAAAGAATGATCTTGATAGCCTCAAAGTTGTCTTATATTACTAGTTCCCCACTTTCCTTTCCAATCCAAACCGAATTCCCAATGCGCACGCAGAAATACCCCCACCACTACAATGCGCGAGCAGTCTGAAATCTTCTAGAATATGCACCCGTAACCTCCCACGTATAATACGCACTTATAATCTAATATTAATAAGACTGTTACTAATTTTTTTATGAAAAAAAAAAAATATATATATATATATATATATATATATATATATTTTAAAAATATTATTCCCCGAGCGGTGATTGTGTTTTGTTCCTATCATTTGGTGAAGATGGGGGCGTGAGTGTTGGAGATGGTATTTCTCGTGAGAAATCAAAACCATCGTCTAAAATGGAATTGATGTCTGGAACGCTCTCCAAGAGGCTTGACATCTGTATGAAAGAAAATGACAGCATAAAATAAAATAGTAAATTTTAAACCATTAATAATATTTAAATCTTCAAAATAACCTTTTCTTCATTAAAACGGATTCCTAAAATATCATCTTCCTCGTCATTATCTTCGCCAATGATCATCATTATTATCATCGTCACTATCATCATCATCATCGATGATAATATAATCATAATCATTAAAGTAATAATTAATTCTAACGTGATACGTTCTAGTATTGTAAACATGACTCAGAAAGATGCATCATCAGAATCAGTGCTTAAAATAATTGTCGAGCCCTGACTATCAAACTCCATACCTGACCCTATTTCGGAATCTAATTCGGGGTATTGGTTTTCATCTTTTTTTTTATTTCGAAAATTAAAGTAAAAATATTAGAAGAAAACTTTAACAAAAGAAATAAATTGAGAAAGAGAACTTTTTTACTCTAATAATAATAATTGATTTAAAAGTTAAAAGAAAATATGTTTGTTCCAAAACCATAGACAAAAAATAAACATAAAAGTAGAGAGAAAAAGATAGATAGAACTAGTAAGAGAAATGCTATAAAAGTATAAAAGAAACATACAAGTAAAGAAAGAGAATTGAAAAAAGATAGATAAAACTGTAAAGAGAAATACGTAAAAGAAAATAGAAAAACTAAAAAAGTGATAAGAAACATAAAAGTAGAGAGAGAATTGAAAAAGATAATCAAAAATTGAATTAAAAATAGATGAAAGAAGAAAAATAGTATGAAACAAGAAAAACAAGTTATAAATTCAGATGTTCATTACATGAACATTTTGCTTCCTCTTTACGATCAGCAAAAAAATTTGCTTCCTCGTGGAGAAAGCAAAACTTTATTGCCAAAATGTGAATTTTTGATTTTTTAACTTTCATTAATTCTTTAAATTTACCTAAAATGTATACTTTATATATATCGATGGATTCGTCTTGACGTAAGGAATACAATTTTATTATATATAACCTTAAATTTTTCTATTTAAAAATTTTTTTTGGGTATTTTTCAAAATCCTTTGGTCAGATTTGAGATATTAATATGATAAATGAGCCTACCAAATTTTATCTAAATCCATTAAAACCTGTTAAAGTTATCTTCTAAACAAAAAAGGGATCCACACACATACATACATCCGGACAATTGATCAGGATCTCATATAACTCATATAACATATAACTACAAAGCTTCCTCCACGAGGAAGCAAAAAGAAATAAGTGGAGATAGAGAAACGAAGACTGAAATAAAATAGAAATAAGAAGACACGAAAATTGAAATGAAAAGAAATAGCTGAAAGAAAAGAAATGGTAAGAAAATTGAAGAAAAGTTTTAAAAAGGAAGAGAATCTAAAAAAACAAAATCCTGAAAGAGAGAACAAGACCTAGGAGAGAAAAGACCTGGAAGAGAGACATCACCTGAAACGTTCGGAGCTGAAAAAAGAATGACTCTGGTCCCTGGCGTGCTGCACTCTATACCAGCGCTCCCCACTATGAAGCGATGTCCCCGGCTGAGCTCACATCGATGCGGTGAGAGACGGAACTTTGCATATGAACCCGGCGTAGGTTGCGGGATAGACGCAGCCAGCAATGGGGATCCTCTGGATACTTTTTCCATACAGGTTCAGATAAATACATATTGTATTATATATAATGAAATTTTTAAATTTGAATTGGGTAAAAAAATAAGTGGCACCATCTATTAGAGGCAGCCGGTACTAACTCGGTCGGTAGCTTATAACACCATCCACTTTAAATTAATTTTTTTTTAAATTCAAATTTCCCGCCAAGTAAGTTACAATTTATCGGTAATCGAAAGTAGCGCCATCTGGCGGTGGCAGCCCAAACTAAAGCGGGCGGTAAAGTATAACACCAAGCCACTTAAAAATAAATATTAAAAAAAATCAAAGTTTACGCCAAGGGAGTTTGAATTGGACAGTAATCGAAAATGGCTTCGGAATCAAGCTTTGGCAACCGGTACTAACTCGGTTGGTAAAGAAGAACACCAAACCACTTTAAATTGAACTTTTAAAAATTCAAATTTCCCGCCAAGCAGGTTTGATGTAGAGATTTTACGTGATATTTCAGATGATGGTTCTCCAAACCATGTAAATATATTAAAAGCACTTGAATAAAATTAGTCCATATTTATAATAAGAAATATAACAATTTATTTGCAACTACAAGTTATTTTGATAGCACGTGGATAATACTGTGTTATCTACTCGATTACTCTATGCGTACTGTCTCTAACCATATCCAGCAACCTGACTCCCTAGCAACGGTTGTCAAGGTTCGCGTCAGCCATCACGATGTAAAGTGGGGGAAAGGTAAAGCTCTCCCCACATTGAATTGGCCGGTGGCGCCATCTAGCTGTGGCGACCGGAATTAACTCGGTCGGTAAAGTAGATTCCTACATTACCGACCTCAGTCGGTAACTGGACTGATACCAGATTAGTATTACTACTTATAATAAATTGAAATTAATAAAAACATTAAATTTTTATAATTATTTAACAATAATCGTCTTAAAAAGGAAAAAACTTATTGATTTTAATAATAATACTGTCAATTTCATCATTTTTTATACATTTTAGACAGAATTTCAATCTCAATGTCGTGTTTCACGAATGCGATGTGAACAAATATTCAGTAAAGCCATTTATATATTCAATTCATTTCGTACCAATGAGTTTTCATAGTTTGAGAATTCAAATAAAATGTCTAACTCGTCTATTGAATTTGTTTTGACAAATTGAAAAAAATTAAAGCTCAAAAGTTTGTTCATTGAGTTAGTACGAATAAAGAGTTCAGAAGTAGAATTTAGCTTTGTGAAATTCAAGAGAATTGAAGTTTATTCATTTCAATTCAACTGAATTAGGTTTTATTTGCTGGGCTGTGTGCTTTTTTTTAAAGATCTGGTAAACAATTGAAGCTCCGGGAAGTAGCGCTTGGCGAGTTTTTTTCTCCAGGCCTTAATTGCTAACAAAAAGCAGTGCAATTGATCCTTCCAGTTCTATAACTCGCCCGACGCTCGGACGAACGTTCTATTGGTAGTCGGATAGAAGCTAGCGTCACAGCGGTTCAACATGTATGCGAAATCGTACCGTCGTTGCGTTCGTCGTACTCCCACTGCGCCATCTACCTAATGATTTCCCCTTCTGACGTCACGGAGGGGAGTATATTGAGTAGATGGCGCAGTGGGAGTACGACGATCGCAACGACTCTGCGATTTCGCATATATGTGGAACCGCTGTCAATGGCTTTCTCGCTGCTACCCGACTACTAAAGCAGCGTCTACAATAAGCGCATCAGACGTGGACGCGAACGTGCTGACGTCACCCATTTGAATAACATTGTGACGTTAGCACGTCCACGTCCGACGCACTTATTGTAGACTCTGCTTAATAGAGCGTCTGTACGAGCGTCGGGCGAGCTACAGAATTGGGAGGCTCAATTGATCTGGGTAGTCTAAGTCTGAACTATATCTTACTAAAATCTACAGTTTTTAATAATTTTTTATATATAATAATGCATTACAATAATTTATTATTTGCTTTTTTAATTTTTAGGACGTATTAAAATGGAGAAACATGAAGAAGTTACAGAAACATCCCCTGATGATCCATGTCCAAGTTTTTCAACATCCAGTGGGTAATTTATGCGTATTATTTATTAAATATTTGATGGTTGTATATGAGTTTAATTATTGTATCTCTAAAATAAACCATGATTAAAGATGCAGATTAATTAGAAATTAATTTGAAATAGTACGATATATGGTTACAGTCATTAGGATTTAGACCGGTTTTTGTTCTTGCTCTAAGTGCTCAATAAGCAAGTAAAGGTTCTCCACCATTTTTTCTCTTTAACTCCCCAATTTACACTCTGTGACATTTCAACGTTGTGAGTATACCTTTCGTTGGTTTAAATACATAGGCCGATTCATAACAGTTCGATTAAAATATTAATAATTTTCGATCTAACTCTTAACGAATAGACTTTTTTCCACAGAAGATTATAAGAAATAGATAAAATACTCTCTTTAAGGGGAGGTTCTCACTGCGGGAGTAAAAAAATCGATGTTTTTTTAATTGCATTTTTTGAAAGCTATATACAGAGTAAAGTGATAAATTATAAAATCAAAACTAAATTTTAATTTAGAGCAAGAAAAAAAATTTTCCCGGCTATTCTGTACTAGCTCATTTACAATTTTATTAGACGGAGAGTGGGGAGGTTCATTAAAAATTCACAAAGCATTATTTTAAATAATTTGACATAATTTATTTAAAAGTAACCTTAAATCTAATTTAACAAATAATAATTTTAAAAAAAATTAATCGGGGTTAACAATCTTCGATAATAGGGGAAAATGTACAACATTTTGGATACCTAATAAACATAATTCTCAAAAAAAGCGAAGAAAAACAAATTAATAAATTTTATGTGAAAACGCAAAATGGATATCCAAGCAAATTGCATACAAAAAAAAGATCACTCAAAATAACATGATTAGTCAATTCGAAGAAAAACAACAAAATTGAAATAAAAACTACAAAAAAATGTTTATCTAATTTACTCTAATTATTATAATTAGAGGCTCTTGCCAACCCAGAGACCGATTAATAATTATTCACAACAGATTTTCATGAAAGTGGGAAAAACTCGCAAAAAGGGGAAATGTCATAAAAAATATAGGATACCGCAAAGTAAAATCAAAATTAAATGTAAATATCAGGGCTCATGACCAATTATTATTACAGCAAGCTAATATCGACAATAATAATAATTTTCTCTAATCAGCAAAACAATATCTCACACAGCAACAGAAATTGTCTTGTGTAGCTCGCTATAACAATTAAATGAACAAAGAATTATTGCCGAAAACAAAAGGCTCACCTAATAATTTTTACTTGAACGCACTACACTATAATTTGTCACTCAAGGTAAAAGAAAAACTATTACTCAAAAAAGGTGACTTCCCTCGACGGTGGTCGCAGAAAGAGAAAGAACTTTTTCTTCTCTCCTATTTTGTCTTGCTAGTTAGGTCTCACTCACCGGCGAAAATCTGGTTTAGTGAAGTATCAAGATAAAAAGAGGCCCCGGGTTACCAATTGTCGTCGTAATTAGATTATATCCAATTAATCGAAATTATGATGTTTCTTCTTGCCTTATCTCTTAAGACTCTTCCAACGCGACTAGATTCTACTAGGCTGATTCAACAAAGAACAAAACCACCACCTAGGATCGAGCATAAATCAAATTGTATTTATTATTTTGACAATAAATACATTTTCAGCGACGTATTTTGAATAGATTTATCCGGAAAAATCCATGATGTGTCTCGGTTTCTGATTTATAGTATAGATTGAGGTTAGCGCAGTAAACGACAAAAGGCGGGAAAATTCAAATCTTGTAACTCGTACTTTTGAACATTCCCCTCAGCAAAGTTTGACAATCTTTAGAAATCCACAGGAATTGAGGTAAAAATAGAGAAACCGCTTTGACCAGCAATCCAACGGCAATCTTCGATGGTTATCTTCAACATCCACATTAAAAATAAATTGAATAACAAAAAAATTAAATCTAAAGATTATACAATTTTTTTTGAAACCATTGAATCGGGTCTCTTGAGTTGTTTGCGACCATCCGTCGACCATCCCCACATACCGCCAAACCCCACTTGCCGCCGGTCCCCCTCTCTTAGTCCATAGTCGTATCAATGAAATCTAGTGCGGGCTACCATTACTTATAAAATATTTTTGTTACTACTGTACATATTATAAACATTATAATATACAAATAATTCCGTTATTATAATTTTATTTCAATGGTTCATATTATATTATGTTATATAATATATTAGTAGTATTTATAGTACATAATAATATGCCCCAAATTATTATGTATGCGCCCTGTATAATACGGACCTATGTTTTGGTTAATGGGGCGCTGTTAGTCAACCGGTGGTACCTGGGTTCTCCGGTCCCGCACAACCGGCGGTAAAACACTAAGTGTGGTGGACTCGAGTTGTCGAACTCGAAGTCACACCACCTTTTGCAAATTGCAAGTTGGCAAAAAATGGACTTAGTAACAAGTTCATAAAACCATGAAAGTAGATTTTTCCCCACTAAATTGTCGTGCAATAAAACAGATCGTCAGGGAAAACATCGAGGCAATTCGTTTCCTGAGTCTTGAGGTGTGACCACGAATCGGTTGATTAGACCGATTTTCGTTTTAATAAAAAAAAGTAAATTGAGTGTTATCAGTAAACCAATAAAAAAAGAAAGAAGGATGAGAAAAAAGATAATAAAAATATGTAATAATTCTTTTACTTCTGTTTTTTTAATTCTTGGCTGGATACATGCTACTTTTTCCCAAAGCATGTAATAACAACTGAAGAGACTCAGCGAGGATTACAATTATTTAAAAGTTATATTTGCCAAGAAACTTCACCAGAAAATTTTGATAAAATATTAATACGTTTTGACGAAATCAGAAAAATAATGGAAAGCCTTCACAATGTAATGTACATGTTTAATTTAATAAATTTTCTATAAAAAAATATATTTAAATTTCTACTGAACTGGTTTTTATGTTTTCTGCAAATTTTAATATGTACTCCAAAGGTAAAATAATTATAATATGAAACATGAATTGAACAATCACTCAGTGATAATTTCAATTAGGGGAGTGTAGTCAGGGTTGGACATAGTTTTGACTTTTCTCTATAACTTTCCCTGTAGGCCGAATTTTGAGATTTCTTGCATATGGTTCGAAAGATCTACTAAAATGTAATGTTTTTGCTGAACATTGTAAAAATATTTGACCAAAGTTTCGGAGTTATAGTCAATTAAAAAAAAAGAAAAAATAGTAGTCAAGGTTGAACCAGGTAGTCAGGGTTGAGCCACTGTAGAAAATTAATGAAATATGCAGATAAATGATTAATAATGACCTTCAAATAATAGAATGGCGCGCTCAAATACACTTGAAAATGTGTAAAGGAACCACGAAATTCAAATAAAAAGCTCTTATTATGTAATTTTCGGATTTTCGCTTGTATCGCGAAGCTGGTCTGAAAAGTGAAAAAAAATATCAAAAATTTGTATTTTCTTTCTTTCGAATGGAAATAAAGTTTTTGACAGCTCTTTTAGTCGACGAATGAATTTCAATTTCAAGAACCCTTCATAATTGCAAAATTTTTGGGTGGCTCAACCCTGACTCACGCGTCGTTTAGCGTCACATCACACACAAAAATAAGCGCGTTATCCAAACACCATATTACGTTCCACATTTTCATATAAAATCGTAATGAACAATTTGACATATTTTTTCTGCACTTAATTGTCTTCTTTTAAAACAAGAAAAAAATTTTTTGTTGAGCGTACAACACTGACTCGCATAATACGTCTTTATTGTTCGCACACTTCACTACAACGTATGTTAAAAGTTCGCTGACATTGCTAACAAATACTTACATACAAAGACAGATGGATCTAGTGTGGTAAAACAAAATAAACGCGATGGCTCAACCCTGAATCGATTGATGTATATAAAGTTTACTTTTTACCAATAATTATAAAATTGATCGCTACTTTGGTTGTAATCCTTCTTTTAATATTGAATATGTATAAGTGTATCATGATGAGGAAGCTAAATGATCATGAAATAAACACCTAGTTTAATTTGATGGAATATGAGCATTGTGATTGTTTTTCCACCATGTTATAGGATCAATGTCACATGATTCTAATGAATCTTTTAAATATAATTTTATTTCCTCTTTGGCGTTCATTATTTTCTGTTCAGTTTCATATTTTCCTCGAAAAACTTCTGTATTTTAAGTATTGGTTCGACAATTTAAAAAATTAATTTATTATTAACCCAATGAGTAACAAATTATGAATTTTGATTATTGAATATAATCATATTGACATCGTCGGGTTAGTGGAAAACTATGCCATTTCAGAAAATATTTGAAAAACATGCCATTCCGCGTGAAGATTGGAAAAGATGCCTATTCGTGAAAACCGTGTGAAACATGCCATCTCGGATGATATTTGAAAAACATGCCATTTCGGCGAAGAGTTTTTTTCTCCTATTTTAAGTTGGTAATACTCTTTGAAATAAATAATAGGCATCTCTAAAAAGTTTTTTCTCGGATTTCTGCTATTCTTATTAAAAAATTTAATAATGAAAGCACTTTTTTCAAATTAATCAAATATCTAAAAATGCCAAAAGTTCGTCAGATTTCTTGTAATATTTTTTGTTTTACTTTTTTTGCACTAATAGAATAGTGCACTATTATGTATTAAGTATTATTTATTTGAATTGTAAACGAAAAGTTATCTTTAAGATTATATGCAAATTTCAAAGAGTATTACCAACTTAAAATAGGAGAAAAAAACTCTTCGCCGAAATGGCATGTTTTTCAAATATCATCCGAGATGGCATGTTTCACACGGCTTTCACGAATAGGCATCTTTTCCAATCTTCACGCGGAGTGGCATGTTTTTCAAATATTTTCTGAAATGGCATAGTTTTCCACTAACCCGACGACATGTTTTGTGTACCTGAAGTAGTTTCATTGTGAGATTCGTTCTTCTGTTGAAATGGATTTGGAGGAGACGAGTCAATTTCATTTAATTTTTTTTTCTTTAATGATTAGAATATAAGAAGAAGATGTCGGATAAGTGTCACCGCTTAATATTTATTTTGATTTCTTCAAAGGTCCAAGTACATTAATATAATTTTTGATGAGTTTCTATTGACAAGCTGTTAAATTGTCCAGTACTCCTATAAGAAAATATTTTTTAATATTTACTAAAACTCATTAAATAAGTAGGGTAACTGCATCAGTGGTGGATCATGCACCAGTGGTGGATCAACTGCGAGAAAAATGGTCATTTGTGTTTACACGTTTGTAAGTACATGAACCGCAAGTGTCGGTAATTGTTAAGAAAGTTATACAGATCAATATTACAATTTAAAAAAATTTTTAAATTCATCGCGAAGAAAGCAGGACAACAATTACTAAAGTGGTGACAGAAAACAAGAGTTTTCCTTAGCATGTAAGTTAAGAGTATATTTTGGAATAGAAAGCTTTGGAGCCATTTTAGGACAATTTTTAATTCTTTTCACAATAGGAGGCATTTCGTTTCATCCCCATAGAGCCCTGAGAACAATATTTACGTCTGTAAGTAGCGCGTGTCCATTGTTTTGGGGTGATCCACGACTGGCACCAAAAAAGTAACAAAATCTAGTGGTGGATCAGTCCTACTTTTCGCATGTTGACGCATTGTTTTATTGAAAATTTTATGAGTTAAATTTTAGTTAACACTAATTCAAATGTTTATTAATTGTTAACACCTGGGGGTCGATTACGTAACTTTCCCACATCTCACTTCCCACATTTTTCATCCCACTTCCCACATCCCACTTCCCATATTTCACATTCCACATCTCACTTCCCACATTTCACATCCCACTTCTCACATTTCACTTTTCACACTTCACATCTCACATTGTACATTACACTTTTCTTATCACGCTTCCCACCTTTTATATCCCACTTCTCACATCTCTCCCATTTCCCACAAGATGTTGGATGTGGGAAGTGGTATGTAAAATGTGGGAAGTGAGAAGTGGGATGTAAAATGTGGGAAGTGAGATGTGGGAAATGGGATGTGGGAATTGAGAAGTGGGATGTAAAATGTAGGAAGTGAGATGTGGGATGTAAAATGTGGGAAGTGAGATGTGGGAAATGGGATGTGGGAATTGAGAAGTGGGATGTAAAATGTAGGAAGTGAGAAGTGGGATGTAAAATGTAGGAAGTGAGATGTGGGATGTAAAATGTGGGAAGTGAGAAGTGGGATGTAAAATGTGGGAAGTGGGAATGTTACGTAATCGACCCCCTGATTTGAAATTGTTAAATTTTTGTTGAATTAAAATACCCAGAATTAATAAATGTTATTTATCATTGAAACTGAAGCTTTAAGAGTTTCTATTTATTTATTACCAAAAATTCTAATAAAAAGATGATTAATTAATATTTAGTCACATTATACCTATAGAAATGAAAGAGGAGGGGATATGGATAGGAAAGTGAATTTGAAAATCTGTCTGTAAAGCCTTATAAAAGTTGCAAAACGTCTCAGTCTCGTAATTTTAAAATGCAATGTTTTTTAGTATGATTTTTTAAGCGATCCACCACTGGAGCAATCTATAACCATGACTGGTGCAAACAGTGATCCAGAATAGGATCATTGACAAATTATCTTTGATGGAGCATTAAAGTAAACGTAGGTGTCAAAATTAAGTCTAACCTTGAAGGAAATGTCTATTGGAACTATCTGGTCCATAATACTATAAAGAATAACCTCGAATTTGTCTAAAAACAACCTATACAGAACTTCAAAGTCAAAATAAGAAAGTTAAGGGGCTTAACTGATCCACCACTGGTGCAGTTACCCTATATATTATTTAGTTTCAGTATTTTTTCGAATTAGCTCTTCATAGATGTAAATTAAAATTTTGTTTAATAAATGCACCACATTTTAATTTTTTTATATTTTTGCAGTTTTTTGCATTCTTAATCAAAAAGTTCTACAAAATTTCATTAGAATGATACTATAGAAACTCTATAGAATTATTCTATGAATACTGGTGAACATTCTTTAAAATTTCTTTGCGGATTTTAGTAAAAACGTTTTCTAAAAAAGGTTCCATTCACATATTACGTGAAATTTTTATGTTGAGAGGGGGTTAGACATAGTATCACTCTCCGTTGTAACTTAATGTGCAAATTATAAAAAAAGTATCACGTTGGGGGTTGAGGGTCTAAATTACCTAAAATTTTTTATAAACGAAAAAAACTCTTTTATTGTTTTGAAAAATTTAAATTTCTTTTAATTTTGTATAAAATTAAAAAATTAACATTAGTTTCAAATAACCAATTCATTACTTTAATTTATAATCATATTACAGAGTAAAAATATTATATTTCTGTGTAGTAACAAAAAAATGTATGTGTTATGTCACACA
Source organism: Leptopilina boulardi (assembly GCF_019393585.1). Classification (NCBI taxonomy): domain Eukaryota; kingdom Metazoa; phylum Arthropoda; class Insecta; order Hymenoptera; family Figitidae; genus Leptopilina; species Leptopilina boulardi. The sequence goes on along the minus strand of NW_026137948.1, from coordinate 673,282 downwards.
ATTTAGTAAGTTATATAACAAATATGGAACAATGTGACATAAATTAATTTGTCACCTTGTGATGTAATAATTGCATTACTATGTTATATAATAAATATGTTAACAAATTCTATAACAGTTATATCACAATAAAGTATTAGTGTTATATCAACGAGTTACTTTCTAATTATATAATGGTTACATATCAATAACATCACAATTTGACATAACAATTATTTTTTATTTAATTAATTTTTATAAAAATATAAAGTATATAATTTTACAAAAAATTTACTTCGATTAGATTAAATTATATATTGCTGATCTTCAATTTTCAGATGCAAAAAATCAGCACAAAATGACACTCGTTTTGGAAAAAGACAATTATCTATTCAACACAGTTTTCAAAACAAACGGAAAAAATACGATTTTAATTTGCGATTAAAAGAAGTCGATGTTGGCATCACAGAGTATATAATTAATCACGACGGATTTTTAGGAACTATTAAAGAAAGATACAGTGATTTTCATGTTCATGAAATGTCACTTGATGGTCAAATTGCGACGCTTACTAATCAAGAAATTCCTCCTGAATTAAAGGAATTAGAAGACATAGAACAATTACGAAATACTATTCCACTAGTGGTTCAAAATCAGATTGATTCTTTATCTGATAAAGATTTATCCGTTTCTACTATTGAAATTGATGTCACTGACTGGGATAAAGTGAAACGAAGAGCTGTTCATGTTTTGGTTAAAAGTATTCCAAATGCTGTCAGTCAAACACTAACAAAAGATGCAAGAAAAGTGATTACAGTGTCAAAAAGCACCTACAAAAAAGGTATGTGTTCAGGATTTGTAATTTTATTATAATTTTAAATTAAGTCACTTTAAAAAAAATTGAGTTTTTTGAGTTATATAGAGATATAGATATAGCTATATTGATGTTGTCGTAGATTGTAACTAGTGTTTGTTGTTATTATTATTGCTTTGTTGCTTGAACGATTGAGAAGGTTGCCGGTCGATGCGCGCATTTAAAACATTCGTTCATTTATCTTTTCCCCAAATTTCGATGGAATTATAATTGTCGAATTTTCGTGCAAATTCATTGAGCTATCGTATTCAATATTCTGTGTATTTTCGAAGAGCTATCGTACTCAATTTTTATATGTGAAAATTCGTTCACAAATATTGAAACTCAAGACTATTTCATTATTTTATAAAATTCAAATTAATTTTTTAATATTAATAAATCAGTTATAATTTCCCAAAAGTGAATTTAAACATTTTATTTCTTGTGTAACTGGTGCACTCATTAGTGTTTGTGGTTTTTAAATAATTTTATTTTTGCGAGAGTTTTTATAAAGAAATAATTTTTTTAACACTATTTTATTAATTTTACGATTTCTCTGCTGTTTTCTGATAAAATTTTATAATATTTGGTGGGTATATTAAAATGTCTCCTTTAATTACATTTGGAATTTTCAAAAATTATGATTATTTCTTAAAAATAAATTGTTATTTAATTAAACAATTTAAAATTTAAACGATTTTCTATGGTAGGTATGGAAAAAATTAAAAAATCTGCATTTTTTTACTTTAACACAGTTTTTTTGTGTGTATCCCCACGTGAATCGGTTCCCGAGAAATTTTACGGAATGACTCCGAGAGTAGTTCCCAGAAAATTCATGTAATAATTCCAGAAAAACCAATTTACAATTTGTTTATTAGTATATTCCCAAGTGTCAAACTATATTTAACCCATCAAGCCTCAAATGTACTGAAATTTTAGTCTAACTTCAAGGAATGTTTTTTTACAGAAAAAAAATTCCAATTTTTCGGGAAACCTACATCCAACGTGTTTGAGTGTTTGGCCCCCTTGTCCTAATTGGTGTTGCCCTATTCTCACCACGGACGGGAAGGTAGATAGATTTGAAGAATCATTGTTTTAATATTTTTGTTTTTTTAAAAATATACTTTTTTGTTTTTTTGAAATATTTTTTGTTTCTTTTCAATTCCTGATTTTATTATTTTACTTACTTTCATATATTATGCTGTGTTTTTTATTACTAAAAAACATAGCATAATATATGAAAGTAAATAAAATAAAAAATGAAAAAAAAATTTATTAGTAAATCAAAAATTTTATTTTAATAATAAAAATTTTATTAATAAAAAACACAGCATAATATATAAAAGTAAATAAAACAATAAAATCAGGAATTCAATAGAAACAAAAAAATCCAAAACATATTTCAAAAAAACAAAAAAAATATATTTCAAAAATCAAAAAAAAAAATTAAAAAATGATTTTTAAAAACTATCTACCTCCTCGTGGTGAGAATCGGGCAACACTAATTAGGACTAGGTGGCTAAAGATGGTATTCTAAATGCATTTAGTGAAATTTATCTATTTAAAAAGTTTTTGGTCTTCATATTGAATCCGCCATTTTTATTTTCCAAATTCTGACATCAAATTCGTAATCAGCGACCCCGAAAACCCCCCCGAGTAAGAATTTTCAGCTAATTTGGACACAATTTAAAAAATTTGGCACATTTAAATTATTTTTTATAACTTTTTGAACTTTTCGATGCCATTTTGAAAAAATAAAATTTGGAAGAGGGGGAATATTTTTTTTTTTGAAGTTTAACAATCGAGTGTACGATTTATATACTTGATGGCTGTCGGAAAAATTGTTTTCCTTTCGAAATATTTGTAAATTTATTAAAAAATTATTAAAAAATCGCGTGATTTTGCAAATAAACATTAATGAACATTATTTAACATTTTTTAAGCCTTTTTTGTTAGCATTTTCGGAAAAACCACACTAAAATAATTGGATGTGGGTTTCGCGAAAAATTGTGATTTTTTTTCTGTAAAAAAACATTCCTTGAAGTTAGACTAAAATTTCAGTGCATTTGGGGCTTAATGGGTTAAGGTTATTGTTTTGTCAACTTTACTAAGAATATTAATTAAATATTTTCAAAGTACAATAATACAATGTAAATAAAATAAACATAAATATATAATATGAACTGTTCGCTGGAAAAACTGTTTCTACCGTATTATTTATCATATAAAGTATAATAATCATGTTGATTTACTACCCAATAAACAAAGTTGTATAACAGAAGCCTGGATTCCGTATACCAACTTCTAAGCTGGTATACGGAATCTTGACTTGTCCGTATTACAGCCTTTACTGTAATGCGTAATTATAAGGAGGTTCTATACGGACAACTTTTGGATGACTTTTAATGATAATATACCTGTTTAAGGATAAATTGAATTATTGAATTTTAATATAAAATATTTTAAAAGACTAAATTATAAGGGAAATGGCAATTCAAAGACAAAAGTGTCATTTTATTCACTAAATATGTAAGCTGTGATAAGAGTGAATTGATGGTAATGATTTACAAGATAATATTGTGCTTACTTACCGACAATAGATTTTAATCGAACGTGATTTATATGAATTTTATTGTTGGTACGTAATGAATTTTTTGTTTTAATTTTAAAAGCTTGTCAATAAAAAAATCTTTGTACATTAGATATAGAAGGTAATTCAAATAAAACAATAAAATTTATATAAACCGTATTCAATTAATTATTAATATCTATTGTCCTAAGTAACAACAATATTATCGGGTAAATCATTACCATAAATTCACTCTTGTCACTGCTTACATATTTAGTGAATAAAATAACACTTTTGTATTTGAATTGTCATTTCCCTTATAATGTAGTTTTTTTAAATAGTTTATATTAATATTCAATAATTCATTTTATCTTAACCCTTTAAGGACCGAATGTACAAAAATTTAACTTAAAGTTTGGCAATTTTTTAAACTAACAAAACTCAATATAGAAAATGGGCAATATATGTTTATTATGGCCCAGGAACCGCTCTTTCAAATAGAAAATCCGTCAATTAAAAAATAAACAAATTACAGACAATTATTTAATAAAAAACATGAATTGTCGAGGTTTTTTTCGCTTTATAATATTTTTGGACAATGTACCATTTTAAAATATCTTGTCCATCAGTTTTTTAAATTCAAAATGTCGGATCCAGTATGGTGGATGTCAATGTTAATAATTAATTTGACTGCTAAAGAACGTAGTAAACAAATAGAATACTGTATTAAAAAATACTCGTGGATTAAATACTAAAGTAGAGAATTTGTAAATAGCATAATTAACGATAATAATAAAACACTCAAGTGGAGCGAAGGATTACGTTTTTGTCAATTGCAAAAAAATAACAGTTTGCTTTCCGGAATTAATTAAACACCATTTGAAGCTTTGTTTGGGAGAAAAGCACATGTAGGATTGGCAAGCAGTAATTTGCCAAATTCAATTATTATGACATTAAATTCTGAGGAGGATATAGAAAATATAACAAATGATCTTTTCGAAAATGAAGTTGATAATGAAGAAATTTTGGAATATAATACTGAAAGCTCACCAAATGTCGAGCTAAATAATGTACATGAAAATATAAGAGAGATTCTTTTTCAGTCGCCCCAGCCCAAAAAGTCAATGTTCTGGGATTGGCTTCATACTTTGGTAAATTGTTGTCCTATATGATAGTAATAAATCCCTAAAATATAAACTTATTAAAAAAGTATTTGTAACATTGTCAGTTTCAAATCCGTATAACTATGACAAAAGTTAATGGATTTTCATTTATCTATAATGAATTTTAATGCATTTTTGACGTACTTTTCAAAAATGTATACGAAATTTAAAAAAAAGATTTTCACCCTTTTTTTGAAAATCAACCCTTAATTTTGGATTTTCACCCCTTCAGGTATTTTTTTTTATTTTCATTGGAAAGCTGAGGTTTTTTCCCATGAGCTATGTAAATATGAAAGTGGGACAACAATAATTTTGTGAGAAACATAATATTAAAGTAGGCGGTGCCTACCTGAATTTTGACTTTTGCAAAACAAATTGTTTATAACAATAACACTGGCATTAAAAAAATTATTTAACCATAAAAATCGTGTTCAGCATAAAAAATACATAAAGAACACTTATCTAGGTCCTTTGAAATATAAAATGTTTCAAGAAATCTATTTCAATTAGTAGTAAAACTTTAAACGCGTTTTTCTCGAAAAGTTGATTTTGGTCGATTATAGATAAATGAAAATCCATTAACTTTTGTCATAGTTATACGGATTTGAAAATGACAATGTTACCCTTAACGTCAAAACTTCAACCCCCTCTACTTTCAACAAATATTTTTTTAATAAGTTTATATTTTAGGGATTTATTACTATCATATAGGACAACAATTTACCAAAGTATGAAACCAATTCCAGAACATTGACTTTTTGGTCTGGGGCGATTGAAAAAGAATCTCTCATAAATAAAAACCAACAATTGGCTGCTAATGGACTTGAATAACATGCAAAACGTATGAAGATGGCAAGTGATACTCAGTATTTACCATTGAAAGCTGGAGACAATGTGACTATTTCGATACCAGATGTTGACAGAAGTAAAACTGATCTTCGAAATCTCATTGGTATATTTTTATTTTTAATTTAAAAAAAAACAAAATACTTGCTGCACTTGTCACTATATTTTGTTTGTTTACATGTAAATATAACCTAAAAATAAAAAAAAATTAAGAAATTTCGTTTGAAATATATACGGCTACAATGAAGAAAAATTATTTATATTTTTATTATTTTTATATAACTTACAACAAATTATTGCAATTCCTTTATTATTTCATTATGAAACATAATTGAAAACAAATATTTTAAAAATCTAAATTATATATTCGTATATAAATAAGCAAAAACTTACCAATTTTCAAAAAAAAATTTTTCAAAAAATTTATGTTTTATTTAAAATTTTTTGTGTGTAACTTTTTTCTTTCTTTACACTTTTTCTAAAATTATTATATATCACTTTGCACTGCTTACTATATGAGAACAGCTGTCACTAGGCGCAGCCATATTTTGAAAACTTCTAAGTACACCGCTTTTCCGCTAGAGGCGTCATAATCGGAGATATGTAATTTCGGATATATTCTCATGCAGGGGACCTATACCTATGCTTAACAAGCAGTCAGTGCTCCTTATACTACTTCATGGCAAAAACTTACCAATTTTCATATATATTTTCAAAATAAAATTATGTTTTACAATGGAAACTCCCAAGAGCGTACGGCAGTAGTCTTAGTCCGCTCTACGGAACAATGTCCTTGACGTAAAATACTATAAACACTCAGGGCCGTATAATGAATTTCTAGTGCTTTTAGCAGAATACATTCTACATATTATTATAAATATTAATAAATTTTGTTTTTATAATAAAGTATTGAAAGTTGTCATTTTATAACTAACATTTTTTTCAAAATTTAGTAATTAATAAGCTAATAAAACTGCTTGCAGAGTAACGGTACACTCAAAGCATACACTCATCCTGCTTTCTATTTTCTGTTTCTGATCCCGGTTATCTCTTCCCTCCTCACTCTTTACCAACCCGCGCTGATAGTTCGTCCGCTCTCGAGAAGACCGCTCTTGGGAGTTTCCAGTGTATTTAAAATTTTTGTGTGTAACTTTTTTCTTTCTTTACACTTTTTCTAAAATTATTATATATCACTTTACACTGTTTACTATATGAGAACAGCTGTCACTAGGCGCAGCCATATTTTGAAAACTTCTTAACAAGCAGTGAGTGCTCCTTATACTACTTCATATCCGTGCTTTAAAGTTACTTTTGGAAAATACATAACCTAAAAGTGTCAAATTTTATCCAATTTGTCATAAGTATTTAGAAACTTTTATGGGTGTAGTGGAGACCGTGGCTGAAAGTGCCGATTTTGAGAAAACTGAATAAAATGCTAGTAAAATGAGAACTTTTTGTTTTAATCTATAGTCTATCTATTTTAAAATTTAATGTAGTTTTTATATCCATTATTATTTTTTGATAATTTTGAACAGTTTTTTTGTAAAAAATGATTTTGTGCAGCAGGGTGACGCGGCACATCGTGCTCCGCGCTGGGGAGAGTTGTGCCGACGTCGGGGTCGGTTGTGCCGCTCAGATTTTTTAGTTGTTTCAGTTGAAGGAAATGATTTTACGCGTAAGAAATAAATTAATTATTGCCAATATATGATTTAATATTATTTATTAATCATTTGTTAAAAACTTTTAAAGGTTTTAAGGAACAATCTTAAGATTTCTAGATTTAAGTAAGTACAAATAAACATTTTCTGACTTATATTCTATAATTGCATAGTTAGTCAGTCACTTAAAATCGATACCTGAGTGTGAAACTGTTCTATCTCACAGTGAAAGTAAATAAAGTGCTATCTTAAGGCCAGCCCTTACGAAAAAGTACTACAGAGTGACTACAGCAAAATACTACAGGATTTACTACAAATGTACTACAGGTATACTATAAGTGTACTACAGGTATACCTGTAGTAAATTTAAAGTATATGTGTAGTATCCAGCTGTAGTATTTTCGTTGTAGACTTAGTGAGGAATAGTATCATGTGATAAATCTAAGAGAAAGTAGTTTTTGAGAAAATTTGATAGATGGCAGCACAAGGGTTTAAAAACAAACAGTCTTATTTTTCCCTTCACCATCAAGATGTACAGTTATGGTTCAGACTGACTGACTGTACATATTATACAATATGACGCGGGCGCTCGGACCCACTCTCGAATGGTAGTCAGGTAGCAATGAGCAACAACGGCCCACCCACTGCTACTCGACTACCATCAAAACGTGCGTCCAGGCGCTTGACGGGTTATTGCATTGACACGTTCATTTTCATATATATATCTCGAATACTAAAAGAGCTAAAGATATACATTTTTTATAATTGTATAGGATATTTTTTATTTCTCTCTCCTCTCTCTCTCTTTTTTATTCTCTCTCTCCCATACGTTATATTATATGATAGATAGGTAGCCGGGGAGGTACGAATTCAACACAAATAAACTCTACACAAGAAAATACTGCACCGTTAACTGTACACGAGTCAATTCTCCCCTAGTGAAAAAAATATGTATAATATAATATAATATACTAATAAACAAAAATATATTCCATATTTATATATTCCTAAATATTAAAAATTATAGACACGTATATTTATACGTATAATTCTTGTTTCAAATTCGTATGTCTTATTATACGTATAATAATACGTATAATAGTACGTATTATTATACGTATATTTATACGTAATATTATTCGCATAATTATACGTGTTTTTTCAATAGGATCAACAAAATTAAATAAAAATTCTTCACAATTAAATATTACATCGAAAAACCCTACATAATAAACTATTTACTAGAAAATTATCTTCATAAACTCTACACAAATAAACTCAACACATTAAGATTTAGAATTAGAAAACTGTAAAATTTTTTTTTATAATTCGACACAATTAAATTTTACACATGAAAATAATATTTTCTTTATTTCCGATTATTAATAAAATTCTACACAATTGAACTCAACATTTATAAATTCTACACAGCAAGTAAAAACATTTTAATCCTACACAAATAAACTGTACACAACACATTAAATGAAAATAATTAAATTCAAAACGAGAAAACTCTACACAAGAAAATACTCCACCGCTAACTGTACACGAGTAAATTGTCAATAAGATAAAGTAAAAATATATTCTACACAATTGAATACTACATCAACAAACCCTACACAATAAACTATTAACTAAAAAATAATCTCCATAAACTCTACACAAATAAACTCAACACATTAAGATTTAGAATTAGAAAAATAAAAATATTTTTTTTTATAATTCCACACAAATAAATATTACATTAGTAAATTCTACACAGCTATAAAAAATAATAAATTAAATTCGACACAAAAGGAAAGATTATTTTCATGTGTTGAATTTAATTGTGTCGAATTTAATTTATTATTTTTTATAGCTGTGTAGAATTATAAAAAAAATATTTTTATTTTTCTAATTCTAAATCTTAATGTGTTGAGTTTGTTTGTGTAGAGTTTATGGAGATTATTTTCTAGTTAATAGTTTATTGTGTAGGGTTTTTCGATGTAGTATTTAATTGTGTAGAATATATTTTAATTTATTGAGAATTTACTCGTGTACAGTTAGCGGTGGAGTATTTTCTTGTGTAGAGTTTTCTCGTTTTGAATTTAATTATTTTCATTTAATGTGTTGAATTTTGAATGTGTACAGTTTATTTGTGTAGGATTAAAATATTGCTTTGGAGGTGGAGGAAGCTTTGTAGTCCTTTCGTTTATAAAACTTTTCAAAGTGGCGGAAACAAATTTTTTTCTTTATAGAAACATGTTATATGAGATCCTGATCAATTGTCCGGATGTATGTATGTGTGTGTGTGGATCCCTTTTTTGTTTAGAAGATAACTTTAACAGGTTTTAATGGATTTAGATAAAATTTGGTAGGCTCATTTATCATATTAATATCTCAAATCTGACCAAAGGATTTTGAAAAATACCCCAAAAAAAAAATTTTTATCGACTTTTTTCCAAAATTTTTTTTTTAATCGAAAAAATTTTTAAATAGAAAAATTTAAGGTTATATATAATAAAATCGTATTCCTTACGTCAAGACGAATCGATCAATATATATAAAGTATACATTTGAGGTAAATTTAAAGAATTAATGAAAGTTAAAAAATCAAATTTCCCTTTTTTTTGTATAAAATTTTGTGATTTTTTAAATTGAAGTTTATATATGAAATAATTGTATTCCTTACGTCAATACGAATCGATCGATATATATAAAGTATACATTTGAGGTAAATTTAAAGAATTAATGAAAGTTAAAAAATCAAAAATTCACATTTTGGCAATAAAATTTTGCTTTCTCCACGAGGAAGCAAATTTTTTTGCTGATCGTATAGAGGAAGCAAAATGTTAATGTAATGAACATCAGAATTTACAACTTGTTTTTATTTGATGTGTAGAATTTATAAATGTTGAGTTTAATTGTGTAGAATTTTACAAATAATCGGAAATAAAGAAAATATTATTTTCATGTGTAAAATTTAATTGTGTCGAATTTAATTTTTTATTTTTTATAGCTGTGTAGAATTTACTGATGTAATATTTATTTGTGTAGAATTATAAAATTTTTTTTTACATTTTTCTAATTCTAAATCTTAATGTGTTGAGTTTATTTGTGTAGAGTTTATGAAGATAATTTTCTAGTAAATAGTTTATTGTGTAGGGTTTTTCGATGTAGTATTTAATTGTGAAGAATATATTTTTATTTAATTTTGTTGAGAATTGACTCGTGTATAGTTAGCGGTGCAGTATTTTCTTGTGTAGAGTTTATTTGTGTTGAATTCGTACCGCCCCAAAATTTTAAAAGTGGACCTGATAAAACTTTTTGTTTAAATATTTTTTCTGTTGAATAGAATCTTTAGTGGTTTTTAGGGTTCATTATTTAGGAAATTTTTACTAGATGTTTTTTTTTATAATGTTATTGTAAACTATGAGGTAAATTTATTGTAGGGGTATTTTAATGTTACATAGTAAGTTGAAATATTATTAATAAATAAAATTAAAACTTATTCATTTATGCTTCATAGTTTAATATGTAAGCTTATCTCAACCTTTCAGGGTAAGTTTACTTCAGATTTACGATGCAAGCTTACCATACATTTTAGTATAATTTTACACTACGTAGTATAGTATAACAGAATACTAATAGCTGTTTAATGGATTTTTCATTATTATTACCATTATTAGTATCTCTCATTATTACTGCCTAATGTGAATTAAATGAGATTTGAAAATTTGTCCTTTTTGAACTTTAGTACAATTTTAACCAGTACACTGAGAACACGACAACGGACAGCATATGTTCTGACACAATAAAAAAAATTAGAACTTTTTCCCAAAATCGGTATAAAAATTAACTGCAACAAATTTTATCCGAGTTGCGGGCACCACCGTCTCTGTGAATTAACATTGGTTAATATTAGCTGCAACAAAATTTATCCAGCGTTTTTTCTGTTTAATATTTTAAGCAAAATGAGTGTATAGTGAAAACAAAATATCAAAAACAATTTTTTTGATATAATACGTGTACTGCAACAATGGAAGAGAAAAAAGTAAGAGGGCCTTATAGAAAATATCTTTTTGATTGGAAAAATATGACAGTTCCTGCATCAACTCTACAATCTCGGAAAAAGACTGAAGAAAAAAGAAGACAGGTAATAAAATGTATATATATATATGTATACATTAATAGATACACACACATATATGGAAAAATCTCACGAGATAGGGACTTTTTGACAAAAAAAATTTAATTTTTAAATTAATGGCAAAATGTTTTTCAATATGAATTATCTTTTGTCTACATTTAAGAAGTACATTTTAACATTTTAAAAAATGGAAAAAAATAAAATTTTTTAAAAACGCTATCTTGTAGAAAATAAAAATCCGCACCTTCTCTTCCTTTGAGATTTTTTATAAAACAAATATTAAAATTAATAGAGGGAAAAAAGTAGAAAAATTTTTTACGATAATTTAATAGACTTTTAAAACATAACTCGTCGTAATTTTGCCAAATATTGATAGATTTTTTTTTGAAATTTTGTGCATTTTATTCAGTTCATACTATTAAAGACGACAATCATAAAAAAATTCAAAAAAATTGTAATTATTTTATATTAACTAACAATAAAGTTATTTTAATTTAGAAAATATGTGTTTTTCAACCTTCTCATGAAAAAGTTATCAAAGGAATTTTCATTTTGGAAAAACTTCTCGCGACAAAGTTTTTCCTTAAATAGTAAGGAAGTTTTTCCAAAAAAATTAATTGTTTAAGAAGTAAAGAAGTTATAAGGAAAATAGTGAAAAACTATTTTTCCTTTTCCTTCAGCAGTAGCCATGACACCTCACGGTTCAGTTTCTTCAGGGGCATTCTTATTATATAATTCGGCCTACATTTGAACATGTAAAAATAATTATTTATTTGTTATAAAAAATATATTTTTAGGGTTCTGTACTCGGTTCGGAACCCTATTAATATCGGTTTTTTAAAAATCGTGTACCCCCCTTAGCAGCCACACGAATTTATCTGGAGGGCTGAAATTTGGTACACATATGTATTTTCGCGTGAAGATTACAGGAGAAATATATATATATATATATAAGGCATTCTTTGTCAACGCGGACACCCCTCTCGCCCAAATTCTTTTCATTTTAAATTCATGTTTAATGGCTTAAATTTTAGTTAAAGGAATATACTTTTGAAATCTGAGTGGCATATATCCAAAAACAAAATATAGGATCCAATATAAAGGTTATTCTTCAAATTTACCAATAAAAAGTTACTCTAATTCATTTTGAACAATCCAAAAAGTAATGTTTGAGGCCTTTTTAGCCCTTTGTATTTGGAAATATGCCACTCAGATTTCAATATTCCTTTAACTAAAATTTAAGCCATTAAACATGAATTTAAAATGAAAAGAATTTGGGCGAGAGGGGGGTGTCCGCGTTGACAAAAAATGCCTCATATATTATATATATAATAGTTAAAATAATTGAAAATTTTTTATTTTTTTTTATTTCAGTATTTTGTCTCGCATTTGAAAAAAAGACTTAAAAATCATACCAAATTTTTTTTTAAATTTCTTATGACTCCAACAACAGATATATATATGGGATGTTCCACGTCAAGCGGACCAAAGCTCTGCCCAAAATTGCACGCAATATAAATAAACTTATAATATATAAAAATGTTCGTACACATGTAAACTTTCAAAAAATGAGTGGCAAATTAAAAAATTTATAATAATGCTTTTGTTATAACAATTATAAACAATCATAAATGGAAATGCGTAAATAAAAAAATGTCTCATTTAAAGACAAAAATTTTAAATTCTAAAGTCATAGTTGTTTTTAAAGTTTTCGGGGTGGCTGATTACGAATCTGATGTCAGAATTGAAAAATTCAAAATGGCGGATCCAATATGGCGGCCGAATTTTAAAAAAATCGTCCAATTCGCTTAAAACTTATTACTCGGGGGTTTTCGGGGTCGCTGATTACGAATCTGATGTCAGAATTGAAAAATTCAAAATGGCGGATCCAATATGGCGGCCGAATTTTAAAAAAATCGTCCAATTCGTTTGAAACTTGTTACTCGGGGGTTTTCGGGGTCGCTGATTACGAATCTGATGTCAGAATTGAAAAATTCAAAATGGCGGATCCAATATGGTGGCCGAATTTTAAAAAAATCGTCCAATTCGCTTAAAACTTATTATTCGGGGGTTTTCGGGGTCGCTGATTACGAATCTGATGTCAGAAATAAGAAATTTAAAATGGCGGACCTAATAGGGCGGAAGATTATTAAAAAAAACTATTAAAAATATTTAAAACTTGTTACTCTGGAGCTTTTTAAGTTGCCGATCACGAATTTGTCACGAGAGATTAAAGAAAAAAAATATTAATAAAAAGATCATTTGTATGGATCTTGTAAACTATAGGTTTTCGTATTCAAAATATTTTTTGCAGTTACTCATTACTACTCTAGTATTGGATAACTGCGAGTGGTGTGGTTGCATTTGAGTACCTAAATACTACTAGCTTCTTGTCTGAAGTAACTATAAATGAGTGTGCTGATTGGATTTTTGTAACTGAAGGAGCTTTGGAAAATCTTTTATTTAATGAACGCTTAATTTTTTCATGCTCTTGTTTTGTGTAATAGATAAATCGTGTCGTTTTAATGTGCTCTTTAGCCCATGTAAATAGACTAGTGGCATTCAAAATAGCATTTTCTGGTTTAGCTTGTAAGCTAGCTCGAGTGGCTTCTCTCTTTAAAACTGCTCCTATGCCATCGCATGCTCCTTTTCCATGAGCGGTTGCATGGAAATGCCACTCTGCCAGAACATTAAAATCATCTTCGTGATGAACTAAATTCATCATTTGAAATTTGTTTTTATAATGCTGTTTAGCACCATCAGTAAAAATTATTATTTTTTTAACATTTGTGCAAACTTTTTTAATGTCTGCAATAACTTTTTGTTGCAGTATGTAGACTGCTGCAGTATCATGCGTAGTAGATTCGGATAGCAAGACAATACTGCAATGCTTTAATTCACCATTTTCTTTATAATAAAAAATTGCAGGATGCACTGTGCATTGGTCATTATTATAATGAAAACCTTGTACAGCATCTTGTACAACATAGGCGTAGTTGTCAGAAAAATCACACTGTAGTAACACTTTGCCTTCTTGGAGGTTTCTTTTCCTCTCTTGATAATATTCCGATTGATTTTTTGCAATGTAATGGTGTGGCAATAGTTTTGTTAATTGACTAGATAATTCGGTTACAAAGTCCCTTGCAATATAATATTTTTTCGTCAGAGTGCATCTATCAGTTGATTGCCAACAACTACAAATGATTTCAGATATTTCATTTTCTTCCAAAAGGTTTAAAATCATATTTGAAAAGTTTTCCACGCCGGGGCATAAGGTGCACTCTAAAAGCAAACAGGATGGTCCAGGATTTTCACATAAAGCAAATTTAAAGCAGTCTTTATAATCTTTTATCCTATTCTCTGAATCAGGTATCAATTTTTCATAATTTATGGATTCAATCATCAACTTGAAATTTTGATGAATCACACACACACACAGACGCTTTGTGTACCTGCTGATCCTGCGCAGACACAATTTTTGGGTCGCAATTCAGCGAATTTCGACAAGCCAATTGGAAATTCAGGATACTGCTCCTTAAATTGATTATGCAACACTTTAATGTCTACAAGCAAAAGTCTTTTTTGTAGTATCATTTTTTTCCATTCACTCTAGCGGAAACAGTATCCTTTTTACCTGGCATAATACGACTATTCTGATCACACTCGTAAAAATCTTTAACTTTATCAATTGTTTCCTCAGGTAGTGTTTTACCAAGTTTTGATTCAGGTGTTGCCAAAACTCCACCATTCTTTCTCAAATGTTTGGCTTTCCTTGCTTGTCTCTCTGAAGTACCAAACTCTGACGCAATTTGTCGTACAGTCCAGCATTCAGGAGAAATTGTCAGTATAGACATGCGTAGAGGATCGTTCATTGGTAAAGAAGAAAATTTATCCTTTAACCCCGTTAAAAGTTGTTCTAATTGTTCTTCTCTTGACAAACATTTCCGTTTACTCTCTGGCTCTTCTGTCAATGAATTATCAAAATCACTAGTGACAACACTTTTATTACATAATTTACGACATTGAGAGCAAATTCTTGCATTTTCTGGTACTTGAGGAAATTGTTTTAATAATATCTTTGACATTATCCTTAAATCTGAACCTTTGTGATTTTCACGGTTTAAGGGGTTAATGCATCTATCTACATGAAGCGGATAGTTAGAAGTTTTCTTTTCACCGCCTGACATGATGGAAATGATAATTTTGAAATTAAACAATTTCGAAAAGAAAGGAAGAACTTTCAATGCAAAATTGAAAAAACTTACCTTTTGACAATTAAAATAAAAATGACAGAAGAAAGTCGCTGAAAATAAACAAAAAAAGAACTAGAAATAGGAAAGAAAGTATCAGAAGAAGGAAGAACAGAAAGAGAAGAATAAAACAATGATTTGAAAAAATGACTGGAGAAAGAAATGTAGAGATGAAAATGAAAAGTTTTAAAAAAATTTAAAAAGATATGACTGAGAAAAAAACGAAAAATAGAAGGAAAAATGGAAAGGAATAGCTCTGAAAAGAACTGATTTTTTTATGTTTGAAATGCACAAGAATACCTACCTGCAAAAGTACACGAAAAATTCGTAATATTTCTGTATCGAAAGTCTCTCGTATTTATACGTTTCACAACGCATCTCGTTGATGAGAGAAATTACCTCATTTACGATTGCGCCACCATGCGGAAAATATAGAAAACGCGGCTCTTTAATGAAAGAATCGACCTTATGTACGATTTCGCCACCTCGCGGACAAAATAAGAGTTATATATTAAGAGCGCGAATATTTAAATTTGACGAAATCTTTACAAATAATAAAAAGCAAAATTATGTTAAATTATTAAATAGAAATTAATTCAAAATAATTAAAAAATTAAGTGATAAATAAAAATCACAATTTTCACAAACAAAACGGGTTCTTAAAATTATATGTTAGAATTTTCATTTCCAAGAATTCCTTGTGAAATAATTTTCTTTTAGAGCAATTTTTATAACTCCAAATTATTATTAGAAACAATTTTCATTAAACAGTTTTTTTACATTATAGAATATTAATAATTCGGGCAAATGAAAATTCTACACAAAAAAAATTATTTTAATCAAATATAAAAGTACTTATCATTCAAATGTTTTTGCTTCCTCGTAAAGGAAGCTTTGCAGTCTTTTCGTTTATAAAATTTTTAAAAATGGTAAACATTTTTTTAATTGAAAAATTTTTAAATAGAAAAATTTAAGGTAATATATAATATAATCGTCTTTCTTACGTCAAGACGAATCCATTGGTATATACAAAGTATAGATTCGATTGAAATTTAAAGAATTAATGAAAGTTAAAAAATCAAAATTTCACATTTTAGCTAAAAAATTTTGTGTTTTTTTAATTTCAAGTTAATAAATAAAATAATTTAATTCCTTGCATTGAAACGAATCGATTCGTATATATAATATAAAGTATATGTTACACCCAAAAAGAATTGAAATTTTCTTACTTTTCCAAAAATTTTTATTAATTTAAATCAATTTTTAACTCGAAATATTTTAATTTAATCAATCGAATTAGAGAAATTCATAGCTTCCTCCACGAGGAAGCAAATTTTTTGCTTTACACAAGAAGGAAGCAAAATGTTTATGAAATAAACATAAAGGACCCCCTCTTTGTTTAAGTTTCAACATAATCAATTTCTTATTTCTGACATCAGATTCGTAATCAGCGACCCCGAAAACCCCCGAATAATAAGTTTTAAGCGAATTGGACGATTTTTTTAAAATTCGGCCGCCATATTGGATCCGCCATTTTGAATTTTTCAATTCTGACATCAGATTCGTAATCAGCGACCCCGAAAACTTTAAAAACAACTATGACTTTAGATTTTTAAATTTTTGTCTTTAAATGAGACATTTTTTTACTTATGCATTTCCATTTATGATTGTTTATAATTGTTATAACAAAAGCATTATTATAAATTTTTTAATTTGCCACTCATTTTTTGAAAGTTTACATGTGTACGAACATTTTTATATATTATAAGTTTATTTATATTGCGTGCAATTTTGGGCAGAGCTTTGGTCCGCTTGACGTGGAACATCCCATATATATATCAATTTACATAGCGTTGTCAAGGAAAAATAAAAAATTTCGAAAAAAATTGTTTATTCTCCCTAGCGCACACAATATTCAACCCATACAGTTCATATTTAGTGTACAAATGTATTTTTACGGGAAAAATACAAGAAAAAAAAGCGGTCATGATTAGAGTTGATTATCAAGTTTTTCAAGAAAAAATGACAATTTTAGGGAAAAAATGTATTTTTCCACCAAAAACGAACAAAATTTTGTTTAAAGGAATTCAAATTTATATATTTTAACGTATTTTTACGTGTAGAATACAAAAAAATATAACGAGCATGATTAGAGTTGATTATCATAGCGTTGTCAAGGAAATACCATGAATTTGTACGAAAAATACCTAAAAATGTCTATGTACCCCCCCCCCTAGCGGTCACATCTTTTGACATAAAGAGCTCAAATTTCGTACACTTACGTATTTTTACTTGAAAATTACAGAAAAAATATAGCGAAGTTGATTCGGATCAATTTACATAACGTTGTTAAGGAATGATAAGTAAATTAGTATATACACGGAGAGACCGCCGGTTGGAAAAATTACTAAAAAGATTTACAAGTAGCGGAAATAAGGTTACTTTGTCATACAGCATACTTAATAAAACTGTAGACTATAGTAATTTCTATTCCAATTTGTGTACAATTTTACTATAGTCTACAGGTTTTATTAAGGGGTTATGCCACTCTAGGATTTTCAAAAAATCGCTTTTTTTTTTTTGCTTTAAATAGTTCCTTAGGGTCTCAGAAATAACATATTGCAGGATTATGGCTCGGAAAGATCTCTAAATAATTTATTTTCGAAGTTCCTTGCAAGGCTGCACGGTACGCGGCGAGCTCATTTTGTAAGTTCTACGGGGGGTAATATTTGAAGGATCTACAGCAGGTATACGGCAGATGTTTTCAAAGGCGCTAGTTACTTGCTAGACTATAGTGGTCAATTATATGGTGCAGGCATTGCAGATTAAAGGTATTGTGAAATTATTTAAGTTTTTTACAACTTAAAACTTTAAACGCGTTTATCTCCAAACTACATTTTTCGAGTTGGCCGAACCAACAACTCGTACAATTTCCAACCGATTAGGTTCAAATTTGACACACATCTTTAAAAATACATTTTTTAAGGTATCACGTAGGATTTTTTTTTTATTCTATATAGTTCATTTGTTATTAACTATTAACTGATGGTTTTTTAGTCGAAATTAGAAAGTTTAACTTTAGAAGTGCGCCATTTGATCATGAATTAATATATCGAAAAAATCCTACGTGTTACTTTAGCTATTGTAATATATAATAAAAAAAAATTTAGATAATCAAGATATTTTAAAATTTACAGGAGCAGTTAGTTCGGCCACGTACCCCTTGAACCATAGAGGAGTCGAAGGACGACCGCTACAGCGCCACCATTCTTCAAGAAATATTTATAAGAAATTATTTTTTTACACCTAAAAAGATGTATAATAAACTTCTTATATTATATTTTTAATTGACTTTATGGTTTTTCTAAAAAAAATTCACATAAAACACCTATTTTTTCGGTCTCTAGAGTGGCATAACCCCTTAAGTATGCTGCTAGTAGAATTTTCGATTTCCTACAGCAATATTTGACAATGTAACCTTATTTCCGCTACTTGTAAATTTTTTTAGTAATTTTTCCAACTGGCGGTCTCTCCGTGTAATAATTTACGGAAAAGTACATTTTTATTAATTAAATATAGAATATTTAAAAGTAATTAATAAAAAGTTTATCTTCTATTTTCTCTTACCCTTTTTTCTATTTCAATTTTTATACTTCTTAAAAAATAAAAATAAAATAATAAAAATAAAATAAACACTCGCACTGAAATCGATGGTTCCGTACTTGAAGCGAACTTATTTGGTATAAAAACAAATGTTTAAAAAATATGTGTAGTATGTATGTTAAATAATATATAAAAAAAAAGAAAGGAACAATTTAAAAAAAAATTAAGAAAAGTGTTCCTCTTTTGCACCCCGGTGACACTCTTGAGTTGAAACTCAGACCAGATTTGACCGTTGCCACCGGTGGCGCTGGCTGTGTAGTGGGAACATTTCAATGAAAATTCATGAGATAACACACAAAAATTTACTTCTCACTTATTAAAGTTTATTTAATCGTGTTTATTTGTGCATATAATTAATTTAGAAACTTTTAACCATATTTTATAATATAACTCACTTTAGAAAAGAGTGAAGTTTTTTATTTATAACGAAAAATATGTACCAATTCCTGGCGGGAAATCCAAATAAAATAAATTTTTATTATTATAAATTATTATTTTATTAATTGCTGATATTTATTCTCTAATATTTAACAATATTTATAATAAATTGTTAAATACTTTTATTTGTGATATTTGATGAGTACATAATAATTACTTAATTTGAATTTCCCGCCAGGAATTGGTACATATTTTTCGTTATAAATAAAAAACTTCACTCTTTTCTAAAGTTAATTATATTATAAAATATGTTTAAAAGTTTCTAAATTAATTATATGCCCAAATAAACACGATTAAATAAACTTTAATAAGTAAAAAGTAAATTTTTCTGTGTTATCCCATGCATTTTCATTGAAATGTTCCCACTACACAGCCAGCGCCACTGGTGGCGACGGTCAGTTCTCAGCCGAGTTTATTCCTATAGAAAATGGTACAAGTGTCACCGGGGTGCTCTTTTGGTATAAAAACAAAAAAAAATTAAAAATATGTGTTGTATGTCAAATAATATAAGTGATACGAAGAGGAACAATTTTCTTAAATTTAAAAAAAAATAGTTCCTTTTTGTATCACTTATATTATGTGACATACAACACATATTTTTAAAATTTTTTTGTTTTTATACCAAACAAGTTTGCTTCGAGTACAGAACCCTCGATATATACGAAACGCGCGCGTTTTGCGCTGACGCGTATCGCTAGCGACAGAGTGGGATACGTATTTGTTGACGCGTAACGCTAGCGATAGAGTGATATACGTATAGTTTAATACGTATACCACTCTGTCGCTAGCGACACGCGTCAGCATAAAACGCGCGCGTTTCGTATATGTGGAATCAACATGAGACATATAATAATACATATTATTATACGTATAATTATACGTGTTTTTTCAATAGGGTCGCACTTGTCCGATTTTTTGTATTCTATTTTTGTTAATAAACAAACATATGTCCAATATACTTATTAAGAATTATATTCAGATTTGAAATCAGTATTTATACATTTTGAAAAAGGAAAAATAATAAGGGCGAATTGTATAATAAGAACGCCCCTGAAGAAACTAAGCCGTGAGGTGTCATGGCTGCTGCTGAAGGAAAAATAATTTTTCAATATTTTCCTTATAACTTCCTTATTACTTAGAAAATTACTTTCCAAACTTTTGAAAAACTTCCTTAATAGTTAAGGAAAAACTTTGTCGCGAGAACTTTTTCCAGAATGAAAATTCCCTCGATAATTTTTTCATTAGAAGGTTGAAAAAAAACATATTTTTAAAATTAAAACTTTATTGTAATAAAAAAATTTGAATATAAAATAATAACAATTTTTATGAATCTTTTTATGAATTTTTTATGATTGTCGTCTTAAATAGTATAAACTGAATAAAATTCACTCTATTAAGTTTAATATTTGTTTTATAAAAAATCTCTAAGGAAAAAAATGTACGGATTTCTATTTCCTAGAGGATAGCGTTTTTAAAAAATTTTATTTTTTTCCATTTTTGGACCACCTGACTGGTCGCAAGGCGGCTGTCTCAAGCGTAGAGCCCCTTATAGAATCGGGGTCCTCAATTTAGAATTTTATAAGTGACAGGAATATTCTCTCAATATCACAGGGATATTCCTTGAATGTTATCCTTAAAGTCGAAGAACTTTAAGAAAATTAATTCTTTATAATAATAATATAATTATTATATTAATATATTATTATAATATAATATTAAATGTAGAGTCAGCATAACATTCGGAGCTTCCGAGTAATATTATTAAATTATAAAAACGTGGATTGATAATATGGAGCAATTTTCCCACATTGACATCACAGTACGAAATTTGCCCCCATCTCGTGAGATTTGCCCACATATAAATTTTTATATAAACAAATTTTATATTTATTTAAATAAAATAGATGACTTGAGATCAAAAAATAATGCTATACATATTTTAATATATTGTCTATTTATTTGTACTTTATCTACTCCTGTTCTAAGCGTACAGTCAGATCTTCGTCATTAATAGGAGTACTAGTCCTTCCTCTGTTATTAAAGTTGGAAATAGAATGTTCAGAGGAGTTAGTATTAAACTCAGAAAGCATAGAATCTCTGAAAGAATGAATATTTAATTTAATTATTATAAAAAGTAATTACAACTATTTAATTGTTTATTTTTTTACTCACAAAATAATTGAATCCGACAATCTTTCAGAATTCTGGATATTATTTGATTTTATTCTCTTTGCATTATTAAGTTTCTGAGTGATTGTACTTTTAATTGTTTTCGATAGGTTTTCCTCATTAGGAAAGTATATATTAACGTAACCTATAAAAATATTTTTAAATATATGTATTGTATTTTTACCATAATGTATATAAGATTTTTTATTCTAAATGTACTTACTGTAAATAGCGTTTTCAATGCTTGGATTTAATGCAGTTGTAGTATGCGTTGTTCTCTTGTTTGCATTACATGTTCCACCCGTCCGAGATAAACTAATTAGTTCACTTTTTTGGTAAAAATGACTAAGAAGGTCATTTGTCATTGATCGAGAGTTCTTATTTCTTATTCTTAAAATTACCTCGTATGGTATTGATATTTCTTCCGTAATTTGAATTAAGTCACGCATCTATAAAAAGAAATTTTTTAATCCAAATTTTTAATTTCTTAATATCATTAATAGATTTTTACTACCTTAGGCAAGACTGTAGCGTTCTTTACTTTAAGCAATGTTAACTGCGATTTACTTTGAGGAGGTGAGATTTCCTTTATCGCAGTCGAGCTTACTCCAATTGGCCTGCTTTTCACCGATGTTGATCTTCCGTGTAAAATTTTTTGGTGTTGATGTGAACGTTTTACTAAAAATAGTACAAATTTCATTTCTTAATCTCCATTTGATATACAGTGACTATGATAATTTAATATGGCACAGTTTATTGAATCTTCATTTTTATAAAACTCACTTATATTATTCTGAATTCCATTTGCTTCACGACTCGTAGAATGGTTAGATCTAGCTTTGAAAGAAAATTCGCTACTTTCTTGTGTATTGAGAACTGTCTGATTATGCAAATTAATTTTAACAAAGTTTTAGTTTTAAGTATATCATGTTCGCCAATTGTATGTACGTTATTTTAAACAAACCATTTCATAAGTCTGATGTAGTCTATTTACTTGTTCACTTAGCTTCCTATTACTATGTTCTAAATCTTCAATTTTTTTGCTCATACTCATTAATTTCGCAAACACACCTGTTTGCAAATTCATCACCAAATCAGTCATAATTTGCTCCGATTTTCTTATTACATCTATGACAGTATCTATCGTAACTAAAATAAGGATGGAATCTCGTATAAGACACTAGTTATAATTTTTATATAATGGCTTAGCTTTATATATATATATATATATATATATATATATATATACTTAGCCTATAATTTTTATAATTTGATTATGGTTTTACAAACCTGCATTGGAAATATCATCTCCGTTTACATTGTGTGTTTGTAAAACTTCATCCCGTGATTTTGTAGCAGACGTAAGATCTACTTCAGCCAAGTTTATTTCTTCCTGATACCGTTCCTCAACCTGAGAAATATTCATACATAGTATTTGAAATTAGAATTTCAATACTTTCTTTATCTATTACATTCAAAACCAAAATTACGATGAAAATATACTCCAAAAACTGACTGTCTTCAGAAAGCAAGAAATATATTGTTTTAAAATATGCGGAAAAAGTTTTAAATCAAGAAGTATTTTGCAACTTAAAGATGGCCAGTTTTTTGCAGTGTACATTTAAACGACACTAGCTTTGCTGTCGCATCCTACCAAAATACATTATCCCGTACTAGGTCACGTGGGAGGTTCCCACATACCTTTAAGCAATATATATGTACACTTACTTTACTGAGAATATCATTTCCTCTTTTTCGATTTGCATTTTCTAGTATGGCTGTTTCTTCTTTCTGCAAAACATAATTTTAATTATATTATGTTCAGTTAGCTCGCTATCTTGAAAAACATGTATAGTTTTAAAGAAAACATTTAAAAATAAAGCGTCATTAGGAATTATACATACCTCTTTTTTCCTTTAATGCCTTTTTGGGGTCCTTAATTTCGCCATCTTCATCGTCACTCGAAGTAGGTAATTTTCTTTTAAGCAACTTTCTTGATTCTTTGGAAGGCTCGAGAATTCCATACTTTTCATAATTTTTACATAATCTTGCCATATCAGGCCAAGCTACAAATTTTAATACGTTTAAATATACATACTTAAAAATTTATGACTTGTTACCGCACAGCACCAAAAGTTGTAGAAATATTCCCAATTAAAGGTCATGTCTCAGATTTTTTAGTACTTTAGGTCTTAAATAACTAGTACCAAATATGAATGAGATATTTTTATAATTTTTCAAGATTTTTGCATTGCAAATTTCTCGACACATTTTTTACGACTCCTTTATTTTTCAAAATTTTAAAAATATATTATGAACATTTTTTATGTCAAAAACATTGAGGTTTAATAAAAAAATTGAAAAATATCAATTTTTTAAATAATTTAATTTTAATATTTTAATATCTGCGCAAAAAGTTTTTGTTGTAAAAAAATATTTTTACAAACTTTGAGACCTCATTAAAAAACCATGGAATTTTTATAAGATGTCGCACATGTTTAAATATTGAAAATAAACATTTATTTATAAATAAATTATTTAAGAAATTAATAGTTTTGAATTTTTTTTGTTAAACCTCAATGTTTTTGACATAAAAAAGGTTCTTAATATATTTTTAAAATTTTGAAAAATAAAGAAGTTGTAAAAAGAAAGTGTCGAGAAATTTGCAATGCAAATATCTTGAAAAATTATAAAAATATTTAAGGGTACAGTCACACGACTATTTGAAAAACCATTCTTGTCTTTCTCTCTCCTATTACAGGCGCATAAGTTTGTCTCACTCTGCATTTTCCGTCTTTGGGAAATGTAAGAAAATGCAGAGTGAGACAATCTTATGCCTCTGTCGTAGGAGAGAGAAAGACAAGAATGGTTTTTCCAAAAGTATGTACCAAATATGATTTAAGGCGGGCAGACCACTTTTCGCCGCCAACTCATCCCCGTGTACCTGCTCAGCAGCAAATTTTCGTCCCCGTATGTTCCCCCACTACCGGTCGTACTGCACCCCTCCGTTCAGTCAGACGGCAACTTTTTCGACTTTTTTTTACATTAAAAAAAAATTTTTCTGTATCCCCTACCCGAAAGTACGGACTTCCCTGTCGGTAATCGTTCAGGGAAGAACGGCTTTTGTGGCCGGCCAGAAACAACGTGCGCTCTGATTGGCTACGAGACTTTAAAGGCTTGATGGCATAGCAACGCTTATTTCATGGCCTGTTTTGTGTCAAGTGCGGTAAATAACCACAAAAATAAGCAACCTAAGTTAAAAAAAAGTGACAAATCATGTATAAATAAGATGTACTTGTGTAAGTGTTATTGTACTTTCTCCTTCTTTTTAAATGTCTAAACTGAAAATCTTTCACTTTCATCCACTATTATAAAGTAAACAAAAATTTTCAAAGGTTAACTATATATACACAAAGACACAACACAGGTGATTAGATGCCTTATGGTTAATAAACTAAATTCCATATGCCAAATTATTATTCGTGCATTGGATTTTTGTGCGTTTTATTTATATTTTTCATATAATTTTGACGCCCGCCCCGACCAGCAAAACCTCGGCTTCGCCTCGGTTTTGCAAAAGTCGGGCGGGCTACCTGTCATCTGTAACTAAGCCTTCTGCTACAAGCTTCGCTACGTGGCCGGGAGGGCGCGCTGACGCGAGCCACAGCAGTAGACACATGGTTAATGCCATTTTATTAAAAAATAATAATTATTAAACGTACTTTCGAGTGGGGATAAAGAAAAATTGTATACGACACACGGCCAAAAAGTTTGATGCCCTGCTGAGCGTGATATAAGGCCTCGGCTTCGCCTCGGCCTTATATTTCACGCCCGCCAGGAAATCCAACTTTCTGGCCTAGTATCGTAATATACTATTTTAATAAAATACAGTTTTTTAGTATAAAATGTAGATCTTCTTCAGATCTTCTTCAATTCAATTATTTAACAAATTTTGAACTAAAATAATTCTTCATTAAATTAATTATTTTTAATAATTTTAATGAAATTCATCACAAATTCAATTATTTCAAAATTATTTTTTAAATAATATTTTAATGAAATTTAACAATTGTTTATAATTTTAAAAAAATATCACAATAAAATTGAATTATTTTCAAAAATTCCAATTCAAAATAAACTAAAATTTAATTATTACCCAAAATTTCAATTAAAAATCAATTAAAATTCAATTATTATCCAAAATTTCAATTCAAAATCATAGAAAATTCAATTATTTTAAAAAAATTTCAATTTAAAATCAAATAAAATTCAATTGTTACCCAAAATTTCAATTCAAAATCAACTAAAATTCAATTATTTTCTAAAATTTCGAGTCAAAATTAATTATTATCAAAATTTTCAATCAACAATCAACTAAAATTAAATTATTATCAAAAATTTCAATTCAAAATCTAAGAAAATTAAAATTAAAAATTAAATAAAAAATTCATTGTGCAGGAGAAGGGGAAGTGGAAAACACATGCAGTCAGACTGAACGGAGGGGTACAGTACGGCCGGTAGTGGGGGAACATACGGGGACGAAAATTTGCCGCTGATCATTCTGTCCTCTTCCAACTCATGCGTCATTGTATGCGCTAGATAAGGACAGAACGATCAGCATGAAAAGGTCTATACTATACAAAAGGGGGGACGCATGATTATGTTCTAAAAATCATTTGTCATACTTTACATTTTATCGAAATTTATTTGTCCTAATTAGTTTTGAGCCGAATTTTTATTTGTTCGAAATAGCATTTGGCATAATTTACATCAAAGCGATTTTTTATTTGTCAGAATTTTTATTTGCTTGAATTTTCATTTAACATAATAGGCATTTTAAAGAATTTTTATTGGGTAGGATTTCATTGAATAGAATTTTCATTCAGATGAATTTTCATTTGTTCAAATTATTATTTGATATAATTTCTATATAATCGATTTTTCATACTACAGAATTTTTACTTAACCGACAAATCATTTAATAGAATTTCTAATTGATAGAATTTTCAGTTGTCCGAATTTTCAAATGGCCGAACAAACAATCGACAGAAAGATTTCAGCGCGATTTTTAAAATCAACCAATCAAAAATTATTCATAAAATTGTGATTGGTTGATTTTAAAAATCGCGCTGAAATCTTTCTGTCGATTGTTTGTTCGGCCATTTGAAAATTCGGACAAATGAAAATTCTATCAATTAGAAATTCTATTAAATGATTTGTCGGTTAAGTAAAAATTCTGTAGTATGAAAAATCGATTATATGGAAATTATATCAAATAATAATTCGAACAAATGAAAATTCTATTCAATGAAATTCTACCCAATAAAAATTCTTTAAAATGCCTATTATGTTAAATGAAAATTCGAGCAAATAAAAATTCTGACAAATAAAAAATCGCTTTGATGTAAATTATGCCAAATGCTATTTCGAACAAATAAAAATTCGGCTCAAAACTATTTAGAACAAATAAAATTCGATAAAATGTAAATTATGACTAATGATTTTTAGAACATAATCATGCGTCCCCAAAAGGGTGTATGTACTTTTAAGTCAAAAAGGCGTTTTCTAGATTCTTTTTTTCTAAAAAATTTACTTTCAAGTAATGAAATAAAAATTTTTAAAAATTTGTTTTTTTAAATTTTTAATAATTTTTTTTATAAACAATTGAAATTTTAAGTGCTTTCTACACGCGATTTTTTCAATTTTTTTTGTTACGTGTTCTTTAAAATGTAGTTAACCAAGATAAAAGACATTTTAGGGCAAATGAAACGGTTTTTTTATAATTTGACTTTTTTCCGAGCACTGCATATTACGCGCAAGTACTGCCGCGCGAGAGCCACGCACGTTCAACGGCGCCCAACCTTTAGTATTTAATTTTTTTCTGGTATCAGTTAGATTTTTTACAATATACAATTTTTATTATATAATATTTTATAATAATATATTTTAATACTTATTATAATATTTTATAATATAATATAATAATATTTTCTATAATATTAGAAACATTCGTCCGATCATCCTGACAAAAAAATCGAGACATTTTAATCTTTGGTTCGCCCAATTCTCGCAAAAGAGTGTTGATTTTTCTAATTTTTATTTCATTATCTACTTTTTGACAAAGAAAAAGATGAAGAGTTTAGTGAAAATGATGAAACGGAGGACGAATCTGATCCAACTTTTCAGTGTCAAAAAGTAGATAATGATATAAAAATTAGAAAAATCAACACTCTTTTGCGAGAATTGGGCGAACCTAACTGATACCAGATAAAAATTAAATATTACAGGTTGGGCGCCGTTGAACGTGCGTGGCTCTCCCGCGGGAGTACTTGCGCGTAATATGCAGTGCTCGGAAAAAAGTCAAATTATAAAAAACCGTTTCATTTTCCCTAAAATGTCTTTTATCTTGGTTAACTACATTTTAAAGAACACGTAGCAAAAAAAAATTTTAAAATCGCATGTAGAAAGCACTTAAAATTTCAATTGTTTTTAAAAAAAATTATTAAAGTCCATAAAATTTTGTTTAATTTATGAAAAAATTCAAATAGTTATAACTATTTTAATAAAAGGGTTAAAAAAATCTTCAAGTAACAATAAATATTATAAATATTTTGAATATTTTCAAAATACTCCGTGAACATATTACCAGATACAAATACTTGAAAAAACAAAGACTTATTTTAAATTTTGCAACTTTATAAAAATAGGAAGGGCCACTTCAGGAATTTTTACTCTGTAACTAAAATCAAGCAAACATAATTATTTAAAATTTGAGGGATCTGTGAGTCAGGTATCCAACTGGCGTTGGGAAGGGTCTTTTATAGTTTTATAGCTTTTCATTGCAAAATTAAAAATTGTGTGAATTTGAAAAAATAATGATTTAAATAATTATATTTGCAAGGTACAGGTTAAAACAATTACAACGGTATATGATTTTTTGCTGATACTATAAAATTTGTGTATTTACATATTATGTAAATCATGAAATTATATAACATCTCCAAAAGAAAATTTTAATGTTAAGACGTGTAAATTTATATCGTTATGGAATCGTCAAAATCTGCAAATGGCAAATTTAATATTTAAAAAATGATTTTTTTGGATTTAAATATCTTTTTATTTTGCAAGAGATAGCTCTTTTGCTGAAACTGAAAATAATATACGCCTCCTTTTATGGTTTCCTGCACGTAAAGGGATCATCCATTCGCTCCCGTGAGGGGAAGTAACCTTCCCCCACCATGCGGACAGGGGCCTGACTTCGAGTGTCGGAGCGAACTAGCACCGCGGGAGGCCGGGTCCCTTAATCTCTCATAAATTAGATTTCATGATTTACATAATATGTAAATACTTAAATTTTTTTAGTATTAGCAAAAAATCATATACCGTTGTAATTGTTTTAATCTGTACCTTGCAAATTATAATTATATAATGTGCGTGCAAAGCACATGAAAATGTATCGAAATATCTCGATGGTCGAAAAAATCGAATGTAAGAAAAAATGAACTTTGCAACATTTAGTTGAAATCACCTGATTGGCCCAAGATAAAATAGCGCGCACTTTTTTAAAATAATGAAATTTATTAAATTACAATAAAATAATTGTAATGAATTAAAATATTATGAAA
The DNA here is from genome assembly GCF_019393585.1 of Leptopilina boulardi. Lineage (NCBI taxonomy): Eukaryota > Metazoa > Arthropoda > Insecta > Hymenoptera > Figitidae > Leptopilina > Leptopilina boulardi. The sequence continues at coordinate 643,940 of NW_026137948.1, read as the reverse complement.
ATAATATTATCTTGAATAAAAAAGTGTTTTTACTTTGTAAAAAAAATTATTTAACAATTATTATTATCTTCAGACAAATTTTACAAATAGATTATTATTTTTCTGTTTAAAACTTTCTCTATAATTACATGCCTTTTTGCATTTTGTTAACAATATTTTTTAATATTTAATAAAATAATTGTAATAAATTATGAAACATAAATTGAAAATTAAATTAAATGGACAAAGAATAGTTTGGAGGCGCTAATAAAACCATAAAAGACCCTTCGGAACGCCAGTTGAATACCTGACTCACAGTTCCCTCAAATTTTAAATATGTTTGCTTGATTTTACTTATAGGAAAAGCAACACATGTTACAATTCTTTTCATATAATAGGAAATATGTTTTAGAAAAAAATTTTTTGAAAACGACTTTTTCATTTAAAAGTACACCCTTTTACAACAGGATGGGCAGAAAAATATTAAGGGTAGGTCCTAGTAAGGCAGCACCATCAATTTATCGAAACTGAATTTTCCGAAAATTTTTTACAGTATTTTCATGAAAAGAAGAAAATAAAATGCTTTGCCCTTCAGGATAATTGATTATTGTCAAGAAATACCCCAGCTAAAACTTTTGAGTTAAAATAATGAAAACGAATTAATGACGATAAATTAAATATATGAGCACCCAAGTAGCAATATTACAGTAATTTTAAAATGTTCGCCTTATGGTAATATTAGCGGGCAATATTACAGTAAAATTACAGTAATATTACTGTAATATTACACGCTTATTTGAAATATGTATATAAAAATTTCAAAGTGATATGATAAAACACAAAAAGATAAGAATTAATCAGTCAAATATAAGTGTTTTTTGAAATTTTTTTGTAATATTACTGCAATATTTCAGGAATACCACTGTAATATTACTTTATTATTATACAATAATATTAACCGGTAATATTGCCATGAGGCGGACATTTTAATATTACAGTAATATTACATGCTACTTGGGCATATTTTTTTGCGAAAACTTTTAAAATATTTTTTCGGAAATAACAAACAAGAATGCAATTTTCATTTTGAGAATTAATAAACACTAAAAAAAATACACCAGCTAAGATTCACCAATTACGAAAATAACAAGAACTTTTTTTTACATAACATATCGACAGTATTTTACTGATTGTGACAGCCATTTGACAACCCATGAAAGTAATCTTTCCTTTTGTGTCGAATTTAATTTATTATTTTTTATAGCTGTGTAGAATTTACTAATGTAATATTTATTTGTGTGGAATTATAAAAAAAAATATTTTTATTTTTCTAATTCTAAATCTTAATGTGTTGAGTTTATTTGTGTAGAGTTTATGGAGATTATTTTTTAGTTAATAGTTTATTGTGTAGGGTTTTTTGATGTAGTATTCAATTGTGTAGAATATATTTTTACTTTATCTTATTGACAATTTACTCGTGTACAGTTAGCGGTGGAGTATTTTCTTGTGTAGAGTTTTCTCGTTTTGAATTTAATTATTTTCATTTAATGTGTTGTGTACAGTTTATTTGTGTAGGATTAAAATGTTTTTATTTGCTGTGTAGAATTTATAAATGTTGAGTTTAATTGTGTAGAATTTTATTAATAATCGGAAATAAAGAAAATATTATTTTCATGTGTAAAATTTAATTGTGTCGAATTATAAAAAAAAATTTTACAGTTTTCTAATTCTAAATCTTAATGTGTTGAGTTTATTTGTGTAGAGTTTAGGAAGATAATTTTCTAGTAAATAGTTTATTATGTAGGGTTTTTCGATGTAATATTTAATTGTGAAGAATTTTTTTTTAATTTTGTAGATCCTATTGAAAAAACACGTATAATTATGCGAATAATATTACGTATAATAAGACATACGAATTTGAAACAACCCAATCAAAAATTTACTAATGGCGCAGTACTGGCGCAGTACTGATAAGTATTGGCGCAGTACTGGCACCCAGTATTGGCGCCAGAGTTGGCGTAACTTTGGGATGATAACATTTTACCAGTATTAGCTGCCAGAGTTGGTACCACTACTGGTTCAGTACTGGCTGAGTACTGGCAGTTTTGTAATTTATTGTATACGAAAAGAAAGCTTTAACTGTAACAGAAATAAAGTTTAACTGCAATAGTGAAACTTATCTCTGCTCCAGGTAATATACTTTTTTGGTAAATTTAGGAAAAAGTGTCTGAAATTTTTAGTAACCCAACACAAATTAAATATTAATTAAATTAGTCAACTAACTAATTAATATTTTATTATATAAAATCGAAAACACCAAGAATTTTTATTCTTTATTATAATATATATTGCAAATTATTATTTTAAAAAATCAAAAAATAAATATAAAAATATGTTTATTTTAAAACCAAAATTTTTATAATATATAAAAACAGGTCAGTAAAAATAAAAATGTTTATAAAATAATTATAATTATACAATTATACAATTAGCTATTTAATTATCGTTTAAAATTTTTTTTTGGTTCATTGCATATCTGAAAACAATAAGAAAATCTTGCAAAATATTTTGGAATTGGTCTCAGGAAACTTTTTGTTTAAATAATTTTACCTACAAAAAGCAAAATAAAATACATTTTAATTTTAAAAAATAAAATCAAGGTGAAAAAATTTTATAAACAAAATATTTAAACAAAAAGATTCATCAGGTTCATATTCTAGAACTTTTGGTAAACTAGTATTAATCAAAAAGAAAATCTATTTTAGTCAGTACTGGCTCAATATTGGCACAGTACTGGTTTTCCAGTACTGAGAGGGTGGTACTGCAACAGTACTGATACAATGAAAATACCAGTACTGGTTCAATACAGACTGCCCAGTCTCGGCAGCCAATACGGAACCAGTACTGCGCCAGTAGTCAACTCTGGTATAATACTGAAATTTTTGGTTGGGAAGAATTATACGTATAAATATACGTGTCTATAATTTTTAATATTTAGGAATATATAAATATGGAATATATTTTTGTTTATTAGTATATTATATTATATTATACGTATTTTTTTCACTAGGGGAGAATTGACTCGTGTACAGTTAACGGTGCAGTATTTTCTTGTGTAGAGTTTATTTGTGTTGAATTCGTACCTCCCCGGCTACCTATCTATCATATAATATAACGTATGGGAGAGAGAGAATAAAAAAGAGAGAGAAATAAAAAATATCCTATACAATTATAAAAAAATGTATATCTTTAGCTCTTTTAGTATTCGAGATATATATGAAAATGAACGTGTCAATGCAATAACCCGTCAAGCGCCTGGACGCACGTTTTGATGGTAGTCGAGTAGCAGTGGGTGGGCCGTTGTTGCTCACTGCTACCTGACTACCATTCGAGAGTGGGTCCGAGCGCCCGCGTCATATTGTATAATATGTACAGTCAGTCAGTCTGAACCATAACTGTACATCTTGATGGTGAAGGGAAAAATAAGACTGTTTGTTTTTAAACCCTTGTGCTGCCATCTATCAAATTTTCTCAAAAACTTCTTTCTCTTAGATTTATCACATGATACTATTCCTCACTAAGTCTACAACGAAAATACTACAGCTGGATACTACACATATACTTTAAATTTACTACAGGTATACCTGTAGTACACTTATAGTATACCTGTAGTACATTTGTAGTAAATCCTGTAGTATTTTGCTGTAGTCACTCTGTAGTACTTTTTCGTAAGGGAGGTCCAAGTGAGGCAGCGCCATCTACATTGATACCCTGCTAAAAATAAAATCACAGAACGTCAAAAAATTAGTCAGGATCTCTGACATTTTGAGACTGTTTTTGTTACGATTGCAGTCACAGAACACCACAATAAGTGAGGTTTAGTCAAAGAATCGTCAATAGTAGTCAGATTTTTTATGAGGGTCGGAGACCCTTTTTTTGGCCATACCATAAATCATTAAACCCTGTGACTATTTGTGATGTTAAATGACATTTCTTTCTATAAAATAGTTTTGAAGAACTTAAAAAAATATGTGTAATATAGAAATAAAATAGTCTAGAATAATAAGATACTGTCGGATTGTCTCAAGTAAACTCTGAGCGAATTTTATCAGGTTTTTCGCTCACGTTTTAGCACATTCATTACTATTATAATTAATTATAATGATAAGAATTAATTAATATGCATATATTAATTACTATATTATTAAAATTCAATTTAACATAATTCTTCCACAAATCAACTAAATAATTACTAATTTTAATTTTTCTTTTTAGCATACTGCACTATAATTAGATGCAATATTTGGTTCAAATCAAATTAATATTTAGTGAAAACTGGATCAAATTCGCTCAGAGATTGATTGAGCGATCATTTCATATATTCTATTTTACAAGAGACCAGAATGTTTTTGCTTATCTAGTTTTAAAAAAATAAACTTTTATGTGAAATAGCCAGCGATTTCTAATTTTTTTCAAATATATATATATATATAGAGTTAACACAGTGGTAAGAATAGGTTTTCAACATATGTTGCTTGCTTATAACTAAATGTAAGGAAACTAGCTTACTGTAAAATAATAAATACAAATTTGAAGTAGGGACTTTAAAAGTATAGTCGTAGTCATTGACGCCTTCCCTTTTCTGTCCTTGTCTTACAAACTTGATTCCATGTATATTATATGTACGTTAGAAAAGGACAAAAAGAAAAGTATAGGCCAGAAGGATCTTTTATGGTTTTTTGGCTTTTCATTGCAAAATTAAAAATTGTTGCATTTGAAAAAAATAATTTTTAAATATTATATTCGTAATGTACATGTTAATACAATTACAACGATATAAAATTTTTTGCAAATATTTTTAAATTATTGAGAATTAATTTTAATTAATGGAGTATTTATTGTATAATCATTATGTAATTTTAGAGTTTTTACATAATGTTTTATATCATTGGAATCGTTGAAATCTATAAATTACAAATATAACATTTAAAAAAATATTTATTTAAATTTAAATAATTTTTTATTTTGCATTAAAAAGTCATAAAACCTGATGGACCCTCGAAAGGACCCTTCTATTGGAAAAAGGGAATATATAATATAAAAGAGTTATATGGTGGGTTTGAGTGGCCTTGGTACCTCTCTTGGAACCCTTTTTACAAAAAAAATAAAACGTAGTGAGAAATAGTCACTTTTTAGAAAACGTCAGGTCCATAAAAACTATTTAAGTCAGAATTATAGTCAGCAGCATCACAAAACATCAAAATAGTCTCAAAACGTCAGGATTTCTGACGTTTTGAGACTGATTTCTGATTTTATTTTTAGCAGGGTACTAAAATTTTGGAAAATTTTCAACAGCCTGTTCTTGAAAATAAGATGGTAAAATGCTATTTCCTTTATGGATAATTGATTATTGGCAAAATATACACCAACTAAAACTTTTTTTGAGTTAAAATAATAAAAAAAATTTCATGTCAATAAATTAAATATGAGCACTTTTTTCACAAAAACTGTAACAGTAGGGGAGGATGGGGCAAGGATAGTTAGTGGCTCTAATACAGAAACGGCTCGTCAAAAAAACGGGTCATTTATCATGTACACTCGTCTTAACACCAAAAGATGACAGTAAAAATTTGAGCTTGCGGGGACACTATTTGTAGAAGCTACGTGCCCATTTGTGTTACATCTCAGTTTTGCTAAAATATTTTCACCTTATTTTTATTATTCAATCTTATTTTTGCGGATATAATTTATTAAATATATTTGGTTGCGTAAATGTTTTCTGGTGTAAAATTTTGTGCTGAAAACGAATATCATATTCGTTTTTTAAAAAAAAATTTTTTTTGTACTAAAAATTTGTGATAATTCGAAAAAAGCGCTCACGGGGCAAAACTAGTTAGTGCCTTGTTGTAATACTTATGACAAGGTAATGTCTGGCTAACACAATTTTTTAATTGCAAACGAAATGCTAATTGCTTTTTATGGATCGCGATTTAATAATTTTTTTGTTTTTCAAAAAATTCACAAAAAACATGTTTTTTTGATAAAAATGATCATCCTTAACTGCTAAGTTGTATTAAACATGATTCGATTTAATTAGAACAATAATTTTTATTGTTATTTCTTGACAAATATAATTCGATACCTTGAAACAATGGAAAATCAAATTTTATGATTTTTTGTATCATTCTTAGTAAAAACAAATTTTCAACTATCTTTGCCCCACTAGTGGGGCAAGGATAGTTAAAATTTTTTTTTTACTTTTCCAATATTATCTCGCAGGCATTGCAATCTACAAGAAAACAATGTATAGCAAAATTGTAGCTAAATAAACAGGCTTTCCAACGATACTATTCTTTTTCCGATGCCAGTTTAAATTTCACGGCTAGATCCAAAAATATCTTACCTAACTATCCTTGCCCCATCCTCCCCTACTTTCTCAGAAATTACAATCAAAAATGCAATTTCCATTTGGAAAATTAATAAACGCTAAAAAATACACGACCTAAGATTTACCAATCACGAAAATAACAAAAAAAATTTTATTAAATATTTAACATATTGATACTGCTTTACTGATTGTGACAGCCCTTTGGTAGATTATGTATTTCAGGTGGTTAGCAACAGCGCCAATCTCCTCCTTTCGGCAAAACTGCGAAACGTCTGGTGACATATATAACCTGCTAAACGGCTGTCATAATGAGTAAAATATGTTATGTTAAAATACTTTTTTTTTGTTATTTTCGTGATTGGTAAATCTTAGGTCGTGGATTTTTTAGCGTTTATTAATTTTCCAAATGGAAATTGCATTTTTGATTGTAATTTCTGAGAAAGTACTGTTACAGTTTTTGTGGAAAAAGTGCTCATATTTAATTTATTGACATGAAATTTTTTTTATTATTTTATCTCAAAAAAAGTTTTCAAGAAAAGGCTGTTGAAAATTTTCCAAAATTTTAGTTTCAATGTAGATGGCGCTGCCTCACTTGGACCTGGCCTTAATTGTTTTGTCTAACCTTTTTTGCAATGTTAATTGTATAAAATTTCTTGAAATAATACTTAATGAACTAATAATAATTGTAAAATATATTATTTACATAATTCTTATGTATTTCATTCATAATAATGTTTTAATTAAACAGTATTACCGAAAAATTAGAGCAATAAAAGTTGCAGAGAGCAGGTTAGTCCAATAACTAAGATAGAACGTTATTTACCTTCACTGTGAGATAGAACAGTTTCACCCTCAGGTATCGAAATATAGATTTCGTAATAAGTATTTTTATTATAAACATTCAAAGGATTTTTCCAACAATAGTAACATTTATAGATTTTTGTAAATAAATAAACATTTCTGACTTTAATTTTACAATTACATAATTAGTCAGTCTTTTAAAATATTTTTTGAAATAATTAATTGTAAAAACTCTACTTTCTGATTAAAAAATAATTTTTAAGACACGAATACTTATTCCGAATGCGATTTATTGAAATTACAATTGACACATATAACTGACCCTTTTTACCCTTCACACATTTTAAATGTGCCCAGTTTTTGTATACGATGTATTGAATCCACTTTTCTCTTGATTTCGGATTGGAATAACTATTCTAACAAACGAGGCAATAGTATCCCAGTGAGCAAAAACCATGTTCGTTTTAAAAATATTTTAAGAACGTTTTTAGAACGTTTCATGTCTGCCAAATAATGTTCTGGGACATTATTTGAACATCCATGTTCTTAAAATGTTCCAGAACATTATTCGGAGGACACAAAACGTTCTAAAAACGTTTTTAGAACGAACATGGTTTTTTGCCCACTGGGAGATTATGGTTATGTAGCGATTGACAACGGCACAACCAGCCTTAAGCGAAAGGTACAATTAACCTCGTTGCGTCAACGCTCACTTTTTATCAAATATTAAAAAACTAGATAAATTAAATGTTAGGTTTCATACACTATTAAATCCGTCGATAAATTTGGATCATTTTAAAAAAATACGTATCGATATCTTTAAAAATGCAAAAAATAGACCAAAAAGTGTAAACAGGAAAACTTGCACGTAAGTAACGCCACAGCACTAAATTACTAACAGCTAATTATTCCGTGAAGCAAACAAAATCAAAATAGTTGACAAAGATGCGCAAAAGTAAAACAATACTTCTCTCACTTCCACATTTCAAAAAAAGTTTTGTTTTGGAGATATTTCTATCGGCACAATTTACCCCCGGCACTTTCAGCCCCGGTCTCCCATACTGCCGTGAAAAACTGAAAAATGTAACTTCATTTTTCAAATTGGTTATGTTGACCATTACATTTTTCCTTCTGCAAGAATATAGAAATTGAAATTATGAAAAATCTGATCCATATCAGGTAAAAATAATTATTTCTACCTTAACAAAACAAAATTTATAGAAGTGAAAATGTAATGGTTAAGATAACCTAATTCAAATATGAAGTTACGGTCTTTCAGTTTTGCACGGCAGTGTAGGTGTTTGGTTGAAAATGGTTTAAACATCATTAGGAAGTGAACTTTAAATAAATAAAGAATTTTTAATATTTTTATTTAAAAAATATTCTTGAGAGCAGTTGAGAGTTTTCAAACAAATTTTGTTATATTAATGACACAACTGCTGATTTTACAACATGATTGCCTGAAATTTAGCACATTCAATGTGCTGATAATCAGCATGCTTTGTTCCTTCAATTCAGACGCAAAATTTGATTTGAAAATCAGCATAGACTGTCTAAAAAATGTTGCCTCTTAAAATAAGACCTCTTTTCGGCCTTAAAATAAGACTTTCTTTTTACTATGTACGCGCCGGCCGAATGTCATGTCGCGACGCAGCTTATTACTACTACATAATGATGCATATTATGTAGCAGCAGTAAGCGTAGTTTTAAATACGAATTAAAACTTTAAAATAATTAGTAAATTAACAATTTTAATTGATTATACTACTTTATATGATAAATACGATAGAAACAGTTTTTTGAAATACAGCTAAAGTCGAATTAAGCAATTTTTCCAGCGAACGGTTAGTTCATGATATCTTTTAAAACCTTTTTTATTTCAAATAAAAGATTTTTCATATTTATAAATTTCAAATAAAGATTATATGAAAATAATAAAAATTATTTTTGACATATATATTTAACTCTTTCTGACTAAAAACAAATGTTTTTTGAATTTTTTATTCGATCTTTCGAAAAACGGCTTAAGTTTTTCTATATTTGTTTATTTTTTAAATTAATAATAATACATAAATATTTTCTCTTACTGTCAAAATTTGTTGATTAGTAGTAAACCTTTGTAGAGGAAAAGAAAATGCGGATAATAATGCTTTAACTCTCTTATAAATGAATCTTAAATTTAAGTCTTCACAAAATGTCTAACCCATTCCCAAGAAGCATGTACACTACCGTCCGAAATTGTGCGAACGCTTACACCGCGAGTCATTGAAAAACATACTCGCGTGAAAATAAAGATAACTCTGAGAGAAATTAACGTAGAGACTTTTCCCTTATAGCGTTGGAAAGCTTATTAAATTTCGAAAAAAATGATTCCTATTTGAATGAGATTGCTTAAATAGGTTTAAATATATCATGTTACAAAGTTGAAAAAATAATTGTAATTTTTTGCTTATTTCCTACCTTGACTTTAACCTCTTGCATGGTCCAGGAAAATCGACGAAAAAAATTGTCCTTTAACATAATTATTCCTTGAAATCTAAGCTTTCCATTAATTCCAAGAACAATAAAAAATGTTGACGGGTTTGCCAGTAATTGAAAAAAAAGGACGAGCGTGCACGAAAAAAAATTCGACCGTCAATCGCTCGATTTTCCCGTCTCGCTGCCTCTTTCGTTCGTGCGCCAGGGCCGAAACAGAGGATTTTGATTAGGCGCTTTCGGGGCACCATTAATTTCATTATTTTTGCCTTTTTGTGAACATAAATTATTTGTATAACGCGAAAGATATCATAATTGTGTTATAATAATAATATAATAATATAATATAATATAATAATAATAATATAATATAATATAATATATATATAATATAATATACTATTATATATAATATAATATACACGCGAGTATTATATAATATAATATATATATATATATAATATAATATAATATAATATAATATTAATATAATAATTAATTAATAATATAATAATATAATAAATAATATAATAATTGTGTTATAATTGTGTTATTAAATAAATGTAATAAAGCTTATATATTTCATGATTAATGATAATGAAATATATAAGTTTTATTACATTTATTTAATTTTAATAACTGTATAATTAACTTATAACACAATTATGATATCTTTCGCGTTATACAAATAATTTATGTTCACAAAAAGGCAAAAATAATGAAATTAATGGTGCCCGGAAAGCGCCTAATCAAAATCCTCTGTTTCGGCCCTGGCGCACGAACGAAAGAGGCAGCGAGACGGGAAAATCGAGCGATTGACGGTCGAATTTTTTTTCGTGCACGCTCGTCCTTTTTTTTCAATTACTGGCAAACCCGTCAACATTTTTTATTGTTCTTGGAATCAATGGAAAGCTTAGATTTCAAGGAATAGTTATGTTAAAGGACAATTTTTTTCGTCGATTTTCCTGGACCATGCAAGAGGTTAAAGTCAAGGTAGGAAATAAGCAAAAAATTACAATTATTTTTTCAACTTTGTAACATGATATATTTAAACCTATTTAAGCAATCTCATTCAAATAGGAATCATTTTTTTCGAAATTTAATAAGCTTTCCAACGCTATAAGGGAAAAGTCTCTACGTTAATTTCTCTCAGAGTTATCTTTATTTTCACGCGAGTATGTTTTTCAATGACTCGCGGTGTAAGCGTTCGCAAAATTTCGGACGGTAGTGTAATATAACCTCAATATCAAGGTAATATTACATGTAAGATTCGTAATATAATGTTGTAATATTACAGTAATCTTAAAATGTCCGCCTCAAGGTACTATTACCGGTAATGTTACTGTAATATTACGCGCTAATATTAAGGTAATATTACAGTAATATTGCAGTAATATTATACCGTAATATTAAGGTAATATTACAAGAGAATATTACAGTAATATTATGGGAACATTTCTTTACGAAAAAAATCTACCCATCCAGGGAATCGAACCCCGAACTCAAAGCACACGAGTCCAGAGTTTTACCAACAAGCCAAATTGACTTATAATATATTTACGTTTTTTATGCTTTATGAATAACTCAAATCAGTCTGTAATATTACTGTAATATTACCGTTAATATTACAGTAATATTCCCGGTAATATTACCTTGAGGCGGACATTTTAAGATCACTGTAAGATTACTGTAATATTACAGCGTTATATTACGAATCTCACGTGTAATATTATCTTGATATTGAGGATATATTACGTGCTTCTTGCATTCTTTAAAAAATTCAGGATAGACCATTTCTAACGTAAAATTTATCGCTCTTTTCGATTCTAAAGTCCAAATTTAATTATAATTAAATCCTTAATATTTATAACAATTTTATTGCAAAAAAACATGATTTTCTGCAAAAAAATTTTTATTCAAAAAATATTTTGACATGGAATACGACAGTTAATTTGCTCCGGAACCCAAAATATCGCGTCCTCGAATACCCAGCTACAAAACTATATAGTTGCGAATTTCAAAATTTAAGATGGCGGACGACAAAATGGCGATTTTCCACTAAAAAAGATTTAAAAAATACAATTTTGCAAAAAATAATATATTGGTGAATTATTTTTATTTCTGCACCATATACTTATGTTTTTTGGGTCACTAAACACGAATACGGTATAAATTTTCAAAAATTCATAATGGCGGATCCAATATGGCGGACAATTTTTTCAAAAACTCAATGGATTTATCTGAAATTTGTTACTCGGGGGTTTTTGGGGTCACCGGTTACGAATCTGAAGTTACTTTTCAATAATTCAAAATGGCGGATGCAATATGGCGGCCAATTTTTTCAAAAACTCAATGGACCCGGCTGAAAAAACTTGTACAAGAAAATGTACAAGTTCTTGTACATGTTCATTAATGAACTTGTACATTTTCTTGTACATGTTCATGTAATGTTCTTGAACAAGTTCAGCATCCGGAATTGAGACATGTTCTTGTACCAGAACTTGTACAAGATCATGGATACGAAAATATACTTGTACAAGAAAATTGTACATGTTCTTGTACATATTTTTTTGTGCAGGTTTCATGTAAATTTCCTTGTACCAGATGTGGAACATGTTCTTGTACATGTTCATTTATGTCTTTTAAATTAAAAATTAAAAACTTTAAAGGCTGCGCAGTAGTTTTCTTAAGCCTTTACAGCTGCGCAATAATTTTTAGCATGCATAAGTAAAGAGTCTTAATAATTATAACTTATTAAAATTTCAAATTTTTTTCAAAAACATTTTTAAACAAATGTTCTTGTACAAGAACATAAACGTGTTCATGTAAAAGTACTTGTACATGAAACCTGCACAAAAAATATGTACAAGAACATGTACATTTTCTTGTACAAGTATATTTTTTTATCCATGATCTTGTACAAGTTCTGGTTGAAGAACATGTCTCAATTCCGGATGCTGAACTTGTTCAAGAACATTACTTGAACATGTACAAGAAAATGTACAAGTTCATTAATGAACATGTACAAGAACTTGTACATTTTCTTGTACAAGTTTTTTCAGCCGGGGATTTATCTGAAATTTGTTACTCGGGGGTTTTTGGCGTCGCCGGATACGAATCTGAAGTTAATTTTTAATAATTCAAAATGGCGGATCCAATATGACGGACAATTTTTTCAAAAACTCAATGGATTTATCTGAAATTTGTTACTCGGGGGTTTTTGGAGTCGCCGGTTACGAATCTGAAGTTACTTTTCAATAATTCAACATGGCGGATCCGAAATAGCCTACAAATTTTAACCCTCCCAAGTAGCACGATATATCAACCAGATGTCACGGTGATATCACCGAGGAATGTCACCGTGACATCAGGAAATGTCAAAATGTCCGCCTTACGGTGATATCACAAGGTGACATCGAGGTGATATCATGGTGACATCAAGGTGATATCACAGTCATATCACGGTGATATCATGGTGATATCACCGTGATATCATGTTGATATTTTACAGGGATTTAAAATTTTTAAAAAATTATTATTTTTATTATTTTTATTATTTATTATTATTTTTTAAATTATTAAAAATTTTAAGTCCCTGTAAAATATCAACATGATATCACACCATGATATCACCGTGATATCACCTTGATGTCACCATGATATCACCTCGATGTCATTGTGTGATATCACCGTCTACATCACCTGATCAATTGGGGAAATCGAGAGAACAAGTCGTTTCCATGTTTCTTCGAACTGAAAAACAACATTCAAAAAATCCTGTCGCTCAATCCAAGTACAATGACTTCATATTTCAATACATTGAAGACACACACATGAGACCCGTTGATGAAAACGATTCTAAAGCTCCATTTGTTAATTACATCCCACATCATGTAATAACGAAAAACAACGATCCTTCTTCCAAGATCAGAGTTGTTTTTAACGGTTCTTTTCGTACCTCCTCAGGATTATCCCTGAATGAGATCCTCCACCCCGGGCAGAAACTGCAAACCGATATTTGGTTGATCATCACCCGGTGGCGATTCTGGAAATACGTGTTTACCTGCGACATTGTCAAGATGTTTCGACAAATTAGAATCGAATTCCCAGACTGTAATTTGCAACGAATTGTCTGGAGACCTGACTCGAATCAACCTCTAGTAGACTACTGTTTGACAACAGTAACCTATGGGACCAGACCCGCTCCTTTTCTGGCAATCAGAGTCCTGAAACAATTAGCGTTAGATGAAGGGGAGAACTTTCCATTAGGCGCAGACGTATTGATCAACAACACGTACGTTGATGATACTTTTGCTGGAGGAGATTCCTTGGAAGAGGCAACTCAAGTCCGTGATGAGTTCGTTTCCATTCTGGCTTCAGCAGGTATTTCGCTCAGTAAATGGGCCGCCAACGTCGATAAATTAGTCCCTCTTGATTCTACTGATGGTGAGAACAAAGACAAATGCTTCAACCTTGAAACCTCTGTTTCCACTTTGGGGCTGCACTGGAATCCCGCATCTGACGAATTTCACTACAAAGTGTCTCCCATTGACTCTTCTCAATCCACTAAACGAATCGTTGCTTCTGAAATCGCAAAGCTGTATGATCCCCTCGGCTGGTTAGCACCAGTTCTTCTACGAGCAAAATTGTTATTACAAAACTGTTGGTTGGCTGGTTCTGACTGGGATAAAGCCTTACCAATCAATCTCTGTTCCGAATGGACCGAATTCCAACATCAGTTACAGCAATTGAACCTAGTAAAAATTCCCCGTTGGATCAACACTGAAAACGATCATTCGAATTGGGAACTGCATGGCTTTTCAGATGCCTCTGAAAGAGCCTACTCAGCAGCAGTCTATATTGTCCATCGATCATTCGCTGGTGAATCACATTCGAACCTAATCATCGCTAAAACCAAGCTCGCACCTGTCAAGGCCATATCTCTTCCAAAACTAGAGCTTTGTGCTGCGACGCTTCTCGCAAAATTGACATCAGTAGTCACTGAAAAATTAAACTTTCCCTCCAAATCTATCCACTACTGGTCAGATTCTCAAATCGTTCTCTCATGGCTTCAAGGTCACCCTTCACGGTGGAAGCCATTTGTGGCCAACAGGGTCAGTGAAATCCACTCTTTGGCAAAGGAAATCCCCTGGAGACATGTCCCCTCCAAAGATAATCCTGCGGATTGTGCTACCAGAGGATTCACCGTTGATGAGCTTCTCAATTCCACTCTGTGGTGGCATGGACCAGTTTGGTTGCTGAAATCACCAGACAACTGGCCTGTTTCGATTCAAGTCCCTAACCCTAATCTTGACTTAGAAGCACGTTCAAAATTTATTGACAAGGTCGACGAGATTCAAATCAACGTTGTATTGAATAGAGGAATCCCCGAGCTTCTTTCTTCTGTCTCGTCACTCACCCAGTTATTAAGAGTGACAGCATACTGTCTCCGATTTATCCAGACTCTTCGAAATCCAAACTCTCAAATTGAACCTTATCTGACTGCTGACGAGTTAAAACGAAGCTTCTCGACCTGGATAAAAGTTGTGCAAAACGATCATCTTTCTGAAACAATCGAGTTGTTGAAGAACAAAAAACCGTTACCCTCAGGTAACCCACTGATCAAGTTAGCGCCATTTTTGGACGACGATGAGGTTCTCAGAGTTGGAGGACGGCTCCAAAGTTCCCTACTCTCGTACGATGAAATGCACCCAATCATCCTGCCAAAAAATAGCAAACTTTCCGCATTGATCATCACTCGAGCTCATCTCGATGCCCTTCATGGAGGTCAGCAACTTACCCTGAGTAGGATTCTCAAAAAATTTTGGATCATCAGTTCCAAAACCCTGATCAACAAAATCATTCGAAGCTGTGTCAAATGCTTCCGTTTTCGAGCGAACTTTCAAACTCAGCTGATGGGTCAACTGCCAGCTGAAAGAATTACCATCTCGAAACCGTTCACATTCACTGGTTTAGATTATGCTGGTCCCTTTCACATCCTACCGTCAAAGGGAAGAGGCATCCGATCAACGAAAGGGTACATATGTTTATTTGTGTGCCTTTGTTCTAGAGCTATACACCTTGAGCTTGTTTCCAACTACGAGACGAGCGGATTCCTCGCGGCCTTCAAGCGATTCACATCCCGTCGAGGTCAATGCGACAAGATACTCAGTGACAACGCCCGAAATTTCGTTGGTGCTGCGAGAGAACTGCGACAACTCTTCCTTGGCGCTTCCAAAACATTCATCCCTGTGGCTGAACTGCTGGCAAACGAGGGAACCACCTGGTCTTTCATCCCCCCACACTCACCTCACTTTGGTGGGATCTGGGAAGCCGGAGTGAAGTCGGTGAAGCATCACCTTCGACGTGTCGTTGGAGAGACACGCATGACCTTCGAAGAACTGAGCACTGTATTATGCCAGATAGAGGCATGCCTAAATTCCAGACCTCTTTATCCGAATCCCTCAGATGCAAATTCCCTCTCTGCAATCACTCCTGGACATCTCCTAACTGGTGGACCCCTTGTTGCCATTCCTGAACCTCCCTTGTTCAACGAAAATCCGAGCAACCGATGGTCACTGATTACAAAGATGAGAGACGACTTTTGGAACCGATGGTCCCACGAGTACCTTCACCATCTCCAACAGCGCTCGAAATGGTTGATAGAAACCAATGCAGTCAAGGTCGGGGACGTCGTGTTACTCAAGGAGGACAACCTTCCCCCTACGAGATGGGCTCTCGCTAGGGTTCAGCAACTGCATCCAGGACCGGACGGACTTCCGCGAGTTGCTACCATTAAGACTAGCACTACTACTTTGAAACGAGCATTTTCTAAACTCGCTGTTCTCCCGATTCGCGAAGTTAGCAACGAAAATTAAATTCAATCTGCTTTAAAGAAAATTTTGTAACGACGCTCAAGTTAACTTTGATTTAGTTCTTGTTTCTTACACTCATTTTGCGTTCTCTTTTAGAATCAAACGCACCCGGGCAGAATGTTCAGAATTCTCTTAAATAATTACTATTTAGACTTTTAGTTAATTATATTCCTTAAGTTTTTGACTATAAAATTAGTTCCTTAACGTAGAGCTCCCGATTTACACGCAAGTATTAATTTGATTCAAAATCAGGACCTGCGCGATTGACTTGAATGTTTCGCTCTCTTCTCGTCCGACTCGACTCGAATCAACATGTGCTCGCGAGAAATTTCTAATCCTAGATTAAAATTGAAATCCTAAAACTTTCTTAATTAAACATTTCTTCGTTGAAAAGTGCATATATAATTTTGTTAAAGTGCATATATAATTTTGTTAAAAGAACAATACAGTTTTCTATTTTTATTGAATAAATAAACCAAGTTTTGTTACAAGTGAAAAGTGACTCCATTTCATTTCACCATGTGCTCGATAATTAAATAATCTCAAATAATCCTTGCTTCTAAATTAAAATCAAACTAAACAAAAATTCAGACACACACAGTAATAAAATAGTAGATCAGTAAAAAATCATAAAAAATTAGATCATAAAAAATGTGTTCGATTTCAATATAAAGTGAAGTAATTCGAAATCAACGACCCCAAAAACTCAATAAGTATTGATTTTCATGCAAATTCGGTGAATTTTAAAATTTGTAGGCTATTTCGGATCCGCCATGTTGAATTATTGAAAAGTAACTTCAGATTCGTATCCGGCGACCCCAAAAACCCCCGAGTAACAAATTTCAGATAAAAACTTATACCGTATTCGAGTTTAGTGACCCAAAAAACATAAGTATATGGTGCAGAAATAAAATAATTCACCAATATATTATTTTTTGCAAAATAGTATTTTTTAAATCTTTTTTAGTGGAAAATCGCCATTTTGTCGTCCGCCATCTTAAATTTTGAAATTCGCAACTATATAGTTTTGTAGCTGGGTATTCGAGGACGCGATATTTTGGGTTCTGGAGCAAATTAACTGTCGTATTCCATGTCAAAATATTTTTTGAATAAAAATTTTTTTGCAGAAAATCATGTTTTTTTGCAGAAAATCATGTTTTTTTGCAATAAAATTGTTATAAATATTAAGGATTTAATTATAATTAAATTTGGACTTCAGAATCGAAAAGAGCGATAAATTTTACGTTAGAAATGGGCTATCCTGAATTTTTAAAATTATTTTTTCATATAAAATATCAGCTGCTAAGTGAAGGTAAATTTTTCGTCCTGGCGGTCGTTAATGGGCTAAATCGCCATATTTTCGGCGAATGGTTCATATGATATTATATAGAATTAAATATAAGGAATATATCTTTTTTACTATTGTATTCAATTGGTTGAGTACATAAATTATTCTCATTGACTTTAAATAAGATAATATACCTACTAATTTTGTTTGTATATAAATATATGTAAATCCTTCTAGAATAATTGATACCAATTTAGGTATCGAAAAATAATACTAATTTCCAGATCATTTTTTGAAAATGATACAAATATTTGGATCAATTTTATACCGTAATTGAATCAAAACGTTGCATTGCAAAATGATATCATCCAGTTTACAGTGAATTTAAAACAAAATTTAGTATCTTTAAAAAATTAAGGGGTTACGTGGGTTTAACCAAAAAAATCAAATTTTTTTTAGGGTTCCGTACCCGAAGGGGGAACCCTATCAATGAGATTAGTGAAGCAAGGCATGTACCCCCCCTCTAGCGGCCACACGAATTTATCTATAGGGCTGAAATTTGGTACACATATGTATTTTTGCATATGTGATCTGGACAGTTAAAAGGGACCTTTTGTCCGAAAAAATCGATTTTTTATTGATTGGTGATTCTGATAGAGAAAACTTTTTTCTATCAGAATCACCAATCAATAAAAAATTAATTTTTTCGGACAAAAGGTCCCTTTCAACTGTCCAGGTCACATATAGATTACAGGAAAAATATAGAGAGCACGATTGGAGTTGATGATCATATTGTTTTTAAGGAAAACTCATATTTTTAGAAAAAATCATGGATTTTTCGAATACAAAAAGAAGAAAAGTTTATCTTAAGAGATTTAAATTTATACATTTTTACGTGTAGATTACAAAAAAAATATAGTGAGCACGATTGGAGTTGATTATCATAGCGTTTTCAAGGAAAAACTGATAATTTTCGATCTATGTGACTATGTGTCTATCTATGTGTGTTCATGGTCACATTACAGGACAAATTAAGCAAAATTGGAATTTGTTCACCTGCCTTCACACTTTAACCCCCTCAAATTTTAGGTTTAAGGGTACGGAACCCTCGGTTTTAATGCGAGTGAAACTCGCACTTGTCCAATTTTTTTTTATTTTTACGGGGCGCATGATTATTCCCCAAATTTCAATTTCATTATTTTCAAGACATCGAAATTCTTATTATCGAAATGTCATTTCACATAATTTTTATATTGCGAAATACCATTTAACATAATTTTTATTTTTTCGAATAATCATTTATTCTAATTTTTAAATAATAGAATTATCTATTGATATAATATTTATTTTGCCGAAAACTTCTTTAGCATAAATTTCATTCTTCCGAATCGTTATTTGTCACAATTACTAATTCTCCGAATGCTTACATAACCTAAAATTCATTCATACTAATCGCCATTTAATATAATTTGCATGTTATTGAAATGTCATTTCACATAATTTTAATATTTCGAAATAACGTTTAACGCAATTTTTATTTTTTCGAATAATCATTTATTCTAATTTTTAAATAATCAAATTACCTTTTAACATAATTTTTATTTTGACGAATGACCATTGGTTAGAAGTTTTAAATGTTCAGATTTCAATTATCTAGAATTTTCATCTAATCACATATCCATTTAGTATAATTTTTATTGCTTCGAAATATTATTTTACATAAATTTCAATTTTCTAAACTTTATTTGTTGTAATTGTTATTTTTCTAAAATCCACATAACCTAAAATTCACTGACACTATTTGCTATTTGACATAATTCACAAAACACAGAAAATTTAAATGTTCTAAATTTTGTTTTGCTGATACGTCATTTTTCATAATCTCTATTTCTTATAATAGTCACTGTACATAAGTTCCCATTTTCGAATTTTTAAATAACATATGACCCAATCAACAGAAATTTCATTTCACCTAAAATATCATGTCTTCGTTTTTAAGCGGTTGTTTCCCATCTATGTCCCAGATAGCAATAGTGAGTTCAAATTGACAGCAAAAGTAACTTGGTGAATGCACATAAGCAGGCAGATGTGTCCTCCATGGAGGTACATACGCCTCGCATTTTATGCGACTTCACGAAAGTGCGCGCAAAATGAGGGCATCAAAAAAGCGCACACACGTTCAGACAGACAGACAGACAGACAAAGATAGACATTTGAATGATACTCCTGTTAAATCTTTTCTAAAAATGCGCAGTAGAGTAGATTGCACTTTAGACATGCACAGTGAGATCAATTAAAGTTTTCACATGCGCAGTAGACTCTGTTGATTTTTGGAGTTTCGCATTGCGGTTAAGTGCACTTAATACATGCGCAGTGGGGTTAAATGCACTTTAGACATGCGCAGTAGGGTCAATTGAACTTTTCACATGCGCAGTAGGGTAGAGTGCACTTTAGACATGCGCAGTAAGGTCAATTAAAGTTGTCACATGCGCCGTAGAATCCGTTATCTTTAAACTTGCGCAGTGGGCTTAAATGCACTTTAGACATGCGCAGTAGGGTCAATTGAACTTTTCACATGCGCAGTAGGGTAGAGTGCACTTTAGACATGCGCAATAAGGTCAATTAAAGTTGTCACATGCGCAGTAGAATCTATTGATATTTAGAGTTGCGCAGTAGAGTTAATTGAATTTTTTACATGCGCAGTAAAATCTGTTGATCTTTAAACTTGCGCAGTAGGGTTAAATGCACTTTAGACATGCGCAGTAGGATAAATTGAATTTTTCACATGCGCAGTAGGGTGGATATGTGAAAAGTTTAATTAACCCTACTGCGCAAGTCCAAATATCAATGGACTCTACTGTGATTATGAAAAGGTAATTGGACCTGAACAAAATAATAAGATAGTGGACGACACTCTTTAATAAAATAAAAAATTTTTAAAATACTATTTAAGTAACATGATATTTATTAATATTATAAATTTTAATGTTTAGATTTAATGAATAAAAAAAGTTGTACTTATTGTTTCACAACAAATTGAAGTGTTGATCCACTGACTGCACAATCTATACTGACGCTGACACTTGACAGACTAACACTCACTCCACATACATTACAGCTGTAACGCTCCTCTGCCCACGGCTAGTACCGTAGTAGAGTAGAGTACCGTAATATTTAAATTTAATTTGATATCTTGTTTTAAGAGCACTGAGTACTAGCCTTAATTTTAAGAATAATTAGAAGGAGAGAGAGAGAGAGAGAAACAAAGAATAATGAATTAACATAAATAAGAAAAACAGAGTTAGAGACAGGTAAATTATAAGAAAATAGTGTAAAAGACAAAGAGAAATATGTATGATAAGTAAAGGCAAGGTGTAAAAAAAAGGGATATAAAATAAAGATAGAGAAAGGAGTAGATAAAGATAAGATATAAGAATGAAAGATATGTAAAAAAAGAAAATAGTTATAAAAAGAATTAATAAATATATAAAAGATAAATTTAAGAATAAAAGTAAGAAGTATTTAATCAATAGTAATAAAAGTAAGCAAGAGTGAAAAGAGTTTTAAATAAAGGTATGATATTAGATTAAAGGGTACTTAGGAAGGGTTTTCTGCAGTTTCCCTTTTCCTCTGAAGGATTGTTTCAGGTAAATGCGAGTACCTATTTTGGAAATCGGCTGCAGACGTCGAAAGGACTTAAGAAATAACAAACAAACAATTAGACATTGTTATTTTGTAAGTAATTAATTATTTTGCAATTAATGTAAATATAAAGGGTTATTGTATAATAAATTGGCGTAAAAAGGGTTAAAAATAAGCTGAAGGGAAGTTTAATTATAAAGGGATAATTATCAATTCAAGGGTGTAATGCAGACACGAATGAGTCATAATATAAAATCAAGCATGAGTCATACTCCTACTTGACAATAACAAGGTCAAGCAAGAGTCATACTTCTACGCGACAATAACAAGGTCAAGCATGAGTCATACTCCTACGCGACTATAACAAGGTCACAGTGACGTCCAAAATAGAATATGACTCATGGGGATGAGACAAACAAGGTCAAATGGGGCGGAGTAATACTAAATGCATGTCTCTAATTGGAGCAATTGTTAAGCGTGAGTCATCACTGCGAAGCAGGATTCGTTGGTACATTTAGACTCAGATTGGAAGAAAAGTGGGAATACTGCTATAAAAGGAGGATGATCGAGGTTGCTAACCAGAGAGAAAGAAAGTCAGGAAGAAATGAAAGGGTTATTCTGATACTATAGAGAAGTCGAGATACAGAGATAGAGATTTTGGTTCTGACTCTGACACGAATTTAAAAATATAGATCAAGCTCAAATCCAAGTTTAAAATTTGAGGCGAATAGTGCAATTTCATTATTAGTTTAGGGATAAAAGGGAAGAACTCAGATTTAAAATAAGTTGTTGAATAAAACAATTAATATATTTAATCTTAATTATGTTTTATTTAATCCTCTCAACAAGTTAATCCTTCAGGATTTTAATGAGATTCGAAATCATTCAAAAGAACTAAAGTGAAGTTAAAAGAAAAGTATAAATAATTAACAATTTAATTAAACAAAAACTAAGTGAACTTCTATAAGATTTATCCTAACAGTGTTGTGAAAACACCTTTCATCATCGTCGGTTGTTCCTGTGCAGTTCCATCTACGAAAATCATATTCAAGACTATCTATTCTTGTAACATTGATATTGTAGACGAACCTTTAATCAGTTTTAAAATTCCTGCGTGTTACAGGAATTATTTTGGTGACAGCGGTGGGATAATCTCAACTTGTTGAGAGTTCCTAAATGACTATATCATACATTAAATAATGAAGAGAATGTCGTTTAAAATGTAAGGAACAAACCATAAATGAATCCAAGAAAACTACATTGAATTTGCTAATAATAATAATACGTATAAAGTTATTCATCTTAAAGTTGGCAAAAATTGGTAATTAAGAAAATCCGAATTGTACGAGAAGCTAAGTAAAAAACACCCCAAGGACATAAAAAAAAAGAAGATCATCTAAAATAGAAGATTGATTGCTTAAATAGATCAAAAACAAGGAAGAGGAAATCCACAAAAAACGGCAAGAGTTGACAGTGACAAACAAAGTGTGAAAACCAAAGTGAAAATAGTCAAAAGGGTAAGTCGATTCATTTCTATGATTCTCTCTCTACAGTAAAAAAAAAAAATAAATAATAAAATTTTTTTTTATTAGTAAAAATCTCAGTGCTCAGTCATTTTTTTGTTGTTGTTGTTGTTAACAATTGGAAAGGATATATATATTCTTTTTGTTGAAAGGGATACATATATATGTATGTGTTTGAGTATATTTGAGCAAAATGGAGAATATTGAAATAAATTCAATTAGTGATGTCGATGATTCAATCGACAACCGTAATATAAGTACCGGTTCGAGTAAATGGAATGTGAGTGATTTTGTAACTATTCCTAGAAATGCTGATAATAAATCAATTGGAGGTAATGGGAATAATAATCGAATAAAATATATTCCATTTAGACATACCTTGGAAATTTTACCTAAAGAGTTTAATGGGCAAAATATGCCAGTATCACGGTTTATTAAAATCTGTCAGTCTGTTGAAAGGTCTATTTCTCCTGAGGAACAACACAACTTATTTATGGTTATTAGATCTCGCGTAGTAGACGATGCAAGTGATTGTTTAGAAACCCGTGAAATTAACAATTTAAATGATTTACTAGAATTATTGAAATTAAATTTTACAGATCATAAAAATTTGGGCCAATTAAATTCTTTATTAGAAACAATTGCCCAGCAATCAAATGAGTCAGTAGATGATTATAGTAAGAGAGTTAATACCATATTAAATCAAATTGTCAAAGCCATTGATGACAGAAATTCTCCAGAAGTTGCATTAGGGATGAAAAGTGCTCTTACAGAAAATGCTCGCGAAAGCTTTGTATTAGGATTAAAGGCAGAACTAGCATTACGTGTAAGATTAGGGTGTCCAGTAGATCTTCATAAAGCTATAAAACTAACTAGGGAAGCTGAGAGGGAATTAAATTTTTCTAAATCATTAAGAAGAGAAAATTTGACAGATTTAGAAATCTTTTCAAATGATAAAAGGGGTGCGAAATATTCAAAAATGCAATATAATGAAAGATTTAAGGAAAATTCGCGAGTAAGATTTATAGAAAAAGAATCAATAAATAATAAAAAACGATCCCATCAAGATAGTAATAAAAATGTGAATTCTCGAGGTAAATTTATAAAAAGGGAACCAAAAGAATATGATAAATCTATTCAGTGTTATAAATGCGGTAAAGAAGGTCATGTTAGAAAAGATTGTGGAATTCAAAATTTTGTTTTAATTGTAATAACCCGGGTCATGTTAAAGAAAATTGTAGAAAAGTAATTAATTGTTTTAATTGTGGCAAGGAAGGACATCATAAAATTCACTGTCCAGAATTGCAAAATAATAAACCCGAGGAGAGACAATGTACAAAGTGCAAAATGATGGGGCATATAGCTGAAAAATGTTGGGGAATGTGCGGTTATTGTAAAAGACCAGGGCATAAATATGAAAATTGTTTTCCGCGACAAAAAGAAATAAAAAATGGTCAGGAACTAAAAGAAGAAGATTCAAAAAACATATAATAGATTCAACATAAGGGTGCAATATTGAATCTGTTAAAAATGATGAAGCACTCACTAAGCGTATAGTAATGATGGTGCCATACAAGGAAAATATAAAGTCACCGGAAGTAGAAATCTATAATGAAAATTTTAAAAACGAAAAAGTAACATTAGTAGTAGATACAGGTGCCGAATTGAATTTAATAAAAGTTAATACTTTAAAACAATATTTAATAATAAACAAAAAGGAAAGATGCCAATTATTTGGAATAGGTAGTAATGGAATAACTACAATCGGATCAGTAGAAATTCTAATTAAAAATGAAATTCAGAAATTCCACGTTGTACCAAATGAATTCCCTATTAAATCTGATGGAATAATAGGAATGCCTTTTTTACAAAATGCTACAATAAATATGAAAGAAAAAAGTTTAATCCATGATATTGGAAAATTCCAAATTTTAACTGTAAACAAGAGAACAGTGGTTAAATTAAAAAGACGATCAAAACAATTAATTAAATTACCAGTAACAAATAATGAGTTAAAAACAGGATACTTACCATTAATACCCACCGGACCTGGAATATATTTAGGAGAAGCATTAGTTTCAGTGAATGAAGGAATGGCACGAGTATTTATTACAAATACTACTAATCAGGAAGTAGTAATTACAATACCTCCAGTAGAGTTATTTGATTACACTGAAGTGGAACCTAGGAAAAGGGCGCCAAAACAAAATGAAACAGATGAAAAAAGAATTGAAAAATTAAAGGAATTGTTGGAAATTAGTAACTTAAACAAAGAAGAACAAGAATATTTATTAACATCTATTAGAAATTTTCCATATCAATTTCATATCCCAGGAGATAAATTAGGTTGTACAAAATATATTCAACATACAATAGAAACGACTGATAACAATCCAGTAAATAGTAAATATCCACGATACCCACCTGTTCATAAAGAAGAAATTAAAAAACAAACAACTGACTTACTTAAAAATGAGTCAATATCACCCTCAAAATCTGGATATAACTCACCTGTATGGATTGTTCCTAAAAAGGCAGATTCTCAAGGAAACAAGCGTTGGCGTATGGTAATTGATTATCGAAAATGGAACCGAAATATCCACTACCTAACATCACAGAAATTTTGGATCAGCTTGGAGGAGCTAAATATTTTACTATTTTGGATTTAGCACAAGGATTTCATCAAGTAGAGGTTGATCCTAAGGATAGACATAAAACGGCCTTTTCTACACCTTTTGGTCGTTATGAATTTAACAGAATGCCTTTCGG
Organism: Leptopilina boulardi; assembly: GCF_019393585.1. Classification (NCBI taxonomy): domain Eukaryota; kingdom Metazoa; phylum Arthropoda; class Insecta; order Hymenoptera; family Figitidae; genus Leptopilina; species Leptopilina boulardi. The sequence goes on along the minus strand of NW_026137948.1, from coordinate 618,200 downwards.
GTTAAAAAATAGCCCTTCTACCTTTCAAAGATTAATGGATAGAATATTATCAGGAATGCAAGGGATAGAATTATTTGTTTATATGGACGATATAGTGATATATGCAAATTCATTTAAAGAACACAAGGAAAAATTTGAAAAATTATTAGGTAGACTAAAAACAGCAGGATTGGTTTTACAACCAGATAAATGTAAATTCTTGTGTAAGGAAATAGGTTACTTGGGTCATATAATTTCGGAAAATGGAGTCAAACCTGATCCTGCGAAATTAGAAGCAGTATAAAAATTTCCACAACCAAAAAATAGAAAGAATGTAAAACAATTTCTTGGATTAGCGGGTTATTATAGACGTTTTATTCAGAATTTTTCTAAAATTGCAAAACCTTTAACAAACTTATTAAAGAAAAAGAATAATTTTAATTGGGTTTCTGAGGTAGAAGTAGCCTTTAATGAGCTGAGACAGAAGTTGTGTGCGCAACCTTTATTGCAATACCCAGACTTTAGTAAACAGTTCATTTTGACTACCGACGCTTCAGATTTTGCTATTGGTGCTGTTTTGAAGGCCTTTCTCCAATAGGAACCTAAACTTTTGCGTTGCGTGACTGACGCGTTGATTTTAGCATTGGTTGCCAATAGCAACCGACGCAATGCATACGCAACGCAAGAGTTTAGGATCCTATTGGAGAAAGGCCTTCAGTCAAGGAGAAATTGGAAAAGATTTACCGATCTCTTACGCATCCAGAACCTTAAGGTGCTTATATACCTCAAATTTCGATCAGATGAACATTATTTCTGGACCGTGAAAATGCGTGAAAAGTCATTTTCACGGCGGGTATTTTTGAATTGTTTTATACAAAAAATGTTTTCTTAAGAAATATAATATTAAATAATTGTTTTAATATGTAAGAACACTTTAAAATAGTGATAGAGAGATGATTTGATTAAAAAATTTAGCAAATTTTGCTTTAAAACGTTTTCTGCTACAGGAAAGTGTAAAATGACGATGTTTGTGAAATGGTTTGTACAGTGTACATGTTTCTTTCAGTTATTCGAAACAATTAGTTGAATTTAAATTTATTTGATAAACATTTCAACTTACCGATTTATTTTCAGCACTCATTATTTATTACAAGTTAAAAAGAACCGACATAACATAAACAAAACTCTGAGAGACACTCACAAGGAAGAAGCACTGTACAAACCATTTCACAAACATCGTCATTTTACACTTTCTTGTAGCAGAAAACGTTTTAAAGCAAAATTTGCTGAATTTTTTAATCAAATCATCTCTCTATCACTATTTTAAAGTGTTCTTACATATTAAAACAATTATTTAATATTATATTTCTTAAAAAAACATTTTTTGTTTAAAACAATTCAAAAATACCCGCCGTGAAAATGACTTTTCACGCATTTTCACGGTCCAGAAATAATGTTCATCTGATCGAAATTTGAGGTATATAAGCACCTTTAAGTGGGGCAGAATTACATTATACTACTACAGAGAAAGAACTGTTAGCAATTGTGTTTGCAGTAAAACATTTTCGACCGTATCTTTATGGAATGAAGTTTAAAATAGTAACGGATAATAAAGCATTGGTTTGGTTATATCAGTTGAAAGATCCGACTATTAGTTCAAGATTAGCAAGATGGAAAATAAAGTTAGAGGAATTTGATTATGAAATTGTTTATAGACCGGGAAGGGTAAATTCAAATGCTGATGCTCTCTTTCGAAATCCTATTTCTGAAAATAAAGTCCATGTAACAAAAAGATTTGATAATGTTTGTGAAAACAGAGGAGAGGAGTATTCTCCATATATGATTTATGATGAATATCCTATAGAAAGACTTTTTATGGGATATAAATGTTTTGAGCTTGACGAGTGTTGCGGGGGGCAATCTGGGTTGGACCCACCAGATCGGGTTCATCCTGGGCATTCCGTTGGACTCGTTGAGGATTGTGTATTATTTGACAAATGTTGCGGGGGGCAATGCGAGGTGGACCTTGATCAAGTTCACCCTGGGAATTCCGACGGATTTGTCAATATATGTGTTGATGGTAGTGCACACGGAAATTTGTGTGGTAAAATTGGGTACCCAAATGATGAATGTACTTGTTCGCGTAAAGAGAACAAGGTTGAAGTTGAAAAAGAAAATGAGAAAAATCCATGGTTGAGCATAAAAACAGAAAATTTAATTTTAACAAGAAATTCAAAGATTGTAGACTATGATGATTCAGATGAATCGGATGGTAGTATGATTTTGGAAACTAAGAAAAAGGAAATTTTTAAGGTAAATAAGGGTTTCAAGAGAGAAGCGTGTATATTAATTAGTAATGATGGCGGGGTAATTGAAGATATTAATGATACAGATGAATTAATTCAAAAGTCAAAAGAAAGATTATGGATGCGTGAGGATCATATTTTAAATTTCATGAGTTGTGATTGTGTAGTTAAAAATCAGCAAGGCATTGAATTATTAAATTTAGGATTGTTTGATTTACAAAATTTGATAAATTTAAAACCAAAATTAGGTCAAGTCATCAGAACAAATAACGGTAATCATTATATTTTTCATTTATTCATAAAAGAGTTATTTAATGATAGATTTACAATGGAAGGATATAAATTTACTATAGAAACTTTAAAAAATGCATTAATTCATGATGGGCTTCGAAAATTTAGTTTATCAAGGGATGGAAATGGTTTTGACAAAGTTTTATGGATTAATATTGAAAAAATATTAAGAGATAATTTTCAAGATAAGGATTATAAAATTACTGTTTGCACAGGACAAATAGAGATCCCTGCAGAAGAAGTGAGACTATCAATAATAGAGGAATGTCACGATAGTGTTACAGGAGGACATAAAGGGGAAACCAAAACCCTCGAACGAATAAAAGAAAGGTACTTTTGGACAGGAATGAGAAAAGATATTCAAAATTATATTACAACATGTGCATCTTGTCAAAGAAAAAAATTAGTATGAGTAAAAACTAAGCAACCAATGGAAATTACAGATACACCAATTAGAAATTTTGAGAAAATACAAATGGATATTGTTGGACCCCTACCAAGAACAAAATTAGGAAACAAATATATCTTGACTTGGCAGGATTGTTTGAGTAAATATTCAGGAGCAATTCCACTATCTAGTGTAGATACTCCCTCAATTGCAATTGCTTTTGTAGAAAATTTTATTTGTGTGTTTGGTTGTCCAGAATCTATCCAAACTGATCAGGGAGGTCAGTTTATGAGTGAATTGATGGAAAATATTGCGAAATTGTTTAAGGGGTTATGCCACTCTAGAGACCGAAAAAATAGGTGTTTTATGTGAATTTTTTTTAGAAAAACCATAAAGTCAATTAAAAATATAATATAAGAAGTTTATTATACATCTTTTTAGGTGTAAAAAAATAATTTCTTATAAATATTTCTTGAAGAATGGTGGCGCTGTAGCGGTCGTCCTTCGACTCCTCTATGGTTCAAGGGGTACGTGGCCGAACTAACTGCTCCTGTAAATTTTAAAATATCTTGATTATCTAAATTTTTTTTTATTATATATTACAATAGCTAAAGTAACACGTAGGATTTTTTCGATATATTAATTCATGATCAAATGGCGCACTTCTAAAGTTAAACTTTCTAATTTCGACTAAAAAACCATCAGTTAATAGTTAATAACAAATGAACTATATAGAATAAAAAAAAAATCCTACGTGATACCTTAAAAAATGTATTTTTAAAGATGTGTGTCAAATTTGAACCTAATCGGTTGGAAATTGTACGAGTTGTTGGTTCGGCCAACTCGAAAAATGTAGTTTGGAGATAAACGCGTTTAAAGTTTTAAGTTGTAAAAAACTTAAATAATTTCACAATACCTTTAATCTGCAATGCCTGCACCATATAATTGACCACTATAGTCTAGCAAGTAACTAGCGCCTTTGAAAACATCTGCCGTATACCTGCTGTAGATCCTTCAAATATTACCCCCCGTAGAACTTACAAAATGAGCTCGCCGCGTACCGTGCAGCCTTGCAAGGAACTTCGAAAATAAATTATTTAGAGATCTTTCCGAGCCATAATCCTGCAATATGTTATTTCTGAGACCCTAAGGAACTATTTAAAGCAAAAAAAAAAAAGCGATTTTTTGAAAATCCTAGAGTGGCATAACCCCTTAAGATTAAACAATATAAATCGACTGCCTATCATCCACAATCATTGGGAGCATTGGAACGAAGTCATCACACATTTATTGAATATCTTAGACATTATTGCGAAAAGGATAATTGGGATTTATGGTTACAATCTTCAATATTTTCCTTTAACACTTCTGTTCATGAATCAACTGGTGTTACACCGCATGAAATGATTTTTGGTAAAAAAGCCAGAATTCCATCTTAATTCTCTGAAAAACAAATCCTGCATGACTTATGCATGTTTTGTTAATGAATTATTAAAACGAATATCTGAAACGGAAAGTACAGTAGTTACAAGATTAATAGCAGCAAAGCAAAGATGTAAGAAATATTATGACCAAAAACTAAATGAACAAAATTTTGAAGAAGGAGAATATGTTTATTTAATAAAAGAATCCCGAGAAAATAAATTTGAAGATCATTACCTTGGTCCATTTAAAGTAACTAGAATTATTAATGATTTAAATATAGAAATAGAAATTAATGCTAAAGAAAAGAAAATAGTGCATGTAAATCGTGTTAAACATGCATTTATTAGATTATAATAAATTCAAAAGAACAATAAATAATTAGTTTACACTTTAAATTTAAAATTAAATATGGCGGAACAGAAGGTAAAGAAATAAAAGATCTTTAGCTAATTTGCCTTTAAAGTTGGTATGTATGTGTATGTATGTGTGAATTTATATGCGAAATAGTAAAATATGAATAATAATACAGTTGAATAGTTTATCTTAATCGTAAAAATGCATAAAATTATTTTAGGGATAATTTTGTGTCACATTTGGCATATTCTAGTTGAAATTGTGTGTGATATCACCTTTAAGTTGTCTCATGATTAAGTTCCAACGCTGCATTTGCGTCAAGTAGTGAGAGGAATAAAAACAAACATATACTTTCATTTTATGACATCATCTGACCGTATTTTCGTTACACGGATTTTAATATGCAGTGTTACGCAGTCCCGCGTATTTTGAATTTTGTCTTGTATAATACTGTATATAATACTATAATATTTATTAATATGCGTGTTGCATGTATAACCCCAATCCACTACTTCTTATTTTTAAAATATATTCTTGTACGCTGTAAGCTTATTTTACTGTACAAACCCATGTGTAATGCTTTACGTATTATGCGTTCCCATCCTTCTAGATGTGTCACATTTGGGATGTCGTCACTAGAATGTGCATGTGATAGCGCCTTGGGTCTCATTAAATTGCCTGGACACATATAATACTCTTCTACTAAGTCTATTATTATCTGTTGAAATCTAAAACGCAAAAGTCGTACATTTTCTATATTGACGAAGTTCAAATTTATTATTACCAAAGGCTAAATGCCATATTTCAGCATTAAAAATAATTTTCGCCCTGATGGGACACTTAAAAGGGTAAGAAAAAATATTGTTTTTTTTCTTTTGCTTCCTGTCTCACCTGACAAAATTGTCTAACGCAAAAAAAAAAAAAATTGACTCTTCTCTCTTCTTTCCTTAATAGAATTTTGAAATTAATTATGTTTTGGCTCGGTCTCCACGACTTTCACCTGAGGAAATTAAACATTGTAAGTATTGTTATAAATAAAAGGGCGTAGAAAATCCTGGTGTAAGCCTTTAAATTAGTTTAACTATGCATGTATAAATATTAAAATATGCATTTCATCGCATATGTGTATATATACATGTATATAATTATTTATATTATTATTATTAGATTCCGAGCATGCAAAGGACGGCTCAGGAGGTTCACAGAGCCGAAAATCTTACATTTGTGCCTCACTATGATAATTTGTTTTGGGGAGGCTTTCGTGATTATTATCACGAATCTTATACTTATTATCAATCGGTCACTGATAAAGTCTGTCGAGATTGTGCCATCTATTCCTCGGCAATGAGTTTACAAGTAAAAGCTTGGCAGGAGAGAGAGAATCTGCCTGCTGAACCACTTGTTCCCTATAGGCAATATTTATATCATCAAATGATAACGCCTGAAATGCGAGATAAAGGGTTATCATGGGCAGCTTTTTTTGCGGGAACTGCCATAAAGAGCTGGAAAAAACTACAATGTCATCAGAATATTGTGTCCATTGCCGCAAAATTTATGCAAATAACTGGGAGCACTTTCAACATCGTCCACACGAAGTGCAGGAAATTTTCATTGAAGAACCCGAACCTCTTCCAAGAGGTTAAAAGTGATTTTAATTTCCTTTTTTTTTACAAACAACTTTAATATTATTTTTATTATAATAACGTTTCTTTTTTAAAATGAGAAAAGAATTTTCTTATTTTTATATTTTCTTATTTTTATATTTTCTAATTAATCATTTGTATCGAGTTAAACAAAAATTTAAGTTCGGACTTATTTAATATTTTTTTTTGTTTCTTCTTAAATTTTTTTTTTATTTTAAATAGAGGGCAGTTTTTTTTTATTTTGCAGTAATGTAGTTTATAAAGGTGCTACTGGAACAGTATTATTATACTAAAATCAGTGAGACTGACTAGTTTAATGATAATTTATTTAAAAAAAAGAGCAAAGCAACCAAAAACTACATATGTACTGATGCGTATATATATTATATGACTATTTTGTAGATCAGAGGTATCTAATTTAAATATATAATATTTTCTTATAAATAATTTATTATTTTATTTTTAATCTACCCATTTGTTCTAAATTAAAAAAAAAACATTCTCCACCTATAGTAAAATTTTCAAAAGCATTCTTTTTAAAAAAAAGGGAAGAGGGAATAAAAAAAAGAGGGTGTATATATATGTATAATAATAATTAGACTATCTATTGAAATATAATGTGCAGTCCTGGTAAAGTGAAGAGCTTGGACATGATAGATTCCATGAGACCCTTTTTATGACATTTAAATTAGAAGCATTTGTCAATTAATTAATTAATTTAAAAAATAATCGGTACTAAAATTTAAATTTATTAACCTTTTCGATTAATTAACAGTTTAATTTCTGTGGGAAATTCAATTTACTTAAAATTTCAGTATTACTTTGGAATTTTTAAAAATAGTTGAAAGACTTATGTTTGTATGTTAATTATCAAATCAAATGTTTTTTTTATTCCCATAAAAGTATAATTTATAATATCAACAAATTTTCTTAATTGGGTCAGGTATACCTATGCATGTTTATGTTACTCTTTTACAAATTAGACAGTATTATTCGCATATGTATTTATGAAATTGTATTTGTTTGAATATATGTATGTGTATGTAGGTATGTGTATATGTATATGTGTAGATGTATATATGAGGCACTCCACGTCAAGTGATCCGGGTCTAAATTTTAATTACCTGGGATCAGGTTTAAAGTTTGCTTAAACTTAAGTCCTACTAGATACAACTTCAAGTACCAAAGATTATTAATTTATTTAAACAATTGTAAAAAGTGGAGGGAGTCAAAGTTTTAATTTTTTGCTCTACATCGTATATTTCAAAAATCTGCAATTCCTTTAAAACATAACAAAAGAATGTTTATTATATATGAATTTTTTTGCATTTTTTACGCACTTTCTAATGGTATAAACAATTTTTCGAAAAAAATTTTTTTGACCTTGAAAAAATAAAATTAAAAATAAAATTTTGATTTTTGAAAAAAGACATCTTTTTTTAACTTTTTTATTTTTTTTCATAAAGTTAAGATAATTTCCAAAAAAAAATATATAGGGCAAAAAGTGGGACGAGAACTTTTAAAGGGTCAAATTTAGCGATGATTTCTGCGGTGCGACATTGTCGTGCCCTGACAGTGTTTGCTTAGTTTTGATATAGTTCTTTCTGCATCCGCTAGGTGTCGACAAGAATGTATATGAAATTCTCTTGCTGGTGAGATTGAAACTAATAAGTATAAGTATAGAAGACTAAGAAAACCAATTATTTTAAAATCAAGAGTCTTCTATACTTATACTTATTAGTTTCAATCTCACCAGCAAGAGAATTTCATATACATTCTTGTCGACACCTAGCGGATGCAGAAAGAACTGTATCAAAACTAAGCAAACACTGTCAGGGCACGACAATGTCGCACCGCAGAAATCATCGCTAAATTTGACCCTTTAAAAGTTCTCGTCCCACTTTTTGCCCTATATATTTTTTTTTGGAAATTATCTTAACATTATGAAAAAAAAATAAAAAAGTTAAAAAAAGATGTCTTTTTTTCAAAAATCAAAATTTTATTTTTAATTTTATTTTTCCAAGGTCAAAAAATTTTTTTTTCGAAAAATTGTTTATACCATTAGAAAGTGCGTAAAAAATGCAAAAAAATTCATATATAATAAATATTCTTTTGTTATGTTTTAAAGGAATTGCAGATTTTTGAAATATACGATGTAGAGCAAAAAATTGAAACTTTGACTCCCTCCCCTTTTTACAATTGTTTAAATAAATTAATAATCTTTGGTACTTGAAGTTGTATCTAGTAGGACTAAAGTTTAAGCAAACTTTAAACCTGATCCCAGGTAATTAAAATTTAGACCCGGATCACTTGACGTGGAGTGCCTCATATATACTTTTTAGTTAATTCGCATTTATACTTTTCAGTTAGTTCGCATTGTAACTTCTCGACGAGTTCGCAAAGCGAACTCGCCAGTAGGAGGACATTTTGATATTCACCATTACTTCACAGGGAATTCGCAATGCGACTTACCGAATTTTGCGTTGCGAACTCGCTGCGAACTCGCCGCGAAATAACGTGCTATCTGGGCATTGAGAGAAAAACGTTTTTTTTGAAATAGTAAAAAATGTATTATTTTTATTTTAATAATTTAATAATTATTTTTTTCTAAAAATGATTTTAACTAGGATTGTCAATTAGAATAATTTTTATAAATTACTGATGTCCTTTCACTAACCGATCACATGAAACATTGTAATTCCTTGCACTAACACTTGTTTTGTTTTATGTGCAAAGAATTTTTATTTCTTTCAATATTAATTAAATTAAACAATATGCTTTAAAAAAGTCAAATATTGCGAATTTAGTTTTTAGTTGATTTATTTTAAATGTAAGAAAATTTATAAAAAAATTTCCATGTTTTTATGGTTTTTCATTATCACTGAAGAACAAAAAGGAGAATCGCCGTAGTATTTCTAGAAATTTGACATTCCTCCAATACTTTCAAAAAAATTATCTGGTACCCCTGATTGTTGCATCAAATTTGAAATTGTCTTCTAATTAAATAATACGACATTTTTTTGTGAAAGAAACTTAAACTAGTTCAAAGATAATAGTTAAATAGTTTTTAATATTTTCGAAATTTTTCAATTTTTGACATTTTCTGATTAAAAAATTATGTTTTATTCAATTAATTTTTTAATATATCAAAAAAATATGACAACTTTTACTTAAATATTTGGTGGTTTATTAGAAAATTATTTTACTTATCAGATAAATTTTCTTGAATCAATGTCAAAATATAATAAATAGTATTGTTTTGACGTTTTGTAAACAAGACTGTCGATACAAAATGAAATTTCTTCATAAATAGAAACGAAATATAACTTTAATGGGTGGTAAAATGTATTTAAATCGCCTTTTATTTTTAAAGAATTTTATGTTTAAATATAATTACTATAGAAAAAAGTGCATATTATTAGCGATATTAAGAGATGAAAATTAATAAGTAAATATTATTTCAATAAACTCATTTCCATAAATTGCAAAGAGAAAACAATGAAAAATAACAAGAAAAGCACTATAGTATTTGACGTGTTATTAGAAATCAAATATATTTAATTTTAACTCAACAATTTTTAAATGACGATCAGTTTGTGCAAGTTAATAAAATGTATAAAATAGAAAATTATTTTATTTCAAAACACAAAGAACGTATCTTTTTAAATAGTTATGAATTACAGTTTGATCATAACAAACATAACCTGAAATATCAGAGATAGTATTTACTTTTTAAAATATCATAGATACAATATTACTTACCAAAATAATCTGAATATCACTACATTTAATAGATTGCCTGTCTGCGTTGTATTAAAGGTTAGAAAACTTCTTATTGTTTTAAGTGATTTAGTAACCTGAAATCTGGAACATATGTATGTATTTTTTGTTTGTTTAAACTTTAACTCACTAAATAAAGACACTAATTAATTTTGTTTACACATTATAAAAATACATAATGCACAAAGAAACAACAATTGATAACAATGTAAATCTTGACTACACCACGAGGATAGATATACACAGAAACTGGAAAATGGCGTCCTTGCAGCGGCAACAGGGGGAAGAGAAAACATTCCCGCTCGATTCTACGTCATGGGATGCGCAGAAGCAAAATTTCAGGCGCGAGATTTAACATTTAATATGTACTATATATTATTCAAAAACATCTACACTTAATAATTAGTAATCAATAATAAATTCAATAAATATGAATTTTTATTTTTTATGTCACGTAAATACAAAATGATAATTGTATTCAGTTTCAATATAAATAACTTTACTAATCTAAATGTTTATAATTTCTAAAAAGCAAAAAAAACTTTGTTTAAAAAAAACTTTATTCTCGTATTATAAAATTTTTTTAAGGTTGACAGATTTTTAAGTTATAAAATTTAAATTTATGATTTTTAAAAGTAAAGCTATTTTTAATTATTTCTAACTTTAAAATTTTTATTACAGATAAATTTCGCCAGAAAAAAATTTGGTTTATCTTTCACTTTTGCAAACTATTAATGATAAAAAATATATTCGGGATTCCACGTTACATTTTGGTTTAAAATTTAAATTCGGGCAAACATTTTTTTTTCGTTTCTTAAGGGTAAACAAATATACATATTTTTTTCGGCAGCCAAATTTTCGTGTTACGAATTTTTGAAATTTTGACTTTTTGAAAGTAGACCTATTTTTAATGTTATGTTACTCGAAAATTATTGACATTAGAAAAAGTTTGTTATTTCTTCGACTTTTGAATAAAATTAACGAAAAAAACAATTTTTTCAATTTGCGCACTTTTTAAAAAATTTGTTTGCTTTATATTATGGCTGAAAATGATAAGAAAATACTTTGCGTATAGTTTGAGAATGGGCCTGATAAAAATGTCTTATTCAATTAATTTATTTATCAAATTTTTTTACCTTTTTTTCTATTTTTGTAAACAAAAAGTTTTTTTAACTACACAAGCTCTTTATTTTTCTCATAAAAAATAAAAATAAAATACATTTGGATTAAAAAAATAAAATAAATAAGACCAAAAAAAAATTTTTGTTAACAAATTATTTAAACAAGAATTTTGACCTGGCCCATTCTCCAACTATATGCAAACTATTCTTATCATTCGATTCCCAGCTAAGAAATAAAGCAACAAAAATTAAAATAAAAAGTGCTTAAATTGGAGAAAAAATAATTTGTTTATTTAAAAACTATGATTTTTTTAATAAAAATTAAAAAATTATTTTTTTTTGATAAATTTATTTAAAACTCGAAGAAAAAACAAACTTTTTTTCTTGAGGCGAAATTTTTGTAATGTCAATAATTTTCGAGTTACATAACATTGAAGATAGGTCTACTTTCAAGAACTCAAAATTTAAAAAATTCGTAACTCGAAACTTTGGCTACCGAAAAAAATATGTATACTTTCTTTCCTTAAGGAATGAAAACAAATATGTTTACCCGAATTTAAATTTTGAACCCAAATCTGACGTGGAATCCCCCATATGCAAATTTTTATTTTAAAACACTATCTTTTTAAAAAAGCTAAATTTTTTAATTGAGCGTTATAAATTTTATTTTTGCTTCTTTATTTATCAGTAATTAAAAATAGTTTACAAAAAGTTTTAGAAAGTGGGCCTGATAAAAATGAAATAAAACTTTGTTTTTGCTTTATTATATTTTTATGACGAACTTTTATATTAACATTAAATAACTTTTAATATTACTCATAAAAAAGTCAATTAAAATCCCAGTAAAAAAAAATTGAGAGTAAGGAAAAATAATTGGGAGTTAGCTTACTTTGTATTCGGTTTGGCGTCTAAACCGTGTAGGGTCGTTACGGTCAATTATTTTTTCTTACCCTGAATTCTTTTCATCTGGATTGTTTGAATTGATGTTTGTTGATCAAAATTTGCAATACAAATGAATAGAATGCATGTTCCAAAGTGTCAAAATGCCGATTTGGAATAAGAAATGTGAAATTTTATGAAAACGACAAAATGTGAAATATGACAGATTTATCGACAATTTTACCATGTGAGTAGTGTTCATATGTGACGTTCCATGAGGAAAGGGACCTTAGCTGCAAAAAAATGAAAATTGAGTTTTTGATATCAGTCGATAGATCTTGAGTTGCTCTTTCAGATACAAAAGTTAAAAATTGTACTTTTCTATTTAGTTTTTTTGTTATAAAGCATTAATCATGACCATGTTAATCGCGTTCCAGCATGGACTACAGAAACCATCCCCACCACTACTACTACTAGTATACTTGTCGTAAGCGTGAGCTGTAGGAACGATGTAGTAGTAAGGTGGTGGGGCTGATTTTCGATGGAGGGTCTCAACCAATCAGGGACGCTCTACTTTAAATACCTTTTCTGGAAAATGCGTCTATTGCAGCTAAGGTCCCTTTCCTCATGGAACGTCACATATGATAAATTTACCATACGAGCACTACTCACATGATAAAATTGTCGATAAATCAGTCATATTTCACATTTTGTCTTTTTCATAAAATTTTACATTTCTTATTCCAAATCGGCATTTTGATACTTCGGAACATGCATTCTATTCATTTGTAATGCAAACGTTGATCAACAAACATCAATTCAAACAATCCAGGTGAAAAGAATTCAGGGTAAGAAAAAATAATTGGCCGTAACGTCCCTACACGGTTTAGACGCCAAACCGAATACAAAGTAAGCTAACTCCCAATTATTTTTCCTTACTCTCAATTATTTTTTTTACTGGGATACATTTAGATTTAGACAATTAAAAAAATTGTTATATAAATTAATTTTTGTGTTAATATGGTTTTAAAAAGTCAATGAAAAACTAAGCTATTCTTCTTTTCACCAAACACGAAATCGTTTGTATTTATACCAGGATATTCATATTAAAAGTATAATATAATATAATATAATATAATATAATATAATATAATATAATATAATATAATATAATATAATATAATATAATATAATATAATATAATATAATATAATATAATATAATATAATATAATATAATATAATATAATATAATATAATATAATATAATATAATATAATATAATATAATATAATATAATATAATATAATATAATATAATATAATATAATATAATATAATATAATATAATATAATATAATATAATATCCCGTGTGGAAAAGTGATGTGGGCCCCCAGTGGGGGCCCTTATGGATCGCCCTCATGCCATGAGGGGCGCATATGGATGATCCATAGGGGCCCCTCATGGAAACGACATGCTCATCGATGAGGGCGATCCATGAGGGTGCCCCTACGGGCGCCCTTATGGGCCCTCACGTTTGCCCTCATCTTGCCCTCAAGTTTGCCATAATGTTTTTTAGTCAATAATATTAATAATAAAAGTTAATTAATAATAAATAAGCTTAAGTTATGAATAAATAACATATTTATTTAATAATTATTCAATTTTAAATTAAATTCTTACTCAAACTGAATTTATTAATTAACGTTCTAATTAATTAACTGTCGGATATAATTAAAAGTAATAATAAATTAATTAATTAAAAAATTAAAAAATATGTAATTTATGCATACTATTAACGGATATTTTCATTTTTCAATTAATTCATACAAAGAATTAATGATTAAACGCAAACCTGAGAAATAAATAAATCTAACGCATGGGGGGAATCGAACCTACGACCTACGGACTATGAGTCTAACGCTTTACCAACTACGCTACGCACGCTACTTCAAAACGAATGCTAACTTCTTGATGCTATTTAAACTTGAAAAATACCTAACAAAGAAAAGTGCTTAACATCATTTAGTTAAAGTTAAGATATTAAATTATATTTTCCAATCAAATGCAATTTATAAAATATAATTAATTATATGCTTTATGATTATTATCATGAATCATCTCAGGTGAATTTTCAAAAAAAGTGTAAATATATTTTTTTTAAAAACGCATTTTTCGTTGTTTTGAATCATTGGAAACATTCATTTTTTGTTGACAAAAAAATATTTGAATTTTGGACTTAGAAAATTTTGCTAATCGATCATGAGGGCGATCCATGCGGGCCCCTACGATGGCCCTCATCTATTTTGCCATAAGTGTGAGTGTTATTTTCAAAAAAGTGTAAATATATTTTTATTAAAAACGCGTTTTTCGTTGTTCTGAATCATTATAAACATTCATTTTTTGTTGACGAAAAAATATTTGAATTTTGGACTTAGAAAATTTTGCTAATCGATCATGAGGGCGATCCATGCGGGGCCCCTACGTTGCCCCTCATGGATTCGCCATATGGATCAGCCCTCATGGGCCCCCGCCGGGGGCCCCGAACTCTTGAGGGCAAGATCGTGGCTTTTTCCACACGGGATAATATAATATAATATAATTTATAATTATAATATATTATATGAGTATATTATTATATTTTAATAAAGTAATTCATTTGCAATGATGTCGCGTTACGTGAAAGCATTAGTCCGGTGATAAGCGAGCTTCATTGGTCTGCTTCTAAACAGGCCGGTAAAAATGATGCGCAATAGTAAGCACACCGTCGGGTGCACACCGTGTTACTAATATGCCTGGCACGTTTGTTATCTGTGTTATAATCCGATTCTTTCGGATACGAACAGGTCGTTTCTTCATCCGTTAGCCAGTTTGTTGGGATGAGATCCGCCACAAATTTATTATTAATAGTTTCGTCTTCGAATTTTACGACACAATGTGTGTAGTCTTTCTCCTGTTATTAAAATTATTTAAATTTTTTAATTTTAATTTAAAAATTAAATTACTTAAATTTAATACTTAAATTTAAGTTTTAATTTTTTTTTATTTTATATTTAAAGTTAATAATTTTCAAATAATTTATTTTATTTTTAATTTTTTAAAAAATTTTTAAACTAACTTAAAGAAGGTAAAAAAAATAAGTGAAGAAAGATTTTTAAAGTCACGTTTCATACTGTCTGCATATATTATATATAATTTTTAAATGTTTTCACTAACTTACCATTTCCATTTTTTTTATTTATAACTTCAATCGCAATAAAATTTTAATTCTCAACTTTAAAATTAATACTGGAACTGATTGAAAACTTTTTGTTTATAAAACGTTTGAGAAATAATAAACGAATAAAATTGAACACTACTGATAGATGTGAAACTTTCAATGTAATTTATTCACTATACGTCCCTCTCGTGGTGATCGCAGAAACCTCCTAATTCCAATCTCTGTTCATACTTATTGGCCGTTTTCTGAATTTAGTCAGATCAATTTTGATTGGTTTGAAGCAACGGAATTAACATATTCTGTTGGTACGAACCAATCAAAATTAACCTAAAATTGACTCTAATCATATTTATCACTTCGCATTTCCTCTTGTTTATCGATGTGCTTTGATTTTCACGTGTCGATCAACTATTTTTACGAAAAAAAGTATTTTTTGTTTGTTTTTGATTGATTTAATCTGTTTTTTTGGAAGTTAAAATGAGTGTTCCAGTTGACCAATTGATAAGTAATGAACCAGTAAGTAAATTTCTTTAAAACTTAATAATATCAATATAATAACCAAACTTAATATAATTAATAGTAATAAAAGTAATATATTTACAATTAATTATTATTTATTTCTGAAATTATTCGAATTTCTTAAACTTCCAAAATAAAAATTTATAAAATAGAAATTAATTTTTATTATATTATTCTTTAAATTAAAAGCAATCTCTTTGTTGGGAGGTTATGTTATGGGCATCATCCTCCTTAAGTTAATAAAATAGGATGAAAATGAGAGCGTGTTGTAGCTTTCTTTAAGCATTTTTTGTGCTATAATTAATATTATTTTTTTGTTACAGCAGTCTGATTTATTGACATCAATATTATCTGAAGCAGAGGATTTTCAGGTAGAGAAACGCAGAAAAATAGATTCGAATTCAACTTCAGGTTTCCTTTTTTAAAAAAATAGTTTATTCAGAATAATTTGTTGCTAATGGAGTAATGCTATATAATTAATTTATCAAATAAAATTTCAGAAGTGACAGAAGCATCTGTTTCTAATACGGATCATTGGGGTCCAAATTTAGATGAAGATATAATGGCAGACGAGTATCATGATAATGTTGAAAATCCTATCGAAGAACAATCCGAAAATATTTCTAAAGTCAAACTTGACCCAAATATGGATTTTGCGATTTAGAAAATATGAAAACTGGATTCATTAATTCGTCAAAATTATTCAAAAAAAGAATTATACAAAAAGTTAAAAAAAGGACGGCTTTTTTGGAATCCACTATTGCGAAGAATGCAGGTAAAATGGCATTAACAGATTTAAGGACTCATTTGGAAGCATTGGAAGTCAATCTGCCAATTTCTAATGTCGAAGAATTTAATAAAGCAATCGCCGCAAATGTAGAAAAAATAAAATCACTTGTAAGTATTTTCTAAAGTTTCTATATGGGTCAGACAGTAATATATATTTCAATACAGCCGTTGCAGCCTAATTTAAAAAAATGAGTTTAAAGTACTGTTTTTAGAATTCATGACTTAATTATAATTATTATTATTAAAAATTAAATTAAAATAATTAATTTTTTATTATTTTTATGCTTTTAAAAATTTATTTATTTATTTAAAAAAGTTTTTAGGGTTAAATAAGACAAGATAATAGGATAAAATAAAAATTTTTATGAATATTTCAAGAATTTTCAAAAAAGTAAAATATTAATTAATTTAGTCATTTGCAGAAAACAGTAATGACTGTTCAAGCCCGACAATCGTCAACCTCCAAAGAAGCTATGATGAAAATACTGAGCGGGATAATGAAAAAATCCGTGCAAGAGAAATACAGTGCATGTGGCAAAGGGCATGACAATAAGTCATTTAAGAACACCTTCATTTATGCTACTATGCGAGGTAAGTTCCCTTATTTAATTTTTTCTGTCACATAATTTTGTCTAATTTTTGATTACATGAAAATTTAATTCCAGATAAAAGCTGATTGACTCAGAATCAAATTTTTAAGAGCCTCTCAGAATAATACTTATTTAAAATGATTAAATGCAATTTTTTGTTAAAATTCAAAATCACTGAAAATTCTCAAATATTTTTTTTATAATTTTAATTCAAATTAATGTACTAATTTCAGATGTTATATTAGACTCGTACAAGGATGCTCATGAATCCCAAATTTTGACTGATCTTAGCACTTGGCTGTCTAGCGCTGGGGATCGTGAGGGAGGTCGAAAAACTAGGAAAGCAGTGGCGGAACCGCCAGCGAAATAAAGAAGTTTAATAAATGGACGTTGTCCGAAGTATTCTCGATATTTAGCTCTTTGCTGAAAATGTCTTTATTTAATTTTTGTTAAGGGTCTTTTTGGTTAAATTTCGTTTGAGAACTTTTAGGACCATAGTTTTAAACATTTTAGCTTTGCATTTTCTTTTCATGGCAGCAATAGCTAACATACGAAATACTTAGTAGAGTGCGACCCTTAAACCTCTTTATTTTTTTATACTCAATATGATTTTCAATGTAAAATGCTTCTTTATTCAAAATAAAGCTATGTCGTAGAATAAAAATTGTGATAGATTAATTTCATATACTCCATAGACAGAATATGTTGAATTAAAGAGTGATTTTAGTTATCAAAATAAAAATAAAATAAAAACAATAATAATAAACCCATTATTGATTCAGAGTTGTCAATTTCTTTTTATTAATGGATGAAAGAATTTTAATTAAAAGTGTAGTTTTTTGTGTAATTTTTTATATAGAATTAAGTAGGATTTTTATTTTATAAAAATGGTATTTTTTGTCACAAAAAGAAATCGTTGTCATGAATAATTTTGTTTTTATTCAGTTTAATATTCTATAATTTTATGTAATAATAATGTGTTTAATAATGAATTCAATTAATAATAATATTTAAATTTTCTGAGGAGAAAGTCGGCCAATTAGTGGCCCACAGTTGGGCCGACCATTATCAAGTAGATTTCAATATTACCATAATCAAAATATAAAATTTTATGTTTTAATCGATTTAGCTGTAATTGATTTACTGAAAAGTTATAAAGGTTATCTCATTCATTTATCGTTATAAATTACAAATTTAATATTTTTTTAATTGCACCTTATAAAATCATTTTTGTTCTTAAGTTCCCATGCGAGCGTAGCGTAGTGGTTAGCGTATTAATCTTCGGTGCGTTAGGTTGCGAGTTCGATCCCAGTAAGCGTTAGTTATTTTAAATATGTATATGTATAAGATTGCGTTTAATGTTAAGATGTAAACAACACATAAATTATGAATTTAAGATAATACCCTATGCATATTAATTGTAGAAATAAATAATCATTTTTTAAACTTTTCTCCGAAGGTCGGCCAAACATTGGCCCGACCATATTTACCAAAGGTGGGCCGACAAAGGCTACCAATGTCAAGCCGACCTTCGTCACCATAGTCGGCACAACTTTGGCGCCCATAGATGGCCCGACTTTGGTACCGATAGTCGGTCCAACTTTGTCAGCCATTGGTTGGCGGCCGTTATCAATTCGCTAGTTCGGCCGACCTTTGGTTGCCAAAGTTGGTACGACCATTCGCAAGGTTGGCCCAACCATGGTCCGACTGACAATTCGCACCTAGGTAAAAAAAAGGAAAAAAACATGCTCAAAGTTAAAAAAAATGGTTATTTTTATATAAAAATTAAAACAATTGTTTTAGTTCTTCTAAAAATAGTTAAGATGATATATATTATTTAAGATAGTATTACACTTTATACCGACCAAAAAATCGATTTTCGTGTATTAAAAAATTTACAAAATTGTTATATACATTCAAAAGAGCGGTTCTTGGCACAATAAGAAATGTTTATGGCAAAAATTTTTCCATTAAGTTTAAGTTCTAAAATA
Source organism: Leptopilina boulardi (assembly GCF_019393585.1). Taxonomy (NCBI): domain Eukaryota; kingdom Metazoa; phylum Arthropoda; class Insecta; order Hymenoptera; family Figitidae; genus Leptopilina; species Leptopilina boulardi. The sequence continues at coordinate 598,926 of NW_026137948.1, read as the reverse complement.
TAGTCTCAAACTTTGACAAAAAATCCCTAAAAATAACTATGTACCCCCTCCTGGTGTTCACATCTTTTCACATAGAGAGCTCAAATTTGGTACACTTATGTAATTTTTACGAAAAATATAAAAAAATAGTATTTTTACGTGTAGATTACAAAAAAATATAGCGAGAACGATTGGATTTGATTATCATAGCGTTTTCAAGGAAAAACTGATAATTGTACAAAAGGGCATGTCCCGTTAATAAATAAAATAAATAAAATGAAATAATTTTCGATAAAATTTATGATTTCTCCCCAAAAAACGAAGAAAATTTTATTTAAAGAGCTTCAAATTTATACATTTTTACGTGTAGATTATAGTAAAAATGTAATAAACATGATAGGCTGTTATTGTAATTGAATTTTTTGGAAAAATAAACATTTTTTAAAAAGTGGACTATTACTTTAAGTTTTACAATTTTTGACCTAGAAAGATAAAATTTTCTTCCTTTTTGGAGGAAAAATTCATGATTTTTTTTATCTCTAATTGTGCTTGCTATATTTTTTTGCAGTGTGTTGCTATTCTTTATAATTTGCCATTTTTGCCATTTACTATTTTTTTATCTTTTGCCATTTTTTATCTGTTGATATTTTTATTGTTTGGTGAAATCCCTTTTAAATTTTAGGTTTAAGGGTACGGAACCCTCGGTTTTAATGCGAGTGTAACTCGCACTTGTCCGATTTTTTTATTTGATAGTATAACGTCAAAAATATTGTTTCGACAGGCACCTAGTGTAATTGATTTTTAGGTACTTAGTCCTCCTTTTTGTATCAGTCATTTTTAATTTTGGTAAACTGACACCAGATTTGTAATCAGCGACCACAAAAACCCCAGAATATCATTCAACTTTGAACGATGTTTTCTCAAAACTCTATTTTTGAAGTTGGTAGTAACGATTTTTTTAAAACTTATGAACCGATTTTTCTGAAATTTGGCACACTTCTTTTATATAGTATTAACTAGTGATTGAACGAAGGATTTTTTATTATGTTGATTACAACTGATTTTACATTGTCTAAATAGTCCCAAAAATCGTAATTTGTGAAAAAAACTCTGCCAAAAATTAAAATTTTTTTAAAAACCCTTCGTTCAATCACAAGCTATACTCATCTACTACTACACTGAGAGACCTTTTGCACCGCATCAGAACTACGTGTGTGACTGCAGCGCCACTATAGGTTTTGGTGCGCTGCATTCTAAATTTTGTATCGTGACTGCCTAAAAATGATAATGAACCTTGAGGCCGTCAACTATTTGGACAGCTACGCTCCAAAAATTGTACGGCTGCAGACCAAAAACGTAGTTTCATAGCTGACCGCTAGAATGCTCTGCAGCAGTCTGTCGAAAGTCTGCTACGGTGGAAAAGGTCTCTTAGTGTAGAAATTTTTTGGTCTTTTATTTTTGATGAAGCAGTCATTAGATATCGTGACTACCGCAAAATCACTGATTTTGGCAGGGATCTCAAAAAACCTGTTGCCTTACTTGTCATTTTACTTACAAAAATCTTGCCCTTCAGCATTTTGCGAATTTGAGGACCATTAAAAACACCTTCTTTTAATTTTGTTTCATTGACGTTCAGGAATAGTAAATGAAGTACTCCTTACATACCATACTTCTGTTTCTAAAATCTTGTAAATTAAAGTATAAAATTTTCCAAGACTACGTTATCATAAAGAAAGTTTAAAAGTTGTAACCAGTTACTATTTTCAAGTAAAATATATAACTTGAAATAGTCACAGTTCTTAAAACTAAACAATAAGATATTTGGATTAAAATAAAATTTATCATTTGCAGAATTAATAGAGGTAGCAATATAAAATTTAATGAGAAAGAGCGGATTGTATTTTTCGACTGGCAGTAAATGGAAATGATAACTTCACAAGAAAAAGAAGTATTCACCAAATCCAAATATCTATCATTTGTATTATTGGTGTCACACGGGGTGCCTAAACGAACTTTAAATGACCACTTTTTTTACTTCGTATTTTTTTCTTGCATTCGATTCAGGATCTTAAAAATAGTGTGTAAAATAATTTTTAGCGAAATTCGTCGAGCCGTTTTTAAAAAAGTTATTTTTTGTATAAAAAATTAAATTTTTCATAAATTAAAAATATATTATGCCGATTAATTGATTAAGGAAATAAGTAGATTAATAAAATTACAGATTTTATTCTTTAAATAGAATAAAAACTAATGTTTACATATCATAAGATATAAAAAAATTAACATTTTTTTAACAAACAATGTTATACATTAAATTTTATATTTTTCTTTTGTTTATTATGTACGTAAGTTACCGTAACATCGGTAGATTTTGAATTAATCGAAATATTACCTGTTTATTATATTTAATTGCTAAAAAATTGATTTTTAACATAAAACCGAATTCCGAATAACCTGGACAAATTCATAAAATGGTGACTTTTACACGGTGGATCGTATTTAAGGGTTTTTGGGGTTGCTGATTATGAATCTAATGCTAGAATTCAATATGGCAGATCCAAAATGGCAGGCGAATTTAAAAAAAAAAAATTTATAGCAGAATTCAAAAAGGTGTATCTTTCTTGGTGTGTTAAGAAAAATTTGTTAAAATAATTACTAAAAGTTAAGTTAAAAGTTATCGTTGAATTACGAAAAAAGTTCAAAATTAGCAATTATTTATTTAACCCTTTAAGTCACACATTTTTCTTTTTACTAAATTGGCTTGAAAATTGTTACTCGGGGGTTTTCGGGGCCGCTGATTACGAATCTGACATTAGTTTTTAAAAATTCAAAATGGCGGATCCAATATGGCGGACTTGGAGTTAAAAATTAACTGAATTCGCTTGAAAATTGTTACTCGGGGGCTTTCGGGGTCGCTGAATACGAGTCTGATGTCAGTTTTCAAAAATTCAAAATGGCGGATCCAATATGGCGGACATAAAAATTAAAAATTAACTGAATTCCCTTGAAAATCGATACTCGGGGGTTTTCGGGGTCGTTGATTACGAATCTGAAGTAAGTTTTTAAAAATTCAAAATGGCGGATCCAATATGGCGGACTTGGAGTGGAAAATTAACTGAATTCGCTTGAAAAATGTTACTCGGGGGTTTTCGGGGTCGCTGAATACGAATCTGATGTCAGTTTTCAAAAATTCAAAATAGCGGATCCAATATGGCGGACATGAAAACTAAAAATTGACTGAATTTTTTTGAAAATCGATACTCGGGGGTTTTTGGGGTCGCTGAATACGAATCTGATGTCAGTTTTTTAAAATTTAAAATGGCGGTTCCAATATGGCGGACTTGAAGTTGAAAATTGATTAGATTCGCTTGAAAATTGTTACTCGGGGGTTTTCGGGGACGCTGAATACGAATCTCATGTCACTTTTCGAAAATAATAATTTCATTTTTTTTATCTATCCTGCTCTCAGCGTTACCCAGAACCAACGACGTGGACGTGGCAAGATTTTGGTTCCACCTTGTTTTTTTTATTTATTTATTTTTTTTATTTTTATAAATAAAACAAATGACGATCGTCGCAAAAAAAAGTCAGTAAAACAAATGACGATCGTCAACAATCTTTATGATAGTAAAAAAAGGTATACATTGGATTCAGTTACAAAAACATAAATGCTAACAATTTTGTAAATAACAATACTGCTGAGTGTAAAAAACGTTTATTTTTACAGGTTACTAATCCAAGTGTTGTCAGGTACATGATTTAAAGATAAGCATCTATTATTTCTATTTAAACATTTAAAATTCTGAAATTCTATTTTTATTTTTTTATTCAGCGACCCTGAAAACCCTCGAGTAACGATTTTCAAGCAAATTCAGTCAATTTTTAATTTCATGTCCACCATATTGAATCCGCCATTTTGAATTTTTTAAAACTGACATCAGATTCGTATTCAGCGAACCCTGAAAAACCCCCGGTACCGATTTTCAAGCGAATTCAGTAAATTTTCAACTTCATGTCCACCATATTGGATCGGCCATTTTGAATTTTTAAAAACTAAAGTCAGATTCGTAATCAGCGACCCCGAAAATCCCCGAGTATCAATTTTCAAGAGAATTCAGTTAATTTTTAACTTTTATGTCCGCCATATTGGATCGGCCATTTTGAATTTTTAAAAACTAAAGTCAGATTCGTAATCAGCGACCCCGAAAACCCCCGAGTAACGATTTTCAAGCGAATTCATATGAAATATAATTGTAATATAGTGAAAAACCAAAGGTGGGTCACTGAGCGACCCACTGTGACGCAAAGGGTTAAACAATTGAAAATTTTACATTTAACTAATTTCTCATTGTCTTTAACGTAGAACATTTCCCACTCAAAAGTTTAGACATTTAAATGTTCCATGAATATGGTAGAAATATTTCAAAAACCGAAATTTTTAATTTTAATTTTATTTACGTTTTTGTATGCTTTATTGTCTTTAGAACGTAAATCCAAGCGTTCGTCAACTTGGTCGCTAAATTTTACTAAACATTTATTCTTTTAAGTTTGCTTATTGTCGATAATTATTTCTACTCAACTAAGGTTATTGCAAATAAAAACATTCTATGTATAATAAATACTTATGCTCTTTGAAAACAGATGTACGAGTTGACTGGTCAAAGCGAGGTGGAGACTACTGTCACTTTCTTCTACATAAAACAAATTTAGATACGATAGATGCATTAAATCGAATATCTTCTAATTTAAGAATGAAAGTAAACTGCTTTTCATACGCCGGTACTAAAGATCGTCGAGGGAAAACAACTCAATGGGTCAGCATAAAGAAAGTTGATCCTAATAAAATTCTTCGATCTGTAAGATCTATAAAAGGTTTATTCGTGGGAAATTTTAAATTTGAAGCATCACCATTGAAGTTAGGAATGTTGCTTGGAAATCAGTTCACTATTGTTCTAAGAAATATTGTGGACCCTGTTGAGAAAATTCAAATAGCTATGCTTGCATTGAAAGATCATGGTTTTATTAATTACTACGGTTTACAGAGATTTGGCACTATAGCAAACATTCCTACTCACAATATTGGTAGAACTCTTTTACAAGGTGAGATAATAATTAGTATATAACTAAAAAACAAGTACACACGTGTGATTTAAAAATACAAAAACATCTAAAAATACATTATCTAAACAAATTTAAGCAATTAAAAGTGACATCGAAATTTTGTATTACTGCGCGTTTGAATTAGTTTCTGCGTGTCAATTACTGTGTCGAAAATAATGTATTTAGAGGTTACAATTCCCGCAGTAATTGAAGCTAATGAAAAATAAAAAGATTTTCAATTACCGCGGTAGATAAAATTTGTTCTTAAATAATTAAATTAATAATTGTTCAAACTGTAATGGACTTTTTGGAGAAATTTTACCATTAATAAAAATAAACAAGTTGTAAATTCAGATGTTCATTACATGAACATTTTGCTTCCTCGTGCAGAAACCAAAATTTTATTGCCAAAATGTGAATTTTTGATTTTTTAACTTTCATTAATTCTTTAAATTTACCGCAAATGTAAACTTTATATATATCGATCGATTAGTCTTGACGTAAGGAATATAATTATTTTATATATAAACATCAATTTAAAAAATCACAAAATTGTATTGCCAAAATGTGAATATTTGATTTTTTAACTTTCATTAATTCTTTAAATGTACATCAAATGTATACTTTATATATATATCAATCGATTCGTCTTGACGTAAGGAATACGATTTTATTATATATAACCTTAAATTTTTCTATTTAAAAATTTTTTCGATTAAAAAAAATTTTTGGAAAAAAGACGATAAAATTTTTTTTGGGGTATTTTTTAAAATCCTTTGGTCAGATTTGAGATATTAATATGATAAATGAGCCTACAAAATTTTATCTAAATCCATTAAAACCTGTTAAAGTTATCTTCTAAACAAAAAAGGGATCCACACACACACATACATACATCCGGACAATTGATCAGAATCTCATATAACATGTTTCTATAAAGAAAAAAATTTGTTTCCGCCACTTTGAATAATTTTATAAACGAAAGGACTACAAAGCTTCCTCCACGAAGAAGCAAAAAAATTGCAAAACAAACAAATTAAAAATAATAAATAAAATAATAATTCCTTGAAATCATTTTTAAACAAAAATAAGGTTGTCAAACAAATACACAATAAATATAATAAAAAATTGAAATCAATAATATTGGAATTTTTTAAATTAACAACATTAAATAATATAAATTTATAATATAAATAAAAATATAGCTAAAGTCTTTGGCCCAATACAATGGAGGAAAGTGGAAAAATGGGAAAATAAAATATTATACCTTACTTCGCAAAATAAAATGTTGGGTGCCAGTCCTTCCTTAAGACAAGTTTACAAAATTATACGTATTAAATAATTAAAATTTGATGTGAAAAAGATAAGAAAAAAAAGTAAGATTTAAGAGAGAGAGAGAGAGAGAGGAATTTTTAACAATAAAAGAAAAAGATTATTTTATATACAAATAAAATATTTAAATTAATCACAATAAAAGGGGCAGGTAACTATAACAAAAGGGTCAGGTGACTGTAATGAAGAGTCAGGTAGCTATAAAAATAGGGAATTGGTAGCTATAACAAAAAGGAACAGGAACATTGTATAAAGTGGCTGAACCACGTGTAAAATTATAATATTAACTAGCAACTTTGGTTGCTACTTTGCATTCTTCATGTCCATTATTTTATTGTTTTAATGTTGTTTTTTTTGCTTCTTCGTGGAGTAAGCTATAGTTCTTTCAATTGAAAAATGTTTGAAAATGCACAAATAAATTTTTTTTTGTTTAGAAATATCATACTTAAGTAGGGGAGGATGGGGTAAGGATAGTTAGGCAGTTAGGTAGATAGTTAGATCTAGCAGCTAAAATTCAATAGGCATCGGAAAAAGAATAGTATCGTTCGAAAGCCTGTTTATTTAGCTACAATTTTGTAATACATTATTTTGCTGTGGATTGCAATGCCTTCGAGATATTAGCGGAAAATTAAAAAAAAATTTAACTATCCTTGCCCCACTATTGGGGCAAGGATTCAAAATCAAAAAAGGATCAAAAGGATCAAAATTATTTTTATGAAAAATAATCAAAACAAGTTGTAAATTCAGATGTTCATTACATGAACATTTTGCTTCCTCTTTACGATCAGCAAAAAAATTTGCTTCCTCGTGGAGAAAGCAAAATTGTATTGCCAAAATGTGAATTTTTGATTTTTTAACTTTCATTAATTCTTTAAATTTACCTCAAATATATACTTTATATATATCGATCGATTCGTCTTGACGTAAGGAATACAATTATTTCATATATAAACTTCAATTTAAAAAATCACAAAATTTTATAGCCAAAATGTGAATTTTTGATTTTTTAACTTTCATTAATTCTTTAAATTTACCTCAAATGTATACTTTATATACATCAATCGATTCGTCTTGACGTAAGGAATACGATTTTATTATATATAACCTTAAATTTTTCTATTTAAAAATTTTTTCAATTAAAAAAAATTTTTTGGAAAAAATACGATAAAATTTTTTTTTTTGGGGTATTTTTCAAAATCCTTTGGTCAGATTTGAGATAATAATATGATAAATGAGCCTACCAAATTTTATCTAAATCTATTGAAACCTGTTAAAGTTATCTTCTAAACAAAAAAGGGATCCACACACACACACACTTACATACATCCGGACAATTGATCAGGATCTCATATAACATGTTTCTATAAAGAAAAAAATTTGTTTCCAGCACTTTGAAAGGTTTTATAAACGAAAGGATTACAAAGCTTCCTCCACGAGGAAGCAAAATACATTAAATTTAGGGTTTTTTTAATTGCATTGAATAAAAGCACCTCAAAACACTTCAAAGCACTACCAAAAAAATTTTTTGGACATAAATAAATATTTAAAACAGTTAATATCTGAAACAGTGTTTTAAACAGAACTGAGACATTTTAGAAAAAACAGGATTTTCACAAATAAACACGTAGCTTCCACAAATGATATCGCATCAAAATCAAATTTTTCTATAGACGTCTTTTGGTGTTAAAACAAGAATATATGATGACTAGTGCCATTTTTGAACAAGCCGTATAGGCAATAGAACCACTGACTATCATTGCCCCTATGACACTTATAATTGCACAAATGATTTTTCTGCTTGCAACTACATCTTTTCATATCACAATTGCCTTTGCAAAAGCATCTTTTAAATCCTTGACCGCCAGTAAAGGATTGCAAAGTATGACACTTATAATTGCACAAATGATTTTTCTGCTTGCAACTACATCTTTTCATGTCACAATTGCCTTTGCAAAAGCATCTTTTAAATCCTTGACCGCCAGTAAAGGATTGCAAAGATTTTATAATATTCGTAACTTCAGTAGGGAACAAAAATTTGTACCTGAAAATAGTAAATTGATTTCTACTGTAGTTTTTTTAGGCTTCATCCTTGGTTCCCAATGAATTTCTATTTTTATTTACAAATTTACATTATTACAATTAATATTTCTATTTTCATTTTTAATTTTATCTCTATTTCCTTATTAAAATTTATATTATTCAATTACTTATAGAAGAAATTAACTTATTATAATACATTATATATATTAAATAAAAATATAATTAATTGATCATATTATATTAATTATACATATATATATTATACATATATGATTAATAATAATTAATAATGTAATGCATTACATTACTACATTTTATAATAATAAAAAATTAATGAATAAAATAAGCATATTTTCTATTTTGACATTTACCAACCAAGGCTGGTCAATGTTCCTTAAATGCCCGATTTCTCACTTTTACCAAAAAGCCCGGTCAATGTGCAGACTAATTTAGTAAAAATGATTAGATATTCTTAAAACTAGCAACTCGTGGGTTTTTCGGATTGCTGATTAAAAATCCAATACAACTTTTCCGAAATTTATAATATCGAAACTAATATGTTGGAGAAAATTTGTAACTATTTACTGTTTATTATTGGTAAAAAATATAGCGAAAATCAATTGCTATTTATTTCTGAATATCATTCTTATATTCCTATTATAGACTGCACATTTCGTGTGCATGTTTTAAGAACTGCATTTACATGACCCAAACATTTCAGCAGAAATTTTAAAATCAAGTAACCACAATCATTTTTAAATAATTATAACACAGGCACAGAAAAAAAAGTTAGGTCCCTAAAAACACAACCCCATATTCCTATCTTTTTGGGGTCGTTGAAACCGAATATGACCATGAAAAATTTGTTTGCCGACCCATTTTCCCGCAACCACCCCCTTGCACCTACTCACGGGGGTTGGAGTTTCAAATTAAAAAAAGAATCGAGAAAGGGTGTCTATTCCAATGTTTTTTGGGTCACTTAATCCGAAAAACGCCACCAAAAACAAGTCCTTTCCTCCCATAATCCTCTACAACCCCCTGAGAAGGGGTTGGAATTTCAGTTTTTACAAAAAGTCGAGTACGGTATCTATTCCTATGTTTTTTTGGTCGCTGAAATAAAAAAACACCACCAAAAACAAATTCTTAACCCCCTACAACCCCTGGGAGAAGGTTGGAATTTCTTTTTTCACGGCGCTAAGTGTAGAAAAATAAATTTCCATATGACTTTGTAGGTGCGTATTTGTGTAATCATAGGTAACTTTCTAGAAAACTTTATTTTTGGTGATGTTTTTTGGTTTCAGCGACCCAAAAAACATAGGATTAGACACCGTACTCGACTTTTCATGAAAAATGAAATTCCAACCTTCTCCCAGGAGTTGTAGGGAGTTAAGGGGGTAAAGAATTTGTTTTTGGTGGTGTTTTTTGATTTCAGCGACCAAAAAAATTTTTAAAAAAAATTCAACCCCCTCCCTCTTCGACAGTTTTTAAAAAAACCGAACAATACTTCGTGGTTAAATTACTCACCCCTAGGCTGTTATTATGTACATGTTTCAGCCCGATCCAATCAACTTTTTTTTTCACTTAGTTCGCTACAGGAATTTTATTCCGTATACATTTTAAAATAAATTTTAATTATATGCGTACTTACTTATCTTTTATCCTCGTCGCCAATATACAGGGTGTTCCAAAAGTATGGAAACTTGCAAATATCTCGAAAAGTACGAATTTTTGTAAAAAATGTTTAAGACAAAAGTTATTCCAAACAAAAAGATGTACATCTTTGAAACCAAAAAATTGTGCCCGGAGCCCAATGTTGGCCCTACAATGAAAAAAGTGGTTTTCTTAAATGAGACCACTAATTTTCAGTATCAAATTCGTAATCCCCATGAAATTCTGGGTTCAGACATGTGGTATAAGTGCCCAAAATATTGGGCCCAATCCAAGATATTGGGTCCAAAATTTATAGACAGATAAATAAATTTTAAAAAATCGCATCTTGGAGGGATTTTGAGATCACAGGATTAGAAATTGGAAGCTAATTTTCAAATTGAGCATAGAGCCCAATGTAAGATTCTGCCGCCCAATGTGAGGTCCCAATATTTTTGGAATTTGTACCACAAGTCTAAGCCCAGAATTTCAGAACGATTACAAAATGGAAGGTCATCGAATGATCAGGGGCAAAACGGAATTATCAGGGGTGCTATTCTCGAAATGAGTTCCGTGCACGAATCGAAGACTTTCGAATAACTTTGTCGAAAACTGTATTCTTGAACTGTTCACTAGGCGTTCATAGACGAAACGATTCGAGTGAAATGCAACGAGTGGTCTTAACCACTCGAAGCAACAGTTTCGTGTTCGAATTTTGGTACTGCTCATGCGCAGTAGTATTATTTAATAATATTATGTACACATATTAAAAGGGATTCAAAGTTTCGAATTGTAATCAATTATAGAGTTTCATTCATAATAATAATAATAATAATAATCATTCATAATAATAATAATAATAATAATAATAATAAGAATAAGAATAATAATAATAATAATGATGATGATGCAGTCAATAAATATTTCTTATATCATAAGTAATTTAATTGGTTCAAAAAAATTACACTGGAAAGTCACTAGAAATAAACGACGGCAACACTGTACAACCTATTCGTCTACGAACGATCGTCGAACGAAGTTTCGAATGGTGCTCGAGAATACGGTTGTTGCTTCGTGCACGAAACTTACGCATCGAATTTGCTCGCATACGAACAATATTCGAATGATTTCGAGAATAGGACCCCTGGCCGCTTCGCAACCCAACTCGAAGGATGATCAACGAGCCAAGGGGCCGTAGCAAGTTGACAACACGACCTCCAAGAAGGAGGGCACCACCTGACGGTGCATGAAACCACGCTGGTCGGCGAACGAAGCATAAATTTTCGCTTGTCCATGTTCGAGTCACGGTAACCAACTAGGATTCGGAATTTCACGGTGTGACAAAAAGTATTGGAGAGTTCAATGGAGTACAAGAAACTCCACCAACGTCTCCGAGTTTAGTGGCGAGTATATCTATCCACCTGGTCCAGGTCAGCCTTACAGGTTGTGGATATTGTGGCCTGAAACTCGAGGTCGGCGTGAGGACCGCATGGCTGTCACACATTGTGATCGCGCAGTCAAAATCATTAGAAGCGTGGATTCTCGACCAGCATTTTTGTTTGTTTATAATAAATAAATTCGAGAAGTGTTTGCCGTAATTTCCGAATTTATTATTTTATTATCTTTGTGCATGTGTGTCGGTGGATATTTCTCTTTACCTTTACCTAAGGAAGTCAAGGTCGCAGTCAAGCTAGTCTGCGGACCATGTGGGAAAACCGAAATCCAGGTAGATTCTGCTACCTAGCGCCAGGGAAGCACCCTAAAATAAATAAACGGATCCTCGGGGGTTGCTGGGAAGTTCAAAGAGTGAAACTTTCCAGTCCAAATTTGTTCCCGACATCGTCGCCATTTTTATAACGTGATTCACACGGAATTTTCCACGATTTGCCGAAGAGCGGAAAAATCTGGGAAAATTTCCATAAGAAAATAGAAAACCCGTTATTGGGATCTGACATGGGGGCGGGGCCTAAAGCAATATGGCGTAAATTGGGTAACACTTTTAGTGAATTTACATGGGAATAACATGGGATGCAATAGAACAAAATCGTTTGAAAAATATTGCTTAATTTAATAAATGTATAAGTGAATTTTTTTAATACAAAATTACTATTTAAATTCCTATTTACAAACATGATTAAAAATATAAAAGAAATCTTATTTTTATACAAATGATTTTCTCAAATCCAGCGATACATGTGCAAGAAAAGTATTGTATTTTCCTTTATATTTCATGTAATTATATGAAAATTTATAAATGTATATATTTCATTTTTCATTGTAAAAGTCTGTTAACAAGAAGTGAAAAAAAAATTTATTTATCCGTTTTTACAGTGATAAATTAACTTTCAAAATGTTCACATGCACGGGTAATATGAAAGATTATATAACCTCCAAATTTTAAAATCTTAAACTTACCTGGCAAAATGTAATCACTTCTTTTGAAATGCAGAGAACATACTCTCATAGAAGGCTTTATACTGTTTATTTTTAAAGCATTTTTCCAGGCCTTTAATTGATCGACTTTCAAAATTATCGAACGTATTTTTCACATCCACTACTCGTTGTTTTGGTTTCGGAAATTTATGGAAAATTACGCTTAAATTTTTCGCTACAGTACTGCCACAGCCTCTCACAGAACACTTAATTCTGCAGGAAGATTTCTCACGCGGTAAAAAATGTAGCTTCATTCATAATGATAAAATAATTAACAATGACAGCGGAACTACAATTGCAAGTGACACAAACAGTTATCCAAAACTAGTTACATTTTTCAACACCAGATGGCATGTGTACGAATGTCAGATCCCAATAGCCGCTACGTAGCTGCTTCTCTACTCGGAGCGAACTCCCCTCTTTACCTGTAGCTCAGAGGTTACATCGAATTTCCCCCTAATAATTTGTTCAGCTTACTATTACATACATTAACTAACTACTTAGGCAAATCGATTTTTTTTGAACCTTTTAATGTGGTTTCCCCATAAAGGGTTACATACGAATTTTTAAAAACTATTTGTTTTTATTCTCTTAAAAAATCTTTTAAAATTTCTACAATAGAAAAAAAATATTTGGTACCCGTTAAACATCTTTTAATTAAAATTCCGTTCTTTTTAATAATCACGTCACAATAAAGAGTCTCTAGGGTTAAGATGGGTAAAATGCCCTAATGTCTGGATTTTTGAATTGACCCTGTACATGGGTATTTTAGGGTACTAAAATAAGGTAACTAGGGTCGATATCCGAAAAAAAACCCTGCCCCCCCCTATGGTGGTTGAAAAATGCGTTTTTTCGAAAATATTTTTTTTCTGGTTTATGAGTTGATGAAAAATTCTGAAAAAATTCATGAAGCTAGTGTTTGAGATGTACTTTGAACATATTTTTTTGGGCTCCCCACACTGTTTTTATTGTTTAAAAAATTTCCAAAATCTTAAAAATAATTTTTTTTCTAACTTTTCTGAGTTGGGCACAAAAAATTTTTTTTGTCATTTTTTAGAGGGTACTAAAATCTATCTTCATGAATTTTTTCAGATTTTTTTGTAATGTGCGCCACCCCCAAAAATTGAATTTTCTGAATTTTCATCCGTTTTTACCATTTTTGTCCTTTCAAGGCCAAATTCACAGTCCGTAAGGTGTAGGATTTAAATATTTTCGCGAAAATTATTAGCTACCCAAGAAGCACGTAATATAACCTCAATATCAAGGTAATATTACATGTAAGATTCGTAATATAACGTTGTAATATTGCAGTAATCTTACAGTAATCTTAAAATGTCCGCCTCAAGGTAATATTACCGGTAATGTTACTGTAATATTACGCGCTAATATTAAGGTAATATTACAGTAATATTGCAGTAGTATTATACCGTAATATTAAGGTAATATTACAAGAGAATATTACAGTAATATTATGGGAACATTTCTTTACGAAAAACATCTACCCATCCAGGGAATCGAACCCCGAACTCAAAGCACACGAGTCCAGAGTTTTACCAACAAGCCAAATTGACTTATAATATATTTATGTTTTTTATGCTTTATGAATAACTCAAATCAGTCTGTAATATTACTGTAATATTACTGTAATATTACCGTTAGTATTACAGTAATATTCCCGGTAATATTACCTTGAGGCGGGCATTTTAAGATCACTGTAAGATTACTGTAATATTACAGCGTTATATTACGAATCTCACGTGTAATATTACCTTGATATTGAGGATATATTACGTGCTTCTTGGGTATTCTATTTATATAACCACTCTTGATTTGTGGAATTTTAAAAAAATTAAGAAAGAACTGTGTTTTAAGGCATAGAAATATCGAAAAATCGTCACTTTTACTTGTTTTAACTACTTCTTCTACTTAAGAGTATTAATATTTGACTTTTGTAATGAATTTTCGTGTTTTCATAGGATAGAAAATTTATAATCTTTCATGCATAGAAATTTGAACACAAACATGAGATAAAACTAAGAGAAATCTATAAGTATAAAAAAAGACAACAGTTTTTGATCTCTTTTTTCAGTTTTAAACCTTAAAAAATTAAAATTACTTATTTAAAAATTGTAAGACAATGTTCATAAAAATTATATCTATCTTTAACTATTCTGAAGTTGAATAATTAACCAAATTTTTGCAAAGGTAAATATTAAGGAATAAATAATTTGACCATTAAAGAAGCAATTATTCAAAATGTATTTATTAAGAATTAATTTAAAAAATTTAAATATTAATTTATAGATAGAACAAATATTCTGATTAAATAAATAGAGAAAATTGAAAAGAATACAGTTCTGCAAAATTTATATATTGTAGTTGAATTTCTTATCGCAGTAGAGTAATGACACTAAATCTCTGTTACCGTTTCTAATCTTCATCGCTATCATCGTTTATTTTTGGGCAGACGTTATCGATGTCAAGGAGATTAGTTAGCACTTCAGCTGGTCTAAAAACTTTCGACAAAAATCGTCCATATGATAAATGATAAATCAGAGCGTGCGACGTGAGAACAACATCCAACTGTTCTTAAACCATTGGCGCAGTTGCAACAATGACCTTTTATAGCATCAATCCCGATCTCATTAGCATTATATTTGATGTAACACTTATAAGTTTTTCTGTTCATATGACGCGATTTTACTTCGAATTTAACTATTTCAGGTTCGTCTTTCAAAAAACTCAATTTCAGCGAGTTATCTTCTTCAACCATTTCTCCTAAATATGAAATTGCTTGTGACAATTGATAAGATCTACCAAAATAAATCTTTAAATCATCAGTTGTTATCTCTGGAAAATCTAATAAATCTCGTGAAGATAGCACTTGAAACGAGACAGATTTTCTATTCAAATTTTCATTATAAACTTTCTCGGCCAAGCTGTTAGTTGTGTTTCTGTTCGATTTCATTCTCGCAATTATATCGCTTAATTTTTCCGAATCGCAATTAAGGCGTTTTCCAAATAAATTATAAAGAAGATTAGCTACTTTGCAATAAGTGCCGGCATCTGGTAACAACCGATTATTGAATTGATGGTGAAGGAGCTTATACTTTTGTGCAATTATGCCATGCACAACCTCTACTACCCAAAGAATTTTTGTCACAAATCGTAAAAAATTGGATTCTTCCGTTGTCAATTGATTGCGATTGCCTTTCAAAGCAGGCATTAATACTTTATAACCTCTTTCTTCCAATTTCGACACTACATCTCTGAATCCTCTGTCCAATACGAAAATGTCACCTTTTTTCAAGATGGTTGAAATTCCATGAGGATCGTTCAACATGTGTTCTAGAATTTTAGCGTCGTTAAGGTTACCTTCAAAAGGACTTCGAAGTTCAATTACAAAACCATTTGTAGTACAGATTGTAAACGGCTTACACAACGGACATTTTTTTGCCCGGAGTACGAGAGCCTTTGATAAATGTTGTTTGAACTTTTCTGATGTCTTAAATATGTACCGTCACAAATACACACCAATAAATCGTCGTCTAAATCGTGCAACATTTTCACGACTTCGACAGTCTGACTCAAATAAAATTCTCTGGTTTTGGCATCAACTCCAAAATATTTTGGGAGCACGTGTTCTCGAAAACATTTTAGGGCAGAATGTATAGAATCGCGTACAATTTCTTCCTGTATATCTAAAATAACAGCAATTAAAGCGTCGGAATTTCCAGATCGTAGTTTAAATAGAAAAATTACAATTGCTTGCATAATATTTCGATTAGATGACGTTCTCATATGTCCTTTTAACATATTTTGAAGCACGGATACATCGTCCCAAGTGTGACCAGTAAGAACCTTCAAACGTTCTTCAGATATTGCGTATTCACCAATTTTATGGTGGAATCGAGCATCTACTTTATTTGATAATTGGTTTATGAATTTTTTAAATTCGTCAACATCGATTTCGGACTCTGTGGAAACGACTAACATATTCGAAAATTCTTCCTCATAAAATCTCTTCTTAATAATGTGTTCAGAACAACATCGATTTCGTTTAGGAATGAATAAATTCATTTTTTCAAAAACTTGCAGACGAGCTTCAAATGGCACGTCGATGATACCTTCCGTTTTTTTACAAATGAAACAGCAGGCCTTCGTAGCGCACACTCTATTAATTGGTAAAACCAAAGTCTCGTCTGTTTTATGAATCTGATCAGAAATAGTATATTCAGAATACTGAATATAAGGTGTGCCAGTCGACTGGCTGCTTGTAGATACAATTTCACTGGTCTGACTTTCAGGTGTAATTAATGACTGGGTTTTTGACGATAAAGTATCAACGTTCTAATTTCTAGTTTTTAAAAGATCCTGTGCAGCTTCCGTGAAAGAAGAATTTGAAAAAATTTCTGAAGTATTTTTATGATCATCTTCTCCACTGATTAAACTAAAAACGTTAGAAGTGCTTGCTATTTCCATCTGCTCTGATTCCAATTTATTTTGTTTACTTTTTCCACGTCCTTAACCACTATAAAACGACTGACAAAGAGCGTCATCCGCCTCTACATGACAGTTATAATTTTTAGAGAAGTTGGCAGCTTCTTGTCGTGAACTGAAATGTTTTGCTTTAGATATCGCTGTTCTACGAAGTAAAAAATTACATTTACAGCACCTTAAATCATTTGTTTTCTTCTTTTTTGTCGGCGGTTGCTCGATATTGTCAGACATCGTATAAATCTGTAATAAAAAAAAAGTTGTTAAGCTTTTCATTCTCATTAGAAACGCTGAACAAAGTGTAAAGTTAAATGAATTTTTAGAAAATGAATTAATGAATTGGGTATTGATTAAGAATTTTAAAGAATAAAAGATTGTTTATTAAAATTCATAAGCTCAATTTGGAAAATTTTTTAATTTCATAGTTCTTTATCACTTCCCCAAATCCTTTAAAACCCAACAAAATGTTTTATTTGTATTTTAATTTGTTATTTGTTCATTTAATTAAATAGTTACAATAAAAGCCTTATAATTGTTTGATAGATTTTTTTTTAATATTTCAGAGTTAATAAAAAAATAATTATAGTAATAGCACCCAATTTTTAATGTGAATAAAAAACAATAAAAAATTTTTTTAAATATATGGGGTTATAGTCAAAAAGCAAAAAAGATTTATTTTAATATTTTATTTACAAGAAACTGATTTTAAAGTATGAAACAAATACATATTTTTGACTTTAAATATTTTTATTCCATTATTCCTTTATTTCAAACTCATAGAAAGAATCTCATGAAATAAAATTATCAGGTATATGCAAAAAATAAACTTTAAATAAATGTTGACAGAGAAAAGAAGTCGTCTGAAACCTTATTATTATTTTAAGTGTTTTCTGAGATTATTTTTCAAAAATTTATAGAATTAAGAAAGCTTTTACTTCTAAATAATACAATAATTATACACAATTACCCAGATAGCAATAGTGAGTTCAAATTGACAGCAAAAGTAACTCATGTCGTGCGAGTTACCCTCACTTGGTGAATGCACATAAGCAGGCAGATGTGTCCTCCATGGAGGTACATACGCCTCGCATTTTATGCGACTTCACGAAAGTGCGCGCAAAATGAGGGCATCAAAAAAGCGCACACACGTTCAGACAGACAGACAAAGATAGACATTTGAATGATACTCCTGTTAAATCTTTTCTAAAAATGCGCAGTAGAGTAGATTGCACTTTAGACATGCACAGTGAGATCAATTAAAGTTTTCACATGCGCAGTAGACTCTGTTGATTTTTGGAGTTGCGCATTGGGGCTAAGTGCACTTAATACATGCGCAGTGGGGTTAAATGCACTTTAGACATGCGCAGTAGGGTCAATTGAACTTTTCACATGCGCAGTAGGGTAGAGTGCACTTTAGACATGCGCAGTAAGGTCAATTAAAGTTGTCACATGCGTCGTAGAATCCGTTATCTTTAAAGTTGCGCAGTGGGCTTAAATGCACTTTAGACATGCGCAGTAGGGTCAATTGAACTTTTCACATGTGCAGTAGGGTAGAGTGCACTTTAGACTTGCGCAGTAAGGTCAATTAAAGTTGTCACATGCGCAGTAGAATCTATTGATATTTAGAGTTGTGCAGTAGAGTTAATTGAATTTTTTACATGCGCAGTAGTGCTGAGTGCACTTGAGACATGTGCAGTAAAATCTGTTGATCTTTAAACTTGCGCAGCAGGGTTAAATGCACTTTAGACATGCGCAGTAGGATAAATTGAATTTTTCACATGCGCAGTAGGGTTGATATGTGAAAAGTTTAATTAACCCTACTGCGCAAGTCCAAATATCAATGGACTCTACTGTGCTTGTGAAAAGGTAATTGGACCTGAACAAAATAATAAGATAGTGGACGACACTCTTTAATAAAATAAAAAATATTTAAAATACTATTTAAGTAACATGATATTTATTAATATTATAAATTGTAATGTTTAGATTTAATGAATAAAAAAAGTTGTACTTATTGTTTCACAACAAATTAAAGTGTTGATCCACTGACTGCACAATCTATACTGACGCTGACACTTGACAGACTAACGCTCACTCCACATACATTACAGCACGCACGAAATGCATCTATAAAGCAGCACTCACATGAATGTAATAAAGGTACTTTTATGCGTGCACGAAAATGCGACACACGTTATGAGAGATACAAGCGACTTAAGAGCACGTAACTGCCGGCATTACATGTACACATGTGAACTCTCAAATGTGACACCAATATGCGAATTCAATGCACGCAATTAAGGTGCATTAATTCAGACATAAAATGCGACGCCTGACATGCGACTAACGTGTGACGCATAAATGTTATATGGGTACCCAGCAAACACTGTTATATATCTGTTCTAGAACTGTTACAAATTTCTTGAGAACATGTTCTGTAACTGGTTAAGAACGTGTGAGTCACTGGTTACGCAAAACGTCGTACTCAGCAGGTATGTTCAGATATGTAACAAATCTAGAACGCGGTTACAAAGTCATTTGTAACAGTTCTAGAACTGTGTTGTAACAACTATGAAAAGTGGTATGTAACCAGTAAGGAACAGAGTTCTGTATTTGTTACATAACTAAATTACGTAACAGGGATAAAAAAATATTATATATTATGTGTTACGTAAACGTATCACAGTGTAGGAACAAAAATCTATATTTGTGACATAACATTGTTTCAGTATGAATATGTATCATAGTTCTTTAAATGAGTAGAACAGTAACACAGAAAATTAAAAGGTATTAAAATAAGCTGCAACGCTTCTTATTTTAATCCATTTTTACTTATTTTAAAACCAAAATGAATTAAAATAAGAAAAATTTGATTAAAATAAGAAGCGTTGCAGCTTATTTTAATACCTTTTAGTTTTCTGTGAATGTAACAACGATCTAGTGTTGTTATACATGTTGTCCCGAAATTTCCAAGATATTTGGGTATTTTGTAACGATCTTATTTTTGAGAAAAAAAAACTTAAATGAAAGATTGTTCAGAATAACAAAATCAAATTGCACATTTTAACATATTTTGTTATTCTGAACAAATTTTTTAATTTTTTTGTCAAAAAGGCTATTATTACGAGATATCCAGACATCCCTAAAATTTTAGGACACCCTGTACTATTGTGGTGCATAATAAAGTTGTTATTAAATTATATAATTTATATTTAACACATTCTTATGTCATTAAAAAATTAAATGTAAATTTTGATATGAAGTAAATTCGATCAATGGAAGGTAAAGAAAAACACATAAAACAGATTTATGTTATTTTGTCAAGTTGCGACGTTTCGATGGTTTGGTTTACCATCTTCTTCAGGCTAATTTATTAAATAAAACACCAAATTAATAATTACACAAAATTGAACACACAAATTAAAACACTAAATAATAATAATACCTGAATATTCAAAATAATACTACATTGCAACTAGTCAATGTTAGAATCCATTTTTAAATTATCGTTAAAGATTAAAAAATAAAACACTACAAAAATTAGATACGCGACAATTTTCGTCATTTCGATGCGAGCATCAAGTCAAAACTGAATTAAAATTAGTTTTTGGAAGAATACCACACGTGTTAAAAAAGGAAGTCAATGAACTCATAGGTAAATAGTGAATAGAGGAAAAGACCTTCAAGATTCTATTATGAATTTAATTTTCTAATAAGAGGGAAATACGTTTTATTAAGAAAACAAATATCTTCTTTCTTATTAATTGTAGAATCGTTACTTAAAATATGAATCATTTCGGAAATAGAGCGTTTTTTATAATTTTTTTCACGATCAAGTATAATAGTATTCTTCCAATCGAAGTCATGATCAAAATTTAGTTGATGTGCACGAACCACAGATTTATCGTTTTTATTATTTTTATGTTCATTGATACGTGTATTCAATGGAATTTCTCATTCATATTTAAAATTAAATGTAAATGTTTATATCGAGTTAATTTGATTTGACATACTGCTTTTTTCTTACAAATGTATGTACAAATGCTTTATGCTTGTTAATATAATAGAATTTTATTACTATTGTTACTCACAAAGTTAATATTCAAATAACTATATATCAAATACACAAAACATGTCTTATTATGAAATTAATAATTATTTTTTATTACAAATTTACATCAGGGCGAAATATATTGTGTTATAGAACTGTGACGTAACATAGTTACAGAATTGTTCCATTTTGTAATAACAAATGTTTTCTAGAACTTAACTGCAACAAAATTTCAGAACAGATACATAACATTCTTCTAGCACAGTTCTAGAACTACCTTGGAACGTCAGTTACAGATAATTTGTGATTGTCGTGTTATAGACATGTTACATAACATTGTTATTGAACTGTGACGTTATCATAATATAGAACAGTTCTGTCATTCTTTTGTAACAATGTTCTAGAATTCAGTGACAATGAGGTTATATAACAGATTCGTAACCAACTTGTAACAACTGTTCTGTAAAACTGTGACATCACTGTTATAGAACATTTATAGAACGTGTTTGCTGGGTACTTACCAATAAAGCACAATGAAGTTTTGTTTACATAAACATCAAGTATATTTACACGTAAAGTTTTAGAGAGTGAAGTCAGCTCCAACAGCATCGATTAATGAGTCTATTAATCGATACAACTTATGTCCGTATTTCGCGCGTTTTCTAAAATATCCAACCTGTTCGTACAGTTTTTAAACAACACAATTTGTAATAAAAACTTAAAATTTTAAAAACTTTTCGACTTCACGGAATTTTTGAGGCCAATTTCATATAATTTTTGGAAAAAGACAAAAATGTAAAAACGGTTATTTTTTGGTATTATACTTTTTTCTGTTTAAGATTGTGCCCTGGCGGATTGGGAAAACCGAGTAGTAACCGAATTGGGTTACGATTCGGTTTCGTTTCGGTTCATTGTGAAATATTATCGTTAATCGACGAAATATGTAGTAAATAACTATTAGGAATGGTTAATATACATTTAGAGTGCTTAT
Organism: Leptopilina boulardi; assembly: GCF_019393585.1. NCBI lineage: Eukaryota > Metazoa > Arthropoda > Insecta > Hymenoptera > Figitidae > Leptopilina > Leptopilina boulardi. The sequence continues at coordinate 576,856 of NW_026137948.1, read as the reverse complement.
TTCTGCAATAATAATAATAAATTAAGATATTATTAATTAATAATAAGTGTTTTAAGTGTACAGTGCATACAGTTGTTGAATTATCATATATATATATTTACTTACACATTTGATACTCAAGAGCTTAATTTTAGAAATTCATTCACAAAGTCATCCTTAACGCCATCTAGGGTTTAACGCGCGTATCACAGCTGCCGTTGATGGTAATATACATATATATGGTAATTCAACAACTGTATGCACTGTACACTTAAAACACTTATTATTAATTAATTATATCTTAATTTATTATTATTATTGCATAAATAAGCACTCTAAATGTATATTAACCATTCCTAATAGTTATTTACTACATATTTCGTCGATTAACGATAATATTTCACAATGAACCGAAACGAAACCCAATTCGGTTACAACTCGGTTTTCCCAATCCGCCAGGGTGTATCTACATATACACTTAAAATGCATGTTTTGTATAAATGGGAAAAAGAGTATTAAAAATGAAACATATCAAATCTTATGTGCCAAAAAAACAATACAACTAAAAGAAAATAACATTTTCTGAAATTTCTATGCCTTAAAACTCAGTTCTTTTTTTCTTAACTTTTAAACTTCCAGAAATCAAGAGTGGTTATACTTATAAAGAGAAAAACTAATAATTTTCGCGAAAATATTTAAATCCTACACTTTACGGACTGTGAATTTGGCCTTGAAAGGCTAAAAATGGTAAAAACGGATAAAAATTCAGAAAATTCAATTTTTGGGGGTGGCGCACATTACAAAAAAATCTGAAAAAATTCATGAAGATAGATTTTAGTACCCTCTAAAAAATAACAAAAAAATTTTTTGTGCCCAACTCAGAAAAGTTAGAAAAAAAACTATTTTTAAGATTTTGAAATTTTTTTAAACAATAAAAACAGAGTGTGGGGAGCCCAAAAAAAATATGTTCAAAGAACATCTCAAACACTAGCTTCATGAATTTTTTCAAAATTTTTCATCAACTCATAAACCAGAAAAAAAATATTTTCGAAAAAACGCATTTTTCGACCACCATAGGGGGGTGGGCAGGGGGGTTTTTCGGATATCGACCCTAGTTACCTTATTTTAGTACCCTAAAATACCCATGTACCGAGTCAATTCAAAAATCCAGACATTAGGGCATTTTACCCATCTTAACCCTGGAGACTCTTTGATTCGAGAAAATATTTCCCGCATTCGACAAGTTCCCACCATTACTACCTAATACTGTCATGGCTGATTCTGAATTTATAGAAGCTTATGTCTGTTACAGTAAGCTTACATGACAAGAACAAAAAATTAATAAATTAGTTTAAACAATATTTATGCGCAGTAGATTCCATTTAAGGATGCGCATTAAATTTTATTAAGACAAATCCTGTCACGGTCTATTACCTGTATAAGAAAACACATAATTTATTGTACAAAAAATTTATAATATATTTTATAATTAATTATATGTATGCTTATAATAAGATAGTAAACTTACTTTAAACTTTCATTGTAAACTTACATGGCAACCTTACTGTAGGCTTGCAACGACTTTACAATGTATGTTTACAGTGACCTTTCCATGTAAGCTTGCAGTGGGCTTACCTTGTAAGGTTACTGTAGCCTTACTGTGTAGGGTCACTATATGGCGGACATTTTAAGTTTACCTTAATCTTACTGTAAGTTGACATTGTACTCTTATAAAACTTACATTTAAGTCTGCTGTAAAATTGTAGTTAATTGTTGTGCTGTGTGGGTTACCTTTCTTTCTCTGTGAAATCATTATGTGTCACAAATCTTACGCATTAATTACTCATGAAATATCACAAACATTCAAAACTTAAAAACGTTCTTATTAACAATGATTTTTTGTTATTGACTTAGGTAACTGGCAAGAAGCTATAAATTTAATCTTAAAGCCTAGAGATTCTGAGCGAGACAAATGTCTAGCAGAAGCTAGACAAATTTATAAACAAACTGGAGATGCAATAGCAGCGTACAATGTACTCAATAGAACCGATACAATTGAAGCACAGATTCTTTGTGCTTTGAAATTACATGGTAATCATGACATCCAAGCAGTGTTAAATGCTATTCCTAAAAATGTAATCCTTATGTATCTTCATGCATATCAAAGCTTTGTGTGGAATAACGTAGTTTCAAGAAGATTTAAAGAATACGGTAGAAATCCAATTGCGGGTGATTTAGTTTTCCAAAGTAGTAATAATCAAGAAATTAATGAGATTACATCTATAAATAAATCTGAATCACTCGAATTGAATTGTAATGAAGATAATGAATTGACATGTAACTTACAGAAAGTTAAAATTTTGAAGGAAGAAGATTTAGCTAATTATAAAATAGAGGATATTGTCATGCCACAACCTGGCTGGAGGGTTACATATCCAACTTATGCTGTTTCCTGGTATGAGGAATTTCTTCATGAAGACGGACTTACAAAAGATCTTAAACAAAAAAACAAGTAAGTTTACGTAAAAAATTCCTAATTGGGTGCTTTATTTAAGGAATATCACATGTTTCTAATTTTTCGCTGAAAAAAATGGTGCCAAGAAATTCAACTACTGTTGGGTAATTGACTAGAAAGTAGTTAAAATAATTACTTTTTTAGTTAGTCTAAGCATGTTTATGTAGTTAATACTACTATTCACTAGATATATGAAAAGTAGTAAAAGGAATTATTTTCTTTAATTGATATAACTGCATTTTCAGTAGTAAATTTTTTTATTGATTTCTGTGATTTTATAGGCTTCAATAAAATTCTTTTTGTAGACTTAACATGTCGTTTGTAATTTAAAATACTATATACTTTAACTAGTAGATTTTTACTATTTTAATTAATTTGATTTGAAGAACATTTTTGATGTAGAATTTACAAATTGTTTTTAGTTAAAACTACTACTTTAAGTAGTAGATTTTACTACCATAAATAATTTAATAGGCATTAAGAAAACTTTTGTTGTAGAATTAACAAAACGGTGTGATTAAAACTACAACTGCTCTGTTGGATTGTGAAAACCGAGAAGTTGATTCGGTCAAGTTTTGGTTCGGTTGGGTTTGAGATAATATATTGCAAATAATAATTTAAATATTGGGAAATTTACTATTCGGAAGTATAAACCCAAGAAGCACGTAATATAACCTCAATATCAAGGTAATATTACATGTAAGATTCGTAATATAACGTTGTAATATTACAGAAATCTTACAGTGATCTTAAAATGTCCGCCTCAAGGTAATATTACCGGTAATGTTACTGTAATATTACGCGCTAATATTAAGGTAATATTACAGTAACATTGCAGTAATATTATACCATAATATTAAGGTAATATTACAAAAGAATATTACAGTAATATTATGGGAACATTTCTTTACGAAAAAAATCTACCCATCCAGGGAATCGAACCCCGAACTCAAAGCACACGAGTCCAGAGTTTTACCAACAAGCCAAATTGACTTATAATATATTTACGTTTTTTATGCTTTATGAATAACTCAAATCAGTCTGTAATATTACTGTAATATTCCCGGTAATATTACCTTGAGGCGGACATTTTAAGATCACTGTAAGATTACTGTAATATTACAGCGTTATATTACGAATCTCACGTGTAATATTACCTTGATATTGAGGATATATTACGTGCTTCTTGGGAATTAATGATTTTTTAGTTGATTTATATAATATTATCCAAGGGGATTAAGAAATCAGAATTTGTTTGAATTTGTTCGATTTGCTTTCGAAAATGCCATCTACTACTTAAAGCAATGCGTACATAGTCCAAAGGGCGTCTATGAGCAAATGACCAAAAGGACACTACAAGCAAGTGTTTTTAAATCGATAATAGATAAAACACCAGACATGTCCCCTTGCATGACGTATTGCGATTCGTTGTTTAACAGATCAAAAGTGGAAAATTATTGTCGAACAGTATCTGACGATGTAGTTTTTATCGGTAAAGGTAAACAAGATTGTAATTATCCAAATTTGTCGAACACAGAAAATTGTGTTTCAAGTTTTGAAAGATGTGTAATTAGAAAAATGATTGTACATAGCATTGAATACAAGCTACCGCAAGAAACAAACAACACTGTATTTCAATTACAAAATGGGGACTTCGTTAGAGTAGTTAATATATTAAAATGTGACAATGAGGGCTGGGTTGAAATCGAAAAATCAAATGCAAATAAGTTAAAAATTGAATGTTGTAAAAAAATACATTACCGGGCACAAAATGTAATACTACAAACACCGTCTATTCGAAAAATATCTGGAAAGTTGACTCGTACAATCCAAGAGAAGTTATACCGATTACAAACATCGTCGAAAAGTGTATTGTAATTAATGTAGAAAAAGGTACATTTCTTTCAATTTTGCCAAATACTGTTGAAATACAATAAACTTCTTAATTTAACATAGTTGCTTTTAATATTATTCCAAAATATGAAATATATTTAAAACATAAAAAGTTTAACAAATTTTTCTCATTTAAAATTTTAAAAGAATTTAATGTAAATAGCTTACGAAATATCCCTAAATCAATTTAAAAAATTTTTTTAAAAAAATTAAAACCAGTTTGTATTAAAATCTTTAATAAAACTATAGTCGTCCTGTTGCGAAATATTTAAGGATAGATTACCTACAAGTTTCAGAATGTTAAGGATTTTTAACTTATCCCACTTTTTTATTATTTTAAAAACAAAACGTTCACACAAACACCGGATTCTATACACTCATATTGGACAGTTTCCGCAAGTAACTTCAGAAGAAGACTTTATCTGACTAATTTCACACCGACGCGGACTAAAACCAGATTCATTACATACTACAATCGGAATGTTCCGCAATCATCATACTAATTTTGTAATATTCCGCTTGTTTGCAAATAGATTACGTACAAGTTCCAGATTATTCCGGATTTGTGTCCTGTTGCCGAGCTTTAGTCATATAAATCGCGGATCGATTCAGAGCATTATCGTACTATATATGCATACTAATTTCGGATAGATTCATCGCAATTTCGGATTAAGACTTTCCCAGACTACTTTCCGATTAAAGCGGACCACAACAAGATCTATTACACACTTCAATCTTATTGTTTCGTACTCAATTCGATTAAAGATATTTACCAACTAATTTCGTACTATTGCGGACTATTTGCAACTAAATTACGTACAAATTTCAGATTATTCCGGATTCGAGTTTTGTTGCCGTGCTTTAGTCATATATAAATCGGATAGATTCAGTGCAATACAGTACTGTATATGCATACTAATTTCGGATTAAGACTTTCCCAGACTAATTTCGGATTAAAGCGGACCAAAATCAGATCTACTACATACTTCAATCTTATTGTTTCGTACTCGATTCGATTAAAGATATTTACCAACTAAATTCGTACTATTGCGGACTGTTTGCAACTAAATTACGTACAAATTTCAGATTATTCCGGATTTGTGTTTTGTTGCCGTGCTTTAGTCATATATAAATCGGATCGATTCAGAGCATTATCGTACTATATATGCATACTATTTTCGGATAGATTCATCGCAATTTCGGATTAAAGCGGACCAAAACCAGATCTACTACATACTTCAATCGAATTGTTTCGTACTCAATTCGATTAAAGATATTTACCAACTAATTTCGTACTATTGCGGACTGCTTGCAACTAAATTACGTACAAGTTCCAGATTATTCCGGATTTGTATCTTGATGCCGTGTTTCAGTCATATATAAATCGGATCGTTTCAGAGCAAAACCGTATTCAATTTGCATACTGATTTCGTATTGATTCAATGTAATTTCGAAATATGACTCTGCCTAACTATTTGAGGATTGATGCGGACTGAAATTGGATTCTTCACATACTAAATTCGGCATGTTTTGTTCTTGGTTTGGACTTATATTTTTGAACTGAACTAATTTCGTATTATTGCGTTTTTTGTTCGGACTGAATTCGAAGTGAAGCGAATTGTTTTCATATTTTGCCTATACTATTTTCGGATTTTCCCTTATAAATCGCTTTACACACATACACTGAAAAAAATAGTATTGAACTAAGAAAATTTTACTTGGTTCAAGAAAATCGTGGGACTGAATACGGTCAAATCAATTATGCTACTGTTTCAAGAAAACCATTTACATGGTGCAGTATATTTGAAAGAAGTACATATGTTCTTGATCCAAGAAAATATGGAATTCGATCAACAAGTTCATCGACTTCTATGAGTAAAATATTTTCTTCTTCTAAGAATATCTGTAGTCAAATCAATTATTGCATTTGATTCATTAAAATTTTTGTTATGTTGGTTCAAGTAAGTAAAGATTTAAATCAAAATATTATTTACATTGTCAGAAGAACGCATGTTCTTGGTCCAAGAAAATATGGAATTCGTCTAAGAAGTTAATTGACTTCTAAGAAATGTAAAATATATTAAGTCAAGATCATATATATATTAAATCAAGAAAATATTTTCTTAACTTGAGAAAAGTTATGGAGTTCAACCAAAAAAATATTTTTCCAATACAAGTAAATATTTACTTGAATTACCCCCTACACCCCTTCCTGATCCCACCATGTCTAATTCTTAAGTCAAACATTTTTATTTATTATTATTATTATTAACATTCATATTTTTTATTATTTATTTAAGTAATGTTTATTTTACATACATATTTATATTTAATTAATACTTAACACAATTAAAACAAGTATACCTTGAATCAAAATTTTTCACGGTCCAAGGAAGTGATCCCGGGTTGCGCGCACCAGAAGCAGTAACGTAGACCACTATGCCACCTTGACTCAATTGACGATTTTCAAAAACTCCTATTTAAGTTTCATATATCCATTTGGAGAGAAATATTTTCTTGGATCAAGAATACGGGATTTGTATTGAGTAAAAAATTAATTCAAAGCAAATGAATAAAACTATTTAATTCAGGAAATGAAAAATCTTCAGACAATATTTTAATATTTTAAGTAAAAACATAATATTCTTGATTGAATAGTTTTTTGTACTTCGGGAAAATAAAATATTGGGTTGCGAGAATAACATATTTACTAAATCTACTAAATACTAAATTCTTAATTCAAGAACTATGTGTTAATCAAGTTAAAACAAGTATTTACTTATATTAATATTCGCATTTTCTTGACTCAAGACTATATTAGCGTTGAATTAAATAAAAAATATTTTTAAGGAAACAAAAGAATGATTTCATTCAAGATTATATCACTATTTCAACTGAAAAAATAAATTATTTTATTTAAGATAATATAATATTATTTCTAGAAATTGAATGTGATATTGAACAATATAATATGAAAATGCTTCAAGTATATTAAACACTTGCATTGATTAATGTTTAATTCAAACAATATATTTTTTAATCAAGTTTAAACAAGTATCTACTTAAATTAATCTTTCCATTTTCTTGGATTAAGACTATGAGTGTTAGATTATGTAAAAAGTTGTTTTGAATAAAACAACAAAACGATTTGACCCAAAAAAATAAAATACTCAACGTAAATCAATTGACATGGGAAAATAATATTCTTGACTCAATACTTTTTCGATTCTTGACGCAAGTAAAACAGTTCGCTTGAAACAGTAAGATATATTTACTTGTATGAAACTCATATTTTCTTATTTCAAGAACATTGCTCAATGCTCAAAATTACTTGACTCATGAAAATAAATTTCTTCTAATAAGAAAATATCGTCTTGTTTCAAATAAAGTACCTCAAGTAAATGCATTTACTTGATTGAATTAACTTTTTTTCAGTGAATTCCACACATATATAGCTTTCACAAAATGCAATTTTAAAAAATTTTTTACTCCCGCAATGGGAACCTCTCCTTAAGGTTATGTTTGTTTTAGTTTTTTCTTGATTGAAAGTTTTTTTAATTATTGCAAATTAAAATTAGTGTTTATTAAATATTTTAGTTGTAATGACGACTTAAACATAAATTATTTATATTGACAGTTGATTCTTTTTTGTATTTTGATTTCAAAAATTGCAAACATAACCAATAACTTTTTGCTTCTAAGGTCCCTTTCTTCAGATCGCGTCACAATTGTTTATTTTTTAGTTTAAAAAAAATTTATTCAAAAGCTATTCAACAATAATTTTTTCAAATAATAGTCTCTAAACAAATGGAAAAACCTACATTATTGGTTTTTTTATTAATAAAAATTTCTTCTCCTTCTTCTTCTTCTTAATGACTTGAGGCACAGCCAACTGTCAGAACAATAAATAATCAGAAAAGAAGCAGAGATAAGGTGCAGACACAGTGAACCGTCACAAAGGCTCAAGCGGAACGTTCAAGTTGTTGATAGGCAGATAAATTCCCACGTGTCACGTTAGGGAGGGAACACAATTGTGATCCTATAATTTCTTCATGTTGAAAGGTATTGCTCGAAGGATTGGAGGACAAGGGTACATATTGGGACCGCGCTCGATTCCAATAAAGAAAGATTTTTTTTTTAAGACAACCCGATAAGTATCCACTGAATAGGCCGGACAATACAACCCAGAGCAAATTGAATATTCCGCGAGGAGCCACAAAGTTGCCGAGGAAATCATATCATTATAGTCTAAACAAAACTGATTAGAACTGATCACAGTCCGAGACTGCAAGAGAGCACGAGAAGCTCCACAAGGAGGCAGCAATCACAGAGTCAGAACTGATGCCATTACTTAGGTCCTGCCTGAGAAGGATCTTCATAGTGGATGGTTCTATCGGCAAGAACATCCACATGAATGGGCCTAAGAATGACATGAGCTCAGAGCTGCGCTAGATTACCAACTCCGAGGAACAGAGGTGCCTACCAAACTCTCCAACAGTCTCCAAATCCGGAGCGAAAATGAACTCGTCCAAAGAGATCTCAGACAACTCAATGCTAGGTCTCCTACGTTTTAGGAAGTCAAAGAATCCCCGTCTAGACAAAGCCAACAGCGGGCATTCAAAGATCAAATGTTCAAGGGACCTCCAGTCCGAACCACAAGAACATCTCAAAGCATCGTCAAGGTGAAATCTTGAGAGGTGATCCGCCGTGCATATATGTCCAGTTCTAAGCCTGGTGATAAGATTGATATGTCTTCTGGGCAAGGAGATTTGAGCAAACCAAGGTCTCGGAGTGTCGTATCTAATTTGAGAGAAATATCTTCGTTGCTGTTTATCTTCCTCCACGTAAGGCCAGAGTCTGGTCAGCCAGAACTTAGAGTCTGGGTTTAGGATTCCCCTTTTCAAATCAGAGGGAGAGGGGGCAAGGACAATTCTATTTGAGAATCTGTTTGTAGCCTTAGCGATTCTATCTACTCTTTCATTTCCTGAAATTCCAATATGGGCCGGAACCCACAGGAATCTGACCTCCGTTGTTCGTGAGAGCTTGGAAAAATCATATAGACATGTAAGGATTTTATATACCAGATAGTTATTGTCCGAGAACAGAAAACAATTTGATATTCTGGATAAGGCAGACAAAGAATCAGAAACAATCAAAACCTGGGAGCTATTTTGTTCTTTCGCATATATGATGGCTCTAAGGATAGAATAGAGCTCAGCCGTAAGGATGGATGGGCCAGATTGATGTGGAATGCCCACGGAAAATTGGGTGGACTCAACGTAAAAAGCCGAAGCGGCTAATTCAGTTTTCGCATCATATGAAGCGTCGGTATAGATCGTTAGAGGGTTTTGATAATTTTCTCTGATAATAGATTTAAATTTTTTGTCAGGTTGTGAGATATCTTTAAGTAGATTGCCCGATTGAAGATCACAAATGGGAGTGAGAGCCAGGGTCTTCCATGGTGTATCATAATATGATGGTCTATTAGTTCTATGAAAGGACTCTAAAACAGGAATAGTCCTGTCATAGGCATTCAGGAGAGATATTTTACTCTTATTCAGTTTAAAACCCGATCGTAATGACTTCTCTCTCAAAAGTTGTAATTTAGGGATGAGAGGGTTATCCTTCCATCTGAAGTTCCTAAATAGAAAGGAATTGGAAATGAAGATTCTTCTGAGGGCCAGAGGGGGCTCACCTGATTCCGACAGCAATATGGCAATTGGGGTTGACTTCATGCATCCCAAGGACATTCTCAGAGCAGCACTCTGTACCCTAACTAGAATCATCAGATTTGTTGGGGCCGCATCAGAAAAAAGTGGTGCACCCCACTCTAGAATGGCTCGTATGAGACCACGATAGACCATAAGGGCAAGAATAGGGGAAGTACCCCATGCTACTCTGGAAACGATTTTTAGGATTGAAAGAGCTCGCGTGGCTCGATCGGCAATATGTTTTATATGGGGAAGCCAAGAGAGTTTCCTACCCAGAATTATACCCAGGTATTTTATGGTAGGCTCACATCTGATAGGGGTATTTCCTATAAATATTCTGAGGTTCTCGAAAGAGATACGTGATCGAGAGAAGACACAGCAACAGGTTTTATTGGGAGCCACCTCCATCCCCATACCTCTAAGCCACTTGCATAATTTATTTAAAACTAGAGAAACCTCTTCCGCAATGTTGGTTGGATCCTTAAATTTGAGGTAAAGGAGGAGGTCATCTGCATACATAGTAAATCTCATGTTGGCGGGGAGAATATGTCCTATTCTACGCAAATATAAGTTAAAAAGAAGAGGAGAGAGAACACCTCCCTGTGGGACACCGACAATACAGTATTTGCCATCTGAGCCATCTGGGGCAAAAGAGATACGTCTCCTAGCGGTTATAAAAGATATAAAGTTGATAAGATTGGGTTGTAAGCCCAGTCTGTTTAAAATTTTATTTAAAATCATAGGACGGACATTGTTGAAGGCACCCTTGATATCCACAGAGATAGCAAGGGTGTGTGAGGAATCAGAAACACCGTTAAGTATATCCGCAACAAAGGTGGAAACGCAATCGAGAGAGGAGCGCTCCTTACGAAAGCCAAATTGACATTTGGGAATCAGACGTCTCACTTCGACCTCATGATCTAGTCTACGTTGTATAAGTTTTTCGAATATTTTAGAGAACACTGAGGTGAGAGCGATAGGTCTGAGGCCCCTACCACCCGGTTTCGGAATGATCAGCACCTGAGTCTCCAACCAAGATGTCGGGTAAGAAGAAAAGAGAAACATTCGATTAAATAGGAGGAGCAAAAATTCCAAGGCCCTTGACTATCTCACCCGTAATTCCGTCCATACCCGGAGCAGAATTGGTTTTTGTAGAGTTCAAGGCGGACTTAAACTCATTCATTGAGAACGGCTTGCAATCATCATCAATGAATTGAGTAGGGGTGGGTAAGGGAGGAATGTTTGCTGGTGGAATGTCTTCTCTTATGAGGTCTTTTTTATATTCTATTAGATCAGGATTGGAAGGATCAGTATCGATGTTAGTACTGGCCTGATTCGATCTAGAGGACAGGGCCCTGATTGTCTTTCAAAGAGTGGATGTGCCCCTAGATGGGGAAATGTCCTCGCAGAAACTCCTAAAGGCCTGAGTCTTCTGCTGTCTGAAGATCCTCTTCACCTCATCATCTCTCCTCCTAAATTCCAACCTATTTTGCAAAGATTGATTTGCCTGATACCATCTGTAGTTATCCCTTCTAGATTGTAAGGCCCTGTCGCATTCCATATTCCACCAGAGCGGCTTGGCTCGGGTTGGAAGAGAGTTGCGGGATGGAAAAAAGAGACCAGCGTCGAGAATGCATTTCTTTATAGATTTAAGAAATCGATCATAGAGCTCGGGCAAAGAAATTCCAGTAGACAAATATGATGTAAGATCAAGAACATCTAATTCGAGAAGAGATCTGAATTCAGCCCAATCGAGATTTTTCAGGTTTAGTCTACATATTGCAGGTGGGACCAGAATAGAGGCAATACTGGCACGGAGAGATACCGGAAAATGATCCGAAGAGTAGGCATCCTCCAAAACAGATGTGGTGGAGTTCTGCAAAACAGCAGATGAGCAGAACATTAAATCAAGATTACCTGAAGAGACACCTGGTTCGGTGTGTCTAGTAGGGGTTGAAACATTTGAGGGGAAGAGTTCTCTATTGAGTGTGAAGGTGAGTAGAGAAGAACCTCGGATATCATTGTATTGTTCACCCCAGCAGGAGTGATGGGCATTAAAATCGCCACAAAAGATGAAGTTATGCGTGGCGGGGAGTCGCTCAAAAAGGTCATCCCATACTGCCGTACCCACATCACCACCAGGGGGAACATAGGCACAAACTATCTGTGTAGACCCGAACAACGTATGGAGAACTATGGCGACAACTTCGAAATGACAGTTGCCCACGGCAATGCGAGAAGAGTAGGAGACCCGAAAAGAGATTATTTTACGAATCAGAATAGCTACCCCACCTCTTCTGCCGTCAATCCGATCCCGTCGAACCGTGATGTAGTCCGGCAACTCAAATGAGATCTTTTGAGATAGCCAAGTCTCCGTAATACAAATGACATCCGGGTTGTGATTCCAGAGAAGTGTTTCCAACTCCGGTCGCTTGGGTATAATACTACGAGAGTTCCAAAGAATCAGACTAAAATTTTTCGATGAAATTGTCATATTTTAAAAAGGCAATAGCCAAACAAAAGCACGAAAGCAACACAAAATAAAAGTAAAACGATCGTAACAGTAATTAAAAAGAAAAATAACAAGTAAATAAACAATTAAATAAAATAAAATATAAAATGTAGTACAAATAAAAGTTAGTAGAAATTCGAACTTGTTTATAAGTCATCTGAGTCATCGATACTCGCCCTAAACATATCTGGATTATAATATTCCCTAACAATTTCCGGTTGGGACAGAGAAGGAGTAGATCCAGAATTCAGCAGAGTAGAGCTATGAGTTTCAGTCTCAGGTGCGCCCAGGGGATTCCATGAATTAGATTCAGAGGATTTCATGCGCTCCATGAGATCTGAGTGAGACAACTCAGTTTGCTCACTCCGTTCAATACGATCAACATTGCCTTCCCAGAAGATCTGATAGCCCGGGCGTACAACGCCCTGCTCCAACAGGATAGCATCTGCTTGTTCGTAAGAGACATTGTTGAGAAGTCTTGTCTTCATGACCGAAAATTCGTATTTGTAGTCTGGGCAAACTTTGGCTGAGGCCATATGTTTACCATGACAATTGGAACAAAGAGAGGATCGGTTGAGATTAGGACATTCCCTCTTGTTGTGTGGTTCAGAGCAGTATTCGCAAGTAGAATGGGTTGATCTGCATTGCGACGCAAAGTGTTTGAACCTCTGACATTTGTAACATCTCTTAGGGGGGGTAACTACCAATATTAGTTTAAAGGAAAATCGAGAGATCAGGATGGATTCAAGGAAATTGGTTCTAGCGAACGTCAACTCAACTTGTTCAGATAGAGTATTATCAGGATTAGTACGTCTACGGATTGAGATGATAGAGCTAATAGTTTCGTCAGGGCCAATTTTATTACTGATTTCCAATGGAGATAGATCTACATCAACATTGTTGATTAAAGTCCCCCTACTGACTAGGGATTGAGGGATGAATGATTTATAACCTTTATTTGGTAAATCGGGATTGTTGAGAAGCATGTTAGCCAAGATCCAAGTCGAGGAGGTAACAATGATTTGGTTTTTCCCATTAGCTACAATGATGCGAAGAGGATCACTAACTATTCCCTCTAGATATTCAGCAAAGGCTATACGATTGTATTTACCTAGATTCCTCTCTGACGAAGCAGATTCGATTAAGATTTTAAATGGCTCCGGAGATTTTTCGTCAAATCTAGCTTCGTGAGAGCGAGAGTCGTTATACCATATGAGATCATAAGGATATGTTACTTCATCTGAATTCAAAGGTAGAGGCTGTTGGGGAGGGCTAGAATTATTATTGCTGGAAGGTATGTCAGAAGAAGTAAGTGGAAGATCAATGTTAATAGCTGATGTATATATTAGATATTCTGTAGGTACCGATTGTTTCTGAAGGAGGAAGGGAGCGGGGGGTAGTGTTATTGTAGTGGGAGTCTTAGATTTTTTGTTCTGGCGACTAATGCAACCCGAAGATAGAGAAGGAGAAGTAGGTCCATGTGATCTTTTTCCTGGTATCAAGTTAGTGTTTGGAGATTCTGTGATAGATATTGGTGCAAAAATAGTTCCCGGTTTGGGGAGCACATTTGGATCACCCCTGCGAAGAGATCTGCCACGAGATGGTAAGTGTAAGGTGGAATCACTGCTCCGATGTTCCAGACTGGAGGAAAAAGCCCGATTCTGATAATTTTCTCGAGGAAAATCCATCTCGATCTAAAAATAAAATAAGCTGGCAGTATTTATATTCAGAGCGGTCTCGATTGACGAGTTCAAGTTCAGTTATACACGTAAATTAGGAAACAAGACAACATAGCAAAAATAAATGTTGTTAAATAAATGTGTAATTTGTAAAAAAAATATAAAATAAATTTTCTCCTGGGTCGCACTCCGGAGACTATACAGCAATAATAAATAGATATTGTGGTATTAATAAAAAATAAAAATTATAAAATAAATTTTCAAAATAGTGTGTATAATTATCAAAATAATATATAAGAATTATTAAAAGTTATGATCTATCTCGTCTTTAAGAAAGTCAAGAGCGGCCCAAGGAGAATTGTTTTGTGATAAGTGTGTAATGTAAATAGAAAGGAGAGACAATACCTTATAGCAAACAAGAGTTTAATAAACAACCTTGTGTCTTGTTAAAATAACGGCAATGGTGAATATTTCCAAAATTCGAGATAGATGCAGTAATGTATTTCATATAATTAGTTCCAAGATCCAATAAAAACTGCCTTGTTGAGGTTCCTGAATTTTCAGTGTATATATAAAATTCGAAAAATATATGCTTTCAGTGTTGGAGCGAAATATGCTGCTAACGTATACTATATGATTGAGCGTCACTGTATTAAAACGAATTTCAGATCCAGACACAATTGATAACAGAAATAAGAACACTGAGAAAAAGGTAAATTCTTTTTCTGTTTCACTGGATAATAATAAATTAAGTTCAAAAGCACATTCTTATCTAGCCTAGCGAGGTTATTCCTCACTTTTACGTATCATATAGAACTGTATAGGTTGGCGGTCAAATACCAACTCCCAATAAAAATTTCAACAAAACCGTTAAAGAGTAGGGGAGGATGGGGCAAGGATAGTTAGTTGCTGTTATGCTTAGACGGCTTGCTCAAAAATCGCACCATTCATGGTATGTATGCGTCTTAACACCAATAGATGATAGTAAAAATCTGAAGTCAATCTGCTACCATTTGCGAAGTCAGGAGTTTATTTTTGTAAAAAGTCTGTTTTGCTAAAATGTCAACGTAGTGTTTATCTATTGTTTTCTATATTAGTGCTTCCGAATATTTCTTTACGTAAGTGTTTTCCGGAGTGGAATTTCCTGCTGAACACGAATATCGTATTTATTTTCAAATTAATTAACGTCGTACATTAAATTTTAGAAAAAACTGAAATATGGGCTCATGGGGCAAAGATAGTTAGAGCTATCACGGCTCGATAAAATCCTGCTAATGCGACTGCAAATTATAAAAAAAAGTTTAATTGTTCCTTTTAGGTTGATATATACTACTGTCGGAAATTGTTGGTACGGCTGACGTGCGAGGAGTAGAAATTTGGTGCTGACTTTAAAGCAAGATATTTTAAGTTAGAAAAAAGATAGAGACTTCTAACTCAGATGGTTGGAAAGCTGATAAAATTCTGCTTCTCAATGTATATCAAGACTCCCGGCATAATCTAGAATAATGCATGGAAAAATTTTACAACATAATCTTTAGGGTCTTAGCTTTAATTTGCATTTTTGAAACTTAAAAAATGTTTTGTAATTCCTGAAATATGTTAAAAAAGGTCCGAGCATATCTTTCTACAACTCAGCCGTCAATAATCACTTTTCGCCGCCTCGCTGCTGGGTTGTACTAAAACATTCTCAAACATTTTTTAACAAATTTCAGGAACTACAAAATATTCTTGAAGTTTCAAAAAAGCAAATTTAAGCTAAAAACTTAAAGATTGGGTTAAAATTTAAAAAAGTAAAAATGTTTTGTAGTTCCTGAAATATGTTAAAAAATGTTCAACAATGTTTTTCTACAACCTAGCAGCGAGGCGGCGAAAAGTGATTATTGACGGCTGAGTTGTAGGAAAATATGCTCGGACCTTTTTTAACATATTTCAGGAATTAAAAAACATTTTTTAAGTTTCAAAAATGCAAATTAAAGATAAGACCCTAAAGATTATGTTGTAAAATTGTCTAGCACGGGTGGATGGAGAAACTATGCGCAAATGTACGATTTCTTCTCCTTTTATGCACTAGTGCTTACAAACCCACACTTTAGTCGAGTTTTTGACGCAAGGTGTTATAGAAAATATTTCATAGTTTATTAAAAAATTAATTTTTTCTCTTTGTAGGTTCAGAAAAATGTCATTTTCAAGCACATTTTCACAATACATTAAAACTAATTAGAATATGATAAAACTCAATTTTATCTGCACTATAATATTACCCAATGGGCACGGTCAACCACTGGAAGTCCCAAGGACATCCTTTTCGGAACGTTCTTGGGACATTGTTAAAAAGTCGTTCTAAAGATATCCTTAGGACATCCCAAAAAAGTCCCAAAAAGGCAACCTGTAGATGTCAGAAATAATAAAATAAAGACATCCAAAACAAGTTCTATTTCTGGCCTAGAACGGTTACAAAAATATTCTTAAGAAACCTTAAAGATATTTTTGAAAATTATGGAAAAAATTTGATTCTTTTCAGTACATTTTTTAGACATATTGAGGATATTACAAAGAAGTCTGTTGGACATTTTGTGGACATGTTTAGTACATTCTCAGAACATAATCCTTTTTCGGCGAATTAGCCCATAAGGATCAATATATATGACCAGTAATCGCGATATACTTTTTTTGTGTATTTGGATCTTCAAGAGCACTTCGGTGTTGTGGGTCGTTTGGCGTTTAAGACTTAATACCCTTTACCTTACGCGCTCTTTAGCCTATCTATTTTCTGTTCCATTAATTAAATCAATTCTTCCTCAATTCTCTTCTAAATTTTCACGTTGATCCCGGAATTAGTTTTTACAATAAACGCAATTTGAAATTTGTGTTTTTTTTGTGTTTTAGACAGGTTAAATTTTTACTTGTTTTCAAACTGAAGTTATGTTTTATTTTATCGATTTTAAAAAAAATTCAAACTTTAACCTCAAATTTATATTTAAATGACAGTTGTAAATTTATCTTGAATATAAATATATTCCTATGAATTAATCAATTGACTAATAAAGAAAAATGCAGTATTCCATTGGTATTTGTTTTAAGGTGCACTGTAAAAATTTATCAAACCAATTAACGAAATCAATGAGATTTTAACGAAAATAACCAATTTCTTTGATATTAAGAACTGAAGAAAATATCAGTATAGTTTGTGTAGGTCACGAATACAAACAGCTCCGAAAATATCACCAGTATTTTGGAAAAAATTGTTGTAATCCTTTTAATTCTCATGTTCAACCTGTAACAAAATGTTTGAGAAAGGTAACATCATTTTCCAACAGTGTTAAATTTATTAAATTAATTCCCGGAAATAGCTTATGTGCCAGATGTAGAAATAAAATTATGTTATAATTATTAATTATTATATTTATTAATTATGTTAATTAAAGTTATGTCACTGAGGTCAAAACGCAATTTTTGTTATTTAGAAATCTGTAACTATTTTATAATTGACAGTTTAAAGTTTACACTTAAAGTATATTAATTTGTCCAATAGTCGAGTTTAACGACACTTTCTACATTTCAACATCACGTAATATATTCCCAGTGTGCTCAACCTGTTCTAGAATAGTTCTTTATTTCAATAACCATTCTAGAACAGTTACAGGTTGTTCACACTGGGTTATATTCGTTTTAACTTAAATTAGAAATAGAATATGATCTAGACTCATTTTACCATAATGTATGCGACCCTCACGGGTGCGACTCACATGCGCATCTGAGAATATACTATATACATTAATACTATTCGAAGCTTACAGTAAGTTTACGCGAAGCTTACGAAGTAAGGACAATTTTACACTGTAAGCTTATGATTGACGGACATTTGCAACTCACCTTAGTGTTACCCCCACAGCAGCCAATCATTACTAAAAATTTCGTAAAGATTTCCTTGAAATCTTGGGAATATTTAATTGAAAAGTTTAATGAAAATTGCATAAAGATTTAAATGTCCCACCAAAATAAATATTTGGCGTGTTTATATTAATTGTTTAATTTACTTATCCTATTTCTAATTAATATAACTTTTTTGTATGTATTTAAAATTTTTTTATTTAAAGTGGGTATTTAAAAAAATTAGATTTTAAAAAATATTTTAATTCAATTCTTTTCAAAATAATTGAATTTTCAAAAATAATTAATTTTTAATTAATTTTAGTAAAATTTAAAAAAAACGAATTTTTAAAGAATTGTAATTCAACATTTTGAAAATAATTAAATTTTACAAATTGTCACAAATAAATATATTACAAGCATTTTTTTCTGTCTATTTAGTCAATTTTATTTCGAATCGAAATATTAATTTTTAAAAAATTTTATTTCAACTTTAACAACCATTTTGTAAAGGCCACAATCTTTTACAAAAAATAAAATATTTAAAAATTAATTTTTCATTAATTAATACATTTTTAATTATAATAAATAATTTTTGAACAATAATTTTGATTTAAATGTTTAAAAAATAGAATTTTTGTGTTCACTTTCATTTCTTATTTTAATATATTGAAATTATTTTCTTAATTATTTTTGAAACGTTTTTTCTTGTCTTTAACAATACTAATATAATTGTTTATTAATAAATAAAAAATTTTTAAATTAATTTTCGAAAATTTGTGAATTTTTAATTAATAGATAATATTTAAAAAAATAATTAATTTTATTATAACCTTTTCACATGACCTTCAGTCATGGTTATACAGCATTATTTCGATACACTTTTAATTTTTATATTCACCTGCAATGTGAATATTCAGAATATTCAAATATCTCCGTGAAAAACATTTTCAAATGAACCCGCCCTTTTAGGTCGATAAGTAGGATTAATTGTCTATCAGCAAGTTGTAGAGCCTGTGGAAGATTTTTTTTTTCTGCCAGATATCTGTAGTGTAGTGGTTAGGGTCTTTAGCTAGCGCGCGGCGAACGTAGGTTCAATCCCCAACACCCCAAAATTTGTTTTCAAAAGTTCTTGCTCAATCAAGTATGCAGTGCTTGATTCAATGTGAAACAAAGCATTAAAGCAGAGCAACAATGTTTGTATATTATTTATTTTATTTTTATTCCCAGATAGTAAATTTTTTTTATTGATAAAAATAATAAAGATCTATCTATCTATTTATTATTATTATTATTATTATTATTATTATTATTATTATTAATATTATTTTTGTATTTTTTACAGATATTTCCGTCCAACATTTCCTGAAAATTTCATTTCAATTTTTGCGACGAACATTTCCTGAAAATTTCATTTAAATCTTTACTCAATTTTCGCGACGAACATTTCCTGAAAATTTCATTGAAACTTTTACTCAATTTTTGAGACAAACATTTCATAAAAATTTCATTTAAATTTTTACTCAATTTTCGCGACGAACATTTCCTGAAAATTTCATTTAAATTTTTAGTCAACTTTTACGCCAAATATTTATTTTGGTGGGACATTT
This sequence comes from Leptopilina boulardi, assembly GCF_019393585.1. NCBI lineage: Eukaryota > Metazoa > Arthropoda > Insecta > Hymenoptera > Figitidae > Leptopilina > Leptopilina boulardi. Next base: position 557,087 of record NW_026137948.1, on the reverse strand, counting down.
AAATCTTTATGCAATTTTCATTAAACTTTTCAATTAAATATTCCCAAGATTTCAAGGAAATCTTTACGAAATTTTTAGTAAAGATTAGCTGCTGTGGGGGTAATTTGTTATTTTTAAATAGTAGATCAATTATAGTTGAACAATATAGTGTCATATTCTGTAATACTGTAATTGAAAAGGCCTTCTGCTAAAAAGCGATTTGTACTGCGAATGTTGCTGCGTGTTCGGTTAAGAGGGTGATTCATTTTAAATCTTTAAAATATATTGTTTTTTCGCACTGTCAAATTGTATAGATTGTTGGTATGTTTTTATATTGTTTTATATTAATTCTGTTTTTCTTTTTTTTATATTCATATACGAGCAGATTCCTCTTCTACGCATTATTGTATGCATAGAAAAGTGTAATAAATAAATAATAATGTCATTTATTGATAATGTATATTTTTTTTAATAAAATAAGCAGAAATTAATATTTAATAAAAAAAAATTATTGACGAAAACACCAGTGAATGAATACTTACTTTTTAAACCGTTTATTTATTTTAAATATACTGAAAATTCGAAAAAAAGTATTAATTATTATTTTTTAATCAAAAGTGTAATTAAATTACATACTTGTTAAAATCTTGAAATAAGTATTGCTTATCAAATTATCAAATATGATTTAAAAATATTGCTGACACTGAATGGACATTATTCCTTTTTACTGCAATATTTATATATAAATGTTCCAGTTTTTGAACAGATTAAATAAATTTTTATATTAAATAAGAATTTTTAGCCATAGTTATGAACTTATAATACTTATTTACCAAGTGTTTATTCACTGGTGTGTTATTCGCTGCTACATTTACCCTACTAACAATTAACAAATGAATTCTATTTGTGCATAACTTTCAATATAAATGAAATCCACCCTACTGATAAACTATACTGATATTGATTTCAGAAAATTTACTTTAGGAGGATCCTATAGAAAAATTTTGCAAGTACCGCTGAATTTGTCATGGAAACTATGTCATTACAATAAAAAAGATGAAGATTTAGTTATCTCAGACATTGATCGATTAAAGAAAGTAGAACAAACAAAAGATGTGATTGGTATGTACATTTTTGTATTAAAATTTAAAATTTTTTTAAAATTAAGGTTTTACTACAAAAAACTAATTCAAATAACTATTAACCACTTCACTGGCGTGGCGTTCCACGATGCCTGATCCAGACTCGCGAAAATACTGAAATTGCGTTCCTACTTAAACTCAATTTTTTAAAAGTATACGTTAGTTTTAATTACCAAAATTTGATATTTCTGTATTTTAGACATCAGGGAACAAGAATATGACAATAAATATTTGGTTTTTTGACGTTACCAATGTTTTTTGGACGTTAAAATCGCCAATTTTTAATACTTTTCGACAAATGGCTTCCACATTTACTTAATTCTTATTCAATGAAACAGATTTTTCCTTGAAAAATTATTACTATATACCTTCTAATTTGTAAAATTTAATAATAATTATTATTACCCCTCTGATGCCGAGGGTGTTTAAAGTTATCATTAAATTTTTTTAAGGCTTTAGTTTATCTAATTTTTGCTTCGGATTTGGAGGAAAATTGTTGGAATTGAAAAAAACCGTAAATTCACTGTTTTTAGGGTTCCGAACCGAGTACCCTATTAATATCGGTTTTTTTGAAATCGTGTACCCTCCCCCCCTAGCGGCCACACGAATTTATCTAGAGGGCTGAAATTTGGTACACATATGTATTTTCGCGTGTAGATTACAGGAAAAATATAGCGAACCTGATAGGAATTGATTATCATAGCGTTGTCAAGGAAAAACCATGAATTTTTACGAAAAATGCATAAAAATGACTTCAGATCAATTTACATAGCGTTGTCAAGGAAAAATAAAAAATTTCGAAAAAATTGATTTTTTCTCCCAAGCGCACACAATATTCAACCCAGACAGTTCATATTTAGTATACAAATGTATTTTTACGGGAAAAATACAGGAAAAAAAAGCAATCACGATTAGAGTTGATGATTAACTTTTTATCAAGTTTTTCAAGAAAAAATGTATTTTTCCACCAAAAACGAACAAAATTTTATTTAAAGAGATTTAAATTTATATATTTTAACGTATTTTTACGTGTAGATTACAAAAAAAATATAGCGAGCATGATTGGAGTTGATTATCATAGCGTTGTCAAGGAAAATCCATGAATTTTAACGAAAAATACCTAAAAATGACTATGTACCCCCCCCCTAGCAGCCACATCTTTTGACATAAAGAGCTCAAATTTGGTAAACTTGCGTATTTTTACGTGAAAATTACAGGAAAAATATAGCGAACTTGATTCGGATCAATTTACATAGCGTTGTCAAGGAAAAATAAAAAATTTCGAAAAAAATGATTTATTCTCCCTAGCGCACATAATATTCAACCTAAACTGTTCATATTTGCTGCAAAACTGTATTTTTGCGTGAAAAATACAGGGAAAAAATGTAAGTGCGATTGGAGTTGATGATCAATTTTTTTTAAATTTTTGAAGAAAAATGATAAATTTAATAAAAATTGTATTTTTCCGCAAAAAACGAAAAAAATCGGACAAGTGCGAGTTACACTCGCACTGAAATCGAGGGTTCCGTACTCGAAGCGAACTTATTTGGTATAAAAACAAATGTTTAAAAAATGTGTTGTATGTTAAATAATATATGTGATACAAAAAGAAACAATGGGTGCACTTCCGAAAACCCCCCCTTCCGATTTTAATGAAACTTGGTATACTTACGTAATTTGATGCGCTGATCACGAAAATGATAGTGAAAATTACCGCAAATTTCATTTTTATGGTGAAAACCATAAAAAACACCATAAAATTATGGTTTTTTGCGTTTAACTCGTAAAAAACGCAAAATTAAAAAAAATTAAAACTGGAAGGTACGGAACCCACCCCGACCCCCCTCCTCCAAGATGTCTTCCCCTAAAAGGTCTTATGGAAGTAGCCCTGCACAGCATAGAATGCAGAGGCGGGCGAAGCCCGCCTTCCCTAGTATCGTTGCTCTCTTTCAAAACAGACAGACAGTCAAATTCACATTCTTAATGGTACTGGAAGGTACGGAACCCACCCCGACCCCCCTTCTCCAACATGTCTTCCCCTAAAAGTTCTTTTGGAAATAGCCCTGCACAGCAAAGAGTAGAAGGTTTTTTATTAAAAGATATTGTCCGTCACATAAGACATCTGCCTCTTGTGGATAATAGCTAGAAGTTGGTGATTTTCACCGTTTTTAAATATTTTGCATTTTTCTCGAAAACTAATGACTTTTGGTAAAAAATGTATAGGACATAAAATATTCATTTTTAGAAGCTCTACAACTTTTGTAAGAACGATTTTTTTTAATTTTGCGTTTTTTACGAGTTAAACGCAAAAAACCATAATTTTATGGTGTTTTTTATGGTTTTCACCATAAAAATGAAATTTGCGGTAATTTTCACTATCATTTTCGTGATCAGCGCATCAAATTACGTAAGTATACCAAGTTTCATTAAAATCGGAAGGGGGGGGGTTTTCGGAAGTTTATCCGAAACAATTTTTTAAAAAAAATTTAAGAAAATTGTTCCTCCTTTGGTATAAAAACAAAAAAAATTTTAAATATGTGTTGTATTTCAAATAATATAAGTGATACGAAAAGGAACAATTTTCTTAAATTTTTTTTTAAAAATTGTTTCTTTTTGTATCACATATATTATTTAACATACAACACATTTTTTAAACATTTGTTTTTATACCAAATAAGTTCGCTTCGAGTACGGAACCTTCGATTTCAGTGCGAGTGTAACTCGCACTTGTCCGATTTTTTGTTATTGGACTTGAAAATGCCATTAGGACTTTATATATTATATAAATTATTTAAAATAAAATTAAACATAAGTTACTAAACACAAAAATTTGAAATATCATCATGATATAAAACATAAAAAAAGAACAATTAAAAATATAAAAAAAATAAAAAGAGGCAAAAAAACAGTGTTAGAAAAAATAATAAATAATATGACACAATAACACAGATGTATGAAAATTGATCAACTGAATTAATCTTTTAATATCTCATAAAATATGTCGACCAAGAATTGAATAAAAAATCAATAAAATATAAATATATATGCATAAAAGAACAAAAAAAACTTATCAGTGCGGTGTTCCAAATGACATTTGATGACTCGGGTTCAGTTTTGGTGATAAGGCGCGAAGAAATGCTGGCGCCAACCTGGCGATCAGGAATTAATCCCTTCAAGATGATCTTCCGCAATTTCCTTTTTTTTTGTTATTCAAGTTTACACTCACGTCAATAGCCCAATTTATCAGGGTAAACTCGAGATAAAAAATTTCAAATGGAAAATAATCAGGATCAATAAAGAAATGCTTCTCAAGCTCAAATAGAACCTCGACAAAAAACTTGGACCCGCTATTCTCGTCACTAAATTAGTCGCCACTCTACAGGGTGTCCCATTTTAATCTATCAGGCTCAGAGGGGGACATCCAGTGGTAAACTTGAATTTGTCCTAAATGACCTAATTTAGGTCATTTCAAGGTCAACTCATTTTTTTTAAATAGAACCACCTACTTTTTATGCCGGAAATCGATAAAGCGTGTAAGTACTTTTTTCGACGGGTCGACCTATCCAGGTCAAATAGGTCATAATCAATTTCACCTACAAGGCCTTGGTTGGGTCTAGTGTTTTTTACATAAAAATTCTTGCCCTGACGATTCCTTGCATAGATCTTTCTTCATGAAAAATTATTTGACATAGACTAGATCTAACCAAGGCCTTGTAGGTGAAATTAATTATAACCTATTTGACCTAAATAGGTCGACCTGTCGAAAAGAGTTCTTGGACGATTTCAACGTGGAATTTCTTGCTCTTCCGATTTGTAACATGAAAAGTAGGTGGTTCCATTTAAAAAAAATTAGTTGACCTTGAAATGACCTAAATTAGGTCATTTAGGTCAAATTCAAATTTACCAATGGATGTCCCCCTGTGAGCACAATAACTTTTGTCTAAAACATTTTTTTGTAAAATAAACTGATTAAAAGTTATTTCGCCTGATAGATTAAAATGGGACACCCTGTATATTTAAATAAATAAAAAATTTTACACCCCGATAAAAATAGATATTAAAAAAATTGCAACAAATAATAACACAGCCCCACAAAAAAAAGTGTCGTGCGCGGCAGACCAGACTAGTCATTTCCCATGTATTTTGACGCGCTGAACACGAATCCGAAGTCCGTTTTGCTCCATCACGTCAGGATTTTTTCTAACCTCCAAAAACCTGTCGGATTTTGAGAGGTAGGCTATTTTTTTTAAAAATTGATGGATTTACTTCAAAATTGGTATCTAGGGGTTTTTTGGGTCGCTGATGACGAATTTGAAGTTAGATTTTCAAAATTCAAAATGGCAGCTCCAATATGGCGGACGAATTTTGTAAAAATTGATGGATTTACTTCAAACTTGGTATCTAGGGGTTTTTTGGGTCGCTGATTACGAATCTAAAGTTAGATTTTCAAAATTTAAAATGGCGGCTTCAATATGGCGGACGATATCGACCCTTCAAAGGTGATAATTCCGCCCTTACACACGAAACTAGGAGCAATTAAACAGTTTGTCAAAGCCTTAGATAAAAAAGGAAACTGTTTCAAATACCTGGAACAAAAGTTTCCAGAAATCTCTGATGCGAAACTAAAAGAAGGGGTTTTCGACGGACCACGTATTCGCAAATTGTTAAAAGATGAGCAATTTATCACCAAGATAAATAAAAAGGAGAAAGCCGCATAACTTAGTTTTAAAGCAGTTGTCGAAAATTTTCTGGGTAATCACAAGAGTGAAAATTGGGAGCAAATAGTTAGTGATATGATTAAAAACTTTGGTAAGTTAGGATGCTTAATGAGCATAAAGTTGCATTACTTAGACTCGCATCGGGATTAATTCCCTGAAAATTTGGGAGATTACAGTGAAGAAGAAGGAGAACGATTCCATCGAGATCTGACAAAATTTGAGCGTCGGTATCAAGGAAGATGGGATGTAAATATGATGGCCGACTACTGTTGGATGCTGAAAAGGGATATTGTACCTGGAGGCACCAATTTGAAAAGAAAACCATTACACAAATCCTTTGAGGACAAAAGAGTGCGCTACCATAAAAAGACGTGAATACCTTACTTATGTATATAAGAATTTTCATTTCTAGTTTTGAAAATCTAATTTCAGATTCGTAATCAGCGACCCAAAAAACCCCTAGGTACCAAGTTTGAAGTAAATCTATCAATTTTTACAAAATTCGTCCGCCATATTGGAGCCGCCATTTTAAATTTTGAAAATCTAACTTCAGATTCGTAATCAGCGACCCAAAAAACCCCTAGATACCAAGTTTGAAGTAAATTTATCAACTTTTACAAAATTCGTCCGCCATATTGGAGCCGCCATTTTGAATTTTGAAAATCTAACTTCAAATTCGTCATCAGCGACCCAATAAACCCCTAGATACTAATTTTGAAGTAAATCCATCAATTTTAAAAAAAAAATAGCCTACCTCTCAAAATCCGACAGGTTTTTGGAGGTTAGAAAAAAATCCTGACGTGATGGAGCAAAACGGACTTCGGATTCGTGTTCAGCGCGTCAAAATACATGGGAAATGACTAGTCTGGTCTGCCGCGCACGACACTTTTTTTTTGTGGGGCTGTGTAATTCATTAATATAAATATTTCTAAAACAAAAACTACCTCTGGGCTGCCGGCGACACGCAGAGATGTGGCGATTCGCCTTAAAGTATCAACCCGGACCGATGAAAAATGAGGACAAATCACTCATCGGAACCACTTTTATTATCCCATAGGCAAACCCCCAGATCCCTACAGTCCATCAAATCTTCGCGCCCAAATCACCTCACTTGGCGCGTTTTCCACGGCTTTTGCCGATTTTTCACAAATAATACCTTTGCAGGAAATTTAAACATCCACCACATGTGCACATATATACACATCAGAATCCCTTCAACTTACTTTCTTTTTAAAAAATGATCGCTTCAAACTTAAACAATTCACTTAATCTTGAAATTTGTTGACAACTAGCGATATATTCCTCGCTTGCTATCGCTCGCTCGGTTGAAGTTGTACTTTTTGTTCTTCACGTATTGTAGTTTATTCATATGTATATTTATTTTATGTTTTAAATTATTATTTCATTACTATTTTATAGACAAAATCTCGATTTCGATCATTTTGATTGATTTATAAAGTGACAATTGATATCTAATAATAATTCATAAAAATGTGAATTAAAATTATCACTTCTAACGATCAAACACAATTCACTTCGGAAAAATGAAATAATTATTTAATATTTTTTTATTTTCTAAATTAAGTAATTAATTCATATTAAAAAATGTGATTAGAATCTAAATATTCTCTCACTATTAAATATTATTGATAATTACAATTATAACAACAGTAGCAATAATCTTCTATTATATTAAGTTAACAAATTTCCAAAAGCGACAACGACACCGTGACCTCGACACCGTCCTTGGAAAATCTATTTTCACTTATTTTCAAATAAATCAAAATACTTTGCCATATGCTTTTAGAAAATCTAACATACTTTTTTTTGCAACACGTTTTTTCAATTTTAATTCAAAAAAGGGTTATTTTGCAACTTTATGCAATTTTTTACGCATTTTTGGATATATACCTTTAAAATTACTCTATTTTTAAAATGTTACTTATAAAAAATCAATTACGGTTTTTTTTTATTATTTATTGTTGATTTTTAAATGTTTAGTTAGGAACCTATAATATTGTGCCTAATTTTAAGAGTCATTGAAATCAATGGTTTTTAACTTAATAATTTTAACATTTCTTATTTTAAAACGAAACATCTGCTATTATATTAAGTTAACAAATTTCCAAAAGCGACAACGACACCGTGACCTCGACACCGTCCTTGGAAAATCTATTTTCACTTATTTTCAAATAAATCAAAATACTTTGCCATATGCTTTTAGAAAATCTTACATACTTTTTTTTGCAACACGTTTTTTCAATTTTAACCCAAAAAAGGGTTATTTTGCAATTTTATGCAATTTTTTACGAATTTTTGGATGTTGACCTTTAAAATTACTCTAGTTTTAAAATGTTACTTATAAACAATTTTTTACGGTTTTTTTTTATTATTTATTGTTGTTTTTTAAAGTTTTAGTTAGGAACCTATAATATTGTACCTAATTTTAAGTGTCATTGAAATCAATGGTTTTTAACTTAATAATTTTAACATTTCTTATTTTAAAACGAAACATCTTCTATTAAATTAAGTTAACAAATTTCCATAAGCGACACCGATACCGTGACCTTGACACCGTCCTTGGAAAATCTATTTTCACTTATTTTCAAATGAATCAAAATACTTTGCCATATGCTTTTAGAAAATCTTACATACTTTTTTTGTAATAAGTTTTTTGAATTTTAACCCGAAAAAGGGTTATTTTGCAATTTTATGCAATTTTTTACGAATTTTTTGATATATACCTTCAAATTCTCTTTAGAAAGGTGTAACGATTCTTTTTTTTTAAACGCTACAATAATTTATTTTAAATATTTTATTTATAATTTATTATTAATTTATTCGTTAAAATATTTTCTTAAAATTTTAAATTCTGAGACAACGACTAATTACTTGATTTGAACAATAACAATAGGCAACCATTCAAATGATATGACTCACAATAAACAAGTAATTATAATATTTCATTGATGATTAAGAAATAATAATATACAAATTCGGATTCAGTAAAATCCGATTCTAATAAACTTAAACGAAAAGTTATAATTTAATAAATATTATAGAAACTATTAAATTGAAGTTCACATAAATAATTAATACTCAATTAAAATATATACAATAAAAAGATAGTAATAACAGATGCATTCAAGTTTAAAGGATATATTTATATTTTTCAAATTTTCTTTTACGAATGATTAACAATCAAAATTTTATCTTTCTTTCTACTATTATCAGTGGTACCACTAAATCGTCAAATATATATATCCCAACAGTCAAACATATAATTATATAAAAATAAATTGCAGATTAATATTATTTTTAACCAATGTTTAAATACACATAAAGAACAAAATTTTATATTAAATACGACAATAAAAAAATATGAACGAATCGGGTATATCAAATCATACACTCATACGAGTAACATTTGAGGTACTTATCTATTGTAGAGGACTTTATATGAGCCGAACTCTGAAGGCGATGGACGATCCTTAGTTGATAACAGAGGCAAGGTGATTTTCAAAGTACAAAACCACGAACTGATTATTTTTACTCCTATTTTCTTATTGAAATGGTATCATTTGAGATCTCCTTCAGTGCTTCATCTGGTGAGAACGCCATTGCTCTTTTTCTCCACAATGAACTCAAAATTATAATATGGTTTAACCATATATAAACGAAAGACCACTCTATTAATAAATATAAGTATTTATTATTATTTAATTTTTCATTATTTTATAAAAATAAAAAGAAAGATAAATTGAACTTATACCTTTAAAATCTTCTCTAAATATTTAAACAGTGGTCCCTTATATTTTTACTCATTGACAACCCAAATCGTTAAACTCAAAAGTGAGCCCTCTTGCCTATTTACGAGCATTGGCCCTCTCCCAAATTTCCCCCTTTAATCAACGTTATCCCCCTTATCCTTAATTCACCTCCCTCCCAAATAGGATTTCCCCCATACAACCCAGAGTCCGCCTCAAAGGTTTACTCTGGATAATAAAAATAAAAACTGATATTTTAAAAGGTTTTTTGTTTTTTTATGAACATTTTTCTAAAAAATTTGCAAAATCTCCATGTGTTTGTGGGGTAATTTACAGCAATATAATATAATATAAGATAAAAAAATATATTATTATATAATATAATTAATATTGTTTTTATAATTTTAATAAATTAAAATATTTAATATTTAACAATTGTCATTTCATCCTTCATTGATACTGATCAAAATTAAGATAAATTTTATACAATATTAATAATATATTTATTTAAAACAAATTATATATGTGCCATTCCAGGAGTTTTTTTAGCACTTTTCGGAGTAACCTTTCCAAATTAAATGAAACATTTTTTTAATAATATTTATTAATATAAAGGTCCAAAAAAATCACTTTTTAAGTAAAAACAATTGTTTATTTAAAAAATACAACAATAAATAATGCAAAAAATTCACTTTTTTCCTGCAACTCCAAATAAATTGGTTTAAAGATCAAAATTTTCCTTATTCTTCAAGCTTTAATACCGCACAAGAAACATAGAGTCCGAGAAAATATTCAACTCACAATTTTTTAAATAATGTTTGTTTACTTTTTTGTATTTTATTTACTGTGAAACGTCTGCTAAAGCTGCGCGCGACGTTTGGAAGTTGTCGCTTTCCTTATTGAGCAGAAGCTCATTACACTAGCGTAGTAGAAAGCATGTTGTGCGAAAAGTGAGGTTATGTTGTCATTAAACGAAACGTAAAAATTTCTGGTTATCACATTGAATGGTTTTTAATTATCTACGTTGCAGTAAAAAATCATAAAAAACATTTTTGAAGGATGAAAAACCTCACTTTTCGCACAACATGCTTTCTACTACGCTAGTGTAATGAGCTTCTGCTGAATAAGGAAAGCGACAACTTCCAAACGTCGCGCGCAGCTTTAGCAGACGTTTCACAGTAAATAAAATACAAAAAAGTAAACAAACATTATTTAAAAAATTGTGAGTTGAATATTTTCTCGGACTCTATGTTTCTTGTGCGGTATTAAAGCTTGAAGAATAAGGAAAATTTTGATCTTTAAACCAATTTATTTGGAGTTGCAGGAAAAAAGTGAATTTTTTGCATTATTTATTGTTGTATTTTTTAAATAAACAATTGTTTTTACTTAAAAAGTGATTTTTTTGGACCTTTATATTAATAAATATTATTAAAAAAATGTTTCATTTAATTTGGAAAGGTTACTCCGAAAAGTGCTAAAAAACTCCTGGAATGGCACATATATAATATACATAAACTACAATAAGTAAACAATAAGTTTCGGTCGTTCTTGAACTTAATAGAAGGAAGGATATCAGAGAAATTGAAAATCGCAGTAAATTTTTGAAAAATAAATGTTTTTGGATCAAATTTGAAATTGAGCTTTAAAAATTAGTCTTCTATCTATAAAATATGATCCTAAATTATTAATCTATAATTCGAAGTTTGAAAGTCTATAGTATACATAAGTGCAACACTTCAAATGCTACCATGCTACCAAATACTTTCGCTGTCTTGTGAATATTATTTTATTAATTGTCAGAAGCAAGCACTAGTAGCAAGTGATAGTAAATTTGGGTTTTAGTGCAATAGTTATTTTCGATCATATAACGTTTTCAAGGCAATACTTAAAACACTGCATTTTTGCATCAAAAAGATGAAACGCTTTCTATTAAATTAACAAAAAAATGTTGTAGATTTTTATTTAAAAAAATTGATTTTATTTAAAAAATTTGATTTTCCTAGCAAATAAAAACTAATTCAGTTGAATTAAAATAAATTCACCCTGGGCTTCAGTGAATCCCGCTTAGCCCGCTTTACTGGGTTGGTTATGATTTGCGACTAGTAGGTTGCACGATGCAAAACCACAGATCTAATTTCAAACTCCTGTAATGCAGTCATTTTTCCATATTTTTAATTTAAAAAAATTATCATACATAACTTATACTGTACACTTTAAGGTATGCTTTATTTCAATAATTCAGTAAACTTTACCACTTTTTTGTAAAAAAAATCTTGAGAAAAAGTTCTTTTACACGAGTTCCCCCTCAATAATAATCTAAATATTTTCTTACAATTAGTATTAAATATTTGCAATAATTATAATTACAGAAGCAGTACACGAAAAACTTTGTGCAAGAATTATTCCTAAATTTGTTCAGGAACTGAGGATATGAGAATAATTTAAGAAATCTTATTTATATTTTCTTTGAAAAATTCTAAGCAGTATTTCTATAAGAATTGTAGAGAAATTCAAGACAACTTCATAAACTCACTACAGAAAGTCTTGAACTCGTTTTAGAATAAATTTTTACGTTTGCGAGAAAAAAAATTTACTCTGAGAGGACTCGATCCCACGTCCTCGAGAGTCCAAAAACTCCGCTTTACATCTCTCAGCTACCGTAGCAGCTTATGGTATTATGCATTGGAAACATATTTGACGCAACCAATCCCTGCCTAGTGCTTGGTTACTGTACTGTGTCTTCTAAAACAGTTCAAGAAACTTTCAACACCCAGTGACTGAGATATTCCGATCGCGGCATTAACAAGAAGTCTTCCAATGTCATAATAAAATTACAAGTATTTTCTTGAATGATTTTTGTATTTTTCTGTAAATTTTGCAGAATTTTTCTCATATCCTCCATTCCGAAACAAATTCAGGAATGATTCTTAAACAAAGTTTTTCCGTATAGTAATAATTATAAATTATTGTAATTTAATTTTTTAAAGTTTTTTATTATGAATTTAAATTTTATTTTTTGTTTTTTATTTCCTTTTTTTGTGGGTCTGTGTATTCATTCAATTTGTTCCTGAACACAAAATGTTACACAGCAACAATGTACCCTTGCTAAAGGTGTTAGTACCACATTTCAGTGACTTTTCTAAAATATTTTTTTATTACAAAATTTATTTTATTTACTTCAAACTTTTTATACCTAAAAAAAATATATATAATATAATATAATATAATATAATATAATATAATATAATATAATATAATATAATATAATATAATATAATATAATATAATATAATATAATATAATATAATATAATATAATATAATATAATATAATATAATATAATATAATATAATATAATATAATATAATATAATATAATATAATATAATATAATATAATATAATATAATATAATATAATATAATATAATATAATATAATATAATATAATATAATATAATATAATATAATATAATATAATATAATATAATAGATGTTTAGGTTTGAAATAAGAAATGTTAAAATTTTTAAGTTAACAACAATTTATTTCAATGTAAAATAACCCTTTTTGGGGTTAAAAATGCAAATTAACCCTTTATTATAATTGAAAAAACATTATATTTTTGAACAACTTTTTTTTTCAAAAAGGGTGTAACTGACAACCCCGAGAGTCACAGACCGATCGCTCTGGTTAACTGTCTGCCAAAAGCTTTTACACAAATTATCCATGATCGAATTGTGACATGGGCTACAGAACGCGTTTCAGACGGCGCAGAAGTTGTCAGGACAATCTTTTTGCTCTGATGTCAATAATACAAATTCATTTAAACACTAAGGGTTCAGTTGTATATGCCGCGTTCGTTGATTTTAAGGGTGCCTTTCCATCCGTCTCACATAAACTTTTATGGATGAAACTTAAAAGATTGGGATTGAGCACGAAAATTATAAATATCTTGTTTCAGTTTTATTCGAACACCTTTACCTGTATTAAAACTCAAAATGGATGTACTGATTATGTAAAAATTACCAGGGGAGTTTTACAGGGTGAGGTTTTAAGTCCGCTATTATTTTTACTTTTTATTAGTGATTTCGAGGAATATTTTATTAAAAGGGAATGCAGAGGTCTCTCTATTAGTAGATTTCAAAAAATATTAATGTTGGGATATGCTGATGACTATGTTATCCTTGCAGACTCCCCAACCGAATTAAGCAAATTATTGTCGTCACTGAATTCTTATTGTAGGGAAAACGATTTAATAGTTAACACCAATAAAACAAAAATTGTTGTTTTTACACGCTCTGGAAAATCCTCTGCTAAAAAATTCAAATCATTCACATATGGTAAAGAAAAAATTGAGGTAGTAAAGGAATATTTGTATTTAGGAGTAATTTTTAATGAATCAGGCTCTTTTCTCCCGGCGACAAGTAAATCTGTAAGCGCGGCAAAGTCAGCAGTCGGGGCTATTCTGGGGACTGTTCATTCCCTTGGTAGGAATACCTGGAAGTCCTATGAAAAGTTGTTTTTGAGTCTCGCGGTGAGTATTCTTTTGTACGGTGTCCAAACATGGGGTAGATTTAATAGAGGGAGTTCAACTCTCTTTTATTAAGAGTCTCTTATCGTTGCCTGTTAATACACCAAACTATGCAGTAAGGCTAGAGACTGGGTCTCTTCATCTTTCTCATAAAGTTTTATCTGCTACACTGAACTGGATTTGCAAAATTTCTTCAATGGATAATACTAGGTTTCCCAGGCAGTGTTTCGAGAAGCTTAGAGAAATAGTTTTGGGGAGGCCCGGTTCAAGGCCCAACTGGTTTTCACAACTAAGCGCGTTTTTTGAGGGAAGTGATCAGTCAGAATCATGGAAAACTCTATCTTTGGATACGGTTTGTGCAAATAGGGAAGCTATTCTGCGGGACTATGAACGGTTTCTCAGATTTCGCGATAGACAAAAATATATTGAGTCGAGCAGCTTAATAATATATCCACACCTCTTGCTACAAAACAAGACTGAACAATACCTTATTTCCAGACTCTCGCTGTATTATAAGAAAATATTTGCTCAGCTTAGACTGTTAAATAAATATAATTGTAGAGTATTTTTGGGCCGCTCGAAGTACGTGTTTGATTGGGAACGAATTTGTCCTTCATGCAGGCGGGAGAGGGAGAGCCTGTTTCATATTTTAATCGATTGCCCTGCTTGTGCTCATTTATGCGAGAGAACTTTTCCAGAGATCGTTTGCGCAAATGATAAGATGACGGTTTGGCTAAGAATTCTGTCTGCACAGGATACAAAAACTGTAAAAAAGATTGTTAAGTTGTTGTCGGTAATTCTATTGGAGCGTTTGAGTGTGACTGAAGGATCAGGGTCGTCTCATAGTCTTGACTTAGTCTGATTTGAATTGTTGTTTTATTTGTATTTTGTCCCTTTATTTATAAGTCCGTAATGCTCATCAGCAAATCTCCGCTTGTTAGTACTTTTCATAAGTCAAAGAACATGCGTAAATATATTTATTATTTATTTATTATGTCAATCTTTTAAGTTTAGTTAAAATAATGAATGAATGTATGAATAATAATAAATGTATTATGAAAAAAATAAATTTTTCTCTTACTATGTAATAAATAATTGAAAAAACATGTTTCAAAAAAAGTGTGTAAGTTTTTCTAAAAGCATATGGCAAAGGATTTTGATTTATTTGAATATAAGTGAAAATAGATATTATATTATTATTAGGTATATTATTTTATATAAAACTGTTATATCGACGCCTCCCGTTCATATAATGCTTATTGAAACTGCAATGCAATATAAGTCTTATTCAATTTTTTGTGCAATATAAGTCTTATTCAAATTTTTGTGCCATATAAGTCTTATTCAAATTTTTGTGCCATATAAGTCTTATTGAAAGTTCAGTGCTATATAATTCTTATTTAAGTTTCCGTGCAATACAATTCTTATTTAAATTTCGGTGATATATAATTCCTATTCAAAATTGCGAACAATATAATTCTTATTTAATATTTAATGTAAAATATTTTTTGGTTAACAGAATGAATAAATAATGTATCCAAAAATTATTATTATTAATATTATTTAATATATTTTTTTAATTACTTGTGTCATTTCTTTAGTTTTGTTAATATTTTGTAGCCAACAATTATGGGAAAATGGCTTTTAATAATTTCATTAATCACTAATATTATGTTTTTGCAATATTGAAAAAATCGAGCTAATAAAATACAATGTTTTGTGTATCAAAAATTCTTATTTTAAATTACTTACCAGTTGACGTAGATACTCTTGAATCCATTCCGAATGTAATTATCTCATTGACTAGTTGCTTCTTCATTTCCACAAATCTACACAAAAAATGGAAAACGTAAGTTTTTACTTTGACATTATTGTAAATTTTTTAAAATTAATATGTAATAAATTTTTAAAAATAATTCGTGAAAAAATTGTAGGCAACTTCATTTATTTAAATAAAGTATAACCTTATTAAATTTTTAATCATTCTGTAGTTACTTTGACAAAACAACATTTTTAGTATCCTAAAATGTAATATGTATTTACTTGCAAAAATAAATTTAAAATATTTCATCAAGAAATAAAAACTTAATGTTACGAACTATCCTTGTTTAAAATTTAAATCTAAATTTAATTTTACAATAAATTTTATTTTCTAATACGTACCAATTTAATTATTATGTTAAAAAATTCAAAGGGAATAAATTATTCCTTTAATTAACTCATATTTTTGCAACATTAACAAGTTTATTTTTAAAAAATTATCAAATCATTCGAAAATATTCTTTTTTGAAGATTAAATTGACAATCGATTTTCAATTTTTTTGTTGTCTCTCAAAACCCTAATGTCATGTTAATCTTCGTAACACAATATTTTCGAATAATTGGATATTTTTTTTAAAGAAACTTATTGATATTGCCAAAATACGGATCACTAAATGGGATAATTAATTTCTTTTGAATTGATTAACATAATAATTAAATGGGTACGTATTAAAAGATAAAATTTAATGTAAAATTAAACTTAGAGTTACCTTTTAAACGAGGATAATTTGTGACATCAAATTTTGTTTTCTTGATAAAATATTTTAAATTTATTGTTACAAGTAATTACATATTACATTTTACAATTTCAAAAGTGTAGTTTTGTCAAAGTAACTATAAAATGATTAAAAATTTAATAAAGTTTATTCATTTAAGTAAATGAAGTTTTTCAAAATCTTTTCGTGAATTATTTTAAAAAATTTATTATTAATTTTTAAAAATACTCAATAATATGTCGAAGTAGAAATTTACGTTCACCATTTTTTGTGTAGATTTGTGGAAATGAAATAGCAACTAGACAATAAAATAATTCCATTCGAAATGGATTCAAGAGCATCTACGTCATCTGGTACGTAATTTAAAATAAGAATTTTGAGTAAATAAAATATTGTCTTCTTTTAGCACGAATTTTTCAATAAAGCAAATACCTAATATTATTGATTAATGAAATTATTAAAAGCCATTTTTTTAATAATTGTTGGATACAAAATATTAACAAACCTAAAGAAATGACACAAGTAATTAAAAAATTATGTAGCAAATAATAATAGTAATCATTTTTTGATATAGATTTATCAGAAGAAATGAAGAAATTACTGGATATGGATTCTGGAACCATTTTAACCATGACAAATAGTGGACTTCTCTTACCTCCAAAATATTATAATGTAGATACGATTCCCGAAATTGAAATAAATGATTCATTTTCAAGAGCTACTGTCATTTCAAACAAGAAGTTTGAAATTTTAATTCCAAAGTCTTCTACTTCTATTTCAAACTATCCTAACTTTATAAACAATCACTCAAATAATACCGATGTTTTAAACAATGACGATTTTGATAACTTGAATGTTAATATCAGCACTTGGAACGATGCTTTAGTTGTACATGAAGAAGCGTTTATTTCTTCAGACGAAGAAGTGGAAGTGACTCAGGACCCTGGAGAGAAAATATTCGTCGATTTAGATAATGATAAAGATTCCAGTGAACCAGCACCTATGAGATACACAGAAAAAAGACCAAATGAAGAAACAGAGAAGTTATTAACAAGAAAACGAATTTGCAATAAGTCAAAATGGAAAAAGAATATCACAAAAATGGAAGTAAATCTTGGATCAGAATATAAGTCGGGTTTTACAAAAAAAATTGTTGAAGCTCGCGCTATTCAGAAAACTTGTGGTCCAGGATGTAAATTTAAGTGTGAAACCAAAATTTCTGAGGATGCAAGGAATCGTTTTTTTGCAGAATACTGGAGTATACCAGAGCATGCACGAAAATATGACTTCATTTTAAGATACGTCTCTGAAAGCAGTAACCAAGAAAAATCTGATAGGAAAGAAGGAGTTTACCGTAAAGTGTACAAAATCAATGATAGGGATAATCAAATTGTTGTGTGTCAGACAATGTTTTTAAACACATTAAACATCAGTAAACAAACTATCAATACGGTATTAAAGAAATTTCGGAATAGTAACGCAGTTTTAACTGACAAAAGGGGAACATCAAAATCTAGACCTAGAGCTATTGATGAGGATATAACAGCAAGTGTTATAGAGCACATACATAAGTTTCCTAGGGTGGAGTCACACTATACAAGAAAAGACTCTAGCCGCGAATACTTAGAGGAAACATTGAATTTAAGTAAAATGTATACAATGTATGTTGAATGGAGGACCGACATGAAGAAATCGACAGCTACAAAGCACCATTATTATGATATATTTAATAGCAAATTTAATATCAGTTTTTTCAAACCAAAAAAGGACCAATGTGACCTGTGTGAAGGATTCAAAAATGCATCTAAAAAAGAGAAAGAAAACTTACAAAGTAAATATAATATGCATGTTGAAAATAAAGAAAATGCAAGGAAGTTGAAAGGAGAGGAGAAAATATTGTTGTCTACTCGATTACTTCGAAAAAAGAGTTTCTAAAGGAATTAGCGATTTTTATCTCTGGTCGGATAACTGTGGGGAACAAAATCGAAACAAGAATGTAATTTCTATGTACGTTTATGCCTCTTCAAAACTTAATATTAACATCAGGCACTCATTTCTTGAAGTTGGTCATACTCAAAACGAGGGTGATTCGGTTCACGCAACAATAGAGAGACAAGCAAAGGGCAAAAAAATATATACTCTCGGGGAGTGGTGCGATATTATAAAAGATGCAAAATGAATTGGTCTAAAACAATTTTGAAAAACAATAAAAAACAGGAAATTAAATTGCAAATTTCGAAATTAAAGCAAGTTTCAGCATCCAAAGAAAACCTCAACAAATTGCAATACAGGACGTCATTTGGAATGGATTTTGATACAATTATAACGAGAAAAGATAAAAACCACGTAAATGTTAAAAAATATCAACTTAAAAGAGCCTACTTCAGTTGTCAAGGTCTTCCTGCAACGAAACTTAAGGCCAGGTCCAAGTGAGGCAGCGCCATATACATTGATACTAAAATTTTGGAAAATTTTCAATACAGCCTGTTCTTGAAAATAAGATGGTAAAATGCTTTTTCCTTTATGGATAATTGATTATTGGCAAAATATACACCAACTAAAACTTTTTTTGAGTTAAAATAATAAAAAAAATTTCATGTCAATAAATTAAATATGAGCACTTTTTTCACAAAAACTGTAACAGTACTTTCTCAGAAATTACAATCAAAAATGCAATTTCCATTTGGAAAATTAATAAACGCTAAAAAATACACGACCTAAAATTTACCAATCACGAAAATAACAAAAAAAAATTTTATTAAATATTTAACATATTGATACTGCTTTACTGATTGTGACAGCCCTTTGGTAGATTATGTATTTCAGGTGGTTAGCAACAGCGCCAATCTCCTCCTTTCGGCAAAACTGCGAAACGTCTGGTGACATATATAACCTGCTAAACGGCTGTCATAATGAGTAAAATATGTTATGTTAAAATACTTTTTTTTTGTTATTTTCGTGATTGGTAAATCTTAGGTCGTGGATTTTTTAGCGTTTATTAATTTTCCAAATGGAAATTGCATTTTTGATTGTAATTTCTGAGAAAGTACTGTTACAGTTTTTGTGAAAAAAGTGCTCATATTTAATTTATTGACATGGAATTTTTTTTATTATTTTAACTCAAAAAAAGTTTTCAAGAAAAGGCTGTTGAAAATTTTCCAAAATTTTAGTTTCAATGTAGATGGCGCTGCCTCACTTGGACCTGGCCTTAAAGATTCAAAATCTTTATGTAAAAGCAATATTGTACCGTCTAAGTATCATACTTATTATTCCTCATTTCAAGAAAAAAAAGCCGCTCAGAATGAGAGTGATAAAGAAGAAAAATAGAGGAGGAAGAATAGCTCAAATCAAGAATAATTATTTCTAATATAATAACTGTGATAATTGTTTAATCTAATAATTGAGTCTTTAAAATATTTTGTTGTTTCTATTTTTTGGTCTTATGATTTTTACTCCTTTAACTATTTTTCGTGTTGCTTCATTTCAAAAAACTTATTTATAGTGAATTTTATTGTTATTATTTCTATTATTATCAATAAAAACATAAATAATTTTTTAAACAACAATATGCAATAAAAACAAATTTTATTGTCATTAAATAAATATTAGCATCATCATTATTATTATTATTCATTATTATTATTATCAATAAAAATATGAATTGTTAAAATAAAAATAATCAATTATTTATAATAAATGGACATATCTCTAGAACTTTTAAACTTTGAGATATTAGAAAAATTAATTTTTTTTCAGGGCACATTCGTGAAACAAATTTTATTGTCTTCAGTATTGATCAAATACTATACAAAAATTTGCGTAACTCATTTTTACACATTGTTACGCAGCACAGTGGGCCTTATTGCAAAAAACCTGCCCAAAATCTCTAGATGTGTTTAAAACTGACTGAAATTTGTTACTCGCGGATTTTTTTGGTCGCTGATTACAAATCCGACGTTAGTTTTTTAAAATTCAAAATGGCGGATCCAATATGGCGGACGACTTTTAAAAAATTGATCGAATTTGTCTGAAATTTGTTACTCGGGGGTTTTTTGGGTCGCTGATTACGAATCTGAACTTAGTTTTTCAAAATTCAAAATGGCGGATTCAATATGGCGGACGACTTTTAAAAAAATTGATCCAATTGGCCTGAAATTTGTTACTTGGGGGTTTTCGTAGCTTAGTTTTTGTAACCATGTACATAAAATTTAAAGTTTCATTACTAATATTTCAAATGGTGTATCAAATATGTCAGAAAGATATTTTTCAATTATTCAATTTTTTAAAAAATTTTGTTTGCAATTTTGGATCCACCATTTTGAAATTAGAAAAGTTAAGTTCAGATTCGTAATCAGCGACCCCATAAACCCCCGAGTAACAAATTTTAGGCCAATGGGATCAATTTTGTACAAAGTCATCCGCCATTATGAATTTTGTAAAACTAAGTTCAGATTCGTAGTCAGCGACGCAAAAAACCCCCGAGTAACGAATTTCAGGCCAATTGGATCAATTTTTTTAAAAGTCATCCGCCATATTGGATCCGCCATTTTGAATTTTGAAAAACAAAGTTCAGATTCATAATCAGCGACCCCAAAAACCCCCGAGTAAAAAATTTGAGGCCAATGTGATCACTTTTTTAAAAAGTCGTCCGCCATATTGGATTCGCCATTCTGAATTTTGGAAAATTTAAAATTCAGATTAGTAGTCGCAGCGACCCCAAAAACCTTCGAGTGAGAAATATCAGCCAGATTTAAACACATCTATTAGTTAATACTTACTTTTCTTCACAAACTATGCGTCGGACAGTTTAGGTTTATATTCATTATTAATTATAAAGTTTTAATGAAGTGTGCAAAGGTAAACGATTTTTCTGTAGACTTTTATAATGCATGAGAAGAGATTACAATGAGTTGGGAGCATTTAGAAGCAAAATTCAACATGTGCTTTTCAAATATGTGGTTTTTTGATATGAGTTACGTTTTAAAATTTAATGTTTGAAGTCATTGCATTCTTTGTGTAAAGGAGGCACACATTTCTGTATGGGTTCAAGTTACTTCTTATTAGGTAGATAATATAATCCCGTTGTGCCGTTACTCAAAAACCTTCGTTAAAAAGTTATATCAGTTTAACTGCTAACTTGTAGAAATTTTAAAAAAGTTGTCTCGCAAGTTTGAAGCTACATAGTTTTTATTCAATTTGAGGCACATTATTGTTTCATGGATTTTTTAGTTCTTTACATTCCCACCTACTTCTATTGCAAGCCACAAGACACACAATGTTTCGTTAAAAAAGTTACAGTCTATAAACTAAAAAAACAGTCAATATCACACACTAGAAACTGTCGATTTCACCACTTTAACTTACGTTCGTCATTTCCTACATAATTAAAAAAATTATATAACGCATGATACATTTAAAAAGCCCTATAATTGGTCAAATTATGGTATTGAAAAATTATTTAAAAAATTCTTAAGGTATCATAATGAGCGATAACATAAAGTTTAAAAGTTCTAGAGATATGCCCAAATAGGAAATTTATTGCCATTAAAAAATATTTCTTAGTATTACTATTTTTATTGTCAATAAAAATAGAAATTTGTAAAATCAAAAACAATAATTGGTAATAAACAATAATTTTGTTGCTATTAGAAAAATATTTATTATTATTATTATTATTATTATGAATAAAAATGAAAATTTTTTAAATAGAAATAAACAATTTTTAGGGTTTCGTGGCCCATGGCCGAAAGCCTTATAGTTTCACTTTGGCGTCCGTCTGTCCGTAGTATATTTTGGGGCACCACAGCTCCCAAAATCAAATTTTAGGGCACAGATCCCAAATTAAAATTTTGGGGCACCACAGATCCCAAATTAAAATTTTGGGGCCCCACAGATCCCAAATTAAACTTTTGGGGCACCACAGATCCCAAATTCAAATTTTGGGGCCCCACAGATCCCAAATTAAACTTTTGGGGCACCACAGATCCCAAATTCAAATTTTGGGCAAACATAGCTTCCAAATTCGAATTTTGGGGCACCACAGATCCCAAATTCAAATTTTGGGGCACCATAGCTCCCAAATTCAAATGTTGGGGCCCACAGATCCCAAATCTCCATTTACTGAATGGACATTTTCCCGAATGGACATTACATGAATGGACATTACATGTCCCATTAGTTAACATGCCCCTATAATTGACATGTCCCAGTAGTTGACCTGTCTCAGTAATTGACATGTCCCAATAGTTGACATGTCCATATAGTTGACATGTCCATATAGTTGACATGTCCCTATAGTTGACATGTCCCTATAGTTGACATGTCCCAGTAGTTGACATTAAAATTTAAAGCGCCACGAAACCCTAGATGTAGGCGCAATGGCGCCTAGTTCTTTTCCTATTTTTAATTAACAGGAGTTTTATTGTCATTAAATGAATATTTATTATTATTGTTGTTTTATTATCTATCATTAATAAAAACATAAATTGAAACTAAAAAATTAAAAACAAGAACCGTTCTCATGCAAATGACTTTTAGTTATTGCAATATTTGCTCCCAATAGGGAATTATGAAATTTGTCCCTCAGTTTAAAATCAATAGCACAAAAATTTTCCAGAAAGTAGTTAGTTTCCTTCAGACTGAAATATTTGCGTTGTAATATCCATTTATGTGATTAGTTCTAGCACGTTAAATTTTTAAATTTTGAATTCAGAATCTTAATGAGAATCCCAGAATTCGTAGTACAAATATGCTAAGGGGTACAAATTTTTCTTCTGAAAAATTTAAATAGTCTATTACATAATTGATAATACTCATGAATAAAACGCGTTTTATATCTAATTTACTTTTTAAATATTTCTCAAACTATTTTGAGCACATCATTTGGTTAATCTCATGATTCAACGAAACGTTGAAAAAGAAATGTTTCACATTAATTTTTAATTAAAAAATATTATACATTAAATATTAAATAAGAATTATATTAGATGAACTTTTTATGTGGTTTAATTTTGTAATTAAAGAATTTTAGGGCATTTCCATCACCACAAATATTTAGTTTATTTTATACATAAACAACGTTTCGGCAGCTGCCGCTACTCTCATCAGGTTTACAAAAAATTTTTTTTTTTTATATTACACTGAAAATTAATTTTTAATAATTTAGTTTTATAATAATAATAATATGTTTATTGCAGACTAAGTACAGTCCATTTTACACAAAAATATTTTTACATAAACACCATACAAGAATAAGTACAAATAAAAATAAAAAATAAAAACAAAAATAAGCGCATGAAATACATCCCAACTTACTACTAAATTTGTAATTCAAAGTCTCATTTACATAGTGAGTCAATACTAAAGCGTTAATTTCTTGAAGCTAGCATACTTGTAATCATTTCAACAAATTTTTTTGTCATCGTAACGTTGTCCGTTGACAAAACACTCATCCAAAATGACTCATGAGTGTCGAACGCTTGACACTCAGGAAAATAAAGATTTCTAATCCCATTATACTTTGGACAATCAACAAGAAAATGATGAAAGTCTTCGCAAATATCACCACAGTAAAGACAATGCTCGGCTAATGGTAAAATATATCTTATTTTATTTATTGAAATGTATTTAGAGTATTTATTGTTAAATCTAATTTGAGCAAATATTCTTTTAATATCTATATTCAATCTTTTAAGTAAATATGTCTGAGCACCACTTTGCAACGATAGATAAGGCCATATCGTTAAACTTTTTGAATCACTTCTTGACTTAAAGTCGCGCTCATGCATAAATTTATTATAATTTCCTAGAATCAAATCTTTATCATTAATTAAATTTTGCAAAGAAGAAAAGCTCTCCGATTCAGCCGAACCATTCTCCAAGTGGCGCTTCAAGCAACTACACCAATTCATCCTTCTACCCGGTGCGTGCTCAGGCTGTGCCAATGTCATGAGACGAAGAAGACACTGCCTGGGATACCTAGAATTATCCATTTCATTTATTTTATTAATCCAGGCTAAAGTCCTCCCCATCACATCACACGACAATGGCAATCTGCCCGCTTCCAGGCGAACAGAATAACTTGGTGTGTTACGCGGTAAAAATAACAATTGTTTAAAAAATGCAAGTTGAATCTTTTCAACATCCTCAAGATGATTGAGACCCCAGATTTGTACAGCATAATAAAGGTTACTCTTCACCACCCCATCAAATAGCTTCGCATACGTCACCCATGAGTCAGCCTTAGTACTGTATATGATACGCATCGTTGCCCCTATCGCAGATTTCGCCGAACTAACAAATTTTCTGGTTGCTTGTGAAAATGTTAAATTAGAATCGATAATAACTCCCAAATATACATATTCATCTACTACCTCTATTTTTTCTTCGCCGAATTTAAACGAGTTAAACTTTTTTGCATCGTTATTATTTTCCTTACAAAAAATAACTATTTTGGTTTTGTCAACATTTACACTCAATTTATTCTCAAAGCAATAGAGACGCAAGGCTTCCAACTTTCTTGAAAGTTCGGTGGGAGTATCCGAGAGCAGCACCAAATCATCTGCATATGCTAGTAGGAGAATTTCTACCAAACTAGTGATCGATAAACCTCTACATCCGTGATCTAATAAAAATTGCTCCAAGTCACTGATGAATATTGAGAACAGTAGCGAGCTTAAAACCTCCCCTTGCAATACCCCCTGCGTTACTTTAACAAAATTTGTAAATTTATTATTACTTTTTATTCTAGCATAAGCATTTTCATAAAAATTTTTAATTATGTTTATCATTTTAGAACTTATTCCAATTTTTTGCAACTTTGACCATAGCAAATCATGTGAAATGGAGGGAAAAGCGCTTTTGAAATCAATAAAGGCAGCATATACCACAGCCTTCGGATGTCTTAAGTGAATTTGAATAGAAGCAAGCAGAGTAAATAAGTTATCAATGCATCCCCTTCCAGTTCTGAAACCAGATTGGAATTCGGGAATGATTTTTTTCAAAGTTGCCCAATCACACAATCTACTATACAAAATTTGCGTAAATATTTTTGCAACACAATTCACTAAAGATATTAATCTATGATTACTAGCTACACTCGGATCACCCTTTTTATGCAACGGGGACAATGTTAATCTTCCCCAATCTTTTGGAATTTTTTCTTCTTCTAAAATTTTATTAAAAAACACTTCCAAAAATACAATCCAATTTTCTGAGAATCTTTTATAAAAACTATAATTAATTCCGTCATCGCCAGAAGCCTTTGCATCCTTACATTTCTTTAGACTAATTAAAATTTCCTCATAAGTTATTTATCAAGTAAAGAATCAGATAATTTCATAATAGGATAGTCAAATGAGACGGTACGAGGGAAAGCCTCAACAAGGTAGTCATACCATTTTTCTATACCAACACTATTAACAGTCGATGATTTAAAGCGATATGGTTTGACAACAGCCCAAAAGTCCGATGAATTTCTCGCTTCAGCTAACCTATTCGTTTTTCGTAACTCCATTTTTTACTTTTTATTAAATATTTATACGAAGACTTGACAGATGCATAATAACAACAAACCTCAGGATTAAACTGATACAATAAATGAGAAAAGAGAGGTTAATTTTGACATCTCTCTATTCATTATTTTTATGTCGAATTTCTATTGAGAATAGTATTTTATTTTTAAAAGAAAAGTTTTATAAAAGTAAAAAGTATTTTTTTTTCTTTCTTGAGTCATTTTTTAATAAAAAGAATTAAAATTATAAAAGATAAATGAGGATGGTTATTACCATCTTTATATAGCAGACACTTGCTGCATTACATTTTTAGATTTGGAAACTATAGAGTGTTTAGATGCTGATATTGTAGGATACTGTATTAATTCACGTTATTTAAAAAACCTTGATAGATATTGCCTAATTTTTCTATATCTGTTTTGAAATTTATTGAATTTTTTTCTTTTGCTATATATATCATCTCTAGGAATTTTCTTTTATGATAGTTTGGTTCTGTGTTCAAAATTGTTACTTTATTAAAGTCAAAATTATGTTTATTTTCGGAAGCGTGTGTAGCTAAGGCTGTATTTGTTTATGTATAAAATAAACTAAATATTTGTGGTGATGGAAATGGCCTAAAATTCTTTAATTAAAGAATTATATTGTTCGCAATTTTGAATAGGAATTATATAGCACAGAAATTTAAATAAGAATTGTATTGCACGGAAACATGAATAAGAATTATATGTCACTGAACTTTCAATAAGACTTATATGGCACAAAAATTTGAATAAGACTTGTATGGCACAAAAATTTGAATACGACTTATATTGCATTGCAGTTTCAATAAGCATTATATAAACGGGAGGCGTCGATATGTATATACATACATGAAATTAATCAGGAAATTAACGATCAATAAAATTGTTATAAAAGGATAAAGGAAAATAAATTTTTCTAAGAATATTTTTTTGGTATCACCTTTAGGGTTCCGTTCACACAATGAACCGAAACGGAACATGGTTTCACTCATGTCGGTCCACAAAATCATGTCCCCCCTCTAAAATTTAGCCATTTTAATCGATTGGGCTCAAACTTAGTATACATACGTATTATCCCGAGTAGATTAAACGACAATTATAGCCAACCCGATTGGAATTGAATTGAATATAGTTGTATTCCAAAAACTCGAAATTTCGGAAAAAAGCGTGTCCCGCCGTCTTAACATTTACAGTTTTGGAGTCAAGAAGCTGAAATTTGGTACACATATTTAATTTCACGTGTAGATTTCATGAAAAATATAGCTAACCCTTTTAAAATTGACTTAAATATTGCTTCGCAACAAAACTCAAAAATCCTGAAAAAAGCTCAAAATTCCTTTTTATCTTAACTTTAACAATTTTTTTGCCAACCATCTCAAATTTTGTACATATGGGGCATTTCATAGGAAATTTTCATTCATAATTTTTTTTTGTCTAAAACATTTTTTTTCGAAATCTATATGAAAAATAAGGAAATACGTATTTTTTTATTTTTTTTTTGATGAAAATGAAGGAAGTTATGATTTTTTGAAATTTAACGTCAACGAAGAAAGTGTGTTTTTGGAACATTTTTTAATCTATTGTACCTTTTTCCATTAACATTCATTTGTTTTTTTTAATTTTCATAAAAACATACTAAAAATCGTTGCGTCAAGCTTAAAAATTGTAAATAGTAAGTTAAAAACTAAAAGTACCACTTTCGCAGATAGAGGAAAAAATTCTTCATTTATCAGAGATTATAATGCAAAAAAAATCGAAAGTGTCTCTTTTGAGAAAACTCACTTTTCAAGTTTAATGTTAACTTTTTTGTTGCTTTTGTTACAGGTACGTTATTTTTGGGCACATATTTGAAAAATTTGAGAAAAAATGAACAAATTTCATATATAGCATAATTTTTTATTTATTAGTACAATAGATTAAAAAATGTTCCTTATTTTTCATATAGATTTCGAAAAAAATGTTTCGGACAAAAAAAAATTTTCAATGAAAATTTCCTATAAAATGCCCCATATATATGTATATATTTACAAGCAAATTGAAAGAAAATTATAGGTAAGCGAGTGTAACACGCACTTGACCAATTTTATTATTTACTATTACTATTATTATTATTCAATATTTTAAATAATACTAATAAAAAAAAATGAAAATTTTTTAGAATCTGTTAAACATTTTTAAACAAAAGAGAAAACAACAAACATAAAGATTTTTAGAATTAAAGTTTTTAATTAAAATTTACGTAAATCTTGAATTTTGTTATTTAATATATCCACTTCTTTTTGAGAATCTTTTAGTACTCTGGACCTCTTAGCTTTTAATTCTTTGATTTGTAGATTAATAATTTTTTTTGCCGCCAATGTATTTGTTGATTCAGTTTCCTTACGATGTTTCTCATTTGCTTCCTTGAAGCGCGAGTATGCATTTCGAGCTGCGAGAATAATTTCTTTGGTAACATAAAATTCTTCGACTCCACCAAAATTATTAATTGCATCATAAACAGTTCTTCTAGCAACTAAAAGTAGATAAGCTATGGGAGTTCTAGATAGTAGAAATCTGTTACCGGCATTACCATAATTACTTTGCTTATTATGCATGACAACAATGAGATCAATGACTCATCTTATGTAATTAAAATTCCTAGTATTATATTAATTCATAGAATTGTTTTTAATGGATAATCCTTTGGCGACAAGTCTTTGATCTAAGCGCATTTGAAATTTTCATAAAGAATAATTTTCTTTTTGACAAGTTTATTTTATGAAATGATTAATTTTTCTTTGTCATATACTATTAATTCATGGAATTGTTATTAACAAAAAAGCCGAAAGTGCTTTGAGGTACAGTGTATGACTTAATTTGTTTAGTCTACATACCTATTTTTTCCCTAAAAAGTTATTATTTAATCATGTTGGAATGTTCATGAGTAATTTTTTCGGTATATATAAGGTGCATTATTTACGGGTTTTCTTCAGTTCTAAAAATTCGTAACAAAGAATGCTGGATAGTGCAAAGAAAGCAGAGTTAAAGTGTCGAATCAACAATCTCCTGGAGCAGATACAAGAATTAAAGAGCTGCATTGAAAGTTTGGAAGCTTATCGCCGATTACTTAAGGAATTTGAAAAAATAAAAATCTAAAATATAAAAAAATGAGTTTTTCTAAATTGAACAATGCTGGAAGAGGAGGACCACATAATTTTTTTGAATTCGTAGAACTGTAAAAAAGTGTCATGAATTGTGTGCCAAAAAACCATTTAATGTTTTCAACAACATTTAATTTGAATTCATCATTTACGAAGCAAATTACAATAGGCGCAGAATTTTCATCAGCCGGAGAATTAATTGGTGTTCTAAAATTTGTGTCAAGTCATCCACGGAGCAATATTTCACTTTATCTGCAAGATTGGAGAATTTTTAAACAATACATTAACATTATCTCAGAATATTTCAAAGGCAATGAAACTCCTCAAGTAATAAAGTGTGGAAATTTTCATATTCGATTTGGAACTTTACATGGAGAAAATACAATAGCCCTCGAGGATCGAAGAGACAGAAATTTTTACTATCCATATATTTTGAAGGATGCATCGTTTATAATTTTGGAAAATCTCATTTTTTGTATCGATCAACGGTTCGAATATTTATCTTCTGGACGTTTGAAAGAAGCATATTATTTAATTGTGAGAAATATTGTGGAAATTTTATGTCATAGCAATATTTTAAATCAAAAAGAAATTGAAGTTTTTGTGCTTAAAAATTATAAAAAGTTAATGATAAAACTTTAAAAAAAACATAATTTTACATCGCGTTTAGAAATTGAAACTTTATTTGTTGATATTTCTACTTTTCATTTAAAATATTTATCAAAACAAATTTGTGAACTGATTTCTAAAGTAAATAGTGTTGAAAACAGTAAAGTATAAACAACTTATATGGATGTATGCAAGATGACGTCACTACTTAAGATAAATGTACTCTTTTAAAGAATGTAAGGAAGAGAGGAAATAAAAAAAATGAATTTTTTTACATGTTGGTTTTTAATAATTATTAAACCTTTATTTATTTATTACAAAAATTTACAATACATTACAGATCTGACTTATTTACCCAACTATTATGCGAACTATCAAAACCTAGCTATTTAACAAATACTTTAGATCCTTGTTTTTTTAGCACTTTTTCAATTAAATAAATATCTGAATATTTAACTTTTGAAAGTTCCTGATTATAAAAGCTTCCAGATATTGGCATATCTTGGTAATATGTAGAATACATATTAATATTATAAGTTTTCATTAGATTTTTAAAATGTGAATTATAAAATTCTTTTCCGTGATCCACTTGTAAATTTTTTGGTACGCGTTTTTTTATAAGAACAGATTTCATTGCGGCAGCAACTTCTTCACCTTTTTTAGACTTGACAGGAACTGCCCAGCCAAACTTGGAAAAGATATCAATGATGGTTAACATATATTTGTAGTTATTATTTTCTCGTGAATAGGGTTGCATTTCAACGAGGTCAGCTTGCGATGTCTCATCAATACCTCGAATGTTAACATTTCTTCGCTTATAATTTTTTCTTGCTGGCTTATGCAATTCTTTTACCAACTGCAGCTTCTGATTTTCCATTTTCACAAATCGTCCCTTCCCCTTCCTTCCTTAGATTTAATTGTTTCTAGTCTGCTGTCCACTTGAGAAATAATATCTTTCATAGACAACAACTCTATATTCCTTTCAATATGAGTTTTAAGATTTTCGAAAAATTTTGTTGTAGTATCTTCTAGTGTTGAAATTCTTGTATTATTGTCACTTTTTAATGCTTCTATTACATCATAGATGGCGTTTGTTTTAGTATCTATAATTTTGTTAACAAGGTTCAAATTAACTGCATCACCATCGCTCTCAGCATCAGCTATGTTGGATAATTTTTTATTTTTCATGTTAAAATCTCCTTTAGATGTCAGCTTAAAACCAAGTCCTGGAGGGCCCCGGTTTGAACTTTCTGCGCTTTTAAATTGACGAGCGAATATGTCGATACTCATCTTGAAAATGATTTTTTTTTTTTTTTTTTTTTTTTTTTTTTTTTTTTTTTTTTTTTTTTTTTACGGGGGAAGTGGAAAATCTGCATAACCTTGGAGGCCTACTTCCAAGTCAGATACCTGGAGCCCGTACTCCTAGGTTATGTGGGGATGACCGCTCTTGTTCTGGTCGACCCACTAAAAACCACACCCTTTTTGAGACTTAATCTCCACTGGCGGAACTGCTGTTAGCTTTATACATCGCCAGTGGAAGTCTCCTTACCGTTGCTCTCGGTCCTAAATCCTTAACTGAGTGCTAGCGCTAGAAGAGGGAGATCCAGTTAAGGTCTCCCCCGTCCCGCGCGCACACCCAGCCGAGCAGCAGGATTTCTCCATATTAACCTCCTCCTGTCGTCCTCCTTCGTCCTCATTACGGTTGTAATGAAGGACTCGACGCTCCTCCAAGAGTCCGCGCTCTGCAACATAATAGAAACCATGTTCTCGGGTGTGACTTCAGTGCCCACGTCCGAGAACATGGATAACCTGAGTTCACGCCAGTGCCCGCAGAAAAAGAGCGTGTGCTTCGCGTCGTCAGTGTGTATTGCTTCGTCAACACCCGAACCGTTGCAATACACACATCTCGCTTCTGCTTCTATTTTAAAACGATAAAAATACTGTCCGAAACAACCATGACGTGACAACGCTTGTGTAAGGTAGTAGCCAACTTCACCGTGTTTCCCATCTAACCATGTGGCGAGGAGGGGAATCAGGCGGTAGGTCCACCTACCTTTAGACTCCCCATCTCATCTCTCCTGCCATTTCTGAACGAGTCTACTTCTGGACTCTCTGCGTATTATGGCTTTGAGTCTATCGCTATGCTCTGAAGTACCCGCCAGATCTTTGTTAAGATGGAAGATCTCCTTCCTTTCTATCGCCAATAAATCCATTGGCGGTAATCCAGCGAGTACCAGAACAGCGCAAGTAGACACCGTTCTGAAGGCTGACACAATTCTTCGTGCTGGGTCTCTCTGGACCGCGAGGAGCCTGTCAGAGATGCTGTGGAACTTTAGGGCCGAAGCCCAAACAGGGGCAGCATAAAGCTGCTTTGATTGAACCACAGTCGCCACTACTCTACGTTTCTTTTCCCTGGGGCCACCGATATTGGGCATCATCCTCGAAAGGTTTCCCATGCAATCGGTGGCTTGGAGTGACGAGATGTTAATATGTTGTCCGAAACTCAAACGTTTGTCCAACGTCACTCCCAGGTACTTAAGTTTTGTCCCCCATGAAACTACAGATCCTCCAATTTCCAACCGCGGGAATCGGAAGTCTCTTCGGTCTGTGACGAGCAGAGCCTCGGTTTTCTCGACAGTCATTTTCAGGGCATGTCGGTCCAACCAAAACCCTATTCGTCGCAGACTATCATCGAGTTTTATCTGTAAAAGATTTATCTCGTCCGCACAGCATACTAAAAGCACGTCATCCGCGAACCCGGTTAGAAACGTATCTTCCGGTAAGTCCAACCTAAGGGAACCGTCATACATGACGTTCCATATGGTTGGACCTACCTTCGATCCTTGGGGAGCTCCGCATGTCATCTCTTCTTTGATATGACATGCATCGCTCTCGTACACAACCCATCTGTCGCTAAGATAGTCATCTATCATTCGCAACAGATAGGTTGGCACCCCTTTACGTTTCATCGCCTCGATACTAATATCCCATCTCGCGGAATTGAACGCGTTCCGTATGTCTATGGCTACGAGTGCGCAAAATCCCTTCTTCTTCCCTGATTTGACTTTATTTGCCTTTTCAACAACAGCTAAAATCGCTTCTAACGTTGACCGGCCCTTTCTAAAGCCAAACTGGTTTTCGGATAAGCTACTTTCGCCTACCAGGATTCTCTGTAATCTCTCCAGAATCATTCCCTCTAGAAGTTTACCCATCGTGTCCAATAAACAAATTGGTCTAAACGATGAGACTTTATCTAGAGGTTTATCCCCCTTCCTAAGGAGGACCAACTTCTGTGTTTTCCAGTCATTGAAAAACCTTCCACACTCCAGACATGTATTAAAGACGTCGAGAAGTAGCTCCGGATACACAGCGATAACTTCTTTAAGAATCTCGTTGGGTATTCCATCATTGCCTGGCGCTTTGCCATTTTTCAACGTCTTTGCCACCTTATTAAGCTCTTCAAGTGTGAAGAGTTCTTCCCTCTGTACTACACAGTGAGTATAGTCCTCTCGGGGTCCAGATTCCACATAGGGGAACAAAGCACGTATGATTTTTCGGACCCAAATCGGATTGTCCAGACCGGGGTTTTTTTGCCGCGAAACTAATTTCTTAGAAACTACTCTAAAGGCCAACCCCCATGGGTCATTTTCCCCTTCTCCGATCAGGTCCTTCCAACACTTCCTTTGGCTACTCCTTATAGCCCGCTTGAAGGTCTGCCTGGCTTTATGCCACTCTTCTTGCAGCAGGAGGTCTCCCTTAGAGTGGGTATACTTCCTCCTCGCTGCATGGCATTCTCTTCTTAGACGGGCTAGTTCGTCGTTCCACCAGTACAGAGTTTTCTTCGCTTTTCTTTTCTGCCGGCGAGGCATTGAGGCATCACTCTCTCCACTCCACGCACGCCGCGATAATAACTCGCCTCGCCTCCCGCACTTTTTCTTCTAGAGTAATTGGTTTCGTCGTCCAACCGAGTTCCTGAATAAACCGAGACTCGGTTAGAGACTCCGCCAATTTCTCTCTATTAAGTCTTCTGAGATTCCAGGAGGGATTCTTGCTGCCATCTTGCAGTCTACTGTTCCCTCCCAGATTTTTCTCAGAGATTATAAACTCAATGTACTGGTGGTCGCTCATGGTCGTTTAGTCCAGAACGCTCCACTCTCTTATTCTACGAGCCACGCGGGGCGACGCGATTGTCAAATCGATGATCGACCCTGCTACCCCGCGCCTGAACGTGAACTGCCGACCCCGGTTCATCACCACTAGATCGTTCGCTGCGACCATATTCGATACCAAGGTTCCTCTCTTGTCTAGACGGCTCTCTCCCCATTCCGGCGACTTACTATTGAAGTCCCCCGCAATGAGGACATCACCGCCGAAAGCTCTAACGCTTTCTTCAAGAGCTTGAATCTCGGCATCGAACTTCTTAAAGGGATCGTTTGGGGAGAAGTAGCAGCTGTATATACGTACACCTGCCACCTCTACCCAAACAAACCCCTTATCTGTCTCCAGGAAGTCACCAATGGTGATGTCCGGGTTACACACCTGTATACCTGATCTTCTTGATGCATCCTCAAACCAGACAGAGAATCCCGGCTTCTTGTACTGCTCACTGAAAAGCAGCACATCAGCTCCTCTCTCTCTGGCAGTCTGCATCAAGAGATCTTGCGCGACTCTTCCTTTCCTGAGGTTAACTTGGAGAAACCTTAGCTCGGGACTTTAGGTCCTGGAGCAACTTCCAGTAAACTGGACAAGCCCTGCTTCCTGGAAGGTGTTTTAGATCCGTCATCCCACTGTCGGAACACGTGATGCATTTGGCATCGCCTTTGCATCCCGTCTTCCGGTGGTCTGGACTGCCACACCTCCAGCAAGCAGCCTTCCTGTCTGGGGCAGTGCATCCTCCGGCCAGGTAGCCGTAGCAGAGGCATCTATAGCACCTCTCTACTTCCAGCCTGGCACGGACTCTGCAATTGACCCAGCCAATCTTCACTCTTCCGGTCCCAAGAAGGGATTCTGCTTCCGTTTCCGGGAGTCGCAGAATCGCCATCTTGTTATGACCATACCGAGTGAAGACTTGGCATGGCACATCTAGGTTTGGCTTGCCCAGTGTTACCCGGACTGCCTCAATAACTTCTGTGACGACAATGGTCTCGTCGAGGTCCAGTATTTCTACCGACCTCGTCGAGACCAACGTCTTCACCTCCGCCTTTCCTTCGAGAGCGGTGGCCAGGGCACCTCTGAAACCAGAGAGATCCTGCCCCTTCTTCAGAACCAGAAGGATTTCATCCCTTCTGGTTCTTCGAATTGACAGAATCTCCGTCTTCGTCTCTTCGGGCCTGACCACCGCTTTAATGTCCTTCAGGATATCCACGTAGGACTGACCGTCCTTCGCGGATACCCTGATGGCCTCCGTTCCTCTGAGCCTTTTACCTGGGGGTCGTCCAGCTTTAGGACTTGACGACTCCCTGGCTTTTCCCTCTGAGGCTTTCTTCTTCTTTTTCTTTTTGACTTCTTGCCAGGTCTCAGAGTCGACCTGGGAAGAAGTCTCTTTCATTTTTTCAATTGTTTTGGCAACAGGCGGGTTTTCCTTTACGGCCAACTCGCCTGTTTGGCCTTTTTTCAATGCTCCCATCTCAGGGGGAGTCCTCGAGGGATCTCTCTTTTTCCTTTTTGTTGCCGAAATCGGGGTCGCCAGGGACTTTACTCCCTGGTGACTCCGATTTCTCTTTTGAGAGAGGGAGTCAGCTTCCTCTAACTTTCGTAGGAAGCCCTCTCCCTCCTCCTTTGCATCTTTAATTATGCCTCGAAGACTCCCACTGTAGAGGTAAGCCTCTTTGGCACTGTTTTTCACTTCCTTGGAGTTGTTTTTGAGCATCCCGTCCCGCACTATTTTCAATGCGTCGACGAGTTGCTCAACAACCTCGGACTGCTTCTCCAGAAATCCAAGGATGGCACGTCATCCTTTGACCTCCGGGGAAGCAGTCCGCAACTCCAAGTTCTCCATTTTTTTTCCTTTCTCAACGATGGTGGTGGGTAGCTCCACGCTTTCCACCTCCATCTTTTCTTCCGCTACTTTTCTTGCACTTGATGCAATTAATGACTCATCGGCCAAGTGAACCACCGATGAGTCACTGCAGTGATAGGATTTCGACGCTCCAGGGCCTGCTTGCACACCCTGGGACAGCGCCGCCACTGGGGCTTCCGACTTCCCCTGCTGGGACTTTTTTGGTTTTTTTCTTCCTTTTTTTTTTAAATTTTGTATTTTTTATCGGGGTTCCTTCCCCTAGCATGTAAGTGTGTGGTTTATGTGTGTGAAAGACCTCAGAAATGTACTGCCCCGCGAGGCAGGGTGCGCAGAGGTCCGTAAGTGTAATGTGGTGTGTGTGACTTACATGCGTGTGTAAAGATGTGTAAGTGTTAGTGGAAAAACTTTCTCGAAGGGGTTTACAGTGGTCCGCCCGGGAAACCGACCCCATCGGCCGCAGAACGCAAACCTGGTGCTCAACCAGCCCGAGAGTCCTGCAATCCATTTCAGTGGAATCGGATGACCAGCTTCCCCATCCCGCAAGACCGATTTAACGGACATTCCTTCGTGGGTTCGCTGGAACCTTCAGGCGACAGGGTTTTAAGCCCGTCCGTTGGTCATCGCTTTCCGTTTGGGCACCGTGCGTCTTTAATATTTCAAAGACACCATGTTTCTAACCCGCATAGCCAAGCGATCCATCCTCATCCCCTATTCTGTGATGCAGGAGCAAGGGCCGGCAGAGCAGACAAGAGTCCGATCGGCCGCAGAGGGGAACAGTCCCCGAGCAGTCCACTATCTCACCCCCTTTCCTTTCTTTTCTGTTCTTTTGAAAGTTCACCATGTATGCTGTTTTTTGGTTCACGCCGGTTATTTCATTTCGCCAGTACCACCTATATCTAGGAGGCGTGCCCTTATCCACCACCTAGGGACGCGCCCGATGGGGGAACAGCAACCCCGCGCTAGGGAACAATCACGAGGAATGTCCTGTCGCGCTCCAGTTGGAAGCGAGTTCCAAAAGGACACGGGCATCTTGAAAATGATACATATTTCAACAAGCTATTGATTAATAAATAATTCTAGCTTCACGCAATTCTTCAATTATTGATAATATTTCATTATTATGGCTAGGATTACCAGCTGCTTGAGATGCTAAAATTAACCTTAAACGATCAACCAATTCGTTGGGATCATCCCAAAAAACATAATCAATTTTTTTATTTTCTTGATGAATCATATATTTGGGAATTAAACCTTCACCAGTATGTACAGTAATATAATTTTGAAATTTTAAACTCTTTCTATCACGAATTGCGCCATCTGCCTTGAAATATTTCTTATGAGCATTTGTTGATAAAATTATAGTCTTATAGTTTTCTCTATCTATTGAATCTATATCATTTTTTTCGGGTGTTTTTTTTTAAATAAAAGCTCAAGTAAACCTCTAGTTGCTGGATAACTTGAATTTTGTATAAAAATGTCATTTTTATTAAAATTTATTAGTGAATCACCAAGCATTAATTTCCCTTTAGATAATTTTCTTACACCATATATATTGTCTATATCCTTTTTATTTTCATCCAATAATTGTAAATACACATTTGAAATATTCTCTTTTAAATTTTGTGGTGAATCAGAAATTATTGGAATGTTATCTTTAATATCTTCATCTGAAGCTGCTGTTCTAAATGAAGCTTCATTATCATCATAATAATTATTCATTTGTAAATTTTCATAATGATTATTCATTTGCAAATTATCATAAAGATTATCTTCTTCTTCTTCTTCTTGTTTTAATTCTTCTTTATATTCTTTTTTTGTTTCTACTCTTGCTGGACGAATATGTTTTACTATTTCAATGTCATCAATTATTTTTGTATTGGTGTAACAATTGGTTTAAAAGTATCATTTAAATATTGTTCAATTTGTTCCTTTCCCAATTTTAATAATCTATGTTTTCGTCTAATCGCTTGACATGCTTTAGCAATTTCTCCAAGAATATTTTTTTGTTGTTGCAAATTTTCAACTTGTGCGTAAGGCATATTATTGTTGTTGTTGTTGTTACTTCAATGTATATAACTATACTCCTGTTTTGTTGAGTTACTATTCTAATTTTATAAAACAATCAAAACATTTTCTGTATCTACCCTGATTAATTTCACGATCTTTATCAATTACTAGAAAAACATGCTTATTTTTCTAGCAAGAACTGCAAATTTCTTTAAATTTTGTAAAGGACATATCAGTATTTATATGATCATCATAAATATGCTTTAAATTCATTTCATCTTGTCTAAATAATATCAACAAATTAACATTGTCACGTATTAAATGTTTAGGAATCCGCGCATAAGTCTGGCATAAATAAAAACAGTCAACGGCCTTGTGTCTCCCCATAGCAAAGAACGCTTTAATATTATCTTGTTTCTCACATGCCACGTCATCAAAGATAAATATTGAGTTAGGTCGCGCATCGTTCGGTGCCACAACATCCGCATGTTCATTAAATGGAAAATATTCAACACCATCTACCGGTTTTAATATGCTTTCAAGAAATTTATATTTTGGTTGATATAATGATTTTAAATAGACATATACGTTTTCAAATCTTAATCCGTTTGGATGTGTTAATAGTGCAAGTAAAGCATTTGTTTTACCACCATTAGATGGTCCACAAAATATTGCTCGAACACTATTTGGTAGTAAATCACCGTGTCGACTTTCTTCATTATTATCATACTTTTGAGTAATTGTGTCAAAATTGAAAACAGGCAACTTAATAGATTGTGCTTTACACTCCATCTTGTTAAATACTGAGTTGAAAAAATATAAATGCAATACTTTTATAGTATAAACGTCAGTTCATGAAAAGCTGACAATAAAGTAGGTTGTACTTTCAAACATTTGACGATTCTTAACTTTGAAAATTTGTACTTTTTGATTGCTAAGAATTTTCAAATGAGATTTGCATTGTTTGTGTTTGTTGTATGCTTGTTTGTGTTTGTTGTATGCTGGTCTGTGCGTGAAGATAATCCGACACGTTTGAACATTCGTAATCAACTGCTAATAATTCGTATAAATACCTTGGTTTTATACTTTTTAAAATTAGTATTGAAAAAGTTTTCTTCGTACAAGGAATATAAACATGCTAATTCATAAAAAACAGACTAGTAATAAGCAAACCTCTAGAAGGGTGAGACGAGGAAAAGGTTGTCTAAATAAATTGATAAATAATTTACCAGTAGAATTTAATATTCCTGGCTACCAATATTGTGGTCCAGGGACAAAAGTAGCAAAAAGAGTTGCGCGAGGCGATCCAGGAATTAATTCTCTTGACGCAGCTTGTAAAGATCACGATATTGCTTACTCGCAAAATAGGGAAAATATAGAAGTACGAAACGCAGCCGATAAAGTTCTTGCAGAAAAAGCTTGGAATCGTGTCTTTGCTAGAGACGCTGGTGTTGGTGAAAAAACTGCAGCTTACGCAATAACAAATGCAATGAAGCTAAAATCTAAACTTGGAATGGGAATTAAGGCGAGAAAAAAAATATAAAGAAAAAGCGGAAAAATAGAATGAAAAAATCAACATTGCGAAAAATTATAACTGTAGCTAAAGATGCAATGAAATTAGGTACAAATGCACAATCTACTATCAAATCTGCTTTGCAAGATGCACGTGTAGCAGTAGAAAGTGCTGATGGCAAGCGTAATATAAATAAGCCTCGAATTTTACCAATACCCTCTAAAGTTGGGGGCGTTTTACCTTTTCTTATTCCTTTGTTTGCGGGTTTAAGTGCTACAGGGGCATTGGCAGGAGGGGCAGCTGGAATTGCGAAAGCTGTAAATGATGCAAGCGCTGCAAAACGTCAACTTGAAGAAAGTAAACGTCATAATAAAACAATGGAGTCGATTGCCTTAGGAAAAGGGCTTTACTTGAAACCATATAGGACAGGATTAGGGCTTTCATTTAAAAAAGGATTAGGTTGCAAGTCAAAAAACTGAAAATGAAGCTACCTTTACCGAGCCCTTACAGATTTAGATTTACTTAAATTTGCAAAGCTGCTGAAAATTCCATATTTTAGAGGAATTTTCATGCGAAATGAACTACCTGTAAGCGCCCCTAGAAAGTGTGAATCAGCAATTATAAATTTAGATGATAAAGATGGTCGGGGTACACATTGGTGTGCTTATAAAAAGAATAAAAATGGAATTATTTATTTCGATAGCTTCGGCAATCTTCGACCACCTTTAGATCTTATTGAATATTTCGGTGCTGGTAGCATAAAGTTTAATTATAAAAAATATCAAAATTATGACACATTTGTCTGTGGACATTTATGTCTTAAATTTTTATTTAATCAGTTAAATTTTCCTGATATGTATTCTATACATATAAAAGACAAATAATTTGAAATTTCAATTTCGTTAATAGTTTGATTTCATCATGGACGATTCACTGATATTAACATTATCAGGAAATTCTTCAATCTTAGAATCTCAATTCTTTCTACCCATTGACTTATCACCATTAAAAAATTATGCGCTCGGTCTTGTCGAATTTTTAACATTCAATTCTATTCCTAACATTGATATTGGAAAAAATAAAATTTATGTAGGCAAAGAAGAATTTATTATTCCTACAGGAAGTTATGAAATTAGTGACATTGATCAAGCGTTGCATTTAATTTAAAAAAAAGGTATTTTTTTAGAATTAAACCCAATAATAATACTTTAACATGTACAATTTATTGCGATAAAGAAATTAATTTTGAACCAAACGACTCTATAGGCAGTTTGCTAGGATTTTCTCCGCGCAAATTAAAAGCTCAGGAATATCATGAATCTGATCAACCAGTATCAATTATTAAAATAAATTCTTTAAGAGTAGAATGTAACATAACTACAGGAGCATATATAAACGGGGAAAAAGTGCATACAATTCATGAATTTTTTCCTGTTGTGCCACCAGGATATAAGATAGTAGAAGTACCAAATCACGTCATTTATCTACCAGTTGCAGTAAAGACAATAGACCATATTCAGTTAAAAATTGTTGATCAAGACGGACAGTTGGTTAATTTTCGTGGAGAGACGATAACAATTAGACTTCACTTAAAGTCTTTAAAATAATGGGGATTGTAACATGATGGGGATAATAATAATGGGGATTTTTGGTAACAGAAGAAAAATTGGTTTTGGTTATGAAAATAACACACCATGGCAAAAGAAAATCAGTCAACGACGAGTTCTGAGACGGCTAACACCACAAAATCTACAGTTACTAAAAAGTCTAGGCTTCAAAATCGTGAAAAAAAGAGGATAAAAAGAATTTTTACTTGTATTTGTGTATTTGTATTTAGGCGAATAGTTTTTTGTTATGGAAGGGGAAATTTTAAATATTGATTCACCAATCATCTTTGATGAATCTATTGCTAACTATGAGGTACATGCGCAGCAACCATATACATCATCAACGTACAATAATAGTGACGAAATAAGAATCACTGTGCAAAATCAGGATCATTGCCTTCTTCCAAGCAAAAGTTCGCTTCATGTAACCGGAAAAGTTGTGAAACCTGTCGGAACAGCTTTAGCTTGCACAAAATGAGTATCTAATGGCATTTGTAATTTATTTGAGGAAGCAAAGTATAAATTAAATAGTGTAGAGATTAATAAAAATAAAAATGTCGGCCTTTTTAGTCTTATGAAAAATTATGTTTCTTTCGATGCTAGTCAGAGCAAATTTCTCGAAAATGTTGGTTGGATGGAACTTTCTGACGAAGCAAAATTAACTAATGATGATGCTTATTTTGATGTGTGTATAGCGTTAAATATGATTTTTGGTTTCGCTGAAGATTACCAAAAAATCATTATTAATTCTATTAATCACTATTAATCATTATTAAACATGAGCTTATTTTAATTAGATCTAGAACTGATTCAAATGCAGTTTTACAAGAAGCACCTCTCGAAGAATTTAAAGTTGTAATTGAAAATCTTGAATGGCTGTTGCCATATATAAAATTGTCA
Source organism: Leptopilina boulardi (assembly GCF_019393585.1). Taxonomy (NCBI): domain Eukaryota; kingdom Metazoa; phylum Arthropoda; class Insecta; order Hymenoptera; family Figitidae; genus Leptopilina; species Leptopilina boulardi. Next base: position 515,088 of record NW_026137948.1, on the reverse strand, counting down.
GATGCACGAAAATTTAAATTACTAAAATATATTGAAGTCAATTCAAGTCAATTAGAAAAACCTAGGTTTATTGTTTTAGGTTTTCAAAGAAACGGAGAAAGTAATACTGCTCTAAATTCAAGTTATTTTGATCATTGTAAATTATCTGATGTAAAGTTGTTTTTAAATTCACAATGTTATCCCTACGGTAATATGAATCTTAACATTGATAAAAATCAGTATTCTACTTTATATGAAATGTTTAATAATTTCGAAGCGTCTTATTATAATAAAGAATCTCAACCAATTTTAACGAAAAAGGAATTTTTGAGATACGCTCCTTTAGTTGTAATAGATTGTTCCAAGCAAAATGAGTCATTAAAAAGTGGACCAGTTGACATTCGTTTGGAATTTGAATCAAATGAAAATTTTCCGACAAACACTTCAGCTTATTGTTTAATATTGCATGATAGAATTGTTGAATATAAACCAATAAGCCGAATTGTGAAAAAAATTGTGTAAATTTGAAAATTTATTATTAGTTAATTAATTAATTAAACATTGTAAAAATATAATATTTTTAATAATAATTGAATTTATTATTATTATTATTTAATATTATTATTATTTAATATTATTATTATAAAATATTGTATAATTCTCAAAATAAGAATGAATTATAGCAATAAAAAGTATCTCAATAGTATACACTTGACCTTGCAAGGAATTTGACGCAGGTCAGTTATGTGCTACTCTAGAAGCTGTGACAAATATACCAGATGTGGAATATACAGCAAGTGCCCTGTACGACAGGCCAGATGTGGCAGGCCTCTTATCTTTGTATATAAACCATCTTCTGAAGATTTGATTAAAAACAAAAACTTTTTTTGAGCTCTACAAAATTGTATTAATTTAAAATATTAGTTTTGTAATTAATAAATGTTTTTAAATGTAATTATTTGAAAAATAAACAAAATATTTTTTAGTAACATATTTAAGCATTTTTTTTCTATTTACGACTTTTTATAAAAAAATTAAGTTATTTAATTGAATAATTTTTTTTCACTAAAAAATTATTCTAACCATTATTAATTTATTAAGGCAAAAGAATTAAAAGATTTATGATTACTTTTTTTTAGGAATTATCCTCATAGATACAAAGTATCACATCTAGTAGAGGGTTTATATGCAATAAGGGGATACGCATGAAAGTGAAAGTTCCCGCGTACAGCGATTCTGCGGCTGCGCGAGGGGCTAACAACAATCCTGCGCGTCCCCTTATTGTATGTGAACCCTCAATTGTTGAAATAAAACTGTAGTTAAAAAAAATTCTTTTATTTCTATTTTCTATAATTAAATTTTTTAAATTTTTATTTCATTTTTTTTAATAAAATTATTATTATTATTATTCTTATTATTATAAAAAAATTTTCTTTAATAGAAACTTGAAAATTAAGATATTTTACAAAAACAAAATTTTATTTTCATATAAAACGTAATGATAATTTTATTTTTTTTAAACGTATTTTTCAAAATTTGCAGTTATTTCTGATATCTCTATATATATTATCAAAAGAATTCAAAGATATATTATCAAAAACTTGTGAAAAAATACAGGAAAGTAGGGATATTAAAATGAAACAAGCATTAAAAAGACAAGCTTTTTTTTATTATTTTACTTTTTATATTATGTTTTATAAAAAAATAGTTTTTAAAAATGTTGAAATAGTTAAGTTTTTAAATAATTAATTTTGTTTTTTTAATGATAAATCTAAAGGCTCGTCTTCATTATCATTATTGGACCGGCCTTCAACGGCATCCTCTTCTATTCCAGAATCCTGCTCTACTTCTTGCCCCACCACCACAGCATTTTCCTGGATCTCCCCCTCTCCTCCTCCATTTACCAATATTTCCCCCTCTACACCATTTTCCTGGGACGCCTTCTCATCATTTTCTTGGGACTCCTCTTCGATGGGTAGCCCAAAATCTATTTGAAGTAGACCAGAAGGCTCCCCCTCATCCCCATTTTTTATGGGACTCTTCCTCTGGACAGTTAATGATGTCAAAATCGAATTGGAGGGAGAATAATGTAGGGATGTCCGGCCTCTTCAATAGAAGAATTTTAAAGTCCTCCACTTCCTTTATTTCGACTACGATTCCTTGGTGCTCCAGAAAATATTGGTCCCCCATTAAGGGAGAATCATTAAATAAATTGTATCGGCGTACACCGGCAGCAAGTATGCAAAAATCTAGTAGGGCTGCCAAGTCAATGCAATTTGACAGCCACTCGTGGGGTATGTCAAATTGCAGAATAAATCCTGCATAATTCTCATTATCCTGCAACACAAATAAAATGAAAAATTATTATTATATTTTTTTATTATTATTATATTATATTATATAATATATATAATATTATAACATATATTATTATTTATTATATTATATTATATCTATAATATAATATAAAAATTTCAATAAATTATATAAATAAATTCAATAAAATTTTCATAGTTAAAACATATTTTATTAAAAACAAAAATACTAATTGAATGATGAATTTCGAAAAGGGCTTAACTCTGAAAAGTGTAAGAATCATTTTCACTGTCAATTGTTATGAGAAAATGACACTTATGCTTTTTTAAGTAGAGCCCTTTTCGAAACTCACAATTCAGTTAAATTTATTTTATTAAAATATCGTTACTTACAATTATTTCATCAAAGTTTAATCCATGATGACGAATCCAATACCCATTGGCACACCAATGGACTTTTCCCCTAACATCATTAAAGCAGAGGAAGACAGGATCTGATCTGCTGGACATATGATTAAAAATGTCCCTTGCCCTGATTGTAAGTCCCGTAATGCACAATTCCTTAAATTGATCAATGCTGCTGTCAAGTAGCCACCTCCTGGGGGCTTGAATGGTAATATTAAAGGTGTTATATCCTCCTGCCATTTTTCAAAGATTTTTTAAACTGCAAAAAAAAATTTATTGTTAATTAAGTATAATCAATTAGTATAATAATTTAATTTTAAACAATAAATTTAAAAAAAATTTAATTGTAAAATAAAAATTTTTTAAACTTTTAATTGCAAAATAAATTTTTAAAAAATTTAAGGGTAAAAATAAATTTTAAAAAATTTTAATTGTAAAAATAAATTTAAAAAAAATTTTAATTCTAAAAATAAATTTTTAAAAATTGTAAAAATAAAATTTAGAAAAAATTTTAATTGTAAAAATAAATTCAAAAATTAAAAAAAAAATTTAATTGTAAAAATAAATTGTAAAAATAATATTTAGAACAAATTTAAATTGTAAAAATGAAATTTTGAAAAAAATTTAATTGTTGAAAATGAATTTTCTAAAAATTTAATATATTAATATATTAATTAATAATTAATATAATAATATAAAATATAATTTTAATAAAATTTATTTTATTAAATTTAATTATAATAAAAATTAATTATTAACTCACTTTTTTCAATAAATGAAGTAAAAATCACAGCACTTCACTTCACTTCTTTGATGCTGATCTTTTGATTGATTTTTTTGAATGAAGCCTCTTTAATGGGGTCTCCTTTTTATACACAGCCCCATTGTTTTGGAATTCGCAAACGAAGACAAAACAATATGTATTAGAACGAGAGAGCAGATTAGATAACACATACTACTCTAATAAGATGAGTCCACCTAATTGTTTAATATGGGTATGAGAGATTAAGATGATTACGAATTAAGGTAAAGAGAAAGAGAGAATAAGAGTGCGAATACTCACACTTTTTACAAGAATTTATTTTCTAGATTAAAATTTGCATTTTTAAAAAAAAAATTTTTATTTTCATTATACCCCCAAGGAATGGTATCGGTATTTTTGGGTAAAAGTACCCTTTTATCATCATACCAATTCAAAGCTTCCTTTTTCTGTTCTACCGTGTAAATATCATGTTTTTTACTGAGAATTGAATATTGTTTTTTTGTTAAGTTCTTATAAAATAAAAGTGTATCTTTATAATCTTTAAATGTTATTTGTTTTAATGCTGGAATTGAATGAGAATTTTGATAATTTACATTACAATGCTGATGAGCTGCACCTCTATATTTTCCGGTAAAGTGATCATGATTACGGTGTTTTATGTGATCATCTTTAAATAAATTTTCACAAATATGACAAATTTTTGAAGTTCTGAATTCTAAGTCTTGTTGAAAAGTTAATGTTTCCATTGGAACTATTTTTTTTAAATAAGATTCAACTAAATCGGCAATATTTATTAATTTTTTAATGAACCATGAAATACAATCAACCCCGCGGTAAGTTTCAAATATCGATAAAGAATCATCAAAATCGCATTTGAAGTAAAATGCAACACTGTGAGCTATATGTTTCCTATATGCTCCAGAAATTAAATTATTATTATCATTGACAGGTTCCAAAAGACTTTCAATATCAGCGTACAATGCAAATGGTACTTTTTCTTTATATCGAAAATTTTTAAATTTTAAAACAGTCTCGTTTTCATTTTCTGACGGTAAAATAACCTTACATTTATTTAAATTCATACAATCGGTTCTATGTTTAATAAATGAATTTTCAGACATAAAATGACATAAACATCTGTCACATAACCATGTTCGACCATGATGTTTTGTAATTTGTGATTTTACCCAACGTGACAAATTACGTATCCATGTGAAATGATAAGTACTTGTAAAATTATTTATGTCACTTTTATTTATTGCAGATAAATTGACTGATTTTTTTAACATTAGTAAATGAATTGTATTTTTTTAGACGAACTTTCACTTACATAAAAAGGAACAATCTCTTCTTTATTTTTATCAACTCTTTCTAATCCATAGACATTTATTTTCAAACTATTTAATTTTTCAAATTTAGGAATATCTTTTAATTTTATAGGAAAGTTTATTCCGTCATATTTCAAAACGTTCCTAAAATCTGGATAAGAAGTAGTCAAATTTGCATTATCTTTTACAGGAAACAAAGCTGCCATTACTGACCAAAGAAAGCAATAATCATCAGTATTTTTTATATTTACAACAGCATGCTTGTCTATGATAAATTTCGGAAAATTTATATTTTCAGAACAACCTACTTGAATTGGCGCGTATCTGTTAATATTTACCATTAAATTTAAAATCTCTTTTAATGACCAGCCTGATTTTTTCTCGGAAAATTCCTCAACTTCTTTAAGTATATGAGGCAAAATTCCTGAAATGTCCGAACAAAAAATTAAAAGTTCTCGAATTTAATCCATACTTTTCTAAAATGTTGTTATTGTTGGTGAAAGTCTAAAAATCAATTATTATTGAATTTAATAAAATAGTTTTTGAATTACAACGTTTTTAATTTTTGACTTTTGAAAAAAAAATTTTTTTTCGATGTACAATATTTATAAGTAGAATGCATAAAAGTTAACATATATATAATGATTTTTAAAGCTTTTTTGATGGGCTACACGTTGTTAATAAAATTTTTTTTTAAATAACATTTGACCTTGAAATTCAAGGTCAAAATGTTAATTTACGTTTATCTCAAAATCGGATTTTTTAAAATTATTTTGAACTATCTCAATGGAAAGCTTGACTATTTTCCTACAAATCATGTAATTTTTAGAGTGGGATCTTTTAAAGTTTTTGAGATATTAATTAATTAATTAATGTTTATAACAAATGAAATATTTTACAAACAAATAAAGTTACCGTAATTCTGAAGTTAGCAATTGAAACTTAACGTAATTCCGCATCCAACGAGCCTTGTATGAAGTAGTTTGGATAAGTAGATTGTTAATAAACAATTAGTTAACATTGCAATTGTTTATTAACAATCTACTTATCCTAAATACTTCATATAGGGCTCGTTGGATGCGGAATTACCTTAACTTTCAATTGGTAAGTTCAGCATTACCATAACTTTATTTGTTTGTGAGATATTTTATTTTTTACTAACAACAAGCATCCAAAAGCCCTATATGAAGTATTTTTGTTCAATTTTAGTTAAATAACAATAAAAAATGAAATATCTTACAAACAAATAAAGTTATCGTAAATCTAAACTAACCAATTGAAAGTTAAGCTAATTCCACATCCAACGAGCCCTATATGAAGTATTTTGGATAAGTAGATTGTTAATAAACAATTGCAATGTTACCTAATTGTATATAAACAATCTACTTATCCAAACTACTTCATACAAGGCTCGTTGGATGCGGAATTACGTTAAGTTTCAATTGCTAACTTTAGAATTACGGTAACTTTATTTGTTTGTAAAATATTTCATTTGTTATAAACATTAATTAATTAATTAATATCTCAAAAACTTTAAAAGATCCCACTCTAAAAATTACATGATTTGTAGGAAAATAGTCAAGCTTTCCATTGAGATAGTTCAAAATAATTTTAAAAAATCCGATTTTGAGATAAACGTAAATTAACATTTTGACCTTGAATTTCAAGGTCAAATGTTGTTTAAAAAAAAATTTTATTAACAGCGTGTAGCCTATCAAAAAAGCTTTAAAAATCATTATATGAGGCACTCCACGTCAAGTGATCCGGGTCTAAATTTTAATTACCTGGGATCAGGTTTAAAGTTTGCTTAAACTTTAGTCCTACTAGATACAACTTCAAGTACCAAAGATTATTAATTTATTTAAACAATTGTAAAAAGTGGAGGGAGTCAAAGTTTTAATTTTTTGCTCTACATCGTATATTTCAAAAATCTGCAATTCCTTTAAAACATAACAAAAGAATGTTTATTATATATGAATTTTTTTGCATTTTTTACGCACTTTCTAATGGTATAAACAATTTTTCGAAAAAAAATTTTTTTGACCTTGAAAAAATAAAATTAAAAATAAAATTTTGATTTTTGAAAAAAAGACATCTTTTTTTAACTTTTTTATTTTTTTTTCATAAAGTTAAGATAATTTCCAAAAAAAAATATATAGGGCAAAAAGTGGGACGAGAACTTTTAAAGGGTCAAATTTAGCGATGATTTCTGCGGTGCGACATTGTCGTGCCCTGACAGTGTTTGCTTAGTTTTGATATAGTTCTTTCTGCATCCGCTAGGTGTCGACAAGAATGTATATGAAATTTTCTTGCTGGTGAGATTGAAACTAATAAGTATAAGTATAGAAGACTCTTGATTTTAAAATAATTGGTTTTCTTAGTCTTCTATACTTATACTTATTAGTTTCAATCTCACCAGCAAGAGAATTTCATATACATTCTTGTCGACACCTAGCGGATGCAGAAAGAACTATATCAAAACTAAGCAAACACTGTCAGGGCACGACAATGTCGCACCGCAGAAATCATCGCTAAATTTGACCCTTTAAAAGTTCTCGTCCCACTTTTTGCCCTATATATATTTTTTTTGGAAATTATCTTAACTTTATGAAAAAAAATAAAAAAGTTTAAAAAAGATGTCTTTTTTCAAAAATCAAAATTTTATTTTTAATTTTATTTTTTCAAGGTCAAAAAAATTTTTTTTCGAAAAATTGTTTATACTATTAGAAAGTGCGTAAAAAATGCAAACAATTCATATATAATAAACATTCTTTTGTTATGTTTTAAAGGAATTGCAGATTTTTGAAATATACGATGTAGAGCAAAAAATTAAAACTTTGACTCCCTCCACTTTTTACAATTGTTTAAATAAATTAATAATCTTTGGTACTTGAAGTTGTATCTAGTAGAACTAAAGTTTAAGCAAACTTTAAACCTGATCCCAGGTAATTAAAATTTAGACCCGGATCACTTGACGTGGAGTGCCTCATATATATGTTAACTTTTATGCATTCTACTTATAAATATTGTACATCGAACAAATTTTTTTTTTTTTCAAAAGTCAAAAATTAAAAACGTTGTAATTCAAAAACTATTTTATTAAATTCAATAATAATTGATTTTTAGACTTTCACCAACAATAACAACATTTTAGAAAAGTATGGATTAAATTCGAGAACTTTTAATTTTTTGTTCGGACATTTCAGGAATTTTGCCTCATATATTCACTTATTTCATTAAGAATTGTATCAATGTCTGAGGACAGATTTATAACATGATTTTTTGTATTAAAGGATTTTTTATCTTCTATATTTTCACCGCCTTCTACAGTTGTAAAACTACCTATTAACACGAAATTTACTTTTAGGCTACTATTTTTATTCAGGAAATTTTTTATACGAGATTTTATTAAAACTTTCGACTCTTCTAAAAAATTAAATAAATTTTTATGCTTTAAATTAACAATTGTTCCTGTTCTAATTCTTTTTGCAAATACTGACTCTAAATTTTTCCACTTTATTCTTCTCTCTTCTTTCCCCTTATTTCCACCACCATGTTTTTGGATTTCTTTAAATTTTTCACTTATGGTTTCTAAAATTCCCACAATTGTTAAAATTCTTTTCCTTTTGTTTATTGTTATCGATTTAGCTTTCAAAATTTTATTTAACAGACGAATGTTTCTCTCTCCCAATTTAATCCACTTTTCCGATTCAAATAATAATCTTCTTTTACTTTTAATATTCTTCACTACTATATAAGCATTTTCCATAATGTTAATGAGTTTTTTAAAATTTATTGAATCCATTATTTTACTTTTTGTTATTTAAAAATAATTTTTTGTTTAAAACATGCACTTCTCCACTATACCACCCAATATTTTTATTTGCAACTGATTAATATAGACAAAAATAACTTCCTTTTATACTATTTTTTAAGATTAGTTATGTTGATAAAAGGGTAAATTGGTGAAAATAATTCCTAGAAAGAAATATATTAAATAAACATTTTAAATCAAAAATTCTTTTCTCACAATCTAATGAAATTAAGTCATGCTGATAATCAATATTTAAATTGACATATCAGTGTAAAATATACTTCCGCTTCTTTGTGATTCGAACATTCCATAAGATTATTTTCGAAATCCAAAACATTTTCCAATTTTGGCAGATCATATTACAATGCTCTCCATCCCGAAAGAATATAATATTTGGCGATAAGATAGTAATTGTTTAGAAAAGCATCTAACCGCGCTAAGATGAAAAGAATTCTTTTACCTCAAGCCGCTATAGGACTAATCACCAATAACAATTCTACGAATTAATATAATTAAACAAATTCTACGAATATATAAAATGAAAACAAAGACTTAAAGAATAAAGAATATGAATATCGTCATTGGCATTTCCATAAGAAAGAACACTTATCATTCGCATAAAATTTCGTATATTATCGCTAGGTTAAATATCATTAAAAATTTGTGTCCGAAAATGATCTAAATGTTGAGACATTCAACAAAAATTTTTTAAGAATTTCTAGACGAGGGCATTTTTTTATTTTATTTAGAACAGTTTTAGTGCCTATACCAAGGTGAGCTGTTAATAGATTTTTGCCGTCATTTACATCTACGTCAAGAACTGAGGTTGCTTTCCTCATTACTTCAGACTTTATAAACCGTTCCATTTCATTACACATGAGACTAGAGAGAGCGTTGCACAAAAAAGGTGCAAGGGGTAATTTGACTAAAATTCAGTCAGAAAAGGTTCTACATCTTGAGAAAATGACTTGAAAAATGTTAATTTAACGGGAAGCAAAGGGTCTTGACAAAACTTTTCAATAATACTAAAGCTATTACAAGTTGGCGGGTTCAAAGACTTTTTAATTTCTGAAACGTACTTAATAATGTGAGGAAGTATTTCTAAAGGTTGCTGAGCAACATTATTATTATTCAGCCATCGAACAGAATAGAATTTGAGTGTAAATAAGTGACTGTTAGTAATTTCAATAAAAATTTGTCGTCGAGATGGAACATTCTTAAAGAAATTGTACAGAGCTCTCAACAATTGCTTTAAATCCCATCCTGTTTCCTTAATGCATTTGTGTCATTTGTCCACTCATTTGTGTCACTTTCGATGTGGCATTTTATATCTTTAAGGTATTAGTCGCGTAAAATCATTTTCGTCAGATATTTTTTAAATTTTGCATGAGTGTTTCTGACATAATTATCTACAAAATAAGACCAATCCCATCGATTTTGACCGTTCCTAAGCTTTAAAATATCATTTCAAAGTTGATACTTTTTACATGGACGGAGCACCTAATGCATGTAAGGAATTTGCTTTATAATTATTTAAATGAAAACCAGTCGTCAGATTTTAAAATAAAACTACCACATAATACATTCTCATGAAACGAATGCATACAAAAAAACTGAAATTTTTTGACCGTACCAAACTATAAATATATTAGGAGAAAGTTAACAAAATTTTAAATTATATGAAGTTCCACTGCTGGAAAGCAGTAAACTTGGCAACGCTGTAGCGCGCGAATGCATACAAAATTCAAAATCATGCAAAGTACACAGTTAGAAAGTAGGAATATCTCATAGAGTAGAATAAAAAAATAATATATTTAAAATTTCACAACATAGATTAGTATTAAATAATTCTTAATTTTTTTAATTAAATCATATATTTTAAGAAAAATAAGAATGAGAAACGTTAAATTGGTTGGTTATATTTCAACAGTTAAGAAATAAAAACATTTTTTGATGAAATATTTATTTTTTACTTTATAAACCAATTTATAATACATTATTGATGTAAATATTAATTATAAATAACTAAAAATTAGTTTTCAAAGAAGCATACTTGAATTTTTTTTAATAATATTCACATCTTTAATTATTAATTATTCTTAGTAAGTCTCATACTTTTAAAAAGTTTAAGCATTTATATACATAATTATTAATCATAAATAATTCAAAAATAGCTTTTAAAGAAGCATATTTGAATTTTTTTTAATAATATTCAGATTGCGACGTTGCCGCGATCAAAACTTTAGTTCTACACGTGCGATAACGCGGCGCTCTGAGTGGAAGTTACCTGTACCCTTCAAAAAGTTTGACTCAGAACTATACCTCTTGCTAAGCACAGACTGAGTCAGACTCAAGACAAACTTTTGGTTAGAGCCGGCGCGCGACTAATACCTTAAGAAACTTTAAGTTGATATTTTGGCCGTCTATCGAAATTTGCAGTATTTTTTTGGGACAAAAGCGGAGAAATTCCTTCTAAAAATGTAGCTATCAAGCCAGAGGCTCTACTACGTTTTAAAAATGCTGATGTGCGGAATCGTGTTTTAACTTCTCCACTACTTTTTAACCAAAATCGAACATTTAACATTCCATTACTTTATGAAATAATTCGTTTTTAAAATATGGTGCCAAGCCGAACACAATTGTATATCGAATCTTATCTCGCTGTAATTGCATTTTGTCTGCTATTTTACTATCAGTGAACATATTAGAAAAGAGCTTTACATCTCGTCCACCTGAACGCAATGATTTATGAGTCATGACACATTCGATTACTTACAATACTTCTGCTCTAGTAACATCATTTTTAAATAGGAATTCCTGAAGTCTTCTAGTCCCTGTTGAAAATTCCGACCTCGTTTACGACGTCGTATTCTAAGTAGTTTGCGACGTAGTAAACGACGTAGTAAACGACGTAGTAAACGAAGTAGTAAACGACGTCGTAAATGAAAGCGGAATTTGGGATAGCAAACTACGTCGTTTACTACGTCGTTTACTACGTCGTTTACGATGTCGTTTACTACGTCGTTTACGATGTCGTTTACTACGTCGTTTACTACGTCGTTTACGATGTTGCAAAAATTATTTTAATATTATTTATTTAGTAATTTAGTAAGTCCAATATCCAATATTAAAAATTTTAATAATAATTTAAAAAATCAATAATTTAAAAAAAAATTTATTTTTATTATTTTTTTATAGTTATTATTATTATTTTATTTTTAATATTTAAATTAAAATAAAAAAATGGTCATCAAAATATTAGTGAAACCATTTCTTCCAAAAAAGAATTTGTCTCAAATCCAATAAAGGAGAGACATCGGGCAGAAAAAAATTTCGACAAAAAAAAAATTTTCGATCACTGCTTATATACCAATCTAAAGGCACCTCAACTGCGAGAAACAGTTATGATGTTCGCCCTCCCTGTGGCGTTGAGCGAACTTAAGTCCAGAGCTGAGCCATCAGCGCAGCGCGGAAACATTTGAAAAATTTGATTTTATTAGATATTTTATTTTATTTTAAATATGACAAATAATTAACTTAATAAATAATTAATGTCATAAATAATTATTAATAACATAATGTCATACTTAATAATTCGTTAATTAATTATTTTTAACGAAAATTTGACAAAAACAAAATTTGTTGGCCAAAAAAAATATTACCATTAAAAAATAATTTTTTTGTTAAAATTTCGTAGTAAAAAAAATTTTTTCAAGACAATTATTTGTGACCTAAAAAAATATCACGATGAGAATATAATTAACAAAAAAAATTACTCGTAGCACAGAAAAAATTTCACCATGAGAAAATAATTTTTTTTAAATTTTATTTGTAAAAAATTTATTGGTAGCTCAAAAAAAATATCACGATGAGAAAATAATTTTTTGTCAAATTTTCTCTGTAAATAAATTAATTAACTAAATAACGTACCGTAAAACGGGGTTATTTCGCTCATTGCGGGTAAATTCGCTCACCCACTTTTATGCTTTATTTCAGCTTTAAAATAAAGTTTAATACCTTTATTAGCAGGTAAAAATGTTAAATTTGTTAATAGAAATACTAAATTTTAGTTTTTAATCAAATTTAAAGCAAAAAAATGGGTGAGCGACTTTACCCGCACTGAGCGAAATAACCCTGTTTTACGGTAATTATTATAGTTACTTAATTTTTTACTACGAAAATGTAACAAAAAAATATTTGTAGAACAAAAATAATATCAAGATGAGAAATTTAATTATCTTTAAATTTTCTCTGTAAAAAAAATATTTTGTGGCCTAAAAAAATTATATCACGATAAGAAAATAACTTTTTTGTCAAATTTTCTCTTAAAAACAATTAATTCACTAAATACCGTAATAAATCGTTGATTTTTTTTACTACGAAAATTTACCAAAAATTTATTCGTAGCACAAAAGAATATCACAATGATAAAATAATAATTTTTTTTCAAATTTTCTTTGAAAAAAAAAATTCGTGTTTTTAAAAAAAATCACGATGAAAAATAATTTTGTTGTAAAAATTTCTCTGTAAAAAAATTTAACAAAAAAATTATACGTAGCACAAAAAAATATTACGATGAGAAATTTACTTATTTTAAAATTTTCTCAATAAAAAAATTATTTGTGGCCCAAATAAAATATCACGATGAGAAAATAATTTTATTTGTCAAAATTTCTCTGTAAAAAAAATTAATTAAATAATTATATAATAATAAAATGTTTGGTCTGTCTTTCTGTCCTAACTTGAAGTTGGCCTTTTCTGATTTCACGTATTTTTTTGAATATAGTAATCTTATGACGTGTCAAATTTTGACAATTCTTTTTCTCATTTTTGCCAAAGTTGTATAATTGTGTTTCCAAATTTCGGAATAAGTTTCTTTAAAATTCCAAATTCGAAAATTCAATTCACGAAGCTGAAGTACACAACGTTTACCAACGAAAATTTTTTTAAAGTTGTATATTGATTCAAAAATTGTATACAAATACAAAAAATTTATAATGAGAAAAAAGATGCGCCAGGAAATTTCGTACAAGATAGTAATTTGAAAAAAATTTATTTTTAAGGTACCAGGGGCCAACGATTACCTATTAAATATTAATTATAAAAACACAGGCCTCGAATCAACTTAAAGACACAAAACAGTCGTTTTAGTCGATTTATATTCCAAAAAAAAGTGGATTTGTTTTTCATTTTAACAAAAATATTTTACAGATTTTTAAATAAAAATTTTTTTTTAATAATAATCCTTTTCGAAGGGTTAAAGTTGAAATTTTTAGAAATAATTAAATTTCAAAAGATATAGTTAATTTTCAAACAATTATTAAATTTTACAGATCTAAAAATAATTTATCAAACAATTTTTGGAAAACATTTTTTAAATTTAATTGAATTTTCAAAGATTTAAAATTGAGATTTTTGAAATTAATTGAAACTTTAAGTGTTTTGTAATTAAAATTTTAGATGATTTCACTAAAAATTTATTAGAAAATGCGGACAAAATACAATAATTTGAAAATCATTTTTAATTGAAAAATGGTTTCACATAGTTGAATTTTCAAAGAATATTATTAAAATAGTTAAAAATAATTAAATTTCCTTAGAGTTATAATTGAAATTATTAAATTTCAAAAAAAAAAAATTTCGATGGAAAATTTTAGAAATTTTAGATGCTTTTAAATTCAAATTATTGAAAATTCAATTAATTTTGAATTAAAATTTTTGAGAATAATGAAATTTAATTTTGATTTTAAATTTGGAAAATAATTGTACTTCAGTTCATTTTGAATTAAAAATTTTGGGAAATACTTGAATTTTACTTGAAATTTTTTATAATAATTTAATTTAAGTTCATTTTTGATTGAAAATTTGGATAATTAATTTTGAATAGAAATTTTAGAAAATAATTGAATTTTATTTCATTTTAAATTGAAAACTTGGTAAATAATTAAATTTTAAATTGAAAATTTTGGATAATTATTGAATTTTAATTGATTTTGAATTAAAATTTCGGGTAATAATTGAATTTTAGTTTATCTTGAATTGAAATTTTTAAAAAATAATTCAATTTTATTGTGATATTTTTTTTTAAATTATAAACAATTGTTAAATTTCATAAAAATTTTAATTGAAAAATAATTTTGATATAATTGAATTTGTGATGTATTTCATTAAAATTATTAAAAATAATTAATTTAGTGAAGAATCATTTTAGTTCAAAATTTGTTAAATAATTGAATTGAAGAAGATCTGAAGAAGATCTACATTTTATACCAAAAAAAATGTATTTTATTTACATTTTCTTTTCAAATGTAAAAAACAAGTCGCATTTTATTAAAATAAGTTGATAAAAGTCGTATTTTTGAAAAAAGTCGGAAAAAGTCGTATAATCCGAGGCCTGTAAACATATAATTTTCATTATTATCATTTAATATGTTATAATATTCTAATAAATTAAATTATTATTAATAATATTAATCTTTAATTTCTTTATAACAAATAATTAAATCCTCAATTTGGCGCGCTTGCGCGCGTTTAATTTTGCTAGTTAGCTTAATAATAAATTAATTAATTTTTTTATTACGAAAATTTAACCTGGTAATAAATGTATTAAACTTTATTTTAAAGCTGAAATAAAGCATAAAAGTGGGTGAGCGAATTTACCCGCAATGAGCGAAATAACCCCGTTTTACGGTACGTTATTTAGTTAATTAATTTATTTACAGAGAAAATTTGACAAAAAATTATTTTCTCATCGTGATATTTTTTTTGAGCTACCAATAAATTTTTTACAAATAAAATTTAAAAAAAATTATTTTCTCATGGTGAAATTTTTTCTGTGCTACGAGTAATTTTTTTTGTTAATTATATTCTCATCGTGATATTTTTTTAGGTCACAAATAATTGTCTTGAAAAAATTTTTTTTACTACGAAATTTTAACAAAAAAATTATTTTTTAATGGTAATATTTTTTTTGGCCAACAAATTTTGTTTTTGTCAAATTTTCGTTAAAAATAATTAATTAACGAATTATTAAGTATGACATTATGTTATTAATAATTATTTATGACATTAATTATTTATTAAGTTAATTATTTGTCATATTTAAAATAAAATAAAATATCTAATAAAATCAAATTTTTCAAATGTTTCCGCGCTGCGCTGATGGCTCAGCTCTGGACTTAAGTTCGCTCAACGCCACAGGGAGGGCGAACATCATAACTGTTTCTCGCAGTTGAGGTGCCTTTAGATTGGTATATAAGCAGTGATCGAAAATTTTTTTTTTGTCGAAATTTTTTTCTGCCCGATGTCTCTCCTTTATTGGATTTGAGACAAATTCTTTTTTGGAAGAAATGGTTTCACTAATATTTTGATGACCATTTTTTTATTTTAATTTAAATATTAAAAATAAAATAATAATAATAACTATAAAAAAATAATAAAAATAAATTTTTTTTTAAATTATTGATTTTTTAAATTATTATTAAAATTTTTAATATTGGATATTGGACTTACTAAATTACTAAATAAATAATATTAAAATAATTTTTGCAACATCGTAAACGACGTAGTAAACGACGTAGTAAACGACATCGTAAACGACGTAGTAAACGACATCGTAAACGACGTAGTAAACGACGTAGTAAACGACGTAGTTTGCTATCCCAAATTCCGCTTTCATTTACGACGTCGTTTACTACTTCGTTTACTACGTCGTTTACTACGTCGTTTACTACGTCGCAAACTACTTAGAATACGACGTCGTAAACGAGGTCGGAATTTTCAACAGGGCGTAGAATTAATTTTTTCCCCTGTAAGTGTCTGTAAAGGCTGAGAAGTCAACGGCAAATTTTCTTTTTGGTCATTTTGTATTTCAAGATTTTTTGTAACAGAATTTTCATCGATGAAAGTAGAATTAGTTAAGGAAACATTGACCAGTTGTTGGCGTTTATCGTGAAGAAAATATGGTAGTGTATTTATGGAATCTGTAGCACTCATTGTTTTTTGTGTTTCTCACATTTTATATGACTAGTTAACCCCTTGACTGTAAGGTACGTCTATAGACGTACTTTTCAAAGTGGGCCCTCACTGTTAGATACGTCTATACACGTACTTACAAAAAACTTTTAAAAAACAAAAGTTAGTAGATATACATCACACTGACGTTATATAACGTATTTTGTACGCTGAATCTAAATTTGGCGTAAAGGAAAATGAAAAATCATTAGAATTTACTTAAAACTTGTTACTCAAAGGTTTTCGGAGTCACTGAATTCGAATATTAATATTGAATTTACCAAAATTCAAAATGGTTGGTCCAATATGAAGAGCTACTTATTAACCATCATTTGATTTTATAAGACCGAGAAACAATATGTTTTTGTCATCTAAGCGCTCGTCTTTTGTTTCTATATTTTACATCAATCCACTTTTCCATAAAATAGTTTCATTATCATAAACTACACTTTTGTAAATTTTAAAAACTAATATATATTTAAAATTCATTGAAAGTTATTTGTTTTGATTGGACAGAGAAACAGAATTTAGAAAAATATGTTCGCCATATTGGATCCCCCATTTTGAATTTTGAAAAACTAATATCAGATTCGTAATCAGCGACCTTGAAAACCTACGAGTAATTTGTTTCGAGCAAAAATCCCCGGATTCTGAAGAACATGTCTGCCATATTGGATCCGCCATTTTGAATAACTAACATCAGATTCGTAATCAGCGACCCCAAAAACCATAGTTCACACAGTTTCAAAAATTTTGGTAGTAAAAAATTTTCTTAACATTTTGGACCCACATTTAACATTTTGCTCCTCACAGCGAAAGGGTTAAGACTCTTCTTCCAATGTTACTTAAATTAATTATTTTTGGACATTTGGTACATTTTGCTTCAAATATACTATTTTCAGCTTTTGCCAGCTATGGTTTAAACTGTGGATTTATTAGCCACTGAACTTGGAACACAGTTAATTTATCTTGAGTCATATTTAAATAACACTTTAAGCCTATAAAATAATAAAAAAATATTCCTAACCTGTATCTCGCTTACCGATTTAATATGGAGAAAATGCAGTTCATTCATTTAAATAAGTTTAGAAATAATTATACATTATATTAACAACCTGGTCGTAACAAAATTCGAGTATTTCTAATTATAATAAAATTACGCAAACAAAAATTAAATACAAATCATAATAAATTATCAAATTTCTTCACTATAAAGAACTAGTACTATTTTATACTAAGGTTATATGTTGAGAAAGAATATTCATATAAAGACGAAGCTGAAGTACGCAACGTTTATATAAACGATTTTTAAAGAAATAATTTTTTAAAATGAAAAATTCTATAATTTTTTGCCTAAAAAATATTTTTTGTATAATTTGTTCATTAATGAAAACTACAAGAAATATTTTTTAGGCAAAAAATTATAGAATTTTTCATTGTAAAAAATTATTTCTTTAAAAATCGTTTATATAAACGTTGCGTACTTCAGCTTCGTCTTTATATGAATATTCTTTCTCAACATATAACCTTAGTATAAAATAGTACTAGTTCTTTATAGTGAAGAAATTTGATAATTTATTATGATTCATATATAACGGCTCTATCTCATGTTTGTGTTTTTTGCATAATCTGCGTTCACCTTTTTCTTTTTAAACATTTACACCAATAGCAGATAGTTTTTAAGTAAGAAGCAGAGTGTCATTGACTGGAATAATAAATAATGAAATCTGTGAACTAGCGCGCTCACTGTGAAGACTTTTAGAACCAATATTTTCTTCAAAATGTAAGTTATTAAATCAATGCTCCTACCGGTGAAGTTTTTCATATTTTCATTTGACATCACTATTGGGCAGTTGCAGAAGAATGAGTACAACCCCGTGTTTTTCTATCGTATGAAAAGTTGTTTAGATGTGAAAAAATATTTTTTAAAAATTCCTTGATTTCTGACAAGATTCTCTGTCTTTTCCAGACTTTTAAAATTCCCTGTCTATTCCCGGTTGCTCGCCATCCTGAATTTAGTTTTTGTTATTTAATGTGATAATAGGTGGATTCCACGTCAGTTCATCACACTAATTTTTTTTATTAAATGGGATTTGGCTGTACTTTTGTGAATTCATTACTTTAGTAGTGAATAACATCTTCACCAAATATTTTTTCAAAATTTTTAAAAATAACGAAAATATGGCATTTTGAAAATTTTTTCACTTTTTTTTAAAGTAACGTTGGTTCTACTTAACCAATTTTAAATTTTCAAAAAAAAATTCTTTCGCTTGAAGTGTATTTTTGATTAAAATTAACACACAAAAAAAGTGAAAAATAAATTTTTTCTGAAAATTTCAAAAATTAAAAATCCATTTTTGAAAAAACGGCACCTTTAAATTTTTTCAAAATTTTTCTAAATGTTAGGACAAATGTGCTGAACGTGTCCTGTAAGTTTCATTTTGTGATCGCCATGGGTTTTTGAGAAAAAAATTAAAACGTAACCTTATGCAAGATGATAATGTGATAGCAGCGTTAGGGTGCATCGTTAGAAAGCACCTTGCACTTCTAGGGAAGGCGTTGATCAGAAATTTATAACAGCTGGTAGAAGAAGAAATTCTAAAGTAAACATGGAAGGTATCATTGGCCAGGGAGGGGGTTGAAATAGGGTTAAATTAGTACATTGTTTCTTAAACGGAAATTGCAAACACAAAAGTAAGTAAAAGGACAAAATTATACACTGAAAAAATGAATTCGTAATACTGCCATAATCATGAGTAGATCGTCTGTAATATATTGCTGGTATTGTAACTTCCATCGTATTTGTGTTTTAGCCATATGATTGTTTGATGTTTTTGAATCAGTTGTGTCAAACTGGCCACGGAGCACAATGTAATATTGTGAGGCCCACAGTAATAAAATTAGTTTTCTTAAATAAAAGCCACTAATATTCAGTATCCATTTCGTAATCGTTATAAAATTCTGGGTTTAGACTTGTGGTAAAAACACCCAAAATATTGGGCCCAATTCCAGATATTGGTTCCAACATTTTTCTAAATGTTGTTGTCCCAAATATTTGGGATTGGGCCCAATATTTTGGGAACTAGTAACACATGTCTGCACGAAAAATTTCATAGCGATCACAAATTTGATATTTGAAATTAGTAGGTTTCATTTTTTAAAAATTACTTTCTCTACTATGGGCCTCACATTGGGCCGAGGAATCTTACATTGGTATCCGTGCCCAATTTGAATATTAGTTTTCTATCCAAACACTCCGCAAGATGTGATTTTTTAAAATTTATTTATCTCTAGAAAAATGTTGGGCCCAATATTTGGGGCACTTATACCACATTTCTGAACGCAGAATTTCATGGGGATTACGAATTTCATACTGAAAATTTGTGGTCTCATTTAAGAAAACTACTTTGTTCATTGTAGGGCCTAACATTGGGTCCGGAACCCAATAGTGAAGAAAGCAGTATAACGAAAATGCGCATCTCTCTAAATATGAATTAGTCACTATTCACTAATTCAACAGCGCCGATTCATTTATTAAATGAATTATTAACAGTAATGATAAATTTTTAGTCAAAAATGACTAATTAATTAGTAAATCTAATTTTTACGTTATGTTACATGAATGAAAAATAAGTAGATTTATGTATACCAAAATTTTGAGTATAAATTTTTTTACAAATAATTATTTAATATTGACTGTTTAATTAGTTGTTTTCTACTAAAAATTAGTTACTTTTTACTAATTAATATAAGGCCAATACGTTCTCGGTTTTACTGTATTTAATTGAATAGGTATCATTAGGTATTTCTTCCGATTAATCTCTGGCATAAAATTTTATTTTAAGTTATTATATGAATATGAACTTTTGTAAGAATAAATTTACGATTTTAATTTAAAAATTTGCCTATGTATAAATCATAATTTGTAAAATTTTTTCAGGTGGTAAATTTAGTGCTTTAATTGTGAAAATGACACTTCCGCCTTCTACGTACGCGACAATGGCATTGCGTGAAGTTTTGAAACATGACACTTCTACACAATCGCAAGCTGAATTATCTGCAAAATATAATGAAACAGAGAATTTGTTAAATGAATCTGACAGTTAATGGAAGATTAGTTTTTAAAATTCATGTTTATTTGTCAATAAAATATTTGTATGAAAATTTTATACAAAATAAAAATCTGT
Source organism: Leptopilina boulardi (assembly GCF_019393585.1). Taxonomy (NCBI): domain Eukaryota; kingdom Metazoa; phylum Arthropoda; class Insecta; order Hymenoptera; family Figitidae; genus Leptopilina; species Leptopilina boulardi. Next base: position 494,284 of record NW_026137948.1, on the reverse strand, counting down.
ATTAAATCATTTTTTTATAACTGTACAATATATGTGTTTCTTTATCAAGTTCACATTTCTTTCTTTATAATAATGTATTATTATTTATATAAACTTATTAGCCTATCTAAATAAACATTGTTTCTTATTTAAATGCAAATAAATTTGTTTTAATGAAGTTTAATTGACAATCTACAATATTCTTCATACATATAAATAAAAAAATATGTAAATAAGGGATTTTCATCATCAAAAGCCCCTAAATGCATATTGAATAACAAATAAAATTGGATGTGGTTTCTACATCAGAATTAACTTGGAATAAGAGTTGTTTTCTTTTCTTGGTTACTCCATTAAACAATTTAATATATTTCAGGTAATTAATTTCGAATTGTTCGAATTCTTGAAGACAGTGCTTAACGAAGATTAACTTGAATTTGTTAAAATTATTTTTCTTTTCAATTACAGTATTTTCTTAGCATATACACATTACAAATTTTCATAAGATTGTAATTTTCGACATCTATAAACGAATTCCAGGATTTCTAGATGCAACGAAATTTAAAAGCTCTTCACTATCTTCACAAACGAAAGGTTTCACGTGATGACAGGCCACATCATGCCATTTGAGGCCATCGTTGTAGAAATTATTTAATATTGATAAGCATGATTCATCATTACCCTGTAAAAAAATGTTATTTAAATTTTATATAACAAAAAACATAAGAATTGTATATTTAAAATGTTTATAACTGTCTGATTCTACTTAAAAGTTCATTTATTATTTGTTGCAACAGTAGAAATTGTTTAAAATTAAGTAGCTTGTATTTCTACACAGTGGCGTAGCTGTGGGTGTGCGATCGCACAGGACCTCGCATACTTAAGGACCTCGGGATAAACTGCGGGAGAGAAAAATTTGTGACTTTTAAATTTAGCGTCGAAGGGAGATTTAAAAATAAATTTTTTAATTTAAATATGCAAACATTAATAAATGTTTCTTCAAATACCCCTTTGTAAAAGTTTATTCAAATTTATTTTCAGTAGGAATATCCTATTCATGCCGTGCAGAAATTTTGAACTGGCCATGGCAGAATCCATTTCAGGAAACCCCAAAACTGCATGAAATACTATATCTGGTTGGAGCTACAGAAAAAGCCCTTTTTCAGCCGTTCTTTAATTCATTCAGGTCAGATTGACGAATATCTGCACGAGGCAAATGAATTTTTCACTTTGATATCTCAGTTTATTAGAACAATATCCACCCAGCTGGGTGGATATTGGGTGAATAATGGTTAGACATTGCTTATGTTAAATTAATTAACAATTATTTAATTATTAATAAAAAAAGTGAGATTTGTCAAACCCGTCACTTTAGATATGCACGATAACTATAGCAAATTATGTTTTCATTACGAAAGGCGCACAGTGGGAAAAAAAGACCGAAAATCTGCCGACAACACAAAACATAACCGATTTTAATAATTTTTTTTAAATACTCAAAGAGGTTTTTCCTATATCGTACAACTGTGATAAATTTGATTTATTGCAAACTTAACTTAACCCTCCTGGGTATAAAGCCGAGTATACTCGTCCAAACGGATGTGTTACCGTATGCACAAAGCCGAGTATACTCGTCCAAACATTTTTGACAATAACTTTTGTTTAAATTGACAGAAATATATCAACGAAGTTGCAAACTAAAGCTCAGGATCTACAGGTTATAAAACAATTAACCTGACCTCCGAAAATTAATTATTTATTAGTAAATAATGTTGTTAAAAAATTGAAAAAAATGATAAACATTTGTATCCTTAGATCAGATAGTTTTGTTTAAATTATTGAATTTTTCTAAAAATTGCTATCTTAGGCTAATTTAGAGCAATGACTTTGAAGGTTAAGTGAGTTTCCAACATTTCAAAATGGCAGATCCAATATGGCGGACATTATTTTATTTAAAATGCTCAAATTTGCTTGAAACTTGTTACTCGGGGGTTTTCGGGGTCGCTGATCACGTATTTGATATTAGTTTCTCAAAATTCAAAATGGCGGATCCAATATGGCGGACGAAATTTGAAAAAATTATTTGATTTACACAGAAATGAGTATCTAGGGGTTTTCGGGGTCGCTGATTACGAATCTGATATTAGTTTTTCAAAATTCAAAATGGCGGATCCAATATGGCGGACGAAATTTGAAAAAATTATTTGATTTACACAGAAGTGAGTATCTAGGGATTTTCGGGGTCGCTGGTTACGAATCTGATATTAGTTTTTTAAAATTCAAAATGGCGGACCCAATATGACGGGCAAAATTTGAAAAAATTATTGGATTTACACAGAAGTGAGTATCTAGGGGTTTTCGGGGTCGCTGATTATGAATCTGATATTAGTTTTTCAAAATTCAAAATGGCGGATCCAATATGGCGGACGAAATTTGAAAAAATTATTGGATTTACACAGAAGTGAGTATCTAGGGGTTTTCGGGGTCGCTGATTACGAATCAGAACTTAATTTTTCAAAATTCAAAATGGTGGATCCAAAATTGCAAACAAAATTTTTTAAAAAATTGAATAATTGAAAAATATTTTTCTGACATATTTGATACACCATTTTAAATATTAGTAATGAAATTTTAAATTTTATGTACATGGTTACAAAAACTAAGCTATGAAAACCCCCAAGTAACAAATTTCAGGCCAATTGGATCAATTTTTTAAAAAGTTGTCCGCCATATTGGATCCGCCATTTTGAATTTTGAAAAACTAAGATCAGATTCGTAATCAGCGACCCCGAAAACCCCTAGATACTCATTTTTGTGGACATGGAATAATTTTTTTTTAAATTTCGTTCGCCATATTATGTCCGCCATTTTAAATTTTGAAAAACTAATATCAGATTCGTAATCAGCGACCCCGAAAACCCCTAGATACTCACTTCTGTGTAAATCCGATATTTTTTTCAAATTTCGTTCGCCATATTGAGTCCGCCATTTTGAATTTTGAAAAACTAATATCAGATTCATAATCAGCGACCCCGAAAACCCCTAGATACTCACTTCTGTGTAAATCCAATAATTTTTTCAAATTTTGTCCGCCATATTGGGCCCGCCATTTTGAATTTTAAAAAACTAATATCAGATTCGTAACCAGCGACCCCGGAAACCCCTAGATACTCACTTCTGTGTAAATCAAATAATTTTTTCAAATTTCGTCCGCCATATTGGATCCGCCATTTTGAATTTTGAGAAACTAATATCAAATACGTGATCAGCGACCCCGAAAACCCCCGAGTAACAAGTTTTAAGCGAATTTGAGCATTTAAAAAAAATGGCCGTCATATTGGATCCGCCATTTTGAATTTTGAAAAACTAATATCAGATTCGTAATCAGCGACCCCAAAATCCCCTAGATACCCATTGTTGTAAAAATCCGAATGAAAAAAAAATCTATGCATTTGGAAACCATTTCATGAGGAAAATCTCAAACGCAGGAGGGTTAAAAATGACATTTATATGAGGTAAAATTCGTGTAGCGTACTAAGTGAATTAAAAAATTGATCCGATCCGGCTGTAACTTGTAAATAGTTTAGCCTCAGAGGTAAGTACTTTAACCATGAAGTATTGTTAAGTATTTTTAAAAACTGTAGGAGTGGGAGGGGGTTGAATTTTTTTTAAAATTTAAACACTCAATTTCTGAAGACTTGTAACATTTAAACAGAAAGATGAAAAAAAATTTGACCTATATGTTTTCAAAAGGTTTTTTTCTGCTTTTTCGAATGATGCAAAAATTGTTTGAAAAAATTTAAAATTTGACCATTTTTTTAAAAATCAAAAATATTTTTGACTTTTTTTAAGTTCGGTCTCATTTTTATGTTTTTTAAAAGTTAAAAATGTGTATTTTCATCACAAAAAATATTGAAATATCCTTTTTTGTTATTTTTGAGATATTAATTAATTAATTAATGTTAATAAAAAATGATATATTTTATAAAAAAAATAAAGTTATCGTAATTCTGACGTTACTAAATGAAAGTTTAAAAAAAATTGAAAACAAAAAAATTGTTTATTGTAAAATCAAAGTGTCATCCTTTTTAAATAGAAACAGATTACTTGTTTTTATATGAACCTTTATATTTCAATTACTTTTTGTAAAATTTTTGTAAGACTGATGTCTAAAAGACGTCTTTAGGACGTCCTATGGACATTGCTTTGTTTAGACATTTATAAAATAGTTATTTATGTGGCAAGGGCGTAAAAGTAGGGGAATCGAGACCCGTGCGAGTTTGACGCACGAGCGAAGCGAGTCGAAATTTCCATATTTGCGCCCATGTCCCATACATAATTTTTTATAACATTTTGCATCAAAAACTCAACTAAATTGCTGTGATGGAAGGGAAAAGTATGCGTAAAAGTAAGATTTCCCCTCCTTTTAAGCACTAGTGCGTAAAAGGACAGCGATTTAGTCGAGTTTTTTAAGCAAGGTGTTATAAAAAGTTTATTATAATATCAAAGTGTCTAACTTTTTGAAAAAGAAATATATTATTTGTTTTTAAATAAACCTTTCTATTTTAATTATTTTTCATAAAGGTATCCTTATTTTTTAATTTTCCTAGGATCAAAGTCTCGAAGGCTTTGCTTTGTTGCAATATTTGCCCCGTTTTTCAGTAAAAGTCAATTGTCTTATTTCTTTAAGAAAGAAATGTTCATATTTAAAAGTCCCAATGACGTCTTTAAGATGTTTTAAAGGCGTCTTAAAGACATTGATTTGTTTGAACACAAGACGTTTTCTGGACGTCTTTTGAACAAGTGTGCCCACTGGAAATATTGTCCACAAGGCCGAATTTGCCGAATAAGGGGCCCCAGGCAATGTTGGTGAGGGCCACATGCATGGAAAGGATTTTTCTAAAATTTTACGAAGATTAAAGTTTTAAATAAATTATATATTATTTGTACACTGCCGTCAGAAATTGTCGGTACGAACCACGTGCGGGCAAAGAAAAATTGCTGTTGCAATTTATTTAACATATTTTAATTTAATCTCAATTTAATCTTTACCATCGCCGCAACAATTTTGTAATTGAATTTCTGTCAATAGTGTAACGCCTCAATAATGGAAAGTAAATATTTTAAATTTTTTATCGATATGAAATTTAATGTATTTTTTGATTCTCTTCTGAATGATAGGATACCAACCACGTCGATATAAGGGAGAGTCGGTAGTGGCGAGACACGTTTTGTTTTTTTGTTATAGCACTCACATTTTCAAGAACATCAAGTCTGTATATATATCCATGGACAGGTGTGACTCTATACTGCAAATTTAAGTTATACAGTTACAGAACAGATAATGGAAAAAAAGTTATTGCCGATTTACGATAATGTCTCGCGACTACCGACATAAAAAATCGTCCGTAGTGGCGAGACACTATCTTAAAATCAGAGTCTTCATCGTTCAAACGTCACAAAAACAAAGAAATCAAAGAGAAAGAGTATAATAATTGATGCCTTTAAATCATAATATTGTTTCATTCAATCATAAAAATACAGGCAAATATTTTTCTCATTGTGAGCCGCTAATCCATGTCACAGTTATTAAAAACATATAAGCTTTTCTTCCTGTTCATCTTTTTCAATTTAAACTATAGTTATGAAAAATATTGTCGACAAAACGTACAAAAATTATATCAAATTCATTAGGACATGTACAATATTATTAGATATAAAAAAGCCACTGCCGACAACAAGTGTCTCGCCAATGCGGAAACAGCATTTTTCGGTAATGACGATGTACAATCCTATGCATCGAACAATAATTCATAGTGCTCTGGAAATTTTGAAGGAAACTTAATTACTAAAGACTCAAAACATTTAACCCTTCAGAAAATTCCGGAAATTTTTATATATTATCACTTATACCGATGGGAAATAAAACTTTTAAAATATCTTGAAACTGTTATTAACAGTATAGCGATATTTCGTACATCAAAAACGTATGTATCATATTGAAAAGTTAAAGCACAATAAAACTTGACTTTCAGACCAGAAGTGCCAGCACAGTCAGTTCAGCTGTCTGAAATATCCTAATGTCTCGCCACACCGGCTGTCTCGCCACTGCGGACAACGCCTTAAGTATAACTGAATAACACGAGATATTTCAATTATATTCCTGGTATATTCCATTAGAATATTGGGAATATTCTAAACTAATATTCCACTTACATTCCAGGAGCATAAAAATATCCACTTTTTGAAATATTCTTTTGAAATGTTGCAAGAATATTTGGTTATTTCATAGGATTACTACAGAAGTATTTTTTTGGAATATAGTGGGAATATTCCATTGGAATATTTTGGGAATTTTTAAATAAAAAATTAATAAATATTATAATATGAATAATACATTAATATTCTTGAAAAAAATAAAAATTACATCATATTTTTCGAACTCACAAGAATATTCAGAAAGGATATTCCAAAGTTTGGATATTTTTATATTCTTAGAATATCAATGGAATATTCCAAAGGATTATTTCAAATAAAGCAATGGAATATTATGGAAATATTCCATTCGAATATTGTGGGGATATTCTATTGGAATATTGTGATATTAATTGTTATAATTATTAATTATTATTATTTTTAATATAATGTATTAAAATATAATTTTAATTAATGAAATTTAATATAAGAAATTAATAATGCAAAAATGCGTATAACTTTTTTAAATATTAACATTTTTCAATAGGATTAAGCTTATTTTTATCAGTATATAAAAGTATAATCAACTTTTCTAAAAAGTGATTATTTTTAACAAAAATGATATTATAAAAGTTTTCAGGAACGCTGATTACGAAGATGATGTCAAATTTACAGTTTGTCAGTTGACAGCTGTCAATTCAACAATCAAGTATTCTAAACAGTGATTATTTTTAACAAAAATGATATTATAAAAGTTTTCAGGAACGCTGATTACGAAGATGATGTCAAATTTACAGTTTGTCAGTTGACAGCTGTCAATTCAACAATCAAGTATTCTAAACAGTGATTATTTTTAACAAAAATGATATTATAAAAGTTTTCAGGAACGCTGATTACGAAGATGATGTCAAATTTACAGTTTGTCAGTTGACAGCTGTCAATTCAACAATCAAGTATTCTAAACAGTGATTATTTTTAACAAAAATGACAGTGTACGATGGTTTCTCAGGGTTGTTGATTCCAAATATAATAACAAATAGTGTTTCAAGAATACGAAATATAGTTAATATATAGTTAATTATGTATCGGTAAAACCTTCCCACACAGCACCCAAAATTCCCTGAAACTTGACAGAACCTCACACGGCTAGGTTAGGAAACTTCAGTGGCAAGGTTCATACAATTTTGTGCCGATGTTTAAATGTCAACATGAAAAGAATATTTACACGAAACTTTGAAGAAATATTACACTATAAATATTCACGTGCAATGTTCATCAATGTTGTGTCAATATTGACATTACATTTTCGCCTAGTTATAAAAATTTCGTTTACTAATTTAATAAGTATAGGTGAATATTGACACAATATTGACTGAACATTGCACGTGAATATTTATAGTGTAATATTCCCTCAAAATTTAGTGTAAATATTCTTTTCATGTGAACATTTAAACATCGACACAAACTTGTATAAACCTTGCCACTGAAGTTTCCTAACCTCGCCGTGTGAGGTTCTGTCAAGTTTCAGGGAATTTTGGGTGCTGTGTGGGAAGGTTTTACCGATACATAATTAAGGGGAGGGACCGGTGAAATTTCAGCCTACTAAAGTTATTATTGTTAAAGAGTGTCAATTTTTTTTCTGGCATAATTTAGGATCCAAAATTATTATAAATTATTAAAATTTCAAAAAAAAATTTTTTTAGCCATTTTAGAAAATTTATTTTTTGGAAAAATTAAATTTCTTTAAATTCCATACGATTGATTGTTTAAAATCGTGAAAAAAGCGTAAAAAAAATTCAACAATAAAAAATAATGAAAATTGTGGAAGTAGTTGAATTTTTTCAAAATTACCACTAAAATTGAAAGCAATCAAAATTGATCTTGTTTAGGTGTAATAATTTTTTTCAACATTTTTTTTTCAACCAAAAATCTTATTCTACTGAGAAAAACAACAAAAGGTAATTTTTAACAATTTTACAAATATTTTTATTTTTCAAAATTTTCATTTTTTGAAAAAATTGAAATTTTTCAAAATCCATACGCTTGATTGTTTAGAATCATGAAACAAGCGTATAAAAAAATCGGCAGTCAAAAATAATTAAAATTGTGAGAGAAGTTTAAATTTTAAATTTTCGAGAATTTTTAATTTGATTTTAAAAATTATTAACAAATTTATAGTTTTTCAATTTTTCATGATATATTATACATTTAAATAATTAATATTGTCAGAAAAAAATTGACCACCCTTAAACAGCTTTAATTTTGATGTGTTAAAATTTCAGCGGTCCCTCCCCTTAATAACTATTTAATATAACATCTTTATAACCTATGAAAAATGTTTTCTTAATTCAGCTACACTGAAAAAATGTTATTTGTTTGAAATAATCAGTTACTTGACTATTATCAAATAAATATTTATTTCTATTAAATAAATATTATTTTAATCAATTAAATGGTATTTGTTACAAATAAAAAAATTATTAGTTCAATTACAATTTATTTAATTCAATTATTTAGCTTTAAAAATTATTTGGTTCAAGTAAATATTTATTTGATTATAGTTAATTAACTGTGTACTTGAAACAATTTTTTTTCAGTGTATGTTTCGATTTGTCTGAATATTAAAGAATATTGTATAATTAGGTCATTATATTGATGAAGGATGGATCTTACAATCCTTAACATTGGATTTTATTCCTGCAAACGGTGACCATGCTGGCAAAAATATTGCAAAAATTTTTCTAAATTTTCTAAAAAAGTGTAAACTGATGGAAAAATTACAAGGGATATCCATGGACAATGCAGCAAATAATACGAAATTTATTAGCGAACTTAAGGTGCTCATGAATCAGAAAGGTATTCCATTTAATTCAGAAGACAAACATTTCCGATGCACTGCACATATAGAAAATTTGGCTGTCCAAGATTTTCTTGAAAGATTTAAATTTACAAACCGAAGTTGCCCAATGGGCACAATCATCCACTGGATGTTCCAAGAACATCCTTTTCGGAACGTTCTTGGGACATTGTTAAATAGTCGTTCTAAAGATATCCTTAGGACACATAGAGATATAAGAATAGAGTGCGCAAGCCTGTACAATTTCCATGTTTCGCTGCGATAAACCAATAGAAGAAGACAGATGCAACTAGTGGGCCCTGCCTTCCTTCTTGTCTTACTAACTCTGATACATCAGTGAAACAAGGATGGGAAAGGGGCCTACAAATCGCATCTGTCTCTTTCTGTCCAACGCATATAATCTGTCGTTTTTTCGAGCCTCTTGCGCACTCTATTCTTATATCTCTACGTTAGGACATCCCAAAAATGTCCCTAAAAAGGCATCCTGTAGATGTCAGAAAGAATGAAATAAAGACTTCAAAAACAAGTTCTATGCCTGGCCTAGAGCAGTTATAAAAATATCCTTAAGAAACCTTAAAGGTATTTTTGAAAATTATGGAAAAAATTTGATTTTTTTCAGTACATTTTTTAGACATATTGAGGATATTACAAAGAAGTCTGTTGAACATTTTTTGGACATGTTTAGTACATTCTCAGAACATAATCCTTTTTCGGCGAATTAGCTCATAAGGATCAATATATATGACCAGTAATCGCGATATACTTTTTTTGTGTATTTGGATCTTTAAGAGCACTTCGGTGTTGTGGGTCGTTTGGCGATTAAGACTTAATACCCTTTACATTACGCGCTCTTTAGCCTATGAAGTATACATAATTTCAACGTAATATTCATTTTGGTTATCAAAGATTTTGGAACATTTTAGTACATTACTTAGCCATTTTCAGCATATTTTTGATACTTTCTCAGGACATATTTGGAACATTCTCAGGATATGGTTGGAACATTTTTAGGATACTCTGAGAACAATTTTTGATATTTCAGAGATATTTTTAGGACATTCTGAAGACGTATTTTACAAATTTTGGGGACAATTTCAGGATATTCTTAAGACGTTTTTTGACATTTCGGGGATATTTTTAGGAAATTCTGAGGACTTTTTATAGTCGTAATAAAGACATTTTTGGGACAATTTTAGGACATTTTTAAAACTGTTCTAGGGAAGACATAGAATATACTTTGGGCGTCTTCAAGTCGTCTTTTTTATGTCTTTGGAACATTAACACAATGTCCTAGGACACATTGGAACGTTCTAAAGTCATCCTAAAGATATCTTGGTGCCCACTGAGTGAGGTTAGTGAAGACTACGAAATTGACGAAAATGAAGAAGAAATAGATCAAGAAAATTTAGATAATAGTCAATACATTTCACCTATCACTAAACTGAAAAAAGTATTTAAAAAATTGAAATTTAGCGAAAAGTTGAGACTAAAATTAGAATGCTGCTGTCTAAATGCTGGAATTAAAATGTTATCACCGAGTATAGACGTTCAAACTAGATGGAATTCGACAGATGAGATGATCAATAAGGGATTGAAAATGAGGAAAGCTATCGAACTTTTATGTAATTTAAACGCAGATTTGAAAGATTACTGTTTAGACGATGATAATTGGAATCTTCTTGATACAGCTCATACACACTTATGTCACTTTAAATACATTTTTCAAGCACTTTCAGGAGAAAAGTACGTAACTCTTCCGTTGGTCATAATTACATTTAACTTATTGCTAGACAAAATTGACGATTCGATTAGTAAATTAGAAAAATCAGTGATGTTAAATTTAATTGATTTGAAAGTGAAAAATGCACTATATGCATCAAAAGAAAAATTATTAAATCATTACAACAAATGCAATTGGATTTATTGCGCTGTTTTAATACTCGATCCGAGACATAAAATTGAAGTCTTCGAAAAAACGGAATAGGGACAAAAATGAAAGAAAATTATGTTAAAAAATTTGAAAGCGTATACAAAAAGGACTATTATATTGCACCACAAGCTAAAGAGGCTGAAACTGAAGTAATGCAAATTCAAGATCAAGCAGAATCTGAACAGGAAAGCAATGATGAAATTGATTTATTTCAATTTTTTAGGAAAGATAAAGGAAGTAAGCAACAACAAACTATACGCGGGCGTCGTGGGCGCAGAAAAGAAGTAGAAGAATGGAGACAAGAAATCGAAGACTATATAAAATCCGAACGAGCTGATGAGACAGTTGATATTCTTCTTTGGTGGAAAAACCATGAAAGAGATTTTCCTAACTTGGCACGCATGGCTCGAGACTACCTAAGCATTCAAGCTACATCTATACCCGTAGAACGCCTCTTTTCTCGCTCTGCTCTCATTTTGCGAAAACATAGGAATAGATTAAAATCAGACATCACTTGCGAACTACTTTGCATACATGATTGGACCGAAAAAAAAATTATTCCGTTTTTAAAAGCGTTAATTCTGGTCCTTAATGGATATATTAATTTTCGTTGTTGACTGCATTGTTTTATATTTTTATCATTGGAATATTTTACACAATACGTAAAAAATAAATTTTTTTAGAGGGGAAATTATTAATTAATAAATTTGATTTAATAATTAATAAATATTAATATTATCGTCGTATTGTTATTTATAAAAAAACAATATAGAAATTGATATAAAAATTTCGAATTAATTTGCATTTACTTTTACTCGAGCTCTTGCAAATAATTTATTTTTTCTTTAAAATGAATAAAGAATAAGCACATACTACATGTTTATTTATTGACTGTGAGTAATTTATTTATTAAGATAATTTCTAAAATTATTATTTAAATAAATTTATTTTTGAACGAATTTTTATTGGTCAAATTTAGCATTTTATTTTTAAATAAATTTTCATTGAAGCTTTGTACTACTTCAAACTTTCTTTAAAACCAATTTTTATTTAACGGAATTTAAATATGTAACAGAATTTTTATTTGATCAAATTTTTATTTAACCAAATTTGCTTTTGATTGATTTTTTTCTGAAGACTCATTTTATATTTCTTATCGGCATTTTATGCGTCATGTCAATTGTTTTTGGTTAAGAAATCATGAAAAACTCGTGGAAATATAATATTTTTTTATATCTGTATGGATGAAAGTAAACCTTTTATTTGAACAACTTAATTTTCGAATTTGAATTTAATTTTTAAAAAATGAACAAAACTAATTTTATATTAAAAATTTATATTAAAAAAATTAATTTAATTAACAATATTATAAGTTTAATAATGATTTAACCAAATGATTTAATTTATGTGCAAATAATATGTAGTTTCTTTATGACTTAATTTAAATATATATATATATATATATATATACTGCCGTGCGAAAAACAACTTACAAAATATATACTTATATTTAAAACGAGAATCTCGATTTATCAGAGAAATCGATCGCTTTGACGAGATATTCACTTTATTAAGATGATCTAAAATGACAGCTCGGTTGTCAAAACAAAATGAAAATCGTTTTTTTGTTTGTTTCTCGTATCGTGTCGATCATAACAAATAATTGTCAATTTGTCACCATATTCGTAATCAGCGATCCGAAAAACCCTGTTATTGCCATTTTCGTAAAAATAATTACTTTTTAGAAAAGTTGACAGTTTAATTAACAGCTGCCAACAGTCAATTTGACATCATATAATCGTAACCCTGGCGGATTGTGTAAACCGAGAAGTTGACTGAGCTTGATGAAGTTTCGGTTCGTTTGGGTTTGAGGCAATATATTGCACAAAATAATTGAAATATTGGTAAAATAGCTATTAGGAAGTAATAATTAATGTTTTCTGAGTCGATTTATACAATATTATTGGATAATTATTAAGCTCTTATTATTACATAATTAACTTTTTTAAAGAGTAGTGTATTTACCTGTCATGGTATACCCTATTTTGTGATTGAAAAAAAGGAAAATGACAGAAAATCAACTTTTTTCCTATTGAATTAATATTAATTATTTTTGTTATTTATACAATAAACTAGTACTAAATAATTAAATATATAATATATAAAAAATTTTTGTTGTAACCTTAATATATTCATATTACCGACATAATACACGCGTTGATCAATAGATTACGCTCAAAAACAGTTTGTGATTTTTTTTCTGTCATTTTCCGGTTAAAAAAAATCAAGGATTTCCTAAATATTTTATTAAATAATTTTTTTGAGACTACAAAAATAATTTTGTTTAAAACAAAAATTATTAGGCTTTAATAAAAAAAATATTTAAAAAAAAATTCAACTATCTAATAAAAATATTTTACATAATTTTTAAATTTTTATATCAAAATTATAAAAAATTATGTAAAATATTTTTATTAGTTAAATTTTTTAAGAAATATTTTATTAAAAATGTAGCATAAAACATAATAAAAGATTTAAAAGTAATTATACATTCAACATTGTAGTTTTGAAGTGAACAAAAATTTTAAATAAACGTCGTTTTTTAGTTTTTCACAATTTTAAGGTTTGTTGGTCACTTTGATGACATTAATTTTTAAAACTAATAATTGGTAAAGATAATAAATAGTACAAATTTTTAAAAATTTTATTTAGTAAATACAATATTATTTTACAAAAGTTGTATAATGTTATAAATATTTCAATGTTTTTAATTATATATAATTCATTTTTTATTTATTTCAAGTAATATACAGGCTTACAAAAAAATGCCGCTTTGAAACAGAGTACTACTTTAATGTTATTAAATAAATAAATTCGAAGTCTTTCTGCAATTGCATTTTCGATTTTATTAAAACTTTTTTTTCTTAAGTACTAATTGAGACTAGCTTTCATAATTTTTTTCAAATTTTTTAGCAAGCCGTTTTCGAGATATAAATTTTTCAAAATTTCAGAATTTAGTGACTTAAATTTTTATTTTTTACGAAAATTTTAAGCCTATCCTAATTGTAGGCAAACAATTTTTACAATATTTTCGGAATTTTTTAAAATTTTTTGAATTTTTAAATAATATTTTTGGTTTTTTTATACTACGTACTTTTATGTATTTTGATGCACTGATTACGAAAATCATAGTGAATATAAAAAGTTTTAAAAAGTGCTAATTTATAAAAATGTATTTTAATAAGATCTATACTTTTGTCTAAAAGTTTTTTTTAATTTTGCATATTTTACCCCATAATACTTATAAAAGATTATGTAAAATATATTTTTTTTAATTAGAAAGTATAAAATTTTATATTTAAACAAAATTATTTTTGAAGTCCCAAAAAATTTATTTTATAAAATATTATGTATTGAAATTCCCTACAATTATTTAGAGAATCCCTGGCGGATTGTATGATACACAAGGTTAAAATTGAAATTTTGACTAAAATGTATAAAAAATGATGAAATTGATTATTTAATTATTAAAATCAATAAGTTTTATGCATTTTAAGATGATTATTGTTGAATAATTATAAAAATTTAAGGTTTTTATTAATTTTAATTTATTACAGTTTATTATCAACATTTGTTGATAAAATCAATAGAGCCGCGCTTTTTATCAGGTAGGTGACAGCACTCTTATTTTCTTTATGGGGTTTTGACTATGTTAAAAGAAGGATCCCCATTATCACGTATTCATAAATAATGTATGACTCCAATATAAATAACATAACAATGATTATTTATTAATATATTAAATTACTCGAGGTTAGAATATATTTTAAGAGGTACGTCACAACATAACCACATTCTCTGAGCACAGCCAGATAAGAACTGAATATCACTATAGTGATAAAAGACTAGACTACTACGCAAGACTGCACGTAAGCAGTAAAAATATAAAAGTTACTAGTGTCCCTATAAGTGGGAGCAACTTCGAAGTGGAGAAGTCCCCACAATACTCCCCCCTTAGGTTTAACATTATTTATTTAATAAAAAATTTACTAAGACAACATTTGTATAAAAGTTTCTCAAAAATAAAGATATTTGTCGCATATAAAAAAAATTAATCCTTGTTTAATAAAAAAAATTTTGTAGTCTAATATCACTTTGATAATACTTTCGAAATTATACTATATATTCAACGATACAAAAAAATAGCGAGTTAAAATCTATTTCGCAAATGTGACTTTTTTCTTACGGGTATACGTTCTAAGATTAGGGTGTTTCTTAATACAAAGATCTTGATTGCTGGAATCGGGCAGACGATCATTGATAATACTCGAAGAATCATTTGAACTTGATGGAATAGAACGATTTTCATTTTCCATATCTTTAGCAAAAATGGCAGGCTTAATATTCTCGACCGAAACGTTACGAGCAGATCGAAATAGGCAGGATTGAGAACAGTACGTCTAGAGACCTTCGAACACTGACAATCGAGAAAAGACTTGCACTATTTCTTTATATCGCGACTCATGTTCAGCCAAACATAACGTTTTCGTATGACTAGATCAGTGACCCTAGCACCAGGATGAGCAGGATTGTGCATCAACTTGAAAACTTGTCCTCTAAAAACTTTCGGGATATAAGGACGAAGAGATCCTCCACCCAATTCGCAATAGACAGGAGAGCTACTTGGGCCCCATAAAAGTTTTTGTAATTTCAATGACAAATCCGACGCTTGCAAAATGTGTTTTAGCTCATCATCAGGTTTTTGCGCTTCAGCAAGATCAGACAGCTGGAATTGCGTGGGAATGATGATAGCGTCAACTCGAGACAAGGCATCAGCAACAACGTTGTCACTCTTAGAAAGATGTTTAATCGATGTGGTATACTGCGAAATAAATGACAATTGGTTTTGCTGACGAGGAGAAGCCTTTTCCAAGCGCTGCGAAAATGCACAAACCAATGGCTTATGATCAGTAAGTATCTTAAAATCTGAAACTCGGATTAAATCTCTAAACTATTTGATAGAATCATGAATTGCTGTAAGCTCTCGATCGTAAGTACTGTAATTCAACTGTGCTGGACTGAACTTACGAGAAAAAAATGCCAACGGCTTCCAATCAGAATTAATACACTGCTCGAGAACCGCGCCCATTCCAGAACTGGATGCGTCGGTGACAAGGCGCATTGGTGCATCCGAAGACGGATGGGACAACAAAGTCGCATGGGCCAAGTCACGTTTCACTTGCTCAAAAGCGGCTTCAGTATCCGAGTTCCAAAGAATTTTACGCTTATCGTTCTTTTTCGAATCCCTGAGAAAACCTTTCAACAGTGCCTGAACGTGCGCTGCGTGAGGAAGATTGCGTCGATAAAAATTGACGAGACCAAGAAACCTACGAAGCTCGACAATAGTTTCCGGTTTTGGATATTCAGCAATAGCCTCTACTTTTTCAGGAGTAGGTCCGAATGTCATCACCAAAAATTCGAAGAGACCGAATGGGGTAATGACAGCAGTTTTTTTTATGTCCTCAGGCGCGATTGGAATCTGATGATAGGCAGTCTCAAGATTAATTTTTGAAAACCTCTTCTTCCCATGGAGCTTAGCCGAAAAATCGTGGATGTGAGGAACCGGGTATCGGTCCGGAACTGTGACAGCATTCAAACCACGGTAATCACCGCAGACTCTCCGTTTATCATTTCCTTTAGGAGCCAAGTGGATCGGAGAAGCCCATTTGCCAGAATAACGACAAACTTTACCGGCCTTCTCCCACTTCTGAAAAGTCTTCTCAGCATAATTTTGTTTTTTTAGAGAAAGTCGACGAGCACGAGAAAATACCGGATAACCTTCGGTGATAATATTATGATGATGGACAACACATGTTGGAGGACGCTCAGGTTGTATCAAACTAGTAATTTCGGGATAAGATGACAAAATTTTTGCATAAGTTGATTTTCGATCCGTGGTGCTTTTTGTAAGAAACCAACGGCCTCAATTTTAGTGAGAGAATCAACTAGTCTGCATCGACGCAGATCAACAACTAAGCCATAATGAGACAACAGGTCCGTTTCACCCAGTGGGCAAAAAACCATGTTTGTTCTAAAGACGTTTTAAGGACGTTTTTAAAACGTTTCATGTCCGCCAAATAATGTTCTGAAACATTTTAAGAACATGGATGTTAATATAAAATAAATGACATGAAACGTTCAAAAAACGTTTTTAGAACGAACATGGTTTTTTTGCCCACTGGATAATTATGGGATAGGGTACCGCAGCTACATAAAAATTCCACGAAATTGCGCGTCTCAAACCAATATTTAATGTCAAATTGCGTTCACCGAAAGTCGGAATTCGAGTATCATTAGCAGCATATAGAAAAAGCTTGGTTTGTTTAGATTTTTTGTTAACAGGAATAAGAGAAACATCGGAACCAGTGTCGATAAGAAACTTGATTCGGGTTTCACGATTGATAACATGGAGATGTTTAGAAGAGCACCCACTCCGATTGTCTCAGTACGGAGGGGGGCAATTAGTTTTCCTTAACCTCCTTTTTACTATTATTTTTGTTTTCATTCGAATAATCAACCCAAGAACATGGCTTCCAACAATCTCTCGCCTTCTTTCTGAATTTTTTATGATAAAAACATCTTTCATTTGAATTTAAAGATTTGGAACGAGCTCTTCCCTTTGATTTAGATCGAGATCTGTTAAATGAATGATTGTCGCGAGAACGAGATTCATGTTTCAAAGAAGCAACTTTCGCGGTCAACAAGTTGCCATAACGGCAAGATTAGGAAGATCCTCGATTTGTGACGCAACTAAAATAGCACGATGTTGAACTGGCAATTGATCAAGAAAAATAGAACGAATGATATCGGTACCGCACTGATTATCATTCAAATTATTTAACCTACAAAGGATTTGCGATGGTTTCCCTGCAGAGGAAACATCACCCTTAAGCAATTGCCGCAAACGCGCTTCAGAAGAAACAGAAAAATGACCAATTATTCGCGCCTTAATCTGATCATAAAGATTCTCAGGACGAGGGTTTATGATGATTAAATCGCGAATGCATATTATAACATCCGCATCCAACAGTGCGATAACGTGATTAGATTTAGTTCTATCGCTCGAAATTCTCCAGTTCGAAAAAACAGCCTCGACTTGAACAAACCATAAGCTCGGATCCTCTACATAAAACTTCGGAATCTTGCCTAAACAAGTGACGTCAACCTGATCATGGATCTGGAATTCCGCAATACGCGCGACCGCTCCATCCAGTTCGACTTTCAATTGATTTAACTCTTCGTGAGAAGCCATTGCGAAAAAAATGATAGAAGATAAATTCTTATATATAAATAAAATTCAAAATACTCAATAGTTATATAAAATTATATAAAAAAAAATCTAAAAATACTTTTATAAAAGTATTCGGAACCTCCTTGAGTCACAGTAAATAAAAATAAAAATTAATTTTCATCAAACGTAAATCTCAAATCGGAAACCAGCAATCAAATTGTACATTTATAAAATCGTGTGACGCACAGGACAAAAACGTAGTAAAAACAAAAAATGTTAAAAGCGAGAATATCGTTGCTAATATCGCTAGACAAAACCACAAAAAAATAATGAAAATTTCAATGTCAGTTAAATTATACAAAAAATAATATTGGCTACAATATCATTGTTGCATCGTTTTATATCGAAATAGTTAAATGTGCCAAATATTTTTAAGTCGATGAGCGAGAGAAAAAAAATATATATATTTTCAAAAAAAAATTTTCGAAAATGACATTGTCAATCCACAAAGGCGTTGTCAAAGTAATTCTCATTTCGAAAATAAATTTTTTTTAAGGTACATTGTTAATCAAAAATTAGGTAATTTTAATAAAATGAGAAGAAAATAATGTTGAAATTTCCTTCAAAAATTGAAAATTCGAAATTTTGAAGGTAATATTTTTCAAACATGTAATCTAATCTACAAAAAGATTTTTAATTTTCGCGAAAAATTTCAATATCGCAAAATAGGTTATATCAAAAAATGTTGCGCTGAAGCACAATATATTTAAAACAATTCTTTTAAAATAATATTAAAATTTGAATATTTTTGCGTCAGTGTGAGATAAAAAAAAATAAATAGTAACTTACGACAATAGATATGACAAAAAACAGATAAAAGCAAGAAAAAGTTTGTATAAGATGATACGTCCCTCGAGGTAGATGCAGCTGGAGAATACGACGTATAGTTCCATCCAAAGAATTGAAAAAGTCTTCCACTCGATTCGGCACTAGCATCAGGAGTTGACAGGAACAAAGTCTCGTAATGAAACTCTCAGGGTTACGCCGTGAAAATCAGACAAAGAAAAGACTCATCAGGGGACAGAAAGGTCTTGAAACTGTTATTTTGCACCAGGAAAGAAAAATTCACATACCTGTTGCATAGGCAGGAATGGTATGCCTATGCGCCATTTCAAAAAGCGTTTGAAAAATTAATTGATTGCATCGCCGCAAACCAATTCTCGACAAGCCCACATCTATCCTTCAAAATCGTAGAAAAAAATTGTCAGCAACGAAAATTCTGCTTGGCATTGTCCAAAATGATAAAAAAAGCAGTGGATTCATTAACAAACTGGCTTGTTAATATTGTCTCAGAGTGACTGCTCCAAAATGGCGAAATCAGTACATGACCGCATTGCAAATATATGAAGCGAAAAAGATGATATAATATTACTTCCTTCATTAAAAATATTGCCAGGGATAAATCAAGAAAAAAATTCTTGTTGCAATTTAATTTTAAAAATTTTTCGATTTTGCATATTTGTGCAGATAAAAAACGATATAAGAATTCGCACTTTAACCTCGTGGCCGACGAGAAATTAATCACGTCGGGGTCACCACTATGGGGTTTTGACTATGTTAAAAGAAGGATCCCCATTATCACGTATTCATAAATAATGTATGATTCCAATATAAATAACATAACAATGATTATTTATTAATATATGAAATTACACGAGGTTAGAATATATTTCAAGAGGTACGTCACAACATAACCTCATTCTCTGAGCACAGCCAGATAAGAACTGAATATCACTATAGTGATAAGTGACTAGACTACTACGCAAGACTGCACGTAAGCAGTAGAAATATAAAAGTTACTAGTGTCCCTATAAGCGGGAGCAACCTCGAAGTGGAGAAGTCCCCACATCTTTTCTTTGAATTTTTTTTGTATTTTTTTTATCAAAAGCAAAAATATTTGTTCAACGGAAATATTAGAAAAAAATGTATTGTTTTATTGAAAAAAAGTAATATTTTAATAAAAAAATATTATTGGTGAATAAATTAATTTTTTTTTATCAAAAAAATAGTTGAAAAAAATTAATTTTAAACGGAAATAATGGTGAAAAAATGTATTATTTCATCAAAAAAATTAATGTATTAATAAAAAATATTGGTAAAAAATCAATTAAAATATACATGAAAAAACAAATTTTTTATTAATAATGTTGGTGAAAAAATTATTATAATCAAAAAAATTGGTGAAAAGTTATTTATTTTAGGTAAAATATTGGTCAGAAAAGTTTATTTTTTATCAAAAGAAAAGTTAAAAAAAATTAATTTTAAACGGAAATATTGGTAAAAAAAATTAATTATTTAAGCAAACATATTGGTAAGAAATTTATTTTTGTATCAGAAATATTGTTGGAAAATAGTATATTGTGCATCTAGGGAGAAGAATGGTTAATTTCCACAAGTGTGAAGTTTGCAGCTCTAGGCGTAGCGAGCGCACGAGCCGAATGTGAGTGCTTGCGAGTTAACACGAGAACTGTAAACACACGAGCTGGGAATCATTTTCCTTCGGAGTTGCACATACTATTTTTTCTAACACACGTATACCGAAAGTACAAATGAGAAGTAACAATCGAAAAATTGAAATTCGAAATTTTGATATTTAAAACGTATTACCCTGTTTGATATAAAAAGGCGCATCTTTTTTTCCTTTGACTTTTTTTTCATGGGACAAAAACCGTGGATATTAAATGAAAAAAATATTTTCACGAATTTTATTAAATTTCTAAACTTAAATCGTCGTATCTTCGACAAATGTTAATGAAATCACTTGTCATTTCGTATACACCCTTATTAGGGTTACCTAGAAGACGATAGCATAATAAAAAACTAAAGAATGATTTATTTTTTAATAATAATTAATTTAATATTTTTATATATATAAATATATATTTTATATATATATATGTTACGGGCAATGTGCGGGAGGCGGGCAATGTCCGAGAATGCCCGGGCATTGTCGACAATGCCCAAAATCAGTGGGCATTGTCGACATTGCCCTGTTTTTTTCGGTCAATGTCGAAAATTATTTATAAAATTCTGTTTTCTGGGCAATGTCGACAATGCCCAGTCCATTTAGGGCAATGTTGAAATGCATAAAATTTTTTAATAAAAAATAATTTGTAATATAAGTAAATATTTCATCACTTGTTAAAATTGAATAATTGAATAATATAATCAATTTAACGCTGTTTACTAAATTCTGAAGAATTTTTATTTGTGCAGTCAATTCAATGGATTTATTTGCAATCATTTTGTGTGCCCCAAAAGGAGGACTTTTCGTCATTTTACGATATCAAACATAAGTATAGACTTCATTGTGATACTCGGCTGTAATTCTTAATTTTTAATATTTAATGTACTAAAATAATGTTTTATAATTGTAAAGAAAAAAGTTTTAATAAATTTTGTACTTAATTATCAATTAATTTTATTATTTCTACAAAAATATTAATTAAGGTGAGAAAAATTTATTTGATCAACGCTTTGTTAGTACAACAAATTATTTTGCTGTCAAAAAAACGGACAGACAATTGTGCTTACATGTCTTGTGAGGAATATGAAAGTTACATTAAAAAAGTGGACCAATTAAAGTTATGCGAAAAAAAGGATTCGAGGAGTTACAGATTTTTAAAAAAATACGACACAATTTCCGTGAACGGAAACAAGAAATTAATTAGACCTATTAACAGTGACAGTGAAAATAAATATTTCGGGCATTATTTTCTAATAACATGTTACTTATTTATAATAAACAACATTGCCCAAAAATTAGTGGGCAATGTCGAAAATGCCCGGGCATTGTCAACAATGACCGGGCATTGTCAACCTTTTGTAAACGTTTTTAAAAATAAGTGGGCAATGTCGACAATGCCCACTGATTTTGGGCATTGTCGACAATGCCCGGGCATTCTCGGACATTGACCGCCTCCCGCACATTGCCCGTAACATATATATATATGTCCAGAGTTGAGTTCCAGGACATTTTATAACCCTAACTTTTTTCTCTATACATGAATAGTCTAAAGCATTTTGAAGCGTACAAAATAATTTTTTTTTCATTTATCTCAAAAATTGGATAAATTATTATGATTTTTGTATGTAGTGTTAACTTTCAGGACTTAAATGATAAAGCACAATTATTTCTTTAATATTCGTAAAATAAATTATGTAACATTGTAAAAAGTGAAAAATAGGATCAATGAAGAGAAAAGAATATAAATTGGAGTTTTATATAAAATATATATACTTAATTAAAATAGATTTTACTTTTTAATATGTAATGTTTAATTCCAGGACTTTGGAAATTTATGGAAATATTGTTAATATAAGTTCTACAAGCTATACATAACGATGTCATAACTGTAATTCCCAAGCTACCGTTGTTGTTTCTCCTTTAAGCACAATATATAGCAATTTCTTTAATAAATTACTGTAAAATAGAAAAGAAATTTAACATATATGTAATGTTTAATTCGAGGACTTTGAGAAATTTACGGAAATATTGGAAATTTAAAAAAAGCAAATTACTCAGAGCTTACCTTTTTTAATTAATCAATTAAAATAGTTCTTAGAATTCTTTTAAACACAATATATAATAATATCTCAGTATAAACTAACATTTACAAACAAATGAAACATTATATTTGTAAAGGCTAGATCCAGGACCTTAAAAAACGAATTCAAACAAATTGAACTCAACAGTATGCAACACTATAGCTAGTCATATTTGTGTCTCCTTCATTTAAAGTGAATTTGCATACATTAAAAGCATATAATTTTTTTATCCAAGATCTCAATAATATGTGTACATTTTTTTCTTGGAACTTAACGAAACGTCTCAAACCAGGTCCTGGAACTCATCGCTTCAAATACTTATACATGTATTATAGGAACAACGATCTTGTACAAGAACATGCATATGTTCATACATGGTAACTAAAGAAATCAAGTTCTCGAGTCCATGCTCGTGTACTTGTATAAGATCGTGAGCAAGTTCATGTACATGAACTTGTGTTCATTTTTTTTATTTTTGCAAAATTTATCGAAATGTTTAACATTGGTCATAAACACTCTTTGTTCATACATGCGAAAAACAACTGCGCAGCTATATAATCGATAAAAAACTACTGCGCAAACATTAAAAATTTTGATTATAAATTGTAAGGAAAACTCAAGATCTCCCGTGCAGAAATTATGGGCTTCCCAGTTTGCCTCAATTCTGGCAAAGGCCTGACATGGCAAACTGGCAAGGGACTAATAATGGGTTGCAACGGTTTTGCATGGATTTGCCCTACTTAGGGATAGACATGCCAGGGCTATGAGAGTTTTCCAGGGAATTGCCCTATATTTTCTGACAAAAATAGTCAATCAGTAAAATCTTACTGATTTATCAGTGAAAATTGTACTTAATGTATGCTTAATCAGTTGTGAAAAGTAATTCATTGAATCAGTAAACAACAGTAACTTATATACTGATATAATCAGAAGAATGCACAATTCTAGACTGACCAATAATGATCCCAAAATCGACCCAACTTCAAATTGGTATTAACACCAACACTAAACAAGTTGTAAATTCAGATGTTCATTACATGAACATTTTGCTTCCTCTTTACGATAAAAAAATTTGCTTCCTCATAGAGAAAGCAAAATTTTATTGCCAAAATGTGAATTTTTGATTTTTTAATTTTCATTAATTCTTTAAATTTACCTCAAATGTATACTTTATATATATCGATCGATTCGTCTTGACGTAAAGAATACGATTTTATTATATATAACCTTAAATTTTTTTATTTAAAAATTTTTTCGATTAAAAAAAATTTTTGGAAAAAAGACGATAAAAATTTTTTTTGGGGTATTTTTTAAAAACCTTTGGTCAGATTTGAGATATTAATATGATAAATGAGCCTACCAAATTTTATCTAAATCCATTAAAACCTGTTAAAGTTATATTCTAAACAAAAAAGGGATCCACACACACACACACACATACATACATCCGGACAATTGATAAGGATCACATAAAACATGTTTCTATAAAGAAAAAAATTTGTTTCCGCCGCTTTGAAAAGTTTTATAAACGAAAGGACTACAAATATATTATATATTTATATATACAATTTTGACAAAAATTAATAAAAATTCGATATAAGAAAAAGTTATTTCAAAAAATACAAAAACTATTTTTTTCAAAAAATCAAAAAAATGATTTAATCTACAGATTTCAGTAAAATATGAACTTTATATAAGGTAATCGATTCATTTTAATACAAGAAGTAAGTTTTTTTACCATACAAAATTAAATCTACAATGAAAAAAATTTTTTTTCCAAAAATTTTGAAACAAAATAAAATGTGAATATATTTGGAATTGCTTGTGTCAGATTATATTTATTAATGCAGTATTAATAGCAGTATTTTCTGTTGCTTTCAATCGTAAACATCATGATTAAAAATTAGTGACTTCCAAGTTTTAAATGGCGTTTGTTTATATGTAAAGTATACTATTTCCTTAAGTCCTGGAACTTAACGATATATGTAATGTGAGTCCTGGAAATTAACGAAGGGCATTAATAAAGGTCCCGGAACTCATTGATTCATATATATATATATATATATATATATATATATATGAGGCAAAATTCCTGAAATGTCCAAACAAAAAATTAAAAGTTTTCGAATTTAATCCATACTTTTCTAAAATGTTGTTATTGTTGGTGAAAGTCTAAAAATCAATTATTATTGAATTTAATAAAATAGTTCTTGAATTACAACGTTTTTAATTTTTGACTTTTGAAAAAAAAAATTTTTTTCAATGTACAATATTTATAAGTAGAATGCATAAAAGTTAACATATATATAATGATTTTTAAAGCTTTTTTGACGGGCTACACGCTGTTGATAAAAAATTTTTTTTTTAATAACATTTGACCTTGAAATTCAAGGTCAAAATGTTAATTTACGTTTATCTCAAAATCGGATTTTTTAAAATTATTTTTAACTATCTCAATAGAAAGCTTGACTAATTTCCTACAAAACATGTAATTTTCAGAGTGGGATCTTTTAAAGTTTTTGAGATATTAATTAAGTAATTAATTAATGTTTATAACAAATCAAATATTTTACAAACGAGTAACGTTACCGTAATGCTGAAGTTAGCAATTGAAACTTAACGTAATTCCGCATCCAACGAGCCCTGTATGAAGTATTTTGGATAAGTAGATTGTTAATAAACAATTAGTTCACATTGCAATTGTTTATTAACAATCTACTTGTCCAAAATACTTCATATAGGGCTCGTTGGATGCGGAATTACCTTAACTTTCAATTGGTAAGTTCAGAATTACCATAACTTTATTTGTTTGGAAAATATTTTATTTTTTACTAACAACAAGCATCCAAAAGCCCTCTATGAAGTATTTTTGTTCAATTTTAGTTAAATAACAATAAAAAATTAAATATCTTACAAACAAATAAAGTTATCGTAAATCTAAACTAACCAATTGAAAGTTAAGGTAATTCCGCATCCAACGAGCCCTATATGAAGTATTTGGGACAAGTAGATTGTTAATAAACAATTTCAATGTTAACTAATTGTTTATTAACAATCTACTTGTCCAAAATACTTCATATAGGGCTCGTTGGATGTGGAATTACGTTAACTTTCAATTACTAACTTCAGAATTACGGTAACTTTATTCGTTTGTAAAATATTTCATTTGTTATAAACATTAATTAATTAATTAATTAATATCTCAAAAAATTTAAAAGATCCCACTCTGAAAATTACATGTTTTGTAGGAAATTAGTCAAGCTTTCTATTGAGATAGTTAAAAATAATTTTAAAAAATCCGATTTTGAGATAAACGTAAATTAACATTTTGACCTTGAATTTCAAGGTCAAATGTTATTTAAAAAAAAAAATTTATCAACAGTGTGTAGCCCGTCAAAAAAGCTTTAAAAATCATTATATATATGTTAACTTTTATGCATTCTACTTACAAATATTGTAAATTGAAAAAATATTTTTTTTTCAAAAGTCAAAAATTAAAAACGTTGTAATTCAAAAACTATTTTATTAAATTCAATAATAATTTATTTTTAGACTTTCACCAACAATAACAACATTTTAGAAAAGTATGGATTAAATTCGAGAACTTTTAATTTTTTGTTCGGACATTTCAGGAATTTTGCCTCATATATATATATATATGGGACGTTCCACGTCAAACGGAACAAAGCTCTAGCCAAAAATTGGCTTGATAAAAAAAATCGTTTAAGGTCTGAAAAAAGTTGTACACTCTTGTACTTTCGAAAGCAGATGGGCGATTTCAGAAATTCAATATGGCGGCGCCTCTAGATGTGATATAAGTCATCAATGTCACGATTCGACAAATACAAACATGAATAAAATTTCCAAAATTAATTAAATTGAATCAAAAAATACACTTTTAAGCATTTTTGTG
Organism: Leptopilina boulardi; assembly: GCF_019393585.1. Classification (NCBI taxonomy): domain Eukaryota; kingdom Metazoa; phylum Arthropoda; class Insecta; order Hymenoptera; family Figitidae; genus Leptopilina; species Leptopilina boulardi. Next base: position 467,511 of record NW_026137948.1, on the reverse strand, counting down.
GTCGCTGAATACGAATCTGAAGTCAGATTTTAAAAATTCAAAATGGCGGATCCAAAATGGTGGTCGATTTTTGTTATAACTCAATTTTTTCTCAAAACTGGTTACTCGGGGGTTTTTGGGGTCGCTGAATATGAATCTGCAGTCAGATTTTAAAAATTCAAAATGGCGGATCCAAAATGGTGGTCGATTTTTGTTAAAACTAAATATTTTTTCTCAAAACTGGTTACTCGGGGGTTTTTGGGGTCGCTGAATGCGAATATGTTGTAAATAAAATAATAATAATAAAAAACTAAGCGCATATGAAAAATAAAAAAATAATATGTAAAATTAATGAGTAGTAAAGTGTTTGTAAGGACTTTTGATATTTAAATCTTTCTTTTACATAGGTAAAATCATAAAGCTCTAAAAAATATACACTGTTAGTTACAATGCTATCATTCATAAAAGGTTTCAAAGACACTTGGCTAAAAAATATACAAGTGCTCCTTTGTTTTAAAAATAAGCGACCTTTAAAACACCCGAATAACATATTTAATCAAAAAAATCTAATTTTATAATTAATTCATCCACACCGAAAACACCCAAATAACAAGTTTCGAAGATAAAATTGAATTTTAACGAAAATCGACCACCATTTTGGATCCGCTATTTTGAATTTTTAAAATCAGACTTCAGATTCGTATTCAGCGACCCCAAAAACCCCCGAGTAACCAGTTTCTTAAAAAAATTGAGTTATAACAAAAATCGACCACCATTTTGGATCCGCCATTTTGAATTTTTAAAATCTGACTGCAGATTCATATTCAGCGACCCCAAAAACCCCCGAGTAACCAGTTTTGAGAAAAAATATTTAGTTTTAACAAAAATCGACCAGCATTTTGGATCCGCCATTTTGAATTTTTAAAATCTGACTTCAGATTCGTATTCAGCGACCACAAAAATGCTTAAAAGTGTATTTTTTGATTCAATTTAATTAATTTTGGAAATTTTATTCATGTTTGTATTTGTCGAATCGTGACATTGATGACTTATATCACATCTAGAGGCGCCGCCATATTGAATTTCTGAAATCGCCCATCTGCTTTCGAAAGTACAAGAGTGTACAACTTTTTTCAGACCTTAAACGATTTTTTTATCAAGCCAATTTTTGGCTAGAGCTCTGTTCCGTTTGACGTGGAACGTCCCATATATATATATATATTTATAAATATTAAAATATTAAATATATATTTTCTCCTAATGAATAAGCTCGGCGAGTTGTTTCTCCCGGCTCCTCAAATATTAAATGAAGCATTGAACACAATTATTAATTTTTTAATGTAACTTTAATAATATTTTGTCGAAAGTTTACAAAATAAATTTTTGTAAATTGATAACCTGTCAGTATTAACAATTTATATTATAAAACAAAATTAAATTGTTCATTTCTATCTATCAGTAACAACACCGTGAGGGAAAGTAACTTTCCCTTCCGCTCGCCGAAAAAGACATACTTTTCTCCCGCTATACAGTGTAACGTGGTAATTAAATTACCCCGTTTAAAAACAATTTTCAGAGGTTTCGCCGAAAACTTAATTAATAATAGAAAATTTTTAATGTTAATTAAATACCGCGTTTTTCATAAAAAGTAAGAAAAATAATAGCCAAACCCGGACTCAACCTTTATATTTTTCTTTATTGGTTATTATTGTATAAGAGATAATTATTGTATTTTTTTATTTGTAAATCTTACTATATGTATTTGGTTTATAATAATTTGTAAAAGTAAATATGTACAAATTATTATTGAAGGAGCGATATTATATTTCTCAGTGAATAGAGAAATCCACATTTGCTCAGATTATTATTTTTGTTATTTTATAAAACTTGATCAGTCGGGTGAGAAAGAAGATTTCAATGAGAAAGATCTTCACATTTTTGGACCTTATATTATTAATTATTCACATAATTAATAATCACATCCGATATTGATTGTGATCTGACACAGAAGTATACCGAGGATGTCAACCCTTAGAGACCACACGCATTGCGCAGGTCACTGGGTCTTTTTTATAAATTCGAAGCGTGGAATTTATAAATCGGAAAAGTGTGTAATCAACGCCATTTTTGTAGCGTCTTCTCTATGGAATTTTCCGTTGAGCACATGTTCGACGGGAATATAGGAAATTCGTAGAGAGAGATAGAGAATATCGTTACAATAGTGGCGACCAACTCGCGGATCAGCATAGCTGAAAGAGAAGTGACTCACAGTGTTTTCAATTATGAAAAGAAAATTTTAATTGGATTTCATTAGTGAAAAGTCTGAAATAAAAATTTAATTAAAAGAAAATTTGTTTTTGTGTAAATCGAGAATCTACACTACTGGTGAGTAAAGTCAAATATTTTTTTTTACTTAAAAGAAAAATTTAAAATTTATTTGATTGACATTTATCTGGTTTGAGGGAAAAAGAAAAAAAATTTTTTCTTGCTTTATTGCTTATATATAGAAATGAAATTTTTTTTCATTATGTTTGTAGTAGCTTAAAAATGCATTTATTTTCAGCATGTTGAAAATATACCAGCAGTGTCCCCTACTATTTCTCGCGAATATAGTAAAATATTAGTATCGCGACAATAATAAAGAATTTTTTTTTCTATAAAAATAAGAAAAAGTGATTTTTTTTAAATACTTAGAACACCGAGGAGGGCCCCTAAGGCCTATATTTCGCCCCCTTGGGATTTTAATTTAAATGGTTGAAAACTTTTTCTTATAGTAGAAAAAGTAATTTTTCATTGATTTTAGGTGAAACGGGGGTGTTTTTGTCAAATTAACCCTTAGATTTTGGAGGTTTTTTTCCAAAAGAGTGTCAAAAAAACATGCAAAAAACATTTTTCAAATGTTGAGCAATTGGCTTGAAAATCGTTGCTCGGGGGTTTTCGGGATCGCTGATTACGAATCCGACGTTAGTTTTTCAAAATTCAAAATGGCGGATCCAAAATGGCTGACACATTTTCAAAAAATTCATTGTATTTGCCTGAAACAAGTTACTCGGGGGGTTTTCGTGGTCGCTGATTACGAATCCGATGTTAGTTTTTCAAAATTCAAAACGGTGGATCCAATATGGCCGAATTTTTTTTTAAAAATCGTTTGGATTTGCTTGAAACTATCCTCCGGGGTTTTTGGGGTTGCTGATTACGAATCAGAGGTCAGTTTTTCAAAATTCAAAATAGCAGATCCAATATGGCGGACAACTATTAAGAAAATCGTTCGGATTTGCTTGAAACTCTCTACTCGGGGGTTTTTGGGGTCGATGAAAATGAATCTGGAGTCAGTTTTTCAAAATTCAAAATGGCGGATGCAACATGGCCGACAAATATTTAAAATCACTTAAAACAACTTACTTCAGACGAATATATTAAGTTTTTTCAAAAGTTGTCCGCCATGTTGCATCCGCCATTTTGAATTTTGAAAAACTGACCTCTGATTCGTAATCAGCGACCCCGAAAACCCCCGAGTAATTATTTTCAGACAAATATATTAAGTTTTTTCAAAAGTCGTCCGCCATATTGGATCCACCGTTTTGAATTTTGAAAAACTAACATCGGATTCGTAATCAGCGACCACGAAAACCCCCGAGTAACTTGTTTCAGGCAAATCCAATGAATTTTTTGAAAATGTGTCAGCCATTTTTGTTCCGACATTTTGAATTTTGAAAAATTAACGTCGGATTTGTAATCAGCGACCCCGAAAACCCCCGAGCAACGATTTTCAAGCCAATTGCTCAACATTTAAAAAATGTTTTTTGCATGTTTTTTTGACACTCTTTTGGAAAAAAACCTCCAAAATCTAAGGGTTAATTTGACAAAAACACCCCCGTTTCACCTAAAATCAATGAAAAATTACTTTTTCTACTATAAGAAAAAGTTTTCAACCATTTAAATTAAAATCCCAAGGGGGCGAAATATAGGCCTTAGGGGCCCTCCTCCTTTAAAGAGTGCAAGTAAATAAAATTTTGAGAAGTTCTTAACTATTACCAATACTCGAGCTCCATAAATTTTCAAAATGTTTTTTTTTTGTAACTAATAGAAAACTTTGGAAAAGTTACCAATATTGTGTGGAAATTTATGAAATTTCTGGAAAATTTGGTAATTTTAAAAATATTCAGTAACAATTTAATTTGCCTATGGAAAAATTTGCAAATCGAGTGTCATGAAAAATAATGCAGTGAAAATTTCCGTGAAATTTTCCGGTAATTTATTAAATTTTAGACAATATTAGGTAAAACGACCTTTAATGACAGAAATTTATCTAATAAAGAAAAGTTGTTAAAGTTTCATGAAAATAAAACTTTTTTTCCCTCTAGAAATTTGTGAAACAGTGGAAGAATTACCGGAAACATTGGAAATTTAAGAAAAGTAGTAATTCCAATAAACTTTGAATATTTTAAATTGAAATTTTTCTCAGAATGCATAAATTATCCCAATAACAGACTTTAATAATAAATGAATATTTCAAAACAGAAAAAGGAAATTCCAAAATTACGGAAATTTTTGGAAATTTTAGAGAATTTTATAATTTTTTAAATTTTGTAGTGTATATAGTGATTTAACCAATAGTTAAAAACAATTGTTTTGTGTTTAGAAAAATTAATAACAATCTCCTTAATTAGAACATTGAAATTTAAGGAAATTTTCAAGAATTTAGGAATTTTAGTGAAATTTCTCGAAAATTGTAATTGTGTTAAATTTTCTTTGAGTTGTTTTTGTCAATAAAAATGTCAAACGATAGTAGATCTACCCACACACTTAATCAGGGAAACCCTGAATCAGAATTAAAGAAATCTGGGGAGGAAATAGAATCAGAAGAAACCGCGAACACAACCGAAACCCAAAGTAAAACGGGAACCAGTCTAATAGACGAATTAAGAACAAAAGTTCGCGCTTTTGAGGAAATGCAAGAACAATTGCGGTTACACGGTTGTAACACCTCAGGTTCTTACGAAGAATTACAATCGCGGAAAATGTCAAAATGTCCGCCTTACGGTGATGTCACACGGTGACATCGAGGTGATATCACAGTCATATCACGGTGATATCATGGTGATATCACCGTGATATCATATTGATATTTTACAGGGATTTAAATTTTTTTTAAAATTATTATTTTTTTTTATTATTTTTATTATTTTCTTTATTATTTTTTTATTATTTTTTTTATTTATTATTATGTTTTAAATTATTAAAAATTTTAAGTCCCTGTAAAATATCAACATGATATCACCGTGATATGATGGTGATATCACCTTGATGTTACCATGATATCACCTGGATGTCACCGTGTGATATCACCGTAAGGCGGACATTTTGACATTTTCCTGATGTCACGGTGACATTCCTCAGTGATAGCACCGTGACATCTGGTTGATATATCGTGCTACTTGGGCGAGGGCATTGAACAACACTTTAGACCAGAAAATTTTCACAATACTCTTCCACTCCCAAACTATCACTTCCCAAATGTAAACACGAGAATAAGAATAGAAGGGGAGGAGGTAAAACAAAAGTTAGCCTACAGTGAAAAAACCGAAACTCAAGAGTTACGAGAATCAATTTTTGCAATACAGAATCAAATTAAGGCCTTGACAACAATGGTACAAAACCAGAATCCACAGATAGTATTGACTACATGCCCGACATTTCACGGACATTTGTACCCGACTGTAGAAAACACACAACCGCGGTTTTCAACAAACGTGTCAGCGCCACCTACGGTTCAATCGGTCACTCACGGTAACACGAACGTATCGTTTTCAGGTTTGACTTGGAGTGGAAATGAGGGGTGGTTTCCCCTTCAACAAGGGTACCAACAGAAAATAGACCGGTACTCTCAAGCGCAATATGGGCCAAATTACCCATTGTACCCCCCGACCAGTTTGTTTCCTTACGTGAACCCGACCTCAGCCTCACAAGAGAAACAAACAATAGACGGGTACGCGAGACAAAGATTTCTTCCTAGTACGCGAAATCAGAATCGACCACCTAGAGACGTGACAAGTATTGTCGAAAGCGGGAAAATAAAATTCGATGGACAGAAAAATTCCAGTATCGACAAATTCTTGTGGCGAGTTGAGAAAGGTAGAGAAACATCGTTTATGACAGACGAAGAGCTTCTCGTAGCAATGCCTTTTCTTTTAACAGACATGGCGGCTCACTAGTACCGACAAAACCGCCAACGTTGGTCAAACTGGGAAGATTGTAAAAGACACTTCCGAAGAAGGTTTGGCGACTCCAGGTTTCAGGACCGGCTAGACGAACAGATTCTCTCTAGAAAATAAGGTCCCAGAGAATCTACAGCCTAACCTGCATGTACGGACTTTACCAGCTGTCAACCAGACATATAGACATGACAGCATAGATGGATAGAGTCCACGCCAACCTTCGCCCAAGCTACAGAAGGGCAATTAGTAAATTCGTGTTTTATGATTATAACGGACTCGCAGATTTATCCGACGAATACGAAAAAGTAACCGCTATAACAGACGGCGATTTACCTCCACCACCGCCAGAGAAATCGCTAATTCCGGAATACGCATTTCGAGGGCAAGGTAAGGTAAAATCAAAACAGAACACAATCGCGGCGATAGAACCAGAAACGTCAAAAGTTTCGAAACGGAATACGGATATCGGAACGGAAGCGAGTTCCGAAAATAAAACCGATCTTTGGCCCAAAACAATGGATGCGTTGATAGCAGCGTTGGTGAGTAGTAAAACGTCCTACTAACAAAACCATCAACATTCGTCCAACCAGATTCGCGGAGGTTCCAAATGGAACAAGAAAAAGTACCCTCCGTCAGATAAGAAATCAGACAAAGAGAAAACCCCTACTTTATCGGAATCAAATAAGAAAACCGACTGTAATTTTGACCCCGATGAAGTAATTTGTTTTAACTGTAAGAAAAAAAGTCATTTTCAAACAGGATGCGCTAGACCCAGTCGAAATGATTATTGTAAGCGTTGCGGAAAAGAGGGGGTTAAAACAAAATCGTGCGAAAATTGTCCGGGAAACCGAAAGAAGGAGGAGAAGTAAAGGTCGCTTCCCCCTCCTTAGACACAACTCAGACCTCAACACCAGACACTATAGTAACCGTGGATTCTTCAGTACCCGAAATTCTAGATAGTACACGGAAATCCACAAAGAAAGTTGATAGGAAGTCGAAAAACAGGAAAGTCACCCGTTTAAATGAGGCTGACCAAACTGTCCGAATCAACGATCAAGTTGAGGCATGTAACGGCGCGTACCCATGGAAGGGCAATCGAACAATATTAGCCCAATTGAAAACGAATACCGCGCCACAAGAAAATTCTGAGTCGATACCTCTGCGGTTAGAAGTAAAAGAACCACCGCCAGAGTATAAAGGTTTCAATTTGAGGGTATTCACGAATATTAGGATAGGCAATACCCCCAACGTGCAAGCCCTAATAGATAATGGTGCTTCACGTACTGCATTAGGAGATATCGGTTTAGCAATTGCCGAAAAGTATAAAGCGGAAATGCAACCAGCAACCAAAAAACAGTCATGACCGCCGACGGAACGGTGCGTCCAGTAAGAGCTGTCTGCTATCTCCCAATAGAAGTCGATCGTGTGTCCCGCATGATGAAGGTGTTGATAGTCCCGGGAATGGATGAACAAGTTTTCTTAGGAGTAGATTTTATCCACACCTTTGGCGTGATACACGATGGTAGTCGAAGAGCTTGGTATATGTCCGACTACCCAGACTCTGTTCAGCACTATACTGAAGAGGGTGTAGAAGCTATTAGTATAGATGGTGAAAATGTCTCCCCGGAAGCAGACCAAGTAAACGGCCTTAGAACAATTTTGGCCGAAGAATGAGAAGATTTAGAAACATTTGTTTCTTCTCTTCTTCGATTAGTCCCCGATGATTTACCAGCTACCAACCGCGTACAACATGTCATCGATGTGCAAGATCACCCCGCGATAAAACAACGGTATTACAGGGTATCCCCTAAAGTTTTAAAGGCAATGCACGATGACGCGATAAGAATGTTAGCAGAAGGTATCATCGAGCCGTCCAAAAGTGGTTGGTCTAGTCCGGTGGCAATGGTCCGAAAACCAGACGGATCGTATAGGTTATGTATAGACTTCCGTAAATTAAACCGAGTTGCGAAAACCGATGCTTATCTATTACCAAAGATGGATATGATTTTAGAAAAACTCACGGTAGCGAAATACATCACGACACTAGATTTAAAATGGGGTTATCACCAGATTCCCTTAGAGGAAAAGAGTAAAGAATATACCGCATTTACAGTACCAGGTATGGGACCACCATTCGGCCTGTCGGGAGCACCAGCGACTTTTCAAAGGCTAAAGGACTCCCTTATTAGGCCGGAAATGGAACCATACGTATACGCATACCTAGATGATATCGTGATAGTGAAATAGTCTCTCGAGGATCACAAGAAATGGTTAAAGCTAGTTATCGATCGTTTACAAGAAGCAGGTCTTACGATTAATCCTGTAAAAAGCAAGTTCGGTCTAACAACCGCCCGATATTTAGCCAAAGACAATTAAGCAACTGAGACGATTTCTCGGAATGGCATCGTGGTACCGACATTTTATCCTTCAATTAGCAACACTAGCTGAACCCTGGAACAGACTTTGGAGAACAGGCATTCCGTGGCAATGGGACGAATCCCAACAAAACGCGTTCGAACAACTAAAAGAATTAATTACGACTGCGCCGACTTTAACGTACCCCGACTTTACGCTACCGTTTGAACTACACACCGACGCAAGTGATTTCGGTATTGGTGCAGTTCTTACTCAACTACAAGACGGGAAAAATCGGGCAATAGCATATGCGAGTCGAACGCTCACGGAAGCCGAAAGAAAATACTCAGTTACCGAAAGGGAATGTCTCGCGGTAATTTGTGCGATTAAGAAATTTCGTCATTACCTCGAGGGGTTTCACTTTTCTGTCATCACTGACCACAGCTCATTACGTTGGCTGCATAAATTGCAGAATCCGACGGGCGGCTGGCTCGGTGGGAGCTCGATCTCCTAGAATACGATTTCGACATAGTGTATCGGAAAGATTCAGAACACCTTGTTCCAGACGCACTATCAAGAATGTATGAAGAGGAGATGGCTCTACCAATAGCTGCTTTGACCCCAGTCGAAGACCCTTGGTATTGCCAACGTATGAGGGAAGTTGAGGAAACCCCGAGGAAATTCCACGGATGGAAAGTTACCGACGGAAAACTGTACCGATATCGCCCAAATCCATTGATAGATTCGGAAATTGACGATTTAGACGCTTGGAAATTAGTAGTAACAGAAGAACAAAGACAGATAGTGTTCAATGAAATTCATTGCGAACCCCAAGCAGGTCACCTCGGTATCGAGAAGACATACCGAAGGGCGACAACAAATTACTACTGGCCAGGAATGTATAGGGACATAAAAGAATTGGTCGGCACACGTGTAGTCCAAAAGCCCTGGAAAGTAGTAGCGACAGATGTAATGGGTCCATGGCCCAAAAGTGCACTAGGTTACGAATACCTTGTGATTTTCGAAGATTTATATACGCGATACATAGAGTTAGCACCAATGCGAAAATCGAACGCGGAATCAATAATAAAAGCTTTTGAAGATTTGATTCTAAATCGTTGAGGAGCGCCCCAAATATTGATTTCATACAACGGAACTGAATACGTAAATCAAGCGTTTAAAGGTATAACCGAGGCTTACGGAATTAAACATTCCTTTACTCCGATTTACCACCCACAGTCAGATCCAGTTGAAAGGGTAAATCGAGTGATTGAGACAATGATTTCCGCGTATGTATCGAAAAATCACAAGAAATGGAACTAGTATTTGAATAATTTGCGTTTTGCGTATAACACGGCAGTACACGGAAGCACGGGCGTAAGTCCAGCATTTATGAATACTGCCAAAGAACCGACACCCTTTAATAACCTACGCAATAGAGTAGAGGAACCGGTAGATGCTATGCCCGAAAACCAAGAAAAATGGATGGAGCGAATAGAAAAACTTAGAGAATTGCAATATCTCACATCTTTACAAATGGACAGCGCTTTCGATCGTCAAAAAGTAAACTATGCCAAAGACGTCGACACGCGACATTCAAAATAGGACACAGAGTTATGTGCAAAAAGTTAATCACGTCATCGGCTCAAAAAGGTATCACCCGAAGTTTCGGAGGGAAAAACCAAGGACCACATACCGTAATACGCGTATTAGGACTATCAGTTTACGAAATCGCAACAGAAAGTGGTAGAATATTAGGTTGGTTCCCAGTAAAATTACTTATCCCCTACAGAGAACCTAGGGAAGGGGGGAGTAGGAGACCACCTTAAAACCAAGTCCCTTAGAATAGAAAATGTTTTATTTTAATTGTACATGTATTTATCTGCTATATGCTTATTTTTTTTATCTGCTTCGCTTACGCTATCGCTTGCAAAATGGGATAATATGCTCTGCTTTTTCAAATTGTGTCATAAATTATGGAAAGAAATCCTATTCTAATTTATAGAAGAAGAAGAAGAAGAAGAGCTGCGTTATCAGGCCGATAGACGTAGAGATCTGTCCAGGAGAGTGGAACAGTTGTTCCTAGAATACGACGAACCCAGACAAGGGAAACGGTCAAATCGCGTACAAGGTTCAGCAACGGTTAGACCGAATCAGAGTTCTTAATCGACGATCCAAAGAAGAGAACAGAGTCGTGAAGAAGAAAATTATTGGATACATCGACATCAATCACGACCCTTAAACTACGATTGTTCAATATGCTGAGCAAACATGGGAACTGGCAGGTGCTGAAGCCAACCGAAACACAGCTCCAAGATCGACACGGAATTCCGATTCGGAAGACTACCCCGCCCATTCGGAACAATCCAGGCCCAATAGAAGGAAAGACGAATCTTGGAGGGCATTCCGGTTAAGGACCGAATCCAATAGACCCCCAAAACACGTCAGGGAGTTGGAACGCCGAAGGTGAGAGCAAAGGACCGCAGCCGAACAAGGTCACAAACTTGGTCGGGAAGTTAAGGCCAAGACAGATAAAGAGAAATCAGCTAAGGAAGCTGCTTATAAAAAGAAAATCGAAGAAGCAGATGTTCTCTGGAATGAGAGAGAAGAAGCAAGGAGAAGAGAAAGAGAAGCACGAGAAAGAACCGAATTAGAAGCCGCTAGTGAAATTGCTCGGAGCTTCGCCGAACAAATTGGAACGGAGGCCCTTGTTCGTTGGGAATTACAACGGTTAACCGGACTAGTAGCCAGCTTATTGTGGTGTATCAGATGCCGCAATAGAGGTCATCTCGAAAATGATTGTTCACATCGGGACCAATAAGGCCCATGTATATTTTTTCTTATCATTTTAGATTTTTTTTTATTTTTCTTTCTCCCTAGAGCTCATAAAAGTTTATTTTTCTTTTTCTCTCTATTCTCATTTAGAAATTAGTTTTTTTTGTTTATCAGTTATTTGGTTAAATGTTTAGTATTATTTTTGTTTTACATTTAATATGATATTTTAAAACCAAAGACTGTTAGTTATGAGAGAATTACAGTGAGACTAGGTAAAGTTTTCAATATAACTAGAATTGTATGTCAATTGAGATTATTTAGAATAGTTCTATTCCCTTAAGAAACTCTCAGGTTTAAACCGTGTACCTTGAAATAGTCAAAAAGTAAATAGGCTGTGACTGTACCGTACTCGGATAAGGGATATGTTTCATATATATTTTTTTGTGTGACTTTTGATATATATATATATATATATATATCGGTAAGTTTAATAACTTATATTACTTAAAAAGAAATTGAAATAAAATACAGAACCGATAGTAGACAGAACACTGCCGATTAAAGAGTAAAATCATAATTAAAAGAGATTTTTCAAATCATCTTACCTGTCAGACCAGTAGTTAATCAAAATAGAAAGTAATTGGTTTAATATTTAAATATAGTAATTGAAAAATGCCTAGTGAAAGGGAAGAATCTGACCATATTTCTGAAAAATTCAGGAGATAGGTTTCGGCTAGGCCCAGGGGAGTTATAGCGTGGTAATTTAATCACCCTGTTTAAAAACAGTTTTCAGAGGTTTCGCCGAAAACTAAATTATTAATGGAATTTTTAATATTAATTAAATACCGCGTTTTTCATAAAAAGTAAGAAAAATAATAGCCAAACCCGGACTCAACCTTTATATTTTTCTTTATTGGTTATTATTGTATAAAAGATATTTATTGTATTTTTTTATTTGTAAATCTTACTATATGTATTTGGTTTATAATAATTTGTAAAAGTAAATATGTACAAATTATTATTGAAAAGGAGCGATATTATATTGCTCAGTGAATAGAGAAATCCACATTTACTCAGATTATTATTTTTGTTATTTTATAAAACTTGATCAGTCGGGTGAGAAAGAAGATTTCAATGAGGAAGATCTTCACATTTTTGGACCTTATATTATTAATTATTCATATAATTAATAATTACATCCGATATTGATTGTGATCTGACACAGAAGTATACCGAGGATGTCAACCCTCAGGGGCCACGCGCATTGCGCAGGTCACTGGGTCAGGCGATCCTGCTGTTGCAAGTCAGTTCGAGTTTGGCTTCTCACCAATTAATACATAAAAAGTACTGTTCGATTTGTTTAATTATTTTAATCGGCAAAACCGCAGTTATGGATTACAGAAAAATATTAAACAAGATAAAAGGTTTGTGAGCAGTTCTTCCTATCAGTGGGCATACTTGTTGTGAGCTCACACGGAAGAACCGAGAGAAAACAGGAGAATATTGGCCGACCGCATGGCATGGAAAATGGACGCCAACCTGTTCTCGCCGGCTGATCTCACCGCCTAGTAGTGTGGATTTCTCGAGTGAAATAATTGAGTTATTTAATAAATTCAAAAATAATTTATATAAAAATTATTTTAATTGTAGTGTTTTATTTATTAAATTCAGTGTAGTGTGTCGTTCTTTCTCACCTGTGTGTGTAACTCACGTCCTGAGAATAAAATAAATGTTTCGCTTAGTGTAATGTGTGAACTCGCGGTAAGTCGAGCTAGCCGGGTAGAGTTCACACTTCAAATCGGTCAACGGGGATCCGGGTAATCTTTAACCTGGCGCTGAGGAGGAACCTCTAAACGGATTACCGTGGGTCTTTTTTATAAATTCGAAGCGTGGAATTTATAAATCGGAAAAGTGTGTAATCAACGCCATTTTTGTAGCGTCTTCTCTATGGAATTTTCCGTTGAGCACATGTTTGACGGGAATATAGAAAATTTGTAGAGAGAGATAGAGAATATCGTTACAACAGCTATGAAATGATGTAGTTTCGGTGCGTTTGTTAGAAAAAATAATTTTTTTTCCAAAATTTGTCGGAAAAAACATTATTTTTTAAAGGAAATATTCATGAAAAAAATTGTTTTATCAAAAATTAATTTTTTTATTAAATAATACATTTTTTCAACAATATTTTTCCAAAACAAATTCATTTTTGTCCCCAATGTTTTAGATAAAAGTATAAATTTTCATCAATTTTTTTGATTAAATAATAAATTTTCTTCACCAATATTTTAGTTTAAAATTATTTTTTTCAACAATATTTTAGATAAAAAAAATTAATTTGTTACCAACATTTTTTATTAATACATCAATTTTTTTGGGGAAAAAATAAATTTTTTTCTCTAATATTTCAGTTTATTTTTTTCAACAATATTTTAAATAAAAACAATTGATTTTTTACCAATATTTTTGATTAATACATGAATTTTTTTGATGAAATAATACATTTTTTCACAATTTTTCTGTTTAAAATTTATTTTTTTCAACTTTTTTTTGATAAAAAAAATTAATTTTTTTCACCAGTAATATTTTTTTATTAAAATATAAATTTTTTAAATAAAATAATACATTTTTTGCTAATATTTCCGTTGAACAAATATTTTTGCTTTTGATAAAAAAAATACAGAAAAAATTCAATGAAAAGAAAATAAGAGTGCTGTCCCCTACCTGCTAAAAAGCGCGGCTCTATTAATTTTATCGACAAATGTTGATAATATACTGTAATAAATTAAAATTAATAAAAACCTTAAATTTTTATAATTATTCAACAATAATCATCTTAAAGTGCATAAAACTTATTGATTTTAATGATTAAATTATCCATTTCATCATTTTTGATACATTTTATACAAAATTTCAATCTTAACCTCGTGTTTCACGAATGCTCCGCTAATTTCGTGAAGCATTCGCATCATACAATCCGCCAGGTATACTTGAATTTTTTTTAAACCACAAAATGACAAAAAAATTCACAAACTGTTTTTAAGCGCCATCTATTGATCAATGCGTGTATTACGTCGGTAATATGCATATGGGCGATTCTACGTGAGATTTATCTATGACCTCTTAAATATTGCTAAATATATTTTTTTTCATTATCTATAGAAAAAAACGGATACGTATTTTTTTGTTTTTTTATAGGAGGCCAAATTTTTGAGTTACGAATTTTCAAAATTTTTGTTTTTTAAAAATAGACCTATTTTGAATGGCATATAACTCTGAAGTTTTCAAGTTTAGACAAATTTTCCAAGAAAGAAAAAGTTTCAGATTTTTTCTCAACTTTTGAATAACGTTAACGAAAAAAAAAATTTTATAATTTTTATTTTAAAAAAATCAATTTTTTTTAAACAAATTAATTTTTTTTCAATTTAGGCGTGAAAAATTTTTTTTTAAACTAAACTTAAAAATGACACAAAAACAATGCAACAAGATCCATAATGGGCAACTCTTAGTTTGGTCTAGATAAATTTTTAAAGTTCGACGTGCAAGCTTTTAATGGAGCGGTCACACCTCACCTGTAGGAGCAGTTGCCCATGGCAACCGTGTAGGCGAGGTGTGACCGCTCTATAAGCGTATCGAAACATGCGCCATAATCTATATCTGTCAAACTTGACTTCGGCCCGGAGTCATTTCTTGCGTTATTTAAACAAGCAAAATATTTTATTTTCAAAGATTGTTTAAAATTCTTATTCATTAGAATTAACAGATTTAAAAATGTCCCCAGTAAAAAAGGATTTTTTGAGATAGCAGTTCGGACAATTGAGCAAGCCGTTTGCTCAATTGTCTAAAATGCATTCGAACAATTGGAGTGTTTGTTCAATTGTCCAATGCATTATGCCCAATCATCCGCAATATTTCTCGTGTCTAAAAAGCTGCTAAAATAATATGAAAAACTATTGAAACATTGAAAAAACGGTAGAAAATGCATAATTCTTGATATATATGGGCATATCTTTGAAACCTTTAACTTTTCAATAAGAAAAAAATTTTTTTTTTTGAGCACAGTATTGAAACTTTGTCTACATAAACTTCAAGAACTAAGCTTTCCAATTATACAAGTGGACATATAAAACAAGTTGTCTTCAAAAAGTTATAAATATTTAAAATTGAGAATTATTTTTAACCTGTAACAAAAAAATATTCAACAGGTGTTTGCTTTTTAGGATAAAAAACAGTTGAAGGGAATTTTCTAAGGGGTTATAATTTTAAAAAGCAATAAAATTCGTTTAATATTTTCAATATTTATATGAATAATAAAATACTGAAATAATGCACTGGGTATAAAAGCATGTGTCAAAAATTAACTAGATATTTAAATTTTTTATTTGAATATTTACATTACATTTTAAAATAGATTTTTATTATAGTGAATTGTTTTAAAAATCTAAAATTGTAATTTTTAAAATTTACCATACTTTTTTCATAGACTTTTTTCTATTCAAATTTAATATTCGTAAACTTTCCAATTTCTTTTCTCTTTTTTCCTTTTCTATTTTTCTTTTCTCTCGCATCTTATCTTTTTTCAGAATGAATTTTTATGGATCCATTTTTGTGTCTCCAAATAAACATTAAAACTTAACCTTCAGGTTTTAATAAGTAATGACAGTTTCTATAAAAAAAATTATAATCGGCAACTTCGTACATAGCAATTTCTTTCTAAAAAATTTCGGTCGATTACGGTCGACCGTAATTGATGAATATTTTTCCATTATCTTTGCAATAAAGTATTTTTTCTCGAAGCACATTCACGGGATGTTAAATGGCACATGTGAAAATATATACAAGTACTTTTCGAATACTTTTATATGATTTTCATGAAGTATCACTCGTATTACGGTTGTTTTCAAATTTTGTCCACGCGTGTTTTTGTTTACTTAACTTATAATAGTTTTTTGAAGACATGAAGCACATCAATTTATTATGTCTCAAAATAATTATAGTAACTTGATCTTTGATTTTCCATAAGTTATTTTAACGTGCCGCTTGTCTTATAAAAGAAAAATCATAAATACGATGATTACGGTCGAAAAGGTTAAAAGTGAGGGACAACTTTTAAAAGCTTATAAATTTTTTCACAATTAATAAAATATTAATTTCCCTGGGAAAATGTGTTCACCGATTAATTAACATTGAAAAAACATATTTCAGAATTAGTCATTTTTATTAAATCTCAAACTATATCGTTTAAAGCATCAGAAAGTATGGTTAAGGACAAGTGGACATTGTTAAAAATCGCGTATTAAAATTGAAATAATTATTTATGTATTTAATAAATTAAAGTGGAATCTTTTGGAAATGATTAATGATTAGTAATTTTAAAACGTTCGTTGGTTTTTAAAAACCAACGAAAAATTTATTAAAATTACCAAAATATATGCGAGGGACATTAAAGTTAAAGGTTCTAGAGATATGCCCATATACAGAAAAAGAAAGTATAAAAATACCTCGATCGAAGAAAAGGAAAGAGTTTTCCGAAAAATCACTTTTTAACTGACAGTATACTGCTGTACTTGACATTTTATGGGTAAAGAAGAGAAGATTATGATAATGAGTGACACTTCATTATCGACTCTCAATATTTGTCGAATGGTAAAATATAATAGTTGATTTCTTTCTGATTTTTTAAAAAAGGAATAATTAAGCAAATTAAAAGTTATTGTCAGTGCTGTGAAATTAAAAAATTTCAAATAAACGTAAATGGTTTTATAAGTTTTAAATCGGTGTAATAAATTTTGTAAAAATTACTTTTTAGTATTATTATCTATTTATTTATAATTACTTTTAATTATTTATGATTGTTATTTAATTATATTACAGTGAAAAAATGTGTATATATAGTGTAGTGTAATAAGGAAATTTGAAAATTGGTAAGTATAAAAAATAATAGACTTTATTTATTTTATAAATTAGTTGGAAAATGTATTAATATAATATAATTAATATAGTAATTTACAGTAATTTTAATTGAAATAATTATAACAAAAAACATATATATTAAATAAACAAACTATATTTATAACTTTTTCAATTGAATTTATTGAATAAAAACAATTAACAAACAATTCTTATATTTATTCTAATTTTTTTAAACTCCTAAGTACGTCAGAAAGATTTTATCTTATATTATAAATATTATAAATAAATGAAATATAAAAGTAAGAGAATTTTTATTTCAATTAATTCCTTTTTTAAAAAATCAGAAAGAAATCAACTATTATATTTTACCATTCGACAAATATTGAGAGTCGATAATGAAGTGTCACTCATTATCATAATCTTCTCTTCTTTACCCATAAAATGTCAAGTACAGCAGTATACTGTCAGTTAAAAAGTGATTTTTTGGAAAACTCTTTCCTTTTCCTCGATCGAGGTATTTTTATACTTTCTTTTTCTGTATATATATCAAGAATTATGCATTTTCTACCGTTTTTTCAAGGTTTCAATAGTTTTTCATATTATTTTAGCAGCTTTTTAGACACGCGAAATATTGCGGATTATTGGGCATAATGCATTGGACAATTGAACAAACACTCCAATTGTTTGAATGCATTTTAGACAATTGAGCAAACGGCTTGCTCAATTGTCCGAACTGCTATCTCAAAAAATCCTTTTTTACTGGGTCTACAATAAAATTTAAAAATAGATGCTGTAATCCTTTAAACGAAAAAAATCATTATAGAACAAAAAGTTTACATCGCATATTAAGTGTACTTCTTAAAAAATTCGACAAATTAGATGCAGATGATCTTGTGTATAATTCTTGAAGAAAAATAATGTTTGCTGTAGACTGGCGTAAGTATAAAATTAAATTTTGTTTAAAAATTATAAATATACCTTTCTGTTCTAATTCATATAGCAGCTAGTAATAACGATGCTGGTACCTCATCGGAAAGTGATTTTTCTGAAAACAACGACGATTGCCATTCGCTTTATGACGAAACAGATGTAAGTTTAAAATGTTTATTATTTATTATATTACTAAAAATTGTAATTATTCCAATATTTAAAGCTCAAAACCGAAATTTTGTCAGTGCCAGAAAAGAAAAAAGGTTATATTTTAAAATAATTTTTTGGCACTAGTAAATTAGACTAATTTATTTAAATATAAAATATTTAACATTGTTTTATGTAAATATTTCTAAAGGCAATAGATTATCGGAGGAGTCTATATTAAAAGTGAAACCATTTTTTGAGTTTGAAGACATAAGTTTAATCATGCCGGGTCAAAAGGACGTTAAAAAAATAAAAACAAGTGATCAAACTATATAGGTTCAGAAGAGACTAATAATGGTCAATCTTAATGATATTTTTAGGAAGTTTAAATACGAATTCCCTGATATAAAGGTCTGTTGCTCCAAATTTTGTTCTGTACGTCCACAGAGTTGTGTTTTATCGGGGTCAGGTGGCACACACAAAGTATGTGTGTGCTCAATTCATGAAAATATGAGTCTGATGATTTCAGGTAAGTAATAAATTCGCAAAAATGTTGATTAATATTTATTACATTTATATTTAAAATATTAAACTTGTCTACTTGATTTATATTTTTATCAGGAAGTCATCTGGCAAAATTTGTGGAAATCGAAAATTCTTCTTGTCACAAATGTTGAAGAGATTTTACTTCGTTTGATTTGTAACGATCCAAAAGATATATGTTATTTTGGACAATGTAAAAATTGTTCAAAGAATAAAATCTTATTTAATGAAATTTCTTCAATTTTAAAAAGAAATAAAATTTCAAAAATTGGACATAAACAATGAGTCTCAAATCCAAAAACAAGTTTGGAAACTGTAAATTTTACAATTCCACAATTTACTAAAAATTTATGTGATACGGGGAGAATATTTCTTCAACACTCATTTGTTGCTAATCAGCATGCTTCCTATCACAAAGATATAAATAATAATCTTAAAAGTGATGAATGTTTAATTGGTTGTGACTTTGCTGAAAATTATGCATTTATTATTCAAAACGCAGTTCCCGGTTTCCACTGGAATAATAACCAAGCAACTGTTTTCCCCATTGTTTTTTATTACAAAATTAATAATTGCATTAAACATAAAAGTGTGGTTATTATTTCGGATTGTTTAAAGCACGACGTTGTAGCAGTGTACGTTTTCCTTAAATCTTTAAATAATTTTTTTTCACAAAATTATCCACAAATTCGAAAATGCATATATTTCTCAGATGGAGCACATCAACAATTTAAAAATTGTAAACATTTTGCAAATGTTTATTTCCATGAGGAAGATTTTAATCGCTCAGCAGTATGGAATTTTCACGTAACTACTCATGGAAAAGGGCCTTGCGATGGTGCAGGAGCAACTTTAAAGAGAACGGCAAAGAGGGTCAGTCTCCGAAGGATCAGTAATGATCAAATTACAACGCCATTTGAATTGTTTAAGTGGGCAGAAAAAGACTCATCCTTGCCAAATATTTCAGTTTTGTACAGAAAATCGCAAGACTTTAAGGATGCAGATAATTTTCTTTCAAATCGTTTCCAAAGCTTGCAAGACAATTTCAGGGACGCAAAAAATTCACTGCGTTGAGCCAGGTAACAATTATACGTTAAAGGTGAAGAAATATTCCTACAGTGAAAATTTCGATGTCGTTAATTTCTTTAAATCCGAACGAAAACGTGCAACTAAAAGAAAATTATAATATATTTAAGTGAAAAATGTATATTTGATTCGTTTATTGTTTTTTAAAAAAAGTTGTTTAAACATTTTAAATTTTGTAGCTAAATTTTTCAGTGTTAAGTGTAAAAAAATTAAAAGTTCTATCACTGAATTGTTTTGAATAATTCAAATCATTATCCGCCCGAGTTGCGACTCGCTTAGGAGCTTGCACGGCGAACTTTAAAAATTTATAAATTTGATTTATTAATTTTATTTATAAAAAAATTTTTTTGTTAAAGTTATTCAAAAGTTGAGAAAAAATCTGAAACTTTTTCTTTCTCGGAAAATTTGTCTGAACTTGAAAACTTCAGAGTTATATGCCATTGAAAATAGGTCTACTTTTAAAAAACAAAAATTTTGAAAATTCGTAACTAAAAAATTTGGCCTCCTATAAAAAAACAAAAAAATACGTATCCGTTTTTATTCTATAGAGAATGGAAAAAAATATATTTAGCAAAATTTAAGAGGTCATAGGTAAATCTCACGTAGAATCGCCCATATATTAAAGTTATAATAAAAAATTTTCATATATTATATATTTAATTATTTAGTACTAGTTTATTGTATAAATAACAAAAATAATTAATATTAATTCGGTAGGAAAAAAGTTGATTTTCTGGCATTTTACTTTTTTTCAATCACAAAATAAAGTATACCATGACAGGTAAATACACTACTCTTTAAAAAAGTTAATTATTTAATAATGAGAGCTTAATTATCCAACAATATTGCATAAATATACACAGGAAACGTTAATTAATATTTCCTAATACCTATTTTACCAATATTTCAATTATTTTGTGCAAAATATTGCCTCAAACCTAAACGAACCGAAACTTGACCGAGCTTAATCAACTTTTCGGTTTACACAATCCACTAGGTAATGAGCGAAGCTGAAAACCCATATAACGTCAATTTTGTTAAATATAATTATTTTTTAGAAACTTCGACTGTTGCATTAATAGCTTTTTTAATAATTTACACCAATTTAACACACTTGGAAAAAAATAGAAAATCACTTTTTCCTTCATTTTTCTCAAGATATTTTCATTATGCTCACTGTTTCTAAAAAATGCGCGTATCGCTTCGGTATTAATACAAAAACAGTGTACTGTCAAGATACAAGTTTGACCATATTCAGATCAGCAATATCTATTTTCTGTCGAAAATTACGTAGGGGTGCCCACAATCGGCACTCTTCCCTTAATTTATAAGTAATTTAAAACTTGTAATTAATATAATTACTGTTGTGACGTATTATTTAAATTATATTATTATTTATATTACCATTTAAACGTTATAAAAAAAATATCAAAAGTTTTAATACTGTTATCTTGTTTTATAAAAATAATTGCGTCCAATACAAATTACTGTCGAAAACTTTCTATGATGAAATTTGTATTTGGTTATGCCTCTTAATTGATAAGTAACAAAATAAGTCTTGAAAACCTCCGAGCATTAAGTGACAAGCCAGTCCAAGCACTTTTTAAAAAACTTGACTGCCATTTTGAAATCTGACATTATATTCATAATCAGCGACACCAAAACCCCCTAGTAGCAAATTTTAAGCGAATCCAAAGCATTTTTAAAAAACTCATCCGCCATATTGAATCCGCCATTTTGGATTTTTTAAAGCTGACTTCAGAGTTGTGATCAGCGAGCCCAATAACCCCCTAGTAGAAAATTTTAAGCAAATCCAAGCATTTTTAAAAAAATTTGTCCGCTATATTGGATTCGACATTTTGATTGGGTTACGATTCGGTTACGTTTCGTTTACTTGTGAAAAATTGTCGTTAATCGACGAAATATGTTGTAAATAACTATTAGGAATGGTTAATAGACATTTAGAGTGCTTATTTATGCAATAATAAGAATAAATTAAGATATAATTACTTCATAATAAGTGTTTTAAGTGTACAGTGCATACAGTTGTTGAATTACCATATATGTATATTACCATCAGCTGCAGCTGTCAAAATTAATCTTTCTCCTTTCATTGAGAAAAGAAATTTTTTTATTCAAAAAATTTTTTTTTCAAAATTAATATTTTTTATTTTATTGAAGAAAAAAGTTTCTTTTGTGTCACAATTACTTTTTCTCATTTCATTGAAAAAATAAAATTTTTTATTAAGAAAAAAATCTGTTTGTGTAAAAATTAATCTTTTCATTTTATTGTGAAAAAAAATTATTATTAAGAAAAAAATTTTTTTAGGGAAAAACAGATTTCTTTGTGTTACAATTAATTTTTTTCATGTCATTGAGAAAAAAAAATTTTTTATTCAGAAATTTTTTTTTTATATTTGTGACCGTCCACAACAAAACAAGGCTTAGCTCCCAAAAAATCAATTTCGAGTTTTTGATGCTAATCAATAGATTTTAAGATGCTCTTTCACATGCAAAAGTCAGAAATTGTTTATGTCAATTACTTTTGACACTATAACGTTCTAAAGACGGTCATGTCAAGCGTGTTTCTGCTTCTACTTCAATCGCTTGCCCTGTGAAATTTACTTTGGGAGCTAAGCCTTGTTTTGTCGTGGACGGTCACATTTGTCGAAATAAAAAAAGTTGTTTTAATTAATCGATCTATTTTTTTAAAACTTATATTCACTTACACATTTGACACTCTAAAGTTTAATTTTAGAAATTCATTCACAAAGTAATTTTCAACGCCATCTACTGTTTAAAGCGCGTCTTACAGCTCCCGCTGATGGTAATATACATATATGGTAACTTGTAAGTAATATGTATAATATGTATGTATTGTACACTTAAAACACTGATTATTATTGAGTAATTATATCTTAATTTATTGTTATTATTGTATAAATAAGACCTCTAAATGTCTATTAACCATTCCTAATAGTTATTTACAACATATTTCGTGGATTAACGACAATTTTTCACAAGTAACCGAAACGTAACCGAATCGTAACCCACTTCAGTTACATCTCGGTTTACCCAATCCGCCAGGGATTTGAAGATTTATGCCAAAAAACCGTCTGACATAAAAAACTTATGACTCTAATTTTGTTACCACTATTAATTTTGTTAATTTAACATGTTGAATTGTATAAAAAATATAGTTTCAACCTCAGAATTAAAATTTGCCAACTCAACTTTTCTGGAACCTGAATATGACAATTTAAATAAAATGAGCCATGTATAGAATTTGCAATTAACTGTTATTCGACCCTGAGCCGTATTTAGCGTATAAAATGGTCCAAATTTAAAATTTACCATATTTAACGCAGAACCTATTATTATTACTTTGTTTATACGTTTGTATCTACGTGTACTAAAATCTTAATTTATACCTGAGCAGCTTCACGATTATCAGGTTGTTGCTGACCATATCCACCAGTATGACTCCAATCTCCGGTATTTCTTTGCGTTGTTGCTCCAATTTTTGCTCCAGAACCGGACCAAAACCAACCGTTTACATTTTGTGGTTGTAAGTCTGGTCTATCACATCCTTGGAAATTACATTTTCGACCTGAAGTCCAAATGTAACGAACATTACCTAGAAAATTTTTTACAAATTATTAGTTCTAATATGTGTAACTATTTTACACTAAAGAAGATTTATTTTAAAGCTTTTTTAAAAATATTTTTTTAAAAATTGAGTTGCTACGTTTAATATCTTTTGAGATGAAATTTAAATAAACGTTGGAAAGTAAACTCAAACTATATGAATTTAAATTTCTTTCTAAGTTATTGTACATAATATTTTCTTTATAATAACTTTCATCAAACTATTAATTGCTTTAATTGAATTACACAGGTCTACAAAATAAGATTTTTTTAGCTGTAGGGGTAAAGTCTACAAAAACCGTATTTTTAAGGTAAGTGTTTCCAGTGTTTTTTCTCCTTAACCTGCCAAACCGTACAGGAAGGACGATATTATTGAGTTTCATTGTGGCAACTTTTTGAACATTTTTTATGTTTCTGCTTACGTTTACGATGAAAATGATGCTTTGACCTAAATCGTAACTGCTAATTTTTCCGAGATATATAAGAGGTAAAGTTCCTGCAGTATACTAAGTTAAAAAAAAGTTGATCGGATTGGGCTGTAACTTACACATAGTTTACTACCAATAGAAAGATGATGTAATTCCGCATCCAACGAGCCCTATATGAAGTATTTTGGATAAGTGGATTGTTAATAAACAATTGCCTAACTTTTCAATTGTTTATAAAAAATACTCTAATCCATAATATTTCATATAGAGCTGTTCGGATGCGGAATTAGGTCAGTTTTCAATTGGTAACTTCAGAATTAGAATAACATTATTTATTTGTAAAATATTTCATTTTTTATTAACATTAATCCATTAAGCCCTAAATGCACTGAAATTATAGTCTAACTTCAAGAAATGATATTTTACAGAAAAAAATCCAAATTTTTCGGGAATCCTAAATTCAATGTATTTGAGTGTGCTCTATTCGAAAATGCTATTAAAAAATGGATAACAAAATTTTAAATAATGTTTATTAATGTTTGTTTGCAAACTAACGCGATTTTTTAATGATTTTTCAATAAATTTACAAATATTTCGAAAGGAAAACAATTTTTCCATCAGCCATCAAGTATATAAATCGTGCACTCGATTGTTAAACTTTAAACAAAACATATTCCCCCTCTCCTCTTGACTTTTATTTTTTTTAAATAGCGTCGAAAAGTTTAAAAAATTATAAAAAATATTTTAAATGTGCCAAATTTTTTAAAGTGTGTCCAAATTAACTGAAAATGCTTACTCGGGGGTTTTCGGGGTCGCTGATTACGAATTTAGTTTCAGAATTTGAAAAATCAAAATATCGGATTCAATATGGCGACTAACAATTTTTAAAGTCGACGAATTTAGCTAAAAATATTTACTTGAGTGTTTTTGGGGTCGCTGATTACGAATTTAAAAAATAAAAATGGCGGATCCAATGTGGCGACCAAAAATTTTTCAAGTGGACGAATTTAGCTAAAAATGTTTACTCGGGGGTTTCCAGAGTCGCTGATTATGAATTTGATGTCAGAATTTTGAAAAATCAAAATGGCAGATCCAATATGGTAACCAAACATTTTTAAAGTCGACGAATTCAGATAAAAATGCTTACTCGGGGGTTTTTAGGATCGCTGATTACGAATTTGATGTTAATGTTTCAAAATTTAAAAAGTCGAATCTATTATAAAAAACAAATATTTTAAAAATTGATTAATTTTTCTGAGTACATTTAGAATTCTAATTTTAGCCACCTAGTTCTGTTTGGTGTTGCTAGAATCAGTTGTTTTTGAGAATCATTTTTTAAATCTTTTTTGTTTTTTGAGATATTTTTGTTTTTTTTTTGAAATATATTATAAATTTTTTTGTTTCTATTCAATTCCTGATTTTATTATTTTATTTACTTTTATATATTATGCAGTGTTTTTTATTAATACAATTTTTATTTTTAAAATAAAATTTATAATTTATTAATAAATTTTTTTTTAAATTAAAAATTTTTTTTTATTTACTATTGTACATTATGCTGTGTTTTTTATTAATAAAAACGCAGCATAATATATATGAGTAAATAAAATAATAAAATCAGGAATTGAAAAGTAACAAAACAATCCAACAAATATTGAAAAAAACAAAACAAATAAAAAAAAATTTCAGAAAACAAAAAAAATGATTTTCAAAAACTATCTACCTCCTCGTGGTAAGAATCAGGCAACACCAATTAGGACTAGGTGGCTAAACACTGTATTCTAACTGCATTTATCAAAATTTTTTAATTTTTAAAATTTTTGGTCTTGATATTGGATCCGACTTTTTAAATATTGAAATTTTAACATCAAATTTGTAATCAGCAATCCTAAAAACCCCCGAGAAAGCATTTTCAGCTGAATTCGTCGATTTTAAAATTTTTTGATCGTCATATTGAATCCGCCATTTTTAATTTTTAAATTCTAACATCAAAATCGCAATCAGCGACTCAGAAAAACTCCCGATGAAACATTTTTAGCTATATTCGTCGACTTTAAAAATGATTGCTGCCATATTGGATCTGCCATTTTGTTTTCAAAATTCTGACATCAAATTAGTAATCAACGATTCCAAAAACCCCCAAGTAAATATTTTTAGCTTAATTTGTCGCTTTAAAAATTGTTGGTCGCCATATTGAATCCGCCATTTTGATTTTTTAAATTTTGAAATTAAATTCGTAATCAGCGACCCCGAAAACCCCCGAATAAATATTTTTAGCTTAATTTGTCGCTTTAAAAATTGTTGGTCGCCATATTGAATCCGCCATTTTGATTTTTCAAATATTGAAATTAAATTCGTAATCAGCGACCCCGAAAACCCCCGAGTAAGCATTTTCAGTTGCTTTGGACACGCTTTAAAAAATTTGGCACATTTAAAATATTTTTTATAATTTTTTAAAGTTTTCGACGCTATTTAAAAAAAATAAAAGTCTAGAGGAGAGGGTGAATATGTTTTATTTAAAGTTTAACAATCGAGTGCACGATTTATATACTTGATGGCTGTTGGAAAAATTGTTTTCCTTTCGAAATATTTGTAAATTTATTGAAAAATCATTAAAAAATCGCGTCAGTTTGCAAACAAACATTATTTAAAAATTTTTTATCCATTTTTTGATAGCATTTTTGAATAGAGCACACTCAAATACGTTGGAAAGGTTTCCCGTTAAATTGGGATTTTTTCTGTAAAACATTGCTCCTTGAAATTAGAATAAAATTTCAGTGTATTTAGGGCTTAATGGGTTAAGGGGTAATTTCAAATTTAAATTTAATTCCATTTATTATACTTAACAGTCATTATTCTTTTTCTCTGTTCATTAATTTACGGTCAATTAATGTTATTTATTATTATTTGTCTTCTAATGATAGAGTATCGTAGTATTGTCGCCCAGCGAAAAGAGACCCTTTCCGTCAGTCTTCTTCCGACTCGTCTAGAGGTGCCCCTCTGACCAATTGGAAGCGACTCACTCCTGGCTACCTGGTGCTCAGTAGAGGTGCGTCTCTCTGAACACCAGAGCCTTCCTCACTTCCTAGAAGGAGCTGTACTTGTTTCTGTAGGCGCTCCTGCGGAACAGTAACACCCTCCGCCCTCCTTCCACCTGGTGAACCGGACTTCTTATGGGCGCTCCACAGTGGAAAAAAAATTACCCTCTGTGGACAAGAATCTACCGACAACACAAATCTTAACCGATTTTAATATTTTTTTTTTAAATGCTCGGAGAGGTTTTTCCTGTAACGCACAACTGCGATAAATTTGATTTATTTCAAACTAACCTTAAAAATAATACCTAAATATGAAATTACGTTATTAGGATGGTTTAAAAAATGAAAAAATGATTAATTTTAATATATCAGAGAGTATTGTGAACCCTTTTTGATCACTGAATGCGAATTTGACATTAAAATTGCAAAATTTTAAAATTCAAAATGGCGGATGCAATATGGCAGGCAATGTTTTATAAAAGTCACCAAATTCACCAAACTCCCAGGTAACAACTTTCAAGCAAATCCAATTAGTTTTTGATTTTCTCATCCGCCATATTGGATCCGCCATTTAAAATTTTTGAAATTTGACTTCAGATTCGTAATCAGCGACCCCAAAAACCTCCAAGTAACAACTTTCATGCAAATTCAATGAGTTTTTAATTTTTTAATCCGCCATATTTGATCCGACATTTTGAATTTTTGAAATCAGACTTCAGATTCGTAACCAGCGACCTTAAGAACCCCTGAATAACAACTTTCGAGTGAATTTGGTGACTTTTATAAAACATTGCCTGCCATATTGCATCCGCCATTTTGAATTTTAAAATTTTGCAATTTTAATGTCAAATTCGCATTCAGTGATCAAAAAGGGTTCACAATACTCTCTGCTATATCAAAATTAATCATTTTTTCATTTTTTAAACCATCCTAATAACGTAATTTCATATATAGGTATTTTTAAGGTTAGTTTGAAATAAATCAAATTTATCGCAGTTGTGCGTTACAGGAAAAACCTCTCCGAGTATTTAAAAAAAAAAATATTAAAATCGGTTAAGATTTGTGTTGTCGGTAGATTTTTGTCCACAGAGGGTCATTTTTTCCCACTGTGCGGTTTCGTGAAATAAAAAATACGAGATGAAAACGTTTCATAAAAAGAGATGATTATCCACACAAAAATAAAAAAATGTAATTGTTTAAACGTTATTAGATTTCAAGATTTTTGTTGATCTCAAGTAATTGTTTAAACAATTGAATTTTTTATAATTTTTCTATAGAAAATTATCTTTATTTCTAATGTTTTCATTGCGGTATTGACCAACTGTTTAGCTATTTGTAATAGTTTGACCACAGCCTCTAATTATGACATATATTACACCCCTATAACTTCAAGGGGTGATTTCTACCCTTTAAAGTGGATCATGGTAGATATAAAAATATACGGGTATATATAAAATCGGGGATTATTACTTCCGTAAGTTTACTTGAAAAAAATTTATATACAAGTATACTTAAACTTTATTTACCTCTGGAAATTCGTTGTTTAATAAATTCGTTTTCTTGAGGTGTTTCAAGAGATACAGCATCCATGCAATGTCTACGGCATATGTTACGAGCATCTAACCAATCCACTTCTAAATTTCTTGTGGGTGCATGCTCCCAGCTGAAGAAGTAAGAATGCGCAACACCTCTTGCATCTCTGTACGAAGCATGACGCACACCTAAGAACAAATGAATATATATTTTGTTTACATTAAAACACAAAATAATAAGGTCAAACTGATAAAACGTTCAAGCGTTGATATTAAAAAATCATTCAATACATGAAATTGTAGAGTAAGATATCTAGTTCATTTACCGTTTGGTGTTTTTGAAAATATACCATTAAAAAACAAACTTCAAACTCATAATAAGCCACCCCAAGTAAAAAGTTTCCGGCAAATCTGATCAAATTTTTATATTTTGGATCCGCCATTTTGAATTTTCAAAAACCAACTTCAAATTCGTAATAAGTGACCTCAAAAACCCCTGTATAAAAGGTTTCAGGCAAATCTCATAAAGTTTAAGAAAATCGACCGCCATTTTGAATTTTTGAAAATTATCTTCAGATTGATTATTATATTGGTAGTCAGTAATCCCCAAAAGCTCTTAATATGGCTTGTCTGAATAATTCAACTAATTTTTGAAGCTTCAACAAAAATTATATTTTATTTGCATTTTTTTATTCTCGGTGACATATTTATATTTTCCAAAACACCAAACGGCAAATGAATCTAGACATCTTACTCTACAATTTCATGTATTGAATGATTTATTAATATCAAACCAATTTTGGGCAGTAAGGGTACAAAAATTTTTTTTTTTAATTTTTCCAAGTCTTACCCGCTAAATTTCTTTTACGTGTTAAAAAAAATTATCTTAATTTTTTCAGATTTTATAAACAATTTCTAGAGGTCGCTATTGTCGCACAAAGTACAGAAATCCATTATTTTCTAAAGAACAAATATTTAATCCGATGTTTGGTGTTAAAAATATTTCAGCATTGAGTAAAATAATGTTTCAAGAACTCTATCAGATTCTGCAATAAAAATTGAAATAGATTTCAAAAAAAAAATATAAGTACATTCTGACGAAAAAATGGTATTTTTTAAACATTGTCCGTCGTAAATAATTTTCTTGTGGTTTTACAGTATCAGCATATGTATGAACGCTTTCAATATCGCTTTCGCAAGTCCTGAGCTATATAAAGTTTATTTACCAATTTCAAAATTCAACATAACGGGCTTTCAAATGACAGTCAAGAGACTAAAAATGTTGTTTAATATCGAATATTATGGAATTTAATACTACATTCTATCACATTTTGATGAAAATGCTTACTGTTAGGGATTTGAGATCGTATACTGTAAACCTCACAACACAGTAACCAAATTTAAAATGTCGAATCTAACATGGCTAACCAAAAGTATAAAAAACTACTTAAAAATTGTAATGATGTTATAGTGTTGATCTGAGAATATAATGAAAGATGTTAAAGTTTTTGTTAAATTAATTTGTTTAAAAAACTACATGTTTCAGTACGTAAAAATCGGACAAGTGCGAGTTACACTCGCACTGAAATCGAGGGTTCCGTACTCGAAGCGAACTTATTTGGTATAAAAACAAATGTTTAAAAAATATGTGTTGTGTATTAAATAATATATGTGATACAAAAATGAACAATTTTAAAAAAAAAATTTAAGAAAATTGTTCCTCCTTTGGTATAAAAACAAAAAAAAATTTTAAATTTGTTTTGTATTTCAAATAATATAAGTGATACGAAAAGGAACAATTTTGTAAAATTTAAGAAAATTGTTCCTCTTTGTATCACTTATATTATTTGAAATACAAAACAAATTTAAAATTTTTTTTTGTTTTTATACCAAAGGAGGAACAATTTTCTTAAATTTTTTTTTAAAAAATTGTTCATTTTTGTATCACATATATTATTTAACATACGACACATATTTTTTAAACATTTGTTTTTATACCGAATAAGTTCGCTTCGAGTACGGAACCCTCGATTTCAGTGCGTCCGATTTTTTCGTTTTTTGCAAAAAAATACATTTTTTTATTAAATTTATCATTTTTCTTCAAAAATTTGATAAAAATTGATCATCAACTCCAATCGCGCTTAAATTTTTTCCCTGCATTTTTCACGCAAAAATACAGTTTTACAGCAAATGTGAACAATTTGGGTTGAATATTGTGTGCGCTAGGGAGAATAAATCATTTTTTTCGAAATTTTTGATTTTTCCTTGACAACGCTATGTAAATTGATCGGAATCAAGTTCGCTATATTTTTCCTGTTATTTTCACGTAAAAATACGTAAGTGTACCAAATTTGAGCTCTTTATGTCAAAAGATGTGGCTGCTAGGGGGGGGTACATAGTCATTTTTAGGTATTATACGTAAAAATTCATGGTTTTTCCTTGACAACGCTATGATAATCAACTCCAATCATGCTCGCTATATTTTTTTGTAATCTACACGTAAAAATACGTTAAAATATGTAAATTTAATTTCCTTTAAATAAAATTTTGTTCGTTTTTGGTGGAAAAATACATTTTTTTCCTAAAATCGTCATTTTTTTTTGAAAAACTTGATAAAAAGTTAATCATCAACTCTAATCGTGACCGCTTTTTTTCCCCTGTATTTTTCCCGTAAAAATACATTTGTATACTAAATATGAACTGTCTGGGTAGAATATTGTGTGCGCTAGGGAGAATAAATCATTTTTTTTCGAAATTTTTGATTTTTCCTTGACAACGCTATGTAAATTGATCGGAATCAAGTTCGCTATATTTTTCCTGTAATTTTCACTTAAAAATACGTAAGTGTACCAAATTTGAGCTCTTTATGTCAAAAGATGTGGCCGCTAGGGGGGGGGGTACATAGTCATTTTTAGGCATTTTTCGTAAAAATTCATGGTTTTTCTTTGACAACGCTATGTTAATCAATTCCAATCAAGTTCGCTATATTTTTCCTGTAATCTACACGCGAAAATACATATGTGTACTAATTTTTAGCCCTCCAGATAAATTTGTGTGGCCGCTAGGGGGGGGGGGGGGTACACGATTTCAAAAAAACCGATATTAATAGGGTTCCGAACCGAGTACGGAACCCTAAAAATACCCAGAAATAACTATTGGGAGGTTTTCGATGTCGTTGACAGTTCTTTATGATGTAAGCGATTACATCAAAATTTGATGAAATGATATTAGTTATTACTTACATGATACAAGTTTCAACTGTTATACGACTGTCATTTTGACATTAATAGGCGACTTTCCACTAATTCTAATATCGTATTCGCAACCAGAAATATCGAAAAGCTCCGAGTAGTTATTTCTAGGTATTTTTACGTACTTTTTTATACTTCTGGTTCGCCATGTTAGATCCGCCATTTTGAATTTGGAAAATCTGGGACCAGTTTTACAATCAGCGAAATCGAAAATCCCCGAGTAGTTATTTCTGGGAATTTCTACGTACTTTTTTATACTTTTGGTAAGCCATGTTAGATCCGCAATTTTGAATTTGGTTACTGTGTTGTAGTAACCCAGTAGGCACACTTGTTCCAAAGACGTCCTGAGGATGTCTTTTGGACTTCGATTAAAGACGTCTTTAATTTGGCCTCGTATGATACATCTTAACAACGTAAATAATATGTCTAAGGTACGTCTAAAAAAAGTTCTATGTCTAATAAAGATGTCTTTATCATGTCTAAAAGACGTCTTTTTCATGTTTTGAAAATAGAAAATTTTTCATAAAAATAACTTTTATATTTTATTTTCTAAGTTCAACATAAACATCGAAACTGTTTAAAATAAATGTAATAGAAATTTCTTAAGTTCGATTCATTTCATTGACAAATGAGTTCGTAAACTTTGTAAAGGATTTTATCTGTCACCGATAGCTCATATGCTTAAGGTGTAGAGTTTGAACCCAACGTATCGAGGGTTCGATCTCAGGTTCGGGTGGATTTTTTCATCCCGGATTTCTGTATAAGCGTGTAGAAATAAAACAAAAATCAAAATAAAGTCAAAATTTAAGTAAGATAATAAATAATTAATATGTTTTAACTTAAAAAATATTCTGAAGAAAAAAAAATTTACTTCTTCTGGCCAGACATAGAACGTCTTAAAGAAGTCCTTTGTATGTATTTATTATGTCTTCGAGACATTATTGTCAAAGTCCCAGGATGTCCTCGGACAAAAAAAGACGTCTTCAAGACGTCTTTTGGATATCCCAGTGCCTACTGGGAAACGATCTAAAATTACAAACAGTAAGCATTTTCATCAATATGTGATAGAATGTAGTATTAAATTCCATAATATTCGATATTAAACAACATTTTTAGACTCTTCGCCGCTATTTTAAAGCCCGCCATGTTGAATTTTGAAATGAGGTAAATACACTTTATGTAGCGAAGGACTTGCGGAAGCGCAAGCGATATTGAAAGCGTTAATACATATCATACAATAGCGACCTCTAAAAATTGTTTAAAAAATCTGAAAAAATTAGGAAATTTTTTTTTTACCATGTACGGATAAAAAATCAAGCGATTACAGTGGAGACATAAACAACACTAATTCCGCACGTGCGCTTTCTACGATATTCGTAGAGTAACATACCACATTTTTAGAGACCTATACTCTTTCAGTATAGGACCCTGCAAATTGGGTATGTTCACAGTAAAAAAAAATAATTAGGAGTAAGCGAAAAGAATTGGTGGTAACTTAAGCTGAATTCGGTTTGGCGAAAAAACCGAATTAGCACGTTACGGTGAATTATTTTTTCCTTACCGTGAATTCTTTTTTCTTGAACATTTGAATTAACGCTTGTTTATTTGAGTTTGCATTATAAATGATTAGAATAGATCTTTTGAAGTGTAAAAAAGCCGATTTGGAATAAGAAATATAATTTTTTTAAAAGAAATGAAACCGAAGTGTGATAGATTTACCGACAATTTTACCATGTGAATAGTATTCATATGATAAATTTATCATATGAACACTACACACTTGATAAAATTGTCGGTGAATCTGTCACACTTCGGTTTCATTTCTTTTAAAAAAATTATATTTCTTATTCCAAATCGGGTTTTTTACACTTCGAAACATTTATTCTATTCATTTATAATACAGACTCGAGTAAACAAACGTCAATTCAAATGTTTAAGAGAAAAGAATTCACGGTAAGAAAAAAATAATTCACCTTAATGTTCTAATTCGGTTTTTTCGCCAAACCGAATTCAGCTTAAGATACCACCAATTCTTTTCCCTTACTCCTACACTGAGAAAGGTAAACACAGATTTCGTACTAAACACACGTTCAGATAGTGTACCTAACCTTTCGAGTAGCATCGGTTCTAAATTGTATCGCAGCTGCGCTTTTTGGTGGACAGATACTGTACTAAATCGAGAGTTCCTCGTAAACTGTGATACAGTACACATCGTGTCCAAAGTATAGCAAAGTTTTCGTGGTTAAATCGTTGAATCGTGAGTGGAATCGTGTATGGTTCGACAACGGTATATGAACAGACTCGTATTTCCTTGAAAGGTACCTCGGTATTCTTGTGCTTCTGGCACAATCGCCAACCGACTCGGCGCTACGCGTCTCCCGTCGGCCGTGCCGGCCATTTTGCTTGATTCAGGTATCGTTTTTATACAGTTTAATTATTATTTACATTGTCTTGGCATAAACATATCTTAAATGGAGGTTTAACCTCCTACTCATCGAGCATGAGTATGAACACAGGAGAGGGTTTTAAAGACCCTCCGCTTCCTCCTTCATCGGAAGCTCATATGGATGTTGTAGATGCTGCACAAGGCTTACTACAATTTAGCCCTAATCTTGCATCGAGCCAAGAAGACTTGAACTCGAATGCAAAAAAACACTGTTCTGAAAAACACAAAAATGACCAAATTTCAGCACACCACAACCCATCTTCTCAACAACAACAAACCAACACACAACATAAATCTAATGATCCAACAAAACAAACAAATCCTCTCAACCAATACGACGATTCCTTGAGATCCAATTGCACAGTTTTCTTACAGCGTGACCCGAAATCACCCGATGCAAAAAAAGACCTTAACAATATGTCGGTAGGACGTCTCCTTCATTCCACTTTTCCAGGTAAAATCGTTGATATTCACCGCAGCGGCTTCGCTAAAGTGCGAGTCATCTTGAACTCGGGCAGAGCTGCCAATCAACTTCTAAACGATCCGTCAATTCGAGCTAAAGGCTTAATCGCATTGATCCCGTCGAGTATTGTATCCTGTCAGGGCGTTATGAATAACGTGCCTACAGATATTTCAATCGAGGAAATTCTCGCAAACACTGAAATCTTGGGTTCTCAAGTCAGAAGCACTAAAATCCTCCAAGCTCGTCGTATGAACAAGAAATCTTTCGACGAAAACACTCAAACTGACAAGTACACACCAAGTACTTCCGTCCTTCTCACATTTTCAGGTACTATCCTTCCTCAAAGGGTAGCGATCTACAAAGCATCAAGCGAAATTCGTCCTTACATCCCAGATCCTCGCATGTGCGCAAAATGTTGTCGATTCGGACATATTGCCAAGTTTTGTCGGTCCAATTCACGTTGCCAAATTTGTGCAACAGAGGTCGTCCACACTGCTACAAATCCTTGTCCAGGTCCTGGAGAAACAAAAAAGTGCTTAAACTGTCCAAAATCATCAAATCATTCAACTCGATCGAAGGAATGCCCGGAATTTATATTCCAAAAAAATCTCCACACTCACGCTACTATTAACAAGCTCTCTTTCAATGAGTCGAAGAAAATTCTTCGCCCACCCAAAAAATCGAATTCAAATCCACAGAATTTTAATTTTTCCGGTTTTCCTGGATTAGGAGATGTTCCTGCTCCTTCTTTCAATGCACCCGATATCACTCCTGAACGTCTTTACTCTGAAGTGTCCAACGGCTCAAAACAGTACCAAAGAAATTCAACTTCGCCTTCTGCAAAACCTAAACCGACGCAAACCCGAAAAAGATCTGCAAATAATTATTTTTATGCATCTCAATGGAACAATGGAAGAGAGTATGACGCCTTTCCAAACGGTTCTGCTTCAACATCTCGTTCCACTCATCATCCTTCTCCAACTACCGATAACCAACCACCCTTAAACACCGATCCACTTTCAACATTCATCACCTGGCTTAGTGCTCAGGTTTCTCAAATTTACTCAGACAAAACTCCAAAATTTACAAAAGATATGCAGAACAACATTGCTAAAATCACAGAAAGTGTACACTCTCTTCTTAAACCGGCAAATTCTGATCATGGCCAACCTCGATAATTTGAACATAATGCAATGGAACTGTCGTGGTGTCACCAATAAGACACCCGAATTACTAAAATTATCTAATCAATTTGATATACTTCTCTTATGCGAAACATTTCTCAAATCTAACAAAAGAGATAACCTTAATTCCCTCAAACAATTTAACATTATTAGATCCGATAGAGCAATAAATAAGGGTGGCGGTTTAGCTATTGCCATCCGTAAAAATATAACCTTCTCTAGAATCCAAACTATTTTTTCCCAAGAAGATGAGTTAGAAACACTTGCTGTTTCTATCAATTCATCTAGAGGCGAAATTTTAATAATTTCTGTTTACAGAGTACCTGGAAAACAAACTCCCACAAATCAATGGAAACTTTTCTTCGATTCAATAAAAAATTCAGGCATTAATTCAGTCTTTATAGGAGGTGACTTCAATAGTCACAACACTCTTTGGGGTAGCACCCACAATTGCACTAATAAACACAACTTTTGCAATGAACTAGACAACTCTAACTTCATTGTCTTAAATGATGGTACTCCAACCCACATGGGTCGACCACCAAACCCCAATTCAGCTCTGGATCTTACTCTCGTTTCTTCAAATCTCTACCTCGTCTTGTCTTGGAATGTTCACGACGATTTAATGGGTAGCGATCATTTTCCAATTTTTACTTCACTAGGCATAACAATACCAATTTCTACTTTTTCTTCACACAAATATAATCTCAGAACAATGAATTGGGAAATATTTTCTACAAATCTTTGTTCATCAGTAGAATCCAATCTTGATCTTTTAAACACATCAGATCCGGTTTCTGATTACAACCATCTAGTAGATCTCATTGACCAATCAGTCAATTTTGCTTGTCCTCAACGCAAATCTACTCAAAATCCACACCGAGCTTCCAAAACTTCTAGAAAACCTTTTGTTCCAGCCCCTTGGTGGAACAGTGAGTGTGATAATGTCATAAAAACTAGAAAATCAGCTTTATCTACCTATAGAAGAATACCTAACTACGAAAATTTTATCGAACTTAAAAAATCTGAAGCTATAGTCAAAAGAACTCTTAATGAAGCTAGACGTCAATCTTTCAGAAATTTTTGCGATACACTAGACAGAAATACCCCTCTCACCAAAATTTGGTCGGTAATAAAATGTTTTAAAAACCGATTCACGCAACCAACAACATCTTCCTGCTCAGCAGACAATGCAGTCATAGAAAAGCTCCATTCCTTAGTGGAGGAAACTTGCCCTCCTACTGCTCTCCATGATAACTTTCCGAATAATTTCAATCACGATACTTTTCTAGAATCCCCCTTCACTTTAACAGAACTCACAATAGCAATCAACTCTTCCAAAACAAAATCCTCACCCGGCCTCGACAAAATAGATTTTAATATTATTCAATATCTACCCAAACAAATTCTGCCTATTCTCCTTTCAATCATCAATAGAATTATCTCCAGCGGTGTTTTTCCGTCGTCTTGGAACAACTACCTTATCTTCTTTCTTCCAAAATCCTCCCCCGGTAAATTTAGACCGATTTCATTAGCCTCATGCCTCTTTAAAATCGTGGAAAAGCTTATTTACAATAGATTGGTTTGGCTTATTGAACGAGATAAAATTCTTAGTCCCTACCAATTTGGCTTTAGAAAAAGCAAATCATGTGCTGATAACATAGCGTTACTCTCTACAGAAATTTGGACTGGCCTTGCTGAGCATCAATTTACAGGTGCTTTATTTCTTGATTTAAAAGGTGCATTCCCTAGTGTAATTCCTAACATTCTCATTGAAGATCTTCGTACAATAGGAATCCCCGAAACAATAGCAAAATTTATTTACAATTCAATTAAATGTAAAAATATATTTTTCAAAATTAACGGCGAAATAATTGGACCTCGAACAAGCACTGTTGGTCTTCCACAAGGCAGTATTCTCAGTCCAGTAAATTATGCAATCTATACTAGAGAACTTAATCTTTATATCCCTGCAGATTGTATTATACTCGAATTCGCAAATGACTTAACCGTCACTTGTCGTTCTCCTAACCTTAATCAAATAATTACCTCTCTTCAATCCTGCCTCGAAAATATTTCTGTCTTTTTGTCTAATAGAGGTTTGGATATCTGTCCAGAAAAAACTAAATTAGTCATCTTCAGTAATAAAAAACTAAATCTAGACGATCCAACTCTTACACTTTCACTAAACGGTACCACTATTAAACCATCTCCTTCAGCTACATACCTCGGTATTCAATTTCACCAATCAGCATCTTCCGATGTTCACTTTAATTATCTATGCGACAAGGGCAGAAAGATTTTAAATATTTTTAAAGTCCTAAGAGGCACATGGTGGGGAGCCGATCCTTACGTACTCGTTCGAATCTATGATTCTCTCTTTAGAAGTAAAATAGATTATTGTTCACAAGGTTCAAATTTTAAGTCCCACAAAAATTTTTCTAAATTGGAAAAAATCCGCAATCAAATGTTAAGATTAGCCGTAGGCTATAGAAACAGCACACCTATCAACGTAATCTTGGCTGAGTGTTGCGAACCTCCTCTAAGAACTAGATTCAATTTTTTAGCAAAAAAATACCTTATAAAAATTTATTCGAACTCCTCTCACATTTTGCCGGACAAACTCTCAACTCTCTCTTGTCTTACTATCAACTCTAATGTGAAATACAATTATCCATTGCTAATTGCATATGAAAAATCGAAAAATTGCAGCGAACTAATCAGAAAAAGGGAATTTGATCCCTTTTTCGAATTCCTTTATGATGATCATATATTCACTCCACAAGTTATCCCAGACTGGGGACTTTTAATACAAGCTTCACCAAATCCATCACTCTTGTTCAACGATTTTGCAAACCAGGACTTTCCTAATCACACATACTTCTTCACTGATGGCTCCAAATCAGATTCAGAACATCTGTCTGGATGCGCAGTCGTTTGCCCCTCTTTAAATGTAACATTAAAATATAAAATTTCAAACTTTTCTTCTATTTTTTCGCTTGAAGCATTTGCCATATTATTTTCCTTAGATTATATAATTAATAATAAACTACCCAATACAGTTATTTTTACAGATTCACTCAGTGTCCTAAAAAACCTAAAATCCAAAAACATCTACAAGATTAAATCATATATAATCCTCGCAATTAGAAACCGATTAAGAATTCTCTCCGATTTGAACTGTCCAACAATTTTGGCCTGGATCCCTGGTCACAAGGGCATTGATGGCAACGAACAAGCTGATGAAGCTGCTAAAGATGGCTCTTCTAATTCTGAACTTCTTGACATTGAACTTCCTTTTTCAGATTTTTTCCCTCTCGCTCGCAAACAATTAGATGAAAGTTGTGCTTCATTTTTCCGTGAGGTCGGCAAAAATAAAGGTTCCCACTATACACAAATTTACTATAAACCTAGTAGAAAGCCATGGTTTGCAAATTTCGTCGCTCGTAGAGAGTAGATTGTATCCATTTGCAGAGCAAGAAGCAATCATTATTATCTCAATGCCAGTTTGGCCAGAAAAAATTATATAACTTCCGGTAACTGTCCTAACTGCATCGGTGTTGAAGAGGACCTTGACCATATCCTATGGTCATGTCCCAGATTTAATGCATTTCGTCCTAATTTACTAAAAGCTCTTACAAGAGCTCTAAAATGTCCTGCACCATTCTGCAGCGTCCAATTTCTTACAAATCCCTCTCCTAGAATCATTTCTCATGTTTTTCGCTTTTTAAAATTAGCTAATATTAAAATTTAAAATTAACTTATTTATTTATTTATACGTAATATGTTACTCTCTTTTCGCGCATTCTTTATATACTTGAATCTATGCTTTGGCTTTCGGGAATATTCTCCGAGAGCAAATGTGAATCGAGCTTAAACGCTCGCCAATCTATAACTTTACCTGGTCATGGCCGGATATACAAGAGCGCAACGCCAGTATAGTGCCAACGAATAAATATAATACTACTACTACTACTGTACTAAATCGTTTGTCCAACAAGTTAAGTCAGAATCTGTACTCAATTGGCGCTGCTGCTGTTCGATTTTAGTACTGCGTCTGCACATGATTGAGGTACAATATCTGTCCCTCAAAAAATGCAGATGTTGCGTTAAACTTCTCTCAGTGTAATTATTTTAATTTACTGGGTTGTTCTACACGGAGAGAAAAAAAAGCTATGATAACCGGAGACCCAAGCAGAAACTGCCTAAGTAAACAAAGCAGTGTTGCAAATACTTGATACACAAGTAGTGTAACGGGCACAGTGGCTAACACTTTGAAAGTAGACGACACCCACTATTACAAAAATGATAATAAATATAGAAAAAACAGTATTAAAATATATTGTAATGTTTTATTTGTATATATTCTCAATAACATCTTACTTTTTGGGAAGCTAACCTCAAAAATGTGTCAGTTTATCAGATAAACTATAATAGATAAAATCATTGGAAAATTACACATCAATTTAATTTTTTCTATATTTTAAATGTTATTTTTTGAGGTTTATGATAAATTTTATAAATTATTATTGTTAAAAGAATATTTCAATTATTATTTATTATAGAACAGATGTTGTTCACTGTTTTCAGACAAGAATTTTTAAATTAATAACAAATGTAGTTTCAATAATATATGTGGCAAAATTCCTGAAGTGATTCAACTTTAAAATTGAAGGTTTTCGGACTTTTTTTTCTTTTGTTTATTATTAAAATAAAGCTTAAGATATATACTTTCAATACCAAAAAAAATAGAATAACGAATTTATCTAGAGGGCTGAAATTTGGTACACATATGATTTTGGCGTGTAGATTACAGGAAAAATATAGCGAATCTCATAGGAATTGATTTTTTTTTACGAAAAATCCCTAAAAATGACTATGTACCCCTGGTGACCACTCCTTTTTACATAGAGAGCTTAAATTTGGTAAATTTATGTATTTCTACGTGAAAATTACAGGAAAAATATAGCGAACATGATTCGGATCGATTTACATAGCGTTGTCAAGTAGAAATAAAAAATTATGAAAAAAGCTTTTAATCCTTCTAGCGCACACACTATTTGACCAAGACAGTTTATATTTGGTATACATACGTATTTTGCGTATAAATTACAGGAAAAATATAGCAAGCACGATTGGAGTTGATAATCATATTGTTTTTAAGGAAAACTCATATTTTTAGAAAAAATCATGGATTTTTCGAAGAAAAAAAGAAGAAAATTTTATCTTAAGGGATTCAAATTTATATATTTTTAGGTGTAGATTACAAAAAAATATAGCGAGAACGATTGGAGTTGATTATTATAGTGTTTTCAAAGAAAAACTGATAATTTTCGATTTATGTGTTGTCCAATCGTTCTCGCTATATTTTTTTGTAATCTACACCTAAAAATATATAAATTTGAATCCCTTAAGATAAAATTTTCTTCTTTTTTTCTTCGAAAAATCCATGATTTTTTCTAAAAATATGAGTTTTCCTTAAAAACAATATGATCATCAACTCCAATCGTGCTTGCTATATTTTTCCTGTAATTTATACGCAAAATACGTATGTATACCAAATATAAACTGTCTTGGTCAAATAGTGTGTGCGCTAGAAGGATTAAAAGCTTTTTTCATAATTTTTTATTTCTACTTGACAACGTACGTGTTTTCATGTTCACATTACAGAAAAAATTTAAAAAAAATTAAGCAACTAATTAATGTTTATAAAAAATCCAACGAGCTCTAAATGAAGTATTTTGGATAAGTAGATTGTTAATAAACAATAAGTTAACATTGCAATTGTTTATTAACAATCTGCTTATCCAAAATAGTTCATATACGACTCGTTGGATGCGGAATTATTTTAACTTTTAATTGGCAAGTTCGGAATTACGATAACTTTATTTGTTTGTAAAATATTTTATTTTTTATTGTTATTTAACTAAAATTGAACCAAAATACTTTACATAGGGTGGATTCCACGCCAGTTTATCACACTAATTTTTTTGATTAAATGGGATTTGGCTGTACTTTTGTGAATTCATTACTTTAGTAGTAAATTACATCTTCACCAAATATTTAAAAAAAATTTTTAAATTAACGAAAATATGGCAATTTGAAAATTTTTTCACTTTTTTTTAAAGTTATGTAACTTTGTTTTTAATTAACCGATTTTAGATTTTCAAAAAAGGAATTCTTTCCTATGAAGTGTATTTTTGATTAAAATTAACACAAAAAAATAGTAAAAAATAAATTTTTTCTGAAAATTTCAAACATTAAAAATCCATTTTTGAAAAAACGGCACCTTTAATTTTTTTCTAAATTTTTCTAAATGTTAGAGCAAATGTGTTGAACGATTCCTGCAATTTTCATTTTGGGATCGCCAAGGGTTTTTGAGAAAAAGAATAAAACGTAACCTTATGCACGTTGATAATGTGAAAGCAGCGTTAGGGTGCATCGTTATAAAGCACCTTGCACTTCTAGGGAAGGCGGTGATCAGAAATTTATAACAGCCGGTAGAAGAAGAAATTCTAAAGTAAACATGGAAGGTAACATTGGTCAGGGAGGGTGTTGAAATAGGGTTAAATTAGTACAATGTTTCTTAAACGGAAATTGCAAACACAAAAGTAAGTAAAAGGACAAAATTATACACTGAAAAAATGATTTCGTAATACTGTCATAATTATGGTTATATCGTCTGTAATATATTGCTGGTATTGTAACTGCCATCGTATTTGTGTTTTAGCCATATGATTGTTCCATGTTTTTGAATCAGTTATGTCAAACTGGTCACGGAGCCCAATGTAATATTGTGTGGCCCACAGTAATAAAATTAGTTTTCTTAAATAAAAGCCACTAATTTTCAGTATCCATTTCGTAATCGTTATAAAATTCTGGGTTTAGACTTGGGGTACAAACGCCCAAAATATTGGGCCCAATTCCAGATATTGGTTGCAACATTTTTCTAAATGTTATTGTCACAAATTTTTGGGATTGGGCCCAATATTTTGGGCACTAGTACCACATGTCTGTACGAAAAATTTCATAGGGATTACAAATTTGGTATTGAAAATTAGTAGGTTTCATTTTTTAAAAATTACTTTCTCTACTATGGCCCTTACATTGGGCCGAGGAATCTTACATTGGTCTCCGTGCCCAATTTGAATATTAGTTTTCTATTCCTCATATGTGATCCTAAACACTCCGCAAAATGCTATTTTTAAAAATTTATTTATCTGTAGAAAAATGTTGGGCACTTATACCACATGTCCCAATAGTGAAGAAAGCAGTATCACGAAAATGCGCATTTTTCAAGCAGTAAAAAACGGTTTAAAAAAAATTTTCCTCGCTCATTACCTGATTGAACGCAAAATTGAACGCAATTTTTTCATAACATATTAGAGGTCATTAAACCTTTAAGAAAAAATTATCTCTCTAAAAATGAATTAGTCACTATTCACTATTTCAACAGTGCCGATTCGTTTATTAAATAAATTAGTAACAGTAATGATTAATTTTTAGTCAAAAATGACTAATAAATTAGTTAATCTAATCTTTACGTTATGTTACATGACTAAAAAATAAGTAGATTTATGTATAACAAAATTTTAAGTATAAATTTTTTTTACAAATAATTAGTTAAATTTGACTGTTTAATTAGTTGTTTTCTACAAAAATTAGTTACTTTTTACTAATTGAAGTAGGGCCGATACGTTCTCGGTTTTACTGTATTAGTAGTTTTCTTTTAATTCAGATTTAGAGAGAAGCAAAATATTTTTTATTGGGTCGGTTTGGTTACCAGAGAGCACTTGAGTCAAGACCCAAAAAAAATTTTGGGTTAATCAGCGGACAAGCTACCCCGATAAAAAATAAGACTATGCGAGCGATTTAAAAAAAAAATTTTAAAGGGGCTTTATTGGATAGTTTTTGAATTGTAGCTAAAAACCAAAAAGAAACAGGTAATTAGATTCATCCTGCTTAAAGGATTTAATGATTAATTTAATCCAATTTCTACACCCTCACTGGCCAATGTTACCTTCTGCGTTTACTTTAGAATTTCTTTTTCTACCGGTTGTTATAAATTTCTGATCACCGCCTTCCCTAGAAGTGCATAAGGTTACGTTATATTTTTTTTTCAAAACCCCTTGGCGATCCCAAAATGAAACTTACAGGACACCTTTAGCACATTTTCCCTAACATTTAGAAAATTTTGGAAACAAATTAAAGGTGTCGTTTTTTTAAAAATGGATTTTTAATGTTTGAAATTTTCAAAAAAAATTTATTTTTCACTATTTTTTTGTGTTAATTTTAATCAAAAATACACTTCAAACTAAAGAATTCCTTTTTTGAAAATCTAAAATCGGTTAATAATAACCAATCTTACATAACTTTTAAAAAAAAGTGAAAAAATTTTCAAATTGACATATTTTCGTTAATTTAAAAATTTTTTTTAAAATATTTGGTGAATATGTTATTGACTACTGTAGTAATGAATTCACAAAAGTACAGCCAAGTCCCATTTAATCAAAAAAATTAGTGTGATGAACTGACGTGATCCACCATAGGGCTTTTAAATGTTTATATTTTACAAACAACTCAAGTTATCGTAATTCTGAACTTGCCAATTATAAGTTAAGATAATAGGGGTAAATTTTGACTTTTTTAAAATAATTTTTACATGATTCGAAAGAGCAGAAAAAACCTTTGGAAAACATGTAGGTCAAAATTTTTTTCATTCATTTCCCGTGTAGAAATTAACATATTTCGTCTAAGTTACCTATTAGGCCCTGATCCGGTTTTTCCAATCTGGCCCCAATGTGTTAAATCTTATGGCCCAAATAGGGTCCTAATAGGGCGGTGACAAACTGAAATATTTCTCAATATCAGGTTTACCTAACCTTAGTGTATGTGCTCAGAG
Source organism: Leptopilina boulardi (assembly GCF_019393585.1). Taxonomy (NCBI): domain Eukaryota; kingdom Metazoa; phylum Arthropoda; class Insecta; order Hymenoptera; family Figitidae; genus Leptopilina; species Leptopilina boulardi. The sequence continues at coordinate 422,676 of NW_026137948.1, read as the reverse complement.
GAGATGTAATTAAAAAATAACCTGATAGTGTGATCATAATAATTATTTTTAAAATGTCGAAGGAAAAAAGCACTCGCCGTGTAAGGAAACACCGTGCGATTGCCAAGATTGAAAATTCCAATCTCTTTCAGCGTAAGTAATACTTTGGTATTATTCCTATATTATGAATAAAAAGTTAACCTCAAAATTTAAATTTATTTTTTTTATGAACAATAATGATTAACAACAATTAATGCAAAAAATAAAATTATTAATAATTATAATTCTTAATTTAAATATACCGCAAAATTGGAAAATAATAACTATTTAGAATTTTTTTACTATTATTAATTATTTAAAATGTCTGAATAACTATAATATAAAGGCTTAGATGATAACGATGATGCTGACAATGAAGAATCAGATGCAACTGAAACAGCACAAGAAAATGTACTTGATAAAAATGAAAATATTGGTAATGATGATTTGCATTATGAAAATTTGGGTGAGAATTTTTAATTTTTATTATTGCAAAATAAAATATATAAAAAATTATTTACAATTTAATACATTTATTTTACTAATACCATCAGTGAAACAGTCTTTGATCAAATATATATTTAATTTAAAATATTAAATAGCATACACTTGAAAAAAATTTATTTTGATTCAAACACTCGATTACTTGACTATTATGAAATAAATATTTACTTGAACCAAATAATTTTTATTTGAATTAAATAAATTGTATTTGAAACAAATACGATTTAATTGATTTAAATAATAATTATTTGAAGTGAATAAATATTTATTTGATAATAGTCAAGTAATCAAGTGTTTGAATCAAATAAATTTTTTTTCAGTGTAAAATGTAAGATTGTCAATCTTTTAACCATTTGACTTGGAGGGTTTATATTTTATTATCTTACATTATATATATTTACCAAGTAATAAATTTTATTATTTTATTAAATAAAATATTTCTAAAAACAAATTAATACTTACTCAAATATTTACATCTAAAATTTTTTCAGATTGTAATGAAAGAATGGTTGTCAGTTCGTCATCAGATTCGGAAGAATCTCTTCTGTATTTATCAGATACAGAGGATGAATACATTGACGAAATAATTGAGGCGGTTGAAGACGAATCTCAAGAAGTTAGAGATCTATGTACTATGGCTGTAATGAGAGGTATGGATCAGAAAACAGTAGATGAAATGCTCAAAATTTTACGAAGAAGGTTATTGCCAGAGTTGCCTAAATCGGAAAAAACTTTTTTGGGAACATCTTCAGCCAATTATGAGATTAAAGAAATGTTGGACTCAGATGGTACAATTGGAGAATTCGCATATTCTGGAATTGAAAAAGGACTCACGGAATGTATTGACCCTGAAGTTCAAACTAAATCAACTATATTCCTTCAATTTAACGTGACCGGAATAGCTTTAACCAAATCTGTCGATAAAGGTTTTTGGGTAATGTCAGGAAAGGTACATTACCCATATACAAGCCTTTCCCTAGTAGAAATTTGTCATGGAACCACTAGAAATACTCTAGTAACTGGCCAGTTTTTCTCGTGGACGCTGATTCTAGACAAACTAGATAATTACTGTAAAGTTACTTGACCAACAGTCTTAGAAAACATTCAAGTTGAACTTGATATTGGCTAGATTCAACTTTTGTCCAGTTGCTTGAATGGCACTGTCTAGTGTCTCTAGAAATTATACTTTCGTCTTCTTTCGTGGCAGCAGCGCTGCAGTACATGTCTAATAACTAGACAAAAAAGTGCTAGAAATCTGTGTTCATATAACTATTATATTATTTCATTATTTTCTTAAATAATAAAATTGTAAGTAATTAATTCAGCTAAATATAAATTAACATAATTTATTATTTTAATATAATAAATAAATAAAATCTATATTCACATGTTTTCTGAATATATTAGTATTTGAAGTTTTATGATATTTAGTATGTTTTACTTTTTTATAAATTAAATAATTCTATTATCTATTATTGGCATTTTATTTATTGTTCCATTTATATATCATATATTTTTTTATTAAGAAAGTTTATTCTCAATTGATATTGAAAAAAATGTGTATTTTAGAAAACCTAACCTATAAATTCTATCCTTTGATATTAAAAAACAATAAAAATTACTGTTTTCGTTGAGTTTTTCACTTAGAAAACAATAAATAATAATTTTAATAGTAATTATTTTTAAAAAATGTCAAAATGCAATAATAAAAATATGCCTTGTTACATAGTGTTACATCCCGAGCGAAAGGCGAGGTTGAATTTAATTTTAATTAATAATATCAATTTTTAAATTTTGGAGGAATGGTAGGCTGATTAAGTCAAGTTGGTAAAGCTTGACCATTTATTTTTATGTGAGAACGTTTGTTCCTATCGATCCTACGGGGGTCGTCTTTTAATTTATTTTACTATTAAATAATTGCCTTGACACTTATAGTTGTTAATTTAAATATGAATTTAGGTATATGAGAATCTCAGTGAAGAATTTTATTAATATAAATGTTGTATAATTTATTAATATAAATGAATTAAATCAAAATGTTACAATAATGTTATATGTTAAAAGATGTTGTTACAAGAATTGTGAATTTTAAAATATAGTACTTACAATTACCTCTGTTCAGAGGGCAGAAACAAATATAAATTGACAAGTTGGCACTTGTCCTTGACGCTGTGAGTTTTTACAACTCCTGAAAAGGAACGGTTGAGACTTCCTCGCAATTTTTTAGTTCGTAAACTCCGAAATGCACACACGTCACGTTTGCAAAATCGTTAAATTGAGAATACACTAATACGACGATTAACAATAAAATTTAATAAATGACAAGCTTACAAATCTGGCGATGATGATTACTTGCTCTAATACCGAACAACGAGTAAACATATACTGTTCGAGATGCAGGAGTTACAGTCGTAATAATTTTAAAGTAACCGAAGGATCAAACTCACGATGGTAATTTCACGTTATGAAACGAACTATGAAATGATTCCGGAGCAAATGACAAATGACAATGCATTTGCATGGGTTTTTATACTAGAAAATCATCCTCAGTGGGAGTAAATAAGTTCAAAGATCACCCCATCTCCAAGCTTGACTCTTAGATCTTTCATAGAATTAAGACAATTCTCAGAACTTAGATGGACACCTGCATCCTGTATCGCATAGCGCAAGTATCACTATTACATCGTCTCCAAGCGTCTTCCAATAGTACTACGCTCGAAAACTGTGCTTGCGCCTTGCTAAATGCATACATGAGTCATAAGTCCATTCGTTGCTAGAGAGTATTGTGCGTAGTAGTGTCAAATGGCATAGGTATAATTTCTAGGAATTGCCTACCAACAGGCTTTCGATATTCAAGTCAAAGGTTAGCCTATGCTATTTGATACAATTTGAGATTATCAATTTTGAAAGATTGAGAGTAAAGCTTTGTTTACTATTATTTTTACTACTTATTATATGCCTATATAAATAAAATATATTTTAATATATTTTTAAAATTTTTGTTACTGGGATGTAACAATAGATAGGTTATATTTTATTTCGCTTTTTATTTTTTTAAATTAAAATGTTTTTATGCATTAAATTTTTAAAATCTTTTTAAATAAAATATATAATTTTAATAATAGGTGGATTAATAGCTAAATTTAAAAAATTTTTAAATTATAAAATATAAAAATTAAGTTGTAAAAAATTAAATTTAAATTTTTAGAAAATTTAAAATATCTATTGTTTAATACAATAATGGTTTAATGAAATTTGTGCTGATTAAAATTGTTATTTCAAGTATAAATTTATTTTTCAGTAAATTATAAAAAATTAAAATTCTAAAATATGTATTTTGGCAGATAATAGTAAAAATATTTATATAAAGCATGCAATTTCTAGCTACAGCACTGAACTAAAATATATCTGCTATATTTTTCGTTTGATGGATATCGTTAGTATAGCAGATTGCGTAGCGTGCGTACCTCGCGCCCAGCGGATCCTTGTTCGCTCCCCGTTACCCCCGAGATTTTTCGTTGAAATTGCATTCTCTTCGTGTTTAAAAGTTGATAATAATAATTGTATAATAAATTACTAATACAAAAATATTTGTTTCAGTCGTCATTACAGTGCAATCAAAAAGTGGATGTTTCAGTGTACCAGAAAATATTTGTGATCCTTTTACACAAGTAAAATTTTTTTTTTAAATTAAAAATTAAACAGTATTGACAAATATTATGCTTTTAACAATTTACTATACATTATATTTTCTTCAAATACAGTCGAACCTGGATAAGCGGAACCTGAAGGGACCGAAATTTTTGTTCCACTTATGGAGGTATTCCACTTAACCAGGTCGATTGAGGTCTAGTTCCATTTAAAGAGGTTTATTCGTTTTGAGGTTTTTACATATGTTTTTACAATTATATTTCATTTAAAAAGACAAAAGTAAATAGTACTTAAGTAAGAAATTCATTTAACGTAGTTTGTGTTAGAGTGTTATGTGTCTTGTGTATGAATTTTTCATGTTTTTCATTCGAGTTTTCCTCTTCGTCGTCACTTTTTTCAAAAGAAGCACTAACTAACAACAATGACTAACACTCTGATGGTAACTATGACATACACATCGAGTAAATTAGCAGAGATGAATCATGGTTTATATGAAAATTACAAAAATTCCACTTATAGAGGTACAGTTATCAAAAGTTCCATTTATAGAGGGAACGTTCCACTTATAGAGGTAACTTTAAGAGAAAGTTACACTTATAGAGGCCATTTTTCAAAAATTCAGTTCCACTTATAGAGGTAGCGTTTTCCCACTTACACAGGTTTTTTCAATATTTTACATTGCTTGTGCAGGGACCGTAAAAAATGTTCCTCTTAAAGAGGAATTCCACTTATCCAGGGACCACTTATCCAGGTTCGACTGTAATTTAGATTATAATTTAAAAAAATTAATGTAATTATATAATTTATTATTTATTTATTTTGTGAGGGAATGATGTGAGGATTAATGTTCAGCTGGTTCATCATTACTGGTCCTGCCAAAGTAGGTCAGCGTTTAAAAAAAGAGGTTTCAAGACGATTGATCTTAATAAGAAAATGTATTCCTTGTGAATTTCAGCGTAAAACTAGGTCTCTAAAATCCTTTAAAAAATGGAAAGCCACGGAATACTGATTTTTCCTTTTATATTGTGGTCCCATAGTCCTACTTAAAATTTTGAATATAAATCGGTATAATAATTTTTTAGTGCTACATGTGGCCAGTAGAATATTATGCTGTGACAATTTATTAAAAAAATATCAGCAGCATGCAAAAGTTTATTTACAAATTTTTTTTGTACAATTACGTAAACTTTATTTAAAAATGCAAGTTTTAAATATGCAGTGTGCGATTTACGTTACTGATGATGTTTTATCAATGGGGTGTAACATCAACAAAATTTCTGTTTCTCCAATTGAAAATTTTTTGTGAAAACTGTGCAACCTCATACCAACTCCACATCGCCCTTTGCCTCAAATTTGTCGCAGACTACATGAGTTACAAAAAATTGACTCTCCTAAACCAAAAAAACCATACAAAATTGAAATTTTAAAATCTGATGGTACAGACATTTTAAAGTTAAAGTATAAAGAATATACTTTAAAAACTAAATTTACGCGCCAAAATCTTGAACACAACCTTGCTGTTACTATGGTAACCTTACAGTTTCTAACAGTGCAGATAACCTTAAATCTTAAAAAACCATACTTTTGATATTTAAAATCAAAATTAAGATTTCCTTTTTACATATTACTTCTAATATTAATTAAGAAAATATTAAATACGATTGTCGTTTCAAAATCAAATAAGGAATTAATTAAAGGGCACTGCCCGTGTAAAAATAAAATAAATAAATAAATAATTTAAAGTAAAAAACCAATAATAATGGAAACAAATAATAAAGCTAACAATATTACTGTTGTTTTGCTTTCTTACGTTACCAACACTGCGATCGAGAACAACTTCATTTAGAACTTTGTTATTTTTAACACTGGGTGTTTTTGGATTTTGCTGATACTTAGTAATTTGACAACGTGATTTTATCTAATATTATCAAAAAATAAATTGGACATCATCTTTTAAGGTAAGAATAGTTAATTAATAGATAGTATATACTTTTTGTTAATTGCTGAATTTTTGTTCCCGATTTATGAGAATAATTTATTTTTCTTTATGTCAAACATAACCTTAAAGTTTTATTTACTACTGAATCTTTTATTTCTTATCAATTGTCAAATCTCACTTTCTACTTTAAAAAAAAAACTTTAGAGAAATATATACATAATTGAAATACTACATTTAAAAATATTGTAATAGATTATTATTTTTATTTTAAGAGATAATCTATGCTCTATGCTGCCCCTGCATGGGCTGATAAAGCCCTAAAGAACCGCGGCATCTCTGATAAGCTACTCTCCGTACACGGAAGCTGTGCACGGAGAGGGGTTTCAGCCTACAGAACGGTTTCAACGAGTGCAGTCCTAGTTCTGGCGAGCACTCCGCCAGTAGATTTACTGTCGAGAGAAAGACAGGAGGTCTTTAGGCTAAGGAAGGACCTAGCGGGCTCGCTGGAACAAGAGAACTGTAATAGCCTAAAGGCGGCTATTCGCAATGAAGCGAGGAAACGTCTCGTTGAAAGATGGCAAGAGAGATGGGATGGGGATTCAAAAGGAAGGTGGACACACCGCCTGATTCCTCACCTCGCCACCTGGCTTGATAGAGAGCACGGCGAAGTTGGGTATTACCTGACACAAGCGTTGTCAGGTCATGGTTGTTTCGGCCATTACCTCCATAGATTTAAAATAAGAAAAGCTTCGAAATGCGTGTACTGCGATGATCAAATCGATGACGCAGAACACACGCTATTTTCCTGTGAGCACTGGAGCGAGGATAGAGAAGCCGTGTTTACGGCGGTTGAGACTCGATTCAACCCCGATACCATGGTCTCTATCATGCTCCAAAGTGTGGACTCCTGGAGACATATCGAAACCTTTGTCATAAAGGTTATGTCGACAAAGGATAAAGACGGAAGACCCAGGTTGACCGGGAGATGCTTAAATGCTCGGCAGGGATCAAGCAGAAGGGGGATTAAGAGAATTTAGATCCCCTCTCCTCTCTGTCCAGCCTTGAGCAATTGAAGGAAGAGTAGGCTACGAAGTTCCGGAACCGGAAGGTGAAGGTAAGGGAACCGTTTTACTTGCGAAATGTAAAGCCAGACGGCAGTTCCGCAAGTAAGAGTAAACGGTTCCAAGAAAAGGGTGTGGTTTTAGCGGGTCGGCCTATACAGAAGTAGAAAGCCAACCCCGCACACCTCGAAGAAATTGTTGCGCCTCCCTGAGACGGTCTGATCCTTGGAGTTGTAATTCCCTCCTTGGTGTAGCAGATTTCCACGCTTGCCCTTGCGCAAAAAAAAAAAAATTAGGAATTAATTAAAGGGCACTGCCCGTGTAAAAATAAAATAAATAAATAATTTAAAGTAAAAAACCAATAATAATGGAAACAAATAATAAAGCTAACAATATTACTGTTGTTTTGCTTTCTTACGTTACCAACACTGCGATCGAGAACAACTTCATTTAGAACTTTGTTATTTTTAACACTGGGTGTTTTTGGATTTTGCTGATACTTAGTAATTTGACAACGTGATTTTATCTAATATTATCAAAAAATAAATTGGACATCATCCTTTAAGGTAAGAATAGTTAATTAATAGATAGTATATACTTTTTGTTAATTGCTGAATTTTTGTTCCCGATTTATGAGAATAATTTATTTTTCTTTATGTCAAACATAACCTTAAAGTTTTATTTACTACTGAATCTTTTATTTCTTATCAATTGTCAAATCTCACTTTCTACTTTAAAAAAAAAACTTTAGAGAAATATATACATAATTGAAATACTACATTTAAAAATATTGTAATAGATTATTATTTTTATTTTAAGAGATAATCATGTCACACATCTTGGATTTAAAACCGTATCAGTTAGTCAACTTTATTAATACCGGAAAAAAAGTCTTCAACAAAATCCGTGGACATTACATTACTTAAATGGATTAGATTTGATAAAGAAAAAACACTTTTGTTACAGAATATATGCCAGAACCATATACAGAAAAAAGTACTAAATTTATGTATGATTTGATGAGACGTAAAGAAGCTCCACATGAAAGCTGGCTAGAATATAGCACTCAGATAGTAGAACATGCAGGTATAGTTTTTCTTTCATTTGTAAAAAAATTTGATAATTTAATTTTAAAAATTATTATTGTATAGAGTTAAAATTTGTTTGCATTGATCTGAACGCAAAAATTAGGGATAAGTATTAATAAATTATTAATTGATTTAATTCTTGCCTTAGATACTTATGAGTAAGCTGTTGAGAGGCTTACTGTTTTGAGAATAGAAGAATTCGCTTACACCACAGATCCGGAAATGAATAAAAAAAACAAAACAATTGAAGATCAAATAAAAAGAACCTTTGACGATGTGTTAGATGTGCCACAATTTTCTACAAAAATAGTTAAAGTTAAATGTCTTTGATCATATACGGTTGACATTTACGTTGAAATAACATAAGGTAGATTATTTTATTAAAATAGATTTCAGCCAATCAAAATGTATTTTTAGAGGCAAAAAGTATATAATATGAACAATATAAATAAAGCTTATTTGATCATATATAAAAAATATTTTCATAGTTATTATGCCAAAATTAGACATGAAAAAAATTATTTTGTACCTTGGAAAACCTTGAAAAGTTCTTGAATTTTTTTCAATAATTGCTGGACACCCTGATTATTAATAATAATAAAAAATTTTCAGCTGATGAATTTGATAAGTTTAAAACTGAATACACAAAACTATTTTGTTAAAAAAAACATTTAATTTCGTTAAATTAGCATTAAAAATTCAGGTAAATAGAATATATGTTCTTAAACATTTCAGGCCGTTCTACAGTGACTAACCTCGGAATTTTTAAAAATTATCTATGTAATAATCTTGAAACTGGTAACCAGATTGATGTAATATATGCTGATTTCTCTAAGGCGTTTGATAGAGTGGATTATATTTTATTACAAAAACTTGATTCCTTGGGTTTGTCTGTCGAATTAGTTTCCTTTTTCAAAAGTTATCTCTCTGATAGGTGTAAAGTTGTCAAAATAAATAATAATTATTCTGATCCATTTTTTGCAACCTCTGGCGTTCCTCAGGGATCTCATCTTGGACTACTACTTTTTGTGTTATATATGAACAACATTAAAACTGTCTTTTTTCTCCTCTTTCCTATTGTATGCTGATGATCTTAAGTGTTATAGGATGATTAGTTCTACTAACTCGTGTCGTGACTCTTCGGATTTGCAAGCAGATCTTAACCGTCTCTCAAGTTGGTGTGACCGTAATCACATGACCATTAACATTAATAAAAGTTGTGTTATTTCTTTTTCTAAAAGAGGTACATAGTGTATCGCTATACAATTGGTGAGGAGGAGTTAATGAGAAAAAATAGAATAAGGAATTTGGGTTTACTATTGACTAACGACTTCTCTTTTAATGATCATATCTCGGAAGTGGTGTCTAGAGCTTTGAGATCTTTGGGGTATATGCACTGGAACTCCCGAAGGTGAAAATGGAAAAGATTTGGTTCTCACCTTCAGAATTCGACCTTCAAGCCGTTTGGCGGTCAAATATTGTAAACACTCAGGGCCGTACGTATTATAGTATAGAGGAATATAATGTGTCATTGGAATTTGTAGTACTTATGTACACAAAAATTGATAAATTTTGTGTTTTGATTATAAAATTTTTTTTTAATTTGAGCTTTGACTTCTGTGTTCAAGAAATTATTACTCTTCTTAGCACTCATTTTTGCGACTACTGAAACGGGGGCCTATGGAACACTAAAATCAAACGCTCCTGTTTTCAGAGTGCTGCTGTTCGTCCCGCTTATTTATTTATTTATTTAACATTAATACCCGCGATCCAATAGGACCATAAATGGGTAACTTCAATAATTCAGCATCAGGTTTTAAGTTTTCAGTTAAGCGATTAATTTGAAAACAAGCATAAAAAATAGGAGCTACTATTTAGTAACGTAAAGTCTAAGAGTGAACCAAAAAAATGTCTAAAATTTTTAAGACTAATATCAGGTGGAATATAAATAGCTATAATGATAAATTTAATAGTATGAAAAACAATAATAACACCCAATATATCAATGATATAGTTTGAATCAAATACATCACTAAAATCAATTTGAGTTACATTGAAAATAGAATTGACAGCGATCAAAACACCTCCGCCTTTAGCAAAAACACGATCATTCCTGAAAACATGGTATAACGATAAATCAAAGAATTCATCAGATGACACAATAGGTTTTAACCATGTTTCAGTTATAAAAAAAAATCAAAAAAAATTTTTATAAAAGGATAGCACTTAAACGCTACAAACTTAGTGTTCATACCCTTAACATTTTGATAGAATAAACGAAAAGAAGAACATGATTTATTATTAGTTGCAGAGTAAGAAATGTTGTTATTTTTTAAGTTGCTTCGGCAATCATAGGTGTACCCAAGCGGTACTTTATTTTTAAATTTGTTTCTCCCTTTGATATCCTCATTAGCATCTCTTCCTTGACTTGTTGAAACAGAAGTTGTTGTTGTTTCGTACGATCCTGAACTACAGTCAATGATTGAAACTCGGGAGGTAGTTTTTTCTGTTTGACATAGTCCATGAAATTCATTCGAATCTGCAAAGCACATAAATTGTTGGGCACAATAACTTTCAAAGGACGTGGTTTGGCACGTGAATCAGAGAAGGTCCCAATTCTCCAAATTTTAATGTCATTAAAATTGCCAGATGGTAGAATAATATTAAACAGTGAAACTAAGTTATCGCGATCATTATTATAAGAAATATTTTGATCTTGAGCAGGAATTTCCTTATCTTTCTTATCCACTTAACCCCCCGTCGCGTTCTCACCTTCAGAGAACTCACCTTCAGGAGTTCCAGTGTAATGAGATGTGCATCAGTCTTTCACAATTCTGGTACATTAAGGGTCTTATACTTTACACTTGTCAAGTCGATAATAATTGCATATGCCTCTATTATCTGGTCACCAATTTATGTGTATAACATTATTAGAATTGAACATGTTCAAAATAGATTTCTTAGATTTGCCGCAATACAGCTTAATATTCCTTTCGACACACAAGCTCAGGATTACAGCAATTGGAGAACTATACTAAACATTCCCATGATTACAACGAGATTTCTTTACGCGGATTTAATTTTTCTGCACAGACTTTTGAATGATTGCCCCCCTCTTCTATCACTGATCAATTTGTCGGTTCCAACAAGAATTACTCGAAACTATTTGTTTTTCTCATTCACATTTCATAGAACTAATTATGGAAATAATGCTTTAGTAACTAGACTCAGTAGAGAAGCTAATGCAATTTCTAATGAAATTGATTTTTTTGATAACAGTTTAATTAGATTCACATCAGCGCTACGCAGATTAGTACTTAATAAAAGTCATAACATGCCAACCTAGATGTAATTATTTTTTACTGTATTCTTCATTATATATGAACGTAATTTTAAGAACTACTTTTGTATAAAAGGGTTAGTCCCGTTGATTGAATAAAAAAATTGCAGAGGAATCATATTCTAACGTTGCTGACCAAAGTGGCGATGAAAACAATGACGGTAAATTATTTTAAGTGTCAATTATATGAAAAATTATATGAAATAATGAAAATCATTATTATAAGTTTTTTGTATTTTAATAAGAAACCATTTAGAAGATTAATAATAAGTTTTAAAATTCAAAAATTTTAAAGTATTGATTATGGTAAAAATATATTTTAAAAAAATATAAAATGTAAATATTTATTTTTCCAGTAGAAAATTTCAGAGGAAAAACTTTGATGATTCCATCATCAAAAAATAATTTTAGTCAGTAAAAAAATATACCTTCATTTATAATTGTTTTGAATAAATATATATAATTTTTAACTGCATATAAATCTCCAAACTAACTTTATTTATAATTCTAATAAAATTTTTCATTTATTTTTTGCAGCCAAAACAAGTTGTAAAATTGATCAAAACTCATTGCCTTCTACGTCAACAGCGGATTTAAGTGAGTATATGCTAAAATTATATAACTAGTATGGAAAATAAAAATTAAAATACAGACTTTTCCAATGAAGAACATTCGCAAAGAAAACAAAAAGCAAGTAAATTTCAAGATGACAATAACACTGATAGCGACAATGGTAACAAACTAGACAAGGGTGATTCAGAGCTTCTGCATAAAAATAAAAGAATAAGAACTACTCTGCAACATTCTCAATCAAGTAATGAATTTAGTAAGTTTCAAACTTTATTGGAAATTTTTGTTGTGAATAAAAAAATGTATTTCTTAAAATTTTAGGTCATTTATTATTCTACACTGATGGCGAAGGATTCTCTCTCTGGCTTTCGTCGTGAGCAGACGTGTCTGTTTCTCGTTCGTTAATTTTGAACTTGCTTGTGCTGTTTGTGCCGGTAGTGCTGTTTTGTACATTTAAACTAAGATCTTTCTTTGTTTCTTTACCGGATAATCGAACCGAGTGTTGGTGCTCCGTTTCTCAAGTGGCATTTTGCATTTTGTTGCATCTGAGTGGTTTCATAAGGCATATGTGATAAGGTGACTATGTAACTGTTTTTTTTCTTATCGCAAGTATGGATAAATTACAGGATGCCATCGGTGTTTTAACAAGTGCTATTGATAATCTCACTAAGTCTCACAATGACCTGAAAAGGGAGGTGCAATTATAGAAGGAGGATTGCCAACCTGGCTAATAAGCTGAGAGATGTGGGAATTAATGCTGTCGTTAAAAAGGGAAGACTTCTCATTGATTCTCTGGAAACTAGTGAAGAGGAAGCGCATCTTAAATTGCAAAGTGTTGTTAAGAAACGCAAAAACGAAGTTCATACTAGTTAAGAAGAAGGAGAGGAAGGGGGAGAAGAAGGAGAGGTGGACCTGGATGGGGAGTTTAAGGAACCAAAGAGAAGGGGTCGTCGTCCAAAACAGGCGAAGAAGACTGCGGAGGGAGGCCCTTTAGACTCATACCTATTGTACCCCCCTGGATCATCAGCGACTACTACTATTGTGACATCATCAATGATAGACACCTCCTACAAGCAGCCACTCCGAACTGATTAACAATTACCCATTCGGTTTCAGAGAGAGACAAATAGCCCGAATGTCAAGCGAGGGAATACTATATCTAATAATGGAAACGCTCACAAAATTGTATTCTGGAATGCACACGGAATCTTTAACGTTAGGGATTTGAAGACATCCGTCTGCAAGGAGGATATAATATGTGTCTACGAGACTTGGACCAATGTAGCTGATCAATTCAACTCCCTTTTTTCAGAGGACATGCAGATTCTTTTTTCTCCAGCGTGGAGGGATGCAGAGAGAGGAAGATTTAAGGGAGGTATTTTGATAGCTTTAAAGAAAAAAATATACCAGTCAGAGTTATTAGCGGGGGATAAAGAATTTTTAATTATTAAAATCAAAATACATAAATTTGAATTTATACTTTGTGTTGTATATACATCGCCTACAGCTAGTCTTAATGATTTTATATTTAATTTTGAACAATCTTGGACACCTATTAAAGAGCTATGATCATTTACCAGTTTTTATGGGTGGTCGGCGAGAGGTAGAAAATTGATTAATTATATGTAGGATAACCGAATTATTTTATTAAATGGTAGAAGAAGGTCGGACATTCCGGCCAGTTGGACATTTAACGGTCATCAGGGAAAAAGCGTGACAGATTTAGTTTGGACATCTATAAATTGTATCGAGACAATAGAAGATTTAAAAGTGTTAACCCTGGCAACCTTTTCCGACCGCATTCCCGTAGTTTTATATTTTAATGAATGAATTAATTAATGAATGATTTTATAAATAGTATGCGTTGGAGGGATGAGGTAGGGAGGATAGAGGGGGATATAGACACAAGTGAAATTATAAATAGTTTAAAAAAATTCAAAGACAATAAAGCAGCTGGCCTTGGATTTTTTACTTGGAGCAGTTTTTTAACAAAATTTTTGACTCGGGGAAAGTACCGCGTGCATCTGGTTCCTTGGTAATCTCCATGTTGCATAAAAAAGGTAATCAAAGTAAGCCGGAAAATTATAGAGAAATTACTTTGGTGAACTGTGAGGTGAAAATCTTTACCCAGGTGCTGGCGGAAAGATTAGTAACTTGGACGGATGAGACGGAAGTTATCCCAGAATTTCAAGTGGGATTTCGGAGGGAAAGGGGGTGCTTGGATAATTTATTCTCTTTACAGGCATTAATTCAGATCCATTTTCGACACCCGCGAGGTGTAGTATATGCGGCGTTTGTAGATTTTAAAGGCGTATTCCCGTCCGTCTCCCATAACTTGTTATGGACGAAACTGCACTCGATGGGTCTGAGTACAAAAATTATAAATGTCTTAAGGAGATATTACGATCAAGCTTCCACGGCGATTAAAACTGGACAGGACTTGACAAATTTTGTGTAGGTCAATAGGGGAGTTTTGCAGGGGGAGGTATTGAGTCCTCAACTCTTCTCGATTTTTATTAGTGATCTAGAGAAAATTTTAAAGTCACAGCGGTGTAGGGGTCTTGCCGTTAAAAGTTTAATCGAAGTATTGGTCATGGCATACGCGGACGATATCGTGCTGTTGTCGGACACACCTTTTGAACTCTCGAGAAAGCTCGAAGCATTAAGACTGTACTGTTTACGTAATGATTTGGTCGTCAACACAAATAAAACGAAAATTGGAATTTTCCGAAAAGACGCCAACTTGTTGGGGAGGCATTTTAGATCTTTTAGCTACGGTGACGAAAAAACTGAGGTAGTGAAAGATTATTTGTATTTGGGGGTATTGTTTTCGGGGTTGTGTTCCTTTTCCGCTAACACGAAAAAAGTTGTAAGTTCAGCAAATGCGTCAATAGGAACAACTATGAATATTATCAAAAGCCTCAAAGCCAACACGTGGTCAACTTATGCTAGACTTTTTGACAGTTTAATAGAAAGCATTTTATTATACGGGATACAGGTATGGGGGATGAATGGCATGGATTTACTTGAAAAAAATCCAACTATCCTTATTTTCAAAAAGCTTTTGTGGTTACCGACCAATACTCCAGATTACCAGTGGCGGATCCAAGGGGGGGGTCATGGGGGTCATGACCCCCCCCCTGGGAGTCTGGAGTAAGAAAAAATTAAAACCTTTTAATCCGAGTTTGTGGTTCAAATATTAGACCTGCGTACAGAAGTTTTACATATAAATTTCTCTATCTTGTGTTCTGGTAGTCTATTTTTTACTAATATTAGAGCTTTTAATCTGATTCGCACAGTTTCCATGATTTTAAATGCTTTGGCAACCTTTCTAAATTGTGACCCCACTCTGACTCTTAGGTCGAACCATCGATTTCTGAGAGAATCGATTGTCAAGAAATCGATTCTGGTAACTCGAAGGTTTTTGTTGAAAACAGCAAGTTCTATCACTGGACAACGATTCGTTTATAGAATGCTCTATTGACATGAAATTGGAAGTTTTGCTAAGAAAATAAATCTGATATATATGTGTTTTACATTATTGTTTGACTTTAGTGCGTTTCGAATATAATAATGACATACAACTCGAAAGTTGTAGTTCAATTCTGATTTAGGGGTTATGTTGTGTAAGTTTACACTTTTGCCTTTTATAATTTAAAAAACTTAAACTGAAACTAATAAAGTCTTATTATTTAAAGATTTCTTCTATTCGACGTAAATATTTCATCGACATTTTTCCGTTTCATTGGATTTTATATTTTGTGCTTTTAACCTTGCATGTTTCTTTACCTCGTTCTGTTTGAAATATTGTTCAAATACGTTTCGTTGTTTAAGTTATTTTGCGTTCTGTAAAATAATTATCCTTCCAAACAACATTTTTATTTATTCTAACCTCACAAATAAGTTTTTGAATTTTGTTTAAGTGGATATGTAAAAAATATACACTTTGGAAAGAATAATTATGGTGAGTACATTAGTAAACATCTGTTATTTTTGTTTTTAGCTCCTCTTATTTGCTATAAAATGCGATTTTTCTTTTTTTGGTGTAGGGTGATTTAAAGAGAAAAGGTGGTGGTTCAAAAAGTGAAGATTCTATTAGAAAAATTGATAGTTTTTTCGTAAAAAAACCAAAATTAGATGCTGTCGAATCTGTGGAAAAAAATTCCCTAATACCAAAAATTGATGTCTCTGATGCTTCTGTTCCTGACGCTGCAATTGAATTGCCAAAGAATGCGTCTTGTAATGATGATTCCATTAATCCGCCTTCTCAATCTGATTTGGCATCAGACATTGGTTGTTATATAGGAAAGCAGATAAGTGACGAAACTAAAAGTAAATTACTTCAGCAACATTGGACGCCACCTGATAATTACAAATTTCCTTATAATGTTGTGAAAAAAAATGTAAAAGAAACAAAAAAGTACGCTCAAAGATCACATCTTACTAAATTTCATTGGCTTGTTTTGTCACCCAAAGATCGCGGACTGTACTGTATATATTGTGCTCTTTTTGTGACATCTACAGGAGGAGGTTTCCAAAATAGAACGCCACTTAAGAGACTGGTTAAAGAACCTTTAACTGCATTCCATAAATTAACGGGTGAAAATGGAGTCCTTTTAAAACACGAAAACAATGAGTACCACCGAATGGCCGTTGAATCAGGAAAAAATTTTCTTAAAAGTTTTTTTGATCCTGCTGCTGATGTTACTAACCAAGTTTTTACTCAACGCATGGCTCAAATAAAAGAAAATAGAAGCCGCCTACAACCAATTGTCAATACGATTATCTTTTGTGGTCGCCAAAATATTCCATTGCGTGGTCATAGAGATGATGGGATGCTTTCGAGTACAAGTAAAAGTAAGCAAGTTTTGAACGATAGTTTGGTAGCAAATGAAAATGGAAATTTTAGAGCTCTTTTAAAATTTCGCATAAACTCTGGTGACAAAGTATTACAACAACATTTGGAAACCGCCAAGAGTAATGCTACTTACATCAGTAAAACTGTACAAAATGAATTGATTGACGTTTGTAAGGAAATTATACAGGAAAAAATTATACATGATTTAAAGGAAGTTAAATTTTTTTCAATTATATTCGATGAAACAACTGACATATCACATATTGAGCAACTAAGTCTTTCTTTTAGATATTTCCACAATGATAAAATATTAGAGAAGTTTATAACTTTCTGTAACACGTACGAGATGCTCCGATATGAAAAGGAAGACAAGATAGCGGATAGCAAAACGTCTGAATGCGACCAAGAGCGTCGATTGACAGGTGAAGCTTTGGCCAAAATTGTAAAGAATCTTTGTTACAAATTTAATATAGATTTAAACTGGTGTGTGGGGATTTGTACTGACAGTTGTGCGGTTATGGCATCTGAAGTAAAAGGAGCTGTTCAAGAATTAATAAAAAAAGCTAAACATGCTAAACGTTCGCCATGTAACAATCACGTTTTAAATAATGCTTTGGAGAAATCCGTTAAAGTTGCTTCGTGTCGTAATACTTCTGGTACAATGAGAAAAATTGTTGCTTTTGCAAATGCTTCAGCTAAACGACATGAAGTATTTGTTGAGGAAATTGGAAATTCAATGAAGGGAATTTGTGAAACTCGTTGGGTCGAAAGACTTGATGGACATCTACAATTTCAAGGCGACAACTTACTGAAAATCTGTAATGCCTTAGAAAGAATTTCTTTGTGGAAAGATAGAAATACTGCTAGTGATGCTCATTGTTTACTTCAAGCACTCCGAAGCTCTGATTTCATTGTGTCTTCTGTTTGTTTAAACGATATTTTAGGTAAGCAATATATTTTATATTAAATAATTATCTTTGAGCCCACAGTTTTATTCAAGTTCCGCAAAATCTTTGAACTGAGTTATAGTTATAATTGAAGTAAATTCTATAACTTTACAAAAAGAACAGTCTGTGTATCTGCCTGACATTTTTAATATTGTATTACTTAGTTCTCACAGTAAAAGATCAAACTATTTTTATGATACTACATTTTTAACTGATTAGTTTAACTATTTTGTATTTTCAGGGGCAACTGTTTCACTGAGTCGCTTATTTCAGACAGCTTCAATAGATTTGAAAAATGCCATGGATGCAATAACTGACATAATAACTATATTACAGCAAAAAAGAGAAAATGCTGATGTAGTTTTTCATCAGTTGTTCTCTGACGCCAAAAAAATTGCGGAACAGTTAGACGTAGAGCTGCGATCTCCTCGTATAACTAACAGACAAATTCATCGAGCTAATAATCTGCCAGCACAATCTGTTGAAGAATACTACCGCAGGTCGATATACATACCTCTTTTGGATCACATCATAAATGAGTTGCAAGACAGACTTTCTCCTGAAGTAATGAAGCTGTTTGAGTTAAATGTATTTTTACCAAAATCAACCTATGATGAGCATGATCTACATGTTGTACGCAAGCTTACATTAAATAATGGGACGAAAATTCCACAAACAATACCCCAAATAATTGACGTATG
The DNA here is from genome assembly GCF_019393585.1 of Leptopilina boulardi. Lineage (NCBI taxonomy): Eukaryota > Metazoa > Arthropoda > Insecta > Hymenoptera > Figitidae > Leptopilina > Leptopilina boulardi. The sequence continues at coordinate 403,999 of NW_026137948.1, read as the reverse complement.
TGACAGTGATCTCTACCCAAATGTCAAAAAATGTCTACATATTCTTGCAACTATACCAGTGAGTGGAGCGACAGCAGAAAGGTCTTTTTCAACATTGCGTCGGCTCAAAACCTGGCTTCGATCAACTATGGGAGAAGAGCGTCTTACAGGATTAGCATTGTTGAATATCCACCATCAGATCGAGGTTAATGATGAAGAGGTTATCGATCGCTTTGGACGGAAAAAAAGAAAAATAGATTTTATCTTATAACTTTTGTTTTTTTAATGCAGAAAATAACAATTATATTTAATTTGTTAAAATTTATTACTGTTTTCAAAAGAGTCAATAAATGACTATAATAAACATTGCAGTTTTATATATATATACATATATATATATATATATATATATATATATATATCATGACCCCCCCCTGGAGAGACGGCTGGATCCGCCACTGCAGATTACACGGTGCGCTTGGAGTCGGGTAGGCTGCACCTGGCATGCGACGTCTTCTCAAGGACTCTGTCTTGGATTTAAAAATTAAGTAAAATGGAAAATACTAGGTTGCCAAGACTGTGTCTGGAGAGGCTGATTGCGCTTGCGAGGGGTGGTTTCACCGACCATAGGTTCAATTGGTTTTGTCAAATTATGCACTTTTTTATTGAAAGCGATTCGTTAGACACTTGAAATGATTTGAATCTTAATCAAGTAAATTTAAATTCGGACGAAATAGTCACTAATTTCAAAAGTAATTACGTTCGACGTGATCTGGAGGCCAGGTCGAAATCTAAAAGTCTCGAGATGTGGCCATTTTTTTGAGATTCAGCCGGGTCCCCAGCCTTACCTGTTGGAACGTTTAAATTTGTACTTGAAAAAAGCAATTGTTCAAATGAGACTTATCAATAAACAGAGAAGGAGGTTTTTGATGATAAAAAATAAAGTAATTGAATCTTAATCATGGGTTGATTCCTACTGGTGCTTTGAGAGGGGTAGTTTCTGCCACTTCTTAGTAGAATGCAAGAAATTCCGGGATATAAAAACAAAATGCTTCCCGAATGTGTATGGTTGCGAGCATGAAATAGGATTTTGGATAAAAGTGATCGAATCTCATTCTGCAGAAGAGATAAAAAGATTCGTATAGGAATGATCGAAAAAATGTTATGCGCTTGACATGTTATATTATATATGTTATATTTATTATTGTAATTTTTGATGTTTGTATATTGAACCGAATGGTTTGAAATAAATAAAGAATGCACTGATGGCGAAAGTGACAGTGAAAACATCGATGGTAAATAATAGTTAATAATAATAATAATGTACGCACTTATAAATTTTTTATATTTCTATAAAAAATAATTCAGAAGGTTAATGAAATTCGACATTCAAAAAAATTAAAAGCAATTGAAAGAAATGTTGTTGGTAAAAATATATGAGTAAGGCTATTTTTCAAAACACTAATAGTTGGGAATTTTTTTCTTGCAGAAAAATTAAGGAAAAAAAACACTGACAAAAAATCTTTGGCAAAACCTTCTTCATCAACAACGTCTTTCAGTGAGAAAAAATACTAATTTTTAATAATAAAAAAATACAATCTGAATATAACTACAAATAAATAATAATCTTTTATTAAAATAATATTCTCTTAAAATCTAATATAAATATTTATGTATTTTGTGCAGAAATATTTAGAAAAAATGTCGCCGAAAATAAAATATCAATAACAGATTTGAGTGAGTATAAAAGTTTTAATTTGACTTCATTTTTATTAAGATCAGTTTCTATTTTACCAAAAAATTTTACTCTGTAGATAATAAAAATGTTAATTATGTGGTTATGTCATTCCATTACAGATTTGGTACTCGAAGAACTTGCAGTATTAAATTCTAAAGTTGATGAAGTAATTGAAAATCAAACAGTATTGAAAACTATTATCCAAGTAAACAAAGCTACTATATACGCAGGACAAAAAAAATTTGAAGTCCAATTCAATTTGTATTTACCATTTAAAACAATTTAAGAATTTAACGATTTTGATTTGCAAGTGTCAACAAATGAAGCATGTTGTAATCGATTTGTTAGTTATGCTTTATATTCTTTGATTTCGCTCGTACATATTACTGACATTTTTTATATTAATAAAATATTTTTTTTCAGAAAGCTTATATGGATTTAAAAATGAACAAAGACTCAGGAATTCGAAAATCGATATCTGTAATTTTTAAAAAAATTTCATGAGTGACCTACTAGGAACTTTTACTGCATCAAAAAGAATGCTACACAAAAATTTATTTAAAGATACGGAGTTTTGTAAAAGTTTATTAGGTAACTAACTTCCCAATGGGCACGGTCATCCACTGGATGTCCCAAGGACATCCTTTTCGGAACGTTCTTCGGACATTGTTAAAAAGTCGTTCTAAAGATATCCTTAGGACATCCAAATAATGTCCCTAAAAAGGCATCTTGTCAAAAAGAATGAAATAAAGACATCCAAAACAAGTTCTATGTCTGGCCTAGAGCAGTTACAAAAATATCCTTAAGAAACCTTAAAGGTATTTTTGAAAATTATGGAAAAAATTTGATACTTTTCAGTACATTTTTTAGACATATTGAGGATATTACAAAGAAGTCTGTTGAACATTTTTAGTACATTCACAGAACATAATCCTTTTTCGGCGAATTAGCCCATAACCCAGTGGGCACCAAGATATCTTTAGGATGACTTTAGAACGTTCCAAAGTGTCCTAGGACATTGTGTCAATGTTCCAAAGACAAAAAAAAAGACGACTTAAAGACGCCCAAAGTATATTCTATGTCTTCCCTAGAACAGTTTTAAGAATGTCCTAAAATTGTCCTATAAAAATGTCTTTATTACGACTATAGAAAATCCCCAGAATTTCCTAAAAATATCCCCGAAATGTCTAAAAACGTCTTAAGAATGTCCTGAAATTTTCCCCAAAATTTGTAAAATACGTCTTTAGAATGTCCTATAAATATCTCTAAAATATCAAAAATTGTTCTCAGAGTATCCTAAAAATGTTCCAACTATATCCTGAGAATGTCCCAAATATGTCCTGAGAAAGTATCAAAAATATGCTGAAAATGGTTAAGTAATGTATTAAAATGTTCCAAAATCTTTGATAACCAAAATGAATATTACGTTGAAATTATGTATACTTCATAGGCTAAAGAGCGCGTAATGTAAAGGGTATTAAGTCTTAAACGCCAAACGACCCACAACACCGAAGTGCTCTTGAAGATCCAAATACACAAAAAAAGTATATCGCGATTATTGGTCATATATATTGATCCTTATGGGCTAATTCGTTGAAAAAGGATTATGTTCTGAGAATGTACTAAACATGTCCAAAAAATGTTAAACAGACTTCTTTGTAATATCCTTAATATGTCTAAAAAATGTTCTGAAAAGAATCAAATTTTTTCCATAATTTTCAAAAATATCTTTAAAGCTTCTTAAGGATATTTTTGTAACTGCTCTAGGCCAGACATAGATCTTGTTCTGGATGTCTTTATTTCATTCATTCTGACATCTACAGGATGCCTTTTTAGGGAAATTTTTGGGATGTCCTAAGGATATCTTTAGAACGACTTTTTAACAATGTCCCAAGAACGTTCCGAAAAGGATGTCCTTGGGACATCCAGTGGATGACCGTGACCATTTGGAAGGATCAATATATATGACCAGTAATCGCGATATACTTTTTTTGTGTATTTGGATCTTCAAGAGTAGTTCGGTGTTGTGGGTCGTTTGGCGTTTAAGACTTAATACCCTTTACATTACGCGCTCTTTAGCCTATGAAGTATACATAATTTCAACGTAATATTCATTTAGGTTATCAAAGATTTTGTAATATTTTAGTACATTACTTAACCATTTTCAGCATATTTTTGATATTTTCTCAGTACATATTTGGGACATTCTCAGGATATGGTTGGAACATGTTTAGGATACTCTGAGAACAATTTTTGATATTTCAGAGATATTTTTAGGGCATTGTGGGGACTTTCTATAGTGGAATAAAAACATTTTTGGGACAATTTTAGGACATTCTTAAGACTGTTCTCGGGAAGACGTAGAATATACTTTGGGCGTCTTTAAGTCGTCTTTTTTATGTCTTTGGATTATTGACACAATGTCCTAGGACACTTTAAAACGTTCTAAAGTCATCCTAAAGATATCTTGGTGCCCACTGGGTTAATTCTTTATTACTAGGCGTACACAAAGCATGAAAAGCGTTTGAAAAATTTAAAAAAAACTTTAATATTTTTTAGATGTTTGTGCTGAATATTTTACAGTTGGTAAAGAAGAAGTGCTGTCACATGTCGGGACAATAATTTCTAACTCTAAAGATTGGGAAGGCAAGCGAAAAGCCAGATAAAAATAATGGTAATCTTTTTTTTCTTAAATACCAAATTTATAAAAATTATCCAAATTATCTATAAAAAATAATTTCAAGTTTAAAATAAATTAATTCTAAAGTATACATTTGCTGTGTTTTTTAAAATAATGTTTTATAAATAAAAATTTAATTTAAAAAAACAAACTGCATTTAGGGCCAGAATAGGGCTCCATTTGGGTCCCTTTATTAGCGCCCCCTATTTGGCCCACAGCGGGCCGTGTGTTTCATCCTAATCTGGCCCTGATAGAGGTATCCCAATTCGGCCCCGATCTGGGCCTGATCGGGACCACGACAAAATTTCTACACGGGTTTTATAGAAGTTACGAATTTTTAAGAAATCCACTGTTCACATTTGACGAGAAACTTGAACCCGCACCCCCCTTTAAAGTTTGGCATAAAACTTAATAATAACACAGGCACACAAAAAAAAAGTTGTCTGTTTCTTGAAATAGACATATATTTCCTATAGTATTTTGACCCGCTGAAACCGAATTTGTGCTCAGAATTGCTCCATCACCCTCAGTTTTTTTTTAAATCGACCAAAACCACCCTTAAATGGACAAATTCACACTTCGGGGATAAAAAATAATTCAACTTATTTTTTAAAAAAATCGAATTTTACATCTAAGAAACTTTGCTCCACTAACTCAAAAACAAAGCCAGCATTGATCCAGCACCCCCTGAATTTTTTTAATTGAAAAAACTACCCCTAATCTGCAGAATCAAATTCAGAAGATAAAACAATAAAATAACTGATTGACAAATTTTATAACCAGATATTTTTACTCCAGCAATGCAGAAACAAAGCCAGAAATGCTCCCTCACCCACTAAATTTTTTTTAAATCGAAAAAACCACCCTTAAATAGAAAAATTCAAGTTTAATAAGTAAAAAATATTAAATTACTGGTTTTTTTGGAAAACAGAATCTTACATGTATGTAGTTTTGCTCTTCTAACTCAAAAAAGCCAGCATTTATCCATCACCCTCTGAATTTTTTTAATCAAAAAAACTACCCTTTACCTGAAGAATCAAACTTAGAAGGTAACACAATATAATTATATTGTATTACCTTCTAAGTTTGATTCTTTGGTGGTTTTTTCGATTTAAAAAAATTTTAGAGGGTGAGGGAGCATTTCTGGCTTTGTTTCCGCATTGCTAGAGTAAAAATACCTGGTTATAAACTTTTTTAATCAGTTATTTTATTGTTTTACCTCCTAAATTTGATTCTTCAGATTAAGGGTAGTTTTTTTGATTAAAAAAATTTAGAGGGTGATGGATAAATGCTGGCTTTTTTTAATTAGAAGAGCAAAACTACATACATGTAAGATTCTGTTTTCCAAAAAAACCAGTAATTTAATATTTTTTACTAATTAAACTTGAATTTTTCTATTTAAGGGTGGTTTTTTCGATTTAAAAAAAAATTTAGTGGGTGAGGGAGCATTTCTGGCTTTGTTTCTGCCTTGCTGGAGTAAAAATACCTGGTTATAAAATTTTTTAATCAGTTATTTTATTGTTTTACATCCTGAATTTGATTCTTCAGATTAGGGGTAGTTTTTTCAATTAAAAAAATTCAGGGGGTGCTGGATCAATGCTGGCTTTGTTTTTGAGTTAGTGGAGCAAAGTTTCTTAGATGTAAAATTCGATTTTTTAAAAAAATAAGTTGATTTATTTTTTATCTCCGAAGTATGAATTTGTCCATTTAAGGGTGGTTTTGGTCGATTTAAAAAAAAACTGAGGGTGATGGAGCAATTCTGAGCACAGATTCGGTTTTAGCGGGCCAAAATACTATAGGAAATATATGTCTAGTTCAAGAAACAGACAACTTTTTTTTGTGTGCCTGTGTAATTTATGGTTGAAGTACTCACCCATAGTACTAAAGTTTAATAAAATTTATAAATTTGATTTTTCGAGAAATTCATTTCTTATTTTAAAAACTAGCAAAACAGGCGCGCGACCAACAATCCGTTCACCACCCTTCATAAAGAAAAAACTAAATAATAATAGGAGAAAATCCTTAACTTTATAACCACACTTTTTTCTCCTTTCATTTACTTTTTTTATCAATTTTCTTGTGTTTTTCAATTATATTATAAATAATAATTAATATAATAATTTTCAGTATAATAATTTGTCATTATTTATTGCATTATGTTATTAATATTACCTTTAGCCATTACTTGATATATTTGACATGTTTGCTATTTGTATAAAGTTGATGAAGAAAAAAATAAATAATAGGAGAAAAACCTCCTATTATCCACTAAGCAATAATAATAATAATAATAATAATAATAATAATAATAATAATAATAATAGTAAATATAAATAAATAATTTTATAATTGAAATTATTTTATTTTGTTTAAAATTTATAAATAATTAAATACAAGTACCTATATATAATTGTTAAAGATGAATTCTGAAAATTAGAAAATTAATTTTTATCAATATCAATCAAAGATTGATATTTTTAAAAACTCTAAAAGATCTTGGTACTTTAACATACGTTGCCCTTCGGACAAATTATATTGTATAGGTAGTAGATCCCCTCCTCACCTCACTATTATTCAGTGAGTTGGTAAAGATTCCATATTAATAGAACAATTGGTTTAGTAATATTTGAAAGAAAAGATTAAACAAATATTTAAATAGTTGTATATAAATATATTGTGCAAAAACCCAAATAATACAATACTACAGTATTCTGTATTCAAATTCAATTTTCCTTGTGAATGTAATGTATGTGTAAGGATGCTGTGTGTGTAATTTGTTAAGAGTCTTTTGACTCTTTCGTATATTTACCTTTGGAATTCCTCAGAATTGTATCTTCCAATATACTCGACGTAACTCAATTCAAACGTTAAATCAATTCTCCAATTTATTATAGTTATTTAATATTCTCTTTATCTCAATCAATTATGTCAAACAATCTCAAAACTCAATAGAAAGCATAAAACTTTATTTCTCAATTACTATTTATTTTCAATCTCAATTCAAAAGTAAGTCATCTCAAAAATTCAATTGTATACTCTTTAATCAAACTCAAAATCAGATTTTATTTAACAAACTTATTGTTGTCAATGTTTTTATTGCAACCATTGCAATATTGGGGCAGTGTTCCAGTTCAATTTGAATGGACATACCTCGGATGCAGCAATCTTTATTGCATCACCCATTGTTTCTTGTATTAAATTAGATCACTTAGTTTCTCAATTTTTTCATGAAAGTTAAACAGGTCTTCCTTAAAATTTAGGTTATTAATTGAAAGTTAATATTTATTATATAATTATTTGGACAGCTCTAAGAAATTCTAATGGCATTTCGTATAATGTTTATAATGTGTTATTTGTTTTCTGTGTTTCATAATGTGTTCTCTTTTTCAAGTATTGTATTAATGAATTATTAATGAATTATTAATAATATTAATAATTAACTATAATAATCTTGGTATTCATTCATTCATTTATTCATTCACTCATTTCGTCCGAACCCTTGCTGGGTTTTCGGTGACAGAAAGAAGAATATGTTATGGAGAGAGAAAGATATATCTTTATTTTGCAAATGAGGGTTCGCTTGACCTGCAATCACGTGAAAAAGCTATAAAGAAAGTCTAAAACTGAATAGGTAACGCATACCTTTCTTTCTTACACCAAGGAATATAACATAAGTACTTCTTTGTTTAACATTGCGTTTCTCTATCTAGACGATTGAAAATGGTAGAAGAACATCATCGTCTAAAATCTTAATCTTCTTCCTTTTTGTTTTAAAAATAAAAAAAATATTCATATATCTGTATATATGTATATAGGGGAGAGTGACAAACAGTGGGACATTTTTTTTTCAAAGACATATTAATATGTCAATTTTATATATTTTTGGACACTTTTTGGTATTACCATAAAGTTTGAACTCTTTTCTACATAATGCATATATTCTATTTAAAATATATTGTGATTAAATAGAAAAATTTCAAGTTTTTGGAACTTGATACATTTTTCTTGTTTTGATGGTTTGTGTTAAACAGTGGGACACCTATTATTAAATAATGAATAATTGTTTCAATAAAAATACTCTGCTTTATACTTTGTAAATATATATGTTTTGCATTAAATAACGTTAACAAATGTTGCAAAACACTCATAATTTAATAATATTTTACATTTTTATAATACGATGTCAAGTCTCGTATGAAAAATTGCTATTATTTTTTTTACGTTTACAGTACTGCTGATCATACGTCATAATTTGGTCAGAACCTACAAACAATTTGGATAAAAATTTGAATAGTCGTTCTCTTATCAAGTGTTATTTTTCAAATATTGCCGAACAATAATTGTAATAACTATAAATTTTGAATTTTTTAATGTTTTTTAGCATAAAAAATCACATTTTTAGTCGCTGTGTAAGTATAAATGCGCATGCGTATAGCTGACACAACTTATAATTAGTGTTGCCAAAATCCACGTTTTATAAACTTAAATTTTTGCCTGTCCCAGTGTTTAATGTCCCACTGTTTAAATTGAGCAATCGCAAGAAATTATTTAAATAAAAATTGTTTGTAAAATTTTAAAATATTTTAAATTATTGGATATTATACTTAAAAACATAAGTAAACGAAGTAACAATTACACTTTTTTAAAAAACTGTCCTATCTATATAAAAATCAGCATTGTATTTCAAGAAAAAATTTACTCCGTAACGTCAAAAACAGTTTTTTTTCAATTTTCTTTGTAAATAATGAATCAATGTGGCTAAAATTTTTGGAGATAGTGTGTTATCATAAACATGGTTTACATTTAAATTTTGGTCGAGTTTCTTGAAGTAGTAGTGTCCTACTATTTAAACTGTCCCACTATTTATCACTCTCCCCTACCTATATTAGAGCCCTAGAAAATTTTAATAAAAAAATTTTTAAATTATTACCTGGCCCCTCAGAATTAATCTTCATTAACAAAGGCTCTATTGTACAAGGATTGGTATTGTTTGTGGTAATTGTTCTGAGGGTCTAATACTGGTATATACATTTTTTTTTTATTTTGAAAACAGAAAAAAAGAAGAGTAAGATTTTTAGGCGAAGATATTCTTATGTTATTTTGAATCCTCTAGATAGAGAAATGCAATATTAAATGAAAATGTTTATATGTTATATTCCTTGATGTGAGAAAGAAAGATATACATTAACTCTTCAGTTTTTGACTTTTATCTTTATATTTCCATGTGAGAATACACGGCAGAAATTTCAAAACGTCAGACGTGCCGATGTCAATGTAAACCTACAGTACATTTCATTATGTACTCAGAGTTAATCTTCATTAACAAAGGTTCTATTGGCCAGGGGTTGGTATATCTTTATTTTTCTATATAATAAATGTGAAAAAAGAAATTATTACCTGGGTCCTCAGAGTTAATCCTCATTAGCAAAGGTTCTATTGTCCAATGGTTGGTTTGTTTGTGGTATTTGTTCCGGGGTTTTAATACAGGTATAAATACGTATATATGTATATTTATAATGAACTACTGATTACTCATATAAGAGTGTCCTTTTTGCACTTATTGGCTGATCAGTAGTTACAGATTCATAGTTACTTATAGTTCTCTCATTCTTTTGGATATTTGGTAGTTTTATTGGATAAAAGGCAAAATTGGTTATATTGGATTAAAGTAAAAATTGGTTACATTGAATTAAAGGAAAAATTGGTTACATTAAATAAAAGGCAAAATTGGTTATATTATATAGAGTGAGCAAAAGCGTTAAAGATATTTAGATTTTCATGAATCAAAAATAAAATTAAACGAAGTATACTATGGCCAACATAAAAGAGTATGTTATTTTAAGTGATAAAGATTTAAAAATTTGATTTAGAAATTTGAAAATAATCGCTTAAATCATTTTCCGACAGTAAGAACGTCTCACAATAGGAATTCGATAATAGAGAATGATTAGAACCGTCTTTTCATAAATTGAACTCAGGAACATAAAAATTATATTTTTAGTAATTATATTCCCAGTAATAATATTAACAGAGTTCTATTAACACAAAATTTAAAAATTAAACATTCTCTAAATGACACTAGTGAAAAGAAAATAATTCGTACAACTGATAATAATGTGAACAAAATTTCACCACATGTTTGTGTTTTGGGCCCGGTCCTTGCTACCTGGCACGTTGAGAAACCGCAGGTGGTCGGGATTGGTCGGCGCGGGACTTTTGGGTCTCGATAATTTCCACCTCCCGTCGAAATCCTCCTCCCCTTCGAAATCTCAAAATTCCTCAGACAGTTCTTTTCGCATCTTCGCCGAAGACGGTCGGTCTTTCTTTAACGTATCGAAAAGTGTTAACAGTGTTGTTTAGTTGTTCGTTTTGTTTCAGTGTTCTCAGTTGTTCCCTTTCTTTTAGCGTGGTTATGTTTACTAGTTCTATTGTTCTGTTTTTGCTCTGTTCCATTTTCCTCTTGCAGGGGGCTGTCCCCCGACTCAAACGACCCCCTGGGTTGTTCCCAAAGTGATCGCGAGTGTTTGTGCTCGCGAATAAAAAAGTGTTCAGAGTGTCTTTTTTTTCTATCGCTCAAACACCACATGAATATTTAAAAATGAAAAATTTTCTAAGTAAAGAAAATGATAAAAAGATAAATCGAGCAATTAAAGAGAAGGGAAGAAAAAGGAAGGCAAGGCGCGAAGTTACATATGAGCAGAAAATAATAAGACAGGAGAATGAGAGATTGAGAAAACGTAATCGTAATAAAACAGAAATAAAAAAGAATGAGCACAAAAAAAATTTGACATGCAAAAAAAAAGAAATTATCTATAAAAACTGAAGATGGAAAGAAAATACGCAAGGATAAAAATTTGGCATGTAGGAAAAGAAAAATATCAATGGATACTCAAGATGAAAAGAAAGTGCGTCAAGAAAATAATTTGTCATGTAAGAAGAAAAAATTTTCTACGGCAACGGAAGATGAAAAGAATGTGTGAAGAAAAGAATTTGACATGTAAAAACGATAATCGGAATAAAAAAAGTGCAGGAGTTGCAATAATATCTATTGAAGATTTCGATGAAAGTAAAGTTCCACAGAATTATTTAGGTTTAACAAATGTAGAATGTAAGTTTTGTAATGCGTTACATTTTTTGTGTGAAAGACCGTTACATAGATACATCACCGAGGAATGTCCCCGTGAAGAGGACATTATGATATCGCCTGAATGTCACAAAAATATTCCCGGTTGATATCAGCTTGACATTCAAGCAAAGTTGCTAGTTTATTAATAAGAAGTTACGAAATTCATACGTAACAATAATGTTTGTTTTTAAGATGTCATGTTCTGATTTTAATAACTTATTTACACCATGAATTTTTTATTCTTGTTTTAAAGATTGAATCTTTCTTACAGTGTAAATTCTTCAATTATCGATACGAATATAGGTATAGATAATATGAGATTTTTAAAATAATTATTTCTTAATTGATAAATATTTTTAAAAATTTACTCAATAACATAATTTTAGACTTCTTGAATACGATCAAGGGAATATACAATTCTTGTAAAAAATGGAAAGCTGCAATTATGAAGTGAAAGATGTAAAATCGTGACTAAAAAAGATTTTCTAAGGTAAATGGTTTCAAAATTTAAGTAGTTTTAAAAAAAGTATTAGGTATTGCTTCCTCGTGGAGGAAGCTATGTGTTCCTTTCGTTTATAAACTTTTTAAAAATGGTGAAAACAAATTTTCCTCTATATAGAAACATGTTATATGAGATCCTGATCAATTGTCCGGATGTATGTATGTGTGTGTGTATGTGTGTGTGTGTGTGTGTGTGTGTGTATGTGTGTGTGGATCGTTTTTGTGAACACGATATCTTTAACAGGTTTTAATGGATTTGGATAAAATTTGGTAGGCTTATTTAACACATTAATCTCTCAAAAATGACGAGAGGATTTTTAAAAATACCCAAAAAAAAAAATTTTATCGTCTTTTTTCCAAAAATTTTTTTTTAATTGAAAAAATTTTTAAATCGAAAAATTTAAGGTAATATATAATATAATCGTCTTCTTTATGTCAAGATGAATCGATTGATATATATAAAGTATAGATTTGATTGAAATTTAAAGAATTAAAGAAAGTTAAAAAATCAAAAATTCTCATTTTAGCTATAAAATGATGTGTTTATTTAAATTCATGTTTATATATGAAATAATTTTATTCCCTGCATTGAAACGAATTGGTTGGTATATATAAAGTATAGATTTGATTTAAAATTTGAGAATTAATAAAAATTGAAAAATCGAAAATTCATATTTTAGCTAAAAAATTTTGTGTTTTTTTTAAATACAAGTTGATGAATAAAATAATTGTATTCCTTGCATTCAAACGAATCGATTCGTATATATAAAGTTTATGTTACACTCAAAATTAATTAAAATTTTCATTATTTTTCAAAAAATTTAATTAATTTAAAACATTTTTAACTCGAAATTTTTTAAATCAATCAATTGAATTGGACAAATTCATTGCTTCCTTCACGAGGAAGCGAATTTTTTGCTTCACACAATGAGGAAGCATAATGTTTATGAAATAAACATAAAGGACCCCCTCCTTGTTTAAACAAATTTATTTAACAGTAATGTTACGTTTTACATATCTAATTTTGTTAACTTTTTATCTTACTTTTACTGTCAATGTAAATAGTGTTTCATAAAAATCTTACAATATATATCTTGAAGCCATGAATACAATTTTTTTCTTTTCTATTAATAAGCATGGATATATGTCTGGTAATTTAGATACATTTCTTACAATATTTATTTTACGTTTCTCTACTTCGTACGCATAAAAATGTTTATTAAAACATAGAGATTTCAAGAGTTGCATATATAAATGTATTTCTGATTGCTTTAAAAATATTTCAATAATTTTTCCAAATTCTAGTAAATCGTTGTCGCCCATTTTAATTACAAAAACCATATCAACTGTATAATCGAATTCTTTGATATGAGCATGATTTACGGAAATAATTTTTTCTTCAGGTGTGCTGTTTGGAAATAGTATATTTCGATACAAGGGGCCAAACGAGAGTTTTGCTCGTTACACGAGTAATGGGCATACGCTCGTGAGGCAACGAGTATCGAACCATATTTTTCTTTATAAGTGCAGGCATAACCTCGTTTGACAGCTACTTGCAGCTATTCAAAATGTCCGACTCCCTCATTGTGCGCGCGGACGATGAGCAAAATGTTTTGGCCACCGCTTAACGGTGAGCAAAATACTTTGCTCATCGTCCGCGCGTACAGTGAGGGATTCGACTATTTTGGATAGCTGAAAGTGGTTGCCAAACGAGGTTTTTGCATGCACGTATAAAGAAAACACATTTTACGGCTTTGCTCGTCGATATAATATAGCTATAATATATAGCTATGATAAATCAATCCATTACCTATGCATTTTAAAGAGTTTGATGCCTTCATATATGCCAGACGCAACTGACTTTTAATACTAATAGTCTTTATCATATTTTTTTGTTACATGCTGACACTGCTGTTAATTTATGTTCTCTGTGCTTAGATTCGAACCTCATGGACCAATATTGAGTTGTAGGGCCATGAGGGCCATTATGCCTACAAGATGTATCATATTGTAAAATTTATATTTTAAATTTCCGTATGGACATTTTCAATTTTTTTTCGTCTGAATATGCTCCTTTTTAATAGGAGGAATTTTATTTTATTTATTTATCAATAACTTGATTAAAGACACATGTTTCGTTAATTCCTGTTACAGACGGGTTGTTTGATTTACAATCTTTATCATAAGATTCTATTGTTCGCAATAAGTTTTTATCTTCTTTTGTCATTATTTGGATTTCGTCAATTAATGCACTACAAATTCAACAAGGTCTTCCAGTACTTAATTTTGGAACAAAACCTAATATTTCATTTAGCCTAAATTATCCCCGAGTATTAAAGCTAATTAAAAATATACTTAAAATTCTTGTCCATTGACATTAATAAGAGACCATTGGCACTAAGGTCATTTAATTCGTGAATTAACATTGTAAACACCTTATTTACAAATACTTTCCGATAATCAGCATAAAATAATGCCGTTAACATAATGTTATTTAATTTGGATGCTACATAAGATGGAAATAACAAATTTTTCTTTTTCAAATTTTTTTAACATATCCTTCTAAAGTTTTCCTTGAATGAAACTACTGAAAATATCAGGTTCGTTTTCTAAATGGGACATGTAAGATTTCAATATCTGAAACATTCCAGGTACTTCCAGTAATATCTTCAAACTCCATTTTAAGGGAATGTATGCACATGATACTTTTTCTCTTTCAATTTTTAATACATTATTAATAGTTTTATTAACGAAATGACTTCCTATGTCAACTTCAATCGATTGTATTATTGAACTTTATATTGCGAAATAATTTGAACTAAATTGTCAATGGATTTCGCTAATTGTGGGACATACAATGTATAGAAGTTGCCACATTAATTTGGAAAATTAAGAAACATATAAATCATAAAGGTAATTCAGGTGGTTGAACCGATCACGCCACGATTAAAATGCAAGTTTTGCTAAAACTCGCATAAAAACAACGAGGTGTTGATTGCAAAATCAACCCTCCCACTACTTAAAATAACATACAAACAGGGTGTGATCGTTGTCACCCAATTATTCTTGGAGGAGTCTTAATTTGTTTTTCCCGCAAAGCGGATGTTTCCCGCAAAAAGGCGGATGATTTTAAAGTTTTACTCCCACTGAGAGTGGTTGAGATTATTGTTTATTCCCCGCAGTAAGGGTTGAAATTGTCAAATTATCTAAAATTATAAAGTGTATATTCCACAATTTGTGAAGTCGACTATCATATAAAAAGTTTGTTGAAAAAGGAAGATTAATTGTCAAGTACAAAGTGTTATAAATGTTAAAGTGCAGAATCCTTTCCTATTTTTGAAAGTATTTATTATTATCACAATTGTTTATATCTCAACTTAACTGTTTAAAAATTCAGATTTGGTGAACCCAATATTCTGAATTTTTAACAAACAGAATTTGAAATATTTAAATAATTGTTTAAAGACAATAAATATTACAAGTTTGTCAAAAGAAAAGATATAAATTAAAGGAAGGTAAAAAGAACGACTTCCGCATATCTCAGAGTCGTATGACAGACAAGAGTTTTTAAACTCTTAAGAGTTAGAAAAGTAATTTGATACTTTTCTGTATCATTTTAATTATTATTATTTAGGTGAGTTTCTCTAGATTTATAAACACTATCTGAAAATTACAGAATTTCATAAAACAAACGCTATCACACTTACTTCAAATACACGAATTATATTCTTGTTGTTAAAATCTTTCTTTTATTATTGATCTCTTTATTGTGCTTGCAATAAATGATTTTTTTGTGAGACTTGAATTGCTAATTCAAGTAGCTTAACGTAATAGCCGTTTTAATTGTAATCATTTTTATTAAAAATCAATTGGGGAATTGAGTGTAAACACTTTGGGGGTTGAATGAATAAACAGATTTCTTTTGTTGTGATAATTACGTTTCTATTTACTCAATCACCTTTTTGATGTCTATATTATATCTCGCTTTTTGATCATTTTCACTAAAATACCGTCTACCCGGGTTTATTGAATAAATAATAATCTAAGTGCCAGTCCACTACCTTAATCTAACTTTGTTAGCGAAGAGCAATTTACGCTTTCCAAACAAGCGGAATTGTAAATAATAAAAATTAGTATTATTTCTAACTTTATTATTTTTTCGTCAAATTATCTATTTTATTTTCTTTTGTTAATTAACTTCCGTCTTTAACATAGAGTATTTTTATTAAAAATAATACTCGAGAGAAAAGTTACAAGAAAGTATAGAAATTTTCAGTTTTTTCTCAATTTTTCAACTTTAACTGATGTTTACGGCATTAATTATGTTTTAAACATTTTTTTCTTTATGTAATATTTAAGCGTACTAAATTGTGCGTCGAACGAGCCCTATTTGAAAAGTTTTCTTTAAAAAGTGATTGATTTATTGCAGTTTTTCTATTTGCAAGATCAGCCCTATTGAAAAAATCGACGTCGTTAACGTCATAGAAAACTACATAGAATCTTACGTAATTAATGATATAGTAATTTACGTAAACATGGATGTAAACTACGTAGAAAATAACATAGTTTTCAAAATCTTAAATTGAGACAGTAAACGATATAGCTTACGGCATAGTTTACTATATAGTTTACGACTTGGTAGCTGTAGATATTTTTTCAACTAGTTTACGAAATAATTTACGACAACGTTTACGGCATGGTTTACGACTCGATTATGGTTTAGGTTGTGGCTGACGACATAACTTACGGTGTCGTTTACGACGTTGTTTACAACATACTTTACATGATTTAATTTAGCATGATTTACAAGCTAGTTAAAAACAGTTACATTAAAAACAAAATTTCAGGAACAGTACTAAACACTAGATATTTTAAAGCGAATAATTGATTTTTGGAATTGTAAATAAAACTTTATAGGACTCTTATTCTAAAATTTGTCCTTTATTACTAGGACTGACAATATAATTTTTTGATTTTATTTTTCTGCTTTATTATAAATTATATTTACAATTGTGTATCAAAATGAAAACAACGTAATACGTTTCTTTTGAGTATTTTCAAATTATTAATAGTTAAATTATGAATATCATATGTACGTTATCTTATTACAGCTGAATAGTATAATAGAAATGTTGGAGTAAACATTTTACTTATATTTAAAAATCTGTCCGCAAAATAGTTTTTTAAACATAAATAGATGAACTATTAATTAAGAATAAGAGGGAAAAAATTACAAACAGGAATCTAAATGACTCCATTAATATACTCATATAATAACATAAGATATCCTTAATAACCGATTGTTAATAGATTATAATAACAAAAAAATATCATGCGTATAAAGAAATAAGATATTTTTTCGAATTTTCTTGTAAAATTATTGTCGACAGTGAAAATTATGCAAAGTAAACTCTAAAGTTACAAATTATACCCACAAATGCATTATTTGACCAACTATATATATATTATATCTCGTCTTCCAATTCAAAATTAAAACAAGGGAAATTTTGTACGCATAAAGACATCGTAGTAATAGTGCAGATTAGGCACAGCACATAAATATGCAGAGTCATTCACAATCACGTGAACACAAACTTTTACAATGTCATTCGTTAATATTACCGATTCTTCGTCAGAAATATGAACAATTTTTTGCAAAAAATTACAATCATTATTATAAGTATTTTCTGTAGTAATATTTTGAACAATAGTATATTCTTTAAAATTTTTTTAATCTGGTATAAACGAGTGCAATTTTACATATGAATTATTTTTTAATTGAGCATAACAATTATTTGATTTTTTATTATTTTTAATTGACGATACATATGAGGCAAAATTCCTGAAATGTCCGAACAAAAAATTAAAAGTTCTCGAATTTAATCCATACTTTTCTAAAATGTTGTTATTGTTGGTGAAAGTCTAAAAATCAATTATTATTGAATTTAATAAAATAGTTTTTGAATTACAACGTTTTTAATTTTTGACTTTTGAAAAAAAAATTTTTTTTCAATGTACAATATTTATAAGTAGAATGCATAAAAGTTAACATATATATAATGATTTTTAAAGCTTTTATGACGGGCTACACGCTGTTAATAAAATTTTATTTTTTTTAACCTTGAAATTCAAGGTCAAAATGTTAATTTACGTTTATCTCAAAAACGGATTTTTTAAAATTATTTTTAAACGAATAAAGTTACCGTAATTCTGAAGTTAGTAATTGAAAGTTAACGTAATTCCGCATCCAACGAGCCCTATATTTAACTAAAATTGAACAAAAATACTTCATATAGGGCTTTTGGATGCTTGTTGTTAGTAAAAAATAAAATATTTTCAAACAAATAAAGTTATGGTAATACTGAACTTACTAATTGAAAGTTAAGCTAATTCCGCATCCAACATTATAAACATTAATTAATATCTCAAAAACTTTAAAAGATCCCACTCTGAAAATTACATGTTTTGTAGGAAATTAGTCAAGCTTTCCATTGAGATAGTGAAAAATAATTTTAAAAAATCCGTTTTTGAGATAAACGTAAATTAACATTTTGACCTTGAATTTCAAGGTTAAAAAAAAATAAAATTTTATTAACAGCGTGTAGCCCGTCAAAAAAGCTTTAAAAATCATTATATATATGTTAACTTTTATGCATTCTACTTATAAATATTGTACATTGAAAAAAAAATTTTTTTTCAAAAGTCAAAAATTAAAAACGTTGTAATTCAAAAACTATTTTATTAAATTCAATAATAATTGATTTTTAGACTTTCACCAACAATAACAACATTTTAGAAAAGTATGGATTAAATTCGAGAACTTTTAATTTTTTGTTCGGACATTTCAGGAATTTTGCCTCATATAAGCATCCAGTTTTACTATTTTTTTATAGAACATTGTATTTTCAGGCAAATTTAATTTTTGTGACCAAAACACACTTAATTTTGTCGAAAAACCGAAATAACGGACATCTTTAACCTGAAACGTTTTTTTAGCAGTATCGAAAAAAGAATCTTCATTATCTTCTTCATCGAATAATTGTTCTGGATCTTCGAGTTCTGCCTATAAAAAACGATATTATACTATATTACAAATTTTTACACTTTCGGCAATTAAAAAGGATAAAAAATTACCTATGATTTAAAAATATATATCATCCGACTAAATAAATATTAAAACTTGAAGTAGAAAATTCCCTAAACTTTTAAAAGAGACTTAGAATACGAAAAATCGATTTTTACCTTTCGGGTGATTTTGGTATGAAAAATGTTTCTCTTTTCAATGAATAATCCACAGATCTCTAGCTTCATTAGATTTTTACAAATAATCTTTATAGACAACTAAAATATTGAATTAGATTTTCGAAATTCAAAATGAAAAATTCAATATAACGTCAAAAATTCTCAAATTGATCGCACTTGCTTAAAATTCGTAACTTTGAGATTTTCGGAGTCACAAATTGCAAATTTGACATTAAATTCGTGCAAACTAAATTCCAAGAATTCGAAAAAATTTTGTAATATTGTTGAGCTTAAACATTAATTTTAAGAGAACCATAAAGCTAAGGAAATTATTAGCAGCAACATAAAGATATATTAATTCGAAATATAGTTTTTTTCAGACAACAATATCTGAATTGGGGAGTTACCTCAACATTGGTGTTGATCTCATTCTCAATACCTTTAATTTCTTCTGCTAAATTGTTAACAGTGGTATAATATCCTCGGAATTTTTTTCAAGTGGTAAGTCTTCGAGTAAGTCTTAAAAAATTATAGCTATTTATAAATCTTATTACATGTAGTATTTAAAGATTTATGTATTATGATTTTTTTAACATTATATGATTTCTCATGTAAATATTCTCTACTGGTTTTCTCGCATAATATTTGATAGATTCAGCTAAAATTTTTTAAAGAACTCAAAAACACTATAAGGTATTAAAAAATTGCATATTTGAGGAAAATTCAATATGGCTACAATACGATTTTATTTCTTTTCACAAATAAACCATTTTTTAAGAATAATTTTTTTTTAAAATGTTTATTTAATTTAGCACATGACAATGAATCATTATACTATTTTTAAGTTCTCCACAAAATTTCAGCTCAAAATATTTTTGAACATTTCAATTCAAACTTTTGCTTCTAAAAATTATTGTCTTACATTTTGATAATTCTATCCCTCGGGTCGAATTTTGACAAAAAAATCATTTTAGTCGATTTACATTACAAGAAAAGTCTAAAAAGTACATTTTTTTATTTTCAATAAATTTAATTAGTTGATAAATATTTTATTATTATTATTAACAATTAGTTATTAGAAATTAAATATAATTTCTTAACTTTTTAATAAGAATGTTTCACAGAAATATTATCAATAAGTGTCCTTATTAAACCACCGAATTGAAATGAGACAAATTTTAAAGATTTTAATTTAGTTTCAGAACAAATTTTGAAAAATAATTTAAAGTTACAAAAAAAAGAAAATTTTTCAAGTCTGATTCATGCACATTATTTGAATAAAGAATTACGGCAAATGTTTTAAATAATTAAATTTTGGAGGAATTTGATTAAAATATTATTGAAAAAATAATAAATTTTAAATTTTTGATTTTGATTGAAAATTTTTTGAAAAAATTGAATTTTAGAGAATTTTTAACTGAAACATGTTTTGAATAATTGAATTTTGATGGAGTTACAGTTAAGACTTTTAGAAATAATTGCATTTTTTGAGATTTCAAAAATTATAATTTTGTTATAATTTTTGTTGTTAATAATCAGTAAAACGAAGAATTATATAGATAAAAATTTGGGGAAATAAATTTTTACTTGAATTATCATTTAATTAATCATTCAATTAATAATTGAATTTGGAAGAGTTCGAGTTAAATTTTTTTTGCGAAAGTAATTAAATTTTAGAAGATTTAAAATTGAAACTTTCATAAATTTTAATTGATAAATTTTTTGTACTAACTTTAAAGAATAATATAATTTTAGAGTATTTTTAATTAAAAAATTTATTTCCCTAAATCGCTAATAAACTGTATTAAAGTAATTAAAAAAATTAATTCAGCGACGAATTTTAAACAAATTTTTTAAGAAATAATTGTATAATAAAGAATTTTCAATTGAAAAATTTTTAAAAAATTGAATTTTTGAAATTTTGAATTAAAATTTTAATAAACTTGAATTATTGAAATTTTTAAAAATTTTATAATCAATAATTTAATTTTAAAGAATTAACAATTAAAAAACGTTTTATGTGATTTTTTTGAAAAACTTGATTAAAGTTATTAGAAATAATAATTAATTCAAAAAGAAGTTGAAGTTAAAAGCGAGGGGCTGTTCACTCTCGAATACCCGATTTGTAATGGAGAGAATATACTAGGTATCTTCCGAATATTCATCAATTAACATAAGAAAATGTAAATTTCTTGATTCTGAATATATTGTATTTTAATTGGAGATTACCGACGATTATTGAAAAGGACGTTCGAATTTGTCGAATACTATGCGAATCCAAACGAATCTCGTCGATTCCAGTAAAATTCTAAATCATGCAGTAAGAATTGTTGCGAGTCACGAATGGTTACGGAGACATACGAGCGAATTCGGCGGCGAATTATACAATTAATCTATTTTTCTTGCAATCTTACTCTTGCAAGTAATTACTTCAAGTAAAATGAAAGCACTATTTCCCTTAATTTCAAAATAGGAATTACAAAAATGACTAGCAATCCTTAAAAATCTTTAATGAATTCTCAAATATTGTTCAATTGGATTTTCAGTGAACAGCCCCTCGGTTAAAAGTTAGAGAAATAGTTAAAATTTTTGGAACTAATTGAATTTCAGGATATGTCAAATTAAAGTTTTCGTAAATTGAAATTCTTGTAGATATTTTATAAGGTTCAAAAAATAATTAAATTTTTGAGAATTTTGAATTGAAAAATTTTAAAAAGTCGAAAAAGTTGTGCAATCCAAGGCTTGTTTTTGAAAACCTCTTAAAATATTTTTATTAGGGTCAGGGAAAAAATTTTAATTTTGATTGAAAATTAGGGAATATCAGAGAAAAACAAAATAATATTTTTGTGTCGATCCTAAACAATGATATGACCTAAATGTTAAAAAAATTTGAACCGCTATTCTTTCAATAAATGAATCTTCAATATTTTCTACAATTTTTAAAGATTTCATGCTTTCAGGTTTAAAAACTGATTCTAAATTTTCTGTAATTAATTCTTCATCGATAGAAATTGGATCCACCAAATCCTCAAAGCTATTTAAATTATTAGGAGGAGCTGCAGACTCTTCGTTACAAATTGTTGTGATTGATTGCAGACTTGTTTCCTTAAACAGCAAAGTAATAACAAATAACCAGAGAGACTTCCGATTCCCGCGGTTGGAAATTGGAGGATCTATAGTTTCATGGGGGACAAAACTGAAGTACCTGGGAGTGACGTTGGACAAATGTTCGAGTTTCAGCCAACATATTAACATCTCGTCACTCCAAGCCACCGAATGCATGCGAAACCTTTCGAGGATGATGCCCAATATGGGTGGCCCCAGAGAAAAGAAACGTAGACTAGTGGCGACTGTGGTTCAATCAAAGCAGCTTTACGCTGCCCCTGTTTGGGCTTCGGCCCTAAAGTTCCACAGCATCTCTGACAGGCTCTTCGCGGTCCAAAGAGACCCGGCACGGAGAATTGTGTCAGCCTTCAGAACGGTGTCTACTTGCACTATTCTGGTACTCGCTGGATTACCGCCAATGGATCTATTGGCGATGGAAAGGAAGGAGATCTTCCATCTTAACAAAGATCTGGATGGTACTTCAGAGCAAAGCGATAGATAGACTCAAAGCGATAAAACGCAGAGAGTTCAGAAGTAGACTCGTTCAGAAATGGCAGGAGAGAGGGGATGAGGAGTCAAAAGGCTACCGCCTGATTCCCCTCCTCGCCACATGGTTAGATAGGAAACACGGTGAAGTTGGCTACTACCTTACACAAGCGTTGTCAGGTCACGGTTGTTTCGGACAGTATTTTTATCGATTTAAAATAGAAGCAGACGCGAGATGTGTATATTGCAACGGTTCGGGTGTCGACGACGCAATACACACTGACGACGCGGAGCACACGCTCATTTTCTACGGGCACTAGCGTGAACTTAGGCAAGCCTTGTTCTCGGCTGTGGGCACTGAAGTCACAGCCGAGAGCATGGTTTCTATTATGTTGCAGAGCGCGGACTCTTGGAGGAGCGTCGAGTCCTTCATTAGAACTGTAATGAGGACGAAGGAGGACGACAGGAGGAGGTTAACCAGGAGAAATCCTGCTGCTTGGCTGGGTGCACGCGCGGGACGGGCGATACCTTAACTGGCTCTCCTTCTTCTGGCGCTGGCACTCAGTTAAGGATTTGGGACCGAGAGCCACGGTAAGGAGACTTCCACTGGCGATGTATAAAGCTTAATAACAGTTACGCCAGTGGAGTTAAAGTCTCAAAAAGGGTGTGGCTTTTAGTGGGTCGACCAGAACAAGAGCGGTCATCCCCACATAACCTGAGAGTACGGGCTCCAGGTATCTGACTCGGAAGTAGGCCTCCAGGGTTATGCAAATTTTCCACTTCCCTCGTAAAAAAAGAACATTTTAACTTATAATTATTATTTCTTTCATTATTTTTTCATCATTCATTACACAGCCCCACAAAAAAAAAGTGTCGTGCGCGGCAGACCAGACTAGTCATTTCCGATGTATTTTGACGCGCTGAACACGAATCCGAAGTCCGTTTTGCTCTATCACGTCAGGATTTTTTTCTAACCTCCAAAAACCTGTCGGATTTTGAGAGGTAGGCTATTTTTTTAAAAACTTGATGGATTTACTTCAAAATTGGTATCTTGGGGTTTTTTGGGTCGCTGATGAAGAATTTGAAGTTAGATTTTCAAAATTCAAAATGGCGGCTCCAATATGGCGGACGAATTTTGTAAAAATTGATGGATTTACTTCAAACTTGGTATCTAGGGGTTTTTTGGGTCGCTGATTACGAATCTAAAGTTAGATTTTCAAAATTTAAAATGGCGGCTCCAATATGGCGGACGATATCGACCCTTCAAAGGTGATAATTCCGCCCTTACACACGAAACTAGGAGCAATTAAACAGTTTGTCAAAGCCTTAGATAAAAAAGGAAACTGTTTCAAATACCTGGAACAAAAGTTTCCAGAAATCTTTGATGCGAAACTAAAAGAAGGGGTTTTCGACGGACCACGTATTCGCAAATTGTTAAAAGATGAGCAATTTATCACCAAGATGAATAAAAAGGAGAAAGCCGCATGGCTTAGTTTCAAAGCAGTTGTCGAAAATTTTCTGGGTAATCACAAGAGTGAAAATTGGGAGCAAATAGTTAGTGATATGATTAAAAACTTTGGTAAGTTAGGATGGTTAATGAGCATAAAGTTGCATTACTTAGACTCGCATCGGGATCAATTCCCTGAAAATTTGAGAGATTACAGTGAAGAACAGGGAGAACGATTCCATCAAGATCTGAAAGATTTTGAGCGTCGTTATCAAGGAAGATGGGATGTAAATATGATGGCCAACTACTGTTGGATGCTGAAAAGGGATATTGTACCTGGAGGCACCAATTTGAAAAGAAAACCATTACACAGATCCTTTGAGGACAAAAGAGTGCGCTACCATAAAAAGACGTAAATACCTTACTTATGTATATAAGAATTTCCATTTCTAGTTTTGAAAATCTAACTTCAGATTCGTAATCAGCGACCCAAAAAACCCATAGATACCAAGTTTGAAGTAAATCCATCAATTTTTACAAAATTTGTCCGCCATATTGGAGCCGCCATTTTGAATTTTGGAAATCTAACTTCAAATTCGTCATCAGCGACCCAAAAAAACCCTAGATACCAATTTTGAAGTAAATCCATCAATTTTTTAAAAAAATAGCCTACCTCTCAAAATCCGACAGGTTTTTGGAGGTTAGAAAAAAATCCTGACGTGATGGAGCAAAACGGACTTCGGATTCGTGTTCAGCGCGTCAAAATACATGAAAAATGACTAGTCTGGTCTGCCGCGCACGACACTTTTTTTTTTTTGTGGGGCTGTGTTATTATTTATTATATATTATTATTCATAAATTTATTTTTATTAATTTTTTTTTATTGTTAATTATTAAATTGTTATATTTTTTTATCTGTAAACAATATAAAAATAGTTTGCTTTTTAAAAAAATTTTTAATTTGATTTTAATTTTTAATTTAAGTTTAAAGTTTAAAACATTACAAAGTTTTTTTCGGTTTTATTTTTTCAAAATTTTTAAATATTTTGCAATTGCTTAATACTTTTTAAAATATAATTAATAATTTTCAGTTAATTTAATTTTCTTTTCGATTACATAACACAGCCACACAAAAAAAATGTTTTGATCTGGGGTTTTTGGGATCGCTGATCACGAATCTGATGTCAGTTTTTAAACATTCAAAATGGCGGACACTTTTTCGAAAAATTCATAGGAATACCCTGAAACTCGTTACTCGGGGGTTTTCGGAGTCGCTGATTACGAATTTGAAGTCACTTTTTAAAAATTCAAGATGGCATCGTAACAAATTTCTTAAGTGTATCTGCCATGACTGCATTTTTCGAAAAAGTGCCCGCTATCTTGGATCCGCCATCTTGAAATTTTGAAAATAAAGTTCAAATTCGTAATCAGCGACTCCGAAAACCCCCCCGATTAAAGAGTTTCATGCGATTCTGATGAATTTTTCGAAAATGTGTTAGCCATTTTGGATCCGCCATTTTGAATTTTTGAAAACTGACATCAGATTCGTGATCGGCGACCCCAAAAACCCCCGAATAAAGAGTTTCAGATAAATCCGACGAATTTTTCGAAAAAGTTTTCGCCACATTGGTTGTTTGAGGTTATCTCAAAATCCTGATCTGATGGGGTAAAACGGACCTCGAATTCGGATGCAGCGACCCAATAAACATAAAGTAAGCATAGTCAGACCCCCAGATCAAAACATTTTTTTTGTGTGTCTGTGTAATTTTTTAATATTTAATAATTATCAATTAATTAAATTTTTTGAAAAAAAAACATAAATTAAAAATTTTTATTTGCGACGACATATTTATAGAAAATACAAAAAAATATTTAGCAAAACTAATTTTTTGTAATTTCAAAGATTATAAAAAATCATCGAACATTGACTTTATCAAAAATATTTATTTCTAAAATTTTAATATTTATATTTAAAATTTTTTACTTAAAAATCTTATTTTTTTACTATCAATTCATAAAAAAATGATCTTACTCGTTATATACATTCTGTCAATAAGAAAATCCATTCGTCAGTAATATCTTTTATCCCAACAATCTCTGCCTTTTCGTATACAGTATACATAAGTGAGAAAGAATATTTTAATCATAATTGACACAACATAATTAATTTTTCTCGGCATTTCAAGTGGCGGGGGTTATGTTGGCGATACTAGAATTGATTTATCAACATTTACACCGCCAATTGAAACTATTGGTTTTAATTTATGTTTTGCTTATCATCACTTTTTCGATAGGTTTTTTCTAGGGTTTTCATTGTTGTTACCGTCAACAATCGAACTAATAGTTTTACAAGTTTATTAAATTTAAAAATTAACTTAGCTAAATTATTTTTGTTGTATTAACTAATTATGAGCTGGCTTAACTAAAAAATCACTATTTATATAACATAAAACTCATTTTTTTCTGTGTATAAATAAATGATAACGTGAAAATTAGAAATATGAGGCAAAATTCCTGAAATGTCCGAACAAAAAATTAAAAGTTCTCGAATTTAATCCATACTTTTCTAAAATGTTGTTATTGTTGGTAAAAGTCTAAAAATCAATTATTATTGAATTTAATAAAATAGTTTTTAAATTACAACGTTTTTAATTTTTGACTTTTGAAAAAAAATTTTTTTTTCAATGTACAATATTTATAAGTAGAATGCATAAAAGTTAACATATATATAATGATTTTTAAAGCTTTTTTGACGAGCTACACGCTGTTAATAAATTTTTTTTTTTTAAATAACATTTGACCTTGAAATTCAAGGTCAAAATGTTAATTTACATTTATCTCAAAATCGGATTTTTTAAAATTATTTTTAACTATCTCAATGGAAAGCTTGACTAATTTC
Organism: Leptopilina boulardi; assembly: GCF_019393585.1. NCBI lineage: Eukaryota > Metazoa > Arthropoda > Insecta > Hymenoptera > Figitidae > Leptopilina > Leptopilina boulardi. The sequence continues at coordinate 376,796 of NW_026137948.1, read as the reverse complement.
CTACAAAACATGTAATTTTCAGAGTGGGATCTTTTAAAGTTTTTGAGGTATTAATTAATTAATTAATTAATGTTTATAACAAATGAAATATTTTACAAACGAATAAAGTTACCGTAATTCTGAAGTTAGTAATTGAAAGTTAACGTAATTCCGCATCCAACGAGCCCTATATGAAGTATTTTGGATAAGTAGATTGTTAATAAACAATTAGTTAACATTGCAATTGTTTATTAACAATCTACTTATCCAAAATACTTCATATAGGGCTCGTTGGATGCGGAATTAGCTTAACTTTCAACTGGTAAGTTTAGATTTACGATAACTTTATTTGTTTGTGAGATATTTCATTTTTTATTGTTATTTAACTAAAATTGAACAAAAATACTTTATATAGGGCTTTTGGATGCTTGTTGTTAGTAAAAAATAAAATATTTTATAAACAAATAAAGTTATGGTAATTCTGAATTTACCAATTGAAAGTTAAGCTAATTCCGCATCCAACGAGCCCTATATGAAGTATTTTGGATAAGTAGATTGTTAATAAACAATTGCAATGTTAACTAATTGTTTATTAACAATCTACTTATCCAAAATACTTCATATAGGGCTCGTTGGATGCGGAATTACGTTAACTTTCAATTACTAACTTCAGACTTACGGTAGCTTTATTCGTTTGTAAAATATTTCATTTGTTATAAACATTAATTAATTAATTAATTAATACCTCAAAAACTTTAAAAGATCCCACTCTGAAAATTACATGTTTTGTAGGAAATTAGTCAAGCTTTCCATTGAGATAGTTAAAAATAATTTTAAAAAATCCGATTTTGAGATAAATGTAAATTAACATTTTGACCTTGAATTTCAAGGTCAAATGTTATTTAAAAAAAAAAATTTTATTAACAGCGTGTAGCTCGTCAAAAAAGCTTTAAAAATCATTATATATATGTTAACTTTTATGCATTCTACTTATAAATATTGTACATTGAAAAATTTTTTTTTTCAAAAGTCAAAAATTAAAAACGTTGTAATTTAAAAACTATTTTATTAAATTCAATAATAATTGATTTTTAGACTTTTACCAACAATAACAACATTTTAGAAAAGTATGGATTAAATTCGAGAACTTTTAATTTTTTGTTCGGACATTTCAGGAATTTTGCCTCATATACCTATTATTAATTTATTACTTCACTGATGCAGAATTATTATTATTATTGATATTATTATTATTTTAAAACAGTCATTGCATTCAAAGTTGGACGCGCGCTTAATTTTGCTAGTCCCATTTAATAAATTTAAGAAATAAATAAAATATTGTTATTAATATTATTTAAGGTAAGAGTTAATAATTTAATAAAATTGAGATTGTAGTAACCTACAAATATATATGAAGTAATTATATTGAACTATCTGTACTATATATTATTTTCATTAGGTTTGATTAAAAACTTTATTTTAAATTGTTTATATTTTTAAAATACAAATGAATATCACTTTACAACTCACGATATCTAAATTCAATTTTTTGTATCTGTACCATGATGCAGATGGAATTTCATCAATAGATTCAGGTTCTAAATACTCTTTGTATCTCCTAGATCTTTTCATTTTAAATTCTGTAAAAAATTTAAATATTTGTATAAAAATTTACAACATATACATTTATTTCTTCATCACATATTTAAAGAAAAATGTTTAATAATTTTTTAAATTGTAATTATTTTATTTTAATATCAATTTTAAATAATACTAATATACAAATTTTAAACAAACTTAAAAGATGAAAGAATATTTTTTATATATGATATGTTGTATTTATATGGTACTTACTTTTTCAAAAAATAATAATCATGAAGTAAACAATTCCAAGTTAACCAAAACACATAAAAATCAATAAAAGTTTGAAGATATTGTACAAAACTTTAAAAAGATTTTCAGCTCTTTAACACTTTTTACAAAATGAAGAAGTTTTTAAATTTGTAAAAAAACATTACTAGTATTTTTAATTTATATTTCGGACCAGTAAAGAACATAAATTTAAAATAAAGATGTCTATTTTCATATCAATATTTTTTCTGTCAAAATATGTCTCTGTCATAAGAAACAAGATAATGTACTGGATTCAATTTTTTAGTTACCATAGTTACATTTAAATACGAATGATCATAATTAAGTTTTTAATTAGAAAAAGTTTGCGTTTTATTTGTGGAAAAAATTATTAAAAATATCTATCACACACGCATACGTATATTATACTAACGGAAAGTATGAAATTGTGCTTGTTACTTTTATTTCAAAATTTTCCCTAAAGCATGAAAAAGAATTCCAAAATAATAAAAAGTATAAAGAATGGTTTAGAAGTGATTCCAATAAGAACAAAATTTTACTCAACGCTTACATTTTATTACTGGGAAGTAAGTATGACTATTTTTAAATAAATTAAGAGTTTTTAAAAGTTTTAATTTTTAAATATTTATTGATTAATACAAATTCTTTATTAACTTCAATTAATAACCTCTTTTATTAAAAAAAATTCTTCTTTTTTACTCTAGCTTATTTTTATTGACCTTATTTATTATCTGGTAATAGAATTTATTAAACATTTCTAAAAAAATTAAGTTTTAATATTTTAAGAAATATATTTACTACTACTTTTAACCTAATTTTATTCCAGAAAATAATATGATATTTTTATTTTCCTTATTTTCGTTATTCGCTGATGATTTAAAAATTTATAAATCAATTTCTTGCGCTCAGGAATATTTGGATCTGCAATCAGATCTAGATCAGCTGCACTTGTGGTCTGTTGAAAATAATTTATTATTCAATATTAACAAGTGCAGGGTGATGTCTTTTTCCAGATCAAATGAAGTTCCTGATCGCATTTATAATATTGGTAATGTTGAACTGTCTAGAGTTCTGAAAATAAGTGACCTTGGGGTCCTACTGAACTGTTCTTTCACTTTTAATGATCACATTACATACACTATCAACAAAGCTTCCAGAGTTTTGGGGTTCGTCATCAGAAATGCATCACATTTTAGAAATGTTCGAGCCATTAAATTATTATTTTTTACTCTCGTTAGACCAATTATTGAATTTGCGTCGATATTGTGGTGGCCCTACCAAGATTATCTTATGACTGAGATTGAGAGAGTCCAAAATAGGTTCTTGCGTTTTCTTGCGAAGCAAACCGGAGTACCTCACGACTTATATAGTCATGATTATGCCGACCTCAAGTTATTATTTAATATCCCATCTCTGTCCCAACGATTTTTATTTAGCGATCTTCTTTTTGTTTTTAAAATTATAAACGGTTTATTGAATTGTACAGATCTTTTAACTCTTTTTGGACTTTTTGTACCTAAATGATTTTTAAGAGATGTTCCTTTATTTAAATTGCCATTTGCCAGAACTAATTATCTGGGTAACTCGGTAATTCATAGACTTATTCGTGAGGCAAATCAATATAAAAATGATTTAAATTTTTTCGGTGTTTCGTTCAATGTATTTTCTAAAGAATTACGCAATCTAGTATTTATAACCATGACTATCGACCTTTGTAATTTTTTATTCACAAATTGCATTTGTTGACGAAATTCAGTCATTCTTTAGTTTCGCACTAGAAAACTAAACAAAAAATTTTTATTATTGAAATTTTTTCTCTGTAAGCTTACTTTTCACTAAATGACATACATAAACTGAATTTGGTTGTTAAAAACAAATGCAAGTAACATGTCAAATATTGTCAAAAGTGAAATAGAGAATAAAATGTCAAATTACTTTTTATTTATTTTAAATGAAAGTTTCATATTGATCTACAATTTTTAAAAAAGTTATGAATACTTTAAAAGTAAAGTTAACAGTAAGTTCGATGAATTTAATTTAATTGAAATGTTTATATTTAGCAATGAAAAAATCGTAAACTAAATCCATACAGGAATTTTGAAAATTATTATAAATCGACAAAAAGAAAATTCTTTAAGAACTTTGAATAATCTGATTCAGTAAGATAATTTATTATTTTATAATATATTTTTTACTATTTAATTTAAATATTCAATTATTAAAAAAAATATATATATATATATATATATATTTATATTTCTACATATGTTTATTTTTTAAAATGATATCTGAAGAAATAAAAAATTTTGAGTTTAATATAAGCTTTATTTATATATTTTCCACAGTTTTAATTGAGTAAAATTAAAAAAATTAAATTTAAAGTTTAACAATAGAGTTTGGTGTTAGCTAAAATGAAAAACATTTAATTAATCAATACATGAATATTAATATATTATAGTTATATTTCATTTTCTCATTGTCTTTTTGTTCTTTTCATTAATAAAATTTCTTGTGAATCTAACATTTCCAATAAAATACCAGGTTCTTTTATGATAAAATAATAAATTTTTATAATTTCGTTGTTAAAACTTTCAAAATTGGAAAAAAAATTAAAAAATATAATATCAATAATATATTCGTCGATTGAGGGCAGAAACACGCCAATTCAGGTGAATGTTGAAAACATGACAATCTAAAAAATATTAGGGAAACCTGTCATTTCAGTGAAGATTTCAAAAACATGCCATCTCAGATGTCAAATTTTTGTTGATTGTTTTAGGTTGGTAACACTGTAAACGAAAAATTGATGAGTCAAAATAATTAATATTTTTATGAATATTGATGGCTAAGTCGGTAGAACCTTTAATAATTTTATTATTAATAATTATACTTTTCTTAATTTTTAATATTGATTTCAAGAATAAAATTTTGTTAACTATAATATAACATTCTCAAGAAAGTGTTACCAACCTAAAACAATCAACAAAAATTTAATATCTGAAATGGCATGTTTTTGAAATCTTCACTGGAATGGCAGGTTTCCCTAATATTTTTTAGATTGTCATGTTTCTCAACATTCGCCTGAATTGGCGTGTTTCTGCCCTCAATCGACGATTTGTCATTCTGGCACGTATTTATTAATTTGCAAACTTCATCACAAATTAAGATGAAATTTACCACTTCTTGTTCAAATTCTCTGTTTGAAATCAAATTGATTGCTTCCCTTGAAATTCCATATTCACGACGTTGGACAATATCTCACATTATATTCAAGTTTCTAAGGTAACATCTGAAGCTGTCACGATAGCTGCACCACCTGGTATCACCAGGTAAAAAGATTCTAATACCGCCTCGATTTATCAATTCTCTTTCTAATTTTGGGGTTTTAAATTCTTTGAAAACTGAAACGAGTTCTGCATTAAAAGACTGGCCAATTAAACTTTTAGCCAGCAAATTACCACTATGACTATGGCATGTTCCAAACCAGCAGTCAATATTATTTCCCACTGAAGTCATAGAAGCGACATTGTCAGTAACAACGGCATAAATATTGGTATTGTACTCTTGTTTTGCATAGATGATAGCTGAATCTATAACTTCTTTTAAAGCTGTAGCAGTTTCACTGTTTTGGGTAAAATCCCAAGAATCTAAAAATACTTTACTGCCATTTGTTTTATGAAGAATTCCTACGACGTATTTTTCGTTTTTTTCTCGCCAACTCGGGATAAATTTTGTTGACATACTTTATTGTACACCGTATTTAGTAAAGAACCGCTTAAAGTATTTCTTGATAGTGGTTTATAATTCGGATTCAGCTTTGTCAACAAATGTTTAAAATGATCTGAATCCACTGTCGAAAATGGAATATTACATCCAAAGAAGAACATTGCTAAAGCATCATCAATTTCTGATGTATAATTTATCGAAAATTTAGGAGGGTTAGCAGGAGTTTTACTTTCCTGTAAAAGAAAATTAAAAAAATGTTAATTCTTATATAACAATTTAAAATATTACACATTTATATATACCTATGTATACATTCTCAACTTACTTTTCGCCTTTTTGAAGGAATGTTGTAAAAGTATCTTGTCGCATACTTATATTTTCCGTCGATAATACATCTGGAATTTAATCCTTGCAGACAGTTCTTAAATAAAATAATTATTCTTATTTAGATTAAGTTACTTTTAAATAGCTTCAAATCGTTAGGTATAGCTTACTTTTATACATGTATTTTTTTATATATTAATCATTAAATTATAGAATAATAATCTTTGTATTCATTCCTTCATTCATTCACATTTTCATAGTACTTGAATTTTCTCATTACTATTAGATTATATATAGGGGAGGGTGGGGCAAGGATAGTTAAGGGGCAAGGATAGTTAGTGGCTCTAATACAGAAACGGCTGGTCAAAAAAGGGGTCATTTATCATGTACACTTGTCTTAACACCAAAAGACGACAGTAAAAATTTGAACTTGCGGGGACACTATTTGTAGAAGCTACGTGCCCATTTGTGTTAAATCTCAGTTTTGCTAAAATATTTTCACCTTATTTTTATTATTCAATCTTATTTTTGCGGATATAATTTATTAAATATATTTGGTTGCGTAAAAGTTTTATGGTGTAAAATTTTGTGCTGAAAACGAATATCATATTCGTTATTTAAAAAAAAAATTTTTTTGTACTAAAAATTTGTGATAATTCGAAAAAAGCGCTCACGGGGCAAAACTAGTTAGTGCCTTGTTGTAATACTTATGACAAGGTAATGTCTGGCTAACACAATTTTTTAATTGCAAACGAAATGCTAATTGCTTTTTATGGATCGCGATTTAATAATTTTTTTGTTTTTCAAAAAATTCACAAAAAACATGTTTTTTTGATAAAAATGCTCATCCTTAACTGCTAAGTTGTATTAAACATGATTCGATTTAATTAGAACAATAATTTTTATTGTTAAGTCTTGACAAATATAAGTCGATAACTTGAAACAATGGAAAATCAAATTTCATGATTTTTTGTATCATTCTTAGTAAAAACAAATTTTCAACTATCTTTGCCCCACTAGTGGGGCAAGGATAGTTAAAAATTTTTTTTTACTTTTCCAATATTATCTCGAAGGCATTGCAATCTATAAGAAAACAATGTATAGCAAAATTGTAGCTAAATAAACAGGCTTTCGAACGATACTATTCTTTTTCCGATGCCAGTATAAATTTCACGGCTAGATCCAAAAATATCTTACCTAACTATCCTTGCCCCATCCTCCCCTACATATATATCTTTACTTTGATAATTAGGGTTCTCGAAGGTTTCTACCTGAAATTTGTTTTGTCTAAACAGCTTTCGGTTGAGGGTTCATAAGATGGTCCATGACCTTTTAAATACTGTCCTGTAAGATGAAGTTGTGTCCCCCACTTTACCAGCCCGGCCCGAACAATCACCATGTGGTTATATGTACTGGAGAATAAGAAGCAAGAAGAAAATTTTTGGTGCCAGCACTAAAATTATAAAACTTTTCAATATTAACATTTACTATTATTGGAGCAATATATGCTCGTAATCGTGAACTTCTGAGGAAAACGAATATGTCAAAATAAATTAAACAATGCTTATAATTAAAAATTTTATAATTTTTTTGAAAAACTCATTAAGCGTCATAAAATAATATTGTCATTAAGCCCGAGAACGCCACACAGGCCCCCGCTGTAATTGACTTACTCGAGGTCTGAGCCCGGGACAGGCCAAAAGAGTGAGGATATACCACTTCCCTTTTTAGGACCCAATCTGTGATTGCTCGATTCGTCCTAACAGCCTTGGGTTGAGGGAAATTTTTTTTATTATTGTATATGCTATATAGATGATAACCGTTTAATCCCCGTGAGTGGAAGTGGTTTATCCATACTTAACTTACCAATATCTATCCCCGAGGACGCCACTCAGGCCTACCGTAATATCTGCCTCATGCGAGAACTTAACATAGGCCCGGATTGGTAGAGTAGGGGTATAACACTTCTCCTCAATGGAGTGAAACGGCTACTGCTGATTTAAGATGCTGATATAAGTCTACCGTTGCAACAACATTGTAGTAGTCTCGCTAAAAAAGCTTCTAATAGTCTCAGGTAACTTAACTTTATTATTATATAGTTTATAATATTTTTCTGCAATTTGTCGATCAATAACTTACTGCATGTGTTGAATCTTCTTATATTATATATGTCTTTTTCATTTTTGTATTGGGCCCAAAAAATATATTCCTATTTTTGTATAGTATTAATAATTATATATGTATTTTGAAGATAAAACATTGATTATTGAATAATTTTTTTATGCATAAAATATGGATATTGCATAATATTGGTATAGAAGATATTTGTTTCTTTTGGTTGTCTTAAATGTTTCATATAAAAAATACTTCAATCCATTTAGTTTTCTTGGTATTTCATAACATTGGCATTTAAGATATTACGATTTTGAGGATAAAGAAAGATATTGCATAACATTAGTATTGAATATATTTTGATAATGCAACAAAAATATTGATTGTTTGATAATAGTGGAAGCTGGCTTTTGGAAAAATTGTTTGGTATTGGATAATTTTGGCATTAAAGATATTTTGATTTTAAGGATAAAAAATGATATTGCAGAATATTAGTATTGAATATATTTTGATATTGGAAAAAAATATTGATTATTTGACCACAGTGGAAGTTGGTTTTTGGAAAATTTTTTGGTATTGGATAAGATTGGCATTAAAGATATTTGGATTTTGAGGATAATAAAATATAATATTGGATAACATTGGTATTGAATATATTTCGATATTGAAAAAAAATATTGACTGTTTGATAATAGAGGATGCTGGCTTTTGGAAAAGTATTTAAATAGATAGAAAGAGGTTTGAATATTGTTTTAAGGGTTGAAGTTGTTTTATGGGTTAAATAATACTTTGTGAGTTGAATATTGATTTGAATATTAATAAAAAGTGCAGAGGAAAATAAGTCAAATAATAATCATTATCGAAAATAATATAATATGGAAAAAGATTAAACAACGCTAATTCACGTTCATGTAAGACTACCATTGTTGCATTAGTTAGCTGAATTATAGTTAATGAAATATTTTATAGGTGGAACACATGTAAGTAAATTTTTTAAAGCAATAAACTAAAATAAACGATTTGTTTTGAAAAATGGCTTTATCAACAGTTTAAAAGTTGAAGAAGGGTACCATGTCGAACATAGAAGAGTATTTTATTTTAAGTAATGAAGATTTTAAAATTATTGAAAATGTAAATGAAATGTTAAATGATATGAATATGTATAAATTTCAAGAATTATTAAAAAATGATTCAAATTCTTTTTTTATTATGCAAAGTACTTTGTATTTAGAAATGCTTGATTTAATTGTTTCAATTAGAGAAAAAGATAAAAATATTCAAATAGTTTATAGCGGTAATAACAATTCTGGTCATTGGATTTGTGTTTATTACGATGGAGTAAGACTTTATATTTTTGATAGCCTTAATGCAGGGTGTTTGAATATTCATCAAATAGAATATTTAATTAGATTGTTCCCTTTTAAACCAACAGAATTTGTTGTAGATGTTGATCAACAACCGATTAATACAGTTAAGTGTGAAGTATAATGCAATAGCATTTGCAAAATCTGTACCCCACTTAAAATTCCCACATAGGATTCCATATGGGAAACCACATGGGTTCCTACATAGGAAGCCATATGGTTTCCTATACAAAATCGTATACGTAATTGAAACAGGAATTTGAATAGGAAATTAAGTCGGAATTATCATATGAATCCACATCCACACAGGAATGTACATTCCTATGTATATTCCTATTTCAATTCCTATAATATGAATTTTTTTTTCAACTTTAAGATATATATCTTTCAATAGTAGAGGTTCCTGATAGACTACAGAGATGAAAAAAATTTATTGCGCAGCCGAAAAAGTTGAAGAAAACTACTGCGCATGATATTAAGATATAATGTGCATTCATATGATAATTCCTACTTAATTTCCTATTCAAATTCCTGTTCCAATTACGTATACGATTTTGTATAGGAAACCATATGGCTTCCTACATAGGAGCCTATGTGGGGATTTTCAGTAGAGTATTGGTTAACAGTGTAAATTTAAAGATTAATTTATGAAACTGCTAATAACACAGGCACACAAAAAAAAAAGTTGTGTTTCTTGAACTACACATATATTTCCTATAGTATTTTGGCCCGCTGAAACCGAATCTGAGCTCAGAATTGCTCCATCACCCTCAGTTTTTTTTAAATCGACCAAAACCACCCTTACACGGACAAATTCACACTTCGGCGATAAAAAATAAATCAACTTATTTTTAAAAAAAAAACAAATTTTACATCTACGAAACTTTGCTCCACTAACTCAAAAACAAAGCCAGCATTGATCCAGCACCCCCTGAATTTTTTTAATCGAAAAAACTACCCCTAATCTGAAGAATCAAATGCAGGAGGTAAAACAATAAATTAACTGATTAAAAAATTTTATAACCAGATATTTTTACTCCAGCAATGCAGAAACAAAGCCAGAAATGCTCCCTCACCCTCTAAAATTTTTTTAAATCGAAAAAACCACCCTTAAATAGAAAAATTCAAATTTAATAAGTAAAAAATATTAAATTACCGGTTTCTTTAAAAACAGAACCTTACATGTATGTAGTTTTGCTCTACTAACTCAAAAAAAAGCCAGCATTGATCCATCACACTCTGAATTTTTTTAATAAAAAAAACTACCCTTAATCTGAAGAATCAAACTTAGGAGGTAAAACAATATAATTATATTGTATTACCTCCTAAGTTTGATTCTTTGGTGGTTTTTTCGATTTAAAAAAATTTTAGAGGGAAAGGGAGCATTTCTGGCTTTGTTTCCGCATTGCTGGAGTAAAAATACCTGGTTATAAACTTTTTTAATCAGTTATTTTATTGTTTTACCTCCTAAGTTTGATTCTTCAGATTAAGGGTAGTTTTTTTATTAAAAAAATTCAGAGTGTGATGGATCAATGCTGGCTTTTTTTGAGTTAGTAGAGCAAAACTACATACATGTAAGGTTCTGTTTTTAAAGAAACCGGTAATTTAATATTTTTCACTTATTAAATTTGAATTTTTCTATTTAAGGGTGTTTCTTTCGATTTAAAAAAATTTAGAGGGTGAGGGAATATTTCTGGCTTTGTTTCTGCCTTGCTGGAGTAAAAATTCCTGGTTATAAAATTTTTTAATCAGTTATTTTATTGTTTTACCTCCTGAATTTGATTCTTCAGATTAGGGGTAGTTTTTTCGATTAAAAAAATTCAGGGGGTGCTGGATCAATGCTGGCTTTGTTTTTGAGTTAGTGGAGCAAAGTTTCGTAGATGTAAAATTTGGTTTTTTTAAAAAATAAGTTGATTTATTTTTTATCTCCGAAGTGTGAATTTGTCCGTTTAAGGGTGGTTTTGGTCGATTTAAAAAAAACTGAGGGTGATGGAGCAATTCTGAGCTCAAATTCGGTTTCAGCGGTCCAAAATGCTATAGGAAATATATGTGTAGTTCAAGAAACAGACAACTTTTTTTTGTGTGCCTGTGTAATATAATGAGGAAGCATTTGATATCATTTTTTGAAAACAATTAATTAAATCATTTTCCGGCAGTTAGAATGTCTAATATTAGGATTTCTATTTGTAGAGAATGATTGGAATTGTCTTTTTATAAATCGAGCTAAAAAACTTCAAAATGGTGAACTAAACCTTTCATTTTTTGTAAAGACTTTTCCCAGTAAAAATGACAACAGAGTTCTGTCTACTGAAACTGAGAATGAAAAGAAAATACCCAAAGAAAAAAATTTGTCCTGTAAGATGAAGAAATTATCTACAGTAATTGAAGAGGGATTTACATGTTGATGTAATAAATTCAGTATGCACAACAGAAAATAATAAGAAAATAATTTCTAGTCTTATTGTTAGGGAAAATTTTGATCCCATGACATATCCTACAATGTTTCCTTATGGTGATCCTGGATGAACTGTTAACCTTAAGCATACTCAAGGTACTTGTAATTTTATTCATTTACAATTTTATATGTATCGTCTTTCATAGAGAAGAAAAAAGCGGAGATTGTCACATGTGCTTTTAACTATATGTTTACGTACACAAATTTGCGATTCAGAATCTTTAAATAAAATGACATATGCTGAAATCACAGACGAAATAAAGAATCCAGAACTTTTTAACATTGTAAAGCGATTTTAAGTTCATGGGCCTTGTGGTAAACAAAATAGGAATTCACCCTGCATGGATCCTGAGATGGGTCATTTAAATGTATTGCTGACAATTCGACGATCGTAGCATATAATCTTTATTTGAGTACAAAATTTAAAGGTCATATTGACTGGGCAATAATAGGTATTATATTATTATAACACCATAATGTTGAAATAGTAATACAGTAACGATTACAAAAATAATATTATTTTTGTGAGATCAAAATTCCAATAAGTGTCCGTCAAATAAAAATAAATTTTTAATTTTTCATAAAAAATTGTAGATATCGCGCGCGTTTACGCGCGTTTCTTTTAGCTAGTTGAAATAATAATCCGGGTATTTAAACATGTATTTAAACATTTCAAGGTAATAATAAATTACAAAATAAGTAGTAAATCAAATATACATTATAACTCTTTATCTAGGACAATTGTAAATAAAATAAATAAATTATTAGAATATAAATATAATTAATTTTTATCTATTGTCTTGCTGGGAAAGGCTATTATAGGGCATGTAATTTTTCACGAATTTAATTATATATTCAAGTTCTTATTATCAGTAACTAAATTATTTTTAATCAATTACACATATTCTAAAATTATTGTTATTCTACATACCTATGTGCTAAATGGCGATCATAACCAGTGTTTTGAATTTCTTTTTTGCACAATAAACATTTTGCACTGGCTCTTTCTTTAGTTTTCATCCTTTCAAATTTTAAATGTTGCCAAGGACTCGTTTGGCCTTTTCGGTTTGATCGATTCATACTCGTAAACTTAAAAATATTTGTTAAATGTCTGACTTTTTATTTATTTTTTTGTTATATGGCTTTTTGCAATGCAGACTTTAATTTACATTATTCTTATTAGGCATTTTATGCAAGCCTGCCGGCCGACATGTTTTTTTTACATTTATTACAGTTTTTTACGTATATTACATTTTTTACTTATATTATGTAAAAAACCTCGAGTTACGCGTCACTGTGCAACCCTGCTTCTCATGATATATTTTCTATTCTACACATTATAAAGTATCGTTTAAGCAAAAAAATAAATTCTTTTTCGGGTTAAAGGTGTCACTTCCCCTTAAAGGGTTAAATGTATCAGAAAAATTTTTCTTCTTGTGGTGGAATTTTTTATGAATTTTGAAATTAATCACTACTTGTAAGGGGTGATTAATTACGCTTAAGGGTAGTTCTTTAAAAGTTATTTGAGAACATTTAAATTTTTTTAAATTAGCCCTTAAATTAATTATTTATAAAATCTTCCAAGAATTTACTGGATTACGTTGAAAAAAATGTTATAAATTTTGAATTTTAATATTCAAGGGTGGTTTTTGGAGTTGTGGGTAGTTCTTTAAAAATTATTTTGGGAAATTAAATATCAACTCAATCTATCCCAAAATATATTTATTTTGTGTTCTGTAAACTAAAGTGTAATTATTTAAGTTGTTACTTACGATTTGCACAACTTCGAGGATCTGGCAACGCAAGTCGTCGCTGTGCTGATACGACAGCAATGATGAATACAATTAAGTAAGTTTTCATATTTTATAACCTGTAAGCAGTCATATAATTATTCATATTACTTTGAGTATAGAATTAAGTTACAATAACATAAAAATATAATAATATGATATCAATTAAAACCTATCAAATGTTAGTTTATTATAAAAACGTTTTTAAAACATTTGATGTTCAGTTTTGTAAAATGTACACTGGAACCTCTGAAATTTGCATCTCCATTTGCAGTTGTTTACCAAAGCTTGGTAAACGCTTCTAACAAAAAAGTGACTTTTTACTACATTTTTTTGTCCGATAAAGTATCACTTTTTAAGGAAATTCCTGACAACTGCCGTAAATAGTATATTACGCATAGAAATAATATTAATTGAGTATATGAGGGGAAAGGTCGCCGTAAGAAAGAGAAAGGTAGAAAATAAAACTACAGGATGTCCTCCTTGAAACTGCGAAAATGCGCAAGCACATAGTTCTGTTCCAATCGAAAAATACGGTAAAACTTTATGATTCAGTTTCGTAGCTGTCGCACATAGGTGACTAGAAATAGGCAAAAATTAGATTTATCTTCTTTCTCTATATAAGAGTTCTAAGACATGGCAGTCACAAATGTTCTAGAAATTTTTTTCCCTTTCTGTTGTAGAAGTACACTACCGTCGGAAATTGTCGGTACGGCTGACGTGCGAGGAGTAGAAATTTTGTGCTGACTTTAAAGCAAGATATTTTAAGTTAGAAAAAAATCAGAGACTTCTAACTTAGATGGTTGGAAAGCTGATAAAATTCTGCTTCTAAATGTATATCAAGAAATTTTTTTTCTTTTTTTTTTGCATATATAACACGGAAAAGATTTCAAGAAAAAATTATGCAATTCTCCTACTTTCGTACTAATGTTTCTGACTCCTGGCATAATCTAGAAAATCTTTGGAAAAATTTGACAATTTTAGAACATAATCTTTAAGGTCTTAGGTTTAATTTGCATTTTTGAAACTTAAAAAATGTTTTGTGGTTCCTGAAATATGTTAAAAAAGGTCCGAGCATGTTTTCCAACAACTCAGCCGTCAATCATTACTTTTCGCAGCCTCGCTGCTGGGTTGTAGAAACACATACACAAACATTTTTTAACATATTTCAGGAACTACAAAACATTTTTTAATTTTTCAAATTTTAACACAATCTTTAAGTTTATAGCTTTAATTTCCTTTTTTGAAAGTTAAAAAATGTTTTGTAGTTACTAAAATATGTTAAAAAATGTTCGAGCATGTTTTTTTACAATCCAGCAGCGAGGCGGTGAAAAGTTATGATTGACGGCTGAGTTGTAGGAAAACATGCTCGGACCTTTTTTAACATATTTCAGGAACCACAAAACATTTTTTAAGTTTCAAAAATGCAAGTTAAACCTAAGACCTTAAATATTATGTTCTAAAATTGTCAAATTTTTCCATAGATTTTCTAGATTATGCCAGGAGTCAAAAACATTAGTACGAAAGTAGGAAAATTGCATAATTTGTTCTTGAAATCTTTTCGGTGTTATATATGCAAAAAAAAAGAAAAAAATTTCTTGATATACATTTAGAAGCAGAATTTTATCAGCTTTCCAACCATCTAAGTAAGAAGTCTCTGACTTTTTTCTAAATTAAAATATCTTGCTTTAAAGTCAGCACTAAATTTCTACTCCCGCACGTCAGCCGTACCGACAATTTCCGACGGTAGTGTATGGTAAAAAATTTAAGAAAATATGTCAAACCTACAATAGTTCTGTAACATGTTAGTCACGAGTGTAGTCAAATGTTTGTTCTTTTTTGTCGTAAAACTACTTTTTAAATTACTCTTTTATTGATAATCACTGACAATATAGTTCCTTCAATTTTTACCTAGAACAGCAAATTATTCTTATTTTTGAATATTCTACTACGTATCATTTTAAAATTACTGTTCAATATATGAGACCTAGACTATGCAAAGGGGGCTTATAGGTTTCAAACCATCTTTTTTTAATTTTTTGACAATTCTAATAGAGTTTTCACCCTACTGGAAATCGCCACGTGGGATCCTATACATATGATCCCATATAGGTTCCTTTATAAAAACTGTTATGAAATCCTAAGCCTACATAGGAATCCACATGGAATTCTATGTAAAATCATATATGAAATTCGGACACGATTTGGTGTATGATTTTATGCAGGAATTTATGATTTTATTTCTACATTATTTCCTATAATTTTTCTAGCATATTATTGTTGTCAATTTCCTTCATAATTAACTCACATCAAATATTATAAAAAATATAATATAAAATTCTAAAGATTTCTTTATATAAAATCTTACATTCAAGTTTTAATATAGGAAACAATATGGGATTTCATATGCATTCTTACAGATGATTTCACATCGAATTAAACATAGGAAATCATATGGGATTCCATGTAGGTTCTGAAATATCTACCTAAGATTTCACATGTAATTACATAAAGGAATCAATATAGGATTTCATGTGGTAATTCTCAGTTGGCTGCTTTATGCAGACGGCAGTTTACAAAAATTAAAAATTATTTAATTAAAAAGTTGTAAATTCAGATGTTCATTACATGAACATTTTGCTTCCTCTTTACGATCAGCAAAAAAATTTGCTTCCTCGTGGAAAAAGCAAAATTTTATTGCCAAAATGTGAATTTTTGATTTTTTAACTTTCATTAATTCTTTAAATTTACCCCAAATGTATACTTTATATATATCGATTGATTCGTCTTGACGTAAGGAATACAATTATGTATTTCATATATAAACTTCAATTTAAAAAATCACAAAATTTTATAGCCAAAATGTGAATTTTTGATTTTTTTAACTTCCATTAATTCTTTAAATTTACCCAAAATGTATACTTTATATATATCGATCGATTCGTCTTGACGTAAGGAATACGATTTTATTATATATAACCTTAAATTTTTCTATTTAAAAATTTTTTCGATTAAAAAAAATTTTTGGAAAAAAGACGATAAAATTTTTTTTTTGGGGTATTTTTCAAAATCCTTTGGTCAGATTTGAGATATTAATATGATAAATGAGCCTACCAAATTTTATCTAAATCCATTAAAACCTGTTAAAGTTATCTTCTAAACAAAAAAGGGATCAACACACACACTTACATACATCCGGACAATTGATCAGGATCTCATATAACATGTTCCTATAAAGAAAAAAATTTGTTTCCGACACTTTGAAAAGTTTTATAAACGAAAGGACTACAAAGCTTACTTCACGAGGAAGCAAAATCAAATAATATTACTGCAATTCCTCTGAAAAGAAAAAAATTTGTGTTTTGCAATACACCTTCTGAGTAAGAGTCTCTGCTTATATAGTATTCAAGACTGATCTCAACTGTGAGAAAAAGAATTATCACCATCTGGCGGTGTAAGAGCGGAATTATGATGATTTATAACTATTCGCTACGGACATGGCCTTGAACATATGCCGGATATGACTATCAGTGCTCCATGTGGCGAAATTAGGCAATTTTCGTTGGACAACGATAATGACAGATCAATAGTAATCAATGTAAATAATATGAATGTTATATTAAAAACGGGGTTTGCTGCAATAAACCATGAAATTGAATTTCGCACAGAAACAATTAAAAAAGGGAAGGCTTTAGCGATGATTCACGTTGTCAGGGTGGAAGAATTTAGAGTTAATGGAATCAGTGAAGCAATTAAAGCAAGTGTGATTCGTCAAACGTCTGTCAATTCTCCTCCTTATTCAGTTAATTTAATGGTAGTTTTTTATTTTAAAAGATATATATATATATATATATATATTGATTTTTAAAATTCCATTTGCACATATGATCCAAAATAATTTATTTAAACAAATAATTAAAGAGAATGTAGGATATAACATAAACTCAAAATTAAAAAATAATTTTTAATGCAAACAAAAACTAAATATAACCTATTTTCAAAGATTTAGTTATAAAAATTTCGGATAAAATTATGTTAATTAATTATTTTTTAACATTTGCCATTTTTCAGAATAAACAAAAATCGAATTTTTTATCTATTTTTTATAAAGGATTAGTTTAAATTTGGAGAAACTTTCTTTACAATCGAAATATTTTTTTAATTGTTAAAAAATTGTAAACAATTCAAATTTTATTTCATAATTAATTTTTTTACAACATATTTTTAACACTTTAAAAAAATTACGATTGAAGAGAATTGTTTCACTAAATAACAAAAACTTTTGGTTCTAAAGTTTGATAAACACTGCAATTTTTTCAGTTCAGAAAAAAGTTCAAATTTGTAAAGAAAATAATTGATTCTATATCAAAAAATGGTTGTTTTTGTTAAATCTAATGAAAGATTTTAATTGAAAAATTTTTTTCCAAAAAGTGCATATATCTAGATCTTTCAAAATTACTTTAAATTAATTTTAAATAATTTTTTATTTATGTTAATAGCCATTTTCACCACCCTCCATAAAAAATGCAACCTAAAATATATTTTCCAGCTTGACTCAAATCGAAAAGTTACTTATGTTTCATGTACATCTTAATAGTTTATAAATTTGGTCGCCGTAGTATATCACAAATAGATTTAATCGTCAGAAACAATTAAATGTCACTTTTTTCTAATGTAAACATTTGACAAGTATCCAACGAAAAATGCGCCACATTGCCACTAGAGGCGCCACCGTGTTTCCGTGTCCGCAGCGAATATTGAAATTTCCCATATAATTTCACATATAATTTCCTACTTGCAAATAACACTACGGAACCCGGACTCACCGATTGTGTTCGGCCAAGGATTTTCAGTTAGAATATGGAAAAATATTAGATACGTATTTTTTTATCTACCAAGGCTCAATTTTAAGGGGTCAGTGACTTTTCTTAAATATTTTTTTTTATTACAAAATTTATTTTATTTACTTTAAACTTTTTATACCTTAAAGAAGGGGTTTTAAAGTATTAAAAAAAATTTGTTATTCCTTATCTATTATGGATTATCTTGCTGTCATGGCCGCCTGAAAATACCCCTACTTGTGATTGGCGGACACGATATCTTCAAATTCAGGTCATCGAAAAATAAAATTTTTGATATTTTCTTAGCGCAAGCTTGATGCAAGTTTGCAAAACTCACCAGGATGCGGAGTTGTAAACGGAAGTTCCTCCGGCTGCGCAATAAATTTTTTAATCTCCAAAGCACGGTGGTTTCTAGATTCAGGATATAGTTCCAAAGTAGGAGGAACTCTGATTTTAATAAAACTTGGTGTACCAAAGTATTTTGGTGCGTTGATTACGAAAATTATAGTGAAAATTAACACAAATTTTATTATCATGGTAAAAACCATAAAAAACACCATAAAGTCATGGTTTTTTGCGATTAACTCGTAAAAAACGCAAAATTTCGGGTAAAAATGTCAAAATCCAAAAAATGATCAAAAACACCATAAATTTTGAGTTGCTCTTATATTTCACAGGCAAAAATCAAAAATAGAAAAAGTGATTTGAGTAAAAATTTCTGAAGTGGATCACCTAACTTAAAGATGTACTGTATTTGCTTGGAAATATAGAAAATTAAAACATTATTATGAGTTGAAAAATTGCCTCAAAGGATTTTTCAAAAAAATTGATTCTATATCAAAAAATTGGTTGTTTTTGTTAAATAAAATCCTCTAATTTTCAGAATCAAGTTCGAAATCCCTATAAAATTATGTGTCTTTACGTGTGAAGTATATGACCAAAATATTGGGCTGAGGAATCTTACATTGGGCTCTAGGCCTAATTCGAAAATTAGCTTTGAATTTCTAATATGTTACCCCAAAAAACCTATAAGCCGCGATTTTTTAAATTCACTTATTTGAACAAAAACAACCTATTTTTTGGGTTCACAAATGTAGATCTTATTGTTAGGAACAACTTTTGTCTTGAACATTTATGATAAAAATTCGTACTTTTCGAGATATTTGTAAGTTTCCATACTTTTTGAGCAAAATACATTCTGCGTGCTAGCGCTAGAGACACGCAGCGCCGCACAAAAAACGCGATAACTTTTTTGCTAATTGCGATCCACGAAATTTTAAAACGGTTTTCGAATCCTTATAAAATTCCCTTTCCAATAAACTTTGGAAAAAACTTTCTACGATAACAAGAACATGGTTTATTTTTTAAATAAACAATTAATTTTGCAATAACAATTATTAAAAATCAAAAATTTTTAATTTTCAAATTTTGAACTAAAACTGTATCATTTTCTGTGTAAGTATACCAATTTTTATAAAGATCCGTTCACTTAGTTCTAAGATATTCATTTTTTAACTGAAGAAATTTAATTTTTTTGAAAAATCCTTTGAGGCAGTTTTTCAACTCATAATAATGTTTTAATTTTCTATATCTCCAAGCAAATACAGTACATCTTTAATTTGGGTGGTTGATCAACTTCAGGAATTTTTACTTAGTTACTTTTAACAATATAAAAGTTTAAAGATGCGGGCATCATGTCAACCGAGTTTCGAAACAGATTACTGTACTACGGAATCCAACCCCACTACTCTACTACACAGATAAAACCTTGTCTCAAAGTGAGTAGCGTACGATACTCATTTTGAAGTGCAACAAAAATAAGCCAAGTTGGTGGCGCCACTGTCTATGTCGTTTAACTCATTTTGAGTTGCAACAAAAATAAGACTATGTTTTTTCTGTATATTCTACTATTATACTCGCCGTGTCTGTGTACAGCGCTCGCTTCGTGCATCTTCAGTTCTGCCTTTCCTTTATAATTCTATGGGTACGGGCACACTATTTCATGCATGCACAGTGCATGTATGAGATAGTGTGACTATACCCTATGACGTTTAACTTATTTGATAAAAATATATAACAATTATTTTAATTAAGAATAATATGAACTGAAATAGTTGATTTCATAAGAATATTATTAAAAATAGAATAGAATTTTCTTGTTGGGTTCGATTCTGTGACCCTTCTTAATGATTTCTCTGCAAAATTTAAAATAATTCCTTTAGCTATTTTTGAAAAAACTCGATTTTAGTCAAATTTTATCTTATAGAATAGAAACTAGAACAGATTTTAATTTAAAGCAAATAGCATCTCTTCTTGCTGGATTTGAATCGGTGAAACTAATGAATTATTTATCTACAAAAATTAAAAATAACCCCCTTTGTCATTTTTGAAATAAGTTGAATTCAGCGTTCATACATAAATATGAACACAAAAAAATATTATATGGATTAGGGTGTTCCAAAAAAAGTCATGCTGCCGCCCTTTAGAATGATGTATACATTTTTCACCAAAACCAAGTCGTTTTCGAGAAAAGTGTAAAAAACCCATATAAACCATAAAAAAGACCATAAAATGAAATTACTTCCCACATAGCACGACTTCTTGCTGTGAGGTTACTGTAAGGATATCTGTAGGGTTTGTAAGATTACTGTGTAAGCCTGCAGTAAACTTGAGGCTATCTTAAAACTTCCGCCTTACAGTAAGCTTACACAGTAAAGCTAAGGTAAGCTTACACAGTAAGGTCATGGTAAGTTTACATGGTAAGGTTGTGGTAAGCTTACACGGTAAGGTAGTTGTAAGCTTCCTTTAAGGTTACTGTAAGGTTGATGTAAGGTTACTGTTAATATAAAGTAATATGAAAATATATTAAAAATAATTATATTATAATATATATTATATTATAAATTTTTTTGTATAAAAAATTATATATTTGGTAAAGTACTTTATGAACCCCAATAGGGTTCGTCAAATAAAAGTTACTGCGCAGCCGTATGTGCCATAGAAAACTACTGCGCATAAATATTAATAAATTTTATTTATTAACAACATTCTATGTTTACAGTAACCTTACATCAACCTTACAGTAACCTTAAAGGAAGCTTACAACTACCTTACCGTGTAAGCTTACCACAACCTTACCATGTAAACTTACCACGACCTTACTGTGTAAGTTTACCTTAGCTTTACTGTGTAAGCTTACTGTAAGGCGGAAGTTTTAAGATGACCTCAAGTTTACTGCAGGCTTACACAGTAACCTTACAAACCCTACAGATATCCTTACAGTAACCTCACAGCAAGAAGTCGTGCTATGTGGGTTCCGATTTCTTTGAAACTTGGTATACTAACGTATTTTGATGCTCTGATTACGAAATTGATAGTGAAAATTGGCACAAATTTGATTATCATGGTGAAAACCATTTTTAAAAAATTATTATTTTTTTTTTTTATTATTTTTTTTATTTATTATTATTTTTTAAATTATTAAAAATTTTAAGTCCCTGTAAAATATCAACATGATATCACGGTGATATCACCGTGATATGAATGTGATATCACTGTGATATCACCTTGATGTCACCATGATATCACTTCGATGTCACGGTGACATTCCCCGGTGATATCACCGTGACATCTGGTTGATATATCGTGCTACTTGGGTTACTTATATTTATTTATATTTATTTATTATTTATTTATTTCTTGAAGTTAAAATACAAACAGATTTTATTTTACTTATTTTTGCATTTATGGGGTTTTTTTTGCTGCATTGTTAAAAGGAGTTAATTTAATTTTTTTTTTTAATTATTAAAACATCATAATTTGAACACTTCTGAAGAGAAATATCGTTTGCTGATTAAAAAAATGGATATACTTCCGGAGTAGGGGTTCTTTTAATTTTAATAAAACTTAGTATACTAATGCAATTTGGTGCGCTAATTACGAAATTGATAGTGAAAATTAGCGCAAATTTAATTATTACGGTAAAAACTATTAAAAACACCATAAAATCATGGTTTTTTGCGATTAACTCGTAATTCGAGGGTTCCGTATACCGACAATAATAACCTCTTTTTATATAGAAATAAATTATAAATAACTGAACAGGGTCATTTTTTGCAATTGTTTCGAAAAAACCGATTTCTTTCCTTTCTAGCTCGTAGCTTTCAAATCCAATCAGTCTCGCTATATTTTTCTGTAATCTACACGTGAATATACGTATGTGTACTAAATTGCAGTTCTTCATATACAAAAATGTAGAAGTTAAGAGGGGGGACAGGGTCATTTTTTAAAATTTTTTTGAAAAACACCGATTTCTTTTCTTTCTAGCTCGTAACTATCAAATCCAATCGGTGTCTCTATATATTTCCTGTAATCTACACGTAAAATATGTGTGTTCTAAATTTCAGCTCTATATTAAATATTGTAGCCGTATGGGGGGGGCACAAAGCTGGGACGGACGCAAGAGTGCATAAGGGATCTTTCGGTAAAGTAGCTAAAATCTATCTGTACGGAACCCTAAAAATGATGAAAAAATAGTGCGGACAAAGTCGGCAGTATTTTACAGCATTATTTCACGTAACCTTATGAACGCGTCCTTCGGCTGCGTATAAGTTACTGCTCTGTTTGTATTTTAAAGAAACCTTGTCGGGGGTCGGATATGGCCTAAAGTATATTGTGGACAAAGTTGGGTGTAATCATTAGCCGAGTATGGTACTTTTTTGTTAATATTTCAAAGAAACCTTGGCGAGCGGGGGGGGGGTTCGGAAATGGCTGAAAGTATTCTGCTGTCAAAGTTGGGTTGAATTTAAGTCATGGCTATTTGACCTTTTAGACTAGAGGCCAAAAACCATAACTAACCAAGTTAGGTGGAATCATTAGTACCAGTTCAGGTAGCATGATGACGCGGTCTTAGTCCACGTAAGGTACTGTTTTGTTCGGTGATTTCGAATTGCGTGCGATTTTTCAGGTATGATCCATTTTTGTTCGAATTGCGTCCCGATCCTTCCCTCCCTGTGTTTGAATTGCGTGCCGTTCCCTCCCAAATCGCCTTCGTATAGCTATAGGCGCAAGGCGCTATTCCTGCTTTTATTCACTTATTTATTTAACAAATGACGAAGGATTATTGCATTACTGCTGCCAGTTCTAAACCTGGACAGGGTTTCTACAAATTTCTCTTCGCGAAATTCCATGATTTTTTTATGATTTCTAGGTGATAAATGATAAAATTTCCATGATACTTTAAAACTCACTATAAATATAAATTATGACGAATTAAAATACTAAAAATGGATATCATTGTCAACGAACGTGTAAATTCGAGTCTTAGATCATGGAATTGAAAAAATTCCATGATATGATCAGAAATTCCATGAGATTTCTATAATTCCATGATCCACTTAGGAACATAATTTTTCTTATTATCTAAAATTAACTATAATAATCTTGGTATTCATTCATTCATTCCGTCCGGACCCCTTGGTTTTCGGTGACAGAGAAAAGAACAAGTTATGGAGAGAGAAAGATATATCTTTATTTTGCAAATGAGGGTTCGCTTGACCTGCAATCTTTTAAAGAGGATTAATTAATAACTCTGAGGACCCAGGTAATAATTTCTTTCTCCCTTTATCACGTGAAAAAACTATAAAGAAAGTCTAAAACTGAATAGGTAACGCATACCTTTCTTTCTTACACCAAGGAATATAACATAAGTACTTCTTCGTTTAACATTGCGTTTCTCTATCTAGACAATTCAAAATGGCATAAGATCACTTTTTTTTCAATTTTATATATTTTTGTCCACTTTTTGGTATTACCATAAAGTTTGAACTCTTTTCCACATAATGCATATATTCTATGTAAATTATATTGTGATTAAATAGAAAAATTTCAAGTTTTTGGAACTTGATACATTTTTCTTGTTTTCAAGGTTTGTGTTAAACAGTGGGACACCTATTATTAAATAATGAATATTTGTTTCAATAGTAATATTCTGCTTCATACTTTATAAATATATATGTTTTGCATTAAATAACGTTAACAAATGTTGCAAAACACTTATATTTTAATAATATTTTACATTTTTATAATACGATGTCAAGTTTCATATAAAAAATTGTTATTATTTTTTTTTACGTTTACAGCAATGCTGATCATACGTCATAATTTGGTCATGACATAAAAACAATTTGGAGGAAAATTTGAATAGTCGTTCTCTTATCAAGTGTTATTTTTCAAATGTTGCCGAACAACAATTGTAATAATTATAAATTTTGAATTTTTTAATGTTTTTTACCAAAAAAAATCACATTTTTAGTCGCTGTGTAAGTATAAATGCGCATGTGTATAGATAGTGTGTTGTCATAAACATGGTTTACATTTAAATTTTGGTCGAGTTTCTTTAAGTAGTTTTTCAGAAAATTAAAGTGACCTACTGTTTAAACTGTCCCACTGTTTATCACTCTCCCCTACCTGTATTAGAGCCCAAGAAAATTTTAATAAAAAAATTTAAAAATTATTACCTAATCTTCATTAACAAAGGCTCTATTGTCCAAGGATTGGTATTGTTTGTGGTAATTGTTCTGAGAGTCTAATACAGGTATATACATATTTTTTTTTTATTTTGAAAACAGAAAGAAAGAAGAGTAAGATTTTTAGGCGAAGATATTCTTATGTTATTTTGAATCCTCTAGATAGAGAAATGCAATATTAAATGAAAATTATATGTTATATTTCTTGATGTGAGAAAGAAAGATATACATTACCTCTTCAGTTTTTGACTTTTATCTTTATATTTCCTTGTGATAATACACGGAAAAAATGTTGAGACGTCGGACATGCCGATGTCAATGTAAACCTACTGTACATTTCATTATGTACTCAGAGTTAATCTTCATTAACAAAGGTTCTATTGGCCAAGGGTTGGTACATCTTTATTTTTCTATATAATAAATGTGAAAAAAGAAATTATTACCTGGGTCCTCAGAGTTAATCCCCATTAACAAAGGTTCTATTGTCCAATGGTTGGTATTTTGTGGTATTTGTTCCGGGGTTTTAATACAGGTATAAATACGTATATATGTTATTTGTAATGAACTACTGATTACTCATATAAGAGTGTCCTTTTTGCACTTATTGGCTGATCAGTAGTTACTGATTCATAGTTACTCATAGTTCTCTCATTCTTTTGGATATTTGGTAGTTTTATTGGATAAAAGGCAAAATTGGTTATATTGGATTAAAGTAAAAATTGGTTATATTGGATTAAAGGAAAAATTGGTTATATTTAGTAAAAGGTAAAATTAATTGTATTGAATTAAAGGAAAAATTGCTTATTTTCGAGTTATTTTTAATAATAGGTAAAATTGGTTGTATTGAATTAAAGACAAAATTGGTTATATTTAATAAAAGGATAAATTGGTTATATTAGAGAGAGTGAGCAAAAGGGTTAAAGATATTTAGATTTTCATCAATCAAAAATAAAATTAAACGAAGTATACTATGGCCAACATAAAAGAGTATGTTATTTTAAGTGATAAAGATTTAAAAATTATTGAAAATAGAAATAAATTGTTAAATTACATGCATATGTACAAATTTGAAGAATTATTAAGAAAAGATTCCAATTCATTTTTCAATGTGCAAAGTACTTTGTATGTACAAATGCTTGATTTTATTGTCCCAATTAGAGAAGGTGATAAACATATTCAAACACTTTTTAGCGGTAATAACAATTATGGTCACTGAATTTATGTTTATTACGATAGAGTAAGGCTTTATATTTTTGATAGCCTTAATGAGGGGTGTTTAAATGTGCATCAAATAAAATGTTTAATTAGATTGTTCCCTTTTAAACCAACAGTAGTTTTTGAAGCTGTTAATCAACAACTTTTTGGTAGTGTTTAGTGTGGAGTATATGCAATAGCATTTGCAACATCTGTATTATTTAACGTAATGCCAAACCGTGTCAATTATGAAACTGATAATAACAAAATGAGAAACCATTTTAAGTCAATGTTTGAAAATAATCGCTTAAATCATTTTCTGGCAGTAAGAACGTCTCACAATAGGAATTCGATAATAGAGAATAATTAGAACCGTCTTTTCATAAATTGAACTTAGGAACATAAAAATTATATTTTAAACTCTTGTTCTGTTTTTAATACTTTGCACAGTAATAATATTAACAGAGTTCTATTAACACAATATTTAAAAATTAAACATTGTCTAAATGACACTAGTGAAAAGAAAATAATTTGTACAACTGATAATAATGTGAACAAAATTTCACCACATGAATATTTAAAAATGAAGAATTTTCTGAGTAAAGAAAATGATAAAAAGATAATTCGAGCAATTAAAGAGAAGGGAAGAAAAAGGAAGGCAAGGCGCGAAGTTACATATGAGCAGAAAATAATAAGACAGGAGAATGAGAGATTGAGAAAACGTAATCGTAATAAAACAGAAATAAAAAAGAAAGAGCGCAAAAAAAATTTGACATGCAAAAAAAAAAGAAATTATCTACAAAAACTGAAGATGAAAAGAAAATACGCAAGGATAAAAATTTGGCATGTAGGAAAAGCAAAATATCAATGGAAACTCAAGATGAAAAGAAAGTGCGTCAAGAAAATAATTTGTCATGTAAGAAGAAAAAATTTTCTACGGAAACGGAAGATGAAAAGAAAGTGCTTTAAGAAAAGAATTTGGCATGTAAAAACGATAATTGGAATAAAAAAACTGCAGGAGTTGCAATAATGTCTTTTAAAGATTTCAATGAAAGTAAAGTTCCACAGAATTATTTAGGTTTAATAAATGTAGAATGTAAGTTTTGTAATGCGTTACATTTTTTGTGTGAAAGACCGTCACATAGATCATATAGATACATCACCGAGGAATGTCCCCGTGAAGAGGACATTATTATATCGCCTGAATGTCACAAAAATATTGCCGCTTGATATCAGCTTGACATTCGAGCAATATTCCTTGCTACTTGGGTGGTAGATCCAATATAAAGAAATTTTTTTTACATTTCTAATATTAAATTTTTTTGAAAAAAAATGAATAAAAAATATGGTTAATGCACACTAGCAACGTAGTCGGCCGCTTGCGGACGACAAAGTTGCTAGTATAGATAATATAGTAAAAAAAAGACAAATAAATTTTAGTTTTTGAAAAGAAAAAATCACTTATTTCTTTTGAGTTGTTGATAAAATTCTTAGATTAAAATTGTTAAATATTTTTTAAAAATTAACTTAATTAATTTTTCTTTAATTTATTAAAAAATTAATAAACTGGCAAGGGCCATGAGAGAGCCTTACTCAAAGTAGAACTAAGTGGGTAAATTTCTGCACGGGAAAAGAACCTTGCAAAACGCAAACAGAGAATCTATTTTGCGTTGGCTTGTAGAGTGCGAAGGGAAATGTGTAACCTAAAATTTCTACTCGTGGATTCAAAAACTCAAAATGAAGAGAAAATAAAATTTTTAATTAAACAATATTTAGACCCATCCCGTTAATACAAAATGGATATGTAAAATATAATAAAAATAAGGGACGTTCCACGTCAAACGGAACAGAGCTCTAGCCAAAAATTGGCTTGATAAAAAAAATCGTTTAAGGGCTGAAAAAACTTGTACACTCTTGTACTTTCGAAAGCAGATGGGCGATTTCAGAAATTCAATATGGCGGCGCCTCTAGATGTGATATAAGTCATCAATGTCACGATTCGACAAATACAAACATGAATAAAATTTCCAAAATTAATTAAATTGAATCAAAAAATACACTTTTAAGCATTTTTGTGGTCGCTGAATACGAATCTGAAGTCAGATTTTAAAAATTCAAAATGGCGGATCCAAAATGCTGGTCGATTTTTGTTAAAACTAAATATTTTTTCTCAAAACTGGTTACTCGGGGGTTTTTGGGGTCGCTGAATATGAATCTGCAGTCAGATTTTAAAAATTCAAAATGGCGGATCCAAAATGGTGGTCGATTTTTTGTTATAACTCAATTTTTTTAAGAAACTGGTTACTCGGGGGTTTTTGGGGTCGCTGAATACGAATCTGAAGTCTGATTTTAAAAATTCAAAATAGCGGATCCAAAATGGTGGTCGATTTTCGTTAAAATTCAATTTTATCTTCGAAACTTGTTATTTGGGTGTTTTCGGTGTGGATGAATTAATTATAAAATTAGATTTTTTTGATTAAATATGTTATTCGGGTGTTTTAAAGGTCGCTTATTTTTAAAACAAAGGAGCACTTGTATATTTTTTAGCCAAGTGTCTTTGAAACCTTTTATGAATGATAGCATTGTAACTAACAGTGTATATTTTTTAGAGCTTTATGATTTTACCTATGTAAAAGAAAGATTTAAATATCAAAAGTCCTTACAAACACTTTACTACTCATTAATTTTACATATTATTTTTTTATTTTTCATATGCGCTTAGTTTTTTATTATTATTATTTTATTTACAACATATTCGCATTCAGCGACCCCAAAAACCCCCGAGTAACCAGTTTTGAGAAAAAATATTTAGTTTTAACAAAAATCGACCACCATTTTGGATCCGCCATTTTGAATTTTTAAAATCTGACTGCAGATTCATATTCAGCGACCCCAAAAACCCCCGAGTAACCAGTTTTGAGAAAAAATTGAGTTATAACAAAAATCGACCACCATTTTGGATCCGCCATTTTGAATTTTTAAAATCTGACTTCAGATTCGTATTCAGCGACCCCAAAAATGCTTATTAAAGATTTTTTTTTTTTTTTTATTATTATTATTTTATTTACAACATATTCGCATTCAGCGACCCCAAAAACCCCCGAGTAACCAGTTTTGAGAAAAAATATTTAGTTTTAACAAAAATCGACCACCATTTTGGATCCGCCATTTTGAATTTTTAAAATCTGACTGCAGATTCATATTCAGCGACCCCAAAAACCCCCGAGTAACCAGTTTTGAGAAAAAATTGAGTTATAACAAAAATCGACCACCATTTTGGATCCGCCATTTTGAATTTTTAAAATCTGACTTCAGATTCGTATTCAGCGACCCCAAAAATGCGTATTATGTGTATTTTTTGATTCAATTTAATTAATTTTGGAAATTTTATTCATGTTTGTATTTGTCGAATCGTGACATTGATGACTTATATCACATCTAGAGGCGCCGCCATATTGAATTTCTGAAATCGCCCATCTGCTTTCGAAAGTACAAGAGTGTACAAGTTTTTTCAGACCTTAAACGATTTTTTTTATCAAGCCAATTTTTGGCTAGAGCTCTGTTCCGTTTGACGTGGAACGTCCCATAAATATAATATAATATAATATAATAATATAAAATATAATAAAAAATTCAGATTTAAAGTTCTCCGCTCTACAGAAAGAACTAGCATCACCGACAACATTCGTATTGTAATGTCTACAAACACGTTGGTTAGCCATGTTTACATCAATATCAACCCGACGTGTGATAAGCACTATCAAATCTGAACACAGCCCTGAGTTTGGGTCAAATAAATCACACTGGATAGTACCTCACAGATAGTAGAAAAAATTACACATAACAAAATTAAAAAATTGGCCACAATAAGAAAAAATAATGGGAAACCAATTATCACACACCAGAGAGGGATGGATAAGTAATCCAGTAAATCCAGACACAAAACGACAGTTCACTCAGAACGCGATTAATAATTGAAATTCTTACAAAAATTATCTCTAAAAATGTTCATTTACCCTCCTCTTTTTACCTCTTTTTGTTATTTACTTTCTGGTTTATTGTTGATAAATAAGTATTAATTAATAAATAAACTATTTAAATATTGTCCATTGAGAACTTTCAGTTGACTTAAATAATATTATCTTATTTGCAATAATTTCGTAAAAAATTTTAAAGGCGCTCGTATTCCTCACCGATCCCGAATATACTTCTGTCGTGTCCCATTGGAGTAAAAGAGACAAAAGATATTTCTGTCTCTTCTACTCCAATGATATACGACGCAAGTATACTCGGGATCGGTGAGGTATACAAGCGCCTTAACATTTTAAATGTGCTTTCGTTTTCAATTAAAAAGAGAAATAGTAATACAATTTAAATTTTATCAAAGCATGGATAATTAATTTTTGCCAATATTAGAACTTTTGAAAATTGTATATTCGAAACAAGCAAATTTAGGGTTATGTTTCTTAATTTTAACCTTGTGTATAATACGTGTATATTACACGTAAAATACCTTGTATTATACTCTTGGGTTTCTACGTACCCATTTCTGCTAAAAAATGCACTACGTAATGAAGACCCGCTTTTATGACGTACCCTTAATCTAAAAGGTAAACCTTTTGTTTTTATTCTTCTTAAATTAGCTTTATCTTTTAATTTTTCTATATAGAGGGGCAATGAGAAAAGAGAAAGTGTCAGATTTAGGACTCCTAGATGTAGAAGAGGACGTATATATTTGTCTGTTTCTCCCTCACACTTCAGGTTTGTGACTTCAATTCCACTTTGGGCGATTTGGAAATTATATAGAAAAAATCGGACAAGTGCGAGTTACACTTGCATTAAAACCGAGGGTTCCGTGCCATTAAACCTAAAATTTAAGTGGGTTAAAGTGTGAAGGTTGGTGGAAAAAGTCCAATTTTGCTTAATTTTTCCTGTAATGTGAGCATAAAAGCACATAGATATACACATTAATCACATATAACAAAAATTATCAGTTTTTCCTTGAAAACGCTATGATTATCAACTCTAATCATAATCACTATATTTTTCTTGTAATCTACACGTAAAAATACGTAAAAATGTATAAATATGAAGCCCTTTAGATAAAATTTTCTTCGTTTTTTGAAGAAAATTTATGATTTTTTTCGAAAATTATAATTTTTTTTTTAAATCGCTATGATAATCAACTCCAATCGTTCTCGTTATATTATTTTTGTAATCTACACGTAAAAATGTATAAATTTAAAGTTCTTTAGATAAAATATTCTTCGTTTTTTGAAGAAAATTCATGATTTTTATGGAAAATTATCAGTTTTTCCTTGAAATCGATATGATAATCAACTCCAATAGTACTCGCTATATTTTTTTTGTAATCTACACGTAAAAATACGTAAAAATGTATAAATTTGATTCCCTTAAGATAATATTTTCTTCTTTTTTTATTCGAAAAATACATGATTTTTTCTAAAAATATGAGTTTTTCTTAAAAACAATATAATCATTAACTCCAATAGTGCTCGCTGAATTTTTTCTGTAATCTATACGCAAAAATACGTATGTATACCAAATATAAACTGTATTGGTCAAGTAGTGTATGCGCTAGGAGGATTAAGGGGACTTTCTGGTTTAGAATTTCAAAAAAACCGATTTTTTTTGCTTATAACTTGTTACTCGGGGGTTTTTGGGGTCGCTGATTACGAATTTGATGTCAGTTTTTGAAAATACAAAATGGCGGATCCAATATGGCGGACGAAAAAATAAAAATTCAACCGGATTTGCTTAAAACTTGTTACTCGGGGGTTTTTGGGGTCGCTAATTACGAATTTGATGTCAGTTTTTGAAAATACAAAATGGCGGATCTAATATGGCGGACAAAGATTAAGAAATTAATTAAATTTAGTTGAAAATGGTTACTTGTGGCCTTTTGAGATTGCTAATTATGAATATAGGCACAAAACATTAACGTTCTAGGAACGTTTTAAATACATATACAAAAACTGACATCAAATTCGTAATCAGCGACCCCAAAAACCCCCGAGTAGCAAGTTTTAAGCAAATCCGGTTGAATTTTTCTTTTTTCGTCCGCCATATTGGATCCGCCATTTTGAATTTTAAAAACGGACATCAAATTCGTAATCAGCGACCCCAAAAACCCCCGAGTAACAAGTTTTAAGCAAATCCGGTTGAATTTTTCTTTTTTCGTCCGCCATATTGGATCCGCCATTTTGGATTTTCCAAAATGGACATAAAATTCGTAATCAGCGATCCCAAAAACAGCGGGATACGAAGTTCTGTTGTAATAAAAAGTTGTTTGATATTCATGACTCAATAAATTATGTTATGAAAACTTTGAACGCGTTTTTCTCGAAAACTCATTTTTCAAACTGGTACAGAGCTTTTCTCGAAATCTACCGAACCGATTTTGAAATCCCAAAAATTTTTCGATTCTTTATTTAAAAAACTGGTGCCTAAACCTCTAAAAACTCATATTTCTACCCCCTGTGTTTTTATATGGAGGTAAATTGACCCAAAAACACGGCGTTTTTGCGAATTTTTGAGAAAAATGTACATAAAAAATAAAAAAACGTTTAAAAAAATCGTTTTTGAGGTTTAGGCACAAGAATAAATCCTTATGAAGAGATTCCCGTTTGGAACTTAAATTTATGTATTACAGGTTGCCCGGAATCTAACGTACCAAAAAAAATCCGGCAGCCCCCTGCGGGGGCGGCCACATTCTCATCACGCGATTCGCGCGTAGGGGCTCGCTTCGCTCGCTAGTTTGAGCGCGCCTTGGGCGCGCAAAGGATGATCGTCCCGCTTCGCGGTCCGATATTGATACGCGCTTCGCGCGCATTGTTTAGGCATCGCCCTACGCGCTTTGCTTGTTTATTACCATTCAAAACCTAGTAGCATTAATTACTTTTTAAATACACTGTGTAATTCAAAAATTTTTCAATTACATTCAAAAATTGTATTAATTATACTACCTGAAAGTAGATGAATGACCCAAGAATCCATTTGTTAGAATGAGATTTTGTAGTTGTTTCAGACTTTGTAGTTGATTTATTAGAAACAACTCATAGTCTATATTAAAATGCTTTAAATTGAATTATACAAATAGGTAAGTTATAAAGGTATTAGAATAAATGGATATACTTCCGAAGTAGGGGTACCTCCGATCTTAATGAAACTTGGTATTTTAACGTATTTTGGTGCGCTGATTACGAAAATGATAGTGAAAATTGGCGCAAATTTGATTATCATGGTAAGAAACATTAAAAACACCATAAAATCATGGTTTTTTTACGATTATCTCGTAAAAAACAAAAAATTTCGAAAAAAGTTTTAGACAAAAGTTTTAGATCTCAAAAATACACACATTTTATGTTTTATGCATTTTTTACCAAAAGTCATTATTTTTCGAGAAAAATGGTCCGAAAGTAATTTGCGGAAATTGTGGGGTGGAGTCTATGTTTTAATTTTCTATATTTCCAAGCAAATACAGTACATCTTTAAGTTAGGTGATCCACTTCAGAAATTTTTACTCAAATCACTTTTTCTATTTTTGATTTTTGCCTGTGAAATATAAGAGCAACTCAAAATTTATGGTGTTTTTGATCATTTTTTGGATTTTGACATTTTTACCCGAAATTTTGCGTTTTTTACGAGTTAATCGCAAAAAACCATGACTTTATGGTGTTTTTTATGGTTTTTACCATGATAATAAAATTTGCGCCAATTTTCACTATCATTTTCGCAATCAGTGCACCAAAATACGTTAGTATACCAAGTTTCATTAAGATCGGAGGTACCCCTACTTCGGAAGTACACCCGAAAGTAGACAGCGTAACTAGCAGTGTCACTCTCTTATTGCAATTCTAAAGCTATAAATCGAAAGCTGACGTAATTCCGGATTCAACGAGCCCTATATGAAATATTTTGAATTAGAGGATTTTAAATAAACAATTGCACCGACGGAATAGCTCAGTTGGTTGGTGCTCCAGGCTTTGCGGGTTGAGCGAATGAGGTTCGCGCCCCCCGTCAGCCGGGGATTTTTCCGACACGTGAGCTATTCTGAGCAAGAGGTTTGACGTCTAGGTGCGACGGTATACATTGTCGATTAATTGTCCGATATGTACCGCCGAAACTAGACAGTCGATAAACCGGTTGTACTCAGAAGAGGTTTTTCTACAGTTTCCCTCTTCTCTGGCGAGAAAACCCAATGACGGGTGGTTCAGGCAAATGCGAGTACTCCTATCTTCGAAAGTCGCACTGTAGGCGCATTAGGTTAAAAATTTGCAAAAATTTGTAGAATGGTTATGCTTCATCCATAAAAAGTATTTCTCGGGGACTCTTGTCGAGTGCGTAATATACCAACAGGGCAGGAGTATAAACGAAGAAAAAAAAATAAAAAAAAAAAATAAACAATTGCAATATTAGCCAATTGTTTAATAACAATGCACTAATCCAAAATACTTGATATAGGGCTCGTTGGATGTGGAATTATGTCAACTTTTATTTAATAATGTCAGAATTACGATAATTTTATTTGTTTATATAATGTATAATTTTTTATGAACACAAATTCATTAATTAATTAATATCTCGAAGACAAAAAGGAAATTTCCATATTTTTTATGTTGAAAGTATACGTTTTAAACTTTCTAAAAAAATTTAAAAAATTAAAAACAAGACTGATTTTGAAAAAAAGTAAAAAAAATTTTAATTTTTAAAAAATGGGGTAAAATTTTGAATTTTTAAAAAAAAATTTTTTAATCAATCGAAAAAGCACATGAAGTATTTTGGATTAGTGGATTGTTAATAAACAATTGGCTAATATTTCAATTGTTTGTTTAAAATCCTCTAATCCAAAATATTTCATATAGGGCTCGTTGGATACGGAATTAGGTGAGCTTTCAATTGATAATTTCCGAATTGCAATAACTTTATTTATTTGTTAAATATTTTATTTTTTATTAACATTAATTAATTTATATCTCAAAAATAACAAAAGAGTACATCTCAATATTTTTTGTGCTGAAAATACACATTTTTAACTTTAAAAAAAAAATTAAAAAAGACCGAACTTAAAAAAAGTCAAAAAAAAGTTTTGATTTCCAAAAAATGGATCAAATTTTGAATTTTTTTGAAAATTTTTCCACATCATTTGAAAGAGCAGAAAAAACCTTTCGAAAACATATATGTGACCGGGTCTGAGAAAACGGTGTTATCGACCAAAAAATCGATTTCTTTTTTCTGATGGTTTCTTATAGTTAAAGGTCCTAAAAATACAATGCAACTAGTCCCAAATGTTAAAAAAATTGTTGCATTTGTTTAAACAAATTTAAAAAAAAATATTTTTTCGAAAAAACTTTTTAAGGCCAGGTCCAAGTGAGGCAGCGCCATCTACATTGATACTAAAATTTTGGAAAATTTTCAATACAGCCTGTTCTTGAAAATAAGATGGTAAAATGCTTTTTCCTTTATGGATAATTGATTATTGGCAAAATATACACCAACTAAAACTTTTTTTGAGTTAAAATAATAAAAAAAATTTCATGTCAATAAATTAAATATGAGCACTTTTTTCACAAAAACTGTAACAGTACTTTCACAGAAATTACAATCAAAAATGCAATTTCCATTTGGAAAATTAATAAACGCTAAAAAATACACGACCTAAGATTTACCAATCACGAAAATAACAAAAAAATTTTTATTAAATATTTAACATATTGATACTGCTTTACTGATTGTGACAGCCCTTTGGTAGATTATGTATTTCAGGTGGTTAGCAACAGCGCCAATCTCCTCCTTTCGGCAAAACTGCGAAACGTCTGGTGACATATATAACCTGCTAAACGGCTGTCATAATGAGTAAAATATGTTATGTTAAAATACTTTTTTTTGTTATTTTCGTGATTGGTAAATCTTAGGTCGTGGATTTTTTAGCGTTTATTAATTTTCCAAATGGAAATTGCATTTTTGATTGTAATTTCTAAGAAAGTACTGTTACAGTTTTTGTGAAAAAAGTGCTCATATTTAATTTATTGACATGAAATTTTTTTTATTATTTTAACTCAAAAAAAGTTTTCAAGAAAAGGCTGTTGAAAATTTTCCAAAATTTTAGTTTCAATGTAGATGGCGCTGCCTCACTTGGACCTGGCCTTAATGAAAATATAAGTAATTTTAAAGCAAAAATCACTCTTGGTATTTTTACTTAAAATAAAAAATTAAAAACTTACAAATTTTTCAAAATTAACGAAAAATTCGACTTTAATCCTCGAATATGATCTCCAGGTATACCCGTCATCGGCGACCTTGTTGTCCAAGTGTTAAGGATATTTTCTCAAACCTCAAATATAAATGCCAAAACTGTTAACAAAAAATTCGAACTAAATTGTTGGCGATGATCCTTAAGTATACCCATCATCGGCAACCTGGTTCTGTATGTAAAAAATAACCATGGATTATTGTACGCTTGTCAGTTCTGAAGGTGCCTAAAAAATTTCAGCCCTCTAGAACATCAGCAAGTCGTTTAAATTAAAATTTCATATTTTGACCATAAAAATCGTGTTCAGCATAAAAAATACATAAGGAACACTTATGTAGGTCCTTTGAAATATAAAATGTTTCAAGAAATCTATTTTAATTAGTAGTAAAACTTTAAACGCGTTTTTCTCGAAAAGTTGATTTTGGTCGACAGCACCGTTTTCTCAGACCCGGTCACATATCTCAAATTCTTTTTCATCTTTCTGTTTAAAAGTTATAAGTCTTTAAAAATTCTTTGTTTAAATTTTTCAAAAAAATTCAACCCCTTCCCTTTCCTACAGCTTTTGCAAAAAACTTAACAATACTTCGTGGTAAAAGGACTCACCTCTAGAGCTAAACTATGTGCAAGTTACAGCCTGATCCGATCAACTTTTTTTTCACTACAGGAATTTTACCCCATATGTATATTAATAAAAGTTATTTTTTGTGTTTATATCGTACCCTGTGAAATTTTATAATTTACATATTTCTGTCTTTTTTACACAAAAGAATGTCAAAAATATGTATAAAAGATGTATGTATACATACATTTATTTACCTTCTGCAAAAAAATTTATAAAAAATAATTAATTTTAAAAAGTAAGTATAATTACCCAGAGAATTTTGGTTTTTTAGTTTTTCGCACTTTTCCCTGCTTGAGTAGAATAGCCTCAGTTGACGATAGTTAAAAATTGTTTTCTTTATAAAAATAATAAAATATAACTGTTTCTTTTTTTAAGTACAAATTAATCAGTCTAAGCAAGCATATAATAAAAATCTCATCGACTTCACATACGTCCTTTTCTAGCATTCTTCTTACTAATAATGAATTATTGTTTAAACGAATAATTATAAAGTTAATTTTTCACAATTTTTCTTTTAATATTGTAAGAAATTGACGTTATCCCTACAATATTGTATAAATGACTTTTCAAGATTAAATGGTTTAAAAAAAATCATTCGTTCAAATTTCAATTGCCAATATTTTACAAGATAAATTTCTTTCTTAAAACTATTTAGCATAGTTATTTAACACCTCAATAACTACAAAATGAATACACTTTTAGAAAAAAAACATTTTAAATTACAAACTATAAAAATCAGTAATAGAAGCAGGCACTATGAAAAACAGTTGCTTTGAAAACAACTACTATGGTAAAGATTGTTATGGTAGTGTTTGTCATGATAACAGTTGTCATGGTAACGGTTGTCATGGTAAAAGTTGTCATGATAACGGTTTTCATGATAACGGTTGTCATGATAACGGTTTTCATAGTAACAGTTGTCATGATAATGGTTGTCATGATAACAGTTGTAATGATAACAGTTGTAATGATAACAGTTGTAATGATAACAGTTGTAATGATAACAGTTGTAATGATAACAGTTGTAATGATAACAGTTGTAATGATAACAGTTGTAATGATAACAGTTGTAATGATAACAGTTGTAATGATAACAGTTGTAATGATAACAGTTGTAATGATAACAGTTGTAATGATAACAGTTGTAATGATAACAGTTGTAATGATAACAGTTGTAATGATAACAGTTGTAATGATAACAGTTGTAATGATAACAGTTGTAATGATAACAGTTGTAATGATAACAGTTGTAATGATAACAGTTGTAATGATAACAGTTGTAATGATAACAGTTGTAATGATAACAGTTGTAATGATAACAGTTGTAATGATAACAGTTGTAATGATAACAGTTGTAATGATAACAGTTGTAATGATAACAGTTGTAATGATAACAGTTGTAATGATAACAGTTGTAATGATAACAGTTGTAACGATAACAGTTGTAACGATAACAGTTGTAACGATAACAGTTGTAATGATAACAGTTGTAATGATAACAGTTGTAATGATAACAGTTGTAATGATAACAGTTGTAATGATAACAGTTGTAATGATAACAGTTGTAATGATAACAGTTGTAATGATAACAGTTGTTATGAATTTGAGTTTTATTTTAAAAATTATTAATGAATTACTTGTTTTTCAATTTCTCATAATATATTACAGTTTTAAATACTCAATATTGTCAGAAAAAAATTGACAACCTTAAATATACTTTTGACAAAACAAAATCATTGTAATACTTGCAGATTGTTACTAATGTGTTAGTATAGAAAAAATTAATTCCCTAACCTATCTGCATTTCCCTTAGTATTCGAATAGAAAGACGTATTATACTTTTACTCGTGTGCATAACTGCGAGTAAATGAATGTTGAAAATTTTAATGTATTCATTTATAATAAAATTAATTATATTATTTATATTATAACAAAAATTTCATTTTTTTAAAAAGTAGTTTAAGTAATTAGTAATATTGAAATTATTAATTGACCATGTGAAGTATCCCATGTAAAGAACAATTTAGAAAATCT
Organism: Leptopilina boulardi; assembly: GCF_019393585.1. Classification (NCBI taxonomy): domain Eukaryota; kingdom Metazoa; phylum Arthropoda; class Insecta; order Hymenoptera; family Figitidae; genus Leptopilina; species Leptopilina boulardi. Next base: position 337,683 of record NW_026137948.1, on the reverse strand, counting down.
TTGATCAAGTTAGAAGTTTACATAAACTTTAGTTCTATTAGATTCAATTTCAAAAAACAAAGACTATTAATTTATTTAAAAAATGTAAGACCTGGAGATGGTAAAATTTTTAAACCTTTGTAAAACATGGTATATTTTGACTACTTTTACTTCCTCTAAAGAAACCCAAAAAATATCTCAAAATATAAATTTTTTAGTTTTTTTACGAGGTTGTCCATGGTATAAATATTTTTTAAAATTATTTTTCAACAATAGAAAATGGAAATTAAAAATAATGTGTTTTTTTTATCTGAAAAGGACAATTTTAAAAAAATTTTCCATGAAATTCAGTTCTCCGTTAAAGTAGTTTTTTTAAAAAATGTATAGTTCGATAAGTGTGACGAGAACTTTTAAGTGTTCAAATTGATCATTTATTTCTGCAATACGCCTTTGACGTTATTGATTGTAATCTGTGTCAAGACCCAGTACATTTAGTTTCTCAAAAATTTATTAATATTATTTTTTAAACGCTCTCTGAATTTTAAAGGTTTTAGAGAATAATAATTATCTTAATGTCTGCATTACACTTGAAAAGAAAATAATTAATCTCTCTACTTAAAATTCCTTTTCCCACTTTTTGACCTATACATTTTTTCAAAAAATTACTTAAACCGAGAACTGAAACTTATTTAAAAAAAATGTTTAATTCTCCATTTAAGAAATATACATTTTTAATTTTTATTTTCAATTGTTAAAAAATAATTCAAAAAAAGTTTATAGCATTGAAAACCTTGTAAAAAAACCTACAAAATTCATATTTTAAGACATTTTTTTGATTTATTTTGAAGTAACTACAAGTTGTCAAAATATGCCATGTCTTACAAAGGTTTAAAACTTTTACCCTGTCCAGATCTTACATTTGTTTAAATAGATTAATAATCTTTGGTATTTAAATTTGTATTTAATAGGACTACTAAGGTTGTGTAAACTTTTAACCTGATCATAATTTTGACCTGGGTCGCTTTAAACTCATCATATATATTAAATTAGTATGAAAACACTTAATATTAATTGTCACTATATACTTGTCAATATCATTTGCGTAATTAATAATATTAATGTTATTAGCATTTACATTAACTTCAGATAAAACATTTAATGTTAGTTCTCACTTTTTCAACAATCAATATTATTTAAGCAATTAGCATTGTCACTTTGGTATAAGTATATGTCAATCAATATTATAGATTTTTGTATTAATTTTTATGTGAAACATTATTATATTATTGTTCAACATTCTTGCATAAAACAATAACTAGTTTTATTATAATACACCACATTATTTTCTTTTTTTAAAATTCAAAGTTTATTATTTATGTAATATTTGTAAAGACGAATCACCTGAAAAAGGTTTGTAACTGCAAACTATCAGCAAATAGCCGTTTGTGTAGTTCGGGTTAAGAAAGACAGGGTAATGATCTTACGATTGGAAAATACAAAGAAAGAATGAACTGTTCAACGAACATGATGAGCTAGTATATATTCGGCCCACATTCTCTGATGCTACGAGTAACCTAAATTACTCCCTCCAACCGAACCATCATCTTCAGGTGAACTCGGGTCTTCGATAAAACCCCACTTGCATTCGTGGAGCATTGTGCAGTAGTTTAAAGTGAAAGAAGATGTTTTCTTTATTTACTAAACATACAAGGTATATTCACAACTGTGATTTCTGTTTAATTTTTTGACAAACAATGAACATTTTATAGAAGGAGTATGTTAAGACACCCACCCCATGATAATGATTCTTTTATTAACATGGATGAATTCCTTTAAAACTTTTTTATTAATAGCACATATATATATATATATATATATATATATATTTACTTTGAAAAACTAATATTAAAGTCCCTTTAAACATTTTTCTACATACAAACCGATTTTATAAATGATAGATACATTATAATAGAATCGAATGACGAATATGTAGGTAGAAATAAATATCTAAAAATAATTTCTAAAGTATTCAGAGAATAATAATCTATAAAAAACATATCTACAAATTTAAAAACATTCCTTAAGTATAATATTACAGCAAATGTACTTTCAAATATTTCGAAAGCACTAAATTAATATAATGCATCAACTTTACGTGGTTTGATATCTGTGATCTTACTGAAAACACAGAAAACGCCAGAACTAAAAATTACTTTAATCAGATTTAATTGGAAGTGCAAAAAAAATGAGACAATTCTAACTGACATAGAACGTGGCGCTATCTTACTGACTCATTTTTGTTGCACTTCAGACACAGTGCAACAGCATTTTCAGTTCTGAGATCGCATAGGGTGATTCTTACAGGTGTTTTGACGCTGAACACGAATCTAACCTCAGAATTGCTCCCCAGTAAAAAAAGTTGCATAGCAGAAGCCTGGATTCCTTAAACCAACTCCTAAGCTGGTATACGGAATCTTGACTTTTCTGTATTACAGCCTTTACTGTAAAACGAAATTATAAGGAGGTTGTATACGGACAACTTTTGCATGACTTTTAATAATAAAATACCTGTTTTAAAATAAATTGATTTGTTTAATTTTAATATCAAATATTTTAAAAAACTAAATTATAAGGAAATGTCAATTCAAAGACAAAAGTGTTATTTTATTCACTAAAGTAGCTAAAAGAAACGCGCGTAGACGCGCATGATATCTATAATTTTTTTATGCAAAATTAAAAATTTATTTTTATTTGAAAGAAAGTTATTTGAATTTTGATCTCACAAAATTAATAATGTTATTTTTGAAATCGTTATTGTATTACTGTCTCAACATTATGGTGTTATAATATAATAGTTTAGTTAATTTGTAAATATAATCTGTGCATAGCTTCTGGTGGACATACATAACGTGTGTTTAAATAATGTTCAATTTCAGCCTATTGAATTTTCTGATTATCATCTTTATAACCTATTATTGCACAGTCAATATGACCTTTAAATTTTGTACTCAAATAAAGATTATATGCTACGATCATCGAATTGTCAGCAATACATTTAATTAGCCCATCTCAGGATCCATGCAGGGTGAATACCTATTTTGTTTACCGCAAGGCCCATGAACTTGAAATCACTTTACAATGTTAAAAAGTTCTGGATTCTTTATTTCGTCTGGGAATTCAGCGCATCTCCTTTTATTTAAAGTTTCTGCATCGCAAATTTGTGTACGAAAAAATATAATTAAACGCACATGTGTCAATCCACGCTTTTTCTTCTCTATGAAAGACGATACATATAAAATTGTAAAGAATAAAATTACAAGTACCTTGAGCATGCTTAAGGTTAACAGTCCATCCAGGACCACCATAAGGAAGCATTGAAGGATATGTCATGGGATAAACATTTTCACTAACAATAAGACTAGAAATTATTTTCTCATTATTTTCTGTTGTGTATTCTGAATTTTGATAATTTGTAAATTTTTGCAACAGTCATCAAAATCGATATTTTCATAAAATTAGAATTTTTGTTTTTACTTTAAAATTTACATAATCCGATAGAGATTTTATTCTAATAAATTAACAACTTCCCAGTCGAAAATCTTATGCTATATGAAGTTGAGTAAAAAGCCAATTGAAGCGTTAGGATAGTTGACAAACAAGTTAAATATCAGTAGAAATCTATCATGAAGCATATTAAGTCCGATTTTTCGCTTTCTAAAGGCTTCCACTATTTTTTGTCATTCGAGTAATTTGAGGTTTCGTTTTCCGTGCGGCTTCTCTAAAGACTTTCCGGACGCTCTAAGTAAGTTTTGGATTTTCAACTGAAATTCTTTGAAAAATATTCTTAAAAATGGCTATTTTTTCGTCCTTCTGGTACCAACTTTTTTTTAAATTCGTTAGCTTGTTCCAAATTGTGATTAGAAAAACTTCTCAATTGTCAGATGTACAATAAAAGAATAATATCCCCCACAGCAGCCAATCTTTACTAAAAATTTCGTAAAGATTTCCTTGAAATCTTGGGAATATTTAATTGAAAAGTTTAATGAAAATTGCATAAAGATTTAAATGTCCCACCAAAATAAATATTTGTCGTAAAAGTTGACTAAAAATTTAAATGAAATTTTCAGGAAATGTTCGTCGCGAAAATTGAGTAAAGATTTAAATGAAATTTTCAGGAAATGTTCGTCGCAAAAATTTAAATGAAATTTTCAGGAAATGTTGGACGGAAATATCTGTAAAATATACAAAAGTAATATTAATAATAATAATAATAATAATAATAATAGATAGATCTTTATTATTATTATCAATCAAAAAAATTTACTATCTGGGAATAAAAATAAAATAAATAATATACAAACATTGTTGCTCTGCTTTAATGCTTTGTTTCACATTCAATCAAGCACTGCATACTTGATTGAGCAACAACTTTTGAAAACAAATTTTGGGGTGCTGGGGATTAAACCTACGTTCGCCGCGTGCTAGCTAAAGACCCTAACCACTACACTACAGATATCTGGCAGAAAAAAAAAATCTTCCACAGACTCTACAACTTGCTGATAGACAATTAATCCTACTTATCGACCTAAAAGGGCGGGCTCATTTGAAAATGTTTTTCACGGAGATATTTGAATATTCTGAATATTCACATTGCAGGTGAATATAAAAATTAAAAGTGTATCGAAATAATGCTGTATAACCATGACTGAAGGTCATGTGAAAAGGTTATAATAAAATTAATTATTTTTTTAAAATATTATCTATTAATTAAAAATTCACAAATTTGCGAAAATTAGTTTAAAAATTTTTTATTTATTAATAAAGAATTATATTAGTATTGTTAAAGACAAGAAAAAACGTTTTAAAAATAATTAAGAAAATAATTTCAATATATTAAAATAAGAAATGAAAGTGAACACAAAAATTCTATTTTTTAAACATTTAAATCAAAATTATTATTCAAAAATTATTTATTATAATTAAAAATGTATTAATTAATGAAAAATTAATTTTTAAATATTTTATTTTTTGTAAAAGATTGTGGCCTTTACAAAATGGTTTTTAAAGTTGATATAAAATTTTTTAAAAATTAATATTTCGATTCGAAATAAAATTGACTAAATAGACAGAAAAAAATGCTTGTAATATATTTATTTGTGACAATTTGTAAAATTTAATTTTTTTCAAAATGTTGAATTACAATTCTTTAAAAATTCGTTTTTTTAAATTTTACTAAAATTAATTAAAAATTAATTATTTTTGAAAATTCAATTATTTTGAAAAACATTAAATTAAAATATTTTTTAAAATTTTGAAAAACTAACATTGGATTCGTAATCAGCAACCCGAAAACCCCGAGTAACAAGTTTTAAGCAAATTTCGTGGATTTTTTAAATTTTCGGTCGCCATATTGGATCCGCCATTTTGAATTTTCAAAAACTGACTTCAGATTCGTAATCATAGACCCCAAAAACCCCCGAGTAACAAGTTTCAAACGAATTCCCTACCGAAAGAGTGGTACTGGATTGGTACTGGGAAATTGGAACTGAGGGCTCAGTACCAACTCAGTACTAATTTGGTGCATTTTGGTACTGAAATGGAACTGCGAAATTTACCTGCGAAAAGGGTCGAGTTACCGTTAAAACCCACATAAAAGTGAAAAGCGACTACCTTTTACAATATGTTTAAACTAATACTTTATATTTATTTCAATATTATATTTGTTATTCCTGGATTTATATTATTTTCATACATTATTATGCATATGATATGTCCTTTGGCAGCTAAATTCAAAAATGATGTCCATTTTTTTGTCAAACTTAAGGTATACGAGATAAATCATAACTTTTTTAAATGTAATTATTTTTTGATAAATTTTAGATATTTATAATCTAGAAATATTAACGAATCTCAATATATATTTTTTAAAGTTGAGTTATTAAAATTATAAATTTTTTAAGCAATAAAACTCGGGTTAAAATTTTAATCCTTCAACAAAGGACCTAGGGGTCTATTGTTCAAGGAGGGATTGCAATATAATTTCCAAACTTAACAGAAATTTTCTACGAACTATTATGTTTTTTTTGCTGTTTTACACGTATATCATGAGAGACGGTTTGTTGATCTTATATACCTTTAAAACTATTGTTAAAGTACTTTAAAAATGTCTTCTTATGGGTTGTCAGGCAGTGGTACTGAAGTGGAACTCAAGCCAAGTCCAATTCAGTACCATTCCAGTACCACTCTTTCGGTAGGGTTGCATTAGATTTTCAAAAAGTCGTCCGCGATTTTGGATCCGCCATTTTGAATTTTTAAGAACTGATTTCAGATTCGTAATCAGCAACCCCAAAATCCCCCGAGTAACAATTTTCAAGCGAATTGCATTGAGTTTTGAAAATGTCGGCCGCCATATTGGATCTGCCGTTTTGAATTTTTAAAAACTGACTTCAGATTTGTAATCAGCGACCCCAAAAACCTCCGAGTACAAAATATCGGTTCCCTTTTTACCTTAATTTTCGGTAATGAATTTTTTTCCAAAATAATGAGTTTTTTTGAAAATTATTTATTTATAAATGTTTATAATTTTGCGTAAATATTGTTACTTTTATTTTCGTTTTATTCAATAATATGTTCTCATTCACTTTAAAAAAAATTAATGAATATTGATTAAAAAACTTAAAATACAGTAAGAAATGTTGTAAATAAAATAGGTGGTAATCTACTACTGTTACTACTGTTCCGCAAAGGGTTAAAAGCATGTGCTGAATAAGTGTACAAATTTTGAATTTAAAATTTTTAATATTTTTCGAGATATTTACAATAACAAATTTGAGCAATATTTTTTTGCTTTACTTACAACTTTTTCTCTACTAAAAATAGAGAAAAATGTTCACAATGTTTTTTACACAAAAGACCTTGAACTTTTATACGGCATAAAACATATTTATAACAATCTTTTGTGTTAAGTTGCATTTTATAAAATATTAAAGTCAAAAATTCAACCTTTGGGACTGATTTCATGATATCTCGCTCAAACGATCAGCAAGGATTTTAATTCAAATAGATTTGTAATGTCCAAACTTACCTTAAAACATCCCCGTATGCCGATTTGCTCGTCATTTTTGGTCAGAACTTTCAGGCTTCCTGATCACCGTGAGTGGTGCTGAATAAGTGTACAAATTTTGAATTTAAAATTTTTAATATTTTTCGAGATATTTACAATAACAAATTTGAGCAATATTTTTTTGCTTTACTTATAACTTTTTCCCTACTAAAAATAGAGAAAAATGTTCACAATGTTTTTTACACAAAAGACCTTGAACTTTTATACGGCATAAAACATTTGTTGTTGATAAAAATGATGAATGTAACTTAAACCGACAACAGAAATTGTTTAACCCTCAGGGTACTGATTATAAAAAAGTTAGAAATGCCACTGTTTGGGTTAGCCTAACCCCGTAACTTTGATCGACTGTATTTTGGATTCAAATTAAGCAATGAAATTTTTTTTAAATCGATTAGAAATTTTCTGAGAAATGTGGAAAATATTCACGGTGTTCCAAAAATTAATAAAAAATTTTCAAAGTAAAGGCTTGTATTTTTGTCAACAAAACATAAGAAAGCATTTTATATGAGGTGTTTGGAAAGCTGTAAAGTTGTTCTTGAAGGTATCGTTAGCCGTTTTTTGATTCATTCTAAAACATGTACCTATTTTTTTGATATTTGAAAATTCCTTCCTTTTTAATGAAGCAAAAAAATTATATCAACAAATTTATCGTAAATAACGAAAAAAAATTTGTTTATAACACAGAAAACATTTGTTGTTGATAAAATTAATGAGTATATCATAAACGAATAACATAAAGAACGAAAAAAAATATTTGTTATTTATAGAGAAATAAAAAATAGTAAACACATTGAAAATTGGGTTTTTCTTAGATTTCTTATTGAAAAATTAACGTATCTTCTTTATCAAGATACCATTTATTTCAAGATTTTATTAGCTTTTAGAAAATAAAAAGAAAATAATTGTAGACTTATTATTTTATAAGATTTAAACTGTAATGATTGTTATTAGAATATTTTTATAGCTCGTCGTGCCAGGGATCGTTTTTAATAAATTTAACATTACAAATTACAGATTTAACGTATTTATTAACAAAACAAGAAATTTACTATTTACAAACGATTAATGCGGAAAATAACATATTAATCATGAACGCGATTAACAAATGAAATAAACGATGTACGACGACATAGTTTCTCGAAAACTACCGAATAGTCCGCGCCAGAGAACGTCGCATCTCTAAGCCAAACTATTTTCGGACTTTACGTGTGGTAATGACCACCAAAAAAAAGAGATAACTTTTTTAATAGCGGTAAAATCGCTTTCAAAAATGACTTCATTAATTATGGTTAATAACCATTCAAAAGGATGGATCTACGATAGTGGTGAAACCACTGTTAAAAGAATTTTACACGTCAAATGCGGTAAAACCGTTTTCGAAAAGTACGTTAACTAATGGTGAAATCATTGTATCAAAAAATCTAATCTGCGGTGAAACCGCACTCAACAAAATGTAATGTGGTATAGACCACTTTCTTTTAGCGGTGAGACCGCTTTCGCAATGAAGGAAGAAGTGAAGAACTAGGACCGCGCGCTCTGCTTTTACGCCGGAGCCAGTGATCCGTGATTGGCTGGCGCGTTGGGCTTGCGCGCTCGCTCGCCTTCCCCACTACCGAGAGTCTCGGGACTCACATGGTCGGGAACGTGTACTACATGGCGTGTTCGATCCGTCGCACAGTGGGAAAAGATGACCCTCTGTGGACAAAAATCTACCAACAACACAAATCTTAACCGATTTTAATATTTTTTTTTTTAAATACTCGGAGAGGTTTTTCCTGTAACGCACAACTGCGATAAATTTGATTTATTTCTAACTAACCTTAAAAATGATACCTATATATGTGACGCTCCACGAGAAAAGGGACCTATCGCGACAAAAAATTAATTTCCAGTTTTATATGCGAATCGATAGTATTTGAGTTGCTCTTTCATATAGAAATGTCAAAAATAATGTTTTTCTCATAAGTTTTAGTTTCATCCAGATGTATATATAATTTGTTGAAAAACAGGATTATACTGGATCAAAAAATGATTTATTTTATTAATAATAAATCACAAAAAAAATTACAGACGTTTCGACACCAAACGTTGGTGTCCTCTTCAGTGTATATAAAACATCTGTTGAAACAAAAAATACAATTGTCATGAATTTGTGGATTCTAACCTCCATAATGTTGAAAACACTTTTTATTGACCAATTTAAATTTAAAATAATTTTTATAAATTACTTACCATATTGAAAATTAGAGGGAAAAATTTTTTAGGAAAAACAAACATGTTCTCATAAAGAGAACATGTTTATTAAATTAAAATTTACATGATTATATTTTTTGTTTCAAACCACGTGTGTAAACAAAATCTACTCTATAAATACAAGTTTTAAACTCATTCATTCGTTGTCGATTAAAGGTTATGCTTGTTTTACATGTGAACCGTGTCTCCAAAAAAGGCGCGAAAATTCAAAAAAAGAGAATTCCAAAATTCATTCAAAAAAGAGAGAGACTTGGAAATTGTAATAGAAAGATCACAATTTACTTTAAAGATAATCTATTAACCATTCAAGTGACCTATTTAAAGTGAAGATGTCACCCTTCAAGTTTACAGCATTGTCTTTTTCTTTTTTAATGTATAACATCTCCATTAGTTCCCTCTTTTTCTTGTCTGATTCAGTATGTAAAACTTCAACTTTGTCCCACATAAAATCATGATCATTATTTTCTGTTTTGTGTTTCGATAGGACATTGTGGTAATATTCATTTTTGTCGAAATTCGACTTATGTTCTTTAACTCTGATGTCCAAGAGTCTTCCGGTTTGTCCTACGTTAGTGGCATCACATTTATTGCAATTGAGTTTATATACCACTTCCTTCTTTTCCAAATTGTTTAATTTATCCTTTCCTATGTCAAAGAAATTCCCAGATTTGAAAGGTGTTCTAAAAATTGTGTTTAATTTATATTTCTTGATTTCTGAGTCTATTAATTGCGAAATATTACCATAATATGGCAATACAAAAGTATTCTCACTTATAAATTTATTTGATTCATTGTGAGCATCTCTATTTTTTATTAAGTTAAATCTTATTTGTTTTAATCTATTGTTGATGTGTTTTTTACAAAATTCTGAAGGATAATGGTTGTAAAATAGGAATTTCCTAACAAAGTATAAGTTTTCTTCATGATACTGTGGATGGGAGAGTTTGATAGCTCTATCGACTAAATTCTTTACAATGGCGACTTTTTGTTGAAGTGGATGGCAAGATAAGAAATTGAGAAATCTACCTGAATATGTAGGCTTTCTATACCAATTAGTCATGATCTGTCCTAAACTAGTTCTCAAGACAAGAACATCCAAAAAATTAATACATGAGTTTTTTTCTATTTCAAAGGTGAATTTCAAATATGAATTGTAACTATTGAATTTATCAATTAAAACTTGAATTTCTTCTGTAGGTAGACACAAAATTGTGTCATCTACATATCGAAAGTAGAATACTAAATTGAAATCTTGCAAAACTAAATGTTCCAAATCATCAAAAACCATCTCAGCTAAAATAGGAGAGATGACTGAACCAATTGGAGTGCCATTAAGTTGTTTATAAAATTTATTATTAAACCTGAAATAAATCGAGCTCATTAGAAATTCAATTCCCTTAATAAATTCATCTAAATTAAACTTTGTATTTTTCTCAATCTCTCTCCATCTCTTTTTTATACTTTCACAAACAAGTTGAAAAGATATACTAGGGAACATTGCAACAACATCAAGTGATATTATTGAATGACCCTGTGGAACAACATAATTTTTTATTTTCTTTATGAAATCAAAACTGTTTTTTACCGAAAATTCAGAATAGGAAATCGAGGACTTCAGAATGTTGTTAAGACATTCTTCCATCCTACGAGTGGGTGAGTTGATGGTAGACATAACAATTCTCAATGGATAATCCATTTTGTGAACCTTGTATAAACCATAACATCTAGGGAGAACTGTATTCTCACAAGTGACATGACATCTCTTCACATCCCTTCCCAAAATACCTTTTTCTCTCCAACCATTCAAAATTTTAAAAGTTTGATTTTTTAATTGTTTAGATGGGTCTTTTTCTAACATTTTAAACTTGTTTTTGTCACTTAATAAATTTTCCAAATCATTTTCATATTTTGTTTTTTCAACAACCACAGTGATATTACCCTTGTCAGCAAAAGTTACTTGAAGGTTCTTGTTGTTCTTTAGAAAATTCTTAGTCTCAGCGATACAAAACTTCAGTTTTTTATCTAAAAATTCAGAATGGTTGTTTGATTTTTCATTTAAAAAATTCTTCGACAAATTGATAATTTTTGATCTAAAAAATTCTCTCTTTTTTGTAGGAATCTTGTGTATGTTACTTTCTACATCCTTAATTAATTCAAAAATCAATTTTGAATTCTTGTTAACACATAAACTATTAAAATCTTTACCTAACCTCAAAATGTCAGAAACATTCGTAGGTATTTGAGTTTTGCTCAAATTTACAAACCATGGATCTAGATCTTGTGTATCACAGATTTTGTGTAGGTTTAAATTATAGTGTTGGACATTTTGTTGTTCTGTTTTTAGTTTTTCTAGTTTTTTATCATATTTGTTATTAGAATTCAAAATTGTGTTATTTAATTTTGTTTGATGAAAAATTATATCTATTAATAACCGGTATGGTATTTCTTGTTCTAAAATTATTCTTAACTTATTATTGATTTTTTGCTTCAAAAAATTAATATGAATCATAACATCATCAAGCTCTGACTTTAAATTTTGTTTACTAAAATTATGCACTCTTTTACGAAAAATCTTTTCACATGATTTACTATAAAATTTATAACTCTTATTTAATTTGTATTCGAAATTTTGTATCTTACTAGGTAAAACATCAAACTTTTATAGTTTAATAAAAATTGTTTTTTTAAAATATTTAGTCTGAGTTGAGTATTAGCAGTAGCCCATCTTTTAATTAATGTACAAATGTTTGGGCCATACTCATCTTTAATAGTTTTATAAAATAACATGCTATTTCATATCAAAAAATTTTTTCTTTTTTAAAACAAATTGACGTTAAGGTAACCTCCAAATTCAACAAGGATGTTTGATTACGAATGTGTTGTGCAGAAGTTTTTACTTGCCATACAGGTAGCAAAATAGATGATAAAATGCCAAAAAGACTTATTTTGTTGCTCTTCCACGGAAATAGTGATGTTTTTAAAAAAATATATAATTATGTCACACATTCCGTTTTAAAATGTATGGAAATGTTGATATATATTGACGTTCCTGAAGTTGTCAATCTAAATTTCATAAGTTTTAGTTTCATCCAGATGTATATATAATTTGTTGAAAAACAGGATTATACTGGATCAAAAAATGATTTATTTTATTAATAATAAATCACAAAAAAAATTACAGACGTTTCGACACCAAACGTTGGTGTCCTCTTCAGTGTATATAAAACATCTGTTGAAACAAAAAATACAATTGTCATGAATTTGTGGATTCTAACCTCCATAATGTTGAAAACACTTTTTATTGACCAATTTAAATTTAAAATAATTTTTATAAATTACTTACTTTTCTAATTACTTTTTTTGTAATAAAGCTTTAAACATGACCCTGTCAATCGCGTTCCAGCACGGACTACGGAAACCATCCCCACCACCACTGCACTAGTATACTTGTTGTATCCGTGAGACGTAGGAACCATGTAGTAGTAAGGTAGTGGGGCTGATTTTCGCTGGCGCGTCTCAGCCAATCAGAACGTTCGACTTTAAACGCCTTTCCTGTATATTTCTGTTTTGTCGCGATAGGTCCCTTTTCTCGTGGAGCGTCACATATAAAATTACGTTATTAGGATGGTTTAAAAAAATGAAAAAATGATTAATTTTGATATAGCAGAGAGTATTGTGAACCCTTTTTGATCACTGAATGCGAATTTGACATTAAAATTGCAAAATTTTAAAATTCAAAATGGCGGATGCAATATGGCAGGCAATGTTTTATAAAAGTAACCAAATTAACTCGAAAGTTGTTATTCAGGGGTTCTTAAGGTCGCTGGTTACGAATCTTAAGTCTGATTTTAAAAATTCAAAATGGCGGATCTAATATGGCGGATTAAAAAAATTAAAAACTCATTGAATTTGCATGAAAGTTGTTACCTGGCAGTTTTTGGGGTCGCTGATTACGAATCTGAAGTCTAATTTGAAAAATTCAAAATAGTATTAGATTAGAGTATTATATTATTATTAGATTATTAGTATTAGATCTGCCATCTCAAATTTAAAAAATTCTACTCCAGATTTGTAATCAGCGAACCCAAAAACCTCCAAGTAACAACTTTCGAGTGAATTTGGTGACTTTTATAAAACATTGCCTGCCATATTGCATCCGCCATTTTGAATTTTAAAATTTTGCAATTTTAATGTCAAATTCGCATTCAGTGATCAAAAAGGGTTCACAATACTCTCTGCTATATCAAAATTAATCATTTTTTCATTTTTTAAACCATCCTAATAACGTAATTTTATATATTATATTTATATTTATATTATATTTATTTATATTTTATATAACCTCTCCGAGTATTTAAAAAAAAAAAAAAAACCGGTTAAGATTTGTGTTGTCGGTAGATTTTTGTCCACAGAGGGTCATTTTTTTCCCACTGTGCCCCGTGAGTAGGTGCAAGGGGGTGGTTGCGGGAAAATGGGTCGGCAAAAAAATTTTTCATGGTCATATTCGGTTTCAGCGACCCCAAAAACATAGGAATATGGGGTTGTGTTTTTTGGGACCTGACTTTTTTTTGGTGTGCCTATGTGTAATTCTTCCGCAGATGCAGCTGCTTCCAAAATCCCAATTTAAATATAAAGGTATAAAGACCCACACGGCTGTTAGACTGTTCTCAACCGACGTAACGCGCCTCCCTTTCAGCCTGTATATCTCATTCGATTTTCACCGTATCATCTTAAAATTTTGTAGACATATTTCTGACAACATATACCTTCGGAAAATGCAAAAAATCGATTTTTTTAAAGTAACAACTGCGAGTACTCCCTTAAAACAACCGACAATTTATTTTGAATTAAAAAACATATCTATTATACCTGATTTCTATTGATATTAAACTAAATAAGATTAAAAATTATTGATTGGTGCTGGTATCTATATGACTCTAGTTTGACAGTTAAGGGTTGGAAACTTTTTAAGGGATTTTGTGATAATATGTAATATAATTTCAGGTGATTAAATTGCAAGAAGTGAAATATCTATTATGGATCAAAACTGTTTTACTGTTAGTATATATTTAATTTTTTATAATACAGGTTATACCATGTGCTCAAGCTTTGATGGAATCCGCTTCATTTGAGTGTTTTTCCCAAGTTTGTCGAGAACTGAAATTAATTCTTCCAATGTTTAACTGCACTCGAGTTTTCACCACATTTGGAAGTAACAAGAAATCGGTAAGGTAAGTTTATTGCATGTGTTGTGGGGTTCATGATTAAAGAAAAAATGAAGTGTAAAATGTAATCGCGAAACATGTCTGGTTATGGTTAGCACAATTAAAAAATGATACTTCTACTTAGGGTTGGGCACTTTATACACTCAGGGTTGGACACTTTGTTAATTATGAATTTGACACAATTTATAAATAAATATACAAATAAACATTGACTCACACACATCTGCACAAACACAGCACATATTCTGCCAAAGATATTAGAAAAATAATAATAACGTTAAAAATGAAAAAATGAATCTAAAAACGTTTTCAGTAATGTAAGCATTTTCAGCTAATTTGGACACAGTTTAAAAAATTTGTCACATTTAAATTAATTTTCTGAACTTTTTGACGCCATTTTGAAAAAATATAAGTCGGGAGGAGAGGGGGAATATTTTTTGTTTGAAGTTTAACAATCGTAAACACGATTTATATACTTAAAGGCTGTCGGAAAAATTGTTTTCATTTCGAAATATTTGTAACTTTATTAAAAAATCATTAAAAAATCGCGTCATTTTGCAAATAAACATTATTTAAAATTTTCTAAGCCTTTTTTTATATCATTATCGGAAAAAGCACACTCAAATACGTTGGATGTCGGTTTCCTGAAAAATTGAGATTTTTTTCCGTTAAAAATACTTCCTTGAAGTTAGACTAAAATTTAAGTGCATTTGGGGCTTAATGGGTTAAATAAAAATTAAAATCTTTAGCTTCTTATTGAAATGGTTTAATAATAATATTCTCTTTGGGGTAAACTATCGAAATTCAGTTTTTAAAAAATTGAAATTGCTTTTTTAATCAATTAAATTTAACAGAATTTTTAATTAAAATTAAATTTATTAAAATTCTTAAAAAATCTTTGGTCAAAGCATATTATCTTGCGAATACAGTAATTATTTATTATAAATAAATAAAGTATTAAGGTGAGGCACCACGTGTATTTTGAGTTCATTAAATTTTAATGATCGCAGGAAGTTATATTTTTTTTTGCATCATTTGAGTTCTAATAACATATAGGATGGTTAAAAAATGAAATTTTAATTTTTGGTCATTTTAGAAATTACAGTCTTAAAAAAATTAATATTTTAAACATCTATCTTATTTTACAATGTTGACTATTTCTTATCAACAGTTTTAATTTGTTTTTAATAATGCTTTAAAATCTCTCGTATGGATTTTCAAAAATTTTAATTTTTTCGAAAAATAAAAATTCTAAAATAGACAAAAATTAAAATTTTGTTTTCTTAACAATTGTGTATGTTAATTTTAGGACCCAACAGATTCAAGAAAAAATATAACTTTTATCCATCCTTAAAATTTAAAGGAATCACAATAAAGGTGGCGACATCCCCCTAAATTTTTTTAAAAATTAGGCAGCCAAGAATTTTTTCTAAGTGTAATGGTTTGACCCATTTCATTATTTTCTCATGTTCATTTTTTCACTCTCACTATCTATTTTAAGGAACTCGTCAAAGTTCTAATGGATTTGAATCTGGACTATCCCAGATAGCACGCAAGTTTGCAGCAAAATGCTGCAAGCTTGCCGCAAACTTGCTGTAAGTTGGAAATGTCTGATTTTTTGCAAGCTTTCACCGCAAGTTTGCTGCATGCTTGTTGCAAGTTTTAACTGCCATCTTACACCAAGTTTGCACGGTAAGATTGATGCAAGATTGCCCTGCTTGCGTGACAAGCTTGCTGCAAGGTTGATGGAAGGTTGCAAAAATTTTTAAATATATATTAAAAATTCTGATTTTTAAAGCGATTTTGAAAGTTAAACAAAAAAATTTATTTTATAAATGATTAAAAATTATCCTGATTAATTATTTTTATCAATTTCATTCATGTTCTAATTTTATTTTATCGAATTTTTATTTTTTTAATTAATCCATTCGAAAATAAACATATTTTAATACAACTTAATATAAAAATTTAAATTATTGACGCAGCTGGTTTTGAATGGATGCTTAAACATTACAGTCTAAAATTATCAACAAAATGTATAGAAAGTGTACATAAATTTCTTTAAACTCGTAGATAGAAATATTTTTGTTTTTAAGTTGCTTTAAGCTAATTTACATTTAATATATAGAAAAATATGACTTTGGATTATAAAATATACAATATTTGGTAGACTTTCCTATATTGGCAACTATCGTCTGGCGGCAAGAGTCCAAAGATGGAATTTGCAGCTTGCCAAACCTTAAAACCTAATAAATAGAAAACCATTTTATTTATTAATATAAATTCTAATAGTGAATTTAAGAAAAGGAGATCATAACACAGCCCCACAAAAAAAGTGTCGTGCGCGGCAGACAAGACTAGTCATTTCCTATGTATTTTGACGCGCTGAACACGAATCCGAAGTCCGTTTTTCTCCATCACGTCAGGATTTTTTTCTAACCTCCAAAAACCTGTTGGGTTTTGAGAGGTAGGCTATTTTTTTAAAATTGATGGATTTACTTCAAACTTGGTATCTAGGGGTTTTTTGGGTCGCTGATGACGAATTTGAAGTTAGATTTTCAAAATTCAAAATGGCGGCTCCAATATCGCAGACGAATTTTGTAAAAATTGATGGATTTACTTCAAACTTGGTATCTAGGGGTTTTTTGGGTCGCTGATTACGAATCTAATGTTAGATTTTCAAAATTTAAAATGGCGGCTCCAATATGGCCCCAATTCCAATAGCGCATTCAACAGAAATGAAAGAAAACTATGAATATATGAAACTAGTTTTGGATAAAATTAGATACCCAGAACACAACTGGCAAATTTGTGGAGATTTCAAGATTTTAAGCATACTACTTGGACAACAGTCAGGTTTTACAAAAACACCATGTTTCCTGTGTTTGTGGGACAGTAGAGATCGAGCAAATCACTACATTAAAAAACAATGGCCAAAAAGGAATTCTTTCGAACCAAGTTCAAAAAATATAATAGAAAATCCCCTAATCGACCCTTCAAAAGTGATAATTCCGCCCTTACACAAGAAACTAGGAGCAATTAAACAGTTTGTCAAAGCCTTAGATAAAAAAGGAAACTGTTTCAAATACCTAGAACAAAAGTTTCCAGAAATCTCTGATGCGAAACTAAAAGAAGGGGTTTTCGACGGACCACGTATTCGCAAATTGTTAAAAGATGAGCAATTTATCACCAAGATGAATAAAAAGGAGAAAGCCGCATGGCTTAGTTTCAAAGCAGTTGTCGGAAATTTTCTGGGTAATCACAAGAGTGAAAATTGGGAACAAATAGTTAGTGATATGATTAAAAACTTTGGTAAGTTAGGATGCTTAATGAGCATAAAGTTGCATTACTTAGACTCGCATCGGAATCAATTCCCTGAAAATTTGGGAGATTACAGTGAAGAACAAGGAGAACGATACCATCAAGATCTTAAAGAATTTGAGCGTCGTTATCAAGGAAGATGGGATGTAAATATGATGGCCGACTACTGTTGGATGCTGAAAAGGGATATTGTACCTGGAGGCACCAATTTGAAAACAAAACCATTACACAGATCCTTTGAGGACAAAAGAGTGCGCTACCATAAAAAGACGTGAATACCTTACTTATGTATATAAGAATTTTCATTTCTAGTTTTGAAAACCTAACTTCAGATTCGTAATCAGCGACTCAAAAAACCCCTAGATACCAAGTTTGAAGTAAATCCATCAATTTTTACAAAATTCGTCCACCATATTGGAGCCGCCATTTTGAATTTTGAAAATCTAACTTCAGATTCGTCATCAGCGACCCAAAAAACCCCTAGATACCAAGTTTGAAGTAAATCCATCAATTTTTACAAAATTCGTCCGCCATATTGGAGCCGCCATTTTGAATTTTGAAAATCTAACTTCAAATTCGTCATCAGCGACCCAAAAAACCCCTATATACCAAGTTTGAAGTAAATCCATCAATTTTAAAAAAAATAGCCTACCTCTCAAAATCCGACAGGTTTTTGGAGGTTAGAAAAAAATCCTGACGTGATGGAGCAAAACGGACTTCGGATTCGTGTTCAGCGCGTCAAAATACATAGGAAATGACTAGTCTTGTCTGCCGCGCACGACACTTTTTTTTGTGGGGCTGTGTAATTCATAACATTGTACGAAAGATGTCATTAAAACTTTTTATTTAAATTTACTACATTAGCATCAATTTTTATAAAAAGAAGAATAAGAATTAAAAAATTCGTTTTCGAATTATATAAATTATAAAATTAACTATCATCGAACATTAAAAAATAGTTAATAATAATAAATAATAAATTAATAAAAATAATATAAATAATAATAATAATAATAAATTAAAATAAGTCTTATATAATATAATAACTTTAAAAAATACGATTAATTACTTTTAAAAAACTTATAAGAAAATGAGAAAATTTACGAAACGTATGAAAAAATTTAGGAACAAATTTTGAAAATTCTTAGGACCATAAATATTAGCAATGCACAGTGGCCGATTTCCCGAAAAACCTGGCCAAAAGTCAAAAAATTTTTTTAGAAATTTATACTTTTTATTGTTGAATATTATAAAGGAGGGTTCACTGCATAATTTTGCGAAAAAAAATTACACTTTTTTTATCACCAATTTATTATGTGAACAAGTAAAAGTGATCTTTGCCAGAGATTTACTCAGAACGTTTCATAACTATAAATTTTCGTCACAGTTAAAATAGTAAAAATATACTAATATACAGCAGATTTTTGAATATCTTTTTTTGGGAATTATTAACAAAGGTGTATGAAATATGTTGAATGTACTTATCATCACATTTAAAACGTACAGTTTTTAAAAAATGACATTAAACATCGCTATTCATGGCTACGATTTTTGTATTGTTTTATCAACGTAAATCATGAAAATAGTTGTGAAATCCACCGATATCCGCGCTCTACCTGGTATTATCATAAACTAGAATATATTTTTGAATCATTTTAATTGAAATCAGCTGCCCCAAGCTACCCCTGCAGTTTTGGTATCACTTTTTATTTCACCCAGCGTGGTTTACCGACAGCGCGTTGCACCGGCCGGCCGTGCAACTGAACGTGAAAGACTGACTTTTTCTTCATTCGCATTCGCTTTAAACTAAAATTTAAGCACTGTCTGTAATTTAAAAAAAATAAACTCTAACACATATACACAATTTTATAATACCAGCAAATATTTTGGATCCGCCATATTGAATTTGATAAAACAAATGTAAAATTTGATTTCAAAAACCCAGTAAACGTAAGCATACTAAGTTTGGTTAAAATCGTACCATTTTTTAATTTTTAGCAAAGTTTTTTAAAATCTAAACGGCCATTTTGGATCCGCCATTTTGAATTTGACACAACCAATGTAAAATTTGAATTCTGAAGCCCAAAAAACATGGGTATACCAATTTTGATTGAAATCGTATCATTTTTCGATTTTCAGCAAAGTTTTTTAAAATCTAAACGGCCATTTTGGATCCGTCATTTTGAATTTGACACAACCAATGTAAAATTTGAATTCAGAAGGCCAAAAAACATGGGTATACCAATTTTTGTTGAAATCGTATCATTTTTCGATTTTTGGCCAGGTTTTTCGGGAAATCGGCCACACAATCGGCTTTAAATATTATTGGTTAAAAAATGTTCATGGAAAAATTGAAATTCTCATAACAATTAACGTCTTTATAGCATTAAATATTTTAAAATCTGTAATACTTACGTTATTTCTCTAATTCAATATTGGCGAGTGCCTTAGCGGAATCAAAATTATGCCTTCATTTGTTGGAATTCGCCATACTTTGGACTGTAGATTGCTGATGGGCGTAGAGAACTCTGTTCTTCTTGAAGCTGTTACCATATATATGTTAATGTTTCTTGAATCCGGATTGTCGTACACACTACTGATTTTTGTAAATGGCTTCACAATTAGAAGGACATCATTAGTTTCAGATGTTACAATGTTCATTACTTGGCCGAAGGTACCATCTTTGAGAAGAATACAACTATCCTTAGTCGTTGTACAATTAATTGTGAAGTCTTTGTGTTGTAAAATTTTATGCTGCTTTTTAATGTTTTCGCAATGTTTAGTCAATGGACCACTGTTATATGCTTTTAATAAACAGACAGATCTCTCCTTTTGCGACTGCTCACCACTTTCACGTCCAGAATACCGACGTGCAATTTGTTCCAAAAGTTTATGGCCCTTTCAAATCATTCTTTTAATTGATGACATTTCATTTTCAAATTTAAAAGCACCAAATTCATCAAGAGCTCCGTGCACTTCTACATCTTTACAAATGTGCAATAGATTATGTACATTATGGGAAACAAACTGCTTACCATAAATGCGTTGAAAGCCAAGAACAAATCGTTTTAACATTTCTTGACAATTATTTATATTTTGTGGCACCTGAACGAGATTTTGATTTACAAGAATTGATGTAGCATGATGTAGCAATAAAAAATTTTCATAAATTGTCAGTTTTTTAAAATTCAAAATGGCCGATCCAATATGGCGGACAAAATTTTAATAATTAGAAATGAATTTTGAAAAACTGCCCTCAGATTCGTAATGAGCGACCAGGAAAACCCTCAAGTACTCATTTTGGTGTACTTAGCTCTAATTACTAAAATTTTGTCCGCCATATTGGATCCGAAATTTTAAATTTTGAAAAACAGACCTAGAATTCGTAATCAGCGACACCGAAAACCCCCGAGTACTCATTTCGGTGAGCTTCGCTTAACTTAGTTTTATACAAAACTGATATAGATATAGAAATTCTGATCTATTTTTTCAAAAATAAAACTTAAAATTTTTTAAATTAAAATTTGAACTGATTTTCAATAAACATTCATATGCCGATTTAAAAAATTTTTTTTTTTAAAACATGAAATTCCTTTAAAAAAATACTTTTTAATAGTCAAAAATTGCTTTCTTAAATTTTTCGTTTGGGGCTACGGTTTCAGGTTCTATAAAAATGACGAAGAAGTTGGAACTCCTAAACATGATAAATTTTGATTGCGGTGTCAATTTTACTGGTGATTCTTTTAAAAACCAACTTGTTTTATAATTTTTATTATTTTTTATTACCAATTTTTACAGTTAATTTTCATGATTTTAGACAATCAGTCATTTATATTTTGAAAAATTTTAATTAAAAAAAAATTTCTTATAAGTGTTCAAAAATAATATTTTATATTTTAAGATATGGAATAATTTTTTATATTAAATAATGATCAGAAACAATTTGGCTCATAATAACATCGAAAAATATCGAAAGGTTGAAAGTTTTGCCAAAAGTACTGAAAAAATACAAAAACTCTGCTTCCTCAAAATTTTGATGTATCGATTTTAGAATGATAAATCTGTGTTTATCTCAATTTTTTTGAAAAAGGATTTATTAACTTTTAACATATTGCTTCTTAAATTTAATAATAATAAATAAATTAGGTAACAAATAAAATTTTTGTACACCTAATAAAGTTTCATTCTAAAATATATTTATAAAATAATTACATTATATTAAATAAATTTATACATTCAAGATGATAATAAAATTCTAATAGATAACAAATTATTTTTAATTCAATTTTCCTTTCAAATAATCAAACATGTAGAAGTGCTATTTTTCTTAAATTTGATATTGAAAAAAATGTTGAAAAAGTTTACTTTGCAATTTAAAAAGTTCTACAACTATTGTGTACTGTCAAGTATTCAGTAAGAAAAGTATATAATTAAGTAACTTACGATGTCAACAAGTTAATTAATTAAATTTTAAAAAAGTATAAATGTATCGAAACCTAACCTTGTAATTTTAATGTTGATATATATTTTGAAAATGTACACACAACAATTCATTACAAATTGTTAAAAGTCAAAACCTCTCGAAAAACAAAATCATACGCACAAATGACTAACTTCAAGTGTGGACGGAGTGAAAACGTGAAAGAATACGAAGATTAAGGGGGGAACACCAGTTGTAACTTTCGAAAAATCGAATTTTTTTTTTGTGCATTTTCTTAAAGTATACATATTTAGAAATGTGTCTGTAAATTTCAAAGTTGATCCGGTGAAAAATAAATGAGATATACAGAACACTGCAGCGGCGCGTCCCGTGGCTTTATACAAGGTGGCCAGCCATACCTGACCCTAACGACACATGGCCTTTTCCTATGATTTAGAAACGGCAACCACTGCGGAAGAGTTATTATATGGTCCAGGAATCGATGACTCTTTGTAACTTGGAAACAAAATTTCTCCTGAACAAAAAAAAGTAAGTTGAAACTTTGAATGCGTTTTTCTCAAAATGACATTTTCCAAGTCGGTGACCACGATTACTCGAATACCATTAAACCGATTTATTTAAAATTTAGTGTGCTTCATTTACACATATAAGTCTAGTTCGTGATCGAAGGATTTTTTTTTTTATGCAAAACTTTTTTTTATATAGCTGAAAATCGACCGTATTTTTTTAACGAAAATCATACTTTTGACTTTGACAGGTCGCCAATTTGTCAAATTTTTTTTTTTTTTTAAATCCTTCGATCACGAACTAGATAATCTTATAATAAATGTAAATCAATTTCATTTTTGTATTTCAGACGAAGTATACTTGCAGAATGCTGGTCACCGCAATTCGCCTTTTTTCTTAAGGCGCCACTTCAATGGCTCATATCTCCAAAAGTTTTTGTTAAAAAAATTTTTTTTTTCTTTTAAATTACAGCTTTTTACATGTACTTTTAACTAATAAATAGTATTCTTTAAAAAGATTCATTGTTCTTTTGGAAAATATTCTTGTATAAAGCATTATTTTTTGAGTTACAACTGGTGTTCCCCCCTTAATATAGTTAATACCTATGGTAGTATTATAACATTTTTTAGGTTAGGAATGATATTTTAAGTCCTAATTAATACACTTCAGGCTACTTAAATAACTCAATAAGGACCCTAACAACTTAAATTTTTTTTAATTAAACAATTTACCAATTTATTGATTAAATTTAATTACCAATTAATTTGATATCAATTATTTATGGCAAGATTAACAACCACGTGTTGATAATGGCAGCTATATTTTAATTAGATATATAATTTATAACGCAAATTATTAGCTGAAGCAACGATAGCTTTTTTTATTGAAAGTTTTAAAAATTGCAAAATTATTAAAAAGAATTTTTACTGTTTTAGGGAAATGAGAATTAATGACAGAAAAAAGAGGTTTTAGGAATCCCAGGTTATGTTATTTCCATGGATATTTTTGCACTTTTAAATATAAGTATTCTCTACATCTTACCTTATCACATCTGCGAGAAGATGACGTTTTTTAATTCTTCGTACACTTCCATTATATATATATATATACATATATATACTAGGGGGTTATGCCCCCTGCGCGCATCGCGCGCCAACCCCCACCCCCTCCTCTCTACCCCTCATTTCCCCCTCCCCCACCCCAAATTTAAAGGTTAAGATAGTTTCAAGACTCTGAATATAGCCGTAAGTCCCCCCTCCCTTTTCTTCTACCCCCCTTCTCTTGACTTGCGGCTATATGCAGAGTCTTGGAACAGCGGCTTTGCGCCCCAACCCCCATCCCCCTCCTCTCTTCCCCTCCTTTTCCCCTCCCTCACCCTAAATTTAAAGGTTAAGATCGCTTCAAAACTCTGAATATAGCCGCAAGTCCCCCCCTCACTTCTCTTCTACCCCCCTTCTCTTGACTTGCTGCTATATTCGGAGTCTTGGAACAGCGGCGGCGGCGTTGGCGGCGATATCTTTTTGTAATATAGGTAGATATATATAATTATTCACATAAACTATAAACTTGTACGTAAAACATACGAAAATAAATGTGCTTTTCACAAATGACGCGAAACAGTTGGTTTCCTTAAAGTTGTGTGCGCCTGTAGATGAAGTTATCAGGCTCGAACAGAAAGGGGATTAAGGGAGGGCACAGTACTCCGGACATTTCATGGAAGTGTCAAAATATTCATTCTTTCTTATCCGAAAATTATATGATATAAATTAAATTTGTAACTTATTTTATTTGTTGTATATTAGGAAATCAGTGAAATTTATTCCCAAAAAGAAAAGAAATAGATTATTGAAAGGGTGCCAAACTCCCCTCCATAAAAATTTTTAGACACGGGCATGGTCATGCGCTGAAAATGCATAGTTAACATCGACGCGTGCGCTTCCACATTTTTCGTTTGTTTTCGTATGCTTAGAGTTCCTGTTTAAACGTTCCGAAATGTGTTCTCCTTAAATATTGTTTTATGAATTGTGTGACTGTTTCAACAACCCACTGTTACACTGTGATTTAATTTTGCAAAGTAAGTAAGTGAGAAATGAAGTGTAGAGTATTTAATTTTCACCTAACACACAAATATAATAATCCGATCTTTTTTCTTTGAAAACGTATTAACATCACGTGGCCGCGAACATTTTTTTTCCTTGCCGGCCGGCAAAACAAAGATTGTATCTTTCACTCAATAACGGATAGTAATGTGTAAAAATAACAATAAATAATACACAAATGTGTAGAAAGCTGACACAGTTTTTCTACATATTTTTAAATCACGTATTCTTATTTGTTTATACATTAACATCTCTTGATGCGCGAGAGAAATAATCTTCGTTATTTCTCCTTTTTTAATAAGTAATTACTTTTTTTTAGTAAGTTTGTCCTTAATCGTGAAAACAATTGCTTCAAATTAGATTTTCATCAATATTTTAACGTAATGGACGGTAACACTGATTTTGCCGTTGTCGAATTTTATGACGGATTCGAAATAATAAGACGAGAGTGGGGAATTTTTGAAAAGTAAATAATGGTGTCCAGTTATTACCCACCAGCAAATTCAAAGAAGGATATATTCTACTACTTGAAATAAAATTGTCAGAAAATTGACAAGATGACATGGATCAATAAGGATGGCAAACCATACAAAATAAAAAAGTTTTGTAATTACTCAAGTAAGTTCCTCATTATTTTAATTCTTTTTCAGTCAAAACATTTTTAATAAAATAATTATTATTATATAATTTACTGTATATAGATTTTTGCATTCTATTTCTTTAAAAATTAATTGGTTTGAAAAATTTTCTATAATTGAATACCCGGATCAAATAACTCGACCGACGCTCGGACGAAAGCTCTATTACCAGTCAAGTAGCAGTGACAGCCTGTGGGCGGCTCACTGCTACCCGACTACCATTAGAGCGTGCGTCCGAGCGTCGGTCGAGTTATTTGATCCGGGTATTCAATTAATTAAAATTTTTCAAACGTATTAGCTTAAAAAGTTAAAATTTACCTCCAAATTGAAATTTATTTATATTTATAAAACTTATTTATTGTATCAATAAATTCGTGATATTAACATTCAAAATTCTTTTTTGGTTAAATCAATTTTTATCGAATTCTACACGAATGTTACACTTGAAGATAAGAAATAATATAAAAAATATAAAATATAAATAATATAAAAAATAGCGTTTATTCAACTAAGCATTAGAGAAAGTGTAATTTCTTGTAAAAAATGATTTTTCTCAAAATCGAAGTATTCGATTTTCGCTTTCTTTCTTTTATTATAATCACTGGAAAATAAGGAATTTTTTCTCGTTTATGTGAAAGTGGTGTTCTTTGCCGTTCAATACCATTTAAAATTCTTTAACTAAATGCATTGGTTTACATGATTTATTTATGAAAAAAGATAAAAACAAATGAATTTGAAGGGAAAAAGAATATATTTGCAAAATAAATACTTAAAAATTTTTGAGCGTAACAAAAAAGTTAGAAATAGTATTTTAACGATACAGAACACCACTTTCGCATAAACGAGAAAAAATTCCTTATTTCTCAGTGATTGTAATAAAAGAAAAAATCGATTACTTCGGTTTTGAGAAAAATTACTTTTTAGAAGTAATTTTAATTTCTTTTAATGCTTTCGTTCAATTAACGTTATTCTTTATTTAATATTTTAAATAGAAAAAAACGAATGATTTCCTTATATTATATTACTTTTAACGTCAAGTATAATAGAGAAAATTTGTTTTAAAAAATCATCTAAAACCGTTAAATTAAAAAAATTCAAAACTTTCATTACTATCTTTAAATATTAAAATAAAAAAACGCGTTTGGCTTTTTTTCATATCGAAGTCAGAAAAAATTGGGTTGGGTACCAATTCTCTCAAATTTTTTTCTTCCAAAATTATTTTTCCCCAAAATTACATGCAAAACAAAAAACTGTAGTTCACTACAGCCCTACAGTTTTGCATGTCATTTTGGGGAAAAATAATTTTGAGAGAATTGGTACCCAACCATTGTCTCAATCAAAAAAAAATTGAATGTATATATGGGACGTTCCATGTCAACCGGATCAGTGCTCTGTACATAATTGTATGGGATCAATTGAAACGTTTAAGGTCTTAAAATTTCTACCCTTCAAATAATGTTTTAATTATACATTTTCTACATTTCAGCCATATAATGTGTCATAATTCGGCCGCCATTTTGAATTTTTAAAAAGGCCATATTTTAAATGTTAAAGTACTTCGAGATGAACATTTTAAGACCTTAAACGTTTCAATTGATCCCATACAATTATGTACAGAGCACTGATCCGGTTGACATGGAACGTTCTATATATATATATATATATATATATATATATAATAATGAAATAAATTAAAATATTTTTTAAATAATTTTAATGTAAAGAATTTGTTATTTATTTCTTTAATTCTTAAAAAAAACTTTAAATATTATATGATAAATTTATTCAACAAATTTATTTATAGCAACTCTTGACAATGCCGAGAAAAAATTAGAAATTAATCTTATGCTGTCAGATATCGAAAGTGACGACGCTAAAAATTTAGAAAATGTTAAAAAATCACGCCACTCACGCTGCATCACCGAAAAAATTCAAAACACACCATTGATGAAACAAAGGAAACACATTGAATCCCCAGACGAACGTAATGTGGACGGAAAAGCAGGACATTCTGCAGATCCTGATTCTGGTCAAAACAACCAGATGACCAATGATGAAGTGGATCAACTCAATTCAGAATCCGAAGCAGAAGAGATGGATATGAATAGAGAACCAGGTCTTGAAGATGTGGTCACCGATGAAGAGGATCAAATGGATAGTTCATCAGGGATCGGTGGACCGGCTACTGATAACCTCGAAATTGCTCAAAATTCGAATGACAATGAAATATTAAAGTTTAGTGAGTAACAATTTTATAATTTTCTTTAGTTTGTTTTTTACTACATTTTTTGACATTTATGTTGAAGGGCAAATTTATGAGTAAAAATTATGAACTCAAATTCTGTGAAAAATTTCATACTAATTTCTCTAAGTTGTTTTAAATATCTTGATCGATTCTTCCAAAATCTAAACTATTTTTTCGTGTTTAAAAAATTTTGTTATTTAGTATTACTTTTTGCGACTGCATTTTTGAACATTTTTTTATAAGTATTGCGACTTTAAGTACACTATTACTTTTATTATAAACTGACAAATGTACGAATGTTTATAAAACTTACAATATTTCTGAAATATTTACGCATATGTTTAGTTTTTAAATAATTTTTATCGATTATATGAAAAATATTGACTACATTTTTTTGACAGTGAAAAAATCAACGAAAATGATGTTGAATAAATATAACAGGCTCGAAATGTACATAAAGTATAACAATAAGCAACGCCGTCGAGAAGATAATGAAGAGAGATTTTCCTTTCTCAATCCTGACGACGACTTAAAAATGTTTCACGCAAAGAATATTGTTGAGGTAAAAAATATCGAGACCAAACTACTCTCCAAAAGGTTTTTTGCAAAAGTGTTAAGTTTACGAATTAAATAAGTTTGATTTATACTTCCTTGATGTAATCAGGTGCCATTGTGTATAATGTATTAATTATATCTTTAAAAGCATAATTTTATTACATAAATTATTATAATTTTAACAATTTACTTTTAATATACATTGTTTTGAATAATAATAAAAATTTATTAACAATAATGGATAATATAACTTTATCTTTATCAATCTTTGTTTTCACATATTTAATATTTGTCAGAATAATTATTACATACAGTAATATGTAAAGTTGTTTTAATTAATTTTTATGTAATAAAAAAAATTTTAGACTTCAGCTTTGGAGGATTTGGGGACTTCTATATCCAACAGCATGACAGTGGCAAATATGCTTTATCATCTATTGACATACGAACCCAGTAAAAAAAAATAATTGAGAGTAAGGAAAAATAATTGGGAGTTAGCTTACTTTGTATTCGGTTTGGCGTCTAAACCGTGTAGGGACGTTACGGCCAATTATTTTTTCTTACCCTGAATTCTTTTCACCTGGATTGTTTGAATTGATGTTTGTTGATCAACGTTGGCATTACAAATGAATAGAATGCATGTTCCGAAGTATCAAAATGCCGATTTGGAATAAGAAATGTAAAATTTTATGAAAAAAACAAAATGTGAAATATGACTGATTTATCGACAATTTTATCATGTGAGTAGTGCTCGTATGGTAACTTTATCATATGAACACTACTCACATGGTAAAATTGTCGATAAATCTGTCATATTTCACATTTTGTCGTTTTCATAAAATTTCACATTTCTTATTCCAAATCGGCATTTTGACACTTTGGAACATGCATTCTATTCATTTGTATTGCAAATTTTGATCAACAAACATCAATTCAAACAATCCAGATGAAAAGAATTCAGGGTAAGAAAAAATAATTGGCCGTAACGTCCCTACACGGTTTAGACGCCAAACCGAATACACAGTAAGCTAACTCCCAATTATTTTTCCTTACTCTCAATTTTTTTTTTTACTGGGAAGTTGGACAATCATTTACCTATAACGGGAAATCCGAAAAAACCTTCCTTTAATGCTCTTAGGATGAATTCCTTGATCGTTTGTAAGATTTATTACTTCTCTCAGTTTAAATTCTTTTAAAAAATTAAGCGTACAATTTCTTAATTCATTTTCAATTTTAGGTGCCATGCGTAAAATTAACAAAAATATTGAAAAAATAACAGTTGAAAAGTGTATAGAAAGCTAGGCTGCAGAGGATGCTCTTCTGCATTTCACTGAAGATTAAAATATAAATATTTATTTATTCATTTATTTCAGTGAAACTGAAATTAAAATAAATTTAAGTAGATTCCCCTTTTCTAAAATTTTTATTTTTATCTTATGATAAAATAAACTTTATTAAAATTCTCACGCTTGTACTTAATCTTTTTCCACATTCTTAAATTTTGTGCTTTTTCAATAATTTTTCTTACTTTTTCAAATATATTTTGAGAATTATTCGTTAAAGATATTGATTGACTTTTGGACTTTTTCAGAGTTTTCATTGGGTAATTAAATATTCTTCTCTTTATTTCCACATTGTTATTGTAAAATTTAATAGTTATATTGTACATTAAAGCTAAATACAAACTTTCTATTTTACATTAAAAATATTTATGAAATAAATTTTTTTGTTTAACTTTCAAAATCTTTTTAAAAATCAGAATTTTTAATTGGGATCTGAAATACGGCGAAGCGCCACATGGTGACAACTTTGTAAACGTTAGGTTGCAGGTAGAATGTAAACATTCAACACAGTGTTTGTGCGTTATTTTCAAAAACAAAATAAAAAATGGAATTTTCGCCCCGAAAATCAAGCAGTAAAGAGTTTTGCTGCGTTTTTGACTGTTCGTCAACAGCTCGCAAACACGAAACAGTTAGATTTTTCCATTTTCCCAAAGCTCAAGAGACATTCGTAAAAGTGACAAATGTATTCGGTAAAAGTGATTTAATAGATCGTCGAAAAGGTTGGGAAAATGTTTTAAAAATGGGAAAACCAGTCACAAATTCCATGCTGGTTTGTTCTTTACACTTCTGTAAAGAAGATTTTTTCATTACAAGTAGGTTTAAAATTATTTATTTCATTAAGATAAGCTTCCTTATACATAAATATTTAATGATTAAACGAACTTACAGTGAAGTTCGATCATAATTATATGAAGAGAACTTGTTCGAAGATATATTTTACTAGGTAGTACCGCGACTTGTCGATAGGTGACGCCACATTTCAGATTTTTTTTTTTAAATTGAAAGAGCTCCCTCATTTCTTCCTGCTCTCAGGCTTCCTTCCTTTCGTGCTTCATTTAGTTTAGAGTTTTTATTACCCAGGGTGGGTTTTTTATATAGGGTGGGAATTTATATCTTCGAACAAGTTCTCTTCATATAATTATGATCGAACTTCACTGTAAGTTCGTTTAATCATTAATTATATTTCATCGAACTTGTTCGAAGATATATTTTACTAGGTAGATGTTCAGAGTTTGAATAGATTTTTATTGAAAATATATATTTATTTTAAATTTGATTTATATTTGTTTTATAAACCTTACAATTATTTATTAAATTGTACATGAACTTAAATTAGTTAAATTAATAACACATATTTTTGAACGAGTACGTAATAGAACTTTTTTTTTTTTATAATTTTTTTTTTTTTTTAATTTTTCTGGAGAACTGTTTCTGCGAATGTTTTGTTTTTAATGGGCCTTTTGTAGAATTTTGCAAAGGTTTTCGATTTTTCGGACCAGCCTGCTGCTTTTTTAATTGTACTTATGTCCAAGCCTAAATCCCAGGCTTTTGAAGTTGTGGCATGGCGAGTGCTGTATGCCGTGTATTCTTTTCCTATTCCTGAATCTTGCATCACGTTTTTTAGCCATCTGCTAATTGTCTGCGTGCCTATTTCTTTATGAGGCTTTCTTAGAGAGATGAGGAGAGTTTTTGTTGTTCCTCTTAAATCCTTTGTTTTTTCGATGTAAATTTCTATTGTTCTTGCTACGCAGAGGTCGTTATTTTCAAAATAAGGGAAGAATGCGTAGGGTTGTTCTCTTCCAGCCTTGGAGGTCTTGGTTAAGTCCGATATTCTTATTTCTACGCCCGTGTATTTGATTTTTATATCTTTTAATTTAATTAAAGAGATTGACTGTATCCTGAAGGCGGAGCCAATAGCCAAAAGCATGACTAGCTTGTAGGAAAGTTTTGGTAACTCGAGGGGATCCAATGGTCTCCAGCTTTCGATGTTTTCGAGGACTGTATCAATGTCCCAAGTTGTTTGGTACTTTGGGGCTGTAGAACGCAATTTGTAAATTCCTTTGAAGAAACGGTTGATTAAAGAACTGTCTGAGGTGTTGGTGCTGTTTATCAGATTAATTGCTGACCTTAAAGTGTTTAAGGTTCCGTAAGCCGCGCCTTGTGAGAAGTATTCCGTCAGGCATCTGAGAATAATGTTTTCGTTAGAATTGAAAGGATCCTGGGATTCTTTTTCACAGAAATTCCACCAATATTTTAATGATGTGTTATATTGCTTACGAGAGCTTTCCGCTAGTGATGAGACCATTATCCCGATCGTGTTTTCGTCCAGGTTCTTTTTCTTGTATGTCCTCCGTAAACAATCCCTGATACCAGGATAAGATCCTGTGCAAGAGGGTGCACCATTTCCCTGCAAGGAGAGAGAAGGAGATTATTAGATGGGTTAAATTCTATTAGGTCTGAGACCAGCATTCTTTTGAATTCGGGGAACCAGGGATGACTGTACCACAAGGGTACGACTAATATCCCCTTTGAGCCCTCTTCCCGGATTTTTTTCAGGATTCTTGTAAGGAGGGAAAATGGCGGAAAAGCGTACCAGAATTCGCTTTTCCAATTAATAGTTAGTGCGTTAATTGCCATGGCTTCTGGGTCTCTGTCCCATGAGCAATACCTTGTGCATTTGGAGTTTGTTCTGCTTGCGAATAAGTCAATTGTATGAAATCCGAATTTATTAACTATTTTTTTGAAAGCGAATTCTGATAATTCCCGTTCCGTGTCGGGGTTGGAAATTCTAGAAGGTTCGTCTGCCGGATTGTCGTTCGAGGCAACATACTCCGCAAATACCCATAATTTTCTCGTTATGCACCATTCCCACAGTTCTCTTGTTATGTAATTTAAATCTTTGTGTTTAGTACCCCCCATTTTATTAATATACGCTAGTGCTGTGATATTATCGATTCTTAGTAAAATTTGTTTTTTGGATTCCGAGGAGACGAAGCATTTTAATGCGAGAACGGCTGCTTTTATTTCGAGGTTATTTATGTGTTTTTTTCTTTCTGCGTTGATCCAAAAACCCCCCGTTTTTTCGTTTTTGTAAGTTGCTCCCCAACCGGTTTTCGAGGCATCCGAAAAAATTTCCATGTCAAAATTGCTGTGTCTGATTTTATTTTTTGCTTTTAAAATTTGCGAATCCCACCAGTTTAGTTCTCGTAACGCGTCACTTGTTAGTGTTAGTCGGGTGTTCGGGTTATTTTGTGGGTTATTTAACGCGAGCCTTTTGATTTTTTCTAATTCTTTGTAGTAAAGCCAACCATACGCGATCCCAGGACACGCCGCCACCAATACCCCTATGTATTCTTCGAGATTTGCTAATTTGACGTATTCCGCAAACAATAACTTGTTAGTCATTTTTTAAATTTTTTCGCGTTTTTCTTGTGGGAGTTCGATAGTCATTTTTTCTGAATCGATGATCATTCCCAGAAAACGACACCGCTTTTTGGGGATCAAATCACTTTTTTTCCAACTTATTAAGAAGCCGAGCGAAGTTAAAAGTGAAATAGTTAATTCCGTGTCCTTGAGGCAATTATCGTAAGTTTCACCGAATATTAGGAAGTCATCAAGGTATATTACCACCTTGACTCCCTTTTTTCTTAACTAATTTACCAGTTGTTTGCCGATTTTAGTAAATACGAAGGGGGCCGATGTTAATCCGAATGGTAATGCATTAAATTGGTAAATTTTATTATCGTATTCGAATCTGAGGTATTTTTTATCTTCTATATCAATTGGGACCATAAGGTACGCGTCTTGTAGGTCTAGTCTGCACATGTAATCGTCTGTGTCTAGTAAGTTCATGGCCGTTCTGATGTCTTCGATTTTAAAGTGTTCTTTAAAAATAAACTTGTTCAGATTTTTTAAATTTAAGATGAATCGTAATGATCCTCCCCGACCCACTTCCTTCCTGATCGTGGAGCTCCTCCAGTTTAAAGCGTTGATGTTAGGTCTTAGAGGGAATTTCGATTTTGACTTGAGGTCTTTTGAGACCTTTTCCATTGCCTTTGATGTTTCGATCAACCCTTTCATGTTGTCTCCAAATAGCCACTCGGTCGGTTCTGTTTTCTTGAGAATTTTCTGCAGTTTTTCATCGTAGCGGCCAATTATGAAGGTTTTTCTCGCTAGAGTCAAGTTCCCGAATAGGTTTGCCAAAATTTTGGTGATGCTTGATAAATTTTTGAGAATGTCCTCTCTCACGAGTGGAACCGCTTGGTCATTCAAGATGTCGCTGAATAATACCGCTGCAGCTGAAAGGGCCGCTCCAGTGAAATTTTGGTATTCCTTTAAGTAATCGTCGCGAGAACCCGCTTTCGGATGGAGATCTACAGAGATTTCGTCGTTTAATGCTGGAGCTTTTAATTTTAATTGATCGATTTCGGGCGTGAGAGATAATAGTTCCTCTTTTTCATCTTTTTTCTTTGAGGTTTCTTTGATCCAGATTTTAATTCGAGACGCCAAGTCTTCCCGAATTGTTCTCACTTGTTGGTCTTGTAGTGGATTGGAACCCAAGTAAAGTGACGCTTCATCCAATAGATTGTCGCCATTTTGTTCCTCTGTTTCAGCGATTTCGCCGTCTTTTTCCAGTTCGGGTTCTATCAATTCTATTTCCTCGTTTTCTTTTTCCCAATCTTCAATATCTATGGGAAAAAAGAAATTTTTATGAGGTTTTGCCTTGATTTTATAATCAGGGCGATTTTTTATAGTTCTTGTCTTCAATTCGAGAGAGAAGATCTGAACTTTGCTTGGCGTTACGTTCCCAATTCTAGATTGGGAATCCGCCTTTTTTTGTGTGATTGAGAAAGGCACTTTTGCTTTTTTTGTTCACTAGACTTACCTTGTATTTCAAGATCATCCTCTAATTTTTCTAATTCCTCCATTTCAGCGAAGACGAGATTTTGTTCCTCCTCTAGTTGCTGAAGCCTTTCTTTCAAGAATAATTCTTTTTGTGCTTTGCTCA
Source organism: Leptopilina boulardi (assembly GCF_019393585.1). NCBI lineage: Eukaryota > Metazoa > Arthropoda > Insecta > Hymenoptera > Figitidae > Leptopilina > Leptopilina boulardi. Next base: position 302,943 of record NW_026137948.1, on the reverse strand, counting down.
TTTTCGTGTGTGATCGTCACCGACGCCAAGAAACGAATGAAGCACGAAAGGAAGGAAGCCTGAGAGCAGGAAGGAAAGAGGGAGCTCTTTCAATTTAAAAAAAAAAAATCTGAAATGTGGCGTCACCTATCGACAAGTCGCGGTACTACCTAGTAAAATATATCTTCGAACAAGTTCGATGAAATATAATTCGCCTTGTGTTATACATCCTACTAAATAAAAATTTGTACGTCTTTAATTTATATTGTTTATTCATCTCTTTTATTGTCAGTGTTAAAAAATACAAAATTTTTCATAAGTGTTTTTATTAAACAAACTTTTTTAAAATTTGAAGCAAATGTAATTTAAATTATTTGCAAACGATTATTCTAACCTCAATTTTTCTCTTTTATTTCCTGTAATCAAGATTGTTAATAATACAAGCTTTTTAAACTATACAATTGTTGTAATTTATTTTTCGTTAATTTATTAAGTTTTATTTAATTAGTTTGAAAACTAAGATAATGAAAAAAAAATGTAGTTAATTGTCATTCTTGTACACCCTGAACATAAACGTATATATTGAAGGCAAAATATTTACTTGTAGAAAATTACATAAAATTTATCAAATTAATGTTTTAACATATTTTTACAATTAATAGTTAAATATTTATTTTATTTGTGGTGTTATTAATTTTTTTTTACAAATTTCTGAAAAATATTTTGTATGTAAATGTATATTTATTTTTAGGTATTTGCTCCAAAAGAAAAACTTTGTTAAAAACTGCTGTGCCTTCGCTAAATTTGCCGACTTCTACAGTGAATACAAAATTTTTGTCTTCAAAGAAGAAACGAGAAAATGATGCGAGAAGCCAAAAAGTCATAAATCGTTCTAAAATTGAAATTAATGACAAGGAGGTTGTTTCGAATTCTTTGAGCGAAATTGAGTTTATTGATCCAGTTGTTAAGGAGGAAACGAATAATTCAAATGAACCAACTACTTCCAAATTTGTTGATGTGGGCGTGCAAACAGACTTGACTTTTTTTTGTGGCGAAACCGCAGAAATCGGAATTCAAGTCAAAAGCGGAGATTTGTGCAGTAATAATTCGTTTGATGATGTCGTTTCCGATAAAGATTTAAGTACCTTAACTGGCATTGAAAAAAATTAAATATTAAACGGTCTGATTGAAAGTGTGAAACTTGTCGCACCTCGTTTTCAATTCTACATTGCAAAGTTAACAAATCGTCAAAGAATAATAATGTGTTTTATGAAACTGAAACACAATTTGAGTTATTCGTTAATAGCACTTTTATTCAAGTCTTGTTCTGAGAGACACTGCCAAAATGTGATTTTAAGCATGATTGATATTTTGGACGAGGTACTTGAATCTGCGATCGATTTTCCGACAAAGGAAGAAATAGATAAAAATTTACCAACATGTTTCGAAGATTTTAAAACTACTCGAATTATTCTCGATTGCACAGAAATCAATATCCATAAACCGAAAAATCTTTGTTGCCAGTTAAGAACGTATTCTTTTTATAAAGGGACAAACACCGCCAAATATATGACAGGTGTCACACCTGGAGGTTTGATTTCTTTTCTAAGTAAAGGGTACGGTGGAAGAGCGTCGGACAAGGCTATTTGTGAGCAAAGTGGTTTATTAGAATTGATAGCACAGGACAAAAATAAGAGTATTATGGTCGATAAAGGATTTTTGATAGAAGGAATCTGTCGCGATTATGGAATAAAATCAATTCGTCCGCCATTTGTAAAAAATAAGAAACCGTTTTCCGAAGAAGATGCCTTAAATACATGTAATATTGCCAGCGCACGAGTTCACGTAGAAAGAGACAATCAGAGATTAAAAGTTTTCGATATTTTAGGATCGAGAATGCCATCGTGCCTTGTGCCAAAATCTGACAAAATTATGAGAATTTTATGTGCCATTGTAAACTTAAGTTCGCCGATTTTACGAGATAATAAATTTTTTAATAATGATGAAAATTCAAACAATTCCGATAATGACAAAAGTCATCCTGATTTGTAAATGTTAATAATAAACAAATTATTTGGTATCATTTTATTTTACTTATTTTGTAAAACAATAAAATCTATAAAATCATAAACATTTGTTTTTATTTATAACTGCTCCTGAAGACATACGTTGTGAATCATTTTGTAAAAATAAGCCTTTTTTAAAGTGGGCAGCATTTTCTTTAAAAACTCGGCATCAATGTCAACTGTTATTACTTCGAAGCTGCCATCATACGTAGCATAAACAATAAAATCTGTTCTTTTTAAATTTAAAATTGACATACCAAGTTGAACCTGTCCGTAATATTTGTGTTTCACTTTAAAAGTGCGATCAGATTGGTTTATGTATTTTAAAGTCTTTAAAATATCTCCTGCTGTCATTTCCTTTCCGTTATAAGGACATTTAATTTCTATTAATTTATATGGTTTTCCATCTCCTGAAAGGGTCACTCCATCCGGCGAATATCCTAAGTACGGATTTTCAAGTGGAACTACCAATCCAAGTTTTACTACTTTTGTTCCGTATTTCACCTCATATGCTTCACGTGCATGAGGTTCGTTGTCAATCCCGTGTAAAACAGGAGTAGAGTAAAAATAATTCAGAGACTTATTTTTCCAATCAGCTTTCTTATTATTGTAATATGTGAATATTTCGTAGCAACGAGAACCAGTGATTCGAAATTTTCTATTTTCTTTCCAAACACGTTTATTGTCAAGAGTTGATTTACAAATATGAATAGGATCGCCACTCAATCGACTATATATACTTTCGCAACATGGATTTAAATTTTCATCAAGTTGAATTTCTGATAACATGTGCATAAATGTTGAAGTCTCATTATTTAAAATGATTTCTAATTCTATTAAATTGATCGAATTATCATTATTATTACCATCTGTAACTTGAGACAGAGGTTCATGTCGACCACACCTAAGATGCCAAAAATAAATAATAAATTTAGGTACATATGTTAATTAATAAATTACAAATTAATTTTCTTAATAATTATAAAAGCTGAGACTTCATAGAAATATATCAAAATGTATATGTCGGTTATAGTGGAGATGGTAAAATTTGATTAATTATTGTAAAGAAAAATTCGTAGATCATATAATAAAAATCATTTGTAAAAAATAATAAAATATTAACAATTATTCGTAGATCATATTGTATAAAAGACGCAGTCTGGTAAAAATCACTTGTAAAATAGAAAAAATATGAACAATAGTTCGTAGATCGCACGTAATAGTCGCAGTATAGTAAAAAAAATTTATAAAAAAGAGAAAAAACCATGAACACAAGTTTGTAGATTTAAGAATTAAAAAAAATCAATTTCCCAAGAAATAATATTCGTTGAGCAATTTTATAAATATTTATACGTCAAATGGATTACTGTTAGAATAAAATTATTTATCCGTACTTGTGTTTTGCCAACGCCGAATCCGGATTACAATTTAACAATAAATTTCTGATAATTTCTTTCGTTTCATTTGACACTGAAACTGGATACGACTTTTTAAACTTTTCAATATTACATTCGTGATCTTCTAGTGGCACAGCCTCATACTGCTGCAAACAAAGTTTTTGAGGATAATCCCATAAACATTTCTTATCCGTACAGGAAACAAAGTCCAGTTCTTCAGTGTCCTTACTAAAATAAAAGTATTGAATATAAAAAACCACATTTTCTTAACAATTTTAAAAACTACTTATAAGACTGTTAAAAGACAAAGCTGATAATAAATTAAAGGTAACAGCCAGAAAATAAAAAAATTCATAAATGAATTAAATATAGAAAAAACTACCATTTATTTATAAATATTTGAAATTCCAATTTGAATGCTTGATAATTATAATACATAAAAATCTGTTTATAGAAATTTCGACAAAATAATAAACTTTTTATTTATGTTAATTTTTTTTATTGTAACGTAAAAACTTTCTGAAAATATCTTTATAATTAACAAATTAACAAATTAAATTCTCTCCTTCGGCTTCTTTTCCACAAAAGAGAACATGTCCTGCTTGGAAGATTTTTTCTCCTTCGATAAAATTTCTTGTCGTCGGCGTTGCGTTTGCAAACGCACATACATCAGCTAGATTTAGCTTCATTCTATTTTTCTTCTGCCAATTTGGTTTTTCAATAATTTATTTCACTATTTATTTCACTTAATTAACTTATCACGCACAATAGAAATGTCTACAATCTACCTGTTAACGGAAGTCATTTTGAAACGTCACTTACTCTGTGACGTCACGATTTCAGATCCCAATATATATGGAAAAATTTTTGCAACCTTGCATCAACCTTGCAGCAGGCTTGTCACGCAAGCTTACAGGGCAATCTTGCGTGAATCTTACCGTGCAAACTTGATGTAAGATGGCAGTTAAAACTTGCAACAAGCTTGCAGCAAACTTGCGGTGAAAGCTTGCAAAAAGTCATACATTTACAACTTGCAGCAAGTTAGCTACAAACTTGCGTGCAATCTGGGATGTGTTCCGGATCCGGGAAGATAGTGTCAAAAATGTTTTGCTGTTACTTTTGGCACTTGCGTTACTTCCTGGGAACCGAATACAGAATGCTTACAATTCTATTGGAATTGAGATAGGTCCCAAAATTTTTGAGCAAATTGAAATGTTCAATGATGATTTCGGTGATAATTGGATAGAAAAGGTCAAACCTTTCTTTTCTCATGTTATGGAAATTATCACGCAATCACCGATGCATTTCAAACATATTCCACTTGGCTCAATGCAAAATGTGGGAATTTTGTTGATGACATTTGGTTATTTACGAGTAAGTGATACATTATTATCAGGATTTAGATTGTACGAATTTTTTATTAATATAAATAACATTATCTTTATTTATATTATATTTTTAATTATTTTGTTGTCGCCGTAAGAAACAACTAATAATATTATTTTTGTGAGTTGGTTACTCAACTGAGAACAAACTCTACTTTATTTATTTAACAAGCAAAGTACAAAAACTTGGAGATAATCAATCCTTCCAAAGCTTCACTGAGTCTTTTTGGAAGACAATTTACTAACCGTGCTATTACTTTGAGTAGCGACTAATTAATCTGACCACACCTGCTTATGCATTAGTTTTAAAGAACTGTGCAATAGTCCCCACTCTTTACAATGCACACTCATACTTCATACTGTCGACACCTCCCCCCTTTAAACTATCGATGATTTTCAAATTAACATTTATTTAAAAATTCGATGCAGGTTTCCTTCTAGGAGGTTTCGAATGTAATTCAAAATTTAATCCTGGTAGATTTTTCTCAGTAGCTACAAACTGCGTTGGACCTGTATTGTTAAAACTACGATTTGTATAACAGTTCCCAATACAATATCTTATTAAATTTAAAATACACTGTATAATTCCCGTTTTAAACATTATATAGAAGATTATAATTACAATACTTGCATATCCTATGTACTCTAAATACGTCAAAAACTTTTCTGTCCAACTCTTAAATCTTTCATGTGTCTTTAATTTATCTAGCATCGCTTCGGTATCTTCCATACTAATTTTCGCTTCTTTTATTCTATCTAAATTAAGAAATCTTAGTAATTTTGGTAATTTATCATTAATTAATTTTAAATCGTCTTTCTCAAAATCTAATTCTATTGTGATTTTATCCTCAAAGTATCTACTTATATTTTTCATCGGTTTATTAAGATCTAGCTTTATTTCATTCGTATATAGCTTACATCTATTCCCTGTTATTAGATAAGTACCCAATTTTTTACCATTATAATTATTATTTTCGCATACTATATCTATAACTGTTTCTTTTACAAATATACATATATAACCTGTTTCTGTTTTCATAAATGTTTCATCGCTGAGTAGTAATGGAGATTTTAGACAATTTCTGTTAGACATTTTTATTAAATCCGCGTCACAATTTTCTGTTTGATATATTAAATAATTCGGTTGATTTCTCTTACAAATTTTATAGTCTTCTATATTACTACATTTTTCTAAATCTGTCTTGTCAATCGGTACGTATTCAGTTTTCGTTTGCAAAATATATTCGTGGTTTGGTAAAAACACCATAGCTTGACCATTAATTATTCGTTCTGGAATTGGTAAACTTCTTACTATTGTCATTTCTTTTTCATCTAAAATCGGAATTTTAATTATGTATACTAAGTGATGATTTTTTATAATTGTAGTAATTTCACTAATGTCTATAATATGTTGATAGTTTCTTTCATCGCTTTCGATGTGATATTTAGTCCTAAATTCCTTTTCAAATCCATCAATTGTTTCATGCAACATTCTAGGCATTAAAATTTGGGGGTTTATAATTCCATGCTTCCCTAAATTAATTGAACTTATTGCTAAATCTATGTCGTCGTTCATTTCTTCTATTAACGTTTCAGCTATTAATAATTTTTGTTGAATAAACAAACTCTTTTTGTTATTATTTATTTCTGCTTTCATTTGGTTTAGTATATCGTAGTCTGCTACAAGTTTATTTTGTAAGAACTTATAATCTTGAGATGATGAATCTAAGTCCATTTTTATTACTTTAGTATTGTTTTTAATTGCTTCATTTAAGACCTTATTATCGTTATATAATTGATCGAATTCTTTATTAATTATATTTAAATCTGAATCGCTTAATGTGCCAAATAATATTTTTGATGCGTCTCCTATTACATTTAAAAGTCCTCTTTTAACTCTTTGTTTACCCATTATGTTATATAATAGTGATTCCTTTTTTCTTAAACGACTAAATCTAGAAGAGATAGTTTTAATTTCGTAATTTTCTTGACATTTAGTCATGCAAAGATGACTAACCTGCGTTAACACTTTTTGAATAATGAACGCGAACGAGCCTATTTAAAATTTTTTTTTTTTTTTTTTTTTTTTTTTCTTCTCGTTCGGAATATTAAATTAGGTTAATAAATTAAATAAGCACATAAATAAATTACAATAAAGTTTATTTGTCACTCCACATAATTTTATGAACAAATTAAACTTTCTTGGACAAAATTGTTCTTTTACACAGGACAGTCAATTACAACAAATATATTTTTACTTTGGTGGTTCGAGCACGACTGCCCTTCCCATTTATTTTGTCAATCCTTATTTCATTCCCCACTCTAGTTTCTAATCAAACGAAATAAGTCGTCTCTAATTTCATTCATTTCATTCATTCTCCCGGCCTTGAACGGATTCCGTTTAACAATTAATTTCTACCGGAAGTGCCGCTAATTTTTTCAGACCTCTTTTTATAATTCCATTTTTCGTTTTCACATCAACTACGCGAACAATATCGTCATCACCCGGATACAATTTTACAATTCTTCCCAGAGACCACCGCAGTGGTGGTTGATTTTCGTCCCTTAACATTACAAGCATTCCCAGATCCACACTAGACTGACCTTGATGCCATTTATTTCTCACAATCAGTTCATTTAAATATTCGGCATGCCACCGTTTCCAAAAATCTACTTTAATTTTTTGAATGTGCTGCCAGACAGCCAATCGATTTATTGGCGTGTCAGTATAATCTAGACTCGGAATTGCCTGTAGAGATTGACCTATTAAAAGATGTCCAGGAGTTAGCACATTCAAATCACAAGGATCAGCTGACATCGGAGTAAGCGGTCGAGAATTTAAGATAGCTTCAATTTCGCATAATAGTGTATTAAAATCCTCGTAGCAAAACAAAGTCTCACCTACTGTTCGCTTTAAATGTTTCTTAAAGGACCTCACAGCAGCCTCCCATATTCCTCCAAAATGTGGAGTACGAGGCGGAATGAAATGCCACTGTATTTCATCGTCAAGCAGCTTACTTTGAATTTTGTTTATATTTTCTTTAGAATGAAGCATGCTGTGAAGCTCTTTAAGCTCATTGTTTGCTCCAATAAAATTTTTTCCATTGTCCGAATACAAATTTTTACATTTCCCACGCCGAGCAACAAATCGTCTCAAACAATTCAGAAATGACTCAGAGGTCAAATCCTCGACCAGCTCCAAATGAACTGCTTTTGTTACCATACATACGAATACTGCCACGTATACTTTGATTTTATTTCGATTTCTAATGCGTTTTTCTTTTATAAAAAAATATCCGCAGTAATCCACGCCTACATTTTCAAACGGCCTTGCTGCAGTAATTCGCACTTTTGGCAGATCACCCATTACATATGAAAATTCCTGAGGACTTACGCGACAACACTTTACGCATCGACTGATAACCTTTTTAACCTCTACCCTACCGTCTATGATCCAAAATTTATTTCTAAGCGAATACAAAGTTCCAGATTCCCCCGCATGCATCATTTTTTCATGAGTCTGTCGTATAATTAAAGTGGTTACAGGATGAGATTTAGGAAGAAGGATGGGATGTTTTTGCTCATGATTCAGTGTTGACTTTTCGATTCTACCGCCAACCCTCAGGATTCCATCTTCCAATTTTGGACTTAATCGATTTACCCTGGATTGTTTAGGAATTCCTTGTCCTCTCGTCAGTTTGTCAATTTCTTCGCTGAAGGTCTCTCCTTGCACAAGTTGAATGATTCGCATTTCTGCCGCTTTACATTCAACGACTGTTGGAATTCCTTGTGGACATTTTTCGGTCTTCTTCCACTTCAAGACACGCAAACAGCAAGCCACCACTCGAATCATGAAGTTCCATGATGAATATCGACTCCATAGATCACACACCTCTTTTACAGCTACAGTCAACGTTGCTATTTTTCTTTCCGGAACTTCCATGCGCTTCCACTGCTGAATCGGCCATGTTGATTCTTCTTGTGCAAGCCATGACGGACCTTCTTTCCACTGTGTATTAGACAGGAATTCCACAGGAAGTTGACCTCTGGATACATGATCTGCTGGATTATCTGCTGTCAATACATGCCTCCAATTCTCCGCCGATGTCAATTCCTGAATCTCAGAAGTTCTGTTTGCTATAAATGTTTTTAATTCATGGGGGGATGTGTTGATCCAATTCAACACTATAGTTGAGTCTGTCCAAAGTATAATTTTTGAAAAATCAAGCTTTAATGATTCATGAACGACTCTACACAGCCTTGCCAGTAATAATGCAGCACACAACTCCAAGCGTGGAATTGAGACTGATTTGAGTGGCGCCACTCTAGACTTGGCACACAATAATATAGATCGATGTTCGCATTTATTTGTTGTTCTTAAATAGAGACAAGCTCCATAGGCTTTTTCACTCGCATCCGAGAATCCATGAAGCTGTAACTCTTCATGTTTGCCACTTCTGACTGCTCTTGATATGGACCAATCATTCAATTGATGCAACTGATCTCGAATACTCAACCAAGAATTTGCAACCTCCTCTGGAACCACATCATCCCAGCCCAAGCTTGATTTCCACAATTCCTGTAGCTGTAGTTTTGCACGGATTACCACTGGAGCAATCAATCCTAACGGATCATAAAGTTGAGCAACTTGCGAAAGAATTGTCCTTTTGCAAATTTCCTTATCATCTTGTTTTAATCGTACTTCATATATGAGAGTGTCATTCTTCACATCCCAGCATACTCCTAATGCCTTCAAAGTTTGTCCTTCTTTCTCGAAATTTAAGAGCAATTTGTCTCGACTATCTGGTAGCTTCTGAGTCAACCTTGATTCATTTGACGTCCATTTGCATAAGTTTAATCCTGCCTTGCTGGTTAGAGTAATGAGATCATTCGTCAATTGCTCAGCATCCTCCAATGTATCCTCTCCTGTAAAAACATCATCCACGTAAAAATCATTGCATAATACTTGCGCCGCTCTTGGAAATTGATGACCTTCATCTTCTGCCAACTGTTTTAAACAGCGTGTAGCCAAAAATGGCGCTGCAGCTGTTCCATAGGTGAGTGTGTTCAACTGGTAAATTGTTAAAGGATCATGTGGATTAAACCGCCAAAGGATTCGCTGATATTTCCTATCGCTTGGATGGACCAAAAATTGGCGATACATTTTTTCAATGTCAGCCCCTATTGCGATTGGATGTCGTCGAAACCTCAGGATCAAATTGAAGATGCCATCTTGGATCACCGGACCTGCTCTCATAGTATCGTTCAAGGACACTCTTGTATTGGAATTGGCTGACGCATCGAAGACAACTCTCAACTTCGTTGTGAGACTCTCTTCTCGAATGACCGCCTGATGAGGAATGTGATAACCATCTTCTACGTTGCTTGATATTGGTTCCATGTGATTGAGATCCAAATATGTTTTCATAAACTGATGATATTGTTTTTTAATTTCCGGATTTCTTTCCAGCCTTCGTTCTAAAGAAAAGAATTTTCTTGAAGCTGCACTAAATGATGAACCCAACTCCTCGAGTCTATTCGTAAATGGATATTTAACCATATACCGTCTTTCATTATCTCGTTGAGTATGAGCCTTGAAATGTTCTTCACATATTTCTTCCTCAGCTGATTTGTGAATTTTGTTGACCACTTCCTCCAGCATCCAAAATCTCTCCACCTGTTCATTCAGCGTATCACGAACTATGTTGCACCGTATTTTAGATTGTCCTGCTACTCCAACCTTTCCGGAGACAATCCATCCTAATTTAGTGTTCTGTAAATAAACTCGTGGTAGTGATAATGAAACTCGATCTTGCTCCAATAATTCATAAAATAATTCCCCTCCAATAAGAGCATCTATCTTTGCGGGGATATTAAATTGGGGATCAGACAAAAATAAATGTTGAGGAATTTTTAGGAGATTTTTATTTATTGGAAAACCTGGAAGGTCACCTGTGATTTGAGGAAGAACCATGAAAGTGAGCTTACCTGAGAAACTAGAACTTTGCGATTTAAAGTTTATTTCAACCCATCCTCTACTTTTAACAGACTGATTATTTATTCCTTCAATTGACGATTCAAATTTTCTTTTCTTTAATTTTAAACGATTTACAAATTCTTCGGTAATTAAATTTGGTTGCGAGCCGCTATCCAATAATATTCGACATGAGTGAGAATTTCCTGCAATATCCAAAAGATCCATTTTGGCTGTAGAAAGCAAAACACGAGACGCATCAGAAACATGCATACTTTTTACATTGTTAACATTTTCAGTTTCATTTTGTTTTTTATTTGAATTATTACTAAAATTTTCTATATGCAATAAAGTGTGATGACGTTTTCCACAAATTGTACAACTGCCCGATCTGCAATCTTTTATCAAATGATTTTTTCGTAAACAATTATAACAAAGACCACGTTTTTTAACTATTTCGCTTTTTTCATCCGATGTTAATTTTGAAAACTTATCACACATTTGAATGTAATGATTCTCATTGCAAACCGGGCAAGAAGTACCACTTGAATTATTTACAAATGACCTCGTTGTTACTTTCTTATTATTAGCATGAGCTTGACTTTTTTCATTTGGTTTAAAATTTGTATTTTTATTTTGGCTATTGTTATCTTTACTAATAGTTTCCAATACTTCGCATCGTATCTTTAAAAATTTCGAAAATTGATCAAAAGTAGGCACGTCACTTCCCGCCACCGATTTTTCCCACTCTTTTCTTGTCTCTTTATCTAGTTTTCCCGCAATTAAACAAACTAAAGGTACATCCCACTGATCTGTGGGTTGTTTCAAAACATTTAACGCTCTTACGTGTCTAAGTGAAGAATCTAACAAATTTCGCAAACTTGATGACGAATCTTTATTTTCATTTGGCAAATCAAATAAAGATTGCATGTGATTCTGCACGATAATTCTTTCATTATTATACCGATCATTCAAAAGGTCCCACGCGACTGAATAATTATTGTCCGATGTTGACAAACTGTCAATAATCTTCGCGGCATTTTCTTTCACATAAGAGCGCAAATATCGTAACTTTTGTATATTTGGAATAGCTGGGTTATCATGAATTATTGCAGTAAATGCATCTCTAAATCCCAACCATTCGTCATATACCCCTGTGAAATTCGGTAGATCTAACTTCGGCAGCGGAAAATGAGTGCTACCCCCACTTGAATTACTATTTCTTGAAGATGTTATTTCGCGTATCAAGGCAAGCTCCTGCTCACGTTGCGATGACACATCGGCTTCGAGTTGCGCGATACGCTCCCGAATTTGAGCTTCATGGTCTGCCGGGTTCGTTCCCCCCACCGCATTACAAACTGAACGATCCTTTATCCACCTTTGTGCCATTGCAAAATGCCGATAATGAATATTTTCAAATTCTGTTCTTTCCGCTTCACGATTTACATTTGGTGATATTCTATCTAATCGATTTTGAGTTTTTTCATATTCAATAAAATTTTCGTTCAATTTTTCTAGCCGTAATATAGCCTCGTCTACTTCGTATGATTCAAAAGTTTCCTTTAAAATAAGCTTGTCTAAATAAGTTTTAAATTTTGTTAGACGCGTCTTACAATTCGTTCGAGTTTGCCTAAGATCTTCAAGTTCGGCTTGTAATGCCATCGTATCTAATTAATAATTAATTATATACAAGTCAATCAAAATACAAATCAAATACAAAAGAAATTTATAAAATACAGTCTGTTTATTAATTAGTAACTTACTATTGTTATTTTTTCACCTTGAAGCTCTTAACAAGTTACCTCGCTGTTTCTCGATGCTTGAAATCTTCGATATCGATGTCTACGTTATAATTTTCTTACTATTCAAATTCGTTGTCCACACAGCAGCCTCTGATTCAATTATCTTCTCCAAATGATAATTTTTTATTTAGATGATATTGTCTACGTTGTGGCCTTTTAGTAATTGAGTCGTGCTCTCTATATCTTCTAATGTCATTGATGTTCTGTTGAATTTATTTTCTCACACTTATCACTGTTCTTGTGGAGAAAATCCAGTTTCTATACACCAATTTCACTAGTTCTTTGTTTTATCTTTTCACACACCTTTTGGCACTGTTTTTTTTGCAGAAAAGATCCGGCTCGAAGGACCATGAACGCGAACGAGCCTATTTAAATTTTTTTTTTTTTTTTTTTTTTTTTTTCTTTTCTCGTTCGGAATATTAAATTAGGTTAATAAATTATATAAGCACATAAATAAATTACAATAAAGTTTATTTGTCACTCCACATAATTTTATGAACAAATTAAACTTTCTTGGACAAAATTGTTCTTTTACACAGGACAGTCAATTACAACAAATATATTTTTACTTTGGTGGTTCGAGCACGACTGCCCTTCCCATTTATTTTGTCAATCCTTATTTCATTCCCCACTCTAGTTTCTAATCAAACGAAATAAGTCGTCTCTAATTTCATTCATTTCATTCAAATAACAACTATTCTATCTTCGGTTCTTGTAATGTTTATCATAATCATCAATTTCCATTCCTCTGAATTTAAATACACTTTTCCTATTTCTTCTTTATATATATTGCCTTTTAATTCCGTTATATTATAATCAGTTTCTGCTACAACCAGCCCGAGGCTCATTATCAAAATCTTCATCAAGATCGCCATTATTGTCGTCATCCAAATCGTCTTCTTCACTATCTAAAACAAAATATTTCTTAATATCTTCCCTATGAACCTTTCGATTATTTTCTATTGTATATGTATTTCCAATTTTATGTAAAACTATAAATGGTCCTAACCACAAAGAGTCTCCCTTTTTTCTCATATGATTTCTTATCAATATTTGCTCCCCAACTGAAATTGTCTTTTTATCAGTCATTATTTGTTTTCTTTGAGATTCGTTGATTTTTCTTCTTGCAACATGTAATTTGTTTTCGTGTTCTAATTGTTTTAATTCGTTTTTCTTTACGAGATTTGTTATTTTGTTTAATGTTTCAAATGCTTCTCTTGCTTTTCTGCCATTTTGTAGTTCAAATGGAGAAAATCCTGTAATCCTATTTATTGTCATATTGTATGTTAACATTGCTTTAGGTAACTCTTTATCCCATTCATCTTTTTGCGCATAAATACTTAAATATTCATTAATCTTCTTGTGTGATCTTTCATTCTTTCCATTACTTTGTGGGTGATAAACTGAAGTCTTTACATTTTTTATTTTTAATTCGGTCATTAGATCTGAAAATTCGTTATTAATAAATTCTTTCCCATTGTCTGTTAGTATTTCTAAAGGTTTACCGTTCGTTTTTAAATATCCTTTCCACATAGCATCTATGACTAAAGTTGCTGATTTGTCCTTCAATGATTCTAAATGCACATATCTAGTTAAAAAATCTTGAATCACCAAAATATATTTATTTCCGCTGGTAGTTTCATTTAATGGTCCCACTATATCTATTGATATTTTATCATTTGGTCCTTCTGGTATGTCTGATTCTTCATAATATTCTTGTTTTCTTTCATTTTGTTTAAATCGTTGACATAAATCACATGTTTTGATGAAGTCTTCAACATCTTTTGTAATGTTGGGCCAGTTTGTCATATTTCTTATCTTTTGTACTGTAATATCTTTAGAATAGTGTCCTCCTAATATTCCTTCATGTGCTTCGGCTATAATTTTTCTTCTATTCGTTTCAATGTGTTTCTTTATTAAATATATTTCCTTGTCACCTCCTTTCCATATTTTAAAAAGAATCCTCGATATTTTCCTTTCATCTATATCCTCGTAAATAATTCTTGATCTTTCTTCTTCAGTTTCTTTTTCTAAAAATTCTGATAATTGATCATCTGTCACCTGAGGACTAATTTTTATTTTGTCATTTTCTTCTGTTTCCTCGTTAGTGATCCAAATTTCTTTTATCCTTGTCGGTCCAAATTCTCGTTTTATAATTAACTGTCCTGTTTGTTCTATTTTGTTTCTTTTTAATCGTATTTTATTCGCGTCATCATTATCTATTTGAGGTATATCTCTGATCCATTGTACTTCTGTTTCCTCGTTAAAATCTCTTACTACTTTGTATATAGCTCTTTCTTTAGGTATTGTTTTTCTTCCATAAACTAATATTTTCCAAATATAATTTGTGTCTCTTATAGGTTTAAGTATATCTCTTAAGTTACTTATCGGTTCCAAAAGAGAATAATTTGCATACCCTTGCCTTTTTTCTTTAGTACCTGTAATCAATTTTATAGTTTTTATTACCTTGAATTCGTCTTTAATTATTGATTGATCACTTTCTTCTGTCTGTGAATCTATTTCCATATTTTCGTATTTATTTTCGTCATCAATGATTGAGTTGTCGTCTTCTGTTTGCGTATCTACTTCCATGTTCTCATTTTCCTCGTTTACACCTGTAGTACGCGCGTTCTGCTGTTGTAACGTATCATATGTACCGTCTGTTGTCATCTGAACCCTTGGAATGCGCGATAAGGCGTCAGCGTTTGTGTTGGCAATTCCTTTTTTGTAAATAATTTCATAATCGTATTCTTCTAATTTTAGTCTCCATCTCATTAATCTGCTTGTCGGATCTTTTACATTAAATAACCAAACTAAGGGTTTGTGATCTGTTACAATTTTAAATCTTCGTCCAAAAAGATGGTGTCTAAAATGTTTAACTGCCCATACTATTGCTAATAATTCTTTTTCAGTAGTCGTGTAATTTATTTCTGCCTTATTTAAAGTTCTTGAAGCAAATGCTATTGGTTTATCTTCTCCGATGTGTCCTTGTGATAAAATTGCTCCTAATCCTTCATTTGATGCATCAGTTGTTAGAACAAAAACTTGATTCCAATTTGGAAATTGTAGTATCGGTGCTGTTATTAATTTATCTCTTAATTCGGAAAACGCGTTTTCTTCTTTCTGTGTCCACTCAAATGTAGTTTCCTTTCGTAGTAATTTAGTTAGTGGATTTGCTATTTTAGAGAAGTTTTTTATGAACATCCTGTAATAACCAATAAGTCCTAAGAATTGCTTAATCTGTTTTTGAGTTTTTGGTCTTGGATAATTTTTTACTTTGTCAATTCTATCTGGGTTTGGCTTTATACCTTCTTTTGTAATAACATGCCCTAAATATTCCAGTTCTGGACGCAGATATTCGCATTTATCTGGCTGTAATTTGAGTCCAACTTGTCGTAGTCTTATAAATGAATTCTTCAAATTTTTATTATGTTCTTCCAACGTTCTTCCGTAAACAATAATATCGTCAATATATGCAAAACATCCATTACCTATTAGTCCTTTTAATCCATTATTTATCATTCTTTGAAATGTTGGAGGGGCATTTTTTAAACCAAAAGGCATTCTATTATATTCATAATGACCTTCGTTTGTGCTAAAAGCTGTTTTTTCTTTGTCCTTGGGATTCATTCCTATTTGATGAAATCCGGAAGCAAGATCAAAACAAGAAAAGAATTTAGAATTTCCTAACTGCTGAATTATCTCATCAATACACGGTAAAGGATATTTGTCTAAAATGGTTTTTTCATTTAGTTTTCGATAATCTATAACAATTCGCCATTTTAATTTGCCTGAAGCGTCTTTCCTTTTTGGGACTATCCATAACGGTGAATTGAAAGGAGACATACTTTCTCGAAGTATATTTTTCTTTAACATTTCTTTAATTTGTTGGTAAACTTCTTCTTGTAACATAGGTGGATATTTATATTGTTTTGTATTTACAGGTTGATCGTCTGTTGTTCTAATTGTATGCTCAGTTAATTTAGTTAAAGGTAAAGGATCGTTTCCTAATGGGAAAATGTCGTGAAATTCTGTTATGATTTTTAGTAAGTCTTCTTTTCCTTCTTTGATATGGTCTAGTCGTGTTTTAGATAATAATTCTTTAATTCTTTCATTATTGCTGAATTGGTACATTTTTTCGTCAGTCAGTTTTTTTATAGAATCTATCCATAAGTCTTCATAAGCATCATACATACTTTCAATTTTTGCTGTATTAGGTGGTAAAATTGGATTTCCTTGATAATCATATTTTGTGACTGCTGAATATCCTCCTTCAAAGTTAATAAAACAGATTTTATCTTTCTTATCTGCACTAGGTTGTGGATGAAGTATTTTAGGTCCTAAGTTTAAAATACCTTTTTCTAAGTCAATTTTAAAATTTTGATCGTAAAGTAAATTCATTCCAATTAAACCATTTTCTCTAAATGCATTTTCATCTTTTGTAACTTGAAAAACTGATTCTTTACCATAAAGTTTTAAACAAATAGAATATTCAAATTTTACGGGATTGTTTCCTATTGTTAAAACATTATGAGGTGCGTATTTTTTAAAGTTTTTTCCTTCTAACATACTGTTTTTTATGATTGATATATTCGATCCTGTATCAACTACAAATTTTCCCGATTTTAATTTATCAAATTTTAAAGCCACAATAGGTGTGTCGTGTCTTCTTCGTTCTCTCGGGATCGGTGGAAGGTTGTGCTTAGCGGGTTCTCCGATAAAGAAAATTCTTCGCTTAGCTGCACTCGGTCTGGTGGTTTGCTGTTGATCGATCGTAACTGAAAATTTTGAGTTTTCTCTTGACGTGGTGGTAAACCTCTCAATTTTCCTCTACAGACATCTTCTGTATGTCCTACATTTTTGCAATGGTTGCATTTTTCTATATTTGTCTGTTTACTAAATCTTGGTTTTGGAACTGGGTTCTCATTTCTTGGGTTTCTTGTAAAATTTTCTATTCTTCTTTTATCTTTTATATTCACGTTAATTTCTGAGGCAATATTAAAACATTCATTCAGAGTTTTCGGTTTCTGAGGACGGATTCTAATTTCAAATTCTTCACGTATATTTCTTAAGAATGTGCTGACGCTTGCACTTGTTTCTATTTCCTGTCTTACGAAAGTTTCTTCAGGTGTTATATTCATACTATCTATAGACTGCCTGATTTTATCCTGACACTGCATAAATCTTGAGGTGAATGACTCTAAACCTTCATTTTTGCCCATTATACATGAATCGCGAGCCCTTTGAAGTGATTCTAAACTATCCTTTTCTCCAAATAAAATTCGTAATCTTTCAAAAAAATCAGCAAATGTTTTAACTGCATCGGCTCTAATTGTGTTTGCCGCTTTTCCTACTAATTTTTGTGCAATTATTGCATGAAGTAATGTTAGTCTTTCATTTCTTTTTGTTTTCTTTTTGGACAATCTTATTAAATGAATGAAGTTTTCTAAACCGATCCCGTTAAATTCTGGTATTAATTTTATACTTTTTCCAAAATCATATTCTGTAACTTCTTCTAATTCTTCATGATCGCTGTTTAATTCATTCTCATTTAAGGGTAAACCTAACTCTCTTCTAACTGGTTGTTCCATAGCTAACAATCTTGTTTCAAATCTTTCCAATTTTGCAAGAATTGTTTGAAAAAGGTCATTTGAACTTGTTGATGTTTCTGGCATGATTTTTAGAATATTGTCTAATTTAAGTCTGTCAGTCAGTGATATTGAAGGGGATGAACTGTCTGTGTCTATAGTTTCGTTTTCCCTACTTTCTCTAAATGAATTTAAATCCAGTTTGATTTAATAAATTTCCTATATCGTTTCGTACAATTTTATTTTATAACCGTTCGCGTTTTCTAATTTAAAATTTCATTTCTTGCAATCCTGCTACAAGGAGTACACAAGAATATGAAATTTGTTTTTTTTTTATTTATTGACGATGGAAATACTGATAAAATCACGGAGTATACCAACGCTTTAAAACAAACTTAGCCACACCCTATGAAGGTCGCCGTTCAACGTACGTAAAGTGGACTTATACTCTTGTTCTAAAGATTCGTAGTTTTGTTTTATATACCTTACTTCAATGTTGCTTTTGAATGTTGGTCTGGATCGTAGTACTGGAAAATCTCGAATTCTGTTTCGTATACTTGGATAACTCTCTGGATACCTCTCTGTAGACCTGGATATCTGTATCGCTGCTTGGCTAACACTCTGGATAACACTTCGTAGATATGGATATCTCTCTGGATACGTCTTTGTAGATCTGGATAACTCTCTGGATATCTCTTTTGTTGATTCTCTCGTTCACTTTGAATTAATACTTTGTTTATCTGGAACTAGTTCTTGGTTCTGGATATTTAAAACTTGGATGAACTTCCAAATAATTTTAAATATTTCACCGCTGCCACTAATTATGTTGTCGCCGTAAGAAACAACTAATAATATTATTTTTGTGAGTTGGTTACTCAACTGAGAACAAACTCTACTTTATTTATTTAACAAGCAAAGTACAAAAACTTGGAGATAATCAATCCTTCCAAAGCTTCACTGAGTCTTTTTGGAAGACAATTTACTAACCGTGCTATCACTTTGAGTAGCGACTAATTAATCTGACCACACCTGCTTATGCATTAGTTTTAAAGAACTGTGCAATAGTCCCCACTCTTTACAATGCACACTCATACTTCATACTGTCGACAATTTTATAAATATTATTAATATTTTAATTTATTTATTATTTTATTATTATTATTATTATAAAAATATGAATTTGAATTACAATCACGTTTGTTTAGTAATTTTGAAAGTTGAAAATTCTGAAAACCGAGTTTTATGCCGACAGATTCTGCTTAGAGATGTGTAAAAATCGACTCAAAGAAAATTTCAATTCGAATTGAATTTTTCTTCTAATTGAATTCTCTTTCTAATGATTCGAGTTGTATTCAATTCGAATTGAACAAAAAACACAAACCCCAGAGATGTGCAAAACGGATTCAGAGAGATGTTCGATTCGAAACTTTTTGAGTTGACTAATTTAGTTTGAACAAGAATAGAAAGCTAATCGAGTCGATTAGTTTTGAACAATGTTTTAAAACTTAATTACAACACAGAAAAAATCTATTCTCATTTTAGTTGCAAGTCAAAATGAGCCAATGCTAAACGACATAGACAGTGGAGCCACCAAGCTGGCTCATTTTTGGTGCACTTCAAAATAAGTAGCGTACGCTACTCATTTTGAAACCAGGTTTTTTCTGTGAAGATAAAGTTTGTAAAATTTTTATAAATTCGAGACTTGACAATGTTTTTAACTTAAAATTTGTTTTAATTAGTAAACTCAAAAATTTTTGAAGAATTTTTATCTTCAACAAGTTTTTTTAAAAGTATTAGTTTTCCAATTTTTCACAATTTTATCTAAATAAATTTGAATGAAAATCTATATTAGTCACCATTTAGATTATTGTCACTAAAGAATTAAAGTTTACCTAATATCTAATAATCATAGATAATGACAAAAATCTACATTTAAATGTATTTCTAATTTAAAATATTTTTTATTTATAGGATCGTTGGTTAAATTGCAAAACAGATACCATAGCGACAACGAACGTTTAAACAATGGATTGAAATCCGGAATTCAGTGTCCTCAGATTTTGAATAATTCTACAAGAGCAATCATAAGAAGAAAATGGGGGCATTAGTTGCAGAAAATCTGACTAAAACAGAATTTCTGAAAAACGCTGCCAGCATTTGCGCTATAAGAAAAATTGAATCTTTTGGTGGTGCAATTAGAATATCGTTGAGGAAACGCCGATCGTCTCACTCTAATTGAAGGTTTCGATGGAGAAGTCGTAGAGGGTAAGTTAAAAAAATTCTAAATTAGTTTGTTCATTATTTTTCAATCAAAATTGTTGAGTACGATTTTTATAAAAATCTAATAATTTACAGAAATTAATAAATTTTGAAATTTTTACCATACATTTTTTGTCATTTTATAACATTTTATATTTATGATTTTTTAATTTGAATTGCTTGATTGCTTTTATGTTCTTGAAAAACTTGAAATTACCATGGACTTTAAAGAAAACCTTTCAATTATTATAATTTTCTAAAAAGATTAGTTCAATAAAAATTGTCTATATTCAAAACAAATTTTACTTAATAATAAAAATTTTAAGAAATAATAAATATAATAAATAAAAATTTTGTTCAATAATTTGTATTTTATGTTTGGTGTATTTTGTCAAGTTATACATTCTTTTCATTAAAACTATATAATTCCTTCAAAAATTTCAAAAAAGAGTTATGGGAATTATAAGTAAAATTAATTTTTATAGTCTTATCAATTTAAAACAAGTTGTAAATTCAGATCTTCATTACATGAACATTTTGCTTCCTCTTTACGATCAGCAAAAAAATTTGTTTCCTCGTAGAGAAAGCATCAACATTGAAATAAACACACATAAATAATATAATATCTAATATAAACATTTGAGTTACATTTAAAGAAATAATGAAAGTTAAAAAATATAAAATTCACATTTTAGCTGAAATTTCCAGAAATTAATAAAAAATCTATATTAATAAAATCAGACTTTTGTCTGTACATTGCTCCAAATTAATTTTTTCTTGCATAGTTTATCATTTTAAGTAGTAAAGATAACAAATATGTTATAAATAAAAATTCTGTCTGTCTATCTGTCTGTCTGTTTGTCGTCAATATTTTGTACCGGCACAACTTTAAAACGGCTCAACCGATTGAGGTGAAACTTGGCAGTGCATTCAGTCTAACGTAACTTAAAATCTTTTATTTTTTGTCAGATTCACAGAAAATTGAAAGGTATTAAAATAAGCTGCAACGCTTCTTATTTTAATCCATTTTTACTTATTTTAATACCAAAATGGATTAAAATAAGAAACATTTGATTAAAATAAGAAGTGTTGCAGCTTATTTTAATACCTTTTAGTTTTCTGTGTTGATTTGAAACTATTTGTACCTAATTTTTTCACATAAATGCAATCAATTTTTTTATTAAATTAAGTAAATAGTCTGAATTTAAAAGTCTAAATCAAATTTTTGAATTTCCAATTTTTTTAATAACATTGTAATATAAGAATTCGTTATGTTCAACTTTTTATAAGTAAAACAATAATGTTTTTAGTCTGTTGGGTATTAAACGCAATCTTAGCTGCACACCAATGAAAAATATTAATTTAAACAAAAATATGACACTTTCAAAAAATTTAAAATATTTAACATTTTTTATTTTTCGATAATTCTTTACTAAACGTTCTTTATTTAAAATTTTGTGACCAATTAAGTATGCTTTTTACAAGAAATTTTAAGAATTTTAATTTAAGAATTTTATCAGAATTTTAAAATTAATAATTGAAATTAACAATTATTATATTTAAATTATTATTATTATTATTGAATATTATTATTATTATTATTATAGATACAAATTATTTTTAAATATAATAAAACTAAATAAACTAAATAAACTTAAATATAATATAATAAATATAATAAAATTAAATTATTTTCATTTTATTTAAAAGAAATTTTTCTATTAAAAATTTATTCTTCAAATAATTTTTAAAGTTTTTTAAAATTTTAATTTAAATTGTATTGATTAAAATAATTTTTATTTTCAATACTATAAAATTAAATACAATTTTAAATTATTTTAATTTTATTAAAAGCAGTGAAAAAATTAAATTGAATTGAATAAATAATAATTAAAAATTTATAAAAAGATATTTTAATACAGGAGAACACGCATAGTTGGATGTAATTATAAATTTCAAAATTTATTAAATCTAAATATTATAACCGTCGAAGACGGGTGCGACAGCTAGTAATATATAATTAATTTAATTAAACATTCATTTTTTTAGCTGTGTTAAAGAAGAATTTTGAAAATTAGAAAATTATTCAATATCAATCAAAGATTGATATTTTCTAAAACTCTAAAAGACCTAGGTACCTTAACACACGTTGCCCTTCGGACAAATTATATTGTAATAGGTAGTGGATCCCTTCCTTACCTCACTATTATTCAGTGAGTTGGTTGAGATCCCATATTAATCAGAACAATTGGTTAGGAATATTTGAAATAAAAGATCAAACAAATATTTAATTAATTGTATATAAATATATATTGTGTAACAACTCAAATAATACAATACTACAGTATTCTGTATTCTAATACAATTTACGTGTGAATGAATGTACGTGTAATAATGTTGTGTGTGTGTTATGTTAAGAGTATCTGAACTCTTACGTATATTTACCTCTGGAATTTCCTCAGATTGATATCCTTCAAAATAATCAACGTATCTCAATTTAAGTATTTAATTAACTCTTCAATTTGTTTTAGTTATATTATATTCTCTTTTTTCAAACAATTATTAAAACAATCTCAAAACTCAGTATATGCTATAGACTTTATTTTCTCATTTACTATTTAATTTTCACTCTCAATTTCAAAACTAAGTGATTCTCAAAAACTCATTCGTGTATCTTTTAAATCAAATTCAAAATTAAATTCTCTTTTTCAAAACCACAATTATTCAATATCTCTTTAAAATACTCTTTAAAATAAATAAATCTTTATCTCTTTAAAATACTCAAAACTCTAATACTCTTTAAATAATCTCACTTCAAAAATCACAACTCGAATTAAAACTCAGTAATAAACTCAAAACAGAAACAACCTCGAACCAAAGGTTTGTTTCTAAAAGTCTCTCAACTCAGAGACTCAAACTCCAACTCAAAACTCTCAAAAAAACTCCGAGCTCCACACTGAGCTCACTCTCAATCTCCTCAACTCACAACTCCTGACCCAAGACTAAACAACCCTGGTCTAAGGGGTTGTTTCACATCTCTAAGAGATTCTAAAGGCATTTCTTATAATGTTTATAAAGTGTTATTTGTTTGTGTTGCATAATGTGTCCTCTTTTTCAAGTATTGTATTAATGATTAATTAATAATGTTAATAATTTATTAATAAGAAGTTACGAAATTCATACGTAACAAATACCCCCCTTCTAAGCGCTGTCGTCCCTTGACAGTCTATTATAATAGTTGTTTCGAAAAAAGTTATATAAATTCCTCTTGATTACATTGTTTTTGTGGTTTTGGTCTTGTGTTGTTTTTTGGATGTTGCTGGTGTTGTATGTTTCTTTTTTTGGTATTATGTTTTCCAATCTTAGTTTTTCTGTAAATAAATTGGTTAAGATTTGGAATTCTCTATTAATTACTGTTCTCAAATTAGAACCGTAGTAAAAGTAGAGAGTTCCAAGATTTTGAAAAAAGCAAAATAATATATGAAAAAAATTAAGTGTGTAAAAAAATAATAAGAAAATGTTTAATTTCTTTTCATGTGTATATATATGAGACAAATTTGATTATTAAGAATAATATGTAATTAAAAAATTTAATTTATTAACTGAAATGTTTTTTTAAAATTTTTTTTAGACGTCTCAATATTTAAAAAGGAAAAAGAATATTGGGAGAAAAAAATACAATAAAAATTTATTTTTATGTGAAATACCAGAAAAAAAAATATTTATAAATGTGGTATTTCATACCGCCCTTTTTATGGGCTGTCGTCCCTTGACAGTCTATATAATACAAAATTAAGATTGGGAATTCCGTTTGTATAAAAGCTTTATTTATAAGATGTATTTTTTTATCTTGTTAGTGACCCAATAGATTATATATGTATTGCATGCCTTTTTTTATATGTATCATATTTAGAATATGATTAAGGTATTAGAATTGTTTCGGTTAATGAACTTTACCGTCTTTTTTTTATTTGTTATTTAAAATAATTTTTTTACTAATATGATCCCACAAAATGTCATTATTATTATTTTATAATTCTATATATTATAATGTATCGTGATTTATTACTTCATTTATTTTCTTATAATCTACATTTCTCCAATTATAAATTAAATAATTTGTATCTTAGTATACATGTTTACCCTACTTGTTAATAAATTGCTGCATTATTTATTTTACATATTTAATAATGATTATTATGGTTACTATATTAAATATGAGTTTTTAAATCCTAATTGTTATGAAGCAACTTTTACAAAGCAGAATTAAACCAAAATTTATTATATTTTGTTTTTGTTAGTCTTCGTATGTATTATATCATTTTTCTTTTAGTATAAATGTAACAATAATATTGTTCAAAAAAAATATTATTTTTTTTGAAATTATTAAAAATAGCGTTTCTTATATTCTCATTTTTAGGGTTTCGTGGCCCATGGCCGAAAGCCTTATAGTTTCACTTTGGCGTCCGTCTGTCCGTAGTATATTTTGGGGCACCACAGCTCCCAAAATCAAATTTTAGGGCACAGATCCCAAATTAAAATTTTGGGGCACCACAGATCCCAAATTAAAATTTTGGGGCCCCACAGATCCCAAATTAAACTTTTGGGGCACCACAGATCCCAAATTCAAATTTTGGGGCCCCACAGATCCCAAATTAAACTTTTGGGGCACCACAGATCCCAAATTCGAATTTTGGGCAAACATAGCTTCCAAATTCGAATTTTGGGGCACCACAGATCCCAAATCTCCATTTACTGAATGGACATTTTCCCGAATGGACATTACATGTCCCATTAGTTAACATGCCCCTATAATTGACATGTCCCAGTAGTTGACATGTCTCAGTAATTGACATGTCCCAATAGTTGACATGTCCCAATAGTTGACATGTCCATATAGTTGACATGTCCCTATAGTTGACAGGTCCCAGTAGTTGACATTAAAATTTAAAGCGCCACGAAACCCTAGATGTAGGCGCAATTGCGCCTAGTTCTTTTCCTATTTTTTTTCTTTCAATTTTAATCTAAACCACCATCAAAAGTTATATTTTTTAATTGTTGAATTACATATTTTTAGCATTAGTTCCCATTGAATAAAAAAATTTTAAAGCATATTTTATTTTAATCAATTTCTACAGTATATGATTATTTGTGTTAAAGACGGATGTTAATTAACAAAAGAAAAACAAAATAGATAACTTGACGAGAAATAATAAATATTTTAGAAAAATACTAATTTTTATTACTTAACAATTCCGCTTATTTGGAAAGCGTAAATGCTCTTCGCTAAATAATTTTAGAATAAGGTAGTGGACTACCTCTCAGTAAATTATCAATTCAATAAACCCGGATAGACGGTATTTCAGAGAAAATGTTAAAAGAAATATGAGACAAAGTAATTCAATGTGAAAATAAATAAATAGAGTCAAATTAAATTAACACTCAATTTATTACAAATTATTCTCAAAGTATTTGTTTTATACATGCAAAGAAAGGTTTATTACAAAATTCAATAATTAAGCTACTTGACTTACGTCAAGTCTCACAAATATCAACAAGATAGATTCGAAACACAAGAAACTGTTTTATTAAACACAATTATTTAAAGAGACTCACCAGAATTATAATCGTTACAGAAAAGTATCGTATTACTCGTTGTTTGTCACTTGATATTTAGGTATGCGGAAGTCTTCTCTTCTTTATTTAGTTATAATGAATTTCTCAATTTATTTTTATATATTTTCAAGACACTTGTATTTATTATTATTTAACACAGATCAACCCTTACTTGGGGATTAATTAATAACTTCAACCACTTTTTGTGGGACTTCAATAATATAATCATCCGCCTTTTGCGGGAATCAACACAACATCCGCCTTTGCGGGAAATGATACTGAACACTTGAACGAATACTGATCATTCGATGATTACTGGCCGAAAGACCGACTATTTAAACTCTCTTAAACAATGAGTTTGGTGACAATGATCACTCCCGATTCATGTAGAAGGAGAGTTGATTTTGCAACTGACTTCTCCTTATTTTCATGCAATTTCAACAACGTTGCATTTTTAACTGGGGCAGTGATACATTCAATCACCTACTCTACTTATAATTTTCATTAATATTACTTAATCTTCCAAAGGGATTAAGTAACTGTCATATATTGAAGACCCACATTTAAATGATACAATAAGAATTTAGATCATGTTATTATTTTGTAACTTATTTCAATTTAACAATTCATTATAAATAAAGTACATGAAAAGACCTTCGAAATAATAATTAAAAATATTCACAATGAGAATAATAATGTGTGTTGTGTTTTATAATATAATAATTTGAAAGATAATTATGAATAAATAATGATTAAAAAAAATTATAAAGTGACGGAAATTCCGTCCCTAACAAATACCCCCCTTCCTTCTGGCTGACGTCCCTTGGCAGCCTGTGCAGGTGTGATGTCATCGAATATAATTTTTTTTACAAAATTCCTTTCATAGATATACATTTTAAAATGTTTACAATTTATCCTTGATCATGAAAGTGGTGTAGTTTGTTTAGTAGCTGAAATAAATGTTAGAACGAAAACTGATTTTTCCTTTTTTTTTATATATATATATATATTTTTTTTTAAATAGTAAATAGTCGTTTCCTCTTTTTTTTGTTTTAGGAAGATTTTTATGAAAAGGATAAATTAGTTTTCATATGTAAGAGAAAAAAAAAATGTTGTAATTTTTTTTTTGATAAAAAAAAATGAGACCAAATTTGAATACAAGGATATATAATAAAATAATAAGAAATAAATGGAGATCTGGAACACTTTGCTTACGTAGCAATTGTAAAGAATACAAATAAAATAATAAAGAAAGAAAAATGTGTTATATATGTATCTCCTTATATATCCAATTTTATTAATGTGCATATAATAAAAAAATGTTTACAAAAAAAATGGTTACATTTTCACGATTTATAGATTACAATTATTGACCAACTTAAAGTGGCATTAATTTTTATATATTTAACTTTTAATACACAGTCTATGAATATATTTAATATAAAATAATAATAAAAAAATATGTTGGAGACTAAATATTAAAAAAAAAATATTCTCCAACCCCTGACCCTTCTTTTTCTTGCTGTCGTCCCCTGACAGCTTTTTAAATCGACAACAAAAATTCTTTGTTAATTATTTTTAAATTTTAGTTTGAAACAAATTTAATTTTTCCAAGTTTGAATTTTTTAGAATTGTTTAAAGATAATTGAACTTAAATTTTAAAAAAATCTTTATATCTTGGGGAGTTAGATAAATAAATTTTTTAATACATGTAAATTTTAAAGTTTGAATGCATGCAGAATATACCACTTAAAAAATTGATTTCAATTTTTGAAAATGACATGAAAATAAATAAATCAATTTTTTTTGACAATTAAAACCCAAATAACAAAAATTACCCTAATTAAAAGCATGATTGTCGCATAAATACATTTTTTGAAAGTATAAATGATCTTTGTGAGAAGCATATAGTTTCTGTTGCTGATCACAAAAAAAAAAAATTATTTCAATTTTACGTAATTTCCCTTTTTTTATAATTTAAAATTATTTCCAATATGTATAGTTACCTATATTTATAATTTCAATTAGTGTACATAAACCAAGCTAGTTATTTTTACTCATATATTTTGTTAATTCTAAATATTCAGTTTAAATAGTTAGAGTTAGAACAATATGATGTTTTAATTTAATTCATAAATTATACCCATTTTTTTTTATGATAAAAAAAAATCTAAAATTAAAATTCTTACTTGTTATGTGATTTAATGATTTGTAACCCAATTGGTTACATCTATATCTTAATTATTCCCAGTTTCCTATTAGTGTTTTTGTATTTTTGTAAATCTTATGTTTATAAAATTTAATCCCTGTAATATATCATATTATGTATATATGACGTTTATACCATATTAAATAATAATTACTCCCATTATTTTAAAATATATATATACATGTTACATTTTCTCCCATATTTTCTGTTTTATTTTTTTTGTTTGTACTTTAGTACCTGACTTGGATATATTTAATCCTTTATGCACAGATTTTAACTAGTCACTTTTGTTTATTCCTGTTCGCAGTTGATCTTCTATTAATTTTATTTATTCTTTACTGTCTTCTACCCCATAGTATCTGACTAAATAAAATTTTCATCCATCTAGAGTTATTTTTTGTTTTATCAATGTCTTTTATTTTTTTCTTTGCATTTTCCTTTGTTTTCTTCTCGTTTATTTTCAATTTTTTTCCTGTTTCTTCTTCTGTTTGTTCATTATTTGAAAACAATTGATTGTCCTTAGACTCTTTTTGTTTCACCTCTTCTTCTTCATATTTAAGAACTGGATAATTCTGAAGGTATGAGTCTTCTTCATTGACCAACCGATTGCGATTATTTTGAATAGACTCTTTATTTTTATCGATTAATATAGATTCTTTTTGTTTGGCTTCTTTTTCTTCTTTTGACATGTTCATAGTATGTATTTGTAACGTTTCTGTTTTTAGTTTACTATGCATCAGTCGATTTATTATAGTAATAGTTACCTTTCGAGATTTCCTTATTTCTTCTAACCTCTTTTCTACCTTAGTCCTCAATTCTGGTGAAATAGGTTTGGTTTCCTCTGTTGTTTCCTTTGGTTTCACGATGACTTTAGGTTTGATTCTCAGTTCACTATTTATAGGAGGTAGTTTTTCTCTCACTACTTGCTTTCCTGAGCACCTTTCAATTCTTCTGTATTCAGGGTCCATAAAAGCATCAGGTACTACTGATTTCAATTGTAATTTTTGTTTCTTGTAGAGGAACCAGCTATTTGATTTTTCTTTGAATAAAAATGGTCTTCCTAAAAGTCCTTCTGCTGAAATAGGAAATGTGGAATCTACTATGTGGAAGAGAGATTTGATTCCAAGAATTTCTAATTCAACTGTCCCTATTGTATATAAATCCTTGCAACAAACTCCTTTAATACACGTTACATCTTTTGTATTTGCTGGCGCATCAGTTCGCAATACTGTAGCTTTTATAATATTTATTTTAGCCTCATTATCTTCAAAAAATAGAGTTTTATCACCTACAAGATAATTTACTTCCAACTCTACCGTGGGTTGCCCTCTTCCAATTTTATTAAGTTCAACAATGGTATTACATGCTGGAAAATGACTTCTATTGTCATCTACATTTCTAGATTCAGAAGATGGTTTATTATCCACCATTGATATGTTATTTGAATATTCTTGATTATCATAATTTTCTTTATTTTCCCATCTAATAAAATCTGCATTATGTGCTTCATATGATTTCTGTAAAGTATCGTGGTTAACTACCCTTCGTTGATCAAATTCGAAATTCCTAGCATTAGGCTTAATGTAATTAGTATGTGTTTCCTGATCTATGCATGGGATAGGTTGTACTGGCTTAGACGCCGTCAGTAAAAAGTTGTAAAAGACATTTAAATAAGGTCTTCCTATTATACCATCTGTTTTTACTTCAAGATTAGGTTTTACTACATGAAAAGTATATTGTTTATCAAATATTGTAATTTCTACTGTGCCTAGTGTGTAAAATCTAGTTTTTGACACTCCTGTCATGTACGATGCTTCAGAGGTTCTAACTGGCGCATCAGGGCTTAACGCGTCAGATTTTATAATGTTAATATCCGCCCCTGCATCTACAAGAAAACTTGCTTTTCCTCCTACTAAATAATTCCCAGGTAATTTTACTGCAGGTGATTCCGTGACTGTTTCACGTATTTTCAAGGTGATGGGGTTTCCTGAAACCACACCGTAGTTGGACGCATTTGATTGTCCGAGCCCATCGTCGCGTCTTCTCGACGAGCAAGTTCCCAGTTTAAAGGACTGTTACTATTATTTCTTTCTACCGATGCTGTTCTACTATTAGAGTAATTATTTCTTTCTTTATTTGCATAATCTGTGGGGTATCTGTTTTCCCAATTTTCTCTGGGCCCGTTTGTATTATAGCAATTTTCTTGTATGTATCTACTTGGACTTTGATATCTATTTTCCCAGTTGTTTCTATCCGCGTTAGGGTTGTAAAGTCTAGGGTCGTTATAGTCGTTGCTACGCCCTGTATTATCATCCTGAGTTTTCCCATAATTATTTTCACCATAATTTATATTATAATTTCTCTCCTCTCTTTGTTCGTACCTTGGTTGATAATTTTCCGAATCCTGATATCGTCCCCTACTAGACCGATTTCCGGTATTATATCTATTTTTATCTCTTCTTTCATCGTAATTCCTGTAACCCTTAAAATCATTTTGTTCTTCCCATCGAGTTTTCATGACTCTTTGACTATTATCGTTATAATTGGTAATATATGACGAATAACCCCCTGTAATCGGTTGCATTTTTCTTTCTTGCGCCGCTTTTGCGTATTTGTATGCTTCCTCTAAATTTCTAGGCGCACGTGCATCTACTGCGTTCGCAATTTCATCTGGCAACGCTCTAACAAACGTTTTTAATGCTGTATGTTTCACAACATTGGTTGTTACTGCCTCTGTGTTAGCATCGAATGTAGCGCGTAGGGCTGAACTTGCCCCGCTAAGTAATCTCAATAATCTATCATAAAGGTCAGGTAAATTTTCATTCCTGTACATTTTTAAATTCATAATTTCTGCATAATACACTTCAAACGCTTGTCCTGGTGCAAATCTTTCTTTTAAAAGCTCTATTATATCGGTCAATCTAGCAAATTGCTTGTTGTCTGTACAGTCTCTCGCTGGACCTGTTAATTTTCCTAAAACCGAAGTAATTAACGTTCCTTCATATTCGGGGGGAAATTTCGAAGCAGCTACCACTACATCTTGAATAAAATCCTTGACCGACATGTTCTTTCCATCATAAACCTTTATTTCCATTAGGGCATTTTGTATTGTTAAGCTATCAGCAATAGAGCGAGCCGCCGCGATACCTGCATTTTCTTCATCATTTGCGACAAATGGTCGCTGCAGAGGTAAAATTGATTGGAAACCTAAATCTGTCCTGTCCCTATATAATTCAGCTACATTTGTTGCATTGAAATTTTCGCGTCTGTTTTCCGCGAAAGGATTGTCAATATGTCCTTGATTTTCATTACCGGATTGACGCCGTTCACCGTTTCCTTCCCGATCCGTCATGATTATCTCTCAAAAAAAAAAATCTCAACATAAAAAAAAATCAATTCTTTTTATTGATTATATCTGGCAAAAATCACAGATATTTATTTTAAAACTTTTAAAATTTGTTTAATTTCATAACACTCGTGAAATAAAATAATCGTAAATTCCCAATTTATTATTTCGAAATAAATGTCTTTTAAATACTCATATAACTCTGTAATAAGACCCGGTTTCTTATTGCATATTTTCTCTACTCTTCTATCGCAAAGAAATCTCACTCAAACGATTAAAAAAAAAAACTTTGTTTAAATTATTAGATTCTTTTTATTTAAATCAATTGTAAAATAAAAAGAAAAAAAATATTCTCGATAATTTTTTTTTTAAATTCTTTTATTAACACATTATGTTTTTATTTTATTTATCTTATTAATTTAATTTCTTTCAACTGTATACTTTGTCAACTCAGCACTCTTACTGTGACTTGGTGCTCGCAATGTTTTGAAATACGATTAACGCACTAATCCCGTAACCTATCTATAGCAAGGTCGTTTATTTCTTTTAATTAATCAAACTTTTAATTACCTGTCATGCTCAAATTTTGCAATGATTGTGCTAGTGAGCTGTAATTGTTTTCTGAACGCGTATCTTTAACTTTTTCTTTTCCGACGAATAATTGTCTTTTTACCGCATCAAATCTTTCTGGACTAATATTTCTTCTAGCTAAAATGTGTGCACGAAGTTTACGTTGTCTTTCTAATTTATTTTCTTCGCATTTAGAAGAATTATACATTTGAAATTTTATATTCAAACAATAAAATCTAACTCCTGTTTTGTAAACTTTTCGTGATTTTAAGCCTCTCACTTGCCCAAGTGGCTACACACTTCCGGCAAGGTTAAGTCGAGGAATTTTTACCGAATTTTTAGAGAAACCAGAGCTTGCCGAATGCAAGGGTAGTTACTGTGTCTCAGTTCGACGTTAGCGAACCAAAATAAAAATAACAAAAAAATTCTACTCGCGCACTTGACAAAAACCCAAACAAAAAATTTTGTCTGAAAAATAATACATTAAAACATGGAAACAATAAACAAATATTTCAACATCAATTCAATTTCATCATTTTTTTATCTCAATTTACTTCAAATAATTACTGTGTATTTGTGAGTGTTTTAATTCATGTGTGTTTTCAGACAGAAAATTTATTTTTCACTCTTTACTAAAGTCTCAACTTTTTCTTTTTTTTAAAACATTTTTTCAAAAATATGAGCGATAAATCCCACCGCTGCCACCATTTTGTTAAAGACGGATGTTAATTAACAAAAGAAAAACAAAATAGATAACTTGACGAGAAATAATAAATATTTTAGAAAAATACTAATTTTTATTACTTAACAATTCCGCTTATTTGGAAAGCGTAAATGCTCTTCGCTAAATAATTTTAGAATAAGGTAGTGGACTACCTCTCAGTAAATTATCAATTCAATAAACCCGGATAGACGGTATTTCAGAGAAAATGTTAAAAGAAATATGAGACAAAGTAATTCAATGTGAAAATAAATAAATAGAGTCAAATTAAATTAACACTCAATTTATTACAAATTATTCTCAAAGTATTTGTTTTATACATGCAAAGAAAGGTTTATTACAAAATTCAATAATTAAGCTACTTGACTTACGTCAAGTCTCACAAATATCAACAAGATAGATTCGAAACACAAGAAACTGTTTTATTAAACACAATTATTTAAAGAGACTCACCAGAATTATAATCGTTACAGAAAAGTATCGTATTACTCGTTGTTTGTCACTTGATATTTAGGTATGCGGAAGTCTTCTCTTCTTTATTTAGTTATAATGAATTTCTCAATTTATTTTTATATATTTTCAAGACACTTGTATTTATTATTATTTAACACAGATCAACCCTTACTTGGGGATTAATTAATAACTTCAACCACTTTTTGTGGGACTTCAATAATATAATCATCCGCCTTTTGCGGGAATCAACACAACATCCGCCTTTGCGGGAAATGATACTGAACACTTGAACGAATACTGATCATTCGATGATTACTGGCCGAAAGACCGACTATTTAAACTCTCTTAAACAATGAGTTTGGTGACAATGATCACTCCCGATTCATGTAGAAGGAGAGTTGATTTTGCAACTGACTTCTCCTTATTTTCATGCAATTTCAACAACGTTGCATTTTTAACTGGGGCAGTGATACATTCAATCACCTACTCTACTTATAATTTTCATTAATATTACTTAATCTTCCAAAGGGATTAAGTAACTGTCATATATTGAAGACCCACATTTAAATGATACAATAAGAATTTAGATCATGTTATTATTTTGTAACTTATTTCAATTTAACAATTCATTATAAATAAAGTACATGAAAAGACCTTCGAAATAATAATTAAAAATATTCACAATGAGAATAATAATGTGTGTTGTGTTTTATAATATAATAATTTGAAAGATAATTATGAATAAATAATGATTAAAAAAAAATTATAAAGTGACGGAAATTCCGTCCCTAACAATTTGATTCAATTTTTCTATTTTGTTTCCTATTTTTTTAACCTTAGTTTTCTTAACCCTATTTTTAAAAAAAAATTCTATAATTCCATTTGTCACTAGTCCCTTTTTTTTAAAATATTATCTTATACCCATTTAGTAATCATTTAAAACCTTTTCTAATTTACCTAATAGACAGATAGTCTTAAATATCTAATATATTGTATTTTGTTATTCGTTTCTTTATTGGTATAATAGTTATATCTTATTATCGACCTGTATATAAGTTATTTTATTTATCTGTTATTAATATTTCTAGCACTGACGCTAATTTTTTTATAGTTTTTACTTCTTTATTTCTTACTTTACCATTGTAATCAGGTTTTTGTAAAAATTAATTCTACGACTTATCCCTTTATTATATTGCTTATTTTTTCAGAATTAATATTAATACGTATTTCGCGTTTGTGGCGTTATTTTGCTATTTTAGCAACCAGTTTATTAATTTGTTACTTGCAAACTTAGAATTTGCATAAACCCTAATTCTACTATATAGCGATGGCTTTGAACATTGCTTCAATTTTTGCACTATTATTAGTTTATTTATTCTGTGCCTTTTCCATGATATTGAAGTAACTATAATTTAATGCTAGTTCGAGCATGCCCTTTTAAAAATTTTTACGATTGCCATCGGTGTAGATGTATATTAATCTTTCTTTATTTATTAAAAAAAATTTATCATCGTTTTGTCAAGAATGCGATCTTTTGACTTGATCTTTGCTTTTGCGGAACCTTTTTCTTGCTGTATTACTTAAATTCAAGTTGTTTTTTCCATTTATTTTCGTAACTTTATAAGGGCTTCGGCGGTATGGTGAAAATTTCTTTGTTCTATTCGCTTCAATCTTGTAAATATTTTCAAAAACATTTTCTTTCTTAGTATTGAGTTCTTCCCTGATGTCGCTTATTTGGTCAGAAAATAATTTTATTCTTCTTTTGTTTTCCTGGTTTGTCTGTCCTATTGTACGTGGTTTTAATCGTATAGCAATTGGTCACTTTTCCTCATCTACTTCTGTCAGTTTTATTTTAATTTTCCATGAACGTTTCCTTTTTCTCTCTTGTCTTTTGTGTTTTATTCCTTTGTTTATTATTTTTGTCAACACAACATGTTTTTTTACAAATTTCTATATCTGGTCCCGGTTTATTTTCTTTTTCAATAAAAAAGGAAATATTATTATTTTCCATTATTTCCCTTCCCATAAGTAGATTTTTGGTTCTATCTTTTGAAAATATTCCTTCTTCTTTATCAATTCTCTCTTCTTCTGGTATAAAGGAGCAGGCTTGTATCATGTTATTCATATCTTGTGGCTCTTTGATTATTTCACCCATTGATTTTGGTTCTGATTTATCGTCCCAACATTTGTGTTTTTTAAATTCTTCTGCATCTAATTCTTCTGTTGTCTCAATATTTTTCATATTTTTGATTTCTCCAAACATGTGGTCGTCTCCAAAATAAGAATGTTCCTCTAGCATTAACGCGTCCTTTTTTCCTATAGATTCTAACTCTCTTGTCAGCATTTCTTGTTGAAAATCCCTTTCTGGTAATATATTTTTTTTTATCTTACTTTCTGATAATTTACTTTTATTTGTAAGAGTTCATTCTTCGACTATTTTATTTTCTACATCCGTACTTTTTATTGTCGTAGTAACACATACTATTGTTTCTTTTTCTTTAATGTCATCTTCAGCTTTTCTTCTAATCGGTACTCTTTCTTCATTAGAATGTCCAACGCTTCCTAATTCGTGCTGTTTTTCGATTAAAGGGTGAATCAAGCTAGAATTCTTTCCTTTCATTACAAATTTTTCTTCTGCAGATGCTTCTTTATCTATTAAAGATATTGGATCAATAGGTTTGTATGATGATATTATAATGTTAAAAAAAACATCTATACGTTCTTTTTCATCCCTCAAATATGGTTTTCCTATTACCCCGTCACCATCTATCGGAAAATTTTCTTCTACTACATGAAAGACGTGTTTATTACCTAATAACTCTATTTCTATAGTTCCTAAAGTATATATCCAGTCTGAGGTTACTCCAGTTATATATGATTTTTCATTTTTGTTTACTGGGGCACAGCCTTTTAGTGCTGAACCTTTAATGACATTTATATCTACTCCTGTATCTATGAAAAATTTTGCTGTTTTATTAAATAAATAGTCCCCTTGCAGCTCGGCTACAGGTGATTCCTTCGGTATTTTAGTCATTGTATAAAGACTTGTTTGCTGACGAACTTGTGTCCAGTTTAAACTCTTTCTTTCTTTCTTTTTTGCTATGGATTGGGACCTATTCTGTGTAAATTTGTAGTCATCATGGTCGTATAAATTCTTATAGTATTGTTCTGTCCGATTACTTCCTCTCTTGTTATCACGATTATAATTTCCTTCATATTCGTTTCCAAACCCTAAATCTGTACGATGACTGTATATCTCTCCTAGAGTCATAGTGTTTAAATTTTTTGTCCTGTTATTACCCCCATTTCCAGAGGGTGCTCTATGCTGAGGTGTGTCCGACATTTTTTTTAACTCAAATTGTTATTCACATTGATAAAATATTCTTACTAAATAGTAAAAAAAATCATTTAAAAACGAGGGTATGCATTAGGCGACTTTTTAAATGTTATATGATACCAGTCTTATAACTCAATTTATTTTCTACACCTATTATTTCATATTCAATGTTACAACCATTTAGTAGAATTTAATCGAAACAAATTATTTTAAAAAAATCCGAAAAAAAATTCGTAAATAATTGTGACCTTTAATTTTCATTAGGAATATATTTCATTCATAAACTCTTTTGTTATGATTATATTAAAATTCCAGCAATCTTTATTTCCTCATTGCCAAGTTACTTGAGTTGTAACCTGACCCAGTGTCGCGTTACCTATATACCGAGTTTAAAGACCCACTTTTAATATTCGCAATGTCTCTTTTTTCGTTACGTAATGTTTATTCACACGAAATATGTATAATTATAATTGTACTCTCTTTATTATATTCCTTTCATCGAGAATTCCTAACGATTCTATATTAATTTCTTAATTTCCCTTTTTGTCTAACTCTGTCTATATTTTATCTAGTAGTACATCTTTCGTAAATATTTCTTTTTTATTGAACAACTCAACTATCTTTATTATAAGTTTACTTTATTAATCGCGTTTGGCACCTGAACTGTAATCTGCTACGGAGTCTTATTTCCACTCTCATTGTATTCATATACCTGTTATTTCTATTTATTATTTTATTTTGTTTTTTATTCTTCGATTTCCCTTTAATTATTTCGTTCTTTTTTTACTCAGTAAAATACTTTTTAGTCTTAAAAAATCATCATTTGTCTTTTACAATTGTATTATCGCGCATCGATATTTTTCAAATAAACTTTTTTATACGAATTATGTCTCTCCTTTATACTAAATAACTCATTATTTCGCGTCAAAATTACGACATATAACAATTTACTCTCTATTTTCAATTTAAAATTTCACTTTACTATTTCGACCGTACATAACTCAAATATTATTTTTTTAAGACCCTTATTCAGAAATAAAAGCCTAATTTAAAATTTTAATTCTGTTATTTAAACAATTTCGTTGTATTAATCCTCTCACTTGCCCAAGTGGCTACACACTTCCGGCAAGGTTATTCAAGGAAATTTCACGTTTTTTGAAGAAACCAGAGCTTGACGGCACTCAAGGATAGTTACTTTGCCCTATGTTCGACGTTAGCGAACAAAAAAAAATCTACCTGATATACCCGCACTTGTAACTAAACATGTTTTTAAATAAACCATATACTCATATCAATTCACATAAAAAATATTTGTGTAAATGTTTTGTGTATATAAAAAAAAATTTTTTAATTTTATTTTTATTTCCGAAACCAACTATTCTCAAAAAATATAAGGAAAAAATCCCACCGCTGCCACCAGTTTGTTAAAGAAGAATTTTGAAAATTATTCAATATCAATCAAAGATTGATATTTTCTAAAACTCTAAAAGACCTAGGTACCTTAACACACGTTGCCCTTCGGACAAATTATATTGTAATAGGTAGTGGATCCCTTCCTTACCTCAGTATTATTCAATGAGTTGGTTGAGATCCCATATTAATCAGAACAATTGGTTAGGAATATTTGAAATAAAAGATCAAACAAATATTTAATTAATTGTATATAAATATATATTGTGTAACAACTCAAATAATACAATATTACAGTATTCTGTATTCTAATACAATTTACGTGTGAATGATATACGTGTAATAATGTTGTGTGTGTGTTATGTAAAGAGTATCTGAACTCTTACGTATATTTACCTCTGGAATTTCCTCAGATTGATATCCTTCAAAATAATCGACGTATCTCAATTTAAGTATTTAATTAACTCTTCAATTTGTTTTAGTTATATTATATTCTCTTTTTTCAAACAATTATTAAAACAATCTCAAAACTCAGTATATGCTATAGACTTTATTTTCTCATTT
The DNA here is from genome assembly GCF_019393585.1 of Leptopilina boulardi. Taxonomy (NCBI): domain Eukaryota; kingdom Metazoa; phylum Arthropoda; class Insecta; order Hymenoptera; family Figitidae; genus Leptopilina; species Leptopilina boulardi. Next base: position 264,267 of record NW_026137948.1, on the reverse strand, counting down.
ACTATTTAATTTTCACTCTCAATTTCAAAACTAAGTGATTCTCAAAAACTCATTCGTGTATCTTTTAAATCAAATTCAAAATTAAATTCTCTTTTTCAAAACCACAATTATTCGATATCTCTTTAATATACTCTTTAAAATAAATAAATCTTTATCTCTTTAAAATACTCAAAACTCTAATACTCTTTAAATAATCTCACTTCAAAAATCACAACTCGAATTAAAACTCAGTAAAAAACTCAAAACAGAAACAACCTCGAACCAAAGGTTTGTTTCTAAAAGTCTCTCAACTCAGAGACTCAAACTCCAACTCAAAACTCTCAAAAAAACTCCGAGCTCCACACTGAGCTCACTCTCAATCTCCTCAACTCACAACTCGTGACCCAAGACTAAACAACCCTGTTCTAAGGGGTTTTTTCACCTGTCTCACTCGGAGACCACACTTGGAAGACCTCGATCTTCGTGTGTCAACTGATTTTATTAAGTTGACTTTTGGTGGGGAAAAGAATATTTTATTTAACAAATTTATTCTTGTCAATGTTTTTTTTATTGCAACCTTGCAATATTGGGGTAGTGTTCCAGTTCAGTTTGAATGGACATACCTTGGATGCATACCTTTGTTTCTTGAATTAAATTAGTTCACTCAGTTTCTCAATTTTATCATGAATTTTAAATAGGTCTTCTTTAAAATTTAGGTTATTAATTGAAAGTTAATATTTAATATATAGTTATTTGGACATCTCTAAGAGATTCTAAAGGCATTTCTTATGATGTTTATAAAGTGTTATTTGTTTGTGTTGCATAATGTGTCCTCTTTTTCAAGTATTGTATTAATGATTTATTAATAATGTTAATAATTTATTAATCAGAAGTTACGAAATTCATACGTAACAAGCTGAAATGTGTTTTTTGATTTTTTTAACTTTTATTAATTCTTTAAATTTAAATCAAATATATAGGGGAATATTCTCAGGGTTCGACACCGTTTTGGACTTTGTTTATAATCTTATTTTAAAAAATAAATTTAGTCAATTGAGTAATATTTTTAGAAAGATGTACAAAATAGGAACACTTTTGCTGCAGATCGTAAACTGATTGGTCTAAAATTAAAAAAGTTCTGATCATTTAAAAAAAAATCTCGTCAGGGTTGGACATTATACTCAGGGTTGGAAACTTTGTAAAAATCGAAGCAAATTATGGGTAAAAAAAATAACATTTATAACGTTTCTGAAAACAATTTTTATCTTTATTTTTTCATTTTTACATTATTATTATTTTTAATTGACAATTAATATTATTTATATCGTTACTGAAAACGATATTTATTTATTTATTTTTAACGTTATTATTATTTTTCTAATATCTTTGACAGAATATGTGCAGATGTGTGTGAGTCAATGTTTATTTGTATATTTATTTATAAATTGTGTCAAATTCATAATTAACAAAGTGTCCAACCCTAAGTAGAAGTAACATTTTCGAATTGTCCTATCCATAACCAGACATGTTTCGCGATTCGATTTTACACTTCATTTTTTCTTCAATCATGAACCCCACAATACATGCAATAAACTTACCTTACTGATTTCTTGTTTTCTTTATTCATTTTTTATGTTTAATCATATCGCTCACAAAACTTTTTTTGTTCCTACAAATGCACCGACGTCACAGCAAACGCTCCTTTTGATCCTCCAAAAATGTAATGGTACAAAAAGTTAGGTTTCACTACGAGCAGCTTTGCCACGTTTCGTGCATAGATGGCGCTAGTGTTCTTATTTTGAGAAAAGGCGAAGTGTCCAACCCTGAGTATATTCCCCTACTTTATATATACCAATTGATTCGTTTTAATGCAAGGAATAAAATTATTTCATATTTCAACTTGAATTTAAAAAACACACAATTTTTTTTTTGCTAAAATGTGAATTTTTGATTTTTTAACTTTCATTAATTCTTTAAATTTAAATCAAATCTACAATTTATATATAACAATCGATTCCTCTTGATGTACGGAATACGATTTTATTATATATTAGCTTAAATTTTGTTATTTAAAAATTTTTTCGATTAAAAAAAAGGTTTGGAAAAAAGACGATAAAATTTTTTTTGGGGGTATTTTTTAAAATCCTTTCGTTCATTTGGAGATATTAATGTGATAAATAATCCTATCAAATATTAGCCAAATCCTTTGAAACCTGTTAAAGATATCATTTTCACAAAAAAGATTCTCACACACATACACACACATACATCCGGACAATTGAGCAGGATCTCATATAACATGTTTCTATATAGAGGAAAATTTGTTTTAGACATTTAAAAAATTTTTATAATCGAAATGACTACAAAGCTTCCTCCAGGAGGATGCAAAATTGATGGCAACTGAGACATCCACGCTATACAAAATATTTTTATTACAGACGCCAATAACACTGTGTGACAGCACAAAATAACTTCGTATCGGACTTATTGGAGGTTGTAGGTCTCAAAAAACTGAAAAGAATGGTATACTTTAAATTGTCGAAACACCCGAAAATTTTCATTTTAGAGCCAAAAAACCATTTTTTCGTATGTTCAGGTATAAAAAACGTCGTAAAATGTTTATTTCTGGACCGATTTCAAAAATTTTTTTTCCCTTCTAAAACTGGAAAACAGAACTTTCTAACCGACATAGAGTTTTTTTGTTAATATTAATATTTATGAAAGATAATTGCCATAAATGTTTGAAAATTAGCGTTTTTTTAGCAATTTTTCCACTTTAACGGTTATTGTAGGCTCGAATTTTATTTTAAACATATTTTCTCTGTCCATGATGTTAAAGAGTATTAAATTCTGCGTTCAACGAGCACTAGTAGATTAAAATTCATAAAAAATTAATTGATTTATTCCAGTTTTTCTCTTTGCAAGCATATTGCGATATATAATATTAAATGAAATTTAAATTATACCAAGTTTAAAAGTGCTTGTTCAATCTTTTTCTTCTTAAAGTAGAATCGTTCTTCTGTCGTTTAAGCGACCAACAATATTCTGCAAGCATGTGGACTGTGCTTTTTCCTTGAAACCTTTTCTCAATCAACTTTATTTCTTGATGATCTCAAAAATTCTTCGATGACATTAACTAAATCAGGACTTTTGTAGTTTCCAAGAAAATTGTGGCACAAGGAAATAAAACTTTCCCAAGCTCGTTTTTCCACGGCATTAAGTTTCGTTGGGAAAGTACTATCTTTCATCATTTTTTTGATTTGAGGGCCAACGAATATACCTAAAAATTTTGTTTAATACTTTTTTCTTGGGGTTTTAAATTAAATATTTTATATGATGAATATCAAATAATTTTCATAAAAATAATTTATTAAAATTTTTTTGGGAGGTATACCTTCTTTGATTTTAGCATCGCTTAACTTGGGAAAAATGGTTTTGAGATATTGAAACGCTTCGCTGTCAACTAAAAGACGTTTGACGAATTGCTTCATGTAACCAAGCTTCAAATGCAATGAAGGCAAAATCATTTTTTCTGGTTTGATTAAAGGAACATTGAGAACGTTTTTTTTCCCAATTTGGAATGATGTTCGAGATGGCCAAACAGTTCTTTCATACTTATTCTTTGCCCGACTATCCCATTCGCAAAAGTAACATGGGTACTTAGTGTACCCACCTTGCATTCCAAACAAAATCGTCAGTACTTTTAAATCAGCAACTATTTGCCATTGATGCACCGCGTAATTAATGGAACGAAGAATTTTATCCATTGTAGCGTAAGTCTCCTTCATTTTTGTCGAATAAGCTAAGGGAACTGATGGAAATTTATTTCCGTTGTGTAATAGCACAACTTTAAGACCTATAAAATATAAAGAATTAATAAAAGATTTGAAATAAATTTGAAATAAATTTGAAATAAATTAAAAGATTTTAAGATTCGTTAACATAAAATTAGTACTTTTGCAAGAACCATCAATAAAAAGCCGCCATTCCTCTGGAACGTGAGGATGTTTTAAAGCTTTGAACAATTCATTAACATCAATGCAATAAACAAGATTTTCATCTTCTTGAAAAAGCTGTTCAAATAATTTCCGTTCATCATTCTTTCGATGGAAGGTAACCTTAAAATCATCATCCACTATGTTCCATTGCTTCAACCGTGATGCCAGGACTTCGGTTTGTCTTAGTGATAGTTTTAAATCACGCATAAGATCTTTATAATCATCATTTGTGATCAAATGTCTTTCAAGGGAGGATGATCCAGAAGGAAGAAACTCTGGGTCTTCTTCTTCTTCTTCTGCTTTTTCATCTTCTTCAGATTGATGATGGAAAACGCAGTCCGATTTTTCTGCTTCTATCACCACAATAGAATCATCAAGAAACACTGGTTTCTTAACCGAGAAAACATCAGCGTATTTAATGCGCATACACGTTTGGTAATGATGACCTGTAACTTGCGTTTAACAGAAGTAGCAATCTTCTTGTTTGTGATATGGTTGATGGTCCCATGTCATTGGAGTCGTAAATGAAAAAGGTGTATTTATATTTTTTGATTTACATCGCTTTAATGTTGAAGAACACGTTGAACAAATAAATTCTGGCTCATACCAGCGACTAGTGGTGTAGGAGCGATGAAAAATTTTATTATATTCTTCAACTAATGTTTTGTTATTTTCGTAATTCAATTGATGCTTTCTATCAACAAATAAACCGCAAATGTAACAAAACTTATTTCGATTTTCACAATTCATATTTTACAACGCTGTTTTTTTGCAACTGTCAGGCGAATGAAGTTACCTTATCAACGTTTTTTTTCAAAACATTGAATTGAGGTTCAAAAAAACTTGAACGTAGGAATAAGTCAAATCACAGAAATTGATGGAAACTTTTGTTTCATTTGCATTTTAATTGTTAATAAGATAAATGGACAAATTCTAATATACTCAGGTAGTGGTTGCGAAATGCAAGAAATTTTGTAATTAAAATCATAATCCTGCATTTAAGTTTGTCTATACAATAATTCATTATATCTCAGTAACCAGCAAGATAAAAGATGATGACTGTTTTCAAGAAAATAAAGTCAACATGCCTTCCGAGAATTCCTGTTTCCTTAAATGCTACTAGACGACATTAGATAAAGAGGAAAAAGTTGTCAAAACTTAGTAAATGATAACTATAACAATTTGGAATGAAAAGAAAAAGATAACTCACATATTCATAAATTTAGCATTATGCTTGCAAAGAGAAAAACTGGAATAAATCAATTAATTTTTTATGAATTTTAATCTACTAGTGCTCGTTGAACGCAGAATTTAATACTCTTTAACATCATGGACAGAGAAAATATGTTTAAAATAAAATTCGAGCCTAAAATAACCGTTAAAGTGGAAAAATTGCTAAAAAAAACGCTAATTTTCAAACATTTATGGCAATTTTCTTTCATAAATATTAATATTAACAAAAAAAACTCTATGTCGGTTAGAAAGCTCTGTTTTCCAGCTTTACAAGGGAAAAAAAAATTTTGAAATCGGTCCAGAAATAAACATTTTACGACGTTTTTTATACCTGAACATACGAAAAAATGGTTTTTTGGCTCTAAAATGAAAATTTTCGGGTGTTTCGACAATTTAAAGTATACCATTCTTTTCAGTTTTTTGAGACCTACAACCTTCAATAGGTCCGATACGAAGTTTTTCCCAATTTTTTTTTGTAACACAGTGTAATTATATAAAAATTTGTTAAACAATTATTATTATTAAAATAAGAGAAAGATCTCCAAAATGGTAATTCTTTTAATTGACCTTTGTTCACGTGGTATTTTGAACAAGCAATAGACGACAAATTAAATTACTTTCAAATCAAATAAAAATCAAATTATAATAAATATTATAAATTGTAACATTTAAAAAAAATTTTCTACAGGTCAGAGAATTTGATGCTGTGTATGCCGGGATAACGATTCTACGATCGCATTCATACCATGCAAGCATCTCTGAATGTGTGAAATATGTTATATTCAGTATATTGGCAATGGAAATAAGATTTGCATCATTTGTAGAAAAAAATTCCATAGGACAATGATCATTTTCTTTACATATGCGTAAATCAGAAATATTAAATACTAATTACATGACTTTTCTGGGTGTATATTCAATTTTTCTCTTGTAATTCCTGCTTGCATTTCGGTTTTTCACGGTTAAAAATATTTAAGTTTCTGTTTTATACAATAATAAATGAAATTTTATATTATAATTAATTTAAATTGAATTTTAAATTTTATTTAGTTCACTATTATTATATCGTATTTTATTACCGACTATTACGTTTCACCTTTTCCTCCGGTTCATAGACACCCAGAATAAAAGTGCAATATTCGCGTTACTCAAAGCACAACATGACCTTCCAATAGGCATTTGTTCTAATAATAATTAGAATCTATAGTTACATATTATAATATAAAATACATAGTTTCTTGCAATTTTGTTTATACTGTTTAACATAAAAAATTTTCCGAGGAGAGCATCGCAGCAGAAATTAAGACTGATGTAATTGTTAACTAATTACACAGGCCTGCATGGTTTTTTTATTTTTGATATTGAAGTCGTTCCCTATGTAATTTTGTGCGCTGAACACGATCCCGTGTCCCAAAATGGCCCAGCACGTCAGAATTTTGAGAAAAGTGGGGGTAAAGAGCCCAAAAACCGCGTTTTTGGGTGTTTTCAAGAATTTTTTTCTCCTTAACCTGAGGTGCTAAAAACTTCTACTAGGTCTTAAATTAAAGCTTAAAGCGTGCACTTTAAGACCCATATGGGCAAGTAAAAAAAACTTAAGGGATTTTGAGAAAAGTGGGGGGATGAAGTCTCTATCACGTTAGGTTAAGCAGAGGAATATTAAAAAAACCCTAAAAACGCGTTTTTTTATTTTTTTTACCCCCACTTTTCTCAATATCCTGTCGTTCTAGGCCATTTTGGATCCCGGGATCGTGTTCAGCGCACAAAAATACATAAAAAACCACTGCGATATAAAGTATGCAAAAAAATTTTTTTGGGACTCTTTCCCCCCACTTTTTTCAAAATCCCTTAAGTTTTTTTTTACTTGCACATATGGGTCTTAAAGTGCACACTTTAAGCTTTAATTTAAAACCTAGTAGAAGTTTCTAGCACGTCAGGTTAAGGAGAAAAAAATTCTTGAAAACACCCAAAAACACGGTTTTTGGGCTCTTTACCCCCACTTTTCTCAAAATTCTGACGTGCTGGGCCATTTTGGGACACGGGATCGTGTTCAGCGCACAAAATTACATAGGGAACGACTTCAATATCAAAAATAAAAAAAAGTCGAATTTTGCAGACCTGTGTTATTAATTTATTACTCATGTAATTAATAAATTAAATATATGTAATAAATAAATTGTATACCAAAAAGAAAAAAATGTGTATTATTAAATAATAAAAATAATAATACATTCAAAAATTTATATACTCTTGAAATGTATTGAAAAATCGGATTTTAAAATTTAATGTAAGGTAGAATCAGTTGGGGTAAATGGGGACAAAATCGTTATTTTTCACAAATTACATAAGTTTCATCCTTTAAAAAGTAATATTTGCGAGTTTCTATTTTTTTAAGTTGTTATTTACGTTCCCAGGATTAATTTTATGCAGCAGAAAAAAATTTAGATAAGCTTTAAACGCATGAAACTGACTATCCCCATTTATCCCAAAATTTAGAAAATTCCATAAAATTCGGGGTAAATGAGGACAGCATAGTTTTTAAGAAAGTTTTAAGAAAAAAGTTTCCTTAAGTATATTAATGTATTAAAGGATGACAAAACTTGAAAAAAATTTGTAGTAGATATATAATAGTTAAACCAATTAAAAATTTTTTATTTTTTTTTATTTCAGTATTATGTCTCGCATTTGAAAAAACAGACTTAACCCAGTCAGCACATAAGTTTGCGGCAACCTTGCCTCAAGATTTCAGTGCAAGGTTGGCAAGCTTGCACTGCAAGCCTGTTGCAAGGTTGTCGCAAGTATCAAACTGGCCGGAGTTTTGCAAGCTTGTTTGGCAAGGTTGCTGCAAGGTTGCATTGTAAGTTTGTCGCAAGGTTAGAACGTAAGTTTGCCTTAAGGTTGGAGCGTAGGATTGCCTCAAAGTTTTAATGTATGATTGTTGTAAAGTTGTAATGAAAGATTAACAAAAAGTTAAAATGCTAGCTTCTGTAAAAGTTTGAATTTAATCATAGCAAAAGTTTAAATTAAAGACATTTATATGTATTTACATGAAAAATTAATATTACTATAACTGGTGATTTATAAATGCGTAGATGCTTTATTCAAAATTGCAAAAAAAGAAAAGATCTTTATTTCAACTGATTTCTATATACATTTTTTTTATTCTAAATCTTACAAAATGTAAAGTATTAAATTATTTTAAAATTAAACATTTTCTCTATCGATGCTTTAAATTTTACTTATTTTTCCTTAAAACTTTTTCTAAACAGGCACTTTTCAGTAAACGCATTTAAAGTTAATTTTTAAATATTAGATAAATAAAAAAATACAAGCTTATTGCAGACTTGATATTTTTAGTTCTTCCTAAAACAATTATAAATTTCTTTTTTTTATAAAGAATTGTAAATTAGCATATAAAAAAAAATGAATTTTATTATAATAAAAAACGCTTATAAACACTAATAAAAATGTAATAAAGGCAGTAATATTATTCCTTTATTACTAGGAACTCTCCACACTTTGCATAATAAATTTTTAATCGATGTTGAAAATTGAGCTTTACTACTTGGTCTTCCAATGCTAATGTCAATCAGTCTGGAATTTGGATTTTCATATAAGCTATCAAATGGTGAAATCTTTTTTACAATTAATGTGATGTCATCATTAGTAAATTGTATGATATTTAAAACTATAGCGAAGATTCCGTCATTTAACAACACACAACAATTTTTTTCTGCCGTGCAGTTAATAGTGAACGCTTTATGCTTTAAAACTTTGAACTGTTTAAATACGTTTCTGCTGTCAGTAGTTAATGGTCCATTACTATGTTCCTGTTCTAAAATATAATCCTTTTCGACTAAACTTTTTTTTTGAAGTGCTTCACGTTCCGAGTACCTTCGTCCTATTTGTTGAAAAGGTTTGTCACCTTTTCGTATCATCCTCTTTATACTGGTCATATAACTCTCAAATTTAAAGGCACTAAATGAATCTAATGGTCCATACTTTTTTGCATCATCACAAAGATGCAATGTATTATGGATGTTATATGGGCAAATCCACAGAACCGGCCGATTTCATGTTACTCACATATTTTTCTATTTTAGAAGTATTATATTAATTATTTTCATACTTCAACCATTTTGTAATATCTCTGAGAACCTATTGAAATAAGAAAATTGAATAAATGTGAACCTTCTAGTCTTTTATAAAAAATAAAATCGAATTAAGTAACTTAAAAAATGAAATTTAAGGTGTTACTCCAGGTATAAATTTTAATTCTTTTAGGTATAACTTGTTCGGCATAGATCTGAACAATTCCAAACTGTGGTGAATTATAGTTTACTTATTGAAGAATGTTTTGAAAGTAATAAAAAATATGTGCTCTTAAATAAAAAGAAATGATAGTCGTTGAAAGTAGCGTTACTCATTATTTTATAATAATGAAATGTCTATACATTTTTGTAAATATCTTTTGCGGCGATTATTCGATTTGAATTTTTCAAATTGGAGCTTATTGCTTGTGAACAGACGAACAAATGTATGTATCATAGAATAGAGTGCAATCAGAATTAAAGAAAATATTCCAATAATTATCACTCTATGTTTAAGCGTGAACCATTTTCAACTTAGCCTTTTTTCAGTAGCACAACTACAGGATAAAATATGATGAGTTGAAAACATGTGTGATTATATAAAGACATTATTATAATTCATGTATGCAAACGCTAAATTATATTTTCAATTTATAACGTCTAAAAATTAAAAATAAAAAAAAATTTATCGAAATTAAACTAGTTAATCGTGAAAAATGAATTATCCTTTCATTTGTTTTATTTTCAAAGTTATATCAAAATCGATGTCAATAATGTCAGTTTGTTGGTTAAAATAGTTAATATCAAAATTAGTAAGTAAACAATTTAATTTACAGAAATAAAAAATTAAATGCTAATAAATAAAATATATAATAAAATATGATAAAATATAAATAATTTATTTTTGATAATTAAAAAATTAATTATTTGTATTTTATCGTATTTTATTATTCAAAATGTTTTGCACATATTTCAAATAATATATATAAAAAAACAAAGAAATGCCATTTTTAATTATAATTTCCAGAAGAAAAATAATATTTTCGTTTTTGGCTTTTAACTCAAACGGCATTAAAATAAAATGAATCACGCAAGAAGATAATTGTTCTTGAATATATTTTAAAGAAAGTAAACCATAAATAAAAGGTGTGCTTGCTATTTGGAAAATTATCATCTTGATAAGTAAAAATCGGCCGGTTCTGTGGATTTGCCCATATGACATTTTCTGTTTACCATAAATTTTCTCAAAACCCTTGACAAAACTTTTTAACAATTCTTTACAATAATCAATATTACTCAACATTTGAAGACGTTTATCGCTAACCAAAATTGCTATAGCAAAATGCAATGAAATAAAGTTGTCATATATTTTGTCTGAAAGAATTCCTTTTAATACAATAGGTCCTGTGTATAATAGAAACGTCCTGAATTCTGTAGCTTTCCAATGTGTGTATTTCATTATAGATCTGGGTTTTCTTGCAAATTCAGAAGGTGTAGTATGCTTTAAAATGATTAATCTTTTTGTAATTTCATTAATATTTTAAGCACTTAATCTTACAGTTATTATTATTGAATGCTTCGTCAGTTTTCATTGTAAAGGGTCCAGTACCTGGAAAACAAACATTTCCTTATCGATTTTTATTTTTGTTTCTTTTAACTTTTTTATAAGCATATTCGCCAACTATTTCACATTTGGGACAGCTATTGTAACCGGTATGACCCTTCAAGCTAAAGACAAAGGATTTTGCTGGAGCATCGCATACTATAGCGTCACATGATATTTTAACATTTTTATCTTTTAAGCCATTGTTAATTAAATTTGATAACTCATGAACGAATTCTTGTAAAAACTCATTTGCATCAGACGGTTTTTTATCACCGAAGAAAGCTCCAACTGGGTACACTGTTTCTCCATATAACTCCGAGCATAAGATTAACCACAGATCTTCCCCTGTTGATTTAAAAATTGGTAATCCATCAATATTAAAGACTAATTTCAATTCCTTGCAACCTTTACCCCTAATTTTGTAATCGTGATTCATAGCTTTTATAGCTCTTTCTATACCAAAATGATAGTATTCACCTCCTCCAAATTTACGTATTTTCACATGCCTCATAGTACCCATCAAAGTTCGTCCATCCGCAGGTAAAGAAAAGGGAAGAAATGGTTTAAGCAACAATAATAATGCAGTTAATGCCATCAAAGTTATATGGAAAATTAAAGCCCATTGCTGTAAGTTCCTTTTAAAAGTATTTTCGTCATCCTTCTTGGGATTAGTCAAACTTTGTAAGAATTCATCACACTCTTGTTCCATGTCATCTTCGTTTGCAGATGCTTCATCAGTAGAGTCGTCAGTGTCCATTTCGAAAGATTCACTATCATCGTCAGAGGAAGATTCACGACAGCATCCATTGAAATTAATCAATTCTTCATTTGAATCGAAGAAATGCGTAAAGTCTACCCACTTTAAACGCGCTAAAAAAGTCTATTTTTGTACATTTTTTCAGGTTTAATTAGAAATATTGACATGTGAGATTTTGTACATAAATAAATACTTTCGAAGTGCAAGAAAATAAATGTTAAAAATTTTTACATAGGGTAACTGCACCAGTGGTGGATCATGCACCAGTGGTGGATCAACTGCGAGAAAATGATCATTTGTGTTTACACGTTTGTAAGTAAATGAACCGCAAGTGTCGGTAATTGTTAAGAAAGTTATACAGATCAATATTACAATTTAAAAAAATTTTTAAATTCATCGCGAAGAAAGCAGGAAAACAATTACTAAAGTGGTGACAGAAAACAAGAGTTTTCCTTAGCATGTAAGTTAAGAGTATATTTTGGAATAGAAAGCTTTGGAGCCATTTTAGGACAATTTTTAATTCTTTTCACAATAGGAGGCATTTCGTTTCATCCCCATAGAGCCCTGAGAACAATATTTACGTCTGTAAGTAGCGCGTGTCCATTGTTTTGGGGTGATCCACGACTGGAACCAAAAAAGTAACAAAATCTAGTGGTGGATCAGTTCTACTTTTCGCCTGTTGACGCATTGTTTTATTGAAAATTTTATGAGTTAAATTTTAGTTAACACTAATTCAAATGTTTATTAATTGTTAACACCTGATTTCAAATTGTTAAATTTTTGTTGAATTAAAATACCAAGAATTAATAAATGTTATTTATCATTGAAACTGAAGCTTTAAGAGTTTCTATTTATTTATTAGCAAAAATTCTAATAAAAAGATGATGATGATGATGATGATGATGATGATGATGATGATGATGATGATGATGATGATGATGATGATGATGATGATGATGATGATGATGATGATGATGATGATGATGATGATGATGATGATGATGATGATGATGATGATGATGATTATGTTGATGAAGAAGATGATGAGGATGATGATGATGATGATGATGATGATGATGATGATGATGATGATGATGATGATGATGATGATGATGATGATGATGATGATGATGATGATGATGATGATGATGATGATGATGATGATGATGATGATGATGATGATGATGATGATGATGATGATGATGATGATGATGATGATGATGATGATGATGATGATGATGATGATGATGATGATGATGATGATGATGATGATGATGATGATGATGATGATGATGATGATGATGATGATGATGATGATGATGATGATGATGATGATGATGATGATGATGATGATGATGATGATGATGAGATGATGATGATGATGATGATGATGATGATGATGATGATGATGATGATGATGATGATGATGATGATGATGATGATGATGATGATGATGATGATGATGATGATGATGATGATGATGATGATGATGATGATGATGATGATGATGATGATGATGATGATGATGATGATGATGATGATGATGATGATGATGATGATGATGATGATGATGATGATGATGATGATGATGATGATGATGATGATGATGATGATGATGATGATGATGATGATGATGATGATGATGATGATGATGATGATGATGATGATGATGATGATGATGATGATGATGATGATGATGATGATGATGATGATGATGATGATGATGATGATGATGATGATGATGATGATGATGATGATGATGATGATGAGATGATGATGATGATGATGATGATGATGATGATGATGATGATGATGATGATGATGATGATGATGATGATGATGATGATGATGATGATGATGATGATGATGATGATGATGATGATGATGATGATGATGATGATGATGATGATGATGATGATGATGATGATGATGATGATGATGATGATGATGATGATGATGATGATGATGATGATGATGATGATGATGATGATGATGATGATGATGATGATGATGATGATGATGATGATGATGATGATGATGATGATGATGATGATGATGATGATGATGATGATGATGATGATGATGATGATGATGATGATGATGATGATGATGATGATGATGATGATGATGATGATGATGATGATGATGATGATGATGATGATGATGATGATGATGATGATGATGATGATGATGATGATGATGATGATGATGATGATGATGATGATGATGATGATGATGATGATGATGATGATGATGATGATGATGATGATGATGATGATGATGATGATGATGATGATGATGATGATGATGATGATGATGATGATGATGATGATGATGATGATGATGATGATGATGATGATGATGATGATGATGATGATGATGATGATGATGATGATGATGATGATGATGATGATGATGATGATGATGATGATGATGATGATGATGATGATGATGATGATGATGATGATGATGATGATGATGATGATGATGATGATGATGATGATGATGATGATGATGATGATGATGATGATGATGATGATGATGATGATGATGATGATGATGATGATGATGATGATGATGATGATGATGATGATGATGATGATGATGATGATGATGATGATGATGATGATGATGATGATGATGATGATGATGATGATGATGATGATGATGATGATGATGATGATGATGATGATGATGATGATGATGATGATGATGATGATGATGATGATGATGATGATGATGATGATGATGATGATGATGATGATGATGATGATGATGATGATGATGATGATGATGATGATGATGATGATGATGATGATGATGATGATGATGATGATGATGATGATGATGATGATGATGATGATGATGATGATGATGATGATGATGATGATGATGATGATGATGATGATGATGATGATGATGATGATGATGATGATGATGATGATGATGATGATGATGATGATGATGATGATGATGATGATGATGATGATGATGATGATGATGATGATGATGATGATGATGATGATGATGATGATGATGATGATGATGATGATGATGATGATGATGATGATGATGATGATGATGATGATGATGATGATGATGATGATGATGATGATGATGATGATGATGATGATGATGATGATGATGATGATGATGATGATGATGATGATGATGATGATGATGATGATGATGATGATGATGATGATGATGATGATGATGATGATGATGATGATGATGATGATGATGATGATGATGATGATGATGATGATGATGATGATGATGATGATGATGATGATGATGATGATGATGATGATGATGATGATGATGATGATGATGATGATGATGATGATGATGATGATGATGATGATGATGATGATGATGATGATGATGATGATGATGATGATGATGATGATGATGATGATGATGATGATGATGATGATGATGATGATGATGATGATGATGATGATGATGATGATGATGATGATGATGATGATGATGATGATGATGATGATGATGATGATGATGATGATGATGATGATGATGATGATGATGATGATGATGATGATGATGATGATGATGATGATGATGATGATGATGATGATGATGATGATGATGATGATGATGATGATGATGATGATGATGATGATGATGATGATGATGATGATGATGATGATGATGATGATGATGATGATGATGATGATGATGATGATGATGGAAAAAAAAGTAAAAGAAATTAAAAAGCTTTTTTTTTTTTTTTACAAATTTAGTTTAATTATTTTTTTTTATTTTTTTTGTTTAAAAAAAAATGATAAAAAATATAATAATATTTAATAAATTAATGTTGTATATATTTTTATATTTAAAATATTTTTTAATAACATTAATTAATAAATTTGTAATTTCTATATACTCTGTGTGTATTTTTTTTTGTATACTTCCTATAATTTACCTTTTCCGTAATTCAAAAATAATAAAAATTATATTGACAATTAAATATAAAAAAATATATAACCAATTTTTTAAGTAAAAATATAAATTATTTAATTATTATTTCGTAGTTACCCTTCACAGATAAAATTATCATATGTCGGGAAGTTACCCTTCCTAGATATAATTTACTATATATCAGGTAAGTTACCATAAGTCGGTAAGTTATCATTCATAGATGTTATCCATGAATTTCTACTTTACCTACTAAGTGATTCATAGTGTTTTCAAGATCTACCGCACAGGACAATCGATGCAGTAGAGTAATAGTAGGGAGTGATGTGGTGGGAGAGATGGGGTGGGAGTGTAACCTAGCTACCCCCCCTTACCACCCTCTTGGCCACCCACCACCCCCCTAATTTGCATATATCTTTCCTACATATTAACATATACGGCCCCGAAAATTCAAAAATCATAATTAGAACGTCGAGGAACAAAGGGTTCGCGAGATACCGCGCGGGACTGTGGGTGGTTGGGAGTAGGTGGCTGTGGGTGGTGCACAGTGGATGACTCAAAAGTGTGCGCGGCACATGCGCGCGTACATCACCGGGCCCGTTGGTAGTCCATGCGTCAAGTGGGGATGGAGTTCGGTAGTGGGGTGTTGTGAATAGTGGGGACGACATGTACCTCAGGCGATTCCCGTGGCAAGGAAAGTCATTCTGTTCTAGGTTCCAGAATCAGCAGCATCAACCCGGGGCTCCTCCTTACATACACCAGTACTAGTAGCTGTCTCACCAAGCTGAGTCGGGTCCATGAGAGAGAGAGAGGGGGGTTCTTCTTCTCACTCACACCAATAGTAGCTGAGTCGGGTCCATGAGAGAGAGAGAGAGGGGTTCTTCTTCTCACTCACACCAATAGTAGCTGAGTCGGGTCCATGAGAGAGAGAGAGGGGGGTTCTTCTTCTCACTCACACCAATAGTAGCTGAGTCAGGTCCATGAGAGAGAGAGAGAGAGGGGTTCTTCTCACTCACACCAATAGTAGCTGAGTCAGGTCCATGAGAGAGAGAGAGAGAGAGAGAGAGAGAGGTGCTACTCACTCACGCCAATAGTAGCTGTCTCACCAAGCTGAGTCGGGTCCATGAGAGAGAGAGAGGGGTTCTTCTCACTCACACCAATAGTAGCAGTCTCACTGAGTTCAGTCAGGCGCGCAAGAGAGGGGGCCACCTACACGTAGAAGCAGTTGTAGTAGAAGCGTGCACATATATCTCATCTAACTCAACACCCTTGAGACTACTTTCACTTCACAGACTGTAGTCTCAGTGAGTTAAGACTTGTTTCTTCCCTGTCTCAACTTGCTCAAGCGCGCTAGAGAGGGGGTGCTACTTTTACACACATTGTGTGTTATAAAGTGTAGTCAGAACATTTTTATGTAAGTATTTATTTATATGTGTATATAATGTTAGTAATAATTAAAAAAAAAAAAAATTCCTTTATTCTGTTGCAGACTAGTCTCAGGAGTAACAACAAACAATTAAGGGTCAAAAGCATTCAGTTTGGAGGTTCCAAATATATCCGTGAGAGGGGGTTCCACTACATTCAACTACATTCAACAGCATTTTTTTTTCTCTGTTTCAGCTTATTCTTTTTGTTACAGTATCGTTTTAAATAAAAAACAATAATAAAAAATGGCTACACGCAGAAATAATAAACCTTATGAAAGAATAGTTTCACAGGATAGCATTAATGAAATTTGTGAAGTATCAGAAAATTTCATTAATGTTGCGAAAATTGAATTAGAATCTGTATCATCCAAGTCAGGTGATGATCGTTTCATTAGCGCATTTGAGTGGCATAACAAATGTAAAAAACATTATTCTCTTTTAAAAAAATTTTCAAAACGTTTCTCTTCTATTAAAGGTAATCAAAAGGAGAGAATTTTAAATTTACTAAAACAAATTTATTATTTTGAATGCCACTTTGATTCGGTAATGAAACGTGGATCAGGTTTGGAAGCGAATGATAGAATTAAATGGACTGTGACTGATAGGGCATTTAATTCAAGAATTCAAAGCGGAACAATTATTAATATGAGTCACATAGATGTTAATTTATTCTTAGATGATGCCTTTTCAATTTATGAAGATCAAGTTAAAGCCTGTTTAAATAGGTTAGGTTGCTTAAAAGTTTATACAGTTTTGGTAGCTAAATTTAAAAAGACTTTAGCTGATGGAACAAGTATTTTAGATTTGAAATCATTTATTGCAAAAACAGGCGAGATTTTCCCTGCAACAGATTTAAATAACTTTTATAATGAAAATGTTAAGCAAATAACCCTCAAACTTATGGAAGAATTTCAGGAGAAAGAATCAAATTGGCAACTTCACTCTATTCTCAGATTAGATGTGAACTTTAACAAATACAACCCTATGCGTGTTGGTTGTTTCATTAAACTGCCACTTGCCATTGAACGAAAAAAAGCCTGTATAAATGTCCGAAAAGAAGGTAATGAATGCTTCAAGTGGGCGATTCTTTCAGCATTATATCAAACCTCCTCTAATTCGGGAAGAGTGAAAAAATATGAGAAATTTGAAGATACTTTAAATTTTACAGGTATTACATTTCCTGTAACATTTAAGGATATCCGAAAATTTGAATCTCAAAATGATGTTTCAGTAAATGTTTATGGTTTACAAAAGCATAAATCAAAATTTACTGTAATACCATTATATCTCTTATCTAGTAAGAAAGTCTCACATGTGAATCTTTTACGCATTGAGGAAGATTATGATGAATGTGAGGAGGAAGATTGTGTTGAAAAATCAAACACTACCACCTCATTCACTTATCATTTCGTTTGGATAAAAAATTTATCCAGGCTTGTAGGCAAACAATTATCACAGTCTGAATATAAGAAGCATATTTGTGATCGGTGTTTACATTATTTTAAAAATGAAGAGGAGCTTAATAATCATATAGAAAATTGTATAAAACTAAATAAAACTAAAGTTATTTTACCAAAGCCTGGACAAAATAGGGTTCATTTTAAGAATTTTTATAACAAGGAGCGTGCTCCGTTTATCATATATGCTGACTGTGAGAGCCTACTGCTTCCTGCGACTGATTCTTCATTCGTAGGGGATAATACAGAAGTTTTTCAAAAACATAAACTTCTGAGCATTGGCTACTATTTAAAGTGTTATGATGACACTTTATCAGTACACAAAGCATCCCCTATTAATGAAGAAGATGCAGCAAAATGGTTTGCTCGTGAATTAAAACAAGTGGCAGAGGATGTTGAGCCTGTTTTTATAACTAACGTTCCGATGGAAGTCTTAAATGCAACTCAAAAAGCAGCATTCAAAAATACTAATGTTTGTCACATCTGCAGAAAAATTATCACGCATGGGGGTGTTAAGGTTAGAGATCACTGTCATATAACTGGTAAATATAGAGGAGTCGCTCATCAGGATTGCAATCTGAAATATCAGGTTTCAAAAACTATTCCTGTGGTTTTCCATAACTTGAGTGGATATGATGCACATTTCATTATAAAAGCTATCGCGACTGAGTTTGAGGGTAATGTTAGCCTCCTTCCAATTAATAAAGAAAAATATATAAGTTTTACTAAACACGTTGCAGCAAATGATATCAAATTTAAATTTATAGATTCCTTTAGATTCATGGCATCATCTTTGGATAAATTAGCATCTTATTTGACGAATTATAATATTGTAAATTCTGAATTTCAAGCCTATGATATGGATAAAATTCAGTTACTAACCCGTAAAGGAATTTTTCCATATGAGTACTTGGATTGTAGATTAAAACTTAATGAGGAACAACTACCGCCAATAGAGAAATTTTACAGTACCTTAAATGATTCAAATATAAGTAATGAAGATTATCTACATGCACAAGAGGTTTGGTCTGCATTTAATTGCAAAAATATCGGTGATTATGTATATTTATACATGAAAACAGACATTTTATTACTTGCAGATGTTTTTGAAAATTTTAGAGACCAATGTCTTGATGCATATGGTTTAGATCCAGCTCACTATTATACAACTCCTTGATTGAGTTGGGATGCTATGCTAAAGTATACAAATGTTGAGTTGGAACTTCTTACAGATATTGACATGATCATGTTTATTGAACGTGGCATTATGGGTGGGATTAGCCAATGTTCAAATAGATATGCTCATGCTAATAATCATTATATGAAGAATTATAATGAAAAGGAAGAATCATCTTACATTGTGTACTTGGACGCTAATAACCTTTATGGATGGGCTATGGTACAAGCACTTCCCTACGGTGGTTTTGAGTGGGTAAAAAATATAGATAATACATTTAACTTTAACATCCCTGATGATTCACCTTTTGGTTACATATTAGAAGTGGATTTAGATTACCCTCATGAATTGCATAACAGTCATAGTGACTTACCATTTTGTCCTGAACACTCAAAGCCACCTGGATCAAAACAATCGAAGCTGTTAACTACTCTCTTACCGAAACAAAAGTATATAATCCATTATCGTGCACTAAAACAAGCATTAGCACATGGTATTAAACTTAATCATATACATCGAATTTTAAAATTTAAACAGTCCACTTGGTTAAAAAGTTATATTGATTTTAATACTATGATGCGAACAAATGCTAAAAATGAGTTTGAAAAAAATTTGTTCAAACTTATGAATAATGCTGTTTATGGCAAGACTATGGAAAATGTACGAAAGCATGTAGATGTCAAGCTTGTGACAAAGTGGGAGGGTAGGTACGGTGCCGAGGCTCTTATTTCAAAACCAAACTTCCACACAAGAGCTATCTTTAATGATAACTTGATTGCTGTGGAACTCACAAAAACGGAAGTGTACATGAATAAGCCAATCTATATTGGACTTAGCGTTTTAGATATTTCTAAAACATTAATGTATGATTTTCATTATAATTATATGAAAATCAAGTATGGTAATAATTGTAAATTACTCTACACTGATACCGATAGCCTTGTGTATAAAATTAAATGTGCAGATATCTACTCTGATATGAAGGTAGATATTTGCAAATTATGTATATTATTATGTATATGGCATTCCGCAAGCTAACAAAAAAGTCTTGGGTCTCATGAAAGATGAGTGCAGTGGGAAAATTGTAACAGAATTTGTTGGATTGCGGAGTAAAATGTACAGTCTTCGCGTTGAAGGTCAAGATTTTATAAAAAAAGTTAAAGGTATCAAGACGGCAGTTGTGAAAAAAACTATTACTTTCAATGATTATCTATTCTGCTTAAAAAACGTTCAAATTCAATCTAGAACACAGTATTGTATTAGATCAAAATTGCATAATGTACACACATTAAAACAAACCAAAACAGCTTTAAGTCCATTTGATGATAAGAGATATTTATTAAAAAATAGTACAGACACTCTCGCTTGGGGACATTGCAATATTGTAAACCATGATGATGATGATGATGTAGAAATGTTACAAGTCTGATGTATATATTTGTTATTTATTTATATTTATTGTATATTTCTTATTTATTTATATTTATTGTTTATATTTCTTATTTATTTATATTTATTATACATATTGAAAAAAAAGAGTTGTAGTGGAAGGAAATTCTTATTAAATGAAAACTTTTTATTAATTTTATGTCTACTTTATTTAATATAACCTTCATATACATTATTACAATTGTTGACATAGCTCTAACAAGTATAAATAAATTCTCAGAAGATGCCTTTGTTCCTTTTTTTTCAAAAAAAAGCAAGTTGAAACAAGTCTAATCTGTGAAAAGCATAAATTTCTTTCTTTGTTCCTTTTCAAAAAAAAGCAAGTTGAAACAAGTCTAATCTGTGAAAAGCATAAATTCTTTTCTTTGTTCCTGTTCAAAAAGGCAAGTTGAGAAAAGTCTAGACCATGAAATGCATAAATTCTTTTCTTTGTTCCTGTTCAAAAAAGGCAAGTTGAAACAAGTCTAGTCTGTGAAAAGCATAAATTTCTTTCTTTGTTCCTTTTCAAAAAAGCAAGTTGAAACAAGTCTAGTCTGTGAAAAGACTAAAATTTTTTTTTAAATTATAACGACTTTTTTTTTTTTGTTTCCTTCAACAATGAAGTTGGAATTTGTCTAAACTTGCTTAATTTCATTCAGTATATGAAAAGAACATTCTCTTAACTTTTCTAAAAGTTAACTTTAACTTTTGAAATAGTTAACTTTAACTTTTCAAATAGTTAACTTTAACTTTTCAAATAGTTAACTTTAACTTTTCAAATTTTACATTTCTGATTTTTTTATCCAACTATTGTGAGAATTATCGAATCCAAGCCATTTGACATAGATTTCATTACGACGATTTTTAAGGACTTTTTCTACCAAATAAATATCTGGAAATTTCACTTTGGAAATTTCTTCTTCATAGAAGCCGCCTTCGATGGGTTGATCTTGATAATCCTTCAGCTTGTAAGTTACTGGATTCGTTGATTTGACTTGAATAATGGTGAAAATTTCAGTCGTCCAGTTGGGTGTGTATCCTTTTTCAAAAACATTCTTATACTTGCTCACTCGTACTCGATCACCAACTATGAATTTTGCTTTTTTAGGCAAAATTTTTCTTTGTTTGGAGATGCGTTTCAACAGTTTCTTTTCATCTTCTCTGCTGACATCCTTAGGTTTCATTCCAATAGTACGATGTTTATTGTTATTATACTTTGTAACAAGAGATGGTAAAATGTCTTCCCATTTATAACTTCCTCGTAAGTTGAACTGTGGCCACATCATATTTTTTAGTGTGCGGTTAAATCTTTCGATAATTGAAGCTTTTAAATTACTATAAGTTGAATACAGTTTAATTTTATATGATTTCATTAAACTCTCAAATATAGAATTATAAAATTCTTTTCCTTTATCAGTATGCAAGTTTGTAGGAACACGTCCATTCACAAGTATAGATTCCATAGCTTCAGAAACATCTTTTCCACATTTACTTTTTACAGGAATAGCCCATGCATACTTGGAAAATATATCTATAACTGTAAGCATATATTTAAAACCTTTATTAACTTTAGAATAAGGTATCATTTCAACTAAATCTGCTTGCCAAGTTTCATCAATTCCACGCATTTCTACTTTACGACGTGGATAATTTCTCCTAGCTTGCCTATGTAACTCTGTCACAACTGTTAACTTTTTATCATCCATGTTCAAGGATTTATAATAAAATGATCTGAATAGAACAATATTCAATATAATAATGATGTTGATTTTACAAGTTCACTCTTAATATATAATTTGAGCTTCCCGTAATTCTTCAATTATTGACATAATTTCATTGTTATGACTTGAATTACCAGCCTGTTGTGATGCGACAAGTAAGCGTAGACGATCAACAATCTCATTTGGATCATCCCAATAGACATAGTCTGGATATGATTCTTTCTTCACCGTCATAAATTGTGGTAATTGAGTTTTTCTCTTCAAATAAGAATCTCCGGATTTGAGCAAAAGTTTTGCAATAACATTAGTATATTTGTAAGTCTTATTACTACGAATAGGTTTATTTGGGCTATAGTTCTTTCTATGTGCATTCGTACTACGCAGGATTTCTTTATAGTTTACGAAATCATTAGCATTTGTTAACTTCTGATCAGGTTTTTGTCGGAATATGAGTTCCAATAATCCATCCGTTTTAGAATATTTTTTCTTCCCAACTAGGTTAATGTAAGAACCTTCAAAATTAATTTGTGTATCACCAATCATATATGTACCGTCGGGAAGTTTACGTACTCCATAAACCATATCTATATATTGTTTCCTATTTTTATCCAACATTTGTAGAAATTTCTTTGTTAATTTATCAGAATCTTCTTCTTCTTCCAGAGTATCAATCACATTACTTGCGTCTTTAATATTATACATGCCTTGCTCATGAAAGGTATCATTAAGTATATTATTATTTTGCTCATTAACAATAATATTATGATTCTCTTGATTGGGCAATCTATCAATTATATTTTCTTTTGATAAATTTTGCATGTCTTCTTCTTCATAAATAGGATCATAAAACGTTACATCATCATTATAAATAGATTTGTTGAAAGGTGTATCTTTACTAATGGCAGTCTTAAAAGATGATTCAAAGTCTTCTTCTTCTTCTTTCTTTACATGGTTTTGAAAATTTTCAATCTTTATAGGATTTTTAGTTATATTGACTAATTTTTCCAATGGAGTAACTAATGGTTGAAAGGTTTCTTTCAACATATTTTCAGCTGACTCTCTGCCACTTTTAAGAATACGATGCTTTCGACGTATAGCATCACTTGCTGCAGCTATTTGATGTAGTGTCTCTCGCTCCTTTCGAAACATGTTTATTTATGAAAGTCTCAAACTGAACTAATACAATTCTCTTGAAATGCTTAATATTTATAACTGAATAAAGCAATCAAATCCCTTCCTATATCTTCCATCATTTATATTTCTATCTTTATCAATAACTACAAATCCATACCTGTCAGAGTTCCAACATACTGAACATAAATCTCGAAACTGTGTAAAAGTCATATCTGTATTCACATGATCACTGTAAACATGCTTGAGATTCCTTTCATCTTGTCTGAATAGCACAAGCAAATTAATATTATCTCTAACAAGATGTTTTGGAATATGAGCATATGTTTGACAAAGATAAAAACTATCGACGTTAACATGCCGCCCCATACAAAAAAACGCCTTAACATTGTCCTGCTTCTCACAAGCGATATCATCAAAAATGAAAATTGAATTAGTTTTTGCATCCTTAGGCGTAACAACTTGTTCATGTTCACTGAATGGGAAGAACTCGATGCCATCTACTTTACTAAGTACTTGTTCCAAAAATTTATATTTCGGCTGCTGTAATGATTTTGAATATAAATATATATTTTCAAATCCTAAACCATTCGGATGTATAATCAGAGAGAGAAGTGCATTCGTTTTTCCACAATTTGATGGTCCACAAAAAGCTGCTCGAATACTATTTGAAAATAAACTTCCATGTCGTTTAACCCCATTATCTTTACTTTCAATGAGGTTATCCACATTGGCAATGGGGAGTTGTACAGCTTGTACCTTGAACTGCATCTTAGAATTGACTAATGAAAAAACTATAAATACCCCACTTATATAGTCGCCCTCAATCAGTTGGTTATAGACCATTGTCGAGTGAGGTATGATTACTCACGATAAAGTGAAGAAAAATTCTTGCAGTGGTCAAGGATTTCTCAATACTTTAATTAACAAATTACCATTCGAGTGTCACATTCCTGGTTATCAATATTGTGGACCTGGAACAAAGTTGGCAAAACGTCTTGCACGAGGGGATCCTGGTATAAATCCTTTGGATACGGCTTGTAAGGAGCATGATATAGCCTATTCAAAAGATAAAGACGTGGCTGCAAGAAATACTGCAGACAAAATACTAGCTGAAAAGGCGTGGGAACGAGTAATTTCCAAGGACGCTAAAATTAGTGAAAAAGCAGCTGCATTAGCTGTAACTAATATAATGAAAGCTAAATCTAAATTTGGGATGGGTTTAAAAATTAATAATAATATTAAGAAAAAGATTGTGAAGAAGAAGAAGAAGAAGAATACAATTTCCAAGAAAAATAAACGCATGACATTAAGGAAGATTATTCATGCTGCTAAAAATAATATGAAAAATAATCATAACGCAACGGACACTATTAAAACAGCAATGATTGGTGCACAAAATGCAGTTAAAAATCTTGGTAGTAAGTGTAAAATTTCATCACCTCGAATTCTTCCTGTACCTTCAAAAGTTGGCGGTATTTTACCGCTAATACCAATTTTTGCCGGGCTTAGTGCATTAGGAGCACTTAGTGGTGGAGTCAGTGGTATTGTAAAAGCAGTAAATGATGCTAATGCTGCTAAAAAACAACTTTCAGAAGCACATCGACATAATGAAACAATGGAGGCCATTACTATAGGAAAGGGTATATATTTGAAACCCTATCGTAAAGGACTTGGTCTTTATATTAAACCACATCAAGGAAATGGATTGAAATATACAAAGAGTGTTCAAAAAAACTAATATTGAAGCTACCTCACCGCGCACTAACCGACTATGATTTACTTAAATATGCTAAACTTATGAAAATACCTAAATTTCGTGGAGTTTTTATGAGAAATGAATTACCTATTACAGGACCTTATAAATGTGAATCAGCCATAATTAATCTTGATAATAAAGAAGGTCCTGGAACACATTGGGTAGCATATAAAAAGATAAACAATGAAACTGAATATTTTGATAGTTTTGGAAATCTTTCACCACCATTGGATCTCATTGTTTATCTAGGTGTTGGTAGCTATATAAAATATAATCATGAGAGATATCAAAATTTTGATACATTTATATGTGGTCATTTATGTCTTAAATTCTTATGTAAGCAACTTAACGTTAAGAACAGTTTTAATCTATATAAGAATATGTAAATAATTATAACCTTCAGTATAAAAGTAGATGTCCAACATGAATGACTCTTTTACTTTAACGTTAACGGGAAAGTCTTCAGTTATGGAGGCTTCATACTTCCCACCTATTGAACTTTCACCTAATAAAAATTATACACTTGGACTTGTTGATTTATTTACATATAACTCAATTCCTAACATTGATGAAAATTGCAACAAATTTTATATAAACAATATTGAGATTACTATACCTACTGGCAGTTATGAAATTAAAGATATAGAAGCATATTTAAAACGTCAAATAACAGACAAAAATTATTTGTCAATAGAGTGCAACAATAGTACATTACGATGCTATATTAAATCAAATCTTTGGATTGACTTTACTCCTGAAGATTCTATTGCTAGTTTATTGGGATTCACTGCTCGCAAACTACCACCGAATGTAAAACATTCCTCTGATTTACCTGTAAAAATATTGAAAGTGAATGCTCTACGCATTGAATGTAATATTACCACTGGAGCGTATATAAATAGTGAAAAAGTCCACACTATACATGAATTTTTCCCCACTGTTCCACCGGGATATAAGATTGTAGAAGTTCCAGCACACATCATTTACCTTCCAGTCGCCGTAAGGACAATACATAACATTCAGCTGCGTATAGTAGATCAGAACGGTATTTTGATTAATTTTAGAGGAGAGACAATAACAATCCGTTTACATATTAAATCAATGTAATGGGTATTGTTTATAATCGAAAAGTTGGAAGTAGTTATAAAACTCAAACACCATGTCCATCGAAGATCAGTTTGAAAACAGCTCGCAAGGTGTTAACACCTCAGAGTCGACAATTCCTGAAGCAGCTAGGTCTACGAGTCAGAAATCAAAACTAAGGAAGAGAAAGAAGAGAAGAGGAGAAAATTTTTTCTTGTTTATTTTGTGTCGCTGTTATAAGAAAAATGGAGGAGATTCTCAGCATTCCAGCATCAGTGAATTTTGATGAATCCATAGCTAATTATGAGATTCACAGTCATCAACCATATGCATCCTCATCGTTTAACAATAGTGATGAAATTCGCATTATTGTACAAAATCAAGATTTATCTATTTTACCAAGCAATAGTGTATTACATATTTTTGGAAGGTTGACTAATGCTGATGGAACTGATGCCACACAAAATATTCATTTCACCAACAATGCGATAGCCTATTTGTTTGATGAAATTCGTTATGAATTGAATGGTATTGAGATTGACCGTTGCAAGTATGTTGGACATACAACTACTATGAAAAGCTTGGTTTCTTTAACACCACCTCAACTTAACCGCGCTGAAAATGCAGGAGTTTTGAATGTGGAATTGAATACAAGAATGGCATTACAAGATGGATATTTTGATATATCAATACCACTTGGTATGATTTTTGGTTTTGCTGAAGATTATAAAAAAATTGTTATGAATGCTAAACATGAACTGATTTTAATAAGAGCACGTAGTGATTTAAATTCTATTATTCAAATGGGCGAAGGTGCAGATGAACAGTTCAAAGTGCAAATTAATAAAGTGGAATGGTTAGTGCCATATGTTTTACCATCTGATAATAATAAAATCAAATTATTGAAATTTATCGAAAAAGATCCACTTATTTCAATGAGTTTTCGATCGTGGGAAATGTTTGAATATCCTTTAATTCCATCAAGAACAAGAGTCATGTGGCAAATAAAATCGTCAACACAATTAGAGAAGCCTCGATATGTAATTGTTGGATTCCAAACAGGAAGAAAAGATAAACGTAAAAAGTCTGCCAGTTATTTTGATCACTGCGACATTACAAATGTAAAACTCTTTTTAAATTCACAATCATATCCTTATGGAAATTTAAATTTAAATTTTAATCAAAATCAATATTCTATACTTTATGATATGTATGCTAATTTTCAATCTTCCTACTATGGAAGAGATTCTGAACCCATATTGAAGCTTGATACTTTTAAATCATTGGCTCCTCTAATTGTTATTGATTGTTCAAAACAAAATGAGTTTCTCAAACAAACGTCAGTTGATGTACGTTTGGAATTTGAAGCTAGAAATAATATACCTGCTGAAACAACTGCTTATTGTCTCATCATACATGATCGCATTGTACAGTATAAACCAATCAGCGGTATAGTTAAAAAACTGTAAAGCAATGGAGGGGGTAAAATGAAAGTAGTGGGGAGGGGTTGAACTGAGAGGTATATAACTCACGTTCCTGGGATAGAAATTTATTTCTATTCCAAGATGGAGTTCATCGTAGACGTTCAAGGCTTCAAGAAACCCTGCAACGATTTCATTTTCAAAGAGTTGGCTATACTTCCTCTTGAAGCTGATGCTCAACCTCGAGTTTACCTCTTTGAACCTCCATGTGCTTGGAATTCACTACCTGAACGTTATAAAAGTGAAAATCTCTGGCTAACAAACAATTATCATGGAATCCACTGGATGTCTGGAGATGTATCTTACGATGAATTGCGTACTATTATACAAGAAACATTACGAGGTGCAAAAACTATCTACACGAAAGGTGTTGAAAAAAAGCAGTGGTTAGAAAAATATTTGTTAAATGTACAAAATTTAGAAGATATAGACTGTCCAGCGATTAAAAATATTAAAACTGAATCATTGTTAACTACATGTACGCATCATATTACACAAACTAACCATTGTGCTGTAAACATTGTTATGATTCTTCGAAATTGGTTTCTAAATGTATCAAATGAATTGAGAAATTTTTCAGATGGCGTCGATGAAGTGGATTGTACTTATACTACTTTAAAATCTTTTTATGAAACTTCTGAATCTCTATTATTATAAATTTAATCTATTTTTGAATAAATAAATATAACAGTATTAAAAAATTAATATCTTTTTATTGTTGTTCAACCTATGCCCTTAGTATTAAGACTAATAATGAAGGTAAAATAAGAAAAGAAACAATTTTTTTAAGTAAAAATTTATAAATTTATTTTCTCTCACATTTTTGAATATATTTACATTTTTTTCTATTACAATTTTTTTATGTATATTTTAATAATATTTAATATATTATTTATATTCAAATTGAATTTCATTAAATTTTCCACCGAGATATTTTAATTGCAATGTTTGAGACTGCGCGGCTTCTTCCATCATCGTATAGGAAGTAGGTTCAGCTTCAAACAGCCGAGCAAACCTTGCTGGCAGGAATGTTGTGAAAGCAGCATCCAATTCTGCTACAATCCTGACTCCGAATTTGGTCTGCACTCGCTTTATTTTAGTCACTGCATACAACCCATTTGGAGTCAATTCAGCTAGCGGTTTGGTAGGTAGGAAGCTTTCCATACGGCCAACAGCGTTAAGTTTTTGTAAATCCATAGTTTTTTTATATCTGTAAGCAAAAAATAAAATTAAAAATAATAAAATTGAATAAAAAAAGGATTTGAAGAAAAAAGAAATAGGATATAATACATACCGAAAAAATGTCTCTACTGCTACTAATGCTGCTGCTGCTACTGCTGATGCTGCTAGTGCTGATGCTGCAAGTGCTGATGCTGCTACTGCTGGTGCTGCTGCTGATGTTGGAAATCTAGGACAGAAATGATCTCTCTGGAACTGGAACCCGCACTTTAACTCTGAAACCCCACTCTTCCTCAACTCCCACTCTATATTACCCCCACTTGAAAACTGCGGAGGCAACTCCCCTTTAATGTAAACTCTGTACCCCCACCCTATTACAATAATGCGCACGCAAAGTTGTTGAAAAGAGAGGGAGAGTGCGCGAGCAAATCACCATATACTCTGTATCCCCTCTTTATTATAATAATGCGCACGCAAAGTTGTTGAAAAGAGAGGGAGAGTGTGCGCGCAACTCACCGTACCCCACTCTGGTTGTCAAGAGGGGTGGGGGTCAAGAGAGTGGAAAGTGGGAGGGATTCCCTAAAAAGGCATATGCAAATGATATGCAAATAAGTGGGTGGTAAGGGAGGTGGCCAAGAGGGTTAAAAAATTTAAAGCATATGCAAATGATATGCAAATGAGTGGGTGGTAAGGGGGTGGCCAAGAGGGTTAAAAAATTCAAATCATATGCAAATGAGTGGGTGGTAAGGGGGTGGCCAAACGGGTTAAAAAAATTCAAAGCATATGCAAATGATATGCAAATGAGTGGGTGGTAAGGGGGTGGTCAAACGGGTTAAAAAAATTCAAATTATATGCAAATGATATGCAAATGAGTGGGTGGTAAGGGGGTGGCCAAGAGGGTTAAAAAATTCAAATTATATGCAAATGATATGCAAATGAGTGGGTGGTAAGGGGGTGGCCAAGAGGGTTTAAAAATTCAAAAATTCCCGCGAGCAACAGCGCCATCTCGCGACAACGGTCGGTAACACCGATCTATGGTAAAGTAGAGTTACCATAGGTCGGTAAGGTAGGAATCGAATAGGACTGAGCTAGAACCTACATAGCTCTACTACTAAGTTGGTTACATATTTAAACTTTAACAGCATAAACACATAACTGCAAAATAACTTTCAATTTGACTAAGAATATATTAAATTTCATATGAATTTGTGCGTTTTATGAAATGTAATAAACGTATTTTAAAAATACATTAAATAATGAGACTAAATGCCGAATACCAAACACATCCGTTGATTTTCTGATTTGACAGAGCTAAATGAATATTAAAACTCATTTTTCTCAAAATCGTGACAAATGCAGTTGTGCTGTTATGTCTTTCAACCACAGAATTTAGAATAAAAATATTGAATATCCTAATATTAAATCTTTTTTTAATGAAATTCAAGCAACTGGGTCCCTCGGACCCAGCTCAGGCACTCACGTCCAAACATGAACTTAGGCACGTGAGGGTTAAATAGAAAAATGAAAAAAATTTTGACCTATATGTTTTCGAAAGGCTTTTTACTGCTCTGTCTAATGGTGCAAATTTTTTTTTTAAATTTGATCCGCTTTTTGAACATTGAGAATTTATTTGACTTTTTTTTAAGATCGGTCTTTTTTTGATTTTTTAAAAGTTAGAAATGTATATTTTCACTACAAAAAATATTGAGATCTTCTTTTTTGTTATTTTCGAGAAATAAATAAATAATTTATTTCGTATTAATAAATAATGAAATATTTTATAAACAAATAAAGTTATCGTAATTCTGACGTTACCAAATGAAAGTTGACATAATTTCGCAACTAACGAGCCCTATATGAAGTATTTTCAATTAGTACATTGTTAATAAACAATTGAAATGTTTGCCAATCGATTATTAACAATTCTTGAATCGAAAATACATCATATAGAGTGAATGTACCGGTTTTGGCCACTTTAAGGATTTACGTATTATTCAGCTCATATTTTTTTATAATAATATATAAAATAAGTTACTAGTGCTTGTTAATAGATTACTTAGTGTCCCTGGTTTTTAAATTTGTTGTTCTTGAAAGTAAGAACATTATTTAAAATTTAATAAATTAAAAAATATAAATAAGTATAAATTTTGCTTGTTTAGGCCACTTCTGCACCAGTTGTGGCCATGCTTGGTTCTAGTTTTGGCCAGTTTAAAAAATTAATTTAAAAGTCATACAAATGTGGAATAAAATCAATTATGTAAAACAAATACATGTAATATTGACTACTTTAGTCTTATCCCAAATAGCACGGAATATTCCATTCACATTCCAGGAATATTCCATTGGGACATTCGGAATATTCCAAAGGAATATTCCATTCACATTCCAGGAACGTGTAAATGTTTCACCTTGGGAACGTTCCCTTGGAATGTGTCAGGAATGTTCCATTGGAATATTGAATATTTTTTTGAACATAGTATGAATATTCCTATGGAATGTTCCGGAAACATTCCTATGGAATATTCCGGGAACATTCATATGGAATATTCTGGGAACATTCCTATGAAATATACCGGAAATAATCCTATTGAACATTCTAGTAAAATTGCTGGGGAATATTACAGGAAAATTTCTGTAGATTGTACAAAAAACATACCTTTAGAAGCTATATGAAATATTCCAATGATTTTATTATAGATAAACTTTTGTTTAATATGCTACGTACATTTATTTTTCCAATATTATAAAATTGCTCGTCGTCTTTTTTTGCAAATATTAATTTTTATCTAAAAAACTTTTTAAAAATTTACTTTTTATATTCAGCTGGTCGTTTCTTATTTTCCTCTCTTTTTATAAATTGTCACGAAAATTTTATAATTTTTATTATCACTTAAAAAAATTTTGTTCAGAACAGTAATTTAAAAAATCAATAAAACTACTACATTAATATTAATTAAACTAATAAAAACATTTTCAAATTCTGATGTGGTGTGTACATTTTTAATAATCAACTTTTTAAAGAACAAAGTATTATATAAAAATTCACATTTAGAACAGAATAAAAATAAAATAAACTGAAATAATAGTCAAATTAAATTGGATTATGTAAATTATTTAATTATCATTCTTTTTCGTCTTCTTCTTGCCGTGAAGTCGACTAAAGATGAGTTTCGTCATTGCTAGAAAAATAATTCACCTGTCGTGCGTTTGCTGTGTTGTACACCATTTTTGAGGGTTTTATTTCTTTGAAATATTAGCTAATAAGAACCTATTAGTAATGATAATATTAATTATGTTTTTTAATTTAAATATTAATTATATATAAAAAATATTTTTTGGTAAAATTACAAAATAATATTTTTTTTTACATCTTTAAACATACTGCTTAAATACTTACTAAATTAACGACTTTATTTTGCTACTATTTAATTCTCCTTCTCGGTGTGAAGAATCGGAAAAACAACTGAATAATTGTTTTTCCTTGGAATCCTCCACAATTTTGCTTGTACATCTTCCAAGCGCCAGGTCGACACACAATTAGTTTGTTTCGATACTAATTTAATGTTGAGTGAACTTGAACTTAAAGGTTCATTGTATAAATCTCCTTTTGTTGAAAGCGCATTCCCTAACAAAAAGATGTTTCCATTATCGCATTCAACAATGTTAAGAATGCAAGCGACCGATCCATTTTTCAGTAAAACATAATTATTACTTGACGTATAACAGTCAATACTGAAAAATTTTAGTTCTACTTTTTTGTACTGTTTCTTAACATTTTTTAGGTCGTTACTCAGTGGTCCTCTGGAATGAACGGTTTTCAAATGATTTCCTGTTTTTGGCGTTACGAACTTCATGTTCTCTTTTCCTTGTATCAGTTAGAAATAAAATTAATTTTGTTATTTATTTTTATTTATTATTCACTTATTATAATTATACACTATATAATATTATAATTAATATATTTATTCTTATTAAATATTTATTTATTAATTATTTATTATTCTTACCTTCCATTTCAGCATATCTGCGAGCTAGTTGTTGTAAAGGCTTGTCTTTTCTTCGCAATTTTCTTTTTATTACACTCATGTAATTTTCAAATCTGAATGCGCTAAAAGAATCCAGAGTCCCATATTTTTTTACATCTTCACGAATATGTAGAGAATTATGAAAGTTGTGTGACATAAATACTTTTCCATAAGTATTTTGGAAAATGGATATGAAGGATTTCAAAAATTTATCAGCCTGGTCGATATTTCCTGGTACTTTAATGTGCAGTGGACTACATAAAATAGTAATTGCTGCGTGTAAATCCAAAAAGTTTTTATATAGTTCTTTATCTATAATGCCTTGCAGTACAACTGGTCCGGTGTAAAGTAAAAAACTTCTGAATTCAGTAGCTTTCCAGTGTTTAAAATCTCCGATTGATCGCGGATGTCTATTAAATTCTGATGGTTGAGAGTTTCTTAATTTCTGAATTCTTTTATTAATTCTATCTTTTTTGTCCTGATCTAGCCTAATACCTGGAGGACCGAATAACAATAGCCAAATTATTTTTTTAACTAAGCCCAATAGTATTAAGTGCATGTAGTCACGTGGAACACATGAGACAGGTCCAAATCGAGGAATATCAATTAAAATGGACTTTTCTTTTTCTTGATAGGTGCCTCGGTATTCATGAAATCTAAACTTTTCATCAGTTCTTGGAATAAATGGTCCTACTCCTGGAAAGCATACTCTTTTTTTATTTTTTCTACTCTTCGGTTTTTTATGGTCAGGTCTAATTCCTTCACCTTTTATCTCACAAGTTGGACAGCTGAAATAACCTGTGTGACCTTTTACTTTCAAAACTTTTTTTTTAGCCGGTGTATCGCATATCAGTGCTGAAAAATTAATAACAAATTTTTTTCCTTTATAGTAAAAGCCATTCCCGCAATAGTCGGTCATTTCGTCTTTAAATTCCTGCAAAAACTCGTTAAAATCTTCAGGTTCATGAGTACCATGATATACACCCACTAAATAAACATTTTTTACGACAAAATCCGAACACATAATTGGCCACAAAGTTTCAGTAGACGATTTAGATATTGGTAAACCATCAATATTAATCATCAAGTCAACGGAATCTTGATCGCTTTCTAGATTTTGTATTATTGAATCAAGAGCACGCTTCAGTCCGAAATGATGATACTCTCCACCATCAGACAATATTCTTATTGGAGTAGTTCGTGGTGTTCGTAAAAAAGTCCTAGCATCACGTGGTAAAATAAAATTCGTAAATTGTCTGATTATATGAAGCAATGCAGTTAAAGCCACAAGAGATAATTCAAAGCGCAATGCCCACGCTGTTAATGCTTTTTTGAAATTCGACTCGTTCTTCTTTGCAGCTGATTCTTCATCGGATTCTTGAGATTCTGAAGAGGAGCTGCCATTTCTTTCTTCATCGCTGTCAGAGTCAATTTTTTCACCGTTTTCTTCTTCAAAATCAAATTCCAATTCACTATCTGTTTCATCTTCTGTCCTTGTTCCAAAATCCATTTCAAAATCCATTCCAACATCCATTTCAACATCCATTTGAGTACCGAATTTCAATTCATTATCTTCAAACTTTTCTTCAACAATTTTAACTGCATCATTGCCACGTCTTGCGCTGTCATATTGATCACTTTCACTATCTGAAGACATTTCGATTATTATGCCATCGAATAATTCTTTTCTCAAAGCATCGTGTTCTTTCGTATAATTTTCTTCATCACTAATTTCATTATCATTTAACTCTTTTCTTGGTTGATCAGATTTCAGAAAATTAAAATCAATATTTGTTTGGTTTTTGCTTAAACGACGAATATGGCATTTTGAATAAGACGATGATTTTTCATTCGGCATGATTTTCCAAAATTAAAAACTAATTTCGTTTTTTCTGAAATTTATATTTCATTTTAGTATAAATATAGATTTGCTTTTAAAAAACTGTTGTTTCAGAAATAATATTAAAAGTAATAATAAATTATAAATAAATAAAATTATTAATTTGTTTTATTTATTTATTCATAAAATAATTAATATAAAAATTAAAAATGGTCAGAATTTTTCAAGCATATCATCTAAAAAAATATATAAATTTTCAGCGGTAAATCTTTTTTACTTCTATTGCAATTAAAATAAGTTTTTAAAATTTTTAGATAAAAATAAGTTTTTTGTTACAGTTATAAGCAATTTAATTTTTTAATGAAAAAAAAATTTCTCTTAGTCCAGTCTACAGATTTAAAAATCAAAAAAGTATTTTTTTGTCATAAAATGCAAGTTTTAAAAATAATTTTTGTTTTACCAAATGTTTATTTTTAATAGTCTTTTAAATATTCTATTTATAAAAATTTAATAAAAAATTGTCTTCCTTATCTCTCGTCAAAACTTAAAAATTTGTTTAATATTCCACATGCATTTCTGAGTATAAACTCGTTAAGAAAATAATGTCGCTAAATAAAAAATAAGTTAATTAACAATAATTATTTATGTATAAAATATTTTAATAATAATTTATTAATAATAATTTTAATAATAATTATTAAAAATTTTACAAATCAATAATTATAATTTCAATTGGAATTTTGTTTTTAATTTATTGTGAGTAACTCCAAAATTATAATTTAATAGAAAATTGAAATTTTTACAAATTAAAATTAATTAACTTTTAACAATATAAAATATTAATATAAATATTGATGTTAAACAAAAGTCAATAAAAAATAATTTAAATGATAAATAATCTTTATAATAAATGGGAATTATAAATCGACATTTTTAAAAAAAATTTTAACATTAAAAAATTTTGTTAAATTGAATAAAAAAAATTTTTTATTTACTTTAAACAATTAATTATAACAATAGTTTTACTTACAGTAATTATAGATTTGTGCACGAATTAAAATATCAGAAAATAAGGGCATTTCTTGCTTTTGATTGATAATATTTGAAAATCTATCTGAAAAAGATATTTAAAGTCTAATTTATTTATATTTTTGTACATTATTGATAATATAAAAAGTTCTCAATAATAACAGTTCTTTAAAGCAGTGAAATCGTTTTCCTTTAATGTAGAAGTTTTTATTAGGAAAAGAGTTATTTATATTTAGTTTTTAAAAAGAATATAATTTTACTTACATTAATTTGAAAAATCAACACGAAAATTACAAAACGGAGCTTAACGATACATTAATCATACGAAAAACATTAAATTGTTTAGAAAAAGATTCGCCGTGATTTCTAAAAACAAACTTTTTTCAACTTATTTGACGTTTATATTTGATTTGAAAAATTGAATACTTCGTAGCACACTTCAAGTTTCACAAACCTATAACGTCATTTGTTGACTGTCAGATGACTTATCTGTAATGTCATGTCAAATACAGTCATTGACATTTTTTTAAATTCTGCGAAAGAATTTTTATTCGTTAATTAATGGTACTCGCATTTGCTCGCATTTTATTTTCTAAGTTTACATCATGAGCGAGTCAAATCTGCCATATAGCGTTGTTTGGTTATCTGAAGAAGAAACCCCTCGATTGATTGCTTCCAAATGGATAGAAAAAATATCAGAGGACCAAATTTATTGTTATTTGCCTCCAGATGAAAACAAAGTAAAATTAAATTTGGCAGTCTTTAAACTAAAAGATATCGAAGATTCGTGGGTTTGCAAAGTTGTATCGAAAATTAAATATCAGTCAGGTATACAACTTATGTGATGATAAAAATTATTATTAATGACTTTTTAATTCTACAATAAAAATAATAATAAAAATAATAATAATAATAAAAATAATAATAATAATAAAAATAATAATATAATAGTAATAGAAAAATTAAAAAAATATACTTTTACTTGAATTATTTACATTAAAAATTTATTTAAAAATAATACTAATAATAATAATAATAACTATATTATTATGTATTAGTTATAATAATGTTAAACAGTAACAATATACATTGTTAATAGACGATTATGCAAAATGCAAGGAAAAATTACTCGAAGCTCTCCTTCATTCCGAAATTGATAGCCAAGAGAGCGATTATGATCCGGATTTTGTAAAGCGAACTCGAAAAATGAGAGCAGCTCAACATTTGATTCCCGTTCACGATCCAAAAACTTCCAGTAGAAATGAAATGAACTCAAATAAAAATACCAAATTTCTTTCCAAGACAGAGCAAGGCCTTCATAAAACGTCCGAATTACAAGGAAATTCTAAATCGCAAATTCCAAGTTTTCAGGTGCATACTCGAAATCAAAAACTGAATAATTAATATAATCTTTTTAAAATTATTTTTATACAATAATATATGATTTATACAACTTTTTAAAAATGTATTTAGTTTATAAAATTTCTTCCCTTATTTTAATCATAATTTTTTTTAGTTATTAATCAGAATAATTCTCAAATAATAACTAAATACAAATTAAATTAATTAATAAAATTTTTGCAACAATTTTTTTAATAAAAATAAATAATTTATAATTTATTTAGATAAATTACTTTCAAATACATAATTATTGAAAAAATTTCTCAAACATAATGAATATGAAAGAACACGTTTTTTATATATGGGTGATTCCACGTCGGATTTTAGTTCAAAATTTAAATTCGGGCAAACATCTTTTTTTTGCTCCTTTAGGAAAAAAAAATACGTATTTTTTTATTTTTTGGCATCAAATTTTCGAGTTATAAGTTTTTGAAATTTTGATTTTTTGAAAGTAGATTAAAAAATAAATAAAGAAGACAAAAAATAATTTTTTTTAACAAATTATTTATACAAAAATTTTTATCAGGCCTATTCCCAAACTATATGCAAACTATTTTTATCATTCCCAGTAAGAAAATAAAGCAAAAAAAAAATTGTAAAAAAGTGCCCAAGTTGAAAAAAAAATTTTTAATTATAATTTTTATTTAATAAAAATTAATAAATTAATTTTTTCGTAATTTTATTCAAAAGTAAAGGAAAAACCAAACTTTTTTCTTTTGGTGAAATTTTTCTAATATCAATAATTTTCGAGTTGCATAACATTGAAAATAGGTCTGCTTTCGAACAATCAAAATTTCAAAAACTCGGTAATCGAAAATTTGGCCACCAAAAAATAAAAAAAGCTTATTCCTTCTTTCTCTAAGGAACGAAAAAAAATATGTTTGCCCGAATTTAAATTTTGGATTGAAATCTGACATGGAATCACCAATAAGTTCTATTTTTTAACAGGAAACAATTAAGCAAAAACCGACGATGATTTCGAACATTGTTTGCGATTCGATATATTTACCATTTTGTAAGAAACGGATAATGGATCCGCAAGAATATGAAAGAATAGAACCAAATGAACGCAAACGTATAAATGTTTATAACAATATCTTTTAATTATTTTTATTTCCAAAAATACCTAAATATTAATAATTTTGTTTTTATATTAAAATATTAGTGGTTGAAAAGACATTTGAACCTGAAAATAAGCGGGTTAGAAAAACAATAGATGACACAGAAGAGTTTACGCGGCACAACTTAAACAACAAAAGTATAGATTCTTTGACAATGGGTGGAAAAGGTATGAAATCGAAAACTTAATATTTTAGTCAAGAAAATAAATAAAAGTATTTTTAATTTTTTTATGTTTTAATTTGTTATTAAAAAATAATTAATTTTAAAAAAATATAAAAAAAATTTCTGAACTCTAAAATATTTTACATCATTGTATAACTACGAAAATTAATTTTTTTATTATAAGAAAACCTTGCACCAATTCATGCTAAGGGCAAAAGTACAGCTTCTTTGAATGACAAGAAATCTGCAAAAGGTGTGAATTCAAACATGCAAAATTGTCATAAATAAACTACATGAAAATGTTTTTTTTTAATTATGTTTTAATTTGTTATTAAACGATACTTCAACTTTTTATACTTTTAAATACGAGAGCGTTAATAATTAAATAAAATTTATTGATTTTCATTGGAAATTTTTTAAGCAGAAAACATCCTAAATTAAAGTTACTCATTTATAAAACATTTTTTTAAATTAAAGTTGATTATACTTTAAAATTTAACAATTTTAATTTTTTTTAAAGTTGAAAACAATTTTTAAATATTTCAGAAGACGTTTTCTGAAATATTTAAAATACTGTGCGATATTGTTTAATTTAAAAATTTAATTTTATTACCAAAGATATTCTTGAACCGGTTCATGCTGCGGGCAAAAGTTCAGGTTCTCTGAGCAAGAATAAAAAAGGTATGAATTTAAACTTTCAAAATTTAATTTAAAATTTAGTTTGCATCCTAAATTAAAATTACTCTTTCATAAAATTTTGTAAAATTATAGTTAATTTTATTTTAAAATTTAACAACTTTAATTGCTTTGTTAAATATGAGAATAATTTAAAAATATCCAAAAACGCCTTGTCTGAACTCTTTATAATACCGTTTAATTTTGTGTAACTGAAAAAAATAATTTTATTATTGAAGATAATCCTGCTCCAGTTCATGATAAAGGCCAAAGTTCAGATTCTTTGAACAATACTCAGAAAGGTATGAGTTTTAACTTGCAACATTTTAATAAATATAAAATAAATAAAATAATAAAAACTTAATTAAATGTGGAATTTTTTTTAAATTTGGAAAAACATTTTTTAGGAAAATTGGTTGAAAATCTTACGAAAAAAAAGAAACCAAATATGGAAAAATCATTGATGAGTATGTCTGTGCGTGACCAAAATTCGGGTAAAATAATATTTTTTTGTAAAGTATTGTTTTATAAATTTTTTAATAAATAGGTCTAAATAATGTTCACTGTCCTTAAAAAAATAATCTGATATGTGTAGGCTTAGATTTCGAGCGATTAGTGTTGAATAAAGTAAATGAAGTTTTGATAATATTGAAACTTATGAATTTGCGTCTGGATGAATTGCCTGAATCCTCATCATCAAATGATCCTGATAACTTTTTCAACTCAGAAAAATGTCCCAAGTTACCTATTTCGACGAAAGAAAAGTTTGACGAGTTTAATGAAAAGCTTAAAGACAAGCTCTTTTTCAAACAAGTTGTAAGTAAATTTCCACGTAAAAATATTTTCAGGAATTTCTAAGGAGGTAACTCCCGGGAGTTGATTTTCGAGGAAATTCCGAGAGTTTTTCGGAAACTTTTCGGAAA
The DNA here is from genome assembly GCF_019393585.1 of Leptopilina boulardi. Lineage (NCBI taxonomy): Eukaryota > Metazoa > Arthropoda > Insecta > Hymenoptera > Figitidae > Leptopilina > Leptopilina boulardi. The sequence goes on along the minus strand of NW_026137948.1, from coordinate 223,644 downwards.
TTTCCCGGGAATTAACTTCTGAGAGATTCCCGAGACTTTTCCGGCATATTTTTAACTGGGCATATTTTTTATTTAATTAAAAAATATTAATTTTCAAATCTATTTCAATTTTCGTTCTCATTCCATTTATTATTATTTAATATAGACTAATGCATGTGGAAAAATTGCAGGAAGAGATTTTTCAAATATAGTGAGCAACATTTGTGTAAAATTAATAAAAAATTCAGTTGCTATAAATTACAGTTGGCAAGGTCGTAAGAAGCCAAAAGTAGCTTTGAAAAATACAAAATTTGAAAATTTACTAATAGGTAAATAATTATAAAAAATCTTTTAAAATTAATAAAATATTTTTTATACAAACACATAACTATAAAAAATTTATTAATATAGTAATATAGTAAATATATTATAGTAAATTTTTAGTTAATTTTAATTACTTTTAGATGCTGTTCGAGCAAATAAATCGAAAGCAACGGAAAAAAAATTGCTTCTCTTGCTTCAAAATGGTTTGCCGCAGCCAAAAAGAGACTAAATAGAGAATTGTTAGTAAGAAAATGATTTTATTCAGAAAAAACGACTTTCGTTTTGTTTTATTTTTCGTTTTTTTATGTTATTTGGAAGTAAATCTACAATGCAAACTTTCAGAAAGTTGACAATGCAAAGTTAAATTTTCATTACTAGAATTTAATTAATTATACCTATATATATACGATATCATAACATACTATAAATAATTATTAACTTAAAAAAGGGGAAAAGAAAATACTGCGGAAAATGATTCAAATGATGACACTTCAGACGATGATGACGAGACTAAATCTCAGGTTGCTTCAGATGAAGAAGCAGACAATGAAGATTAAATAATATAATATGCAATTTTTTTATGCGTAATTTGATTTCAAGTTTCTTCTCTTTTTTTTCTTATTCAATACGCAAGCTTTACTATTAATGCAAAAATTAATTATAATTAATTAGTTAATAAAATCTTATTGAATTTAAAATATTTAATTATTGTTTAGAAAATTATAATGTAAATTACTGAAATTTTAAATAAAAAATTTAACCAATAATTTGTGTTGAAAGTAGACATTAACTACAATTTCTAATAAATATAAAAAGTACTCTTTTTATAAAAAATTTTAATTTAAAATAATTTTTTAAAGTTTTCTCTTTTTTATAAACCTAATTTTAAAATAATTTATCAGGTTTCCATTTAAAAATATACATAAATTATTGATTATCAGTACCTTTTTCTGAATGAAAAATCTTGAAAAACATACGAATATTCGTGTTGAATTAAGGAAAAATGTTTTTATTAAAATTCTGAGGAATATTCCTGGCATTTTCCAAAAAGTATTTCTGGTATATTCGAAGGGAATATTACTAGAATATTCCACAGAAATGTTCCCAGAATATTCCATAGGAATGTTCTCAGAACGTTCCATAGGAATATTTATACTATGTTCAAAAAAAATATTCAATATTCCAATGGATCATTCCTGCCACATTCCAATGGAACGTTCCCAAGGTGAAACATTTACACGTTCCTGGAATGTGAATGGAATATTCCGAATGTTCCAATGGAATATTCCTGGAATGTGAATGGAATATTCCGTGCTATTTGGGATTCTATAGAAAATTCCACTTATTAAACTAATAATAATAAAAAACAATGATATTGGAAAGAAATGTCCTGTAAGTGATTTAGAAAAGTATAAAAAAATTTACAATATTTTATGTATTATTATTGAGTAAAAATTTAAGAATATTATTATTTTGTATTAAAACATTTTCTTAAATGTTTATTTAAAAAAAATCTGCCCGTTCCCCCTTTGAAGTAATGGACACAAGTAGTATAGCAACAGGGGTTTTGGGACAGGTTCTGATCTCTGCTAAGTATCTGCAGTAGGTAACTGCTCGGTCGTTAATGCAGATTTCTACTTTATCAGCAGCCAGCAAGGTAGGAATCTGACAATTTTAAATCGAAAATTTTCTTGAAGAATTTCTGAAAAATTATCGACAGATATTTAAATATAAATTTTTATTAATTTTTTAAAAAGAGCAAATCACGCGTGCATGATTTGGCATAGACAGTATTTTTGTTCCAAAATAATAAAATTATTTTAATTAATAAACATTCTGACAGACATACAATAAGACTTAAAAATTTTCAATCAGATCATTAAAGAAAATTGAATTTTTTATTCAATTTTTTAATTTGATATTTGACCATTTTTTGAATGTTTTTTTATTAATCCGACTAAAAATTGACTAATCTTAACTTATGGCTGACAGAATTTTTAAACATTGCATTATTAATTTTATTATTTTTAAACAAAATATCGTGAGAGCATAAATTGTTTTTTTTAGAAAATCACATACAAATATTTATTTATAATCTTTCAAAAAGATCAACAACCTTTTTTTTACAAATAATTAATTATTAAGATAAAAAAAATAAATGTAGTTCCTGATGAGTCATGTACATGGCGAAAATGCATTCGAGTGGTTGTCTTGTAAATAAATTATATTGAAACCAAATTGAAATTATTTCTTATACGGACCAAAGGCCATAAAAAAGGTACATACAATTCATGAATTTTTTCCAATTTTTCCAGCTGGATATAAGATCGTGGAAGTACCATCTCAAGTCATTTATCTTCCAATCGCCGCGAAGACAATACATAATATTCAAGTGTGAATCGTTGATCAAGAAGGAAATTTAATAAATTTTCGTGTTGAAACTATAACAATTAAATTACACGTTAAGGGGGGAACACCAGTTGTAACTCAAAAAATAATGCTTTATACAAGAATATTTTCCAAAAGAACAATGAATCTTTTTAAAGAATACTATTTATTAGTTAAAAGTACATGTAAAAAGCTGTAATTTAAAAGAAAAAAAAAATTTTTTTAACAAAAACTTTTGGAGATATGAGCCATTGAAGTGGCGCCTTAAGAAAAAAGGCGAATTGCGGTGACCAGCATTCTGCAAGTATACTTCGTCTGAAATACAAAAATGAAATTGATTTACATTTATTATAAGATTATCTAGTTCGTGATCGAAGGATTTAAAAAAAAAAAAAAATTTGACAAATTGGCGACCTGTCAAAGTCAAAAGTATGATTTTCGTTAAAAAAATACGGTCGATTTTCAGCTATATAAAAAAAAGTTTTGCATAAAAAAAAAAATCCTTCGATCACGAACTAGACTTATATGTGTAAATGAAGCACACTAAATTTTAAATAAATCGGTTTAATGGTATTCGAGTAATCGTGGTCACCGACTTGGAAAATGTCATTTTGAGAAAAACGCATTCAAAGTTTCAACTTACTTTTTTTTGTTCAGGAGAAATTTTGTTTCCAAGTTACAAAGAGTCATCGATTCCTGGACCATATAATAACTCTTCCGCAGTGGTTGCCGTTTCTAAATCATAGGAAAAGGCCATGTGTCGTTAGGGTCAGGTATGGCTGGCCACCTTGTATAAAGCCACGGGACGCGCCGCTGCAGTGTTCTGTATATCTCATTTATTTTTCACCGGATCAACTTTGAAATTTACAGACACATTTCTAAATATGTATACTTTAAGAAAATGCACAAAAAAAAAATTCGATTTTTCGAAAGTTACAACTGGTGTTCCCCCCTTAAGTCAACGTAATGGGTATAGTTACAGAAAAACTAGTGGAAGCTATATAAACGAGCTACCATGTCAAAAAGCAATCAGTCTTCAATCAGTTCGCAAACAAAAAAAACAACAAACGAAGAAAAGAAAACTAATCATCAAAATATTTTTCCAGCTCCAAAGCAAGATCAATACATTCTAAACCTCAAAAAGTACATTACACGTAACAGGAAGATTAGTAAAAGCTAATAATGCTAATGTTATTAATACAAAGTTAATTAGTAATAGTGTTAGTTTTTTATTCAACAAGATTCGTTATGAATTGAGTGGAATGGAAATTGATCGCTGTAAAAATGTTGGTCTCACAACCACTATGAAAGCCTATGTTTCTCACACACCAAATCAATTAAGTTATGCTGAAAATGCTGGCTATCTTCAATTTGCTGATGATCTTAGAATAACCAAAGAGAATAGTTATTTTGATGTAAACATACCATTAAACATGATTTTTGGATTTGCCGAAGACTGTCGAAAGATTGTTGTTAACCCTTTGCGGCACAGTAGTAACCCAGATTACCACCTATTTTATTTACAACTTTTCTTACTGTATTTTAAGTTTTTTAAGCAATATTCATTAATTTTTTTAAAGTGAATGAGAACATATTACTGAATAAAACGAAAATAAAAGTAACAATATTTACGCAAAATTATAAACAATTATAAATAAATAATTGTCAAAAACTTATTATTTTGGAAAAAAAATTCATTACCGAAAATTTAGGTAAAAAAGGAACCGATATTTTGTACTCGGAGGTTTTGCGGTCGCTGATTACGAATCTGAAGTCTGTTTTTAAAAATTCAAAATGGCGGATCCAATATGGCGGACAATTTTTTAAAACTTGCTTGGATTTGCTTGAAATTCGTTACTCGGTGGTTTTTGGGGTCGCTAATTACGAATCTGAAGTCTGTTTTTAAAAATTCAAAATAGCGGATCCAATATGGCGGCCGACTGATTACGAAGCCAATGTTAGTTTTTCAAAATTCAAAATGTGGATCCAATATGTGCTCATGGTAGTACAAAAGCTAACCAAATCAAACGTCCTGGATTTGTAAAACTTGCAATGTTCCACTCTGCCTATTGCCAGCAAGAAATTGTTTCGTTGCTTATCACAACTAAAAATGGAATTTTAGTTACGATCCGCCATTTTCAATTTTAAAAAACAAACTTGATATTTGTAATCAGCAACTATAACAATCAGCCTTTTTCAAGGCTACCAAATCATCTCGAAAAACCGTGAGTAACAAGTTTCAAGCGAATTGCATTAGCTTTTCAAAAAGTCGTCCGCCATAATGGAACCGCCATTTTGAATTTGTAAAAACTGACTTCAGATTCGTAATCAACGACCCCAAAAATTCTTATAGGTGTGATCATCTGTACTTTTGAATGGAATGAAAAATGTGTGACGCAAAGGGTTAGTACAAAACATGAACTTATCCTCACAAAATCTCGTACAAACCTTAATGCTATAGTTGATATTACGGTAACTGAAGAGCATGAGCAATTTAAGATTATAATTAATAAAGTGGACTGGTTGACACCATATCTATTCCTTGGAAATCGTCAAAAAATTGAGGTATTAAAATTTATTGAAAAAAGTCCTCTTATATCTATGAGCTTCAGATCGTGGGATATGTATGAATACCCACTGTTACCTACCACTCAAAAACATGTTTGGACTGTAAAAATTTCAACGCAGGTTGAGAAACCTCGGTATGTAATCCTTGGATTACAAATAAATCAAAAAGATCATCCTGGAAGATATGCAAATATTTTTGATAGCTGTAATCTCATAAATATAAAACTTTTCTTAAATTCACAATACTATCCTTATAGTAATTTAAATTTGAATTTTAATCAAAATCAATTTTCAAGTCTCTATGACATATATTGTGATTTTCAATCATCATACTACGGTAAAGATCCTGAGCCTTTACTGTCCAGGAATGAATTTAAAAATTATGCACCATTAGCTGTCATAGATTGCTCCAAGCAAAATGACTTTCTTTAACAAGCTTCTGTGGATGTGAAACTAGAATTTGAATTTAGTGAAAATTTCCCAGACAATACAGCAGCTTATTGTTTAATTATTCATGATCGAATTATTCAATACACACCCATCAGTATTGTTGTAAAGAAGGTATCGTAAAGGGTAGGGGTAAAAGTGATTAGTGGGGGGTAATGGTAAAAAGTGGGGATAATATTATAAATACAGCAATTCTCAGAGACTAAAATCATTTATCTGTTATAGATACCATGGCGTACGTCGTAGATTTCCAGTGCTTCAAAAGACCCTATAACGAGTTTATCATAAAAGAGCTAGCAATCATCCCACTTCAAGAAGATGCTCATCCATTGGTATTCCTCTTAGAGCCGCCATATGACAGGAACCGCCTACCGAGAAGATACAAGAGTCAAAATCGATGGAATGCATTTAATTATCATGGTATTGATTGGAATGCTGGTGACATACCTTATGAAAGTTTACAACCAATTCTGAAAGAAATATTAATAGGAACACCTACAGTTTATGTAAAAGGTTTAGAGAAACAAACATGGCTAGAAAGCTATACACAAAATGTATTAAATTATATTATTTGAATTGTCCGTCGTTGAAAAAAATAGCCTCAGATCAATATACTCCATGTACAAATCACATACACAATAATTTCCATTGTTCATTAAAAAAAGTATTTAATATTTGAAAATGGTTACTACAACTATCTAATGTACCGACAAATATTCCTTTAGGTCACGATGAAGTTGATAATAATTCAACATTACAATTTTTTATAATAATTGTGACCACATTTTCCTAAGTCTATAAATATATATTGTTATTTTAACCACTTCGCTGGCAGGGCATTCCACGTTGCCTGGCCAGAAGTGGCGAAAATCGTGAAATGTCATTCCTGTTTTAGGACAATTTTTAAAAACAATACTCAGCTTTTATTTATCACAGAAGAATATTTTTATGGTTTTGACATCTGGGAACACGAAAATGATGATAAAAATGTCGGTTTTTCAAATTAAAATTTTTTTTTATGTTGAAAGGACTAATTTTGATATTTTTCCCAGAAAGGCGTTCCACTTTCAAACACAAATATGTAAAAAAACTGTTTTCAGATTGTCTTCAAACTTGTTACTTGGAGGTTTCAGATGTCGCTGATCACGAATCCGGTGTCCGTTTTTCAAAATTGAAAATGGCGGATCCAATATGGAGGACAATTCTTTTCAAAAATTAATATATTCGCTTGAAAATCGTCACCCGGGGGCTTTTTTGTGTCGCTGATTATATATTAATATATCAATAATAATAATAATATAAAAAATAGTAATAATAATTATAAAAGCTATAAATATTTAAAATAATACATAATTATATAAATAATGATATTTTAATTATGTTATATGTTCCTATTCTTGCAGCCTCCACGTGGCGTGCTCTGGGAAGAGATTACATTCTCCAGAAAATGCAGAAGGGTTTTATACAATTTAGCAAATATATTAATTTTTGAAAAAAATTGTCCGCCATACTGGATTCGCCATTTTGAATTTTAAAAATTTGAATAGAATAGAATCAAAATTTACCGCGCATGCGTACTATGAAAGTGGGCGTGGTTAAACAAATAATCATGCGTAATTGGATAGAATAGGGTGGAGGCTTTAAGCAATTGCGCATGCGCGAGTAAAGTTTTAAGTATAAATTTAGCGTGCAGGAGTAGTTTTGCTCATTCTGTTCCTATTTTCTCAGATATCGTCTAGTATAATAAAACTTGTACATTATATTATAATGACGTGAGCGCCATCTCTTCGGTGGTTAGTGAACTATCTTTAATGTTCGGTCAGTTAAACAGTTTCCTACCTAATCACTCGAGTTGAAATTTATGTCAGATTCCTACTTATAAAGTAGAAATCTGCATTACCGATCAGACAGTTACCATACAAGGCTACATGTTTTATGTTTTAAATAAATAAATATTTTAAAAAACTATTATGATCATACTGATTGAAGTGAACGCCATCTATTGGGTTGTTGGTAAACTAAGTCAAAAAAAAGTTTTAAATTATTTTGAAACAAAATATGATAAAAACAAAGTTGGGGACACAGAAAATGTGTGGAAGGCAAACTATCTTCAATGTTTGGTCGGTAAAAGATATTAAGTATCATTACACATGCGCAGTATACCCTATCTACCTCATTAAGATATTTTCATTATATGACGTCACAAAAACAAGTCTCGACACGTTTAATTAGGTCGCAACATGTTTTTTTCAAAATTTTGAAAATATAATTCGTAAAATATTTTAAATACGCAATCATCCATAGATGACTCTTACTACGCATGCACGATATGCTGATTAACTCTAGTGATCTCTGGAGGGGCTCCCCATCCCTCATGCAATGCCAACTATTGCACCATTCCATTTTTGGATCACTCTCGTGGATCATCTAGAACAGATTATGTGGATTCACGAGAGCAGTCCGACTCTTAAAGGCAGTACCGCAGGCATGGAGCGGGTGCGCCGCCGCCGTATGGGGGTACTACTAGCGCGGCATGGCACACAACTCACTCAAACGCTCGGTCGACCAGTTACCAACTTTCGACCGAGCGGGAATTTTACCATCTATTGGGTGTCGAGTAAACTAATTCGGTAAAAAAGGTTAAAAACATAGACTGAAGTGAGCGCCATTTATTGTGTGGCGGGTAAACTAATTCGGTAAAACAGTTTTAAAACACAGGCTGAAGTCAGCGCCATCTATTAGATGGTCGGTAGACTAACTTCAAAGTTCAGTCGGTAAAATAGTTTGAGAATGATTTTGTTTTTAATAAAAAGGTAAATCAAAGTCGGCAACACACTCTGAAGTGAGCGCCATCTATTGGGTGGTCGGTAAACTAACTTCAATATTCGGTCGGTAAAACAGTTTCCTACATTATCGACCGAGTCAAAAATTTTGTCCGTTTCTTACCTTACCTACTGTTGATAAAGTAGAAATCTGCGTTACCGACCGAGCAGTTACCGACTGCAGGTACTTAGCCGAGATCAGAACCTGTCCCAAAACCCCGGTGGCTATACTACTGACACATTCTCATTCGTGCGGGTGGGGAGGGGGCTCACATGTTTCAAACCCGCTTAGTCTTTATCATTAGAAAATGGTCATTTTTTCACGCCTTCTAAAAATTGTTTTATTTTCATGCAAAATAAATCAAACTATTATATTTCTTTAATACATATGTCAAAAAAATCTACAAACTGAAGTTTTATCAAAATAAATACTATAAAGCTAACAGGATACTAATAAAATCAATTATGTCAACTTTCATTTGGTAACGTCAGACTAACAATAACTTTATTTATTTGTAAAATATATCATTTTTAATTAACATTAAATAATTAATTAATTAATATCCTTGAGCCCGTTGATACTTAAATAAATATCTCAAAAACTACAAAAAAGGACATCTCAATATTTTTTTAGCAAACTACACATTTTTAACTTTCAAAAAAATATCAAAAAAAGGAAAAAAAATTATTTTCAAAAAAAGGATCAAATTTTGAATTCTTAAAAAAATATTTGCACCATTCGAAAGAGGAGAAAACCTTTTTGAAATCAAAAAGCTTCTCAGGTGCGAATTTAGGGTGGCCGACAGAGTTTGAAGGTTGGCCCAAAGTTGGTTTAACTTTGGCATCCAGAGTTACGGTTGACAAAGTTTGCCCAACTTTGTCAGTTACATGTGGCCATAGTTGGCCCGACTTTGCAAGCCAACCATGGCAAACGGATTTCGCCAACCATCGGGCCAACTTTTGACCAAAGTTGGCCCGACGGTTGGAAAAACTTTGGGAATCGTAGTTTAAACGATTTAAAATTTTTGATTTGCCAAATACTGGGTTATGGTTGGACCGACGGTTGGCAAAACTCCAAAAAATGAATTTTAAACGATTTAAAATTCTTGGTTAGCCAAACTCTGTGTGATGGTTGGCCCAACGGTTTACAAAAAGACAAAAAATGTAGTTTAATCGACTTAAAATTTTTGTTTGAACAAAGTCTGGGTGATGGTTGGCCCGACGAAGATGTTTTTGAGTTTTAATAAAATTAAAAATGTCGACTTATATGTAAATTAATGTATTTAACATTAAAAATAAATTATAAGTTACATATAATTACCGTTTTTTTATTGGTATGTTCTTAAAAATTTATGTTTTTCCCTGTTGCAACCTTTAAATGTATTTTTTTAATAATTCCATGTATGCGTAGAATAATGGTTAGCGTATAAGACTTCGATGCGTTAGGTTAAGGGTTCGATCCCAGCGAGCGTTAGATATTTTCGAAAATGTGTGTAAGCGATTGTGTTTAATTATAATAAGTATAGGTTGTATGTAGTATCTTTGATAATAATAATGTGTTAATTGTATAAATAATTTAATTTTTTAATTATTTTTTATTGGTTGTTATTACTGCCTATTTAAAGTTGGCCCGACTTTGGGATTAGTTGTCGGGTCAACCATCGTCACTAAAGAGCGGTAAACCGTTATAATATGTATACTTCGGCCAACCAATGGCAGATAAAGTTGGCCTAACCATTCATTGCAAAGTTAGACAAACTTCAAAAATTATAGTTGGTACAACATGCGCATTTAAAGTTGGACCGAGGTTGGGATCAGTTGTCGGGCTAACTACCGTCGCCAAATGACGGTAAACCGTTATCATATGTATGTATGGTTAGGCCAAAAGACAAGCTAGACCAACTTTGGGCAGACCAAAAATTCGCACCTGGGTCAAAATCTTTTTCATCCACTTATACAATAGTCATTGTTGCATCAAGATGATGCGAGATGAAGTGAAAACAAATGTAAAATGTTTTTCTTGTTAAATAATGACTTATATTTTCTTGTGTAAATTAGATTGCTTTTGATTCAATGACTATAGCAAGACTAACTTTTATTTCCAAATTTGCGCACCTTACACACACACTTCTGAGACACGCAAACGCTTACAAAGATAACACGCATTCTTTCACAGTACTCTCACAACAAGCACATATAGTCTCAAACATGCAGCCCACCTTGAAGGACTAGTCGAAAGAAGTTGGTTTTTGGTAAAATTTTTTGGTTTTATGGGTTAAATAATAGTTTGTGAGTTGAATATTGATTTGAATATTAATAAAAAGAACAGAGGAAAATAAGTTAAATAATAATCATTATCGAAAATGATGTAATGTGGAAAAAGATTAAACAACGCTAATTCACGTTCATGTAAGCAAATCATTGTTGCATTCATTAGCTGAATTATAGTTAATAAAATATTTTATCAGTGAAACACATGTAAGTAAATTTTTTAAAGCAAGAAACTAAAATAAAAGATTTGTTTTGAAAAGTGACTTTATCGGTAGTTTAAAAGTTGAAGAAGGATACCATGTCGAACATAAAAGAGTATTTTATTTTAAGTAATGTAGATTTTAAGATTATTGAATATGTAAATGAAATGTTAAATGATATGCATATGTATAAATTTCAAGAATTATTAAAAAATGATTCAAATTCTTTTTTCATTATGCAAAGTACTTTGTATTTACAAATGCTTGATTTAATTGTTCCAATTAGAGAAGGAGATAAACATATTCAAATAGTTTTTAGCGGTAATAACAATTCTGGTCATTGGATTTGTGTTTATTACGATGGAATAAGACTTTATGTTTTTGATAGCCTTAATGCAGGGTGTTTGAATATTCATCAAATAGAATATTTAATTAGATTGTTCCCTTTTAAATCAACAGTATTTTTTGTAGTTGTTGATCAACAACCGGCTGGAAGTGTTGAGTGTGGAGTATATGCAATATCATTTGCAACATCTGTATTTTTTAACATAATGTTAGAGTAATTTATGAAACTGATATTGATAGAATGAGAAAACATTTGAAATTAATTTTTGAAAATAATCGGTTGAATTCTTTCCCCTCAGTGAGATCGTCAATTATATTAGAAATTCAATTGTAGAGGATGATTGGAATTTTCTTTTAATAAATCGAGCTAAAGAACTTCAAACTGGTGGACTAAACCCTTCATATTTTTATAAAAGTTTTCCAAATAATAATGCAAATAGAGTTTTATCAACACAACATTTAGAAATTAAACGTTCTTTGAATGACGCAAGTGAAAAGAAAAGAATTCGTGTAACTAATAATAATGTAAACAAAGTTTCACCACGTAAATATTTAGAAATGAAGCATTTCCTAAGTGAAGAAAATGAGAAAAAGATACTTTGTGCAATAAAATATGATGAGCAGAAAATAATTATACAGGAGCATAATAGACTGACAAAAGGAAATCGTAATGAAACAGAAATACAAAAAATAGAACTCTAAAAAACAGATTTGACATGCAAAAAGAAGAAAATTTCTTCAGATATTGAGGATGAAAAGAAAACAAGCAAAGAAAGAAATTTGGCATATAAGATGAAAAAATTATCTACAGAAACTGAGGATGAAAAGAAAATACACAAAGAAAGAAATTTGGCATGTAAGAGGAAGAAATTAGATACAGAAACTGATGATGAAAAGAAAGTGCGTCAAGAAAAGAATTTGGCATGTAAAAAGGATAAGAAAAATCAAAAAATGTTAGGCACTGTAGGAGTAGCAATTATGTCCCTTGAAGATTTCGATGAAAGTAAAGTTTCACAGAATTATTTAGGTTTGATGAATGTAGAATGTAAGTTTTATAGTGCGTTACATTTTTTGTTTTGTTACATCCCGTAACAAAAATCTTTTCTTAAAAGTATAAAGAACACGTATATACATAAAATAATCTAAATTATCAAGTATTAGTAGAAGGAGGGTGTATATAAGAAAATTCATTGTTCTCACCCATTCCTTCTGTTAATATTTGCAAGCAATCATGTTTACTACGAGTTGTTTTGGAAGCATTTTAGTTCAATATAAAGGATTCTTTGTTCAATTCTTTTCTCACGATGAGTCTTATGCAGTTGCATAGGCTAATATCTACCGATGTGTTTACATCATGTCAAGTGGCATGTACATTTAATAATACTCTTAGTAGTAAGAGACCTTAATGTTTAGTCTTCTTACAGCTATACTATGCCACTTGATATGATTTTCACACCATTACTATTAGAAAAATGTAGCATCCGCAATTGAAGTCAATATATGACTCATATACTGCATCGCGAGGCGCAAGCACATAAGCTTATGCTACGTGACCACAGGGTAGCTTTCGCCTCGCGTTGCAATACAATACCCCTATAGAAAAAACTGTAGATGCATATGCCGACCAGCGACCTATATCTATTAGATCCAAGAAATTGTCTTCGTGATTCTAAAATTATAATTCGATCAGGACGTGATCTCTGCTCATTTTCTCCCACTAAAGGATGATTTTGCTAGTATAAAAACCCTGCAATTAGCATGGGGCGTCGTTAGTTCTCCGGTTCTAAGATCGCACTTCACGTCAAATAATAAGTCAATACTTTGCTATTTTCGATAATTGTAAAATCTTTCAAGTCTAACAGTACAAGTAAACTCGTGTTCAAAAGAATAAGTTCTCTTGGTCGCCCGGCTTGCGAGTATATTCTCAAAAAATCTGCAAAATCATATCAAAATACGTATAGAGACATTTGTGCAGAGATTAATGTTCTGTCGAGAGACCCTTCGGTTATGCACTTAATTTAAACTTGCAAATTTCTAAAACTAAGTAAACTCGTGTTCTTAAAGAATAAGTTCTCTTATAAATTGAATTGTGAGACATTATTAAAATTCGCATCTAACCGTCGAATTAGTGTAACTTTTGAAAATAAGTAAGATTTCGGAAGTTATAAACTAAAAGAACAGTGAGTGTTAAAACAACGATTTTGTATAACAGTTGAACGAACGCCGCTGCGTAAAATTCTCAAGTGTTAACCACTTGACTTATCTTGTTTTTCGGCCCTCATAAGAGGTAGTTGTAAGTACCAATTATCTATTTGTTAACTTCTACATTTTCATATTAAGTTTTAACACCTGTATTCACATCAAAACTGTACTTTTTCATATCATTTGCTTTTCAAATAATTTATTGAAATAAATCAAAAGATTACTATAATTTCGTTTTATTTCATTTCATTCAAAATTTAATCATAAAACTCATAAATCTTATAAATAATGGATAAAGTTTGACCAATTGTTAAATAAATTCATAAAGACGACCCCCATAGGATCGATAGATAACAACGATCTCACATAAAAATATAAACATAAATAACATAAATATAAACATAAATACATAAAAGAACTTACCAATCTGACTGAATAGTTGCTGTCACAAGGGAAAAGTAAAGTTGAAAGTATTAAATCCTTATCCGCTTTATTTAAAAACTTTGTTATTTGATTCAAGCTTTGAAGGTAAAAATTATAAAGAAAATATTAGTTCTTATAATAATTCCTTAGCTTTCGCCAGCATAGGAGCAAAATTAGAAATTCCTAAAGGATATGGGCCTTATGTTTTTCGTGTACTTGGACAAGTGTATCATGATACATATGCCCTTCATCCCGATGGTAATGACAATCGAAAATATGGTCAGTTGTATATTCTTGACACTTATGAAGCAGTACTTGAACGATTAAAGAATAAATCTAATAAGAAATGTTTATCATCATTAATGGAAGAAATAGATAAATTATTAAGAGAAATTAATCCGTATGCTAAAGCTTTTAAAATGATGAGAGAGGTAGAATTAGAAGAAGAAGCACTAGAAAAATCTAAAAATGAGCCTATAAGGATTATTCAAATGTGGATTAAACGAGACAGACCAATGAATCAAAAAAAATTTAATGTTCCATCTTGTAGTGAAGTAGCACTTGTATTTGTTAGACCAAAAATTAGACCCATTTTTATGATTTTTTTTAAGAACAGAATAAATGAATTAAAATATCAATTATATATTATTGTAAAGTACATATTAAACTAATAAAAAATTAAGTTTAAAAGAAAAAATATATTAAATTGCGTCCCTAACAGTCGATCCGTCAAAACCCTTCTTTTATGCAGAGGTGTAATAATTGTTAATAAAACAAAAAAGTTTTTGATAAATAAAAAACCCCTGCGTACTCCCATAAAGAATGTTATCTTGTAGCGGTAAACCTATTTTTAGGTAATTTGGTCAAAAATTGAACGATAAAAGTTCCCGGCTAGTTTCAAAAAGTTGGTTTTCAAAAAAACGCGTACACGTACGTTTATGGGATATACAGTGCGGTTACCAGAGCGGATGTAAAATTTTAGCTTTTATAAATATTTTACCTCTATAATGATTTTTGTTTATTTGTAACACCCTTAAGCACCTTTTTAGCATAAAAATTTACGGTTTTTAAAAAATTTAACCTTTTAATTTAATCACTTATTTTATCGTGTATAAAATTATATGCGTATGAATTGCTTTTGTTTGCTTATTGTGGTGTTTTAATTTTCGTGCAGTAATTGTCAATTTCCTTACAGATGTAAAGAAAAAAAAGAAGGAAGAAGAGAGATTAAATATTCAAAATTCTTCAGTATCACAAAAGGAGGTATTAGATAGAGACTTTAAGAAATTGATCACTTCCAATGAATCTAATCAATGATTAGATTTGAGTAGCGATACATTAATATTTGATTTTCCTAAGTTATTACGCGCTAACAAGGGAATAAATTAATAAGGATTTTAAAGAAGAAGACAAAACTAAAATTGATATTTCACTTTTGCCTCTTACGTCTCTTTTGTCATTATCTGACCAGTCTGATGTTGAAATCATTGAAGAAACAAGTGAATATCGTGTAATTGATTCAGAAAATTCTTCCTCTATTTGTGGAACTGACAATTCCTCATATGATGAAATTATTGAAGAAACTATTCAATTTCAAGAAGAAGAAGTGGTAGAGAATGAGATGCTTTAAAGTAAAGTTTCTGAAAAAAGGAATCGACACGCATCATAAATGGTTGTCGTATTGGCGATTACGAGCATGTAATAAATGATATACTCAGTAAAGCTTATGATGCCACTTTATACAAGCCGTCTTGTACATTAAATAGATTCGAATTGCTCAAGTCAAGGAAAAAAGGTTTTATAGAAGATGTATTTCTACAGTGTGACTTGTAAGGTTGTAGTAAAGCACTCCTCTCAACCGGAAGACTTGGTTCTTGGTTGTCTTACTGCAGCTTCAGGTTTTTCAAATATGCAAGAATTACTCGCTCCTGCTGGTATTCCAAGTATGTCATCAACAAAATATTTGGAAATATTGAAGAAGAAAAGCGGCTAAGTAAAGAAGCAGGAAATGTATTATATTACGCGGATGAAGATGGCACAATAACTGAAGTCATATACACTACGATCATGTGCGACGGATCATGGATGCCATTTCGGCACTAGGAAAGTATACTAAAAAGCCTCTAGGCGTCATCGTCAAATGCAAAACATGTGGAAAATGTAATTCCAGAAAAGAATACATCGATGATCATGACTGCTACAAAAACTTTCCTAAAAGTGAAAGCTCCGCGTCAATGGAGAAGGTTGGCGTTGTTGAACTTTTACGTGAATCTTGGCCTAAACATAAACTAGTGTACAAGTATGTCATTGCTGATGGAGATGCCATTGTTTACAATGGTATAATTACAGATGACCCATATGCGCAATTTGGCATTGTAGTAGAAAAATTTGAAGATATTAATCACAAATTAAAAGGCAACATAAAAGGAATAAAAAAGTTTGCCAAAAAAGGATTTACTAAAGAAGAGAAAAAATGGTAAAATTTCATCAGCACCTATAGTCTAGAAACACATTTTGAGATTATGGAAGCTATAAACAGAAGAAGAAGCCAAGAAGAAAATTTTTCTCTTGAAGATAATTTAGAAATACTTCGAGATGAAATTCTTAATGTGCCATATCATATTTTTGGTGACCATTCCAAATGTAAAAAATTCAGTGCCTGGTCTTGTAAGGGAGTTGCAGCTACAGGCAAAGAAAATTACGTGCCTTATTTGGAAAAATATGGAATTATGACTGAACTTATAGATTTACATAGGAACCTATGTTTAAATGCAAAGAGCTTATTTCTCAAAACTACTACAAATTTAGTGGAAAACCTTAACTCTCTCATTTGTAAATACATTGCAGGAAAAAGGATTGCATTTTGTTTTTCAGGATCATTTGCAGGAAGAGTTAATGCTGCAATAATTAAAAGCGTATATAGACGTGTGCAATCAGTAGTAATTCAACATTTAGGAAACACAGTGCCTACAGCAATGTTAAAAGTTGAAAATGAAAGAATAAGAAAGGTAGAGAGAAATAAACAATATAACTCCAAAAAACGAAGATTTAAAAGATACAACACAAGCAGTGGCATAGACTATGGTCTAAAAAAAAGAGAACCTGATATAAGTAAGGTTGCATACAACATTCAAAAGGCAGTAGTCTTAAAAGTTTTAAAACGCAATCAAGAGAGCAGATTGCAAATTGCTGAACAAACTCTTGATCAAAGTAAGTGTAACAATTGGGTTGTTACTCATAAGAAAATGGTTACTAGCAGTATGTATGGAGTTATTTGTCGCATGCAAGATAAAACTAGCCGTAGTCGGGTAGTGATAGACATGCTGTATAATAGTAGAAGGAAACCTAATGCTGATATGGCTTATGGTTTACAACACGAAGAGGATGCCAGAAAAGCATTAGAAAAATTTATTGGTGTTGATGTGAAACGTACGGGTCTTTGGATCGATCCCGTTCACGAGTTTTTAGGAGCTTCTCCGGATGGCTTAACTGACGTAAACTTGAAAGAACTAAAAATTAGTTCAACCTTAGGAATTGACAAAATCAAAAGACCCCCTTTAACTTATAAAATTCAAAAAGGCTGTTGTATTGAAATCAAATGTCTAGCAAGAGGAAGAAATATGTCAATTGATGCTATACTCAATGAGTTTAAAGACTTAAAACGAATTTATGACTCTCAGCAACCAAACTCGCTTAGTCAAAATCATCACTACTTCTATCAAATGCAAGGACAACTACATCATACCGAGAAACAAGATGGTCTTTTTGTACTGTGGACAAACATTGAAATAAAAGTAACTCCAGTTTTCAGAGATGACAATTTCTGGAAAGTGAAAATGGAGCCAAAATTAAAAGACTTTTACTTCGATTGTCTGCTTCCTGAAATTATAGACAGCCGTGTGAAACGAAGTATGGATATTAGAGAACCTGAGTGCGTTCTTGAAAATCAAAAAAACATAAAAGCAGCAGAAAAGGATGATGAAAAGAAAGAAACAGAGTCTAATTCTATTCGTTTAAATAAAACTGAAAATAAAAAAAGGGAAGTTGCAAAACGAAAAATAAAACTCGAGATGGAACTCGATTGTATAGAAAACAGAGGGGACAATAAGAAAAGGAAGATTGATAGCGAATCAAAAATCCCTGTTACAGATGATGACGAAGTTATCATTGTAAATAATAATGATATTGTACCTGAAACTCGTCAAAACGATCGAGCAGTGTTATTGGCGAGTCCATCCGGTAACATTCAAACTATTAAAAGAAATGTCTCAGACGTTAGGGTTAAATTAGATGATCAAGATATCGATACATTTTTGGCATTGTTGGCAGAACAATATAAAAATTTTGAATTTTTAAGTGTTTTAAACATGTCTCTTCCACATTTAGTAAAGGAATATCATAATGAAGAAGACGTCCAAATAATAGGTGGAAATTGTATTGATCACTGGAGAACATGTCATTACAACAAGCAGAAAAATAAATTAATTATCTATGAAAGTATCTCTCCATGTTCTTATCCAAGACTGTCAAATGCAGAGAAAGTTTTTATATTAAAACGATATCCTAATGTGAAGCCACGTGACGTTAATTCATTTCTGACTGCAAAGCAGCCAGATGGTGTAGCTTGTGGTGTATACGCTTTAGCAACGGCTACAAGTGTAGTACTAGACAAAGACATGACCAAAGAAAATTTTTCACAAAATGAACAAGCAATGAGAGATCACTTTGGAAAAATTTTAACTTCAAGAAAGATTGAACGGTTTCCCCAGCAAAAGTAGCATCATTAGGGTTACATTCATTTTACTTTTAACTTTTTAATCATAAATGTCATACTTGCATGTGTATGACAATTATTCGCATCATTGCGAAAGAAATAATAGGTAAGAGTATTGAAACGTATTTTCACGTGTATTAATACACGATACCGTAATAATTTCAGAAAATGAACATTGGTATGAGTTCTTTTTCGTTTTAACTTTTATACTTGCATGTGTATAAGTCAGATTCACGTCTATTAGTAAATCGACATTATCAGTAAGAGTACAGTTGTATTCAGCGATGCCTTCCCTCAAGGAAGGCACTAATTTCACGTGGTTTGCCTACGTTCTATGTTGTTTCTGTGGCGTAACAGATTGAATTAGCGGAATGTGGAACGCGAACTGTCATCTCAGAAAAAAGGTTGTGTTATTGTTTTGAATGTTCGGTTATGTTAGACTCAGTGTGGAAAAAATAATCTTTGATGTTGTAATTAATTACTTGAAAATTGAAGGTTTTATTAAATATATTATAACAAATGTTTTTCAAATTCTTCATTGCAATTTCTAATTTTTTTAAATTAATTATTTTAACTATTGGATATTATTTTTTTACACTTATATAATGCGTAACCAAAATTCAAAATAAATTGAATTTTAGTTATTAATTATAACAATTTTTAGAAATGTTTTTTAAATCAGACTATTTTAAGTCATTTTCTTCCAGCAAATGACAAAATAAAGTATCATTTCATATTTCTTTCATGAATAAGGAATCATTATATTTTTTATACTACTAAAAATTCATATGGTTTTTGATAAAATTTTTATTAATAATTTTATGTAAAATACAGTTTTGTAGGTTTCAAAAAAGTTGAAAAATTTTTAAAAAACCAAAAATTGATTCTAAAATCAATCTTTAGATTAGTCATTTTTTTAACTTTATTTTTTATTTTCTAAAATTATTGTTAATTTAAAAATAGAATTATAAGAAAAATTAAATACGTTTAAAATTAAATTATTAAAATCAATTAATATTTCATTTATTGATTATTTTATTGAACTATAAAAAATCAACAAATATTTCTTATTTTTTGCATTAAATTAATAGAAAATTCTTGAAAAAAACGCCTGTAAAAAGCTGTCATCTATTGGCGCTAACTATTAAGCAACATCATTTTTCTTTTTTTTGACAAAAAATTGTTCTTATCAATTCTTTTTATTTTGAAAATAAATTCTCTAATACTATTCAATTAACAAAAAAAGGAAGTTTTCTTTTGCTTCAAAAAATTGACGGTAACTCAAATATCATCTTCAATCAATCACGAGTTCAAGGTTCAATAGGCTTATGGATTATAAGCTGGACAGTTGATCTGGAAATGCGAGTTCAATTCCAAGTAACGTCCAAATTTTTTTTATTTTTAAAATTTGTTAATTTAATAATTTAAAAATTTAATAATTAATTTTAATAAAAACTTAAATACATAGAAAATTAAATTCTTAGAAGCCACTAATTTATTGTTTTTGGACTGTTCGATTAAACCATAAAAATTCAAAGAAATTTTTCCCAATTCTTTGCATTAAATGAAAAAATCTAAAAAAACGCCTGTAAAAAGCTGCTATCTATTGAAGATAATTATTAAACAACACAATGTTTTTTGACAAAAAAATTGTTTCGCTCAAATTACTTTCATTATTTTGGCAAAAATAATAAATTCTCTAATTTTATTCAATTAAAAAAAGGAATTGATTCTAGAATGAATCTATAGACAGATTTCAGAATTAATTTTTTTTAATTAAATCAATTGACGGTAACATAAATATATTCTTCAATCAGTAACGGGTTTAACGTTCAATAGGTTTGTGGATCATAAACTTCTTTTTTAAAAGAAAAATTTTCTTTCTATTAAAAGGACTTTAAAACTTTAACTTTTAACTTTGAAATTTGAGAAATTAGACGAAAAAAATTTTCTTTTTTTTAAAAGGGCTTTGCCAAAAAGTTTGAAATTTTTAAAAATTCGACAAAAAAAGTTAATTTTTGAAAAAATAAATAATTTTCGCCTCTCATACTCTTCACATACTCTTCCCATACTTTCCCCTTACTTTTTCAAAAGTTTGAACTCTGAGAAATTGGACGAAAAAAATTT
Organism: Leptopilina boulardi; assembly: GCF_019393585.1. Classification (NCBI taxonomy): domain Eukaryota; kingdom Metazoa; phylum Arthropoda; class Insecta; order Hymenoptera; family Figitidae; genus Leptopilina; species Leptopilina boulardi. The sequence goes on along the minus strand of NW_026137948.1, from coordinate 202,774 downwards.
TCTTTCTTTTAAAATGACGTTGCCAAAAAATTTGAAATTTTTAAAAATTCGACGATAAAAGTTAATTTTTGAAAAAAATAGATAATTGTAATATCATGAGCAAAAAGCTCTAAAATATCACTGTAAAAAATTGTAATAATTAGTAGTAGGGAAAATATGAGGTGTAATACCGGTCATTCATTTTTCAGTTTTGGGATTTAAAGTTAAAGGTTTAAGCTTTCAATCAAGTCATTGTAGATATTTTTTTCGATTTATTAAAATTTCAATATTATTTTTTATGGAACTGAAGGAATGAAATTTTTTTTTGGTATAATCTTGTTCAAGATATTTTTTTCGATTTATTAAAACTTCAATATTATTTTTTATGGAACTGAAGGAATGAAACTTTTTTTTGGTATAATCTTGTTCAGTGAGACCTAAACTTTTAGTAAACTCAAAAAATTTTATTACACACGACATCATTTTTTTTGTTTCCAGCGTAATAAACGCCAACAGATGGCAGCTATCTACTCGCATTATTTATAAATTTTCCATTAATTTAATGAAAAAAAAGAGAAAAAATTTTAAGCATTTTTATCGTTAAATTAAATAACCAAGAAACAAAAAGTTAATTGTATTCAATCAAAGTTAAATAATTAAGTTATTAATAAAAAATTTGCAGGATACTTGGAATCGAACTTGCATCTTCCGATCACCAGCTTAGCTTATGATCCACAAGTAACTCAATGTTAAATGGAAATGATTTTTAAGTTATTGTCAATTATTTAAATTAAAAAAAATTGATTCCATAAATTTTCAAAATATAACATTAGAATAAAATATTGTTAACAAAATTCAAGAAGGCATGTAATCTAGCGATCGTTGAAAGAGAAATAACAGCTATATGTAAAATTTGGTTATAAGTAGTAATGATTGTTAAACAATTCATTTTTAAAACGAAAAACCACTTTTTAATTTAAAGTTATATTGGGAAGTCAAATATTCTTTTATTTTCATATTTAATTACAATTTTTTTTATTAAATTGAATAAATATCATTATTTTAAATGAGCGCGTGCTGTTTTAGCCTGGACCAATTATGTAATTTTAACCCAATATTGGTTATTTTCGTTTCTGATTCATAACAACTGTAAATATTTCCAAAAAATAAATGCTTTGAAAATGTATATTGCGGTAAAGTAAATTGTACAAAATATGTTTAACAATAATACAACGTAATTTTCATAAAATGAACATAGATTTAGATTTTTCTGTAAGCAAAGGTCATGTTTCTCTTATTCTAATTTTAAAATTCAATTTTTTGTGATAGTCATCGAGATATTTCGATACTTTTTTTATATACACTTTATGCATTGTCTTTTTTAAGAAAGGAAAAATAATATTTTTTTATAACCTTAACAGAATAACCAGATATCTTAGTTACATTGGCTAGAATCACTTTGACTAAATAAACTTTAGCAAAATTGACTATAGATACATGTCATATTAACCATAAATCTTAGTTAATATAACTAGGAAACAAGGGGTCAATTCTACTAAATTGCCTTTAACAATATTAACCTTGCTACATAACTGAATTGACTAGGATTCTTGGTTACGCTGACTAGATTTAAAGTAGCTATGGTTAATAGTCATTAATGCGAAGCAAATTTTTTTAAAAAAAATTTATAATTATTATTATAAAAATTATTTTTATTTTCTTGAATTTTAAAAAAATTGGCCCAAACATCTATTTTAATATACGAAAAATCTACATTTTTTTATTTACAAAATAATAATTTTTTTTAATAACTAAAATTAGTCTAAAAATTAGTTTTGTTTTTCTGCTACATAAAGAAGTGATTGAATTTCGAGTTTTTATTTATTTTTGATAAAAAAAGTTAAAAATTAATGAAGAAATGGTAGGTATAGTAAAATATTTATTTAATTAATTTTAATAAAGTCTATCAAATTAAAAATTTTAAAAGTAAAAACGCATGCGTAATGATTTTTATTTTTCAAGTTTCAGAATGTATAATATTGCGTTTAAATAAAAATTTACATTTTCTGTTGATGGAAAATTATTATAGTAACATAACCTAAACTTTCACATTTTTTACTGCAATAAATATGTTATTTGAAATATCAAATTATTTGTGAATGGTGCTATTTTTCATTTTGTTTATGTGCTTAAAATGGTTGGTTAATTTATATCAATTGTTAATTACACAATTACACATAATTTTTTACATTTCAGAGAAAATAATATATCTTGAGAATTGATGGAAGTTGAAACTTTGCAATATTATATTTATATTCATATTTCACGTTCATTTTTAATGTAGGAGAGAAATAGAAAATAATGAAAAAGATAAAACTAAAATTTCATATTTTTAAAAATATTAATCATGAATGACTCGTTTCTTTTATGGTTTTTTTGACGATTATTATTGGAAGTTGTAATATTCATAGAAAGAGAGAGAAAAGTGTTATGTTTTGTTGATAAAGTAGAGTTCAAGCTTTTCTAGCAGCTGCACGAAATTCGAATTTAAAATAATTATCACACTATTAATTTGTTTTATTTACGTCTTTACACAAAAATAAAAATCTCTAATATAGGAATAAAATTATTCCTGAATAATTTTGCTTCTGTATTTTTAAGAAATAGCTGCATATAAATCACAGTTTGGAATCAATTGGTTCATATGAGTAGGTTTTTGGTGAATAACGACAGCTTTAATATTTCAATTGTTTCTAACCAAAATCCACATCAAACATAACCGCAGCTTGATATTTAAAAAATGGACTTGAATCTATTAAAACTTTTACTAATCGAAATAAAAGTCATCCCTTCATATATGATAAAAAAGTTATCACTTATAAAAATGCAAAAAGTCGCCAGAACATAAATGACGTATTTACATCAATCACAGCAAATATAAAAACTAAAGATCGAAAATATTTTTACATCTCAGGTAAAGAAATTTTGATACACTTGTTCAAATATAAACTTAAATCCTGCACTTTTTTGTTACTTCACATATTATTCCAGTTCTGTCGCGTTTTTTGTGGTCAAAATCACAATTTCGGAATTTTTTCATTTTTCTATAAATATATCCATATTTTAATTTGGTTTAATAAAATTAAGCTCTAGGTTCAAATTTAAAAAAAACAATTTATTTTTTAAATTACATCAATTCTTTCTGTTTAATATAATTTTTTTATTCCATCTTATCTGTATTATTACAAAGTATACTTTTTCAATATATTACTTATTAATTAATTTTTATTATGATTAACTTTTATAATTATATTTCGCGCCTCTTCCTCTAGATCATATATGTAGTGCCCCTACTAAGCACCGATGTCGCCACAATCTTCACAGTAAAACAAAAACGAAGAACTCCCTCTATATTGCGAGTATTCTCCATTTCTCATTCCTTTATTTTGTGCCGATAAAGTCACACGTAATTCGAAAATGGGAAACAGAAAACTTAAAAAACAAGTGAAAGAATTACAATATCAACTGAACTCTCTATTAAAGAAGAGAGGTAAGTAATTTTTTCTTAAAATAACTATTTTGGTTCAACCAATTAGTTTGAATAAAACCACATGAGATGTTTCGCATCTCAAGTTTGTTTATAACCTAAAAGACCACGTGTCTCTTAGCGTTTTTTTCTTTACAATATATATATATATATATTAAGAAAAAGAACAAGTTTGTTCTTAAAAAGAGGTTATTTTGGTTCAACCAATTAACCTGCTTGTTAACCTAAAGCCATATTTCTCGTTATCGTCCAACGGTCGAGAAAAAAGGTTAGGTTTAATAAACGTCAATTTTTTGGTCCAACCATAATTGACAAAAAACAATAGTCAATTCTTTGGTCCAACCATAATTGACAATAAATAATAAAATAATAAATAATAACAATAATTTTGTTTGTTTTATTTAAATAAAATAATATAGTATGATATTTTATGTTAGGTAAACATAAACGAAGTTCTTCAAGATCGTCTGACTATTCAGAAAGTTCCCGGAGTAGTTCCAGCAGTTCTGGACATTCTAAATATTCAAAAAAGCGATCTTCTCGTCGTTGAAGGAGCAAATCACGCAGGCATTCTGTCGAAATTAAAAGGATCAGAAGGTCTAATGAAAGATCATCAAGTGACAGTGGAAGTCGTTCTCATAGTACGCTGTCAGAAAACACGTCAGCTCTCTCCAGAAAATCGAGGTCACATTCTCGAGAATATGATCGTCCACAGGGTGATAATAAATCAAAATCTTTGCAGGAGAATACAACTTTACAACAGGAAAAAATAATTCAAAATTCGCAGGCAGTTGAGCCAAAAGATTTGGAAATTTTTGGTGAGCGACCATTTCCAGACAGGGTTCTTGCTTCACCTATTAATGAACATTTATCAAATATATTAAATGATATTTTAAATAAAGGACTGCCATCAGAAGAAAGAAAGAAGCTTTTGAAGTGTTTTCCGCCTCCAGAAAATTGTTTGATGATGGATCCCCCAAAATTAAATGTTGAGGTTAAGGCGGCGATTGACAATACAATTCAAAAAAGAGACGATCGCATTGCAGAAAAAGAGGAAAAGATTTGTGCCTCACTTGCTGGGATCAGCAAGACAATAGAATTAATTTTGCAATCCAATTTGGAGGATAAGAAAATATTATTAGAGCCTCTTAATGGGGTTATGCGAATTCTATCTGATCTCCAACATGATGAAACTCAGATACGAAGATCTTTGATTTTAAAAAATATTGCGCCTCCTATTCGTGAAACACTCAAAGATTTACCTTTCGATAATTGGCTGTTTGCTAAGGATTTGTCCGATAAATTAAAAGCAGCTAAAGCTCTGCATCAATCATCGAAAGACTTAAAGCCAGTTTCGAAGAGTACAAATTCAAAGGACAATAAAGGAAGTTCAAAAAACTTCAAGAGCCCAACCTCGCGCTATCCACAGAAGTCGAACTATTATACGAGGAGCAACGGGCCGAAATACAGTTCGAACAGGGACCAGAGGCCACAGTTTCGGAGAAATACGTCGAACCGGAAACAGGAACATCCGAATGTGAAGAAGATGGCGTAGAGGTAAGATCGTTTGCAGGACGATTAAAATTTTTTAAAGACAAATGGCGTGAATTGACTTCAGACGAAAAAATTCTTGAGTGGATTTCAGGTTATAAAATCCCATTCGCTTATAAAGTGGTACAACGAACTCCTTCATCTGAACAGTCTCTCTCTCTGACGCTGAAAAATCAATTATGTCAATTGAAATTGACTTGTTATTAGGTAAAGGTGCCATTGAAAAGTGTAAGCCTCATCCTAAACAGTTTCTATCTCGGGTATTTATTATTTCCAGATCAGACGGTTCTGCCAGATTGATTTTAAATCTACGTTCATTAAATTCGTTTATTCAAACGGTTCATTTCAAGTTAGAAGATGGAAGGACGGTAAGACAGATATTAATTCCTGATTCTTTCATGGCGACGTTAGATATGAAGGACGCTTACCATTTGATTCCAATTGCAGTTCCCGACAGGAAATATTTAAGATTTCCATTTAATGGGGTTTTATATCAATATACTTGTGTACCTTTTGGGTTGTGTACAGCCCCCTATTTGTTTACGAAATTAATGAGACCAATAATGGCTAGTCTTAGAGAGAAAAGTTACGTTTCGGTTATTTATCTGGACGATATTTTCTTATTGGGAAATTCTTTCGAGGAGTGTCAAAAGAATGTACAAGTTACGCGTTCCCTGTTAGAAAGATTAGGTTTTATAATAAATTATAAAAAAAGCGAATTGATCCCGGCAAAGTCACGTAAATATTTAGGATTTAATTATAATAATAATTATAATTCATTGTGATGCATCGTTCAGGCTATGAGTATCGGAATAGTGAAGAGTTTTCTGCTGTTCTGAAGGCGAACACAGCTGTTGAATTTTTGAATTCGAAGACTACTTATTTTTCTTAACATCATTCACAGACATACACTGAAAAATTAATTATAAAAAATATCAACATGTTTTAAACACAGAAGTAAAAATGAAATTTTTGACATACGTTCCTTATGATTTCCAGGCTTAAAAGTAACAAAATATTCAGAATTTAGAAAATTCGATTGAAAAACATGATTTAATTCAACAATTCCGTTAAATCAAAAATGAATAAAAGCAAATTTAAAATCTACTAAATGTCAAATTGTTAATAAGAAATTTCTGTTAAATTGCAACAAAGAAAAATAAAAATTAATTTGAAATCAAATTTCGATAAAAAACATTTAATCATGAAAAAAACAAAAAGGATTATCGTTAAATTAAAATTTGTCCATAGGCGGTTAAATAAAAAATGCGTAAATTGAAAATTTGACAATAGGAAAAGTCAATAAATATAAAATAAAACTATTAATATATAAAATTCTAATAATAATTTTTTGTTTCTCTATTGCCTAAAATTAAAAGTAAAATTTGTTATAATCTATGAAATTAATAAGAAATTTTTAAATAACGAAATTTTATTTTCCCAAATTTTATCATATCGCTGAGTCTGAAACTAATATAAAATTTTTTGAAAACCAGAATTTAACATTTTCGACATTCTTTTCCTGTCCCTAGATCTAAAACTTATTTTCTGTTTTAAATTCAAATTTCTCTCAATTTTTGACATCTGTCTGTGTCTAAAAGTAATTTTTTTTATTTTTAATAAATTGAATTGGATTCAAATGAACGGTTTTAATCCACAAAATTAATGCTTATTTTTTTAAATAAATAAATTAAATTAAATTATATAAAATTAAATTTGAGCATTAGTTGCATTTTAAGAAAAAGATGCGAAGCTTTTTCAGAAACGATATGAAAATTTCAGAGTCTACAAATTATTTTTAATTTTTCTTGAGCCTAAAGAAAAGTCCCAAACTTAATTTTGATTTTTCTGTAGCCCAAAATACTAAGTAAAGGTAAATCCAAGTATTGATGTTAATTTACAAAAAAAATGCAAATTTTTTTAATTAACGAAATGAGAATTTGACGTCGTCTTTTGGCAAAGCCTTGAATCTGAAAATAATATTTAATTTTTTAATGTCCTGAATTTTTAAATAAAATTTAATATAATCATTTGTTTTAATCTGCAAAAAAATCTGAATTTTTTCAATACGAAAAAATTCAATTTTTTACAATCATTGTCCAATCGGCGAGTCTAAATATTATTGTTTAATCTCTTATTGCCTGAAATATTGAATAAAATTTTATCAAAGTATTGGTTGTAATCTACAAGAAGAATGCGAATTTTTCGATTAACGAAATTGAAATTTTTCACAATTTTTGTCGAGTTTAAAAATTATGTTTAATTTTTCTGTCCTAAATTATGAAATAAGTTTATTTAAACATTGATTTTGCAAAAATATTCAAATTTTATTAAAATACAAAAATTAAATTTCTCGAAAATATTGTTGTGCAAAAATGAAAAAATTAATAATTTTCATGTGAATGGAATAAAACAACGAAAGAATTAGTATTCTGTCCAATAGCCGTTCATATCAAGTACTCTATTTAATCGTCTGGGCATAGAGTAGATACAGTTTGCCACAAGCTCTGGCCTCTCTCTCAATTGTTCCCAGAAATCATGCACATGATTGATTAGTGCTTGTCGTGTCCGGTCTTCTCCTGACCGCCACGTTCTTACCATGTAACCCCATACGTTTTCAATTCCATTAAGGTCTGGCGATTTGGGGGGATGCGGCAATCTTGTGAACTCCTCATGACGCTCATACCATTCCTCAACGATGTGAGCCCTGTGGACAGCACTACGGTCTTCTATGACTTTTATTTCATCGAATTCATTTGCAGGCAAAAGTATCCTTACATTAGGGAGGAAATGATTCTCTAAAATATCTCTATAATTTAGAGCATCCATTCTGGCGTTGATTTCCTGCACATGCCCAACTCCAAAGGTGGTTATAAACCCCCAAAAACCGCAAGTAATTCTTCCGCTATGCTGTTCTTCCACTACAAAGTCTGAATTGAGCCTTTCGCCTCTTGGTCGCCATACCAAACGACGCCCATCTTCAGATGACGAGAACGTTTTTTCGTCCATACAGACTGTGTTCCTCCAGAAGTCTTCATTCATTCCAACATATTGGAGGGCATATCCTACTCTTTCCTCTCTATGGGCTACAGTAAGAGCAGTCTTCTTAGCGGGTTTTCTACATATGAAGTTTATTTCATTTAATCGTCTCCTTATAGTTAAAGGTGAAACGCCTGGTAAGATATCATTCCGTATAGTTACTGAAGGTGCAAACGGATCACCGTTCACTATGTAGTCACGAATTTGATCATCTTCATCAGCTGTCAATTTTCGCATTCCTCTATTAAAGACTCTGTGATCCCGCAGTGCTGCATCTCCACCTGCTTCGTGAGATCTCACCCAGTGTCGTACAGTTTTCACTGTACAATTAACAGCAGCGGCAATTTGGTTGAAAGGAGTTCCCATTTGATGCAAAGTAACTATTTTACTTCTAGCAACCACTAAAAAAAATTTCATTCCAATTATAATGAGCCGATTAAAATTGATTACAATGTTAATAAAAAATGCTATAACTAATTTAAATAAAGATTGATTGAAACTTTACTAAAGAATCTACAAAAGGTTATTTTATAAATTAAAACAGAAAATAATTAAATTATTTTAACTGAAACCTATAGTTTCATAGAAATAAAAAATTATTTTAAACATATGTAAAACTTTTTTTATAAAAGAAGGTGCCAAATTGTAAAATAGGTGAGTTTTAATTTTTTAAAATTTCTAAAAAATGATTTGTTTTTTGCTCTTATTGTTAGTTAAACTAGAACGAGTTATATTTCAATCGCGTTAATACATTATATTAGAAAACCAAATCTAATTATTAATCTAAAATATTAATCAGAAATCTCATGGTGTGAAAATAAAGAAGATACTAGAGAGAAATCAAAAGACTAAAGAAAAACACTTAAAAAAAGAAGAAAGAAACTCAAAAAAGGAGACTTGAAAAAGAGGATTGAATTGCCAAGTTAATATTCAAAATCCAATAGTTTTAATATTTTTTATTAGAAACATAAAATTTAAAAAAGTTTATTTAAAAATGTAGTCTTTGAAATTTATATAGTAATTTTTATTACCTAGCCAACACTATATAAAATGATTTGATGTATTTATAATGCTTTTGTTAATTCTAAGTCATCCGGCACTGATGAACTTTTTTAATTTTTCAAAAAATTTATTTTAGCAGCAACGCAAGATTACAATTTTTTTTAAATGCATTAAACTAGAAATTTTTTTTACAAATAAAAATTCTTTAAAAATGAAATACTTAAAAACAATAAGTACTTCCGGCGTGGAAATGGAAGTATGGGCAAAAGATGGCAAAGTATGGCCAACTATGGGTCAAAGATGGCCAAAAGCTGACAAAGTATGGCAAAAGTATTGCTAATGAGCGAAACCCATAGTTAAAGTATGGCTTCAAAAAAAGCCATTTTTTCAATCTTTCAACTATGGGCGAATTATGGACCAAGTATGGCTAACTATGGAAGGCAAAAAAATCATTCTTTTCCAATTTTCCAATTATTAGCTAAGTTTGGACAACTATGTGAGGCAAAAAACCATTTTTTTCCAATTTTCCAAGTATTGGCTGAGTAAAAATATGATTTTTTTAAAATTCTCCAAATATGGGCGAACTATGGGGAAAGTATGGCAAAGTATATGAGGGGAAAAAATTATTTTTTTCCAATCTTCGAACTATGGGCAAAGTATGGCGAAGTATGGGAGGCGAAAAAATCATATTTTTCCAATCTTTGAACTATGGGCAAAGTATGGCGAAGTATGGGATGCGAGAAAATCATTTTTTTCTAATCTGCGAACTATGGGCCCAGTATGGCGAAGTATGGGAGGCGAAAAAAACACTTCTTTTTAAATTTTTGAACTCTGGGCGAACTATGGGCAAAGTATGGCGAAGTATGGGAGGCGAAAAAATCATATTTTTAAATCTTCGAACTATCGGCGAACTATGGGCCAAGTATGGCGAAGAATGGGAGGCGAAAAAATCATTTTTTTCGAATCTTCGAACTATGGGCGAACTATGGGCCAAGATAGGCGAAGTATGGGAGGCGAGAAGAACAGCTTTTTCAAAATTTTTGAACTATGGGCGAACTATGGGCAAAGTATGGCGAACTATGGATGGCAAAAAAATTATTTTTTTTTCTAATTTTCCAACTATTAGCTAAGTTTGACCAACTATGTAAGGCAAAAAAATATCATTTTTTTCAAATTCTTCAAATATGGGCGAACTATTGGCAAAGTATGGCGAAGTATGGGATGCGAGAAGAACAGCTTTTTCAAAATTTTTGAACTATGGGCGAACTATGGGCAAAGTATGGCGAACTATGGATGGCGAAAAAATCATTTTTTTCTTATCTTCGAACTATGGGCAAACTATGGGCCAAGTATGACAAACTATGGATGGCAAAAAATTATTTTTTTTCCAATTTTCCAACTATTAGCTAAGTTTGACCAACTATGTGAGGCAAAAAATTATTTTTTTCCAATTTTACAACTATTGGCAAAGTTTGTCGAACTATGTGAGGCAAAAAAATATCATTTTTTTCAAATTCTTCAAATATGGGCGAACTATGGGGAAAGTATGGCAAAGTATGGCGAAGTATGGTAGGCGAGAAGAAGAGCTTTTTCAAAATTTTTGAACTATGGGCGAACTATGGGCAAAGTATGGCGAACTATGGATGGCGAAAAAATCATTTTTTTCTTATCTTCGAACTATGGGCAAACTATGGGCCAAGTATGGTGAACTATGGAAGGCAAAAAAATCATTTTTTTTCCAATTTTCCAACTATTAGCTAAGTTTGGCAAACTATGGAAGGCGAAAAAAATCATTTTTTTCAAATTTTACAACTATTAGCTAAGTTTGACCAACTATGGAAGGCAAAAAAAACCATTTTTTTCAATTCTCCAACTATGGGCGAACTATGGGCCAAAATAGGCGAAGTATGGGAGGCGAGAAGAACAGCTTTTTCAAAATTTTTGAACTATGGGCAAACTATGGGCAAAGTATGGCGAAGTATGGGATGCGAGAAAATCATTTTTTTCTAATCTGCGAACTATGGGCCAAGTATGGCGAAGTATGGGAGGCGAAAAAAACTCTTCTTTTTAAATTTTTGAACTCTGGGCGAACTATGGGCAAAGTATGGCGAAGTATGGGAGGCGAAAAAATAATATTTTTCCAATCTTTGAACTGTGGGCGAACTATGGGCAAAGTATGGGGAAGAATGGGAGGCGAAAAAATCATTTTTTTCGAATCTTCGAACTATGGGCGAACTATGGGCCAAGATAGGCGAAGTATGGGAGGCGAGAAGAACAGCTTTTTCAAAATTTTTGAACTATGGGCGAACTATGGGCAAAGTATGGCGAACTATGGATGGCAAAAAAATTATTTTTTTTCATAATTTTCCAACTATTAGCTAAGTTTGACCAACTATGTAAGGCAAAAAATCATTGTTTTTCCAATTTTACAACTATTGGCTAAGTTTGGCGAACTATGTGAGGCAAAAAAATATCATTTTTTTCAAATTCTTCAAATATGGGCGAACTATGGGCAAAGTATGGCGAAGTATGGGATGCGAGAAGAACAGCTTTTTCAAAATTTTTGAACTATGGGCAAACTATGGGCAAAGTATGGCGAACTATGGATGGCAAAAAAATTATTTTTTTTCCTAATTTTCCAACTATTAGCTAAGTTTGACCAACTATGTAAGGCAAAAAATCATTGTTTTTCCAATTTTACAACTATTGGCTAAGTTTGGCGAACTATGTGAGGCAAAAAAATATCATTTTTTTCAAATTCTTCAAATATGGGCGAACTATTGGCAAAGTATGGCGAAGTATGGGATGCGAGAAGAACAGCTTTTTTAAAATTTTTGAACTATGGGAGAACTATGGGCAAAGTATGGCGAACTATGGATGGCGAAAAAATCATTTTTTTCTTATCTTCGAACTATGGGCAAACTATGGGCCAAGTATGGCAAACTATGGATGGCAAAAAATTATTTTTTTTCCAATTTTCCAACTATTAGCTAAGTTTGACCAACAATGTGAGGCAAAAAATCATTTTTTTCCAATTTTACAACTATTGGCTAAGTTTGGCGAACTATGTGAGGCAAAAAAATATCATTTTTTTCAAATTCTTCAAATATGGGCGAACTATGGGGAAAGTATGGCAAAGTATGGCGAAGTATGGGAGGCGAGAAGAACATCTTTTTCAAAATTTTTGAACTATGGGCGAACTATGGGCAAAGTATGGCGAAATATGGATGGCAAAAAAATTATTTTTTTTCCTAATTTTCCAACTATTAGCTAAGTTTGACCAACTATGTGAGGCAAAAAATCATTTTTTTCCAATTTTACAACTATTGGCTAAGTTTGGCGAACTATGTGAGGCAAAAAAATATCATTTTTTTCAAATTCTTCAAATATGGGCGAACTATGGGCAAAGTATGGCGAAGTATGGAAGGCGAAAAAATCATATTTTTCCAATCTTTGAACTATGGGCGAACTATGGGCAAAGTATGGCGAAGAATGAAAGGCGAAAAAATCATTTTTTTCGAATCTTCGAACTATGGGCGAACTATGGGCCAAGTATGGTGAACTATGGAAGGCAAAAAAATCATTTTTTTCCAATTTTCCAACTATTAGCTAAGTTTGGCCAACTATGGAAGGCAAAAAAAATCATTTTTTTCAAATTTTACAACTATTAGCTAAGTTTGACCAACTATGGAAGGCAAAAAAAACCATTTTTTTCAATTCTCCAACTATGGGCGAACTATGGGCAAAGATAGGCGAAGTATGGGAGGCGAGAAGAACAGCTTTTTCAAAATTTTTGAACTATGGGCGAACTATGGGCAAAGTATGGCGAACTATGGATGGCAAAAAAATTATTTTTTTTCCTAATTTTCCAACTATTAGCTAAGTTTGACCAACTATGTGAGGCAAAAAATCATTTTTTTCCAATTTTACAACTATTGGCTAAGTTTGGCGAACTATGTGAGGCAAAAAAATATCATTTTTTTCAAATTCTTCAAATATGGGCGAACTATGGGGAAAGTATGGCAAAGTATATAAGGCGAAAAAATCATTTTTTTCGAATCTTCGAACTATGGGCGAACTATGGGCCAAGTATGGCGAACTATGTGAGGCAAAAAAATATCATTTTTTTCAAATTCTTCAAATATGGGCGAACTATGGGGAAAGTATGGCAAAGTATGGCGAAGTATGGGAGGCGAGAAGAACAGCTTTTTCAAAATTTTTGAACTATGGGCGAACTATAGGCAAAGTATGGCGAACTATGGATGGCGAAAAAATCATTTTTTTCTTATCTTCGAACAATGGGCAAACTATGGGCCAAGTATGGTGAACTATGGAAGGCAAAAAAATCATTTTTTTTCCAATTTTCCAACTATTAGCTAAGTTTGGCCAACTATGGAAGGCAAAAAAAATCATTTTTTTCAAATTTTACAACTATTAGCTAAGTTTGACCAACTATGGAAGGCAAAAAAAACCATTTTTTTCAATTCTCCAACTATGGGCGAACTATGGGCCAAAATAGGCGAAGTATGGGAGGCGAGAAGAACAGCTTTTTCAAAATTTTTGAACTATGGGCAAACTATGGGCAAAGTATGGCGAAGTATGGGATGCGAGAAAATCATTTTTTTCTAATCTGCGAACTATGGGCCAAGTATGGCGAAGTATGGGAGGCGAAAAAAACTCTTCTTTTTAAATTTTTGAACTCTGGGCGAACTATGGGCAAAGTATGGCGAAGTATGGGAGGCGAAAAAATAATATTTTTCCAATCTTTGAACTGTGGGCGAACTATGTGCAAAGTATGGCGAAGAATAGGAGGCGAAAAAATCATTTTTTTCGAATCTTCGAACTATGGGCGAACTATGGGCCAAGATAGGCGAAGTATGGGAGGCGAGAAGAACAGCTTTTTCAAAATTTTTGAACTATGGGCGAACTATAGGCAAAGTATGGCGAACTATGGATGGCAAAAAAATTATTTTTTTTCATAATTTTCCAACTATTAGCTAAGTTTGACCAACTATGTAAGGCAAAAAATTATTGTTTTTCCAATTTTACAACTATTGGCTAAGTTTGGCGAACTATGTGAGGCAAAAAAATATCATTTTTTTCAAATTCTTCAAATATGGGCGAACTATGGGCAAAGTATGGCGAAGTATGGGATGCGAGAAGAACAGCTTTTTCAAAATTTTTGAACTATGGGCAAACTATGGGCAAAGTATGGCGAACTATGGATGGCAAAAAAATTATTTTTTTTCCTAATTTTCCAACTATTAGCTAAGTTTGACCAACTATGTAAGGCAAAAAATCATTGTTTTTCCAATTTTACAAGTATTGGCTAAGTTTGGCGAACTATGTGAGGCAAAAAAATATCATTTTTTTCAAATTCTTCAAATATGGGCGAACTATTGGCAAAGTATGGCGAAGTATGGGATGCGAGAAGAACAGCTTTTTTAAAATTTTTGAACTATGGGAGAACTATGGGCAAAGTATGGCGAACTATGGATGGCGAAAAAATCATTTTTTTCTTATCTTCGAACTATGGGCAAACTATGGGCCAAGTATGGCGAACTATGGATGGCAAAAAATTATTTTTTTTCCAATTTTCCAACTATTAGCTAAGTTTGACAAACTATGTGAGGCAAAAAATCATTTTTTTCCAATTTTACAACTATTGGCTAAGTTTGGCGAACTATGTGAGGCAAAAAAATATCATTTTTTTCAAATTCTTCAAATATGGGCGAACTATGGGCAAAGTATGGCGAAGTATGGAAGGCGAAAAAATCATATTTTTCCAATCTTTGAACTATGGGCGAACTATGGGCAAAGTATGGCGAAGAATGAAAGGCGAAAAAATCATTTTTTTCGAATCTTCGAACTATGGGCGAACTATGGGCCAAGTATGGTGAACTATGGAAGGCAAAAAAATCATTTTTTTCCAATTTTCCAACTATTAGCTAAGTTTGGCCAACTATGGAAGGCAAAAAAAATCATTTTTTTCAAATTTTACAACTATTAGCTAAGTTTGACCAACTATGGAAGGCAAAAAAAACCATTTTTTTCAATTCTCCAACTATGGGCGAACTATGGGCAAAGATAGGCGAAGTATGGGAGGCGAGAAGAACAGCTTTTTCAAAATTTTTGAACTATGGGCGAACTATGGGCAAAGTATGGCGAACTATGGATGGCAAAAAAATTATTTTTTTTCCTAATTTTCCAACTATTAGCTAAGTTTGACCAACTATGTGAGGCAAAAAATCATTTTTTTCCAATTTTACAACTATTGGCTAAGTTTGGCGAACTATGTGAGGCAAAAAAATATCATTTTTTTCAAATTCTTCAAATATGGGCGAACTATGGGGAAAGTATGGCAAAGTATATAAGGCGAAAAAATCATTTTTTTCGAATCTTCGAACTATGGGCGAACTATGGGCCAAGTATGGCGAACTATGTGAGGCAAAAAAATATCATTTTTTTCAAATTCTTCAAATATGGGCGAACTATGGGGAAAGTATGGCAAAGTATGGCGAAGTATGGGAGGCGAGAAGAACAGCTTTTTCAAAATTTTTGAACTATGGGCGAACTATAGGCAAAGTATGGCGAACTATGGATGGCGAAAAAATCATTTTTTTCTTATCTTCGAACAATGGGCAAACTATGGGCCAAGTATGGTGAACTATGGAAGGCAAAAAAATCATTTTTTTTCCAATTTTCCAACTATTAGCTAAGTTTGGCCAACTATGGAAGGCAAAAAAAATCATTTTTTTCAAATTTTACAACTATTAGCTAAGTTTGACCAACTATGGAAGGCAAAAAAAACCATTTTTTTCAATTCTCCAACTATGGGCGAACTATGGGCCAAAATAGGCGAAGTATGGGAGGCGAGAAGAACAGCTTTTTCAAAATTTTTGAACTATGGGCAAACTATGGGCAAAGTATGGCGAAGTATGGGATGCGAGAAAATCATTTTTTTCTAATCTGCGAACTATGGGCCAAGTATGGCGAAGTATGGGAGGCGAAAAAAACTCTTCTTTTTAAATTTTTGAACTCTGGGCGAACTATGGGCAAAGTATGGCGAAGTATGGGAGGCGAAAAAATAATATTTTTCCAATCTTTGAACTGTGGGCGAACTATGGGCAAAGTATGGCGAAGAATAGGAGGCGAAAAAATCATTTTTTTCGAATCTTCGAACTATGGGCGAACTATGGGCCAAGATAGGCGAAGTATGGGAGGCGAGAAGAACAGCTTTTTCAAAATTTTTGAACTATGGGCGAACTATGGGCAAAGTATGGCGAACTATGGATGGCAAAAAAATTATTTTTTTTCATAATTTTCCAACTATTAGCTAAGTTTGACCAACTATGTAAGGCAAAAAATTATTGTTTTTCCAATTTTACAACTATTGGCTAAGTTTGGCGAACTATGTGAGGCAAAAAAATATCATTTTTTTCAAATTCTTCAAATATGGGCGAACTATGGGCAAAGTATGGCGAAGTATGGGATGCGAGAAGAACAGCTTTTTCAAAATTTTTGAACTATGGGCAAACTATGGGCAAAGTATGGCGAACTATGGATGGCAAAAAAATTATTTTTTTTCCTAATTTTCCAACTATTAGCTAAGTTTGACCAACTATGTAAGGCAAAAAATCATTGTTTTTCCAATTTTACAAGTATTGGCTAAGTTTGGCGAACTATGTGAGGCAAAAAAATATCATTTTTTTCAAATTCTTCAAATATGGGCGAACTATTGGCAAAGTATGGCGAAGTATGGGATGCGAGAAGAACAGCTTTTTTAAAATTTTTGAACTATGGGAGAACTATGGGCAAAGTATGGCGAACTATGGATGGCGAAAAAATCATTTTTTTCTTATCTTCGAACTATGGGCAAACTATGGGCCAAGTATGGCAAACTATGGATGGCAAAAAATTATTTTTTTTCCAATTTTCCAACTATTAGCTTAGTTTGACCAACTATGTGAGGCAAAAAATCATTTTTTTCCAATTTTACAACTATTGGCTAAGTTTGGCGAACTATGTGAGGCAAAAAAATATCATTTTTTTCAAATTCTTCAAATATGGGCGAACTATGGGGAAAGTATGGCAAAGTATGGCGAAGTATGGGAGGCGAGAAGAACATCTTTTTCAAAATTTTTGAACTATGGGCGAACTATGGGCAAAGTATGGCGAACTATGGATGGCAAAAAAATTATTTTTTTTCCTAATTTTCCAACTATTAGCTAAGTTTGACCAACTATGTGAGGCAAAAAATCATTTTTTTCCAATTTTACAACTATTGGCTAAGTTTGGCGAACTATGTGAGGCAAAAAAATATCATTTTTTCAAATTCTTCAAATATGGGCGAACTATGGGCAAAGTATGGCGAAGTATGGAAGGCGAAAAAATCATATTTTTCCAATCTTTGAACTATGGGCGAACTATGGGCAAAGTATGGCGAAGAATGAAAGGCGAAAAAATCATTTTTTTCGAATCTTCGAACTATGGGCCAAGTATGGTGAACTATGGAAGTCAAAAAAATCATTTTTTTTCCAATTTTCCAACTATTAGCTAAGTTTGGCCAACTATGGAAGGCAAAAAAAATCTTTTTTTTCAAATTTTACAACTATTAGCTAAGTTTGACCAACTATGGAAGGCAAAAAAAACCATTTTTTTCAATTCTCCAACTATGGGCGAACTATGGGCAAAGATAGGCGAAGTATGGGAGGCGAGAAGAACAGCTTTTTCAAAATTTTTGAACTATGGGCGAACTATGGGCAAAGTATGGCGAACTATGGATGGCAAAAAAATTATTTTTTTTCATAATTTTCCAACTATTAGCTAAGTTTGACCAACTTTGTGAGTCAAAAAATCATTTTTTTCCAATTTTACAACTATTGGCTAAGTTTGGCGAACTATGTGAGGCAAAAAAATATCATTTTTTTCAAATTCTTCAAATATGGGCGAACTATGGGCAAAGTATGGCGAAGTATGGGAGGCGAAAAAATCATATTTTTCTAATCTTTGAACTATGGGCGAACTATGGGCAAAGTATGGCGAAGAATGAAAGGCGAAAAAATCATTTTTTTCGAATCTTCGAACTATGGGCCAAGTATGGTGAACTATGGAAGGCAAAAAAATCATTTTTTTTCCAATTTTCCAACTATTAGCTAAGTTTGGCCAACTATGGAAGGCAAAAAAAATCATTTTTTTCAAATTTTACAACTATTAGCTAAGTTTGACCAACTATGGAAGGCAAAAAAAACCATTTTTTTCAATTCTCCAACTATGGGCGAACTATGGGCCAAAATAGGCGAAGTATGGGAGGCGAGAAGAACAGCTTTTTCAAAATTTTTGAACTATGGGCAAACTATGGGCAAAGTATGGCGAAGTATGGGATGCGAGAAAATCATTTTTTTCTAATCTGCGAACTATGGGCCAAGTATGGCGAAGTATGGGAGGCGAAAAAAACTCTTCTTTTTAAATTTTTGAACTCTGAGCGAACTATGGGCAAAGTATGGCGAAGTATGGGAGGCGAAAAAATCATATTTTTCCAATCTTTGAACTGTGGGCGAACTATGGGCAAAGTATGGCGAAGAATGGGAGGCGAAAAAATCATTTTTTTCGAATCTTCGAACTATGGGCGAACTATGGGCCAAGACAGGCGAAGTATGGGAGGCGAGAAGAACAGCTTTTTCAAAATTTTTGAACTATGGGCGAACTAGGGGCAAAGTATGGCGAACTATGGATGGCAAAAAAATTATTTTTTTTCCTAATTTTCCAACTATTAGCTAAGTTTGACCAACTATGTGAGGCAAAAAATCATTTTTTTCCAATTTTACAACTATTGGATAAGTTTGGCGAACTATGTGAGGCAAAAAAATATAATTTTTTTCAAATTCTTCAAATATGGGCGAACTATGGGGAAAGTATGGCAAAGTATATAAGGAGAAAAAATCATTTTTTTCGAATCTTCGAACTATGGGCGAACTATGGGCCAAGTATGGTGAACTATGGAAGGCAAAAAAATCATTTTTTTTCCAATTTTCCAACTATTAGCTAAGTTTGGCCAACTATGGAAGGCAAAAAAAATCATTTTTTTCAAATTTTACAACTATTAGCTAAGTTTGACCAACTATGGAAGGCAAAAAAAACCATTTTTTTCAATTCTCCAAGTATGGGCGAACTATGGGCCAAAATAGGCGAAGTATGGGAGGCGAGAAGAACAGCTTTTTCAAAATTTTTGAACTATGGGCAAACTATGGGCAAAGTATGGCGAAGTATGGGATGCGAGAAAATCATTTTTTTCTAATCTGCGAACTATGGGCCAAGTATGGCGAAGTATGGGAGGCGAAAAAAACACTTCTTTTTAAATTTTTGAACTCTGGGCGAACTATGGGCATAGTATGGCGAAGTATGGGAGGCGAAAAAATCATATTTTTCCAATCTTTGAACTGTGGGCGAACTATGGGCAAAGTATGGCGAAGAATGGGAGGGGAAAAAATCATTTTTTTCGAATCTTCGAACTATGGGCGAACTATGGGCAAAGATAGGCGAAGTATGGGAGGCGAGAAGAACAGCTTTTTCAAAATTTTTGAACTATGGGCGAACTATGGGCCAAGTATGGTGAACTATGGAAGGCAAAAAAATCATTTTTTTTCCAATTTTCCAACTATTAGCTATGTTTGGCCAACTATGGAAGGCAAAAAAAATCATTTTTTTCAAATTTTACAACTATTAGCTAAGTTTGGCGAACTATGTGAGGCAAAAAAATTTATTTTTTTTCCTAATTTTTCAACTATTAGCTAAGTTTGACCAACTATGTGAGGCAAAAAATCATTTTTTTCCAATTTTACAACTATTGGCTAAGTTTGGCGAACTATGTGAGGCAAAAAAATATCATTTTTTTCAAATTCTTCAAATATGGGCGAACTATGGGCAAAGTATGGCGAAGTATGGGAGGCGAAAAAATCATATTTTTCTAATCTTTGAACTATGGGCGAACTATGGGCAAAGTATGGCGAAGAATGAAAGGCGAAAAAATCATTTTTTTCGAATCTTCGAACTATGGGCCAAGTATGGTGAACTATGGAAGGCAAAAAAATCATTTTTTTTCCAATTTTCCAACTATTAGCTAAGTTTGGCCAACTATGGAAGGCAAAAAAAATCATTTTTTTCAAATTTTACAACTATTAGCTAAGTTTGACCAACTATGGAAGGCAAAAAAAACCATTTTTTTCAATTCTCCAACTATGGGCGAACTATGGGCCAAAATAGGCGAAGTATGGGAGGCGAGAAGAACAGCTTTTTCAAAATTTTTGAACTATGGGCAAACTATGGGCAAAGTATGGCGAAGTATGGGATGCGAGAAAATCATTTTTTTCTAATCTGCGAACTGTGGGCGAACTATGGGCAAAGTATGGCGAAGAATAGGAGGCGAAAAAATCATTTTTTTCGAATCTTCGAACTATGGGCGAACTATGGGCCAAGATAGGCGAAGTATGGGAGGCGAGAAGAACAGCTTTTTCAAAATTTTTGAACTATGGGCGAACTAGGGGCAAAGTATGGCGAACTATGGATGGCAAAAAAATTATTTTTTTCCTAATTTTCCAACTATTAGCTAAGTTTGGCCAACTATGGAAGGCAAAAAAAATCATTTTTTTCAAATTTTACAACTATTAGGTAAGTTTGACCAACTATGGAAGGCAAAAAAAACCATTTTTTTCAATTCTCCAACTATGGGCGAACTATGGGCCAAAATAGGCGAAGTATGGGAGGCGAGAAGAACAGCTTTTTCAAAATTTTTGAACTCTGAGCGAACTATGGGCAAAGTATGGCGAAGTATGGGAGGCGAAAAAATCATTTTTTTCGAATCTTCGAAGTATGGGCGAACTATGGGCCAAGATAGGCGAAGTATGGGAGGCGAGAAGAACAGCTTTTTCAAAATTTTTGAACTATGGGCGAACTAGGGGCAAAGTATGGCGAACTATGGATGGCAAAAAAATTATTTTTTTTCCTAATTTTCCAACTATTAGCTAAGTTTGGCCAACTATGGAAGGCAAAAAAAATCATTTTTTTCAAATTTTACAACTATTAGCTAAGTTTGACCAACTATGGAAGGCAAAAAAAACCATTTTTTTCAATTCTCCAACTATGGGCGAACTATGGGCCAAAATAGGCGAAGTATGGGAGGCGAGAAGAACAGCTTTTTCAAAATTTTTGAACTATGGGCAAACTATGGGCAAAGTATGGCGAAGTATGGGAGGCGAAAAAATCATATTTTTCCAATCTTTGAACTGTGGGCGAACTATGGGCAAAGTATGGCGAAGAATGGGAGGCGAAAAAATCATTTTTTTCGAATCTTCGAACTATGGGCGAACTATGGGCCAAGATAGGCGAAGTATGGGAGGCGAGAAGAACAGCTTTTTCAAAATTTTTGAACTATGGGCGAACTAGGGGCAAAGTATGGCGAACTATGGATGGCAAAAAAATCATTTTTTTTCCTAATTTTCCAACTATTAGCTAAGTTTGACCAACTATGTGAGGCAAAAAATCATTTTTTTCCAATTTTACAACTATTGGCTAAGTTTGGCGAACTATGTGAGGCAAAAAAATATCATTTTTTTCAAATTCTTCAAATATGGGCGAACTATGGGGAAAGTATGGCAAAGTATATAAGGCGAAAAAATCATTTTTTTCGAATCTTCGAACTATGGGCGAACTATGGGCCAAGTATGGTGAACTATGGAAGGCAAAAAAATCATTTTTTTCGAATCTTCGAACTATTAGCTAAGTTTGGCCAACTATGGAAGGCAAAAAAAATCATTTTTTTCAAATTTTACAACTATTAGCTAAGTTTGACCAACTATGGAAGGCAAAAAAAACCATTTTTTTCAATTCTCCAAGTATGGGCGAACTATGGGCCAAAATAGGCGAAGTATGGGAGGCGAGAAGAACAGCTTTTTCAAAATTTTTGAACTATGGGCAAACTATGGGCAAAGTATGGCGAAGTATGGGATGCGAGAAAATCATTTTTTTCTAATCTGCGAACTATGGGCCAAGTATGGCGAAGTATAGGAGGCGAAAAAATATCATTTTTTTCAAATTCTTCAAATATGGGCGAACTATGGGCAAAGTATGGCGAAGTATGGGAGGCGAAGAAATAATATTTTTCTAATCTTTGAACTATGGGCGAACTATGGGCAAAGTATGGCGAAGAATGAAAGGCGAAAAAATCATTTTTTTCGAATCTTCGAACTATGGGCCAAGTATGGTGAACTATGGAAGGCAAAAAAATCATTTTTTTTCCAATTTTCCAACTATTAGCTAAGTTTGACCAACTATGGAAGGCAAAAAAAACAATTTTTTTCAATTCTCCAAGTATGGGCGAACTATGGGCCAAAATAGGCGAAGTATGGGAGGCGAGAAGAACAGCTTTTTCAAAATTTTTGAACTATGGGCAAACTATGGGCAAAGTATGGCGAAGTATGGGATGCGAGAAAATCATTTTTTTCTAATCTGCGAACTATGGGCCAAGTATGGCGAAGTATAGGAGGCGAAAAAATATCATTTTTTTCAAATTCTTCAAATATGGGCGAACTATGGGCAAAGTATGGCGAAGTATGGGAGGCGAAAAAATAATATTTTTCTAATCTTTGAACTATGGGCGAACTATGGGCAAAGTATGGCGAAGAATGAAAGGCGAAAAAATCATTTTTTTCGAATCTTCGAACTATGGGCCAAGTATGGTGAACTATGGAAGGCAAAAAAATCATTTTTTTTCCAATTTTCCAACTATTAGCTAAGTTTGACCAACTATGGAAGGCAAAAAAAACCATTTTTTTCAATTCTCCAACTATGGGCGAACTATGGGCCAAAATAGGCGAAGTATGGGAGGCGAGAAGAACAGCTTTTTCAAAATTTTTGAACTATGGGCAAACTATGGGCAAAGTATGGCGAAGTATGGGATGCGAGAAACTCATTTTTTTCTAATCTGCGAACTATGGGCCAAGTATGGCGAAGTATGGGAGGCGAAAAAATATCATTTTTTTCAAATTCTTCAAATATGGGCGAACTATGGGGAAAGTATGGCAAAGTATATAAGGCGAAAAAATCATTTTTTTCGAATCTTCGAACTATGGGCGAACTATGGGCCAAGTATGGTGAACTATGGAAGGTAAAAAAATCATTTTTTTTCCAATTTTCCAACTATTAGCTAAGTTTGGCCAACTATGGAAGGCAAAAAAAATCATTTTTTTCAAATTTTACAACTATTAGCTAAGTTTGACCAACTATGGAAGGCAAAAAAAACCATTTTTTTCAATTCTCCAAGTATGGGCGAACTATGGGCCAAAATAGGCGAAGTATGGGAGGCGAGCAGAACAGCTTTTTCAAAATTTTTGAACTATGGGCAAACTATGGGCAAAGTATAGCGAAGTATGGGATGCGAGAAAATCATTTTTTTCTAATCTGCAAACTATGGGCCAAGTATGGCGAAGTATGGGAGGCGAAAAAAACACTTCTTTTTAAATTTTTGAACTCTGGGCGAACTATGGGCAAAGTATGGCGAAGTATGGGAGGCGAAAAAATCATATTTTTCCAATCTTTGAACTGTGGGCGAACTATGGGCAAAGTATGGCGAAGAATGGGAGGCGAAAAAATCATTTTTTTCGAATCTTCGAACTATGGGCGAACTATGGGCCAAGATAGGCGAAGTATGGGAGGCGAGAAGAACAGCTTTTTCAAAATTTTTGAACTATGGGCGAACTAGGGGCAAAGTATGGCGAACTATGGATGGCAAAAAAATCATTTTTTTTCTTAATTTTCCAACTATTAGCTAAGTTTGACCAACTATGTGAGGCAAAAAATCATTTTTTTCCAATTTTACAACTATTGGCTAAGTTTGGCGAACTATGTGAGGCAAAAAAATATCATTTTTTTCAAATTCTTCAAATATGGGCGAACTATGGGGAAAGTATGGCAAAGTATATAAGGCGAAAAAATCATTTTTTTCGAATCTTCGAACTATGGGCGAACTATGGGCCAAGTATGGTGAACTATGGAAGGCAAAAAAATCATTTTTTTCGAATCTTCGAACTATTAGCTAAGTTTGGCCAACTATGGAAGGCAAAAAAAATCATTTTTTTCAAATTTTACAACTATTAGCTAAGTTTGACCAACTATGGAAGGCAAAAAAAACCATTTTTTTCAATTCTCCAAGTATGGGCGAACTATGGGCCAAAATAGGCGAAGTATGGGAGGCGAGAAGAACAGCTTTTTCAAAATTTTTGAACTATGGGCAAACTATGGGCAAAGTATGGCGAAGTATGGGATGCGAGAAAATCATTTTTTTCTAATCTGCGAACTATGGGCCAAGTATGGCGAAGTATAGGAGGCGAAAAAATATCATTTTTTTCAAATTCTTCAAATATGGGCGAACTATGGGCAAAGTATGGCGAAGTATGGGAGGCGAAGAAATAATATTTTTCTAATCTTTGAACTATGGGCGAACTATGGGCAAAGTATGGCGAAGAATGAAAGGCGAAAAAATCATTTTTTTCGAATCTTCGAACTATGGGCCAAGTATGGTGAACTATGGAAGGCAAAAAAATCATTTTTTTTCCAATTTTCCAACTATTAGCTAAGTTTGACCAACTATGGAAGGCAAAAAAAACAATTTTTTTCAATTCTCCAACTATGGGCGAACTATGGGCCAAAATAGGCGAAGTATGGGAGGCGAGAAGAACAGCTTTTTCAAAATTTTTGAACTATGGGCAAACTATGGGCAAAGTATGGCGAAGTATGGGATGCGAGAAACTCATTTTTTTCTAATCTGCGAACTATGGGCCAAGTATGGCGAAGTATGGGAGGCGAAAAAATATCATTTTTTTCAAATTCTTCAAATATGGGCGAACTACGGGGAAAGTATGGCAAAGTATATAAGGCGAAAAAATCATTTTTTTCGAATCTTCGAACTATGGGCGAACTATGGGCCAAGTATGGTGAACTATGGAAGGTAAAAAAATCATTTTTTTTCCAATTTTCCAACTATTAGCTAAGTTTGGCCAACTATGGAAGGCAAAAAAAATCATTTTTTTCAAATTTTACAACTATTAGCTAAGTTTGACCAACTATGGAAGGCAAAAAAAACCATTTTTTTCAATTCTCCAAGTATGGGCGAACTATGGGCCAAAATAGGCGAAGTATGGGAGGCGAGCAGAACAGCTTTTTCAAAATTTTTGAACTATGGGCAAACTATGGGCAAAGTATAGCGAAGTATGGGATGCGAGAAAATCATTTTTTTCTAATCTGCAAACTATGGGCCAAGTATGGCGAAGTATGGGAGGCGAAAAAAACACTTCTTTTTAAATTTTTGAACTCTGGGCGAACTATGGGCAAAGAATGGCGAAGTATGGGAGGCGAAAAAATCATATTTTTCCAATCTTTGAACTGTGGGCGAACTATGGGCAAAGTATGGCGAAGAATGGGAGGCGAAAAAATCATTTTTTTCGAATCTTCGAACTATGGGCGAACTATGGGCCAAGATAGGCGAAGTATGGGAGGCGAGAAGAACAGCTTTTTCAAAATTTTTGAACTATGGGCGAACTAGGGGCAAAGTATGGCGAACTATGGATGGCAAAAAAATCATTTTTTTTCTTAATTTTCCAACTATTAGCTAAGTTTGACCAACTATGTGAGGCAAAAAATCATTTTTTTCCAATTTTACAACTATTGGCTAAGTTTGGCGAACTATGTGAGGCAAAAAAATATCATTTTTTTCAAATTCTTCAAATATGGGCGAACTATGGGGAAAGTATGGCAAAGTATATAAGGCGAAAAAATCATTTTTTTCGAATCTTCGAACTATGGGCGAACTATGGGCCAAGTATGGTGAACTATGGAAGGCAAAAAAATCATTTTTTTCGAATCTTCGAACTATTAGCTAAGTTTGGCCAACTATGGAAGGCAAAAAAAATCATTTTTTTCAAATTTTACAACTATTAGCTAAGTTTGACCAACTATGGAAGGCAAAAAAAACCATTTTTTTCAATTCTCCAAGTATGGGCGAACTATGGGCCAAAATAGGCGAAGTATGGGAGGCGAGAAGAACAGCTTTTTCAAAATTTTTGAACTATGGGCAAACTATGGGCAAAGTATGGCGAAGTATGGGATGCGAGAAAATCATTTTTTTCTAATCTGCGAACTATGGGCCAAGTATGGCGAAGTATAGGAGGCGAAAAAATATCATTTTTTTCAAATTCTTCAAATATGGGCGAACTATGGGCAAAGTATGGCGAAGTATGGGAGGCGAAGAAATAATATTTTTCTAATCTTTGAACTATGGGCGAACTATGGGCAAAGTATGGCGAAGAATGAAAGGCGAAAAAATCATTTTTTTCGAATCTTCGAACTATGGGCCAAGTATGGTGAACTATGGAAGGCAAAAAAATCATTTTTTTTCCAATTTTCCAACTATTAGCTAAGTTTGACCAACTATGGAAGGCAAAAAAAACAATTTTTTTCAATTCTCCAACTATGGGCGAACTATGGGCCAAAATAGGCGAAGTATGGGAGGCGAGAAGAACAGCTTTTTCAAAATTTTTGAACTATGGGCAAACTATGGGCAAAGTATGGCGAAGTATGGGATGCGAGAAACTCATTTTTTTCTAATCTGCGAACTATGGGCCAAGTATGGCGAAGTATGGGAGGCGTAAAAATATCATTTTTTTCAAATTCTTCAAATATGGGCGAACTATGGGGAAAGTATGGCAAAGTATATAAGGCGAAAAAATCATTTTTTTCGAATCTTCGAACTATGGGCGAACTATGGGCCAAGTATGGTGAACTATGGAAGGCAAAAAAATCATTTTTTTCCAATTTTCCAACTATTAGCTAAGTTTGGCCAACTATGGAAGGCAAAAAAAATCATTTTTTTCAAATTTTACAACTATTAGCTAAGATTGCCCAACTATGGAAGGCAAAAAAAACCATTTTTTTCAATTCTCCAAGTATGGGCGAACTATGGGCCAAAATAGGCGAAGTATGGGAGGCGAGCAGAACAGCTTTTTCAAAATTTTTGAACTATGGGCAAACTATGGGCAAAGTATAGCGAAGTATGGGATGCGAGAAAATCATTTTTTTCTAATCTGCGAACTATGGGCCAAGTATGGCGAAGTATGGGAGGCGAAAAAAACACTTCTTTTTAAATTTTTGAACTCTGGGCGAAATATGGGCAAAGTATGGCGAAGTATGGGAGGCGAAAAAATCATATTTTTCCAATCTTTGAACTGTGGGCGAACTATGGGCAAAGTATGGCGAAGAATGGGAGGCGAAAAAATCATTTTTTTCGAATCTTCGCACTATGGGCGAACTATGGGTTAAGATAGGCGAAGTATGGGAGGCGAGAAGAACAGCTTTTTCAAAATTTTTGAAATATGGGCGAACTATGGGCAAAGTATGGCGAACTATGGATGGCAAAAAAATTATTTTTTTTCCTAATTTTCCAACTATTAGCTAAGTTTGACCAACTATGTGAGGCAAAAAATCATTTTTTTCCAATTTTACAACTATTGGCTAAGTTTGGCGAACTATGTGAGGCAAAAAAATATCATTTTTTTCAAATTCTTCAAATATGGGCGAACTATGGGCAAAGTATGGCGAAGTATGGGAGGCGAAAAAATCATATTTTTCTAATCTTTGAACTATGGGCGAACTATGGGCAAAGTATGGCGAAGAATGAAAGGCGAAAAAATCATTTTTTTCGAATCTTCGAACTATGGGCCAAGTATGGTGAACTATGGAAGGCAAAAAAATCATTTTTTTTCCAATTTTCCAACTATTCGCTAAGTTTGGCCAACTATGGAAGGCAAAAAAAACCATTTTTTTCAATTCTCCAACTATGGGCGAACTATGGGCCAAAATAGGCGAAGTATGGGAGGCGAGCAGAACAGCTTTTTCAAAATTTTTGAACTATGGGCAAACTATGGGCAAAGTATAGCGAAGTATGGGATGCGAGAAAATCATTTTTTTCTAATCTGCAAACTATGGGCCAAGTATGGCGAAGTATGGGAGGCGAAAAAAACACTTCTTTTTAAATTTTTGAACTCTGGGCGAACTATGGGCAAAGTATGGCGAAGTATGGGAGGCGAAAAAATCATATTTTTCCAATCTTTGAACTGTGGGCGAACTATGGGCAAAGTATGGCGAAGAATGGGAGGCGAAAAAATCATTTTTTTCGAATCTTCGAACTATGGGCGAACTATGGGCCAAGATAGGCGAAGTATGGGAGGCGAGAAGAACAGCTTTTTCAAAATTTTTGAACTATGGGCGAACTAGGGGCAAAGTATGGCGAACTATGGATGGCAAAAAAATCATTTTTTTTCCTAATTTTCCAACTATTAGCTAAGTTTGACCAACTATGTGAGGCAAAAAATCATTTTTTTCCAATTTTACAACTATTGGCTAAGTTTGGCGAACTATGTGAGGCAAAAAAATATCATTTTTTTCAAATTCTTCAAATATGGGCGAACTATGGGGAAAGTATGGCAAAGTATATAAGGCGAAAAAATCATTTTTTTCGAATCTTCGAACTATGGGCGAACTATGGGCCAAGTATGGTGAACTATGGAAGGCAAAAAAATCATTTTTTTCGAATCTTCGAACTATTAGCTAAGTTTGGCCAACTATGGAAGGCAAAAAAAATCATTTTTTTCAAATTTTACAACTATTAGCTAAGTTTAACCAACTATGGAAGGCAAAAAAAACCATTTTTTTCAATTCTCCAAGTATGGGCGAACTATGGGCCAAAATAGGCGAAGTATGGGAGGCGAGAAGAACAGCTTTTTCAAAATTTTTGAACTATGGGCAAACTATGGGCAAAGTATGGCGAAGTATGGGATGCGAGAAAATCATTTTTTTCTAATCTGCGAACTATGGGCCAAGTATGGCGAAGTATAGGAGGCGAAAAAATATCATTTTTTTCAAATTCTTCAAATATGGGCGAACTATGGGCAAAGTATGGCGAAGTATGGGAGGCGAAGAAATAATATTTTTCTAATCTTTGAACTATGGGCGAACTATGGGCAAAGTATGGCGAAGAATGAAAGGCGAAAAAATCATTTTTTTCGAATCTTCGAACTATGGGCCAAGTATGGTGAACTATGGAAGGCAAAAAAATCATTTTTTTTCCAATTTTCCAACTATTAGCTAAGTTTGACCAACTATGGAAGGCAAAAAAAACCATTTTTTTCAATTCTCCAACTATGGGCGAACTATGGGCCAAAATAGGCGAAGTATGGGAGGCGAGAAGAACAGCTTTTTCAAAATTTTTGAACTATGGGCAAACTATGGGCAAAGTATGGCGAAGTATGGGATGCGAGAAACTCATTTTTTTCTAATCTGCGAACTATGGGCCAAGTATGGCGAAGTATGGGAGGCGAAAAAATATCATTTTTTTCAAATTCTTCAAATATGGGCGAACTATGGGGAAAGTATGGCAAAGTATATAAGGCGAAAAAATCATTTTTTTCGAATCTTCGAACTATGGGCGAACTATGGGCCAAGTATGGTGAACTATGGAAGGTAAAAAAATCATTTTTTTTCCAATTTTCCAACTATTAGCTAAGTTTGGCCAACTATGGAAGGCAAAAAAAATCATTTTTTTCAAATTTTACAACTATTAGCTAAGTTTGACCAACTATGGAAGGCAAAAAAAACCATTTTTTTCAATTCTCCAAGTATGGGCGAACTATGGGCCAAAATAGGCGAAGTATGGGAGGCGAGCAGAACAGCTTTTTCAAAATTTTTGAACTATGGGCAAACTATGGGCAAAGTATAGCGAAGTATGGGATGCGAGAAAATCATTTTTTTCTAATCTGCAAACTATGGGCCAAGTATGGCGAAGTATGGGAGGCGAAAAAAACACTTCTTTTTAAATTTTTGAACTCTGGGCGAACTATGGGCAAAGTATGGCGAAGTATGGGAGGCGAAAAAATCATATTTTTCCAATCTTTGAACTGTGGGCGAACTATGGGCAAAGTATGGCGAAGAATGGGAGGCGAAAAAATCATTTTTTTCGAATCTTCGAACTATGGGCGAACTATGGGCCAAGATAGGCGAAGTATGGGAGGCGAGAAGAACAGCTTTTTCAAAATTTTTGAACTATGGGCGAACTAGGGGCAAAGTATGGCGAACTATGGATGGCAAAAAAATCATTTTTTTTCCTAATTTTCCAACTATTAGCTAAGTTTGACCAACTATGTGAGGCAAA
The DNA here is from genome assembly GCF_019393585.1 of Leptopilina boulardi. Lineage (NCBI taxonomy): Eukaryota > Metazoa > Arthropoda > Insecta > Hymenoptera > Figitidae > Leptopilina > Leptopilina boulardi. The sequence goes on along the minus strand of NW_026137948.1, from coordinate 172,403 downwards.
AAATCATTTTTTTCCAATTTTACAACTATTGGCTAAGTTTGGCGAACTATGTGAGGCAAAAAAATATCATTTTTTTCAAATTCTTCAAATATGGGCGAACTATGGGGAAAGTATGGCAAAGTATATAAGGCGAAAAAATCATTTTTTTCGAATCTTCGAACTATGGGCGAACTATGGGCCAAGTATGGTGAACTATGGAAGGCAAAAAAATCATTTTTTTCGAATCTTCGAACTATTAGCTAAGTTTGGCCAACTATGGAAGGCAAAAAAAATCATTTTTTTCAAATTTTACAACTATTAGCTAAGTTTGACCAACTATGGAAGGCAAAAAAAACCATTTTTTTCAATTCTCCAAGTATGGGCGAACTATGGGCCAAAATAGGCGAAGTATGGGAGGCGAGAAGAACAGCTTTTTCAAAATTTTTGAACTATGGGCAAACTATGGGCAAAGTATGGCGAAGTATGGGATGCGAGAAAATCATTTTTTTCTAATCTGCGAACTATGGGCCAAGTATGGCGAAGTATAGGAGGCGAAAAAATATCATTTTTTTCAAATTCTTCAAATATGGGCGAACTATGGGCAAAGTATGGCGAAGTATGGGAGGCGAAGAAATAATATTTTTCTAATCTTTGAACTATGGGCGAACTATGGGCAAAGTATGGCGAAGAATGAAAGGCGAAAAAATCATTTTTTTCGAATCTTCGAACTATGGGCCAAGTATGGTGAACTATGGAAGGCAAAAAAATCATTTTTTTTCCAATTTTCCAACTATTAGCTAAGTTTGACCAACTATGGAAGGCAAAAAAAACCATTTTTTTCAATTCTCCAACTATGGGCGAACTATGGGCCAAAATAGGCGAAGTATGGGAGGCGAGAAGAACAGCTTTTTCAAAATTTTTGAACTATGGGCAAACTATGGGCAAAGTATGGCGAAGTATGGGATGCGAGAAACTCATTTTTTTCTAATCTGCGAACTATGGGCCAAGTATGGCGAAGTATGGGAGGCGAAAAAATATCATTTTTTTCAAATTCTTCAAATATGGGCGAACTATGGGGAAAGTATGGCAAAGTATATAAGGCGAAAAAATCATTTTTTTCGAATCTTCGAACTATGGGCGAACTATGGGCCAAGTATGGTGAACTATGGAAGGCAAAAAAATCATTTTTTTTCCAATTTTCCAACTATTAGCTAAGTTTGGCCAACTATGGAAGGCAAAAAAAATCATTTTTTTCAAATTTTACAACTATTAGCTAAGTTTGCCCAACTATGGAAGGCAAAAAAAACCATTTTTTTCAATTCTCCAAGTATGGGCGAACTATGGGCCAAAATAGGCGAAGTATGGGAGGCGAGCAGAACAGCTTTTTCAAAATTTTTGAACTATGGGCAAACTATGGGCAAAGTATAGCGAAGTATGGGATGCGAGAAAATCATTTTTTTCTAATCTGCGAACTATGGGCCAAGTATGGCGAAGTATGGGAGGCGAAAAAAACACTTCTTTTTAAATTTTTGAACTCTGGGCGAAATATGGGCAAAGTATGGCGAAGTATGGGAGGCGAAAAAATCATATTTTTCCAATCTTTGAACTGTGGGCGAACTATGGGCAAAGTATGGCGAAGAATGGGAGGCGAAAAAATCATTTTTTTCGAATCTTCGCACTATGGGCGAACTATGGGTTAAGATAGGCGAAGTATGGGAGGCGAGAAGAACAGCTTTTTCAAAATTTTTGAAATATGGGCGAACTATGGGCAAAGTATGGCGAACTATGGATGGCAAAAAAATTATTTTTTTTCCTAATTTTCCAACTATTAGCTAAGTTTGACCAACTATGTGAGGCAAAAAATCATTTTTTTCCAATTTTACAACTATTGGCTAAGTTTGGCGAACTATGTGAGGCAAAAAAATATCATTTTTTTCAAATTCTTCAAATATGGGCGAACTATGGGCAAAGTATGGCGAAGTATGGGAGGCGAAAAAATCATATTTTTCTAATCTTTGAACTATGGGCGAACTATGGGCAAAGTATGGCGAAGAATGAAAGGCGAAAAAATCATTTTTTTCGAATCTTCGAACTATGGGCCAAGTATGGTGAACTATGGAAGGCAAAAAAATCATTTTTTTTCCAATTTTCCAACTATTCGCTAAGTTTGGCCAACTATGGAAGGCAAAAAAAATCATTTTTTTCAAATTTTACAACTATTAGCTAAGTTTGACCAACTATGGAAGGCAAAAAAAACCATTTTTTTCAATTCTCCAAGTATGGGCGAACTATGGGCCAAAATAGGCGAAGTATGGGAGGCGAGAAGAACAGCTTTTTCAAAATTTTTGAACTATGGGCAAACTATGGGCAAAGTATGGCGAAGTATGGGATGCGAGAAAATCATTTTTTTCTAATCTGCGAACTATGGGCCAAGTATGGCGAAGTATGGGAGGTGAAAAAAACTCTTCTTTTTAAATTTTTGAACTCTGGGCGAACTATGGGCAAAGTATGGCGAAGTATGGGAGGCGAAAAAATCATATTTTTCCAATCTTTGAACTGTGGGCGAACTATGGGCAAAGTATGGCGAAGAATGGAAGGCGAAAAAATCATTTTTTTCGAATCTTCGAACTATGGGCGAACTATGGGCCAAGATAGGCGAAGTATGGGAGGCGAGAAGAACAGCTTTTTCAAAATTTTTGAACTATGGGCGAACTATGGGCAAAGTATGGCGAACTATGGATGGCAAAAAAATTATTTTTTTTCCTAATTTTCCAACTATTAGCTAAGTTTGACCAACTATGTGAGGCAAAAAATCATTTTTTTCCAATTTTACAACTATTGGCTAAGTTTGGCGAACTATGTGAGGCAAAAAAATATCATTTTTTTCAAATTCTTCAAATATGGGCGAACTATGGGGAAAGTATGGCAAAGTATATGAGGCGAAAAAATCATTTTTTTCGAATCTTCGAACTATGGGCGAACTATGGGCCAAGAATGGTGAACTATGGAAGGCAAAAAAATCATTTTTTTCCAATTTTCCAACTAGTAGCTAAGTTAGGCCAACTATGGAAGGCAAAAAAAATCATTTTTTTCAAATTTTACAACTATTAGCTAAGTTTGACCAACTATGGAAGGCAAAAAAAACCATTTTTTTCAATTCTCCAAGTATGGGCGAACTATGGGCCAAAATAGGCGAAGTATGGGAGGCGAGAAGAACAGCTTTTTCAAAATTTTTGAACTATGGGCAAACTATGGGCAAAGTATGGCGAAGTATGGGATGCGAGAAAATCATTTTTTTCTAATCTGCGAACTATGGGCCAAGTATGGCGAAGTATGGGAGGCGAAAAAAACACTTCTTTTTAAATTTTTGAACTCTGGGCGAACTATGGGCAAAGTATGGCGAAGTATGGGAGGCGAAAAAATCATATTTTTCCAATCTTTGAACTGTGGGCGAACTATGGGCAAAGTATGGCGAAGAATGGGAGGCGAAAAAATCATTTTTTTTGAATCTTCGAACTATGGGCGAACTATGGGTTAAGATAGGCGAAGTATGGGAGGCGAGAAGAACAGCTTTTTCAAAATTTTTGAAACTATGGGCGAACTATGGGCAAAGTATGGCGAACTATGGATGGCAAAAAAATTATTTTTTTTCCTAATTTTCCAACTATTAGCTAAGTTTGACCAACTATGTGCGGCAAAAAATCATTTTTTTCCAATTTTACAACTATTGGCTAAGTTTGGCGAACTATGTGAGGCAAAAAAATATCATTTTTTCAAATTCTTCAAATATGGGCGAACTATGGGCAAAGTATGGCGAAGTATGGGAGGCGAAAAAATCATATTTTTCTAATCTTTGAACTATGGGCGAACTATGGGCAAAGTATGGCGAAGAATGAAAGGCGAAAAAATCATTTTTTTCGAATCTTCGAACTATGGGCCAAGTATGGTGAACTATGGAAGGCAAAAAAATCATTTTTTTTCCAATTTTCCAACTATTAGCTAAGTTTGGCCAACTATGGAAGGCAAAAAAAATTATTTTTTTCAAATTTTACAACTATTAGCTAAGTTTGACCAACTATGGAAGGCAAAAAAAACCATTTTTTTCAATTCTCCAACTATGGGCGAACTATGGGCCAAAATAGGCGAAGTATGGGAGGCGAGAAGAACAGCTTTTTCAAAATTTTTGAACTATGGGCAAACTATGGCAAGAGCGAAGTATGGGATGCGAGAAAATCATTTTTTTCTAATCTGCGAACTATGGGCCAAGTATGGCGAAGTATGGGAGGCGAAAAAAACTCTTCTTTTTAAATTTTTGAACTCTGGGCGAACTATGGGCAAAGTATGGCGAAGTATGGGAGGCGAAAAAATCATATTTTTCCAATCTTTGAACTGTGGGCGAACTATGGGCAAAGTATGGCGAAGAATGGGAGGGAAAAAAATTTTTTTTTTTCCTAATTTTCCAACTATTAGCTAAGTTTGACCAACTATGTGAGGCAAAAAATCATTTTTTTCCAATTTTTCAACTATTGGCTAAGTTTGGCGAACTATGTGAGGCAAAAAAATATCATTTTTTTCAAATTCTTCAAATATGGGCGAACTATGGGGAAAGTATGGCAAAGTATATGAGGCGAAAAAATCATTTTTTTCGAATCTTCGAACTATGGGCGAACTATGGGCCAAGTATGGTGAACTATGGAAGGCAAAAAAATCATTTTTTTTCCAATTTTCCAACTATTAGCTTAGTTTGGCCAACTATGGAAGGCAAAAAAAATCATTTTTTTCAATTCTCCAAGTATGGGCGAACTATGGGCCAAAATAGGCGAAGTATGGGAGGCGAGAAGAACAGCTTTTTCAAAATTTTTGAACTATGGGCAAACTATGGGCAAAGTATGGCGAAGTATGGGATGCGAGAAAATCATTTTTTTCTAATCTGCGAACTATGGGCCAAGTATGGCGAAGTATGGGAGGTGAAAAAAACTCTTCTTTTTAAATTTTTGAACTCTGGGCGAACTATGGGCAAAGTATGGCGAAGTATGGGAGGCGAAAAAATCATATTTTTCCAATCTTTGAACTGTGGGCGAACTATGGGCAAAGTATGGCGAAGAATGGAAGGCGAAAAAATCATTTTTTTCGAATCTTCGAACTATGGGCGAACTATGGGCCAAGATAGGCGAAGTATGGGAGGCGAGAAGAACAGCTTTTTCAAAATTTTTGAACTATGGGCGAACTATGGGCAAAGTATGGCGAACTATGGATGGCAAAAAAATTATTTTTTTTCCTAATTTTCCAACTATTAGCTAAGTTTGACCAACTATGTGAGGCAAAAAATCATTTTTTTCCAATTTTACAACTATTGGCTAAGTTTGGCGAACTATGTGAGGCAAAAAAATATCATTTTTTTTAAATTCTTCAAATATGGGCGAACTATGGGGAAAGTATGGCAAAGTATATGAGGCGAAAAAATCATTTTTTTCGAATCTTCGAACTATGGGCGAACTATGGGCCAAGTATGGTGAACTATGGAAGGCAAAAAAATCATTTTTTTCCAATTTTCCAACTATTAGCTAAGTTTGGCCAACTATGGAAGGCAAAAAAAATCATTTTTTTCAAATTTTACAACTATTAGCTAAGTTTGACCAACTATGGAAGGCAAAAAAAACCATTTTTTTCAATTCTCCAAGTATGGGCGAACTATGGGCCAAAATAGGCGAAGTATGGGAGGCGAGAAGAACAGCTTTTTCAAAATTTTTGAACTATGGGCAAACTATGGGCAAAGTATGGCGAAGTATGGGATGCGAGAAAATCATTTTTTTCTAATCTGCGAACTATGGGCCAAGTATGGCGAAGTATGGGAGGCGAAAAAAACACTTCTTTTTAAATTTTTGAACTCTGGGCGAACTATGGGCAAAGTATGGCGAAGTATGGGAGGCGAAAAAATCATATTTTTCCAATCTTTGAACTGTGGGCGAACTATGGGCAAAGTATGGCGAAGAATGGGAGGCGAAAAAATCATTTTTTTCGAATCTTCGAACTATGGGCGAACTATGGGTTAAGATAGGCGAAGTATGGGAGGCGAGAAGAACAGCTTTTTCAAAATTTTTGAAACATGGGCGAACTATGGGCAAAGTATGGCGAACTATGGATGGCAAAAAAATTATTTTTTTTCCTAATTTTCCAACTATTAGCTAAGTTTGACCAACTATGTGCGGCAAAAAATCATTTTTTTCCAATTTTACAACTATTGGCTAAGTTTGGCGAACTATGTGAGGCAAAAAAATATCATTTTTTCAAATTCTTCAAATATGGGCGAACTATGGGCAAAGTATGGCGAAGTATGGGAGGCGAAAAAATCATATTTTTCTAATCTTTGAACTATGGGCGAACTATGAGCAAAGTATGGCGAAGAATGAAAGGCGAAAAAATCATTTTTTTCGAATCTTCGAACTATGGGCCAAGTATGGTGAACTATGGAAGGCAAAAAAATCATTTTTTTCCAATTTTCCAACTATTAGCTAAGTTTGGCCAACTATGGAAGGCAAAAAAAATTATTTTTTTCAAATTTTACAACTATTAGCTAAGTTTGACCAACTATGGAAGGCAAAAAAAACCATTTTTTTCAATTCTCCAACTATGGGCGAACTATGGGCCAAAATAGGCGAAGTATGGGAGGCGAGAAGAACAGCTTTTTCAAAATTTTTGAACTATGGGCAAACTATGGGCGAAGTATGGGATGCGAGAAAATCATTTTTTTCTAATCTGCGAACTATGGGCCAAGTATGGCGAAGTATGGGAGGCGAAAAAAACTCTTCTTTTTAAATTTTTGAACTCTGAGCGAACTATGGGCAAAGTATGGCGAAGTATGGGAGGCGAAAAAATCATATTTTTCCAATCTTTGAACTGTGGGCGAACTATGGGCAAAGTATGGCGAAGAATGGGAGGGAAAAAAATTTTTTTTTTTCCTAATTTTCCAACTATTAGCTAAGTTTGACCAACTATGTGAGGCAAAAAATCATTTTTTTCCAATTTTTCAACTATTGGCTAAGTTTGGCGAACTATGTGAGGCAAAAAAATATCATTTTTTTCAAATTCTTCAAATATGGGCGAACTATGGGGAAAGTATGGCAAAGTATATGAGGCGAAAAAATCATTTTTTTCGAATCTTCGAACTATGGGCGAACTATGGGCCAAGTATGGTGAACTATGGAAGGCAAAAAAATCATTTTTTTTCCAATTTTCCAACTATTAGCTTAGTTTGGCCAACTATGGAAGGCAAAAAAAATCATTTTTTTCAATTCTCCAAGTATGGGCGAACTATGGGCCAAAATAGGCGAAGTATGGGAGGCGAGAAGAACAGCTTTTTCAAAATTTTTGAACTATGGGCAAACTATGGGCAAAGTATGGCGAAGTATGGGATGCGAGAAAATCATTTTTTTCTAATCTGCGAACTATGCGCCAAGTATGGCGAAGTATGGGAGGCGAAAAAAACACTTCTTTTTAAATTTTTGAACTCTGGGCGAACTATGGGCAAAGTATGGCGAAGTATGGGAGGCGAAAAAATCATATTTTTCCAATCTTTGAACTGAGGGCGAACTATGGGCAAAGTATGGCGAAGAATGAAAGGCGAAAAAATCATTTTTTTCGAATCTTCGAACTATGGGCCAAGTATGGTGAACTATGGAAGGCCTAAAAAATCATTTTTTTTCCAATTTTCCAACTATTAGCTAAGTTTGGCCAACTATGGAAGGCAAAAAAAATTATTTTTTTCAAATTTTACAACTATTAGCTAAGTTTGACCAACTATGGAAGGCAAAATAAACCATTTTTTTCAATTCTCCAAGTATTGGCGAACTATGGGCCAAAATAGGCGAAGTATGGGAGGCGAGAAGAACAGCTTTTTCAAAATTTTTGAACTATGGGCAAACTATGGGCCAAGTATGGCGAACTATGGATGGCAAAAAATTATTTTTTTTCCAATTTTCCAACTATTAGCTAAGTTTGACCAACTATGTGAGGCAAAAAATCATTTTTTTCCAATTTTACAACTATTGGCTAAGTTTGGCGAACTATGTGAGGCAATAAAATATCATTTTTTTCAAATTCTTCAAATATGGGCGAACTATGGGGAAAGTATGGCAAAGTATGGTGAAGTATGGGAGGCGAGAAGAACAGCTTTTTCAAAATTTTTGAACTATGGGCGAACTATGGGCAAAGTATGGCGAACTATGGATGGCGAAAAAATCATTTTTTTCTTATCTTCGAACTATGGGCAAACTATGGGCCAAGTATGGCGAACTATGGATGGCAAAAAATTATTTTTTTTCCAATTTTCCAACTATTAGCTAAGTTTGACCAACTATGTGAGGCAAAAAATCATTTTTTTCCAATTTTCCAACTATTAGCTAAGTTTGGCCAACTATGGAAGGCAAAAAAAATCATTTTTTTCAAATTTTACAACTATTAGCTAAGTTTGACCAACTATGGAAGGCAAAAAAAACCATTTTTTTCAATTCTCCAAGTATGGGCGAACTATGGGCCAAAATAGGCGAAGTATGGGAGGCGAGAAGAACAGCTTTTTCAAAATTTTTGAACTATGGGCAAACTATGGGCAAAGTATGGTGAAGTATGGGAGGCAAAAAAATCATATTTTTCCAATCTTTGAACTATGGGCGAACTATGGGCAAAGTATGGCGAAGAATGAAAGGCGAAAAAATCATTTTTTTCGAATCTTCGAACTATGGGCCAAGTATGGTGAACTATGGAAGGCAAAAAAATCATTTTTTTTCCAATTTTCCAACTATTAGCTAAGTTTGGCCAACTATGGAAGGCAAAAAAAATCATTTTTTTCAAATTTTACAACTATTAGCTAAGTTTGACCAACTATGGAAGGCAAAAAAAACCATTTTTTTCAATTCTCCAACTATGGGCGAACTATGGGCCAAAATAGGCGAAGTATGGGAGGCGAGAAGAACAGCTTTTTCAAAATTTTTGAACTATGGGCAAACTATGGGCAAAGTATGGCGAAGTATGGGATGCGAGAAAATCATTTTTTTCTAATCTGCGAACTATGGGCCAAGTATGGCGAAGTATGGGAGGCGAAAAAAACTCTTCTTTTTAAATTTTTGAACTCTGGGCGAACTATGGGCAAAGTATGGCGAAGAATGGGAGGCGAAAAAATCATATTTTTCCAATCTTTGAACTGAGGGCGAACTATGGGTTAAGATAGGCGAAGTATGGGAGGCGAGAAGAACATCTTTTTCAAAATTTTTGAACTATGGGCTAACTATGGGCAAAGTATGGCGAACTATGGATGGCAAAAAAATTATTTTTTTTCCTAATTTTCCAACTATTAGCTAAGTTTGACCAACTATGTGAGGCAAAAAATCATTTTTTTCCAATTTTACAACTATTGGCTAAGTTTCGCGAACTATGTGAGGCAAAAAAATATCATTTTTTTCAAATTCTTCAAATATGGGCGAACTATGGGCAAAGTATGGCGAAGTATGGGAGGCGAAAAAATCATATTTTTCCAATCTTTGAACTATGGGCGAACTATGGGCAAAGTATGGCGAAGAATGAAAGGCGAAAAAATCATTTTTTTCGAATCTTCGAACTATGGGCCAAGTATGGTGAACTATGGAAGGCCTAAAAAATCATTTTTTTTCCAATTTTCCAACTATTAGCTAAGTTTGGCCAACTATGGAAGGCAAAAAAAATTATTTTTTTCAAATTTTACAACTATTAGCTAAGTTTGACCAACTATGGAAGGCAAAATAAACCATTTTTTTCAATTCTCCAAGTATTGGCGAACTATGGGCCAAAATAGGCGAAGTATGGGAGGCGAGAAGAACAGCTTTTTCAAAATTTTTGAACTATGGGCAAACTATGGGCCAAGTATGGCGAACTATGGATGGCAAAAAATTATTTTTTTTCCAATTTTCCAACTATTAGCTAAGTTTGACCAACTATGTGAGGCAAAAAATCATTTTTTTCCAATTTTACAACTATTGGCTAAGTTTGGCGAACTATGTGAGGCAATAAAATATCATTTTTTTCAAATTCTTCAAATATGGGCGAACTATGGGGAAAGTATGGCAAAGTATGGTGAAGTATGGGAGGCGAGAAGAACAGCTTTTTCAAAATTTTTGAACTATGGGCGAACTATGGGCAAAGTATGGCGAACTATGGATGGCGAAAAAATCATTTTTTTCTTATCTTCGAACTATGGGCAAACTATGGGCCAAGTATGGCGAACTATGGATGGCAAAAAATTATTTTTTTTCCAATTTTCCAACTATTAGCTAAGTTTGACCAACTATGTGAGGCAAAAAATCATTTTTTTCCAATTTTCCAACTATTAGCTAAGTTTGGCCAACTATGGAAGGCAAAAAAAATCATTTTTTTCAAATTTTACAACTATTAGCTAAGTTTGACCAACTATGGAAGGCAAAAAAAACCATTTTTTTCAATTCTCCAAGTATGGGCGAACTATGGGCCAAAATAGGCGAAGTATGGGAGGCGAGAAGAACAGCTTTTTCAAAATTTTTGAACTATGGGCAAACTATGGGCAAAGTATGGTGAAGTATGGGAGGCAAAAAAATCATATTTTTCCAATCTTTGAACTATGGGCGAACTATGGGCAAAGTATGGCGAAGAATGAAAGGCGAAAAAATCATTTTTTTCGAATCTTCGAACTATGGGCCAAGTATGGTGAACTATGGAAGGCAAAAAAATCATTTTTTTTCCAATTTTCCAACTATTAGCTAAGTTTGGCCAACTATGGAAGGCAAAAAAAATCATTTTTTTCAAATTTTACAACTATTAGCTAAGTTTGACCAACTATGGAAGGCAAAAAAAACCATTTTTTTCAATTCTCCAACTATGGGCGAACTATGGGCCAAAATAGGCGAAGTATGGGAGGCGAGAAGAACAGCTTTTTCAAAATTTTTGAACTATGGGCAAACTATGGGCAAAGTATGGCGAAGTATGGGATGCGAGAAAATCATTTTTTTCTAATCTGCGAACTATGGGCCAAGTATGGCGAAGTATGGGAGGCGAAAAAAACTCTTCTTTTTAAATTTTTGAACTCTGGGCGAACTATGGGCAAAGTATGGCGAAGAATGGGAGGCGAAAAAATCATATTTTTCCAATCTTTGAACTGAGGGCGAACTATGGGTTAAGATAGGCGAAGTATGGGAGGCGAGAAGAACATCTTTTTCAAAATTTTTGAACTATGGGCTAACTATGGGCAAAGTATGGCGAACTATGGATGGCAAAAAAATTATTTTTTTTCCTAATTTTCCAACTATTAGCTAAGTTTGACCAACTATGTGAGGCAAAAAATCATTTTTTTCCAATTTTACAACTATTGGCTAAGTTTCGCGAACTATGTGAGGCAAAAAAATATCATTTTTTTCAAATTCTTCAAATATGGGCGAACTATGGGCAAAGTATGGCGAAGTATGGGAGGCGAAAAAATCATATTTTTCCAATCTTTGAACTATGGGCGAACTATGGGCAAAGTATGGCGAAGAATGAAAGGCGAAAAAATCATTTTTTTCGAATCTTCGAACTATGGGCCAAGTATGGTGAACTATGGAAGGCCTAAAAAATCATTTTTTTTCCAATTTTCCAACTATTAGCTAAGTTTGGCCAACTATGGAAGGCAAAAAAAATTATTTTTTTCAAATTTTACAACTATTAGCTAAGTTTGACCAACTATGGAAGGCAAAATAAACCATTTTTTTCAATTCTCCAAGTATTGGCGAACTATGGGCCAAAATAGGCGAAGTATGGGAGGCGAGAAGAACAGCTTTTTCAAAATTTTTGAACTATGGGCAAACTATGGGCCAAGTATGGCGAACTATGGATGGCAAAAAATTATTTTTTTTCCAATTTTCCAACTATTAGCTAAGTTTGACCAACTATGTGAGGCAAAAAATCATTTTTTTCCAATTTTACAACTATTGGCTAAGTTTGGCGAACTATGTGAGGCAATAAAATATCATTTTTTTCAAATTCTTCAAATATGGGCGAACTATGGGGAAAGTATGGCAAAGTATGGTGAAGTATGGGAGGCGAGAAGAACAGCTTTTTCAAAATTTTTGAACTATGGGCGAACTATGGGCAAAGTATGGCGAACTATGGATGGCGAAAAAATCATTTTTTTCTTATCTTCGAACTATGGGCAAACTATGGGCCAAGTATGGCGAACTATGGATGGCAAAAAATTATTTTTTTTCCAATTTTCCAACTATTAGCTAAGTTTGACCAACTATGGAAGGCAAAAAAAACCATTTTTTTCAATTCTCCAAGTATGGGCGAACTATGGGCCAAAATAGGCGAAGTATGGGAGGCGAGAAGAACAGCTTTTTCAAAATTTTTGAACTATGGGCAAACTATGGGCAAAGTATGGTGAAGTATGGGAGGCGAAAAAATCATATTTTTCCAATCTTTGAACTATGGGCGAACTATGGGCAAAGTATGGCGAAGAATGAAAGGCGAAAAAATCATTTTTTTCGAATCTTCGAACTATGGGCCAAGTATGGTGAACTATGGAAGGCAAAAAAATCATTTTTTTTCCAATTTTCCAACTATTAGCTAAGTTTGGCCAACTATGGAAGGCAAAAAAAATCATTTTTTTCAAATTTTACAACTATTAGCTAAGTTTGACCAACTATGGAAGGCAAAAAAAACCATTTTTTTCAATTCTCCAACTATGGGCGAACTATGGGCCAAAATTGGCGAAGTATGGGAGGCGAGAAGAACAGCTTTTTCAAAATTTTTGAACTATGGGCAAACTATGGGCAAAGTATGGCGAAGTATGGGATGCGAGAAAATCATTTTTTTCTAATCTGCGAACTATGGGCCAAGTATGGCGAAGTATGGGAGGCGAAAAAAACTCTTCTTTTTAAATTTTTGAACTCTGGGCGAACTATGGGCAAAGTATGGCGAAGTATGGGAGGCGAAAAAATCATATTTTTCTAATCATTGAACTGTGGGCGAACTATGGGCAAAGTATGGCGAAGAATGGGAGGCGAAAAAATCATTTTTTTCGAATCTTCGAACTATGGGCGAACTATGGGCCAAGATAGGCGAAGTATGGGAGGCGAGAAGAACATCTTTTTCAAAATTTTTGAACTATGGGCGAACTATGGGCAAAGTATGGCGAACTATGGATGGCAAAAACATTATTTTTTTGCCTAATTTTCCAACTATTAGCTAAGTTTGACCAACTATGTGAGGCAAAAAATCATTTTTTTCCAATTTTACAATTATTGGCTAAGTTTGGCGAACTATGTGAGGCAATAAAATATCATTTTTTTCAAATTCTTCAAATATGGGCGAACTATGGGGAAAGTATGGCAAAGTATGGTGAAGTATGGGAGGCGAGAAGAACAGCTTTTTCAAAATTTTTGAACTATGGGCGAACTATGGGCAAAGTATGGCGAACTATGGATGGCGAAAAAATCATTTTTTTCTTATCTTCGAACTATGGTTAAACTATGGGCCAAGTATGGCGAACTATGGATGGCAAAAAATTATTTTTTTTCCAATTTTCCAACTATTAGCTAAGTTTGACCAACTATGTGAGGCAAAAAATCATTTTTTTCCAATTTTCCAACTATTAGCTAAGTTTGGCCAACTATGGAAGGCAAAAAAAATCATTTTTTTCAAATTTTACAACTATTAGCTAAGTTTGACCAACTATGGAAGGCAAAAAAAACCATTTTTTTCAATTCTCCAAGTATGGGCGAACTATGGGCCAAAATAGGCGAAGTATGGGAGGCGAGAAGAACAGCTTTTTCAAAATTTTTGAACTATGGGCAAACTATGGGCAAAGTATGGTGAAGTATGGGAGGCGAAAAAATCATATTTTTCCAATCTTTGAACTATGGGCGAACTATGGGCAAAGTATGGCGAAGAATGAAAGGCGAAAAAATCATTTTTTTCGAATCTTCGAACTATGGGCCAAGTATGGTGAACTATGGAAGGCAAAAAAATCATTTTTTTTCCAATTTTCCAACTATTAGCTAAGTTTGGCCAACTATGGAAGGCAAAAAATATCATTTTTTTCAAATTTTACAACTATTAGCTAAGTTTGACCAACTATGGAAGGCAAAAAAAACCATTTTTTTCAAGTCTCCAACTATGGGCGAACTATGGGCCAAAATAGGCGAAGTATGGGAGGCGAGAAGAACAGCTTTTTCAAAAATTTTTGAACTATGGGCAAACTATGGGCAAAGTATGGCGAAGTATGGGATGCGAGAAAATCATTTTTTTGTAATCTGCGAACTATGGGCCAAGTATGGCGAAGTAGGGGAGGTGAAAAAAACTCTTCTTTTTAAATTTTTGAACTCTGGGCGAACTATGGGCAAAGTATGGCGAAGTATGGGAGGCGAAAATATCATATTTTTCCAATCTTTGAACTGTGGGCGAACTATGGGCAAAGTATGGCGAAGAATGGGAGGCGAAAAAATCATTTTTTTCGAATCTTCGAACTATGGGCGAACTATGGGCCAAGATAGGCGAAGTATGGGAGGCGAGAAGAACAGCTTTTTCAAAATTTTTGAACTATGGGCGAACTATGGGCAAAGTATGGCGAACTATGGATGGCAAAAAAATTATTTTTATTTCTAATTTTCCAACTATTAGCTAAGTTTGACCAACTATGTGAGGCAAAAAATCATTTTTTTCCAATTTTACAACTATTGGCTAAGTTTGGCGAACTATGTGAGGCAAAAAAATATCATTTTTTTCAAATTCTTCAAATATGGGCGAACTATGGGGAAAGTATGGCAAAGTATATGAGGCGAAAAAATCATTTTTTTCGAATCTTTGAACTATTGGCGAACTATGGGCCAAGTATGGTTCACTATGGAAGGCAAAAAAATCATTTTTTTTCCAATTTTCCATCTATTAGCTAAGTTTGGCCAACTATGGAAGGCAAAAAAAATCATTTTTTTCAAATTTTACAACTATTAGCTAAGTTTGACCAACTATGGAAGGCAAAAAAAACCATTTTTTTCAATTCTCCAACTATGGGCGAACTATGGGCCAAAATAGGCGAAGTATGGGAGGCGAGAAGAACAGCTTTTTCAAAATTTTTGAACTATGGGCAAACTATGGGCAAAGTCTGGCGAAGTATGGGATGCGAGAAAATCATTTTTTTCTAATCTGCGAACTATGGGCCAAGTATGGCGAAGTATGGGAGGCGAAAAAAACTCTTCTTTTTAAATTTTTGAACTCTGGGCGAACTATGGGCAAAGTATGGCGAAGTATGGGAGGCGAAAAAATCATATTTTTCCAATCATTGAACTGTGGGCGAACTATGGGCAAAGTATGGCGAAGAATGGGAGGCGAAAAAATCATTTTTTTCGAATCTTCGAACTATGGGCGAACTATGGGCCAAGATAGGCGAAGTATGGGAGGCGAGAAGAACATCTTTTTCAAAATTTTTGAACTATGGGCGAACTATGGGCAAAGTATGGCGAACTATGGATGGCAAAAACATTATTTTTTTGCCTAATTTTCCAACTATTAGCTAAGTTTGACCAACTATGTGAGGCAAAAAATCATTTTTTTCCAATTTTACAACTATTGGCTAAGTTTGGCGAACTATGTGAGGCAAAAAAATATCATTTTTTTCAAATTCTTCAAATATGGGCGAACTATGGGGAAAGTATGGCAAAGTATATGAGGCGAAAAAATCATTTTTTTCGAATCTTCGAACTATTGGCGAACTATGGGCCAAGTATGGTGAACTATGGAAGGCAAAAAAATCATTTTTTTTCCAATTTTCCAACTATTAGCTAAGTTTGGCCAACTATGGAAGGCAAAAAAAATCATTTTTTTTCCAATTTTCCAACTATTAGCTAAGTTTGGCCAACTATGGAAGGCAAAAAAAATCATTTTTTTCAAATTTTACAACTATTAGCTAAGTTTGACCAACTATGGAAGGCAAAAAAAACCATTTTTTTCAATTCTCCAACTATGGGCGAACTATGGGCCAAAATAGGCGAAGTATGGGAGGCGAGAAGAACAGCTTTTTCAAAATTTTTGAACTATGGGCAAACTATGGGCAAAGTATGGCGAAGTATGGGATGCGAGAAAATTATTTTTTTCTAATGTGCGAACTATGGGCCAAGTATGGCGAAGTATGGGAGGCGAAAAAAACTCTTCTTTTTAAATTTTTGAACTCTGGGCGAACTATGGGCAAAGTATGGCGAAGTATGGGATGCGAAAAAATCATATTTTTCCAATCTTTGAACTGTGGGCGAACTATGGGCAAAGTATGGCGATGAATGGGAGGCGAAAAAATCATTTTTTTCGAATCTTCGAACTATGGGCGAACTATGGGCCAAGATAGGCGAAGTATGGGAGGCGAGAAGAACAGCTTTTTCAAAATTTTTGAACTATGGGCGAACTATGGGCAAAGTATGGCGAACTATGGATGGCAAAAAAATTATTTTTTTTCCTAATTTTCCAACTATTAGCTAAGTTTGACCAACTATGTGAGGCAAAAAATCATTTCTTTCCAATTTTACAACTATTGGCTAAGTTTGGCGAACTATGTGAGGCAAAAAAATATCATTTTTTTCAAATTCTTCAAATATGGGCGAACTATGGGGAAAGTATGGCAAAGTATATGAGGCGAAAAAATCATTTTTTTCGAATCTTCGAACTATTGGCGAACTATGGGCCAAGTATGGTGAACTATGGAAGGCAAAAAAATCATTTTTTTTCCAATTTGCCAACTATTAGCTAAGTTTGGCCAACTATGGAAGGCAAAAAAAATCATTTTTTTCAAATTTTACAACTATTAGCTAAGTTTGACCAACTATGGAAGGCAAAAAAAACCATTTTTTTCAATTCTCCAAGTATGGGCGAACTATGGGCAAAGTATGGCGAAGAATGGGAGGCGAAAAAATCATTTTTTTCGAATCTTCGAACTATGGGCGAACTATGGGCCAAGATAGGCGAAGTATGGGAGGCGAGAAGAACAGCTTTTTCAAAATTTTTGAACTATGGGAGAACTATGGGCAAAGTATGGCGAACTATGGATGGCAAAAAAATTATTTTTTTTCCTAATTTTCCAACTATTAGCTAAGTTTGACCAACTATGTGAGGCAAAAAATCATTTCTTTCCAATTTTACAACTATTGGCTAAGTTTGGCGAACTATGTGAGGCAAAAAAATATCATTTTTTTCAAATTCTTCAAATATGGGCGAACTATGGGGAAAGTATGGCAAAGTATATGAGGCGAAAAAATCATTTTTTTCGAATCTTCGAACTATGGGCCAAGTATGGTGAACTATGGAAGGCAAAAGAATCATTTTTTTTCCAATTTTCCAACTATTAGCTTAGTTTGGCCAACTATGGAAGGCAAAAAAAATCATTTTTTTCAATTCTCCAAGTATGGGCGAACTATGGGCCAAAATAGGCGAAGTATGGGAGGCGAGAAGAACAGCTTTTTCAAAATTTTTGAACTATGGGCAAACTATGGGCAAAGTATGGCGAAGTATGGGATGCGAGAAAATCATTTTTTTCTAATCTGCGAACTATGCGCCAAGTATGGCGAAGTATGGGAGGCGAAAAAAACACTTCTTTTTAAATTTTTGAACTCTGGGCGAACTATGGGCAAAGTATGGCGAAGTATGGGAGGCGAAAAAATCATATTTTTCCAATCTTTGAACTGTGGGCGAACTATGGGCAAAGTATGGCGAAGAATGGGAGGCGAAAAAATCATTTTTTTCGAATCTTCGAACTATGGGCGAACTATGGGTTAAGATAGGCGAAGTATGGGAGGCGAGAAGAACATCTTTTTCAAAATTTTTGAACTATGGGCGAACTATGGGCAAAGTATGGCGAACTATGGATGGCAAAAAAATTATTTTTTTTCCTAATTTTCCAACTATTAGCTAAGTTTGACCAACTATGTGAGGCAAAAAATCATTTTTTTCCAATTTTACAACTATTGGCTAAGTTTGGCGAACTATGTGAGGCAAAAAAATATCATTTTTTCAAATTCTTCAAATATGGGCGAACTATGGGCAAAGTATGGCGAACTATGGATGGCAAAAAAATTATTTTTTTTCCTAATTTTCCAACTATTAGCTAAGTTTGACCAACTATGTGAGGCAAAAAATCATTTTTTTCCAATTTTACAACTATTGGCTAAGTTTGGCGAACTATGTGAGGCAAAAAAATATCATTTTTTCAAATTCTTCAAATATGGGCGAACTATGGGCAAAGTATGGCGAAGTATGGGAGGCGAAAAAATCATATTTTTCTAATCTTTGAACTCTGGGCGAACTATGGGCAAAGTATGGCGAAGAATGAAAGGCGAAAAAATCATTTTTTTCGAATCTTCGAACTATGGGCCAAGTATGGTGAACTATGGAAGGCAAAAAAATCATTTTTTTTCCAATTTTCCAACTATTAGCTAAGTTTGGCCAACTATGGAAGGCAAAAAAAATCATTTTTTTCAAATTTTACAACTATTAGCTAAGTTTGACCAACTATGGAAGGCAAAAAAAACCATTTTTTTCAATTCTCCAACTATGGGCGAACTATGGGCCAAAATAGGCGAAGTATGGGAGGCGAGAAGAACAGCTTTTTCAAAATTTTTGAACTATGGGCAAACTATGGGCAAAGTATGGCGAAGTATGGGATGCGAGAAAATCATTTTTTTCTAATCTGCGAACTATGGGCCAAGTATGGCGAAGTATGGGAGGCGAAAAAAACACTTCTTTTTAAATTTTTGAACTCTGGGCGAACTATGGGCAAAGTATGGCGAAGTATGGGAGGCGAAAAAATCATATTTTTCCAATCTTTGAACTGTGGGCGAACTATGGGCAAAGTATGGCGAAGAATGGGAGGCGAAAAAATCATTTTTTTCGAATCTTCGAACTATGGGCGAACTATGGGTTAAGATAGGCGAAGTATGGGAGGCGAGAAGAACAGCTTTTTCAAAATTTTTGAAACATGGGCGAACTATGGGCAAAGTATGGCGAACTATGGATGGCAAAAAAATTATTTTTTTTCCTAATTTTCCAACTATTAGCTAAGTTTGACCAACTATGTGAGGCAAAAAATCATTTTTTTCCAATTTTACAACTATTGGCTAAGTTTGGCGAACTATGTGAGGCAAAAAAATATCATTTTTTCAAATTCTTCAAATATGGGCGAACTATGGGCAAAGTATGGCGAAGTATGGGAGGCGAAAAAATCATATTTTTCTAATCTTTGAACTATGGGCGAACTATGAGCAAAGTATGGCGAAGAATGAAAGGCGAAAAAATCATTTTTTTCGAATCTTCGAACTATGGGCCAAGTATGGTGAACTATGGAAGGCAAATAAATCATTTTTTTCCAATTTTCCAACTATTAGCTAAGTTTGGCCAACTATGGAAGGCAAAAAAAATCATTTTTTTCAAATTTTACAACTATTAGCTAAGTTTGACCAACTATGGAAGGCAAAAAAAACCATTTTTTTCAATTCTCCAACTATGGGTGAACTATGGGCCAAAATAGGCGAAGTATGGGAGGCGAGAAGAACAGCTTTTTCAAAATTTTTGAACTATGGGCAAACTATGGGCAAAGTATGGCGAAGTATGGGATGCGAGAGAATCATTTTTTTCTAATCTGCGAACTATGGGCCAAGTATGGCGAAGTATGGGAGGCGAAAAAAACTCTTCTTTTTAAATTTTTGAACTCTGGGCGAACTATGGGCAAAGTATGGCGAAGTATGGGAGGCGAAAAAATCATATTTTTCCAATCATTGAACTGTGGGCGAACTATGGGCAAAGTATGGCGAAGAATGGGAGGCGAAAAAATCATTTTTTTCGAATCTTCGAACTATGGGCCAAGATAGGCGAAGTATGGGAGGCGAGAAGAACATCTTTTTCAAAATTTTTGAACTATGGGCGAACTATGGGCGAACTATGGGCAAAGTATGGCGAACTATGGATGGCAAAAAAATTATTTTTTTGCCTAATTTTCCAACTATTAGCTAAGTTTGACCAACTATGTGAGGCAAAAAATCATTTTTTTCCAATTTTACAACTATTGGCTAAGTTTCGCGAACTATGTGAGGCAAAAAAATATCATTTTTTTCAAATTCTTCAAATATGGGCGAACTATGGGCAAAGTATGGCGAAGTATGGGAGGCGAAAAAATCATATTTTTCCAATCTTTGAACTATAGGCGAACTATGGGCAAAGTATGGCGAAGAATGAAAGGCGAAAAAATCATTTTTTTCGAATCTTCGAACTATGGGCCAAGTATGGTGAACTATGGAAGGCCTAAAAAATCATTTTTTTTCCAATTTTCCAACTATTAGCTAAGTTTGGCCAACTATGGAAGGCAAAAAAAATCATTTTTTTCAAATTTTACAACTATTAGCTAAGTTTGACCAACTATGGAAGGCAAAAAAAACCATTTTTTTCAATTCTCCAAGTATGGGCGAACTATGAGCCAAAATAGGCGAAGTATGGGAGGCGAGAAGAACAGCTTTTTCAAAATTTTTGAACTATGGGCAAACTATGTGCCAAGTATGGCGAACTATGGATGGCAAAAAATTATTTTTTTTTCAATTTTCCAACTATTAGCTAAGTTTGACCAACTATGTGAGGCAAAAAATCATTTTTTTCCAATTTTAAAACTATTGGCTAAGTTTGGCGAACTATGTGAGGCAATAAAATATCATTTTTTTCAAATTCTTCAAATATGGGCGAACTATGGGGAAAGTATGGCAAAGTATGGTGAAGTATGGGAGGCGAGAAGAACAGCTTTTTCAAAATTTTTGAACTATGGGCGAACTATGGGCAAAGTATGGCGAAGAATGGGAGGCGAAAAAATCATTTTTTTCGAATCTTCGAACTATGGGTGAACTATGGGCCAAGATAGGCGAAGTATGGGAGGCGAGAAGAACAGCTTTTTCAAAATTTTTGAACTACAGGCGAACTATGGGCAAAGTATGGCGAACTATGGATGGCAAAAAAATTATTTTTTTTCCTAATTTTCCAACTATTAGCTAAATTTGACCAACTATGAGAGGCAAAAAATCATTTTTTTCCAATTTTACAACTATTGGCTAAGTTTGGCGAACTATGTGAGGCAAAAAAATATCATTTTTTTCAAATTCTTCAAATATGGGCGAACTATGGGCAAAGTATGGCGAAGTATGGGAGGCGAAAAAATCATATTTTTCCAATCTTTGAACTATGGGCGAACTATGGGCAAAGTATGGCGAAGAATGAAAGGCGAAAAAATCATTTTTTTCGAATCTTCGAACTATGGGCGAACTATGGGCCAAGTATGGTGAACTATGGAAGGCAAGAAAATCATTTTTTTTCAATTTTCCAACTATTAGCTAAGTTTGGCCAACTATGGAAGGCAAAAAAAATCATTTTTTTCAAATTTTACAACTATTAGCTAAGTTTGACCAACTATGGAAGGCAAAAAAAACATTTTTTTCAATTCTCCAACTATGGGCGAACTATGGGCCAAAATAGGCGAAGTATGGGAAGCGAGAAGAACAGCTTTTTCAAAATTTTTGAACTATGGGCAAACTATGGGCAAGGTATGGCGAAGTATGGGATGCGAGAAAATCATTTTTTTCTAATCTGCGAACTATGGGCCAAGTATGGCGAAGTATGGGAGGCGAAAAAATCATATTTTTCCAATCTTTGAACTGTGGGCGAACTATGGGCAAAGTATGGCGAAGTATGGGAGGCGAGAAGAACAGCTTTTTCAAAATTTTTGAACTATGGGCGAACTATCGGCAAAGTATGTCGAACTATGGATGGCGAAAAAATCATTTTTTTCTTATCTTCGAACTATGGGCAAACTATGGGCCAAGTATGGCGAACTATGGATGGCAAAAAATTATTTTTTTTCCAATTTTCCAACTATTAGCTAAGTTTGACCAACTATGTGAGGCAAAAAATCATTTTTTTCCAATTTTACAACTATTGGCTAAGTTTGGCGAACTATGTGAGGCAAAAAAATATCATTTTTTTCAAATTCTTCAAATACGGGCGAACTATGGGGAAAGTATGGCAAAGTATATGAGGCGAAAAAAATATTTTTTTTTTCCAATCTTCGAACTATGGGCAAAGTATGGCGAAGTATGGGAGGCGAAAAAATTATATTTTTCCAATCTTTGAACTGTGGGCGAACTATGGGCAAAGTATGGCGAAGAATGAGAGGCGAAAAAATCATTTTTTTCGAATCTTCGAACTATGGGCGAACTATGGGCCAAGTATGGTGAACTATGGAAGGCAAAAAAATCATTTTTTTTCCAATTTTCCAACTATTAGCTAAGTTTGGCCAACTATGGAAGGCAAAAAAAATCATTTTTTTCAAATTTTACAACTATTAGCTAAGTTTGACCAACTATGGAAGGCAAAAAAAACCATTTTTTTCAATTCTCCAAGTATGGGCGAACTATGGGCCAAAATAGGCGAAGTATGGGAGGCGAGAAGAACAGCATTTTCAAAATTTTTGAACTATGGGCAAACTATGGGCAAAGTTTGGCGAAGTATGGGAGGCGAAAAAATCATATTTTTCCAATCTTTGAACTGTGGGCGAACTATGGGCAAAGTATGGGAGGCGAAAAAAACACTTCTTTTTAAATTTTTGAACTCTGGGCGAACTATGGGCAAAGTATGGCGAAGTATGGGAGGCGAAAAAATCATATTTTTCCAATCTTTGAACTGTGGGCGAACTATGGGCAAAGTATGGCGAAGAATGGGAGGCGAAAAAATCATTTTTTTCGAATCTTCGAACTATGGGCGAAATATGGGCCAAGGTAGGCGAAGTATGGGAGGCAAGAAGAACAGCTTTTTCAAAATTTTTGAACTATGGGCGAACTATGGGCAAAGTATGGCGAACTATGGATGGCAAAAAGATTATTTTTTTTCCTAATTTTCCAACTATTAGCTAAATTTGACCAACTATGTGAGGCAAAAAATCATTTTTTTCCAATTTTACAACTATTGGCTAAGTTTGGCGAACTATGTGAGGCAAAAAAATATCATTTTTTTCACATTCTTCAAATATGGGCGAACTATGGGCAAAGTATGGCGAAGTATGGGAGGCGAAAAAATCATATTTTTCTAATCTTTGAACTATGGGCGAACTATGGGCAAAGTATGGCGAAGAATGAAAGGCGAAAAAATCATTTTTTTCGAATCTTCGAACTATGGGCGAACTATGGGCCAAGTATGGTGAACTATGGAAGGCAAAAAAATCATTTTTTTTCCAATTTTCAAACTATTAGCTAAGTTTGGCCAACTATGGAAGGCAAACAAAATCATTTTTTTAAAATTTTACAACTATTAGCTAAGTTTGACCAACTATGGAAGGCAAAAAAAACCATTTTTTTCAATTCTCCAACTATGGGCGAACTATGGGCTAAAATAGGCGAAGTATGGGAGGCGAGAAGAACAGCTTTTTCAAAATTTTTGAACTATGGGCAAACTATGGGCAAAGTATGGCGAAGTATGGGATGCGAGAAAATCATTTTTTTCTAATCTGCGAACTATGGGCCAAGTATGGGGAAGTATGGGAGGCGAAAAAAACACTTCTTTTTAAAATTTTGAACTCTGGGAGAACTATGGGCAAAGTATGGCGAAGTATGGGAGGCGAAAAAATCATATTTTTCCAATCTTTGAACTGTGGGCGAACTATGGGCAAAGTATGGCGAAGAATAATAGGAGAAAAAATCATTTTTTTCGAATCTTCGAACTATGGGCGAACTATGGGCCAAGGTAGGCGAAGTATGGGAGGCAAGAAGAACAGCTTTTTCAAAATTTTTGAACTATGGGCGAACTATGGGCAAAGTATGGCGAACTATGGATGGCAAAAAAATTATTTTTTTTCCTAATTTTCCAACTATTAGCTAAATTTAACCAACTTTGAGAGGCAAAAAATCATTTTTTTCCAATTTTACAACTATTGGCTAAGTTTGGCGAACTATGTGAGGCAAAAAAATATCATTTTTTTCAAATTCTTCAAATATGGGCGAACTATGGGCAAAGTATGGCGAAGTATGGGAGGCGAAAAAATCATATTTTTCCAATCTTTGAACTATGGGCGAACTATGGGCAAAGTAAGGCGAAGAATGAAAGGCGAAAAAATCATTTTTTTCGAATCTTCGAACTATGGGCGAACTATGGGCCAAGTATGGTGAACTATCGAAGGCAAAAAAATCATTTTTTTTCCAATTTTCCAACTATTAGCTAAGTTTGGCCAACTATGGAAGGCAAAAAAAATCATTTTTTTCAAATTTTACAACTATTAGCTAAGTTTGACCAACTATGGAAGGCAAAAAAAACATTTTTTTCAATTCTCCAACTATGGGCGAACTATGGGCCAAAATAGGCGAAGTATGGGAAGCGAGAAGAACAGCTTTTTCAAAATTTTTGAACTATGGGCAAACTATGGGCAAGGTATGGCGAAGTATGGGATGCGAGAAAATCATTTTTTTCTAATCTGCGAACTATGGGCCAAGTATGGCGAAGTATGGGAGGCGAAAAATACACTTCTTTTTAAATTTTTGAACTCTGGGCGAACTATGGGCAAAGTATGGCGAAGTATGGGAGGCGAAAAAATCATATTTTTCCAATCTTTGAACTGTGGGCGAACTATGAGCAAAGTATGGCGAAGAATGGGAGGCGAAAAAATCATTTTTTTCGAATCTTCGAACTATGGGCGAACTATGGGCCAAGGTAGGCGAAGTATGGGAGGCAAGAAGAACAGCTTTTTCAAAATTTTTGAACTATGGGCGAACTATGGGCAAAGTATGGCGAACTATGGATGGCAAAAAAATTATTTTTTTTCCTAATTTTCCAACTATTAGCTAAATTTGACCAACTATGAGAGGCAAAAAATCATTTTTTTCCAATTTTACAACTATTGGCTAAGTTTGGCGAACTATGTGAGGCAAAAAAATATCATTTTTTTCAAATTCTTCAAATATGGGCGAACTATGGGCAAAGTATGGCGAAGTATGGGAGGCGAAAAAATCATATTTTTCCAATCTTTGAACTATGGGCGAACTATGGGCAAAGTATGGCGAAGAATGAAAGGCGAAAAAATCATTTTTTTCGAATCTTCGAACTATGGGCGAACTATGGGCCAAGTATGGTGAACTATCGAAGGCTAAAAAATCATTTTTTTCCAATTTTCCAACTATTAGCTAAGTTTGGCCAACTATGGAAGGCAAAAAAAATCATTTTTTTCAAATTTTACAACTAATAGCTAAGTTTGACCAACTATGGAAGGCAAAAAAAACCATTTATTTCAATTCTCCAACTATGGGCGAACTATGGGCCAAAATAGGCGAAGTATGGGAAGCGAGAAGAACAGCTTTTTCAAAATTTTTGAACTATGGGCAAACTATGGGCAAGGTATGGCGAAGTATGGGATGCGAGAAAATCATTTTTTTCTAATCTGCGAACTATAGGCCAAGTATGGCGAAGTATGGGAGGCGAAAAAATCATATTTTTCCAATCTTTGAACTGTGGGCGAACTATGGGCAAAGTATGGCGAAGTATGGGAGGCGAGAAGAACAGCTTTTTCAAAATTTTTGAACTATGGGCGAACTATGGGCAAAGTATGTCGAACTATGGATGGCGAAAAAATCATTTTTTTCTTATCTTCGAACTATGGGCAAACTATGGGCCAAGTATGGCGAACTATGGATGGCAAAAAATTATTTTTTTTCCAATTTTCCAACTATTAGCTAAGTTTGACCAACTATGTGAGGCAAAAAATCATTTTTTTCCAATTTTACAACTATTGGCTAAGTTTGGCGAACTATGTGAGGCAAAAAAATATCATTTTTTTCAAATTCTTCAAATATGGGCGAACTATGGGGAAAGTATGGCAAAGTATATGAGGCGAAAAAAATATTTTTTTTTCCAATCTTCGAACTATGGGCAAAGTATGGCGAAGTATGGAAGGCGAAAAAATCATATTTTTCCAATTTTCCAACTATTAGCTAAGTTTGGCCAACTATGGAAGGCAAAAAAAATCATTTTTTTCAAATTTTACAACTATTAGCTAAGTTTGACCAACTATGGAAGGCAAAAAAAACCATTTTTTTCAATTCTCCAAGTATGGGCGAACTATGGGCCAAAATAGGCGAAGTATGGGAGGCGAGAAGAACAGCTTTTTCAAAATTTTTGAACTATGGGCAAACTATGGGCAAAGTTTGGCGAAGTATGGGAGGCGAAAAAATCATATTTTTCCAATCTTTGAACTGTGGGCGAACTATGGGCAAAGTATGGGAGGCGAAAAAAACACTTCTTTTTAAATTTTTGAACTCTGGGCGAACTATGGGCAAAGTTTGGCGAAGTATGGGAGGCGAAGAAATCATATTTTTCCAATCTTTGAACTGTGGGCGAACTATGGGCAAAGTATGGCGAAGAATGGGAGGCGAAAAAATCATTTTTTTCGAATCTTCGAACTATGGGCGAACTATGGGCCAAGGTAGGCGAAGTATGGGAGGCAAGAAGAACAGCTTTTTCAAAATTTTTGAACTATGGGCGAACTATGGGCAAAGTATGGCGAACTATGGATGGCAAAAAAATTATTTTTTTTCCTAATTTTCCAACTATTAGCTAAATTTGACCAACTATGTGAGGCAAAAAATCATTTTTTTCCAATTTTACAACTATTGGCTAAGTTTGGCGAACTATGTGAGGCAAAAAAATATCATTTTTTTCAAATTCTTCAAATATGGGCGAACTATGGGCAAAGTATGGCGAAGTATGGGAGGCGAAAAAATCATATTTTTCTAATCTTTGAACTATGGGCGAACTATGGGCAAAGTATGGCGAAGAATGAAAGGCGAAAAAATCATTTTTTTCGAATCTTCGAACTATGGGCGAACTATGGGCCAAGTATGGTGAACTATGGAAGGCAAAAAAATCATTTTTTTTCCAATTTTCAAACTATTAGCTAATTTTGGCCAACTATGGAAGGCAAACAAAATCATTTTTTTAAAATTTTACAACTATTAGCTAAGTTTGACCAACTATGGAAGGCAAAAAAAACCATTTTTTTCAATTCTCCAACTATGGGCGAACTATGGGCTAAAATAGGCGAAGTATGGGAGGCGAGAAGAACAGCTTTTTCAAAATTTTTGAACTATGGGCAAACTATGGGCAAAGTATGGCGAAGTATGGGATGCGAGAAAATCATTTTTTTCTAATCTGCGAACTATGGGCCAAGTATGGGGAAGTATGGGAGGCGAAAAAAACACTTCTTTTTAAAATTTTGAACTCTGGGAGAACTATGGGCAAAGTATGGCGAAGTATGGGAGGCGAAAAAATCATATTTTTCCAATCTTTGAACTGTGGGCGAACTATGGGCAAAGTATGGCGAAGAATGGGAGGCGAAAAAATCATTTTTTTCGAATCTTCGAACTATGGGCGAACTATGGGCCAAGGTAGGCGAAGTATGGGAGGCAAGAAGAACAGCTTTTTCAAAATTTTTGAACTATGGGCGAACTATGGGCAAAGTATGGCGAACTATGGATGGCAAAAAAATTATTTTTTTTCCTAATTTTCCAACTATTAGCTAAATTTAACCAACTATGAGAGGCAAAAAATCATTTTTTTCCAATTTTACAACTATTGGCTAAGTTTGGCGAACTATGTGAGGCAAAAAAATATCATTTTTTTCAAATTCTTCAAATATGGGCGAACTATGGGCAAAGTATGGCGAATTATGGGAGGCGAAAAAATCATATTTTTCCAATCTTTGAACTATGGGCGAACTATGGGCAAAGTAAGGCGAAGAATGAAAGGCGAAAAAATCATTTTTTTCGAATCTTCGAACTATGGGCGAACTATGGGCCAAGTATGGTGAACTATCGAAGGCAAAAAAATCATTTTTTTTCCAATTTTCCAACTATTAGCTAAGTTTGGCCAACTATGGAAGGCAAAAAAAATCATTTTTTTCAAATTTTACAACTATTAGCTAAGTTTGACCAACTATGGAAGGCAAAAAAAACATTTTTTTCAATTCTCCAACTATGGGCGAACTATGGGCCAAAATAGGCGAAGTATGGGAAGCGAGAAGAACAGCTTTTTCAAAATTTTTGAACTATGGGCAAACTATGGGCAAGGTATGGCGAAGTATGGGATGCGAGAAAATCATTTTTTTCTAATCTGCGAACTATGGGCCAAGTATGGCGAAGTATGGGAGGCGAAAAATACACTTCTTTTTAAATTTTTGAACTCTGGGCGAACTATGGGCAAAGTATGGCGAAGTATGGGAGGCGAAAAAATCATATTTTTCCAATCTTTGAACTGTGGGCGAACTATGGGCAAAGTATGGCGAAGAATGGGAGGCGAAAAAATCATTTTTTTCGAATCTTCGAACTATGGGCGAACTATGGGCCAAGGTAGGCGAAGTATGGGAGGCAAGAAGAACAGCTTTTTCAAAATTTTTGAACTATGGGCGAACTATGGGCAAAGTATGGCGAACTATGGATGGCAAAAAAATTATTTTTTTCCCTAATTTTCCAACTATTAGCTAAATTTGACCAACTATGAGAGGCAAAAAAATATCATTTTTTTCAAATTCTTCAAATATGGGCGAACTATGGGCAAAGTATGGCGAAGTATGGGAGGCGAAAAAATCATATTTTTCCAATCTTTGAACTATGGGCGAACTATGGGCAAAGTATGGCGAAGTATGGGATGCGAGAAAATCATTTTTTTCTAATCTGCGAACTATAGGCCAAGTATGGCGAAGTATGGGAGGCGAAATAATCATATTTTTCCAATCTTTGAACTGTGGGCGAACTATGGGCAAAGTATGGCTAAGTATGGGAGGCGAGAAGAACAGCTTTTTCAAAATTTTTGAACTATGGGCGAACTATGGGCAAAGTATGTCGAACTATGGATGGCGAAAAAATCATTTTTTTCTTATCTTCGAACTATGGGCAAACTATGGGCCAAGTATGGCGAACTATGGATGGCAAAAAATTATTTTTTTTCTAATTTTCCAACTATTAGCTAAGTTTGACCAACTATGTGAGGCAAAAAATCATTTTTTTCCAATTTTACAACTATTGGCTAAGTTTGGCGAACTATGTGAGGCAAAAAAATATCATTTTTTTCAAATTCTTCAAATATGGGCGAACTATGGGGAAAGTATGGCAAAGTATATGAGGCGAAAAAAATATTTTTTTTTCCAATCTTCGAACTATGGGCAAAGTATGGCGAAGTATGGGAGGCGAAAAAATCATATTTTTCCAATCTTTGAACTGTGGGCGAACTATGGGCAAAGTATGGCGAAGAATGAGAGGCGAAAAAATCATTTTTTTCGAATCTTCGAACTATGGGCAAACTATGGGCCAAGTATGGTGAACTATGAAAGGCAAAAAAATCATTTTTTTTCCAATTTTCCAACTATTAGCTAAGTTTGGCCAACTATGGAAGGCAAAAAAAATCATTTTTTTCAAATTTTACAACTATTAGCTAAGTTTGACCAACTATGGAAGGCAAAAAAAACCATTTTTTTCAATTCTCCAAGTATGGGCGAACTATGGGCCAAAATAGGCGAAGTATAAGAGGCGAGAAGAACAGCTTTTTCAAAATTTTTGAACTATGGGCAAACTATGGGCAAAGTTTGGCGAAGTATGGGAGGCGAAAAAATCATATTTTTCCAATCTTTGAACTGTGGGCGAACTATGGGCAAAGTATGGGAGGCGAAAAAAACACTTCTTTTTAAATTTTTGAACTCTGGGCGAACTATGGGCAAAGTATGGCGAAGTATGGGAGGCGAAAAAATCATATTTTTCCAATCTTTGAACTGTGGGCGAACTATGGGCAAAGTATGGCGAAGAATGGGAGGCAAAAAAATCATTTTTTTCGAATCTTCGAACTATGGGCGAAATATGGGCCAAGGTAGGCGAAGTATGGGAGGCAAGAAGAACAGCTTTTTCAAAATTTTTGAACTATGGGCGAACTATGGGCAAAGTATGGCGAACTATGGATGGCAAAAAGATTATTTTTTTTCCTAATTTTCCAACTATTAGCTAAATTTGACCAACTATGTGAGGCAAAAAATCATTTTTTTCCAATTTTACAACTATTGGCTAAGTTTGGCGAACTATGTGAGGCAAAAAAATATCATTTTTTTCACATTCTTCAAATATGGGCGAACTATGGGCAAAGTATGGCGAAGTATGGGAGGCGAAAAAATCATATTTTTCTAATCTTTGAACTATGGGCGAACTATGGGCCAAGTATGGTGAACTATGGAAGGCAAAAAAATCATTTTTTTAAAATTTTACAACTATTAGCTAAGTTTGACCAACTATGGAAGGCAAAAAAAACCATTTTTTTCAATTCTCCAACTATGGGCGAACTATGGGCTAAAATAGGCGAAGTATGGGAGGCGAGAAGAACAGCTTTTTCAAAATTTTTGAACTATGGGCAAACTATGGGCAAAGTATGGCGAAGTATGGGATGCGAGAAAATCATTTTTTTCTAATCTGCGAACTATGGGCCAAGTATGGGGAAGTATGGGAGGCGAAAAAAACACTTCTTTTTAAAATTTTGAACTCTGGGCGAACTATGGGCAAAGTATGGCGAAGTATGGGAGGCGAAAAAATCATATTTTTCCAAT
Source organism: Leptopilina boulardi (assembly GCF_019393585.1). Taxonomy (NCBI): domain Eukaryota; kingdom Metazoa; phylum Arthropoda; class Insecta; order Hymenoptera; family Figitidae; genus Leptopilina; species Leptopilina boulardi. The sequence continues at coordinate 141,769 of NW_026137948.1, read as the reverse complement.
CTTTGAACTATGGGCGAACTATGGGCAAAGTATGGCGAAGAATGAAAGGCGAAAAAATCATTTTTTTCGAATCTTCGAACTATGGGCGAACTATGGGCCAAGTATGGTGAACTATCGAAGGCAAAAAAATCATTTTTTTTCCAATTTTCCAACTATTAGCTAAGTTTTGCCAACTATGGAAGGCAAAAAAAATCATTTTTTTCAAATTTTACAACTATTAGCTAAGTTTGACCAACTATGGAAGGCAAAAAAAACATTTTTTTCAATTCTCCAACTATGGGCGAACTATGGGCCAAAATAGGCGAAGTATGGGAAGCGAGAAGAACAGCTTTTTCAAAATTTTTGAACTATGGGCAAACTATGGGCAAGGTATGGCGAAGTATGGGATGCGAGAAAATCATTTTTTTCTAATCTGCGAACTATGGGCCAAGTATGGCGAAGTATGGGAGGCGAAAAAATCATATTTTTCCAATCTTTGAACTGTGGGCGAACTATGGGCAAAGTATGGCGAAGTATGGGAGGCGAGAAGAACAGCTTTTTCAAAATTTTTGAACTATGGGCGAACTATGGGCAAAGTATGTCGAACTATGGATGGCGAAAAAATCATTTTTTTCTTATCTTCGAACTATGGGCAAACTATGGGCCAAGTATGGCGAACTATGGATGGCAAAAAATTATTTTTTTTCCAATTTTCCAACTATTAGCTATGTTTGACCAACTATGTGCGGCAAAAAATCATTTTTTTCCAATTTTACAACTATTGGCTAAGTTTGGCGAACTATGTGAGGCAAAAAAATATCATTTTTTTCAAATTCTTCAAATATGGGCGAACTATGGGGAAAGTATGGCAAAGTATATGAGGCGAAAAAAATATTTTTTTTTTCCAATCTTCGAACTATGGGCAAAGTATGGCGAAGTATGGGAGGCGAAAAAATCATATTTTTCCAATCTTTGAACTATGGGCGAACTATGGGCAAAGTATGGCGAAGAATGAAAGGCGAAAAAATCATTTTTTTCGAATCTTCGAACTATGGGCGAACTATGGGCCAAGTATGGTGAACTATGGAAGGCAAAAAAATCATTTTTTTTCCAATTTTCCAACTATTAGCTAAGTTTGGCCAACTATGGAAGGCAAAAAAAATCATTTTTTTCAAATTTTACAACTATTAGCTAAGTTTGACCAACTATGGAAGGCAAAAAAAACCATTTTTTTCAATTCTCCAACTATGGGCGAACTATGGGCCAAAATAGGCGAAGTATGGGAAGCGAGAAGAACAGCTTTTTCAAAATTTTTGAACTATGGGCAAACTATGGGCAAGGTATGGCGAAGTATGGGATGCGAGAAAATCATTTTTTTCTAATCTGCGAACTATGGGCCAAGTATGGCGAAGTATGGGAGGCGAAAAATACACTTCTTTTTAAATTTTTGAACTCTGGGCGAACTATGGGCAAAGTATGGCGAAGTATGGGAGGCGAAAAAATCATATTTTTCCAATCTTTGAACTGTGGGCGAACTATGGGCAAAGTATGGCGAAGAATGGGAGGCGAAAAAATCATTTTTTTCGAATCTTCGAACTATGGGCGAACTATGGGCCAAGGTAGGCGAAGTATGGGAGGCAAGAAGAACAGCTTTTTCAAAATTTTTGAACTATGGGCGAACTATGGGGAAAGTATGGCAAAGTATATGAGGCGAAAAAATTATTTTTTTTTTCCAATCTTCGAACTATGGGCAAAGTATGGCGAAGTATGGGAGGCGAAAAAATCATATTTTTCCAATCTTTGAACTGTGGGCGAACTATGGGCAAAGTATGGCGAAGAATGAGAGGCGAAAAAATCATTTTTTTCGAATCTTCGAACTATGGGCAAACTATGGGCCAAGTATGGTGAACTATGAAAGGCAAAAAAATCATTTTTTTTCCAATTTTCCAACTATTAGCTAAGTTTGGCCAACTATGGAAGGCAAAAAAAATCATTTTTTTCAAATTTTACAACTATTACCTAAGTTTGACCAACTATGGAAGGCAAAAAAAACCATTTTTTTCAATTCTCCAAGTATGGGCGAACTATGGGCCAAAATAGGCGAAGTATGGGAGGCGAGAAGAACAGCTTTTTCAAAATTTTTGAACTATGGGCAAACTATGGGCAAAGTTTGGCGAAGTATGGGAGGCGAAAAAATCATATTTTTCCAATCTTTGAACTGTGGGCGAACTATGGGCAAAGTATGGGAGGCGAAAAAAACACTTCTTTTTAAATTTTTGAACTCTGGGCGAACTATGGGCAAAGTATGGCGAAGTATGGGAGGCGAAAAAATCATATTTTTCAAATCTTTGAACTGAGGGCGAACTATGGGCAAAGTATGGCGAAGAATGGGAGGCGAAAAAATCATTTTTTTCGAATCTTCGAACTATGGGCGAAATATGGGCCAAGGTAGGCGAAGTATGGGAGGCAAGAAGAACAGCTTTTTCAAAATTTTTGAACTATGGGCGAACTATGGGCAAATTATGGCGAACTATGGATGGCAAAAAGATTATTTTTTTTCCTAATTTTCCAACTATTAGCTAAATTTGACCAACTATGTGAGGCAAAAAATCATTTTTTTCCAATTTTACAACTATTGGCTAAGTTTGGCGAACTATGTGAGGCAAAAAAATATCATTTTTTTCACATTCTTCAAATATGGGCGAACTATGGGCAAAGTATGGCGAAGTATGGGAGGCGAAAAAATCATATTTTTCTAATCTTTGAACTATGGGCGAACTATGGGCAAAGTATGGCGAAGAATGAAAGGCGAAAAAATCATTTTTTTCGAATCTTCGAACTATGGGCGAACTATGGGCCAAGTATGGTGAACTATGGAAGGCAAAAAAATCATTTTTTTTCCAATTTTCAAACTATTAGCTAAGTTTGGCCAACTATGGAAGGCAAACAAAATCATTTTTTTAAAATTTTACAACTATTAGCTAAGTTTGACCAACTATGGAAGGCAAAAAAAACCATTTTTTTCAATTCTCCAACTATGGGCGAACTATGGGCTAAAATAGGCGAAGTATGGGAGGCGAGAAGAACAGCTTTTTCAAAATTTTTGAACTATGGGCAAACTATGGGCAAAGTATGGCGAAGTATGGGATGCGAGAAAATCATTTTTTTCTAATCTGCGAACTATGGGCCAAGTATGGGGAAGTATGGGAGGCGAAAAAAACACTTCTTTTTAAAATTTTGAACTCTGGGCGAACTATGGGCAAAGTATGGCGAACTATGGATGGCAAAAAAATTATATTTTTTCCTAATTTTCCAACTATTAGCTAAATTTGACCAACTATGAGAGGCAAAAAATCATTTTTTTCCAATTTTACAACTATTGGCTAAGTTTGGCGAACTATGTGAGGCAAAAAAATATCATTTTTTTCAAATTCTTCAAATATGGGCGAACTATGGGCAAAGTATGGCGAAGTATGGGAGGCGAAAAAATCATATTTTTCCAATCTTTGAACTATGGGCGAACTATGGGCAAAGTATGGCGAAGAATGAAAGGCGAAAAAATCATTTTTTTCGAATCTTCGAACTATGGGCGAACTATGGGCCAAGTATGGTGAACTATCAAAGGCAAAAAAATCATTTTTTTTCCAATTTTCCAACTATTAGCTAAGTTTTGCCAACTATGGAAGGCAAAAAAAATCATTTTTTCAAATTTTACAACTATTAGCTAAGTTTGACCAACTATGGAAGGCAAAAAAAACATTTTTTTCAATTCTCCAACTATGGGCGAACTATGGGCCAAAATAGGCGAAGTATGGGAAGCGAGAAGAACAGCTTTTTCAAAATTTTTGAACTATGGGCAAACTATGGGCAAGGTATGGCGAAGTATGGGATGCGAGAAAATCATTTTTTTCTAATCTGCGAACTATGGGCCAAGTATGGCGAAGTATGGGAGGCGAAAAAATCATATTTTTCCAATCTTTGAACTGTGGGCGAACTATGGGCAAAGTATGGCGAAGTATGGGAGGCGAGAAGAACAGCTTTTTCAAAATTTTTGAACTATGGGCGAACTATGGGCAAAGTATGTCGAACTATGGATGGCGAAAAAATCATTTTTTTCTTATCTTCGAACTATGGGCAAACTATGGGCCAAGTATGGCGAACTATGGATGGCAAAAAATTATTTTTTTTCCAATTTTCCAACTATTAGCTATGTTTGACCAACTATGTGCGGCAAAAAATCATTTTTTTCCAATTTTACAACTATTGGCTAAGTTTGGCGAACTATGTGAGGCAAAAAAATATCATTTTTTTCAAATTCTTCAAATATGGGCGAACTATGGGGAAAGTATGGCAAAGTATATGAGGCGAAAAAAATATTTTTTTTTTCCAATCTTCGAACTATGGGCAAAGTATGGCGAAGTATGGGAGGCGAAAAAATGATATTTTTCCAATCTTTGAACTATGGGCGAACTATGGGCAAAGTATGGCGAAGAATGAAAGGCGAAAAAATCATTTTTTTCGAATCTTCGAACTATGGGCGAACTATGGGCCAAGTATGGTGAACTATGGAAGGCAAAAAAATCATTTTTTTTCCAATTTTCCAACTATTAGCTAAGTTTGGCCAACTATGGAAGGCAAAAAAAATCATTTTTTTCAAATTTTACAACTATTAGCTAAGTTTGGCGAACTATGTGAGGCAAAAAAATATCATTTTTTTCAAATTCTTCAAATATGGTCGAACTATGGGGAAAGTATGGCAAAGTATGGGAAGCGAGAAGAACAGCTTTTTCAAAATTTTTGAACTATGGGCAAACTATGGGCAAGGTATGGCGAAGTATGGGATGCGAGAAAATCATTTTTTTCTAATCTGCGAACTATGGGCCAAGTATGGCGAAGTATGGGAGGCGAAAAATACACTTCTTTTTAAATTTTTGAACTCTGGGCGAACTATGGGCAAAGTATGGCAAAGTATGGGAGGCGAAAAAATCATATTTTTACAATCTTTGAACTGTGGGCGAACTATGGGCAAAGTATGGCGAAGAATGGGAGGCGAAAAAATCATTTTTTTCGAATCTTTGAACTATGGGCGAACTATGGGCCAAGGTAGGCGAAGTATGGGAGGCAAGAAGAACAGCTTTTTCAAAATTTTTGAACTATGGGCGAACTATGGGCAAAGTATGGCGAACTATGGATGGCAAAAAAATTATTTTTTTTCCTAATTTTCCAACTATTAGCTAAATTTGACCAACTATGAGAGGCAAAAAATCATTTTTTTCCAATTTTACAACTATTGGCTAAGTTTGGCGAACTATGTGAGGCAAAAAAATATCATTTTTTTCAAATTCTTCAAATATGGGCGAACTATGGGCAAAGTATGGCGAAGTATGGGAGGCGAAAAAATCATATTTTTCCAATCTTTGAACTATGGGCGAACTATGGGCAAAGTAAGGCGAAGAATGAAAGGCGAAAAAATCATTTTTTTCGAATCTTCGAACTATGGGCGAACTATGGGCCAAGTATGGTGAACTATCGAAGGCAAAAAAATCATTTTTTTTCCAATTTTCCAACTATTAGCTAAGTTTGGCCAACTATGGAAGGCAAAAAAAATCATTTTTTTCAAATTTTACAACTATTAGCTAAGTTTGACCAACTATGGAAGGCAAAAAAAACATTTTTTTCAATTCTCCAACTATGGGCGAACTATGGGCCAAAATAGGCGAAGTATGGGAAGCGAGAAGAACAGCTTTTTCAAAATTTTTGAACTATGGGCAAACTATGGGCAAGGTATGGCGAAGTATGGGATGCGAGAAAATCATTTTTTTCTAATCTGCGAACTATGGGCCAAGTATGGCGAAGTATGGGAGGCGAAAAATACACTTCTTTTTAAATTTTTGAACTCTGGGCGAACTATGGGCAAAGTATGGCGAAGTATGGGAGGCGAAAAAATCATATTTTTCCAATCTTTGAACTGTGGGCGAACTATGGGCAAAGTATGGCGAAGAATGGGAGGCGAAAAAATCATTTTTTTCGAATCTTCGAACTATGGGCGAACTATGGGCCAAGGTAGGCGAAGTATGGGAGGCAAGAAGAACAGCTTTTTCAAAATTTTTGAACTATGGGCGAACTATGGGCAAAGTATGGCGAACTATGGATGGCAAAAAAATTATTTTTTTTCCTAATTTTCCAACTATTAGCTAAATTTGACCAACTATGAGAGGCAAAAAATCATTTTTTTCCAATTTTACAACTATTGGCTAAGTTTGGCGAACTATGTGAGGCAAAAAAATATCATTTTTTTCAAATTCTTCAAATATGGGCGAACTATGGGCAAAGTATGGCGAAGTATGGGAGGCGAAAAAATCATATTTTTCCAATCTTTGAACTATGGGCGAACTATGGGCAAAGTATGGCGAAGAATGAAAGGCGAAAAAATCATTTTTTTCGAATCTTCGAACTATGGGCGAACTATGGGCCAAGTATGGTGAACTATCGAAGGCTAAAAAATCATTTTTTTTCCAATTTTCCAACTATTAGCTAAGTTTGGCCAACTATGGAAGGCAAAAAAAATCATTTTTTTCAAATTTTACAACTAATAGCTAAGTTTGACCAACTATGGAAGGCAAAAAAAACCATTTATTTCAATTCTCCAACTATGGGCGAACTATGTGCCAAAATAGGCGAAGTATGGGAAGCGAGAAGAACAGCTTTTTCAAAATTTTTGAACTATGGGCAAACTATGGGCAAGGTATGGCGAAGTATGGGATGCGAGAAAATCATTTTTTTCTAATCTGCGAACTATAGGCCAAGTATGGCGAAGTATGGGAGGCGAAATAATCATATTTTTCCAATCTTTGAACTGTGGGCGAACTATGGGCAAAGTATGGCGAAGTATGGGAGGCGAGAAGAACAGCTTTTTCAAAATTTTTGAACTATGGGCGAACTATGGGCAAAGTATGTCGAACTATGGATGGCGAAAAAATCATTTTTTTCTTATCTTCGAACTATGGGCAAACTATGGGCCAAGTATGGCGAACTATGGATGGCAAAAAATTATTTTTTTTCCAATTTTCCAACTATTAGCTAAGTTTGACCAACTATGTGAGGCAAAAAATCATTTTTTTCCAATTTTACAACTATTGGCTAAGTTTGGCGAAATATGTGAGGCAAAAAAATATCATTTTTTTCAAATTCTTCAAATATGGGCGAACTATGGGGAAAGTATGGCAAAGTATATGAGGCGAAAAAAATATTTTTTTTTTCCAATCTTCGAACTATGGGCAAAGTATGGCGAAGTATGGGAGGCGAAAAAATCATATTTTTCCAATCTTTGAACTGTGGGCGAACTATGGGCAAAGTATGGCGAAGAATGAGAGGCGAAAAAATCATTTTTTTCGAATCTTCGAACTATGGGCAAACTATGGGCCAAGTATGGTGAACTATGAAAGGCAAAAAAATCATTTTTTTTCCAATTTTCCAACTATTAGCTAAGTTTGGCCAACTATGGAAGGCAAAAAAAATCATTTTTTTCAAATTTTACAACTATTAGCTAAGTTTGACCAACTATGGAAGGCAAAAAAAACCATTTTTTTCAATTCTCCAAGTATGGGCGAACTATGGGCCAAAATAGGCGAAGTATGGGAGGCGAGAAGAACAGCTTTTTCAAAATTTTTGAACTATGGGCAAACTATGGGCAAAGTTTGGCGAAGTATGGGAGGCGAAAAAATCATATTTTTCCAATCTTTGAACTGTGGGCGAACTATGGGCAAAGTATGGGAGGCGAAAAAAACACTTCTTTTTAAATTTTTGAACTCTGGGCGAACTATGGGCAAAGTATGGCGAAGTATGGGAGGCGAAAAAATCATATTTTTCCAATCTTTGAACTGTGGGCGAACTATGGGCAAAGTATGGCGAAGAATGGGAGGCGAAAAAATCATTTTTTTCGAATCTTCGAACTATGGGCGAACTATGGGCCAAGGTAGGCGAAGTATGGGAGGCAAGAAGAACAGCTTTTTCAAAATTTTTGAACTATGGGCCAACTATGGGCAAAGTATGGCGAACTATGGATGGCAAAAAGATTATTTTTTTTCCTAATTTTCCAACTATTAGCTAAATTTGACCAACTATGTGAGGCAAAAAATCATTTTTCTCCAATTTTACAACTATTGGCTAAGTTTGGCGAACTATGTGAGGCAAAAAAATATCATTTTTTTCACATTCTTCAAATATGGGCGAACTATGGGCAAAGTATGGCGAAGTATGGGATGCGAGAAAATCATTTTTTTCTAATCTGCGAACTATAGGCCAAGTATGGCGAAGTATGGGAGGCGAAAAAATCATATTTTTCCAATCTTTGAACTGTGGGCGAACTATGGGCAAAGTATGGCGAAGTATGGGAGGCGAAAAAATCATATTTTTCCAATCTTTGAACTGTGGGCGAACTATGGGCAAAGTATGGCGAAGAATGAGAGGCGAAAAAATCATTTTTTTCGAATCTTCGAACTATGGGCGAACTATGGGCCAAGTATGGTGAACTATGAAAGGCAAAAAAATCATTTTTTTTCCAATTTTCCAACTATTAGCTAAGTTTGGCCAACTATGGAAGGCAAAAAAAATCATTTTTTTCAATTCTCCAAGTATGGGCGAACTATGGGCCAAAATAGGCGAAGTATGGGAGGCGAGAAGAACAGCTTTTTCAAAATTTTTGAACTATTGGCAAACTATGGGCAAAGTATGGCGAAGTATGGGATGCGAGAAAATCATTTTTTTCTAATCTGCGAACTATGGGCTAAGTATGGCGAAGTATGGGAGGCGAAAAAAACACTTCTTTTTAAATTTTTGAACTCTGGGCGAAATATGGGCAAAGTATGGCCAAGTATGGGAGGCGAAAAAATCATATTTTTCCAATCTTTGAACTATGGGCAAACTATGGGCAAAGTATGGCGAAGTATGGGATGCGAGAAAATCATTTTTTTCTAATCTGCGAACTATGGGCCAAGTATGGCGAAGTATGGGAGGCGAAAAAAACACTTCTTTTTAAATTTTTGAACTCTGGGCGAACTATGGGCAAAGTATGGCGAAGTATGGGAGGCGAAAAAATCATATTTTTCCAATCTTTGAACTGTGGGCGAACTATGGGCCAAGGTAGGCGAAGTATGGGAGGCAAGAAGAACAGCTTTTTCAAAATTTTTGAACTATGGGCGAACTATGGGCAAAGTATGGCGAACTATGGATGGCAAAAAAATTATTTTTTTTCCTAATTTTCCAACTATTAGCTAAATTTGACCAACTATGAGAGGCAAAAAATCATTTTTTTCCAATTTTACAACTATTGGCTAAGTTTGGCGAACTATGTGAGGCAAAAAAATATCATTTTTTTCAAATTCTTCAAATATGGGCGAACTATGGGCAAAGTATGGCGAAGTATGGGAGGCGAAAAAATCATATTTTTCCAATCTTTGAACTATGGGCGAACTATGGGCAAAGTAAGGCGAAGAATGAAAGGCGAAAAAATCATTTTTTTCGAATCTTCGAACTATGGGCGAACTATGGGCCAAGTATGGTGAAGTATCGAAGGCAAAAAAATCATTTTTTTTCCAATTTTCCAACTATTAGCTAAGTTTGGCCAACTATGGAAGGCAAAAAAAATCATTTTTTTCAAATTTTACAACTATTAGCTAAGTTTGACCAACTATGGAAGGCAAAAAAAACATTTTTTTCAATTCTCCAACTATGGGCGAACTATGGGCCAAAATAGGCGAAGTATGGGAAGCGAGAAGAACAGCTTTTTCAAAATTTTTGAACTATGGGCAAACTATGGGCAAGGTATGGCGAAGTATGGGATGCGAGAAAATCATTTTTTTCTAATCTGCGAACTATGGGCCAAGTATGGCGAAGTATGGGAGGCGAAAAATACACTTCTTTTTAAATTTTTGAACTCTGGGCGAACTATGGGCAAAGTATGGCGAAGTATGGGAGGCGAAAAAATCATATTTTTCCAATCTTTGAACTGTGGGCGAACTATGGGCAAAGTATGGCGAAGAATGGGAGGCGAAAAAATCATTTTTTTCGAATCTTCGAACTATGGGCGAACTATGGGCCAAGGTAGGCGAAGTATCCCGTGTGGAAATGGCCCTGTTTGGCCCTGATAATAACAAGGCGTTAGAGAGGCCCTGGCCAGTTTTTCTAGATTAATAAAAAAATATATAAATACAAGTTTTTAATAACTTTTTTTTCCAATACCGTTGTTAACTATTAATAAATATCATTATTTAACGGTTATTACAATTTTTTTTTTCATGGCGTTTACCAGAAATTCTGTTGAAGCCCTTATAAGGGCATTTACCAGTGTTACTTGTAAACGCCTTTCCAAAATGTGTGGTGTTTAATAGAATTTCTGGTGAGTGCCTTTAATAAGGCTTTCACCAGAAATACTTGTCAATGCCTTAAAAAAATTCTGGTCAAAGCCTTTAAAAGGGGTTTTAACAGAAATACTCGTCAATGCCGTACAAAAATTCTGGTCAGAGCCATTAAAAAGGCTTTTAACAGAAATACTTGCCAACACCAAACTAGAGTTTCTAGCCAATGCCCTGAATGGGGCTTTTACCAGAAATACTGGCTCACGCCACATAGAATTTTTCGCCAAATCCCTTAATAGGGCTTTCACCAGAAATATTAACTAACGCCATATAGAATTTCTCGCCAGAGCTCTTAATAGGGCTTTCAATAGAAATACTTATCAATACCATACAGATTTTTACCATAAATTCTCGGCAACGACAGAATAAAAGAAAAAGAGACGAACTGAGTCGTCTTCGTGTTAGAAGATGTCGAATGAAACAAAAGTTACACATTGAGAAGCTTATTTTCTTAAGTATTAATATGAATAATAAACATGAAACATTTTATTAGTTAAATGGTTTGTCACCTGTTTTTGGCTCAACCATAAAATTAATTTTTTGTTATTTTAAATACTTAAGATAATATAATTTCATTTCGAATAGGAGTAGTATAATTGCATCTGGGAAATCCCAAAAATTTGCTATAAACATGTGACATATTGTAAGAAAGACCCCATAAAACGATCCATACCTGCAAAGAATCTAAATAACTTAGGGTTTTCATTTTCTTAAAGGATGAGATAGAGAGAGAGAGGGGGGAGGGTTTACATGACCTGTCTTTTAAAAGTACACTTTTCTCCAAAGTGAATTCTACACGACCTCCGATATGGTCGAGCGGTTTAAAGCGTCCTTGCGTTATCCAAACTTGCGTTGCGATATTGTGTTAGGGGTTCGAATCCCTGCGTTAGGAATTTTCTGAATATATGTATGTTTGTATGTAAGTATAACTGTGTACATAGAATGTTAATGTTGACTCTTAAATAATAATAGACATAAATGTGCATAAAATTCCTGCCTTCAAATAAAAAAAAGTTTAAAAAAATTAAATAATAACTAATTTTTAAACTAAAATATTATTTTGTTGAAATGAGTATTCTGAATATATTTTTTAATTCTATCCTTGTTTAAATTATAAATATATTAATATTTTTAATAAGTTAATATTAATGTAATTAATTTTTTATAAATTCATGAGAAAGATTATGTAACAATTAATTTTAATTTATTTATTTAAAACTTTGTTGTAAAAACGAAAAGGCTTCTACTAAAAAAAGAACAAGGCTTTCTCCAGAAAAACATGCCAGGCACTGGCCAGTTTCCCCTTTTAAAGGCATTCCCCAAAACTAGCATTACAGCCTGTCCAGTTACTGGCCAATATTACTGCCCAGTCCCTTTCTATTCACAAGGCAGATTGGCCAGGGCCTCTCTAACGCCTTTTGAAGATTTCCACACGGGATGGGAGGCAAGAAGAACAGCTTTTTCAAAATTTTTGAACTATGGGCGAACTATGGGCAAAGTATGGCGAACTATGGATGGCAAAAAAATTATTTTTTTTCCTAATTTTCCAACTATTAGCTAAATTTGACCAACTATGAGAGGCAAAAAATCATTTTTTTCCAATTTTACATCTATTGGCTAAGTTTGGCGAACTATGTGAGGCAAAAAAATATCATTTTTTTCAAATTCTTCAAATATGGGCGAACTATGGGCAAAGTATGGCGAAGTATGGGAGGCGAAAAAATCATATTTTTCCAATCTTTGAACTATGGGCGAACTATGGGCAAAGTATGGCGAAGAATGAAAGGCGAAAAAATCATTTTTTTCGAATCTTCGAACTATGGGCGAACTATGGGCCAAGTATGGTGAACTATCGAAGGCTAAAAAATCATTTTTTTTCCAATTTTCCAACTATTAGCTAAGTTTGGCCAACTATGGAAGGCAAAAAAAATCATTTTTTTCAAATTTTACAACTAATAGCTAAGTTTGACCAACTATGGAAGGCAAAAAAAACCATTTATTTCAATTCTCCAACTATGGGCGAACTATGTGCCAAAATAGGCGAAGTATGGGAAGCGAGAAGAACAGCTTTTTCAAAATTTTTGAACTATGGGCAAACTATGGGCAAGGTATGGCGAAGTATGGGATGCGAGAAAATCATTTTTTTCTAATCTGCGAACTATAGGCCAAGTATGGCGAAGTATGGGAGGCGAAATAATCATATTTTTCCAATCTTTGAACTGTGGGCGAACTATGGGCAAAGTATGGCTAAGTATGGGAGGCGAGAAGAACAGCTTTTTCAAAATTTTTGAACTATGGGCGAACTATGGGCAAAGTATGTCGAACTATGGATGGCGAAAAAATCATTTTTTTCTTATCTTCGAACTATGGGCAAACTATGGGCCAAGTATGGCGAACTATGGATGGCAAAAAATTATTTTTTTTCCAATTTTCCAACTATTAGCTAAGTTTGACCAACTATGTGAGGCAAAAAATCATTTTTTTCCAATTTTACAACTATTGGCTAAGTTTGGCGAAATATGTGAGGCAAAAAAATATCATTTTTTTCAAATTCTTCAAATATGGGCGAACTATGGGGAAAGTATGGCAAAGTATATGAGGCGAAAAAAATATTTTTTTTTTCCAATCTTCGAACTATGGGCAAAGTATGGCGAAGTATGGGAGGCGAAAAAATCATATTTTTCCAATCTTTGAACTGTGGGCGAACTATGGGCAAAGTATGGCGAAGAATGAGAGGCGAAAAAATCATTTTTTTCGAATCTTCGAACTATGGGCAAACTATGGGCCAAGTATGGTGAACTATGAAAGGCAAAAAAATCATTTTTTTTCCAATTTTCCAACTATTAGCTAAGTTTGGCCAACTATGGAAGGCAAAAAAAATCATTTTTTTCAAATTTTACAACTATTAGCTAAGTTTGACCAACTATGGAAGGCAAAAAAAACCATTTTTTTCAATTCTCCAAGTATGGGCGAACTATGGGCCAAAATAGGCGAAGTATGGGAGGCGAGAAGAACAGCTTTTTCAAAATTTTTGAACTATGGGCAAACTATGGGCAAAGTTTGGCGAAGTATGGGAGGCGAAAAAATCATATTTTTCCAATCTTTGAACTGTGGGCGAACTATGGGCAAAGTATGGGAGGCGAAAAAAACACTTCTTTTTAAATTTTTGAACTCTGGGCGAACTATGGGCAAAGTATGGCGAAGTATGGGAGGCGAAAAAATCATATTTTTCCAATCTTTGAACTGTGGGCGAACTATGGGCAAAGTATGGCGAAGAATGGGAGGCGAAAAAATCATTTTTTTCGAATCTTCGAACTATGGGCGAACTATGGGCCAAGGTAGGCGAAGTATGGGAGGCAAGAAGAACAGCTTTTTCAAAATTTTTGAACTATGGGCCAACTATGGGCAAAGTATGGCGAACTATGGATGGCAAAAAGATTATTTTTTTTCCTAATTTTCCAACTATTAGCTAAATTTGACCAACTATGTGAGGCAAAAAATCATTTTTCTCCAATTTTACAACTATTGGCTAAGTTTGGCGAACTATGTGAGGCAAAAAAATATCATTTTTTTCACATTCTTCAAATATGGGCGAACTATGGGCAAAGTATGGCGAAGTATGGGATGCGAGAAAATCATTTTTTTCTAATCTGCGAACTATAGGCCAAGTATGGCGAAGTATGGGAGGCGAAAAAATCATATTTTTCCAATCTTTGAACTGTGGGCGAACTATGGGCAAAGTATGGCGAAGTATGGGAGGCGAAAAAATCATATTTTTCCAATCTTTGAACTGTGGGCGAACTATGGGCAAAGTATGGCGAAGAATGAGAGGAGAAAAAATCATTTTTTTCGAATCTTCGAACTATGGGCGAACTATGGGCCAAGTATGGTGAACTATGAAAGGCAAAAAAATCATTTTTTTTCCAATTTTCCAACTATTAGCTAAGTTTGGCCAACTATGGAAGGCAAAAAAAATCATTTTTTTCAATTCTCCAAGTATGGGCGAACTATGGGCCAAAATAGGCGAAGTATGGGAGGCGAGAAGAACAGCTTTTTCAAAATTTTTGAACTATTGGCAAACTATGGGCAAAGTATGGCGAAGTATGGGATGCGAGAAAATCATTTTTTTCTAATCTGCGAACTATGGGCTAAGTATGGCGAAGTATGGGAGGCGAAAAAAACACTTCTTTTTAAATTTTTGAACTCTGGGCGAAATATGGGCAAAGTATGGCCAAGTATGGGAGGCGAAAAAATCATATTTTTCCAATCTTTGAACTATGGGCAAACTATGGGCAAAGTATGGCGAAGTATGGGATGCGAGAAAATCATTTTTTTCTAATCTGCGAACTATGGGCCAAGTATGGCGAAGTATGGGAGGCGAAAAAAACACTTCTTTTTAAATTTTTGAACTCTGGGCGAACTATGGGCAAAGTATGGCGAAGTATGGGAGGCGAAAAAATCATATTTTTCCAATCTTTGAACTGTGGGCGAACTATGGGCCAAGGTAGGCGAAGTATGGGAGGCAAGAAGAACAGCTTTTTCAAAATTTTTGAACTATGGGCGAACTATGGGCAAAGTATGGCGAACTATGGATGGCAAAAAAATTATTTTTTTTCCTAATTTTCCAACTATTAGCTAAATTTGACCAACTATGAGAGGCAAAAAATCATTTTTTTCCAATTTTACAACTATTGGCTAAGTTTGGCGAACTATGTGAGGCAAAAAAATATCATTTTTTTCAAATTCTTCAAATATGGGCGAACTATGGGCAAAGTATGGCGAAGTATGGGAGGCGAAAAAATCATATTTTTCCAATCTTTGAACTATGGGCGAACTATGGGCAAAGTATGGCGAAGAATGAAAGGCGAAAAAATCATTTTTTTCGAATCTTCGAACTATGGGCGAACTATGGGCCAAGTATGGTGAACTATCGAAGCCAAAAAAATCATTTTTTTTCCAATTTTCCAACTATTAGCTAAGTTTGGCCAACTATGGAAGGCAAAAAAAATCATTTTTTTCAAATTTTACAACTATTAGCTAAGTTTGACTAACTATGGAAGGCAAAAAAAACATTTTTTTCAATTCTCCAACTATGGGCGAACTATGGGCCAAAATAGGCGAAGTATGGGAAGCGAGAAGAACAGCTTTTTCAAAATTTTTGAACTATGGGCAAACTATGGGCAAGGTATGGCGAAGTATGGGATGCGAGAAAATCATTTTTTTCGAATCTGCGAACTATGGGCCAAGTATGGCGAAGTATGGGAGGCGAAAAAATCATATTTTTCCAATCTTTGAACTGTGGGCAAAGTATGGCGAAGAATGAAAGGCGAAAAAATCATTTTTTTCGAATCTTCGAACTATGGGCGAACTATGGGCCAAGTATGATGAACTATGGAAGGCAAAAAAATCATTTTTTTTCCAATTTTCCAACTATTAGCTAAGTTTGGCCAACTATGGAAGGCAACAAAAATCATTTTTTTCAAATTTTACAACTATTAGCTAAGTTTGACCAACTATGGAAGGCAAAAAAAACCATTTTTTTCAATTCTCCAACTATGGGCGAACTATGGGCCAAAATAGGCGAAGTATGGGAAGCGAGAAGAACAGCTTTTTCAAAATTTTTGAACTATGGGAAAACTATGGGCAAGGTATGGAGAAGTATGGGATGCGAGAAAATCATTTTTTTCTAATCTGCGAACTATGGGCCAAGTATGGCGAAGTATGGGAGGCGAAAAATACACTTCTTTTTAAATTTTTGAACTCTGGGTGAACTATGGGCAAAGTATGGCGAAGTATGGGAGGCGAAAAAATCATATTTTTCCAATCTTTGAACTGTGGGCGAACTATGGGCAAAGTATGGCGAAGAATGGGAGGCGAAAAAATCATTTTTTTCGAATCTTCGAACTATGGGCGAACTATGGGCCAAGGTAGGCGAAGTATGGGAGGCAAAAAGAACAGCTTTTTCAAAATTTTTGAACTATGGGCGAACTATGGGCAAAGTATGGCGAACTATGGATGGCAAAAAAATTATTTTTTTTCCTAATTTTCCAACTATTAGCTAAATTTGACCAACTATGAGAGGCAAAAAATCATTTTTTTCCAATTTTACAACTATTGGCTAAGTTTGGCGAACTATGGAAGGCAAAAAAAACCATTTTTTTCAATTCTCCAACTATGGGCGAACTATGGGCCAAAATAGGCGAAGTATGGGAAGCGAGAAGAACAGTTTTTTCAAAATTTTTGAACTATGGGCAAACTATGGGCAAGGTATGACGAAGTATGGGATGCGAGAAAATCATTTTTTTCTAATCTGCGAACTATGGGCCAAGTATGGCGAAGTATGGGAGGCGAAAAAATCATATTTTTCCAATCTTTGAACTGTGGGCGAACTATGGGCAAAGTATGGCGAAGAATGAGAGGCGAAAAAATCATTTTTTTCGAATCTTCGAACTATGGGCGAACTATGGGCCAAGTATGGTGAACTATGGAAGGCAAAAAAATCATCTTTTTTCCAATTTTCCAACTATTAGCTAAGTTTCGCCAACTATGGAAGGCAAAAAAAATCATTTTTTTCAAATTTTACAACTATTAGCTAAGTTTGACCAACTATGGAAGGCAAAAAAAACCATTTTTTTCAATTCTCCAAGTATGGGCGAACTATGGGCCAAAATAGGCGAAGTATGGGAGGCGAGAAGAACAGCTTTTTCAAAATTTTTGAACTATGGGCAAACTATGGGCAAAGTATGGCGAAGTATGGGAGGCGAAAAAAACCATTTTTTTCAATTCTCCAACTATGGGCGAACTATGGGCCAAATAGGCGAAGTATGGGAGGCGAGAAGAACAGCTTTTTCAAAATTTTTGAACTATGGGCAAACTATGGGCAAAGTATGGCGAAGTATGGGATGCGAGAAAATCATTTTTTTCTAATCTGCGAACTATGGGCCAAGTATGGCGAAGTATGGGAGGCGAAAAAAACACTTCTTTTTAAATTTTTGAACTCTGGGCGAACTATGGGCAAAGTATGGCGAAGTATGGGAGGCGAAAAAATCATATTTTTCCAATCTTTGAACTGTGGGCGAACTATGGGCAAAGTATGGCGAAGAATGGGAGGCGAAAAAATGATTTTTTTCGAATCTTCGAACTATGGGCGAACTATGGGCCAAGATAGGCGAAGTATGGGAGGCAAGAAGAACAGCTTTTTCAAAATTTTTGAACTATGGGCGAACTATGGGCAAAGTATGGCGAACTATGGATGGCAAAAAAATTATTTTTTTTCCTAATTTTCCAACTATTAGCTAAATTTGACCAACTATGTGAGGCAAAAAATCATTTTTTTCCAATTTTACAACTATTGGCTAAGTTTGGCGAACTATGTGAGGCAAAAAAATATCATTTTTTTCAAATTCTTCAAATATGGGCGAACTATGGGCAAAGTATGGCGAAGTATGGGAGGCGAAAAAATCATATTTTTCCAATCTTTAAACTATGGGCGAACTATGGGCAAAGTATGGCGAAGAATGAAAGGCGAAAAAATCATTTTTTTCGAATTTTACAACTATTAGCTAAGTTTGACCAACTATGGAAGGCAAAAAAAACCATTTTTTTCAATTCTCCAAGTATGGGCGAACTATGGGCCAAAATAGGCGAAGTATGGGATGCGAGAAAATCATTTTTTTCTAATCTGCCAACTATGGGCAAAGTATGGCGAAGTATGGGAGGCGAAAAAATCATATTTTTCCAATCTTTGAACTATGGGCGAACTATGGTCAAAGTATGGCGAAGAATGAAAGGCGAAAAAATCATTTTTTTCGAATTTTCCAACTATTAGCTAAGTTTGGCCAACTATGGAAGGCAAAAAAAATCATTTTTTTCAAATTTTACAACTATTAGCTAAGTTTGACCAACTATGGAAGGCAAAAAAAACCATTTTTTTCAATTCTCCAACTATAGGCGAACTATGGGCCAAAATAGGCGAAGTATGGGAGGCGAGAAGAACAGCTTTTTCAAAATTTTTGAACTATGGGCAAACTATGGGCAAAGTATGGCGAAGTATGCGATGCGAGAAAATCATTTTTTTCTAATCTGCGAACTATGGGCCAAGTATGGGGAAGTATGGGAGGCGAAAAAAACACTTCTTTTTAAATTTTTGAACTCTGGGCGAACTATGGGCAAAGTATGGCGAACTATGGATGGCAAAAAAATTATTTTTTTTCCTAATTTTCCAACTATTAGCTAAATTTGACCAACTATGAGAGGCAAAAAATCATTTTTTTCCAATTTTACAACTATTGGCTAAGTTTGGCGAACTATTTGAGGGAAAAAAATATCATTTTTTTCAAATTCTTCAAATATGGGCGAACTATGGGCAAAGTATGGCGAAGTATGGGAGGCGAAAAAATCATATTTTTCCAATCTTTGAACTATGGGCGAACTATGGGCAAAGTATGGCGAAGAATGAAAGGCGAAAAAATCATTTTTTTCGAATCTTCGAACTATGGGCGAACTATGGGCCAAGTATGGTGAAGAATGGGAGGCGAAAAAATGATTTTTTTCGAATCTTCGAACTATGGGCGAACTATGGGCCAAGATAGGCGAAGTATGGGAGGCAAGAAGAACAGCTTTTTCAAAATTTTTGAACTATGGGCGAACTATGGGCAAAGTATGGCGAACTATGGATGGCAAAAAAATTATTTTTTTTCCTAATTTTCCAACTATTAGCTAAATTTGACCAACTATGTGAGGCAAAAAATCATTTTTTTCCAATTTTACAACTATTGGCTAAGTTTGGCGAACTATGTGAGGCAAAAAAATATCATTTTTTTCAAATTCTTCAAATATGGGCGAACTATGGGCAAAGTATGGCGAAGTATGGGAGGCGAAAAAATCATATTTTTCCAATCTTTAAACTATGGGCGAACTATGGGCAAAGTATGGCGAAGAATGAAAGGCGAAAAAATCATTTTTTTCGAATTTTACAACTATTAGCTAAGTTTGACCAACTATGGAAGGCAAAAAAAACCATTTTTTTCAATTCTCCAAGTATGGGCGAACTATGGGCCAAAATAGGCGAAGTATGGGATGCGAGAAAATCATTTTTTTCTAATCTGCCAACTATGGGCAAAGTATGGCGAAGTATGGGAGGCGAAAAAATCATATTTTTCCAATCTTTGAACTATGGGCGAACTATGGTCAAAGTATGGCGAAGAATGAAAGGCGAAAAAATCATTTTTTTCGAATTTTCCAACTATTAGCTAAGTTTGGCCAACTATGGAAGGCAAAAAAAATCATTTTTTTCAAATTTTACAACTATTAGCTAAGTTTGACCAACTATGGAAGGCAAAAAAAACCATTTTTTTCAATTCTCCAACTATAGGCGAACTATGGGCCAAAATAGGCGAAGTATGGGAGGCGAGAAGAACAGCTTTTTCAAAATTTTTGAACTATGGGCAAACTATGGGCAAAGTATGGCGAAGTATGCGATGCGAGAAAATCATTTTTTTCTAATCTGCGAACTATGGGCCAAGTATGGGGAAGTATGGGAGGCGAAAAAAACACTTCTTTTTAAATTTTTGAACTCTGGGCGAACTATGGGCAAAGTATGGCGAACTATGGATGGCAAAAAAATTATTTTTTTTCCTAATTTTCCAACTATTAGCTAAATTTGACCAACTATGAGAGGCAAAAAATCATTTTTTTCCAATTTTACAACTATTGGCTAAGTTTGGCGAACTATTTGAGGGAAAAAAATATCATTTTTTTCAAATTCTTCAAATATGGGCGAACTATGGGCAAAGTATGGCGAAGTATGGGAGGCGAAAAAATCATATTTTTCCAATCTTTGAACTATGGGCGAACTATGGGCAAAGTATGGCGAAGAATGAAAGGCGAAAAAATCATTTTTTTCGAATCTTCGAACTATGGGCGAACTATGGGCCAAGTATGGTGAACTATGGAAGGCAAAAAAATCATTTTTTTTCCAATTTTCCAACTATTAGCTAAGTTTGGCCAACTATGGAAGGCAAAAAAAATCATTTTTTTCAAATTTTACAACTATTAGCTAAGTTTGACCAAGTATGGAAGGCAAAAAAACCATTTTTTTCAATTCTCCAACTGTGGGCGAACTATGGGCCAAAATAGGCGAAGTATGGGAGGCGAGAAGAACAGCTTTTTCAAAATTTTTGAACTATGGGCAAACTATGGGCAAAGTATGGCGAAGTATGGGATGCGAAAAAATCATTTTTTTCTAATCTGCGAACTATGGGCCAAGTATGGCGAAGTATGGGAGGCGAAAAAAACACTTCTTTTTAAATTTTTGAACCCTGGGCGAACTATGGGCAAAGTATGGCGAAGTATGGGAGGCGAAAAAAACCATTTTTTTCAATTCTCCAACTATGGGCGAACTATGGGCCAAATAGGCGAAGTATGGGAGGCGAGAAGAACAGCTTTTTCAAAATTTTTGAACTATGGGCAAACTATGGGCAAAGTATGGCGAAGTATGGGATGCGAGAAAATCATTTTTTTCTAATCTGCGAACTATGGGCCAAGTATGGCGAAGTATGGGAGGCGAAAAAAACACTTCTTTTTAAATTTTTGAACTCTGGTCGAACTATGGGCAAAGTATGGCGAAGTATGGGAGGCGAAAAAATCATATTTTTCCAATCTTTGAACTGTGGGCGAACTATGGGCAAAGTATGGCGAAGAATGGGAGGCGAAAAAATCATTTTTTTCGAATCTTCGAACAATGGGCGAACTATGGGCCAAGATAGGCGAAGTATGGGAGGCAAGAAGAACAGCTTTCTCAAAATTTTTGAACTATGGGCGAACTATGGGCAAAGTATGGCGAACTATGGATGGCAAAAAAATTATTTTTTTTCCTAATTTTCCAACTATTAGCTAAATTTGACCAACTATGTGAGGCAAAAAATCATTTTTTTCCAATTTTACAACTATTGGCTAAGTTTGGCGAACTATGTGAGGCAAAAAAATATCATTTTTTTCAAATTCTTCAAATATGGGCGAACTATGGGCAAAGTATGGCGAAGTATGGGAGGCGAAAAAATCATATTTTTCCAATCTTTAAACTATGGGCGAACTATGGGCAAAGTATGGCGAAGAATGAAAGGCGAAAAAATCATTTTTTTCGAATCTTCGAACTATGGGCCAAGTATGGTGAACTATGGAAGGCAAAAAAATCATTGTTTTTCCAATTTTCCAACTATTAGCTAAGTTTGGCCAACTATGGAAGGCAAAAAAATCATTTTTTTCAATTTTTACAACTATTAGCTAAGTTTGACCAACTATGGAAGGCAAAAAAAACCATTTTTTTCAATTCTCCAACTATGGGCGAACTATGGGCCAAATAGGCGAAGTATGGGAGGCGAGAAGAACAGCTTTTTCAAAATTTTTGAATTATGGGCAAACTATGGGCAAAGTATGGCGAAGTATGGGATGCGAGAAAATCATTTTTTTCTAATCTGCGAACTATGGGCCAAGTATGGCGAAGTATGGGAGGCGAAAAAAACACTTCTTTTTAAATTTTTGAACTCTGGGCGAACTATGGGCAAAGTATGGCGAAGTATGGGAGGCGAAAAAATCATATTTTTCCAATCTTTGAACTGTGGGCGAACTATGGGCAAAGTATGGCGAAGAATGGGAGGCGAAAAAATCATTTTTTTCGAATCTTCGAACTATGGGCAAACTATGGGCCAAGTATGGTGAACTATGAAAGGCAAAAAAATCATTTTTTTTCCAATTTTCCAACTATTAGCTAAGTTTGGCCAACTATGGAAGGCAAAAAAAATCATTTTTTTCAATTCTCCAAGTATGGGCGAACTATGGGCCAAAATAGGCGAAGTATGGGAGGCGAGAAGAACAGCTTTTTCAAAATTTTTGAACTATGGGCAAACTATGGGCAAACTATGGGCAAAGTATGGCGAAGTATGGGATGCGAGAAAATCATTTTTTTCTAATCTGCGAACTATGGGCCAAGTATGGGGAAGTATGGGAGGCGAAAAAAACACTTCTTTTTAAATTTTTGAACTCTGGGCGAACTATGGGCAAAGTATGGCGAACTATGGATGGCAAAAAAATTATTTTTTTTCCTAATTTTCCAACTATTAGCTAAATT
Source organism: Leptopilina boulardi (assembly GCF_019393585.1). Taxonomy (NCBI): domain Eukaryota; kingdom Metazoa; phylum Arthropoda; class Insecta; order Hymenoptera; family Figitidae; genus Leptopilina; species Leptopilina boulardi. The sequence goes on along the minus strand of NW_026137948.1, from coordinate 119,248 downwards.
TGACCAACTATTGCATGCGAAAAAATCATTTTTTTCTAATCTGCGAACTATGGGCCAAGTATGGCGAAGTATGGGAGGCGAAAAAAACACTTCTTTTTAAATTTTTGAACTCTGGGCGAACTATGGGCAAAGTATGGCGAAGTATGGGAGGCGAAAAAAACCATTTTTTTCAATTCTCCAACTATGGGCGAACTATGGGCCAAATAGGCGAAGTATGGGAGGCGAGAAGAACAGCTTTTTCAAAATTTTTGAACTATGGGCAAGCTATGGGCAAAGTATGGCGAAGTATGGGATGCGAGAAAATCATTTTTTTCTAATCTGCGAACTATGGGCCAAGTATGGCGAAGTATGCGAGGCGAAAAAAACACTTCTTTTTAAATTTTTGAACTCTGGTCGAACTATGGGCAAAGTATGGCGAAGTATGGGAGGCGAAAAAATCATATTTTTCCAATCTTTGAACTGTGGGCGAACTATGGGCAAAGTATGGCGAAGAATGGGAGGCGAAAAAATCATTTTTTTCGAATCTTCGAACAATGGGCGAACTATAGGCCAAGATAGGCGAAGTATGGGAGGCAAGAAGAACAGCTTTCTCAAAATTTTTGAACTATGGGCGAACTATGGGCAAAGTATGGCGAACTATGGATGGCAAAAAAATTATTTTTTTTCCTAATTTTCCAACTATTAGCTAAATTTGACCAACTATGTGAGGCAAAAAATCATTTTTTTCCAATTTTACAACTATTGGCTAAGTTTGGCGAACTATGTGAGGCAAAAAAATATCATTTTTTTCAAATTCTTCAAATATGGGCGAACTATGGGCAAAGTATGGCGAAGTATGGGAGGCGAAAAAATCATATTTTTCCAATCTTTAAACTATGGGCGAACTATGGGCAAAGTATGGCGAAGAATGAAAGGCGAAAAAATCATTTTTTTCGAATCTTCGAACTATGGGCCAAGTATGGTGAAATATGGAAGGCAAAAAAATCATTGTTTTTCCAATTTTCCAACTATTAGCTAAGTTTGGCCAACTATGGAAGGCAAAAAAATCATTTTTTTCAATTTTTACAACTATTAGCTAAGTTTGACCAACTATGGAAGGCAAAAAAAACCATTTTTTTCAATTCTCCAACTATGGGCGAACTATGGGCCAAATAGGCGAAGTATGGGAGGCGAGAAGAACAGCTTTTTCAAAATTTTTGAACTATGGGCAAACTATGGGCAAAGTATGGCGAAGTATGGGATGCGAGAAAATCATTTTTTTCTAATCTGCGAACTATGGGCCAAGTATGGCGAAGTATGGGAGGCGAAAAAAACACTTCTTTTTAAATTTTTGAACTCTGGGCGAACTATGGGCAAAGTATGGCGAAGTATGGGAGGCGAAAAAATCATATTTTTCCAATCTTTGAACTGTGGGCGAACTATGGGCAAAGTATGGCCAACTATGGAAGGCAAAAAAAATCATTTTTTTCAAATTTTACAACTATTTGCTAAGTTTGACCAACTATGGAAGGCAAAAAAAACCATTTTTTTCAATTCTCCAAGTATGGGCGAACTATGGGCCAAAATAGGCGAAGTATGGGAGGCGAGAAGAACAGCTTTTTCAAAATTTTTGAACTATGGGCAAACTATGGGCAAAGTATGGCGAAGTATGGGATGCGAGAAAATCATTTTTTTCTAATCTGCGAACTATGGGCCAAGTATGGGGAAGTATGGGAGGCGACAAAAACACTTCTTTTTAAATTTTTGAACTCTGGGCGAACTATGGGCAAAGTATGGCGAACTATGGATGGCAAAAAAATTATTTTTTTTCCTAATTTTCCAACTATTAGCTAAATTTGACCAACTATTGGATGCGAAAAAATCATTTTATTCTAATCTGCGAACTATGGGCCAAGTATGGCGAAGTATGGGAGGCGAAAAAAACACTTCTTTTTAAATTTTTGAACTCTGGGCGAACTATGGGCAAAGTATGGCGAAGTATGGGAGGCGAAAAAAACCATTTTTTTCAATTCTCCAACTATGGGCGAACTATGGGCCAAATAGGCGAAGTATGGGAGGCGAGAAGAACAGCTTTTTCAAAATTTTTGAACTATGGGCAAACTATGGGCAAAGTATGGCGAAGTATGGGATGCGAGAAAATCATTTTTTTCTAATCTGCGAACTATGGGCCAAGTATGGCGAAGTATGGGAGGCGAAAAAAACACTTCTTTTTAAATTTTTGAACTCTGGGCGAACTATGGGCAAAGTATGGCGAAGTATGGGTGGCGAAAAAATCATATTTTTCCAATCTTTGAACTGTGGGCGAACTATGGGCAAAGTATGGCGAAGAATGGGAGGCGAAAAAATCATTTTTTTCGAATCTTCGAACTATGGGCGAACTATGGGCCAAGATAGGCGAAGTATGGGAGGCAAGAAGAACAGCTTTTTCAAAATTTTTGAACTATGGGCGAAGTATGGGCAAAGTATGGCGAACTATGGATGGCAAAAAAATTATTTTTTTTCCTAATTTTCCAACTATTAGCTAAATTTGACCAACTATGAGAGGCAAAAAATCATTTTTTTCCAATTTTACAACTATTGGCTAAGTTTGGCGAACTATGTGAGGCAAAAAAATATCATTTTTTTCAAATTCTTCAAATATGGGCGAACTATGGGCAAAGTATGGCGAAGTATGGGAGGCGAAAAAATCATATTTTTCCAATCTTTGAACTATGGGCGAACTATGGGCAAAGTATGGCGAAGAATGAAAGGCGAAAAAATAATTTTTTTCGAATCTTCGAACTATGGGCGAACTATGGGCCAAGTATGGTGAACTATGGAAGGCAAAAAAATCATTTTTTTTCCAATTTTCCAACTATTAGCTAAGTTTGGCCAACTATGGAAGGCAAAAAAAATCATTTTTTTCAAATTTTACAACTATTAGCTAAGTTTGACCAACTATGGAAGGCAAAAAAACCATTTTTTTCAATTCTCCAACTATGGGCGAACTATGGGCCAAAATAGGCGAAGTATGGGAGGCGAGAAGAACAGCTTTTTCAAAATTTTTGAACTATGGGCAAACTATGGGCAAGGTATGGCGAAGTATGGGATGCGAGAAAATCATTTTTTTCTAATCTGCGAACTATGGGCCAAGTATGGGGAAGTATGGGAGGCGAAAAAAACACTTCTTTTTAAATTTTTGAACTCTGGGCGAACTATGGGCAAAGTATGGCGAAGTATGGGAGGCGAAAAAATCATATTTTTCCAATCTTTGAACTGTGGGCGAACTATGGGCAAAGTATGGCGAAGAATGGGAGGCGAAAAAATCATTTTTTTCGAATCTTCGAACTATGGGCGAACTATGGGCCAAGTATGGCGAACTATGGATGGCAAAAAAATCATTTTTTTCCAACTTTTCAACTATTGACTAAGTTTGGCGAACTATGTGAGGCAAAAAATATATCATTTTTTTCAATTTCTTCAAATATGGGCGAACTATGGGTAAAGTATGGCGAAGTATGGGAGGCGAAAAAAACACTTTTTTTCAATTCTCCAACTATGGGCGAACTATGGGCCAAATAGGCGAAGTATGGGAGGCGAGAAGAACAGCTTTTTCAAAATTTTTGAACTATGGGCAAACTATGGGCAAAGTATGGCGAAGTATGGGATGCGAGAAAATCATTTTTTTCTAATCTGCGAACTATGGGCCAAGTATGGCGAAGTATGGGAGGCGAAAAAAACACTTCTTTTTAAATTTTTGAACTCTGGGCGAACTATGGGCAAAGTATGGCGAAGTATGGGAGGCGAAAAATCATATTTTTCCAATCTTTGAACTGTGGGCGAACTATGGGCAAAGTATGGCCAACTATGGAAGGCAAAAAAAATCATTTTTTTCAAATTTTACAACTATTAGCTAAGTTTGACCAACTATGGAAGGCAAAAAAAACCATTTTTTTCAATTCTCCAAGTATGGGCGAACTATGGGCCAAAATAGGCGAAGTATGGGAGGCGAGAAGAACAGCTTTTTCAAAATTTTTGAACTATGGGCAAACTATGGGCAAAGTATGGCGAAGTATGGGATGCGAGAAAATCATTTTTTTCTAATCTGCGAACTATGGGCCAAGTATGGCGAAGTATGGGAGGCGAAAAAAACACTTCTTTTTAAATTTTTGAACTCTGGGCGAACTATGGGCAAAGTATGGCGAAGTATGGGAGGCGAAAAAAACCATTTTTTTCAATTCTCCAACTATGGGCGAACTATGGGCCAAATAGGCGAAGTATGGGAGGCGAGAAGAACAGCTTTTTCAAAATTTTTGAACTATGGGCAAACTATGGGCAAAGTATGGCGAAGTATGGGATGCGAGAAAATCATTTTTTTCTAATCTGCGAACTATGGGCCAAGTATGGCGAAGTATGGGAGGCGAAAAAAACACTTCTTTTTAAATTTTTGAACTCTGGGCGAACTATGGGCAAAGTATGGCGAAGTATGGGAGGCGAAAAAATCATATTTTTCCAATCTTTGAACTGTGGGCGAACTATGGGCAAAGTATGGCGAAGAATGGGAGGCGAAAAAATCATTTTTTTCGAATCTTCGAACTATGGGCGAACTATGGGCCAAGATAGGCGAAGTATGGGAGGCAAGAAGAACAGCTTTTTCAAAATTTTTGAACTATGGGCGAAGTATGGGCAAAGTATGGCGAACTATGGATGGCAAAAAAATTATTTTTTTTCCTAATTTTCCAACTATTAGCTAAATTTGACCAACTATGAGAGGCAAAAAATCATTTTTTTCCAATTTTACAACTATTGGCTAAGTTTGGCGAACTATGTGAGGCAAAAAAATATCATTTTTTTCAAATTCTTCAAATATGGGCGAACTATGGGCAAAGTATGGCGAAGTATGGGAGGCGAAAAAATCATATTTTATCCATCTTTAAACTATGGGCGAACTATGGGCAAAGTATGGCGAAGTATGGGAGGCGAAAAAATCATTTTTTTCGAATCTTCGAACTATGGGCGAACTATGGGCAAAGATAGGCGAAGTATGGGAGGCGAGAAGAACAGCTTTTTCAAAATTTTTGAACTATGGGCGAACTATGGGCAAAGTATGGCGAACTATGGATGGCAAAAAAATTATTTTTTTTCCTAATTTTCCAACTATTAGCTAAGTTTGACCAACTATGTGAGGCAAAAAATCATTTTTTTCCAATTTTACAACTATTGGCTAAGTTTGGCGAACTATGTGAGGCAAAAAAATATCATTTTTGTCAAATTCTTCAAATATGGGCGAACTATGGGCAAAGTATGGCGAAGTATGGGAGGCGAAAAAATCATATTTTTCCAATCTTTGAAATATGGGCGAACTATGGGCAAAGTATGGCGAAGAATGAAAGGCGAAAAAATCATTTTTTTCGAATCTTCGAACTATGGGCGAACTATGGGCCAAGTATGGTGAACTATGGAAGGCAAAAAAATCATTTTTTTTCCAATTTTCCAACTATTAGCTAAGTTTGGCCAACTATGGAAGGCAAAAAAAATCAATTTTTTCAAATTTTACAACTATTAGCTAAGTTTGACCAACTATGGAATGCAAAAAAACCATTTTTTTCAATTCTCCAAGTATGGGCGAACTATGGGCCAAAATAGGCGAAGTATGGGAGGCGAGAAGAACAGCTTTTTCAAAATTTTTGAACTATGGGCGAACTATGGGCAAAGTATGGCGAAGTATGGGAGGCGAAAAAATCATATTTTTCCAATCTTTGAACTGTGGGCGAACTATGGGCAAAGTATGGCGAAGAATGGGAGGCGAAAAAATCATTTTTTTCGAATCTTCGAACTATGGGCGAACTATGGGCCAAGTATGGCGAACTATGGATGGCAAAAAAATCATTTTTTTCCAACTTTTCAACTATTGACTAAGTTTGGCGAACTATGTGAGGCAAAAAAAATATCATTTTTTTCAATTTCTTCAAATATGGGCGAACTATCGGTAAAGTATGGCGAAGTATGGGAGGCGAAAAAAACACTTTTTTTAAATTTTTGAACTATGGGCGAACTATGGGCCAAGTATGGCGAAGTATGGGAGGCGAAAAAATCATATTTTTCGAATCTTTGAACTGTGGGCGAACTATGGGCAAAGTATGGCTAAGAATGGGAGGCGAAAAAATCATTTTTTTCGAATCTTCGAACTATGGGCGAACTATGGGCCAAGTATGGTGAACTATGGAAGGCAAAAAAATCATTTTTTTTCCAATTTTCCAACTATTAGCTAAGTTTGGCCAACTATGGAAGGCAAAAAAAATCATTTTTTTCAAATTTTACAACTATTAGCTAAGTTTGACCAACTATGGAAGGCAAAAAAAACCATTTTTTTCAATTCTCCAACTATGGGCGAACTATGGGCCAAAATAGGCGAAGTATGGGAGGCGAGAAGAACAGCTTTTTCAAAATTTTTGAACTATGGGCAAACTATGGGCAAGGTATGGCGAAGTATGGGATGCGAGAAAATCATTTTTTTCTAATCTGCGAACTATGGGCCAAGTATGGGGAAGTATGGGAGGCGAAAAAGACACTTCTTTTTAAATTTTTGAACTCTGGGCGAACTATGGGCAAAGTATGTCGAAGTATGGGAGGCGAAAAAATCATATTTTTCCAATCTTTGAACTATGGGCGAACTATGGGCAAAGTATGGCGAAGAATGAAAGGCGAAAAAATCATTTTTTTCGAATCTTCGAACTATGGGCGAACTATGGGCCAAGTATGGTGAACTATGGAAGGCAAAAAAATCATTTTTTTTCCAATTTTCCAACTATTAGCTAAGTTTGGCGAACTATGGAAGGCAAAAAAAATCAATTTTTTCAAATTTTACAACTATTAGCTAAGTTTGACCAACTATGGAATGCAAAAAAAACCATTTTTTTCAATTCTCCAAGTATGGGCGAACTATGGGCCAAAATAGGCGAAGTATGGGAGGCGAGAAGAACAGCTTTTTCAAAATTTTTGAACTATGGGCAAACTATGGGCAAAGTATGGCTAAGTATGGGATGCGAGAAAATCATTTTTTTCTAATCTGCGAACTATGGGCCAAGTATGGCGAAGTATGGGAGGCGAAAAAAACACTTCTTTTTAAATTTTTGAACTCTGGGCGAACTATGGGCAAAGTATGGCGAACTATGGATGGCAAAAAAATTATTTTTTTTCCTAATTTTCCAACTATTAGCTAAATTTGACCAACTATGAGAGGCAAAAAATCATTTTTTTCCAATTTTACAACTATTGGCTAAGTTTGGCGAACTATGTGAGGCAAAAAAATATCATTTTTTTCAAATTCTTCAAATATGGGCGAACTATGGGCAAAGTATGGCGAAGTATGGGAGGCGAAAAAATCATATTTTTCCAATCTTTGAACTATGGGCGAACTATGGGCAAAGTATGGCGAAGAATGAAAGGCGAAAAAATCATTTTTTTCGAATCTTCGAACTATGGGCGAACTATGGGCCAAGTATGGTGAACTATGGAAGGCAAAAAAATCATTTTTTTTCCAATTCTCCAACTATTAGCTAAGTTTGGCCAACTATGGAAGGCAAAAAAAATCATTTTTTTCAAATTTTACAACTATTAGCTAAGTTTGACCAACTATGGAAGGCAAAAAAACCATTTTTTTCAATTCTCCAACTATGGGCGAACTATGGGCCAAAATAGGCGAAGTATGGGAGGCGAGAAGAACAGCTTTTTCAAAATTTTTGAACTATGGGCAAACTATGGGCAAGGTATGGCGAAGTATGGGATGCGAGAAAATCATATTTTTCTAATCTGCGAACTATGGGCCAAGTATGGGGAAGTATGGGAGGCGAAAAAAACACTTCTTTTTAAATTTTTGAACTCTGGGCGAACTATGGGCAAAGTATGGCGAAGTATGGGAGGCGAAAAAATCATATTTTTCCAATCTTTGAACTGTGGGCGAACTATGGGCAAAGTATGGCGAAGAATGGGAGGCGAAAAAATCATTTTTTTCGAATCTTCGAACTATGGGCGAACTATGGGCCAAGTATGGCGAACTATGGATGGCAAAAAAATCATTTTTTTCCAACTTTTCAACTATTGACTAAGTTTGGCGAACTATGTGAGGCAAAAAAAATATCATTTTTTTCAATTTCTTCAAATATGGGCGAACTATGGGTAAAGTATGGCGAAGTATGGGAGGCGAAAAAAACACTTTTTTTAAATTTTTGAACTATGGGCGAACTATGGGCCAAGTATGGCGAAGTATGGGAGGCGAAAAAATCATATTTTTCGAATCTTTGAACTGTGGGCGAACTATGGGCAAAGTATGGCTAAGAATGGGAGGCGAAAAAATCATTTTTTTCGAATCTTCGAACTATGGGCGAACTATGGGCCAAGATAGGCGAAGTATGGGAGGCGAGAAGAACAGCTTTTTCAAAATTTTTGAACTATGGGCGAACTATGGGCAAAGTATGGCGAACTATGGATGGCAAAAAAATTATTTTTTTTCCTAATTTTCCAACTATTAGCTAAGTTTGACCAACTATGTGAGGCAAAAAATCATTTTTTTCCAATTTTACAACTATTGGCTAAGTTTGGCGAACTATGTGAGGCAAAAAAAATATCATTTTTTTCAAATTTCTTCAAATATGGGCGAACTATGGGTAAAGTATGGCGAAGTATGGGAGGCGAAAAAAACACTTTTTTTAAATTTTTGAACTATGGGCGAACTATGGGCCAAGTATGGCGAAGTATGGGAGGCGAAAAAAACACTTCTTTTTAAATTTTTAAACTCTGGGCGAACTATGGGCAAAGTATGGCGAAGTATGTGAGGCGAAAAAATCATATTTTTCCAATCTTTGAACTATGGGCGAACTATGGGCAAAGTATGGCGAAGAATGAAAGGCGAAAAAATCATTTTTTTCGAATCTTCGAACTATGGGCGAACTATGGGCCAAGTATGGTGAACTATGGAAGGCAAAAAAATCATTTTTTTTCCAATTTTCCAACTATTAGCTAAGTTTGGCCAACTATGGAAGGCAAAAAAAATCATTTTTTTCAAATTTTACAACTATTAGCTAAGTTTGACCAACTATGGAAGGCAAAAAAAACCATTTTTTTCAATTCTCCAACTATGGGCGAACTATGGGCCAAAATAGGCGAAGTATGGGAGGCGAGAAGAACAGCTTTTTCAAAATTTTTGAACTATGGGCAAACTATGGGCAAGGTATGGCGAAGTATGGGATGCGAGAAAATCATTTTTTTCTAATCTGCGAACTATGGGCCAAGTATGGGGAAGTATGGGAGGCGAAAAAAACACTTCTTTTTAAATTTTTGAACTCTGGGCGAACTATGGGCAAAGTATGTCGAAGTATGGGAGGCGAAAAAATCATATTTTTCCAATCTTTGAACTGTGGGCGAACTATGGGCAAAGTATGGCGAAGAATGGGTGGGCGAAAAAATCATTTTTTTCGAATCTTCGAACTATGGGCGAACTATTGGCCAAGTATGGCGAACTATGGATGGCAAAAAAATCATTTTTTTCCAACTTTTCAACTATTGACTAAGTTTGGCGAACTATGTGAGGCAAAAAAAATATCATTTTATTCAATTTCTTCAAATATGGGCGAACTATGGGTAAAGTATGGCGAAGTATGGGAGGCGAAAAAAACACTTTTTTTAAATTTTTGAACTATGGGCGAACTATGGGCCAAGTATGGCGAAGTATGGGAGGCGAAAAAATCATATTTTTCGAATCTTTGAACTGTGGGCGAACTATGGGCAAAGTATGGCTAAGAATGGGAGGCGAAAAAATCATTTTTTTCGAATCTTCGAACTATGGGCGAACTATGGGCCAAGATAGGCGAAGTATGGGAGGCGAGAAGAACAGCTTTTTCAAAATTTTTGAACTATGGGCGAACTATGGGCAAAGTATGGCGAACTATGGATGGCAAAAAAATTATTTTTTTTCCTAATTTTCCAACTATTAGCTAAGTTTGACCAACTATGTGAGGCAAAAAATCATTTTTTTCCAATTTTACAACTATTGGCTAAGTTTGGCGAACTATGTGAGGCAAAAAAAATATCATTTTTTTCAAATTTCTTCAAATATGGGCGAACTATGGGTAAAGTATGGCGAAGTATGGGAGGCGAAAAAAACACTTTTTTTAAATTTTTGAACTATGGGCGAACTATGGGCCAAGTATGGCGAAGTATGGGAGGCGAAAAAAACACTTCTTTTTAAATTTTTAAACTCTGGGCGAACTATGGGCAAAGTATGGCGAAGTATGTGAGGCGAAAAAATCATATTTTTCCAATCTTTGAACTATGGGCGAACTATGGGCAAAGTATGGCGAAGAATGAAAGGCGAAAAAATCATTTTTTTCGAATCTTCGAACTATGGGCGAACTATGGGCCAAGTATGGTGAACTATGGAAGGCAAAAAAATCATTTTTTTTCCAATTTTCCAACTATTAGCTAAGTTTGGCCAACTATGGAAGGCAAAAAAAATCATTTTTTTCAAATTTTACAACTATTAGCTAAGTTTGACCAACTATGGAAGGCAAAAAAAACCATTTTTTTCAATTCTCCAACTATGGGCGAACTATGGGCCAAAATAGGCGAAGTATGGGAGGCGAGAAGAACAGCTTTTTCAAAATTTTTGAACTATGGGCAAACTATGGGCAAGGTATGGCGAAGTATGGGATGCGAGAAAATCATTTTTTTCTAATCTGCGAACTATGGGCCAAGTATGGGGAAGTATGGGAGGCGAAAAAAACACTTCTTTTTAAATTTTTGAACTCTGGGCGAACTATGGGCAAAGTATGTCGAAGTATGGGAGGCGAAAAAATCATATTTTTCCAATCTTTGAACTGTGGGCGAACTATGGGCAAAGTATGGCGAAGAATGGGAGGCGAAAAAATCATTTTTTTCGAATCTTCGAACTATGGGCGAACTATGGGCCAAGTATGGCGAACTATGGATGGCAAAAAAATCATTTTTTTCCAACTTTTCAACTATTGACTAAGTTTGGCGAACTATGTGAGGCAAAAAAAATATCATTTTTTTCAATTTCTTCAAATATGGGCGAACTATGGGTAAAGTATGGCGAAGTATGGGAGGCGAAAAAAACACTTTTTTTAAATTTTTGAACTATGGGCGAACTATGGGCCAAGTATGGCGAAGTATGGGAGGCGAAAAAATCATATTTTTCGAATCTTTGAACTGTGGGCGAACTATGGGCAAAGTATGGCTAAGAATGGGAGGCGAAAAAATCATTTTTTTCGAATCTTCGAACTATGGGCGAACTATGGGCCAAGATAGGCGAAGTATGGGAGGCGAGAAGAACAGCTTTTTCAAAATTTTTGAACTATGGGCGAACTATGGGCAAAGTATGGCGAACTATGGATGGCAAAAAAATTATTTTTTTTCCTAATTTTCCAACTATTAGCTAAGTTTGACCAACTATGTGAGGCAAAAAATCATTTTTTTCCAATTTTACAACTATTGGCTAAGTTTGGCGAACTATGTGAGGCAAAAAAAATATCATTTTTTTCAAATTTCTTCAAATATGGGCGAACTATGGGTAAAGTATGGCGAAGTATGGGAGGCGAAAAAAACACTTTTTTTAAATTTTTGAACTATGGGCGAACTATGGGCCAAGTATGGCGAAGTATGGGAGGCGAAAAAAACACTTCTTTTTAAATTTTTAAACTCTGGGCGAACTATGGGCAAAGTATGGCGAAGTATGTGAGGCGAAAAAATCATATTTTTCCAATCTTTGAACTATGGGCGAACTATGGGCAAAGTATGGCGAAGAATGAAAGGCGAAAAAATCATTTTTTTCGAATCTTCGAACTATGGGCGAACTATGGGCCAAGTATGGTGAACTATGGAAGGCAAAAAAATCATTTTTTTTCCAATTTTCCAACTATTAGCTAAGTTTGGCCAACTATGGAAGGCAAAAAAAATCATTTTTTTCAAATTTTACAACTATTAGCTAAGTTTGACCAACTATGGAAGGCAAAAAAAACCATTTTTTTCAATTCTCCAACTATGGGCGAACTATGGGCCAAAATAGGCGAAGTATGGGAGGCGAGAAGAACAGCTTTTTCAAAATTTTTGAACTATGGGCAAACTATGGGCAAGGTATGGCGAAGTATGGGATGCGAGAAAATCATTTTTTTCTAATCTGCGAACTATGGGCCAAGTATGGGGAAGTATGGGAGGCGAAAAAAACACTTCTTTTTAAATTTTTGAACTCTGGGCGAACTATGGGCAAAGTATGTCGAAGTATGGGAGGCGAAAAAATCATATTTTTCCAATCTTTGAACTGTAGGCGAACTATGGGCAAAGTATGGCGAAGAATGGGTGGGCGAAAAAATCATTTTTTTCGAATCTTCGAACTATGGGCGAACTATTGGCCAAGTATGGCGAACTATGGATGGCAAAAAAATCATTTTTTTCCAACTTTTCAACTATTGACTAAGTTTGGCGAACTATGTGAGGCAAAAAAAATATCATTTTATTCAATTTCTTCAAATATGGGCGAACTATGGGTAAAGTATGGCGAAGTATGGGAGGCGAAAAAAACACTTTTTTTAAATTTTTGAACTATGGGCGAACTATGGGCCAAGTATGGCGAAGTATGGGAGGCGAAAAAATCATATTTTTCGAATCTTTGAACTGTGGGCGAACTATGGGCAAAGTATGGCTAAGAATGGGAGGCGAAAAAATCATTTTTTTCGAATCTTCGAACTATGGGCGAACTATGGGCCAAGATAGGCGAAGTATGGGAGGCGAGAAGAACAGCTTTTTCAAAATTTTTGAACTATGGGCGAACTATGGGCAAAGTATGGCGAACTATGGATGGCAAAAAAATTATTTTTTTTCCTAATTTTCCAACTATTAGCTAAGTTTGACCAACTATGTGAGGCAAAAAATCATTTTTTTCCAATTTTACAACTATTGGCTAAGTTTGGCGAACTATGTGAGGCAAAAAAAATATCATTTTTTTCAAATTTCTTCAAATATGGGCGAACTATGGGTAAAGTATGGCGAAGTATGGGAGGCGAAAAAAACACTTTTTTTAAATTTTTGAACTATGGGCGAACTATGGGCCAAGTATGGCGAAGTATGGGAGGCGAAAAAAACACTTCTTTTTAAATTTTTAAACTCTGGGCGAACTATGGGCAAAGTATGGCGAAGTATGTGAGGCGAAAAAATCATATTTTTCCAATCTTTGAACTATGGGCGAACTATGGGCAAAGTATGGCGAAGAATGAAAGGCGAAAAAATCATTTTTTTCGAATCTTCGAACTATGGGCGAACTATGGGCCAAGTATGGTGAACTATGGAAGGCAAAAAAATCATTTTTTTTCCAATTTTCCAACTATTAGCTAAGTTTGGCCAACTATGGAAGGCAAAAAAAATCATTTTTTTCAAATTTTACAACTATTAGCTAAGTTTGACCAACTATGGAAGGCAAAAAAAACCATTTTTTTCAATTCTCCAACTATGGGCGAACTATGGGCCAAAATAGGCGAAGTATGGGAGGCGAGAAGAACAGCTTTTTCAAAATTTTTGAACTATGGGCAAACTATGGGCAAGGTATGGCGAAGTATGGGATGCGAGAAAATCATTTTTTTCTAATCTGCGAACTATGGGCCAAGTATGGGGAAGTATGGGAGGCGAAAAAAACACTTCTTTTTAAATTTTTAAACTCTGGGCGAACTATGGGCAAAGTATGGCGAAGTATGTGAGGCGAAAAAATCATATTTTTCCAATCTTTGAACTATGGGCGAACTATGGGCAAAGTATGGCGAAGAATGAAAGGCGAAAAAATCATTTTTTTCGAATCTTCGAACTATGGGCGAACTATGGGCCAAGTATGGTGAACTATGGAAGGCAAAAAAATCATTTTTTTTCCAATTTTCCAACTATTAGCTAAGTTTGGCCAACTATGGAAGGCAAAAAAAATCATTTTTTTCAAATTTTACAACTATTAGCTAAGTTTGACCAACTATGGAAGGCAAAAAAAACCATTTTTTTCAATTCTCCAACTATGGGCGAACTATGGGCCAAAATAGGCGAAGTATGGGAGGCGAGAAGAACAGCTTTTTCAAAATTTTTGAACTATGGGCAAACTATGGGCAAGGTATGGCGAAGTATGGGATGCGAGAAAATCATTTTTTTCTAATCTGCGAACTATGGGCCAAGTATGGGGAAGTATGGGAGGCGAAAAAAACACTTCTTTTTAAATTTTTGAACTCTGGGCGAACTATGGGCAAAGTATGTCGAAGTATGGGAGGCGAAAAAATCATATTTTTCCAATCTTTGAACTGTGGGCGAACTATGGGCAAAGTATGGCGAAGAATGGGAGGCGAAAAAATCATTTTTTTCGAATCTTCGAACTATGGGCGAACTATGGGCCAAGTATGGCGAACTATGGATGGCAAAAAAATCATTTTTTTCCAACTTTTCAACTATTGACTAAGTTTGGCGAACTATGTGAGGCAAAAAAAATATCATTTTTTTCAATTTCTTCAAATATGGGCGAACTATGGGTAAAGTATGGCGAAGTATGGGAGGCGAAAAAAACACTTTTTTTAAATTTTTGAACTATGGGCGAACTATGGGCCAAGTATGGCGAAGTATGGGAGGCGAAAAAATCATATTTTTCGAATCTTTGAACTGTGGGCGAACTATGGGCAAAGTATGGCTAAGAATGGGAGGCGAAAAAATCATTTTTTTCGAATCTTCGAACTATGGGCGAACTATGGGCCAAGTATGGTGAACTATGGAAGGCAAAAAAATCATTTTTTTTCCAATTTTCCAACTATTAGCTAAGTTTGGCCAACTATGGAAGGCAAAAAAAATCATTTTTTTCAAATTTTACAACTATTAGCTAAGTTTGACCAACTATGGAAGGCAAAAAAAACCATTTTTTTCAATTCTCCAACTATGGGCGAACTATGGGCCAAAATAGGCGAAGTATGGGAGGCGAGAAGAACAGCTTTTTCAAAATTTTTGAACTATGGGCAAACTATGGGCAAGGTATGGCGAAGTATGGGATGCGAGAAAATCATTTTTTTCTAATCTGCGAACTATGGGCCAAGTATGGGGAAGTATGGGAGGCGAAAAAAACACTTCTTTTTAAATTTTTGAACTCTGGGCGAACTATGGGCAAAGTATGTCGAAGTATGGGAGGCGAAAAAATCATATTTTTCCAATCTTTGAACTGTGGGCGAACTATGGGCAAAGTATGGCGAAGAATGGGTGGGCGAAAAAATCATTTTTTTCGAATCTTCGAACTATGGGCGAACTATTGGCCAAGTATGGCGAACTATGGATGGCAAAAAAATCATTTTTTTCCAACTTTTCAACTATTGACTAAGTTTGGCGAACTATGTGAGGCAAAAAAAATATCATTTTTTTCAATTTCTTCAAATATGGGCGAACTATGGGTAAAGTATGGCGAAGTATGGGAGGCGAAAAAAACACTTTTTTTAAATTTTTGAACTATGGGCGAACTATGGGCCAAGTATGGCGAAGTATGGGAGGCGAAAAAATCATATTTTTCGAATCTTTGAACTGTGGGCGAACTATGGGCAAAGTATGGCTAAGAATGGGAGGCGAAAAAATCATTTTTTTCGAATCTTCGAACTATGGGCGAACTATGGGCCAAGATAGGCGAAGTATGGGAGGCGAGAAGAACAGCTTTTTCAAAATTTTTGAACTATGGGCGAACTATGGGCAAAGTATGGCGAACTATGGATGGCAAAAAAATTATTTTTTTTCCTAATTTTCCAACTATTAGCTAAGTTTGACCAACTATGTGAGGCAAAAAATCATTTTTTTCCAATTTTACAACTATTGGCTAAGTTTGGCGAACTATGTGAGGCAAAAAAAATATCATTTTTTTCAAATTTCTTCAAATATGGGCGAACTATGGGTAAAGTATGGCGAAGTATGGGAGGCGAAAAAAACACTTTTTTTAAATTTTTGAACTATGGGCGAACTATGGGCCAAGTATGGCGAAGTATGGGAGGCGAAAAAAACACTTCTTTTTAAATTTTTAAACTCTGGGCGAACTATGGGCAAAGTATGGCGAAGTATGTGAGGCGAAAAAATCATATTTTTCCAATCTTTGAACTATGGGCGAACTATGGGCAAAGTATGGCGAAGAATGAAAGGCGAAAAAATCATTTTTTTCGAATCTTCGAACTATGGGCGAACTATGGGCCAAGTATGGTGAACTATGGAAGGCAAAAAAATCATTTTTTTTCCAATTTTCCAACTATTAGCTAAGTTTGGCCAACTATGGAAGGCAAAAAAAATCATTTTTTTCAAATTTTACAACTATTAGCTAAGTTTGACCAACTATGGAAGGCAAAAAAAACCATTTTTTTCAATTCTCCAACTATGGGCGAACTATGGGCCAAAATAGGCGAAGTATGGGAGGCGAGAAGAACAGCTTTTTCAAAATTTTTGAACTATGGGCAAACTATGGGCAAGGTATGGCGAAGTATGGGATGCGAGAAAATCATTTTTTTCTAATCTGCGAACTATGGGCCAAGTATGGGGAAGTATGGGAGGCGAAAAAAACACTTCTTTTTAAATTTTTGAACTCTGGGCGAACTATGGGCAAAGTATGTCGAAGTATGGGAGGCGAAAAAATCATATTTTTCCAATCTTTGAACTGTGGGCGAACTATGGGCAAAGTATGGCGAAGAATGGGTGGGCGAAAAAATCATTTTTTTCGAATCTTCGAACTATGGGCGAACTATTGGCCAAGTATGGCGAACTATGGATGGCAAAAAAATCATTTTTTTCCAACTTTTCAACTATTGACTAAGTTTGGCGAACTATGTGAGGCAAAAAAAATATCATTTTATTCAATTTCTTCAAATATGGGCGAACTATGGGTAAAGTATGGCGAAGTATGGGAGGCGAAAAAAACACTTTTTTTAAATTTTTGAACTATGGGCGAACTATGGGCCAAGTATGGCGAAGTATGGGAGGCGAAAAAATCATATTTTTCGAATCTTTGAACTGTGGGCGAACTATGGGCAAAGTATGGCTAAGAATGGGAGGCGAAAAAATCATTTTTTTCGAATCTTCGAACTATGGGCGAACTATGGGCCAAGATAGGCGAAGTATGGGAGGCGAGAAGAACAGCTTTTTCAAAATTTTTGAACTATGGGCGAACTATGGGCAAAGTATGGCGAACTATGGATGGCAAAAAAATTATTTTTTTTCCTAATTTTCCAACTATTAGCTAAGTTTGACCAACTATGTGAGGCAAAAAATCATTTTTTTCCAATTTTACAACTATTGGCTAAGTTTGGCGAACTATGTGAGGCAAAAAAATATCATTTTTTTCAAATTTCTTCAAATATGGGCGAACTATGGGTAAAGTATGGCGAAGTATGGGAGGCGAAAAAAACACTTTTTTTAAATTTTTGAACTATGGGCGAACTATGGGCCAAGTATGGCGAAGTATGGGAGGCGAAAAAAACACTTCTTTTTAAATTTTTAAACTCTGGGCGAACTATGGGCAAAGTATGGCGAAGTATGTGAGGCGAAAAAATCATATTTTTCCAATCTTTGAACTATGGGCGAACTATGGGCAAAGTATGGCGAACTATGGATGGCAAAAAAATTATTTTTTTTCCTAATTTTCCAACTATTAGCTAAGTTTGACCAACTATGTGAGGCAAAAAATCATTTTTTTCCAATTTTACAACTATTGGCTAAGTTTGGCGAACTATGTGAGGCAAAAAAAATATCATTTTTTTCAAATTTCTTCAAATATGGGCGAACTATGGGTAAAGTATGGCGAAGTATGGGAGGCGAAAAAAACACTTTTTTTAAATTTTTGAACTATGGGCGAACTATGGGCCAAGTATGGCGAAGTATGGGAGGCGAAAAAAACACTTCTTTTTAAATTTTTAAACTCTGGGCGAACTATGGGCAAAGTATGGCGAAGTATGTGAGGCGAAAAAATCATATTTTTCCAATCTTTGAACTATGGGCGAACTATGGGCAAAGTATGGCGAAGAATGAAAGGCGAAAAAATCATTTTTTTCGAATCTTCGAACTATGGGCGAACTATGGGCCAAGTATGGTGAACTATGGAAGGCAAAAAAATCATTTTTTTTCCAATTTTCCAACTATTAGCTAAGTTTGGCCAACTATGGAAGGCAAAAAAAATCATTTTTTTCAAATTTTACAACTATTAGCTAAGTTTGACCAACTATGGAAGGCAAAAAAAACCATTTTTTTCAATTCTCCAACTATGGGCGAACTATGGGCCAAAATAGGCGAAGTATGGGAGGCGAGAAGAACAGCTTTTTCAAAATTTTTGAACTATGGGCAAACTATGGGCAAGGTATGGCGAAGTATGGGATGCGAGAAAATCATTTTTTTCTAATCTGCGAACTATGGGCCAAGTATGGGGAAGTATGGGAGGCGAAAAAAACACTTCTTTTTAAATTTTTGAACTCTGGGCGAACTATGGGCAAAGTATGTCGAAGTATGGGAGGCGAAAAAATCATATTTTTCCAATCTTTGAACTGTGGGCGAACTATGGGCAAAGTATGGCGAAGAATGGGTGGCGAAAAAATCATTTTTTTCGAATCTTCGAACTATGGGCGAACTATTGGCCAAGTATGGCGAACTATGGATGGCAAAAAAATCATTTTTTTCCAACTTTTCAACTATTGACTAAGTTTGGCGAACTATGTGAGGCAAAAAAAATATCATTTTTTTCAATTTCTTCAAATATGGGCGAACTATGGGTAAAGTATGGCGAAGTATGGGAGGCGAAAAAAACACTTTTTTTAAATTTTTGAACTATGGGCGAACTATGGGCCAAGTATGGCGAAGTATGGGAGGCGAAAAAATCATATTTTTCGAATCTTTGAACTGTGGGCGAACTATGGGCAAAGTATGGCTAAGAATGGGAGGCGAAAAAATCATTTTTTTCGAATCTTCGAACTATGGGCGAACTATGGGCCAAGATAGGCGAAGTATGGGAGGCGAGAAGAACAGCTTTTTCAAAATTTTTGAACTATGGGCGAACTATGGGCAAAGTATGGCGAACTATGGATGGCAAAAAAATTATTTTTTTTCCTAATTTTCCAACTATTAGCTAAGTTTGACCAACTATGTGAGGCAAAAAATCATTTTTTTCCAATTTTACAACTATTGGCTAAGTTTGGCGAACTATGTGAGGCAAAAAAAATATCATTTTTTTCAAATTTCTTCAAATATGGGCGAACTATGGGTAAAGTATGGCGAAGTATGGGAGGCGAAAAAAACACTTTTTTTAAATTTTTGAACTATGGGCGAACTATGGGCCAAGTATGGCGAAGTATGGGAGGCGAAAAAAACACTTCTTTTTAAATTTTTAAACTCTGGGCGAACTATGGGCAAAGTATGGCGAAGTATGTGAGGCGAAAAAATCATATTTTTCCAATCTTTGAACTATGGGCGAACTATGGGCAAAGTATGGCGAAGAATGAAAGGCGAAAAAATCATTTTTTTCGAATCTTCGAACTATGGGCGAACTATGGGCCAAGTATGGTGAACTATGGAAGGCAAAAAAATCATTTTTTTTCCAATTTTCCAACTATTAGCTAAGTTTGGCCAACTATGGAAGGCAAAAAAAATCATTTTTTTCAAATTTTACAACTATTAGCTAAGTTTGACCAACTATGGAAGGCAAAAAAAACCATTTTTTTCAATTCTCCAACTATGGGCGAACTATGGGCCAAAATAGGCGAAGTATGGGAGGCGAGAAGAACAGCTTTTTCAAAATTTTTGAACTATGGGCAAACTATGGGCAAGGTATGGCGAAGTATGGGATGCGAGAAAATCATTTTTTTCTAATCTGCGAACTATGGGCCAAGTATGGGGAAGTATGGGAGGCGAAAAAAACACTTCTTTTTAAATTTTTGAACTCTGGGCGAACTATGGGCAAAGTATGTCGAAGTATGGGAGGCGAAAAAATCATATTTTTCCAATCTTTGAACTGTGGGCGAACTATGGGCAAAGTATGGCGAAGAATGGGTGGGCGAAAAAATAATTTTTTTCGAATCTTCGAACTATGGGCGAACTATTGGCCAAGTATGGCGAACTATGGATGGCAAAAAAATCATTTTTTTCCAACTTTTCAACTATTGACTAAGTTTGGCGAACTATGTAAGGCAAAAAAAATATCATTTTTTTCAATTTCTTCAAATATGGGCGAACTATGGGTAAAGTATGGCGAAGTATGGGAGGCGAAAAAAACACTTTTTTTAAATTTTTGAACTATGGGCGAACTATGGGCCAAGTATGGCGAAGTATGGGAGGCGAAAAAAACACTTCTTTTTAAATTTTTGAACTCTGGGCGAACTATGGGCAAAGTATGGCGAAGTATGGGAGGCGAAAAAATCATATTTTTCGAATCTTTAAACTGTGGGCGAACTATGGGCAAAGTATGGCGAAGAATAGGAGGCGAAAAAATCATTTTTTTCGAATCTTCGAACTATGGGCGAACTATGGGCCAAGATAGGCGAAGTATGGGAGGCGAGAAGAACAGCTTTTTCAAAATTTTTGAACTATGGGCGAACTATGGGCAAAGTATGGCGAACTATGGATGGCAAAAAAATTATTTTTTTTCCTAATTTTCCAACTATTAGCTAAGTTTGACCAACTATGTGAGGCAAAAAAATCATTTTTTTCCAATTTTACAACTATTGGCTAAGTTTGGCGAACTATGTGAGGCAAAAAAATATCATTTTTTTCAAATTTCTTCAAATATGGGCGAACTATGGGTAAAGTATGGCGAAGTATGGGAGGCGAAAAAATCATATTTTTCCAATCTTTGAACTATGGGCGAACTATGGGCAAAGTATGGCGAAGAATGAAAGGCGAAAAAATCATTTTTTTCGAATCTTCGAACTATGGGCGAATTATGGGCCAAGTATGGTGAACTATGGAAGGCAAAAAAATCATTTTTTTTCCAATTTTCCAACTATTAGCTAAGTTTGGCCAACTATGGAAGGCAAAAAAAATCAATTTTTTCAAATTTTACAACTATTAGCTAAGTTTGACCAACTATGGAAGGCAAAAAAAACCATTTTTTTCAATTCTCCAAGTATGGGCGTACTATGGGCCAAAATAGGCGAAGTATGGGAGGCGAGAAGAACAGCTTTTTCAAAATTTTTGAACTATGGGCAAACTATGGGCAAAGTATGGCGAAGTATGGGATGCGAGAAAATCATTTTTTTCGAATATTCGAACTATGGGCGAACTATGGGCCAAGTATGGTGAACTATGGAAGGCAAAAACATCATTTTTTTCCAATTTTCCAACTATTAGCTAAGTTTGGCCAACTATGGAAGGCAAAAAAAATCATTTTTTTCAAATTTTACAACTATTAGCTAAGTTTGACCAACTATGGAAGGCAAAAAAAACCATTTTTTTCAATTCTCCAACTATGGGCGAACTATGGGCCAAAATAGGCGAAGTATGGGAGGCGAGAAGAACAGCTTTTTCAAAATTTTTGAACTATGGGCAAACTATGGGCAAAGTATGGCGAAGTATGGGATGCGAGAAAATCATTTTTTTCTAATCTGCGAACTATGGGCCAAGTATGGCGAAGTATGGGAGGCGAAAAAAACACTTCTTTTTAAATTTTTGAACTCTGGGCGAACTATGGGCAAAGTATGGCGAAGTATGGGAGGCGAAAAAATCATATTTTTCCAATCTTTGAACTGTGGGCGAACTATGGGCAAAGTATGGCGAAGAATGGGAGGCGAAAAAATCATTTTTTTCGAATCTTCGAACTATGGGCGAACTATGGGCCAAGATAGGCGAAGTATGGGAGGCGAGAAGAACAGCTTTTTCAAAATTTTTGAACTATGGGCGAACTATGGGCAAAGTATGGCGAACTATGGATGGCAACAAAATTATTTTTTTTCCTAATTTTCCAACTATTAGCTAAGTTTGACCAACTATGTGAGGCAAAAAATCATTTTTTTCCAATTTTACAACTATTGGCTAAGTTTGGCGAACTATGTGAGGCAAAAAAATATCATTTTTTTCAAATTCTTCAAATATGGGCGAACTATGGGCAAAGTATGGCGAAGTATGGGAGGCGAAAAAATCATATTTTTCCAATCTTTGAACTATGGGCGAACTATGGGCAAAGTATGGCGAAGAATGAAAGGCGAAAAAATCATTTTTTTCGAATTTTCGAACTATGGGCGAACTATGGGCCAAGTATGGTGAACTATGGAAGGCAAAAAAATCATTTTTTTTCCAATTTTCCAACTATTAGCTAAGTTTGGCCAACTATGGAAGGCAAAAAAAATCATTTTTTTCAATTCTCCAAGTATGGGCGAACTATGGGCCAAAATAGGCGAAGTAGGGGAGGCGAGAAGAACAGCTTTTTCAAAATTTTTGAACTATGGGCAAACTATGGGCAAAGTATGGCGAAGTATGGGATGCGAGAAAATCATTTTTTTCTAATCTGCGAACTATGGGCCAAGTATGGCGAAGTATGGGAGGCGAAAAAAACACTTCTTTTTAAATTTTTGAACTCTGGGCGAACTATGGGCAAAGTATGACGAAGTATGGGAGGCGAAAAAATCATATTTTTCCAATCTTTGAACTATGGGCGAACTATGGGCAAAGTATGGCGAAGAATGAAAGGCGAAAAAATCAGGTTTTTCGAATCTTCGAACTATGGGCGAACTATGGGCCAAGATAGGCGAAGTATGGGAGGCGAGAAGAACAGCTTTTTCAAAATTTTTGAACTATGGACGAACTATGAAAAAAGTATGGCGAACTATGGATGGCAAAAAAATTTTTTTTTTTCCTAATTTTCCAACTATTAGCTAAGTTTGACCAACTATGTGAGGCAAAAAATCATTTTTTTCCAATTTTACAACTATTGGCTAAGTTTGGCGAATTATGTGAGGCAAAAAAATATCATTTTTTTCAAATTCTTCAAATATGGGCGAACTATGGGCAAAGTATGGCGAAGTATGGGAGGCGAAAAAATCATATTTTTCCAATCTTTGAACTATGGGCGAACTATGGGCCAAGTATGGTGAACTATGGAAGGCAAAAAAATCATTTTTTTTCCAATTTTCCAACTATTAGCTAAGTTTGGCCAACTATGGAAGGCAAAAAAAATCATTTTTTTCAAATTTTACAACTATTAGCTAAGGTTGACCAACTATGGAAGGCAAAAAAAACCATTTTTTTCAATTCTCCAACTATGGGCGAACTATGGGCCAAAATAGGCGAAGTATGGGAGGCGAGAAGAACAGCTTTTTCAAAATGTTTGAACTATGGGCAAACTATGGGCAAAGTATGGCGAAGTATGGGATGCGAGAAAATCATTTTTTTCTAATCTGCGAACTATGGGCCAAGTATGGCGAAGTATGGGAGGCGAAAAAAACACTTCTTTTTAAATTTTTGAACTCTGGGCGAACTATGGGCAAAGTATGGCGAAGTATGGGAGGCGAAAAAATCATATTTTTCCAATCTTTGAACTGTGGGCGAACTATGGGCAAAGTATGGCGAAGAATGGGAGGCGAAAAAATCATTTTTTTCAAATCTTTGAACTATGGGCGAACTATGGGACAAGTATGGCGAAGAATGGGAGGCGAAAAAATCATTTTTTTCAAATCTTCGAACTATGGGCGAACTATGGGACAAGTATGGCGAACTATGGATGGCAAAAAAATCATTTTTTTCCAACTTTTCAACTATTGACTAAGTTTGGCGAACTATGTGAGGCAAAAAAATATCATTTTTTTCAAATTCTTCAAATATAGGCGAACTATGGGCAAAGTATGGCGAAGTATGGGAGGCGAAAAAATCATATTTTTCCAATCTTTGAACTATGGGCGAACTATGGGCAAAGTATGGCGAAGAATGAAAGGCGAAAAAATCAGTTTTTTCGAATCTTAGAACTATGGGCGAACTATGGGCCAAGTATGGTGAACTATGGAAGGCAAAAAAATCATTTTTTTTCCAATTTTCCAACTATTAGCTAAGTTTGGCCAAATATGGAAGGCAAAAAAAATCATTTTTTTCAAATTTTACAACTATTAGCTAAGTTTGACCAACTATGGAAGGCAAAAAAAACCATTTTTTTCAATTCTCCAACTATGGGCGAACTATGGGCCAAAATAGGCGAAGTATGGGAGGCGAGAAGAACAGCTTTTTCAAAATGTTTGAACTATGGGCAAACTATGGGCAAAGTATGGCGAAGTATGGGATGCGAGAAAATCATTTTTTTATAATCTGCGAAATATGGGCCAAGTATGGCGAAGTATGGGAGGCGAAAAAAACACTTCTTTTTAAATTTTTGAACTCTGGGCGAACTATGGGCAAAGTATGGCGAAGTATGGGAGGAGAAAAAATCATATTTTTCCATTCTTTGAACTGTGGGCGAACTATGGGCAAAGTATGGCGAAGAATGGGAGGCGAAAAAATCATTTTTTTCAAATCTTCGAACTATGGGCGAACTATGGGCCAAGTATGGCGAACTATGGATGGCAAAAAAATCATTTTTTTCCAACTTTTCAACTATTGACTAAGTTTGGCGAACTATGTGAGGCAAAAAAAATATCATTTTTTTCAATTTCTTCAAATATGGGCGAACTATGGGTAAAGTATGGCGAAGTATGGGAGGCGAAAAAAACACTTTTTTTAAATTTTTGAACTATGGGCGAACTATGGGCCAAGTATGGCGAAGTATGGAAGGCGAAAAAAACACTTCTTTTTAAATTTTTGAACTCTGTGTGAACTATGGGCAAAGTATGGCGAAGTATGGGAGGCGAAAAAATCATATTTTTTTAATCTTTGAACTGTGGGCGAACTATGGGCAAAGTATGGCGAAGAATGGGAAGCGAAAAAATCATTTTTTTCGAATCTTCGAACTATGGGCAAACTATGGGCCAAGATAGGCGAAGTATGGGAGGCGAGAAGAACAGCTTTTTCAAAATTTTTGAACTATGGGCGAACTATGGGCAAAGTATAGCGAACTATGGATGGCAAAAAAATTATTTTTTTTCCCAATTTTCCAACTATTAGCTAAGTTTGACCAACTATGTGAGGCAAAAAATCATTTTTTTCCAATTTTACAACTATTGGCTAAGTTTGGCGAACTATGTGAGGCAAAAAAATATCATTTTTTTCAAATTCTTCAAATATGGGCGAACTATGCGGAAAGTATGGCAAAGTATATGAGGCGAAAAAATTATTTTTTTCCAATCTTCGAACTATGGGCAAAGTATGGCAAAGTATGGGTGGCGAAATATCATATTTTTCCAATCATTGAACTATGGGCGAAGTATGGGCAAAGTATGGCGAAGAATGAAAGGCAAAAAAAATCATTTTTTTCAAATTTTACAACTATTAGCTAAGTTTGACCAACTATGTGAGGCAAAAAATCATTTTTTTCCAATTTTACAACTATTGGCTAAGTTTGGCGAACTATGTGAGGCAAAAAAATATCATTTTTTTCAAATTCTTCAAATATGGGCGAACTATGGGCAAAGTATGGCGAAGTATGGGAGGCGAAAAAATCATATTTTTCTAATCTGCGAACTATGGGCCAAGTATGGCGAAGTATGGGAGGCGAAAAAAACACTTCTTTTTAAATTTTTGAACTCTGGGCGAACTATGGGCAAAGTATGGCGAAGTATGGGAGGCGAAAAAATCATATTTTTCCAATCTTTGAACTGTGGGCGAACTATGGGCAAAGTATGGCGAAGAATGGTAGGCGAAAAAATCATTTTTTTCAAATCTTCGAACTATGGGCAAACTATGGGACAAGTATGGCGAAGTATGGGATGCGAGAAAATTATTTTTTTCTAATCTGCGAACTATGGGCCAAGTATGGCGAAGTATGGGAGGCGAAAAAAACACTTCTTTTTAAATTTTTGAACTCTGGGCGAACTATGGGCAAAGTATGGCGAAGTATGGGAGGCGAAAAAATCATATTTTTCCAATCTTTGAACTGTGGGCGAACTATGGGCAAAGTATGGCGAAGAATGGGAGGCGAAAAAATCATTTTTTTCAAATCTTCGAACTATGGGCGAACTATGGGACAAGTATGGCGAACTATGGATGGCAAAAAAATCATTTTTTTCCAACTTTTCAACTATTGACTAAGTTTGGCGAACTATGTGAGGCAAAAAAATATCATTTTTTTCAAATTCTTCAAATATAGGCGAACTATGGGCAAAGTATGGCGAAGTATGGGAGGCGAAAAAATCATATTTTTCCAATCTTTGAACTATGGGCGAACTATGGGCAAAGTATGGCGAAGAATGAAAGGCGAAAAAATCAGTTTTTTCGAATCTTAGAACTATGGGCGAACTATGGGCCAAGTATGGTGAACTATGGAAGGCAAAAAAATCATTTTTTTTCCAATTTTCCAACTATTAGCTAAGTTTGGCCAAATATGGAAGGCAAAAAAAATCATTTTTTTCAAATTTTACAACTATTAGCTAAGTTTGACCAACTATGAAAGGCAAAAAAAACCATTTTTTTCAATTCTCCAACTATGGGCGAACTATGGGCCAAAATAGGCGAAGTATGGGAGGCGAGAAGAACAGCTTTTTCAAAATGTTTGAACTATGGGCAAACTATGGGCAAAGTATGGCGAAGTATGGGATGCGAGAAAATCATTTTTTTATAATCTGCGAAATATGGGCCAAGTATGGCGAAGTATGGGAGGCGAAAAAAACACTTCTTTTTAAATTTTTGAACTCTGGGAGAACTATGGGCAAAGTATGGCGAAGTATGGGAGGCGAAAAAATCATATTTTTCCATTCTTTGAACTGTGGGCGAACTATGGGCAAAGTATGGCGAAGAATGGGAGGCGAAAAAAACACTTCTTTTTAAATTTTTGAACTCTGGGCAAACAATGGGCAAAGTATGGCGAAGTATGGGAGGCGAAAAAATCATATTTTTCCAATCTTTGAACTGTGGGCGAACTATGGGCAAAGTATGGCGAAGAATGGGAGACGAAAAAATCATTTTTTTCAAATCTGCGAACTATGTGCGAACTATGGGCCAAGTATGGCGAACTATGGATGGCAAAAAAATCATTTTTTTCCAACTTTTCAACTATTGACTAAGTTTGGCGAACTATGTGAGGCAAAAAAAATATCATTTTTTTCAATTTCTTCAAATATGGGCGAACTATGGGTAAAGTATGGCGAAGTATGGGAGGCGAAAAAAACACTTTTTTTAAATTTTTGAACTATGGGCGAACTATGGGCCAAGTATGGCGAAGTATGGGAGGCGAAAAAAACACTTCTTTTTAAATTTTTGAACTCTGGGCGAACTATGGGCAAAGTATGGCGAAGTATGGGAGGCGAAAAAATCATATTTTTCCAATCTTTGAACTGTGGGCGAACTATGGGCAAAGTATGGCGAAGAATGGGAGGCGAAAAAATCATTTTTTTCGAATCTTCGAACTATGGGCGAACTATGGGCCAAGATAGGCGAAGTATGGGAGGCGAGAAGAACAGCTTTTTCAAAATTTTTGAACTATGGGCGAACTATGGGCAAAGTATGGCGAACTATGTGAGGCAAAAAAATATCATTTTTTTCAAATTCTTCAAATATGGGCGAACTATGGGGAAAGTATGGCAAAGTATATGAGGCGAAAAAATTATTTTTTTCCAATCTTCGAACTATGGGCAAAGTATGGCGAAGTATGGGAGGCGAAAAAATCATATTTTTCCAATCTTTGAACTATGGGCGAACTATGGGCAAAGTATGGCGAAGAATGAAAGGCGAAAAAATTATTTTTTTCGAATCTTCGAACTTTGGGCGAACTATGGGCCTAAATAGGCGAAGTATGGGAGGCGAGAAGAACAGCTTTTTCAAAATGTTTGAACTATGGGCAAACTATGGGCAAAGTATGGCGAAGTATGGGATGCGAGAAAATCATTTTTTTCTAATCTGTGAACTATGGGCCAAGTATGGCGAAGTATGGGAGGCGAAAAAAACACTTCTTTTTAAATTTTTGAACTCTGGGCGAACTATGGGCAAAGTATGGCGAAGTATGGGAGGCGAAAAAATCATATTTTTCCAATCTTTGAACTGTGGGCGAACTATGGGCAAAGTATGGCGAAGAATGGGAGGCGAAAAAATCATTTTTTTCAAATCTTCGAACTATGGGCGAACTATGGGCCAAGTATGGCGAACTATGGATGGCAAAAAAATCATTTTTTTCCAACTTTTCAACTATTGACTAAGTTTGGCGAACTATGTGAGGCAAAAAAAATATCATTTTTTTCAATTTCTTCAAATATGGGCGAACTATGGGTAAAGTATGGCGAAGTATGAGAGGCGAAAAAAACACTTTTTTTAAATTTTTGAACTATGGGCGAACTATGGGCAAAGTATGGCTAAGAATGGGAGGCGAAAAAATCATTTTTTTCGAATCTTCGAACTATGGGCGAACTATGGGCCAAGATAGGCGAAGTATGGGAGGCGAGAAGAACAGCTTTTTCAAAATTTTTGAACTATGGGCGAACTATGGGCAAAGTATGGCGAACTATGGATGGCAAAAAAATTATTTTTTTTCCTAATTTTCCAACTATTAGCTAAGTTTGACCAACTATGTGAGGCAAAAAATCATTTTTTTCCAATTTTACAACTATTGGCTAATTTTGGCGAACTATGTGAGGCAAAAAAAATATCATTTTTTTCAAATTTCTTCAAATATGGGCGAACTATGGGTAAAGTATGGCGAAGTATGGGAGGCGAAAAAAACACTTTTTTTAAATTTTTGAACTATGGGCGAACTATGGGCCAAGTATGGCGAAGTATGGGAGGCGAAAAAAACACTTCTTTTTAAATTTTTAAACTCTGGGCGAACTATGGGCAAAGTATGGCGAAGTATGTGAGGCGAAAAAATCATATTTTTCCAATCTTTGAACTATGGGCGAACTATGGGCAAAGTATGGCGAAGAATGAAAGGCGAAAAAATCATTTTTTTCGAATCTTCGAACTATGGGCGAACTATGGGCCAAGTATGGTGAACTATGGAAGGCAAAAAAATCATTTTTTTCCAATTTTCCAACTATTAGCTAAGTTTGGCCAACTATGGAAGGCAAAAAAAATCATTTTTTTCAAATTTTACAACTATTAGCTAAGTTTGACCAACTATGGAAGGCAAAAAAAACCATTTTTTACAATTCTCCAACTATGGGCGAACTATGGGCCAAAATAGGCGAAGTATGGGAGGCGAGAAGAACAGCTTTTTCAAAATGTTTGAACTATGGGCAAACTATGGGCAAAGTATGGCGAAGTATGGGATGCGAGAAAATCATTTTTTTCTAATCTGCGAACTATGGGCCAAGTATGGCGAAGTATGGGAGGCGAAAAAAACACTTCTTTTTAAATTTTTGAACTCTGGGCGAACTATGGGCAAAGTATGGCGAAGTATGGGAGGCGAAAAAATCATATTTTTCCAATCTTTGAACTGTGGGCGAACTATGGGCAAAGTATGGCGAAGAATGAAAGGCGAAAAAATCATTTTTTTCGAATCTTCGAACTTTGGGCGAACTATGGGCCAAGTATGGTGAACTATGGAAGGCAAAAAAATCATTTTTTTTCCAATTTTCCAACTATTAGCTAAGTTTGGCCAACTATGGAAGGCAAAAAAAATCATTTTTTTCAAATTTTACAACTATTAGCTAAGTTTGACCAACTATGGAAGGCAAAAAAAACCATTTTTTTCAATTCTCCAACTATGGGCGAACTATGGGCCAAAATAGGCGAAGTATGGGAGGCGAGAAGAACAGATTTTTCAAAATTTTTGAACTATGGGCAAACTATGGGCAAAGTATGGCGAAGTATGGGATGCGAGAAAATCATTTTTTTCTAATCTTTGAACTGTGGGCGAACTATGGGCAAAGTATGGCGAAGAATGGGAGGCGAAAAAATCATTTTTTTCAAATCTTCGAACTATGGGCGAACTATGGGCCAAGTATGGCGAACTATGGATGGCAAAAAAATCATTTTTTTCCAACTTTTCAACTATTGACTAAGCTTGGCGAACTATGTGAGGCAAAAAAAATATCATTTTTTTCAATTTCTTCAAATATGGGCGAACTATGGGTAAAGTATGGCGAAGTATGGGAGGCGAAAAAAACACTTTTTTTAAATTTTTGAACTATGGGCGAACTATGGGCAAAGTATGGCGAAGAATGGGAGGCGAAAAAATCATTTTTTGCAAATCTTCGAACTATGGGCGAACTATGGGCCAAGTATGGCGAACTATGGATGGCAAAAAAATCATTTTTTTCCAACTTTTCAACTATTGGCTAAGTTTGGCGAACTATGTGAGGCAAAAAAATATCATTTTTTTCAAATTCTTCAAATATGGGCGAACTATGGGCAAAGTATGGCGAAGTATGGGAGGCGAAAAAATCATATTTTTCCAATCTTTGAACTATGGGCGAACTATGGGCAAAGTATGGCGAAGAATGAAAGGCGAAAAAATCATTTTTTTCGAATCTTCGAACTATAGGCGAACTATGGGCCAAGTATGGTGAACTATGGAAGGCAAAAAAATCATTTTTTTCCAATTTTCCAACTATTAGCTAAGTTTGGCCAACTATGGAAGGCAAAAAAAATTATTTTTTTCAAATTTTACAACTCTTAGCTAAGTTTGACCAACTATGGAAGGCAAAAAAAACCATTTTTTTCAATTCTCCAACTATGGGCGAAGTATGGGCCAAAATAGGCGAAGTATGGGAGGCGAGAAGAACAGCTTTTTCAAAATTTTTGAACTATGGGCAAACTATGGGCAAGGTATGGCGAAGTATGGGATGCGAGAAAATCATTTTTTTCTAATCTTTGAACTGTGGGCGAACTATGGGCAAAGTATGGCGAAGAATGGGAGGCGAAAAAATCATTTTTTTTAAATCTTCGAACTATGGGCGAACTATGGGCCAAGTATGGCGAACTATGGATGGCAAAAAAATCATTTTTTTCCAACTTTTCAACTATTGACTAAGTTTGGCGAACTATGTGAGGCAAAAAAAATATCATTTTTTTCAATTTCTTCAAATATGGGCGAACTATGGGTAAAGTATGGCGAAGTATGGGAGGCGAAAAAAACACTTTTTTTAAATTTTTGAACTATGGGCGAACTATGGGCAAAGTATGGCGAAGAATGGGAGGCGAAAAAATCATTTTTTTCAAATCTTCGAACTATGGGCGAACTATGGGCCAAGTATGGCGAACTATGGATGGCAAAAAAATCATTTTTTCCAACTTTTCAACTATTGGCTAAGTTTGGCGAACTATGTGAGGCAAAAAAATATCATTTTTTTCAAATTCTTCAAATATGGGCGAATATGGGAGGCGAAAAAATCATATTTTTCCAATCTTTGAACTATGGGCGAACTATGGGCAAAGTATGGCGAAGAATGAAAGGCGAAAAAATCATTTTTTTCGAATCTTCGAACTATGGGCCAAGTATGGTGAACTATGGAAGGCAAAAAAATCATTTTTTTCAAATTTTACAACTATTAGCTAAGTTTGACCAACTATGGAAGGCAAAAAAAACAATTTTTTTCAATTCTCCAACTATGGGCGAACCATGGGCCAAAATAGGCGAAGTATGGGAGGCGAGAAGAACAGCTTTTTCAAAATTTTTGAACTATGGGCAAACTATGGGCAAAGTATGGCAAAGTATGGGATGCGAGAAAATCATTTTTTTCTAATCTGCGAACTATGGGCCAAGTATGGCGAAGTATGGGAGGCGAAAAAAACACTTCTTTTTAAATTTTTGAACTCTGGGCGAACTATGGGCAAAGTATGGCGAAGAATGGGAGGCGAAAAAATCATTTTTTTCGAATCTTCGAACTATGGGCGAACTATGGGCCAAGATAGGCGAAGTATGGGAGGCGAGAAGAACAGCTTTTTTAAAATTTTTGAACTATGGGCGAACTATGGGCAAAGTATGGCGAACTATGGATGGCAAAAAAATTATTTTTTTTCCTAATTTTCCAACTATTAGCTAAGTTTGACCAACTATGTGAGGCAAAAAATCATTTTTTTCCAATTTTACAACTATTGGCTAAGTTTGGCGAACTATGTGAGGCAAAAAAATATCATTTTTGTCAAATTCTTCAAATATGGGCGAACTATGGGCAAAGTATGGCGAAGTATGGGAGGCGAAAAAATCATATTTTTCCAATCTTTGAACTATGGGCGAACTATGGGCAAAGTATGGCGAAGAATGAATGGCGAAAAAATCATAGTTTTCGAATCTTCGAACTATGGGCGAACTATGGGCCAAGTATGGTGAACTATGGAAGGCAAAAAAATCATTTTTTTTCCAATTTTCCAACTATTAGCTAAGTTTGGCCAACTATGGAAGGCAAAAAAAATTATTTTTTTCAAATTTTACAACTATTAGCTAAGTTTGACCAACTATGGAAGGCAAAAAAAACCATTTTTTTCAATTCTCCAACTATGGGCGAACTATGGGCCAAAATAGGCGAAGTATGGGAGGCGAGAAAAACAGCTTTTTCAAAATTTTTGAACTATGGGCAAACTATGGGCAAGGTATGGCGAAGTATGGGATGCGAGAAAATCATTTTTTTCTAATCTTTGAACTATGGGCGAACTATGGGCAAAGTATGGCGAAGAATGGGAGGCGAAAAAATCATTTTTTTCAAATCTTCGAACTATGGGCGAACTATGGGCCAAGTATGGCGAACTATGGATGGCAAAAAAATCATTTTTTTCCAACTTTTCAACTATTGACTAAGTTTGGCGAACTATGTGAGGCAAAAAAAATATCATTTTTTTCAATTTCTTTAAATATGGGCGAACTATGGGTAAAGTATGGCGAAGTATGGGAGGCGAAAAAAACACTTTTTTTAAATTTTTGAACTATGGGCGAACTATGGGCCAAGTATGGCGAAGTATGGGAGGCGAAAAAAACACTTCTTTTTAAATTTTTGAACTCTGGGCGAATTATGGGCAAAGTATGGCGAAGTATGGGAGGCGAAAAAATCATTTTTTTCCAACTTTTCAACTATTGGCTAAGTTTGGCGAACTATGTGAGGCAAAAAAATATCATTTTTTTCAAATTCTTCAAATATGGGCGAACTATGGGCAAAGTATGGCGAAGTATGGGAGGCGAAAAAATCATATTTTTCCAATCTTTGAACTATGGGCGAACTATGGGCAAAGTATGGCGAAGAATGAAAGGCGAAAAAATCATTTTTTTTAAATCTTCGAACTATGGGCGAACTATGGGCCAAGTATGGCGAACTATGGATGGCAAAAAAATCATTTTTTTCCAACTTTTCAACTATTGACTAAGTTTGGCGAACTATGTGAGGCAAAAAAAATATCATTTTTTTCAATTTCTTCAAATATGGGCGAACTATGGGTAAAGTATGGCGAAGTATGGGAGGCGAAAAAAACACTTTTTTTAAATTTTTGAACTATGGGCGAACTATGGGCAAAGTATGGCGAAGAATGGGAGGCGAAAAAATCATTTTTTTCAAATCTTCGAACTATGGGCGAACTATGGGCCAAGTATGGCGAACTATGGATGGCAAAAAAATCATTTTTTCCAACTTTTCAACTATTGGCTAAGTTTGGCGAACTATGTGAGGCAAAAAAATATCATTTTTTTCAAATTCTTCAAATATGGGCGAATATGGGAGGCGAAAAAATCATATTTTTCCAATCTTTGAACTATGGGCGAACTATGGGCAAAGTATGGCGAAGAATGAAAGGCGAAAAAATCATTTTTTTCGAATCTTCGAACTATGGGCCAAGTATGGTGAACTATGGAAGGCAAAAAAATCATTTTTTTCAAATTTTACAACTATTAGCTAAGTTTGACCAACTATGGAAGGCAAAAAAAACCATTTTTTTCAATTCTCCAACTATGGGCGAACCATGGGCCAAAATAGGCGAAGTATGGGAGGCGAGAAGAACAGCTTTTTCAAAATTTTTGAACTATGGGCAAACTATGTGCAAAGTATGGCAAAGTATGGGATGCGAGAAAATCATTTTTTTCTAATCTGCGAACTATGGGCCAAGTATGGCGAAGTATGGGAGGCGAAAAAAACACTTCTTTTTAAATTTTTGAACTCTGGGCGAACTATGGGCAAAGTATGGCGAAGTATGGGAGGCGAAAAAATCATATTTTTCCAATCTTTGAACTGTGGCGAACTATGGGCAAAGTATGGCGAAGAATGGGAGGCGAAAAAATCATTTTTTTCAAATCTTCGAACTATGGGCGAACTATGGGCCAAGTATGGCGAACTATGGATGGCAAAAAAATCATTTTTTTCCAACTTTTCAACTATTGACTAAGTTTGGCGAACTATGTGAGGCAAAAAAAATATCATTTTTTTCAATTTCTTCAAATATGGGCGAACTATGTGTAAAGTATGGCGAAGTATGGGAGGCGAAAAAAACACTTTTTTTAAATTTTTGAACTATGGGCGAACTATGGGCCAAGTATGGCGAAGTATGGGAGGCGAAAAAAACACTTCTTTTTAAATTTTTGAACTCTGGGCGAACTATGGGCAAAGTATGGCGAAGTATGGAAGGCGAAAAAATCATATTTTTCCAATCTTTGAACTGTGGGCGAACTATGGGCAAAGTATGGCGAAGAATGGGAGGCGAAAAAATCATTTTTTTCGAATCTTCGAACTATGGGCGAACTCTGGGCCATGATAAGGAGGCGAGAAGAACAGCTTTTTCAAAAATTTTTGAACTATGGGCGAACTATGGGCAAAGTATGGCGAACTATGGATGGCAAAAAAATTATTTTTTTTCCTAATTTTCCAACTATTAGCTAAGTTTGACCAACTATGTGAGGCAAAAAATCATTTTTTTCCAATATTACAACTATTGGCTAAGTTTGGCGAACTATAGAAGGCAAAAAAAACATTTTTTTCAATTCTCCAACTATGGGCGAACCATGGGCCAAAATAGGCGAAGTATGGGAGGCGAGAAGAACAGCTTTTTCAAAATTTTTGAACTATGGGCAAACTATGGGCAAAGTATGGCGAAGTATGGGATGCGAGAAAATCATTTTTTTCTAATCTGCGAACTATGGGCCAAGTATGGCGAAGTATGGGAGGCGAAAAAAACACTGCTTTTTAAATTTTTGAACTCTGGGCGAACTATGGGCAAAGTATGGCGAAGTATGGGAGGCGAAAAAATCATATTTTTCCAATCTTTGAACTGTGGGCGAACTATGGGCAAAGTATGGCGAAGAATGGGAGGCGAAAAAATCATTTTTTTCGAATCTTCGAACTATGGGCGAACTATGGGCCAAGATAGGCGAAGTATGGGAGGCGAGAAGAACAGCTTTTTTAAAATTTTTGAACTATGGGCGAACTATGGGCAAAGTATGGCGAACTATGGATGGCAAAAAAATTATTTTTTTTCCTAATTTTCCAACTATTAGCTAAGTTTGACCAACTATGTGAGGCAAAAAATCATTTTTTTCCAATTTTACAACTATTGGCTAAGTTTGGCGAACTATGTGAGGCAAAAAAATATCATTTTTGTCAAATTCTTCAAATATGGGCGAACTATGGGCAAAGTATGGCGAAGTATGGGAGGCGAAAAAATCATATTTTTCCAATCTTTGAACTATGGGCGAACTATGGGCAAAGTATGGCGAAGAATGAATGGCGAAAAAATCATAGTTTTCGAATCTTCGAACTATGGGCGAACTATGGGCCAAGTATGGTGAACTATGGAAGGCAAAAAAATCATTTTTTTTCCAATTTTCCAACTATTAGCTAAGTTTGGCCAACTATGGAAGGCAAAAAAAATTATTTTTTTCAAATTTTACAACTATTAGCTAAGTTTGACCAACTATGGAAGGCAAAAAAAACCATTTTTTTCAATTCTCCAACTATGGGCGAACTATGGGCCAAAATAGGCGAAGTATGGGAGGCGAGAAAAACAGCTTTTTCAAAATTTTTGAACTATGGGCAAACTATGGGCAAGGTATGGCGAAGTATGGGATGCGAGAAAATCATTTTTTTCTAATCTTTGAACTATGGGCGAACTATGGGCAAAGTATGGCGAAGAATGGGAGGCGAAAAAATCATTTTTTTCAAATCTTCGAACTATGGGCGAACTATGGGCCAAGTATGGCGAACTATGGATGGCAAAAAAATCATTTTTTTCCAACTTTTCAACTATTGACTAAGTTTGGCGAACTATGTGAGGCAAAAAAAATATCATTTTTTTCAATTTCTTTAAATATGGGCGAACTATGGGTAAAGTATGGCGAAGTATGGGAGGCGAAAAAAACACTTTTTTTAAATTTTTGAACTATGGGCGAACTATGGGCCAAGTATGGCGAAGTATGGGAGGCGAAAAAAACACTTCTTTTTAAATTTTTGAACTCTGGGCGAATTATGGGCAAAGTATGGCGAAGTATGGGAGGCGAAAAAATCATTTTTTTCCAACTTTTCAACTATTGGCTAAGTTTGGCGAACTATGTGAGGCAAAAAAATATCATTTTTTTCAAATTCTTCAAATATGGGCGAACTATGGGCAAAGTATGGCGAAGTATGGGAGGCGAAAAAATCATATTTTTCCAATCTTTGAACTATGGGCGAACTATGGGCAAAGTATGGCGAAGAATGAAAGGCGAAAAAATCATTTTTTTCGAATCTTCGAACTATGGGCGAACTATGGGCCAAGTATGGTGAACTATGGAAGGCAAAAAAATCATTTTTTTTCCAATTTTCCAACTATTAGCTAAGTTTGGCCAACTATGGAAGGCAAAAAAAATCATTTTTTTCAAATTTTACAACTATTAGCTAAGTTTGACCAACTATAGAAGGCAAAAAAAACCATTTTTTTCAATTCTCCAACTATGGGCGAACCATGGGCCAAAATAGGCGAAGTATAGGAGGCGAGAAGAACAGCTTTTTCAAAATTTTTGAACTATGGGCAAACTATGGGCAAAGTATGGCGAAGTATGGGATGCGAGAAAATCATTTTTTTCTAATCTGCGAACTATGGGCCAAGTATGGCGAAGTATGGGAGGCGAAATAAACACTTCTTTTTAAATTTTTGAACTCTGGGTGAACTATGGGCAAAGTATGGCGAAGTATGGGAGGAGAAAAAATCATATTTTTCCAATCTTTGAACTGTGGGCGAACTATGGGCAAAGTATGGCGAAGAATGGGAGGCGAAAAAATCATTTTTTTCAAATCTTCGAACTATGGGCGAACTATGGGCCAAGTATGGCGAACTATGGATGGCAAAAAAATCATTTTTTTCCAACTTTTCAACTATTGACTAAGTTTAACGAACTATGTGAGGCAAAAAAAATATCATTTTTTTCAATTTCTTCAAATATGGGCGAACTATGGGTAAAGTATGGCGAAGTATGGGAGGCGAAAAAAACACTTTTTTTAAATTTTTGAACTATCGGCGAACTATGGGCCAAGTATGGCGAAGTATGGGAGGCGAAAAAAACACTTCTTTTTAAATTTTTGAACTCTGGGCGAACTATGGGCAAAGTATGGCGAAGTATGGAAGGCGAAAAAATCATATTTTTCCAATCTTTGAACTGTGGGCGAACTATGGGCAAAGTATGGCGAAGAATGGGAGGCGAAAAAATCATTTTTTTCGAATCTTCGAACTATGGGCGAACTCTGGGCCATGATAAGGAGGCGAGAAGAACAGCTTTTTCAAAAATTTTTGAACTATGGGCGAACTATGGGCAAAGTATGGCGAACTATGGATGGCAAATAAATTATTTTTTTTCCTAATTTTCCAACTATTAGCTAAGTTTGACCAACTATGTGAGGCAAAAAATCATTTTTTTCCAATTTTACAACTATTGGCTAAGTTTGGCGAACTATGGAAGGCAAAAAAAACCATTTTTTTCAATTCTCCAACTATGGGCGAACCATGGGCCAAAATAGGCGAAGTATGGGAGGCGAGAAGAACAGCTTTTTCAAAATTTTTGAACTATGGGCAAACTATGGGCAAAGTATGGCGAAGTATGGGATGCGAGAAAATCATTTTTTTCTAATCTGCGAACTATGGGCCAAGTATGGCGAAGTATGGGAGGCGAAAAAAACACTTCTTTTTAAATTTTTGAACTCTGGGCGAACTATGGGCAAAGTATGGCGAAGTATGGGAGGCGAAAAAATCATATTTTTCCAATCTTTGAACTGTGGGCGAACTATGGGCAAAGTATGGCGAAGAATGGGAGGCGAAAAAATCATTTTTTTCAAATCTTCGAACTATGGGCGAACTATTGGCCAAGTATGGCGAACTATGGATGGCAAAAAAATCATTTTTTTCCAACTTTTCAACTATTGACTAAGTTTGGCGAACTATGTGAGGCAAAAAAAATATCATTTTTTTCAATTTCTTCAAATATGGGCGAACTATGGGTAAAGTATGGCGAAGTATGGGAGGCGAAAAAAACACTTTTTTTAAATTTTTGAACTATGGGCGAACTATGGGCCAAGTATGGCGAAGTATGGGAAGCGAACAAAACACTTCTTTTTAAATTTTTGAACTCTGGGCGAACTATGGGCAAAGTATGGCGAAGTATGGGTGGCGAAAAAATCATATTTTTCCAATCTTTGAAATGTGGGCGAACTATGGGCAAAGTATGGCGAAGAATGGGAGGCAAAAAAATCATTTTTTTCGAATCTTCGAACTATGGGCCAAGATAGGCGAAGTATGGGAGGCGAGAAGAACAGCTTTTTTAAAATTTTTGACCTATGGGCGAACTATGGGCAACGTATGGCGAACTATGGATGGCAAAAAAATTATTTTTTTTCCTAATTTTCCAACTATTAGCTAAGTTTGACCAACTATGTGAGGCAAAAAATCATTTTTTTCCAATTTTACAACTATTGGCTAAGTTTGGCGAACTATGTGAGGCAAAAAAATATCATTTTTTTGAAATTCTTCAAATATGGGCGAACTATGGGCCAAGTATGGCGAACTATGGATGGCAAAAAAATCATTTTTTTCCAACTTTTCAACTATTGACTAAGTTTGGCGAACTATGTGAGGCAAAAAAAATATCATTTTTTTCAATTTCTTCAAATATGGGCGAACTATGGGTAAAGTATGGCGAAGTATGGGAGGCGAAAAAAACACTTTTTTTAAATTTTTGAACTATGGGCGAACTATGGGCCAAGTATGGCGAAGTATGGGAGGCGAAAAAAACACTTCTTTTTAAATTTTTGAACTCTGGGCGAACTATGGGCAAAGTATGGCGAAGTATGGGAGGCGAAAAAATCATTTTTTTCCAACTTTTCAACTATTGGCTAAGTTTGGCGAACTATGTGAGGCAAAAAAATATCATTTTTTTCAAATTCTTCAAATATGGGCGAACTATGGGCAAAGTATGGCGAAGTATGGGAGGCGAAAAAATCATATTTTTCCAATCTTTGAACTATGGGCGAACTATGGGCAAAGTATGGCGAAGAATGAAAGGCGAAAAAATCATTTTTTTCGAATCTTCGAACTATGGCGAACTATGGGCCAAGTATGGTGAACTATGGAAGGCAAAAAAATCATTTTTTTTCCAATTTTCCAACTATTAGCTAAGTTTAGCCAACTATGGAAGGCAAAAAAAATCATTTTTTTCAAATTTTACAACTATTAGCTAAGTTTTACCAACTATGGAAGGCAAAAAAAACCATTTTTTTCAATTCTCCAACTATGGGCGAACCATGGGCCAAAATAGGCGAAGTATAGGAGGCGAGAAGAACAGCTTTTTCAAAATTTTTGAACTATGGGCAAACTATGGGCAAAGTATGGCGAAGTATGGGATGCGAGAAAATCATTTTTTTCTAATCTGCGAACTATGGGCCAAGTATGGCGAAGTATGGGAGGCGAAAAAAACACTTCTTTTTAAATTTTTGAACTCTGGGCGAACTATGGGCAAAGTATGGCGAAGTATGGGAGGCGAAAAAATCATATTTTTCCAATCTTTGAACTGTGGGCGAACTATGGGCAAAGTATGGCGAAGAATGGGAGGCGAAAAAATCATTTTTTTCAAATCTTCGAACTATGGGCGAACTATGGGTAAAGTATGGCGAAGTATGGGAGGCGAAAAAAACACTTTTTTTAAATTTTTGAACTATCGGCGAACTATGGGCCAAGTATGGCGAAGTATGGGAGGCGAAAAAAACACTTCTTTTTAAATTTTTGAACTCTGGGCGAACTATGGGCAAAGTATGGCGAAGTATGGAAGGCGAAAAAATCATATTTTTCCAATCTTTGAACTGTGGGCGAACTATGGGCAAAGTATGGCGAAGAATGGGAGGCGAAAAAATCATTTTTTTCGAATCTTCGAACTATGGGCGAACTCTGGGCCATGATAAGGAGGCGAGAAGAACAGCTTTTTCAAAAATTTTTGAACTATGGGCGAACTGTGGGCAAAGTATGGCGAACTATGGATGGCAAAAAAATTATTTTTTTTCCTAATTTTCCAACTATTAGCTAAGTTTGACCAACTATGTGAGGCAAAAAATCATTTTTTTCCAATTTTACAACTATTGGCTAAGTTTGGCGAACTATGGAAGGCAAAAAAAACCATTTTTTTCAATTCTCCAACTATGGGCGAACCATGGGCCAAAATAGGCGAAGTATGGGAGGCGAGAAGAACAGCTTTTTCAAAATTTTTGAACTATGGGCAAAGTATGGCGAACTATGGATGGCAAAAAAATCATTTTTTTCCAACTTTTCAACTATTGACTAAGTTTGGCGAACTATGTGAGGCAAAAAAAATATCATTTTTTTCAATTTCTTCAAATATGGGCGAACTATGGGTAAAGTATGGCGAAGTATGGGAGGCGAAATAAAGACTTTTTTTAAATTTTTGAACTATGGGCGAACTATGGGCCAAGTATGGCGAAGTATGGGAGGCGAACAAAACACTTCTTTTTAAATTTTTGAACTCTGGGCGAACTATGGGCAAAGTATGGCGAAGTATGGGAGGCGAAAAAATCATATTTTTCCAATCTTTGAAATGTGGGCGAACTATGGGCAAAGTATGGCGAAGAATGGGAGGCGAAAAAATCATTTTTTTCGAATCTTCGAACTATTGGCCAAGATAGGCGAAGTATGGGAGGCGAGAAGAACAGCTTTTTTAAAATTTTTGAACTATGGGCGAACTATGGGCAAAGTATGGCGAACTATGGATGGCAAAAAAATTATTTTTTTTCCTAATTTTCCAACTATTAGCTAAGTTTGACCAACTATGTGAGGCAAAAAATCATTTTTTTCCAATTTTACAACTATTGGCTAAGTTTGGCGAACTATGTGAGGCAAAAAAATATCATTTTTTTCAAATTCTTCAAATATGGGCGAACTATGGGCAAAGTATGGCGAAGTATGGGAGGCGAAAAAATCATATTTTTCCAATCTTTGAACTATGGGCGAACTATGGGCAAAGTATGGCGAAGAATGAAAGGCGAAAAAATCATATTTTTCGAATCTTCGAACTATGGGCGAACTATGGGCCAAGTATGGTGAACTATGGAAGGCAAAAAAATCATTTTTTTTCCAATTTTCCAACTATTAGCTAAGTTTGGCCAACTATGGAAGGCAAAAAAAATTATTTTTTTCAAATTTTACAACTATTAGCTAAGTTTGACCAACTATGGAAGGCAAAAAAACCATTTTTTTCAATTCTCCAACTATGGGCGAACTATGGGCCAAAATAGGCGAAGTATGGGAGGCGAGAAAAACAGCTTTTTCAAAATTTTTGAACTATGGGCAAACTATGGGCAAGGTATGGCGAAGTATGGGATGCGAGAAAATCATTTTTTTCTAATCTTTGAACTATGGGCGAACTATGGGCAAAGTATGGCGAAGAATGGGAGGCGAAAAAATCATTTTTTTCAAATCTTCGAACTATGGGCGAACTATGGGCCAAGTATGGCGAACTATGGATGGCAAAAAAATCATTTTTTTCCAACTTTTCAACTATTGACTAAGTTTGGCGAACTATGTGAGGCAAAAAAAATATCATTTTTTTCAATTTCTTCAAATATGGGCGAACTATGGGTAAAGTATGGCGAAGTATGGGAGGCGAAAAAAACACTTTTTTTAAATTTTTGAACTATGGGCGAATTATGGGCCAAGTATGGCGAAGTATGGGAGGCGAAAAAAACACTTCTTTTTAAATTTTTGAACTCTGGGCGAACTATGGGCAAAGTATGGCGAAGTATGGAAGGCGAAAAAATCATATTTTTCCAATCTTTGAACTGTGGGCGAACTATGGGCAAAGTATGGCGAAGAATGGGAGGCGAAAAAATCATTTTTTTCGAATCATCGAACTATGGGCGAACTCTGGGCCATGATAAGGAGGCGAGAAGAACAGCTTTTTCAAAAATTTTTGAACTATGGGCGAACTATGGGCAAAGTATGGCGAACTATGGATGGCAAAAAAATTATTTTTTTTCCTAATTTTCCAACTATTAGCTAAGTTTGACCAACTATGTGAGGCAAAAAATCATTTTTTTCCAATTTTACAACTATTGGCTAAGTTTGGCGAACTATGGAAGGCAAAAAAAACCATTTTTTTCAATTCTCCAACTATGGGCGAACCATGGGCCAAAATAGGCGAAGTATGGGAGGCGAGAAGAACAGCTTTTTCAAAATTTTTGAACTATGGGCAAACTATGGGCAAAGTATGGCGAAGTATGGGATGCGAGAAAATCATTTTTT
Organism: Leptopilina boulardi; assembly: GCF_019393585.1. NCBI lineage: Eukaryota > Metazoa > Arthropoda > Insecta > Hymenoptera > Figitidae > Leptopilina > Leptopilina boulardi. The sequence continues at coordinate 76,504 of NW_026137948.1, read as the reverse complement.
TCTAATCTGCGAACTATGGGCCAAGTATGGCGAAGTATGGGAGGCGAAAAAAACACTTCTTTTTAAATTTTTGAACTCTGGGCGAACTATGGGCAAAGTATGGCGAAGTATGGGAGGCGAAAAAATCATATTTTTCCAATCTTTGAACTGTGGGCGAACTATGGGCAAAGTATGGCGAAGAATGGGAGGCGAAAAAATCATTTTTTTCGAATCTTCGAACTATGGGCGAACTATGGGCCAAGATAGGCGAAGTATGGGAGGCGAGAAGAACAGCTTTTTTAAAATTTTTGAATTATGGGCGAACTATGGGCAAAGTATGGCGAACTATGGATGGCAAAAAAATTATTTTTTTTCCTAATTTTCCAACTATTAGCTAAGTTTGACCAACTATGTGAGGCAAAAAAATCATTTTTTTTCCAATTTTCCAACTATTAGCTAAGTTTGGCCAACTATGGAAGGCAAAAAAAATTATTTTTTTCAAATTTTACAACTATTAGCTAAGTTTGACCAACTATGGAAGGCAAAAAAAACCATTTTTTTCAATTCTCCAACTATGGGCGAACTATGGGCCAAAATAGGCGAAGTATGGGAGGCGAGAAAAACAGCTTTTTCAAAATTTTTGAACTATGGGCAAACTATGGGCAAGGTATGGCGAAGTATGGGATGCGAGAAAATCATTTTTTTCTAATCTTTGAACTATGGGCGAACTATGGGCAAAGTATGGCGAAGAATGGGAGGCGAAAAAATCATTTTTTTCAAATCTTCGAACTATGGGCGAACTATGGGCCAAGTATGGCGAACTATGGATGGCAAAAAAATCATTTTTTTCCAACTTTTCAACTATTGACTAAGTTTGGCGAACTATGTGAGGCAAAAAAAATATCATTTTTTTCAATTTCTTCAAATATGGGCGAACTATGGGTAAAGTATGGCGAAGTATGGGAGGCGAAAAAAACACTTTTTTTAAATTTTTGAACTATGGGCGAATTATGGGCCAAGTATGGCGAAGTATGGGAGGCGAAAAAAACACTTCTTTTTAAATTTTTGAACTCTGGGCGAACTATGGGCAAAGTATGGCGAAGTATGGAAGGCGAAAAAATCATATTTTTCCAATCTTTGAACTGTGGGCGAACTATGGGCAAAGTATGGCGAAGAATGGGAGGCGAAAAAATCATTTTTTTCGAATCTTCGAACTATGGGCGAACTATGGGCCAAGATAGGCGAAGTATGGGAGGCGAGAAGAACAGCTTTTTCAAAATTTTTGAACTATGGGCAAACTATGGGCAAAGTATGGCGAAGTATGGGATGCGAGAAAATCATTTTTTTCTAATCTGCGAACTATGGGCCAAGTATGGCGAAGTATGGGAGGCGAAAAAAACACTTCTTTTTAAATTTTTGAACTCTGGGCGAACTATGGGCAAAGTATGGCGAAGTATGGGAGGCGAAAAAATCATATTTTTCCAATCTTTGAACTGTGGGCGAACTATGGGCAAAGTATGGCGAAGAATGGGAGGCGAAAAAATCATTTTTTTCGAATCTTCGAACTATGGGCGAACTATGGGCCAAGATAGGCGAAGTATGGGAGGCGAGAAGAACAGCTTTTTTAAAATTTTTGAACTATGGGCGAACTATGGGCAAAGTATGGCGAACTATGGATGGCAAAAAAATTATTTTTTTTCCTAATTTTCCAACTATTAGCTAAGTTTGACCAACTATGTGAGGCAAAAAATCATTTTTTTCCAATTTTACAACTATTGGCAAAGTTTGGCGAACTATGTGAGGCAAAAAAATATCATTTTTTTCAAATTCTTCAAATATGGGCGAACTATGGGCAAAGTATGGCGAAGTATGGGAGGCGAAAAAATCATATTTTTCCAATCTTTGAACTATGGGCGAACTATGGGCAAAGTATGGCGAAGAATGAAAGGCGAAAAAATCATATTTTTCGAATCTTCGAACTATGGGCGAACTATGGGCAAAGTATGGCGAACTATGGATGGCAAAAAAAGTATTTTTTTTCCTAATTTTCCAACTATTAGCTAAGTTTGACCAACTATGTGAGGCAAAAAATCATTTTTTTCCAATTTTACAACTATTGGCAAAGTTTGGCGAACTATGTGAGGCAAAAAAATATCATTTTTTTCAAATTCTTCAAATATGGGCGAACTATGGGCAAAGTATGGCGAAGTATGGGAGGCGAAAAAAACCATATTTTTCCAATCTTTGAACTATGGGCGAACTATGGGCAAAGTATGGCGAAGAATGAAAGGCGAAAAAATCATATTTTTCGAATCTTCGAACTATGGGCGAACTATGGGCCAAGTATGGCGAAGAATGGAAGGCGAAAAAATCATTTTTTTCAAATCTTCGAACTATGGGCGAACTATGGGCCAAGTATGGCGAACTATGGATGGCAAAAAAATCATTTTTTTCCAACTTTTCAACTATTGACTAAGTTTGACCAACTATGGAAGGCAAAAAAAACCATTTTTTTCAATTCTCCAACTATGGGCGAACTATGGGCCAAAATAGGCGAAGTATGGAAGGCGAGAAAAACAGCTTTTTCAAAATTTTTGAACTATGGGCAAACTATGGGCAAGGTATGGCGAAGTATGGGATGCGAGAAAATCATTTTTTTCTAATCTTTGAACTATGGGCGAACTATGGGCAAAGTATGGCGAAGAATGGGAGGCGAAAAAATCATTTTTTTCAAATCTTCGAACTATGGGCGAACTATGGGCCAAGTATGGCGAACTATGGATGGCAAAAAAATCATTTTTTTCCAACTTTTCAACTATTGACTAAGTTTGGCGAACTATGTGAGGCAAAAAAAATATCATTTTTTTCAATTTCTTCAAATATGGGCGAACTGTGGGTAAAGTATGGCGAAGTATGGGAGGCGAAAAAAACACTTTTTTTAAATTTTTGAACTATGGGCAAACTATGGGCAAGGTATGGCGAAGTATGGGATGCGAGAAAATCATTTTTTTCTAATCTTTGAACTATGGGCGAACTATGGGCAAAGTATGGCGAAGAATGGGAGGCGAAAAAATCATTTTTTTCAAATCTTCGAACTATGGGCGAACTATGGGCAAAGTATGGCGAAGTATGGGAGGCGAAAAAATCATATTTTTCCAATCTTTGAACTGTGGGCGAACTATGGGCAAAGTTTGGCGAAGAATGGGAGGCGAAAAAATCATTTTTTTCGAATCTTCGAACTATGGGCGAACTATGGGCCAAGATAGGCGAAGTATGGGAGGCGAGAAGAACAGCCTTTTTAAAATTTTTGAACTATGGGCAAACTATGGGCCAAGTATGGCGAACTATGGATGGCAAAAAATGATTTTTTTTCCAATTTTCCAACTATTAGCTAAGTTTGACCAACTATGTGAGGCAAAAAAATTATTTTTTTCCAACTTTTCAACTGTCACGTCACCGTAACTTTTATATTCAAAATTATAAGAATTCTTTTTTTTTTTAATCAATAATAAGCTGAATGTCTCTGCGACTAACACCCGTGTTTTTGTTACGCATCTAAAATACCTTTCACTTAATTGTAAACTCCCGCCCCTTTGTCGCGTGGCCAAACATCTTTTCTTTTATGTATAAAGACCCTTGCGTTTTGTATCGTTCTACGTTCACATATTGTATTTCTAAAAATATACAATTAGAAGCGAGAAACTCAGTATTACCTTAAAAGGGCATAAATGAGTGTCCCTTCCTAACAGCTACGATTCACCACGTAGACTTTCTCTTTCTAAATTCTATAATATAATCAGATATACCACCCCTGTAGTGTTTCTCGCTTACACCTGCGATTTCATCGCAGTGGTGTGCTCTTTCTAAATTCTGTAATTTAATCACAAAAACCCTCGTTGTGGATAATAAAAAAGAAAGAGATAGTCTTAGCAATGCAAGCCAATGGAATCATATAGTCTCCCTTATGAAAAACTTGATATAAAAGGGCTACTTTTTTACGGAGAGTTCAGTTCGAAACTTCACCTCATCTACGTTATTTCTACTCGTCATTTTTGGATATCAGTGCCAGTTCATAGTGCTTATTACGGAATCTAGTCATTTGGACGATTTCTATAACGAGTAAATTCTAGTCAAGTGCCGTAAAATTCTACACAAAAGGAGTACTCATTTACCTAAGGACCTGTGATTTTCCATATAATTGGAAAATAACCATCTTTCCTTTTTGTGGAGGAATCTCATTGTGGGTCTTCGTCACGGCAATTCCGAACTCCGGACCTGTGGTCATTACCTGGGCCCGTCAACCTTCCTGAGACGTATAAATCTACTGGTACCAGCCCTTTTACCTGCCAAATCAGAAGACACCACAGTGGTCCTATTCATATATCTTACTTCTAATTTTAAAGGTAAGTGTTTTATATTTACACCCCCACTTTTCCTACATTCTCATAAATCTGTAGTAACCATTTGAATTCCTTGTTTCAGTGGAATGCTGAACTCTTTTTTTCCTTGGATTGGTTGCTTCGAGATTCTCTCTCTCTTAAAAACAATTTTACCCTAAGTGTTTGTCATAAATAAAGTATAACATTAACATTAAAAATCTCTATTCTCTTTCTTTCCTGTACCCTTAGCTCAGAGCCTTCTGCTCTGTAAATGAAACAGGAATTTACTGAATCACCGAGCGGCCATAAATAAAATAAAATATTATTTCGTTAGTTATTTCTCTATTTTGAGACGTAACAGAGGAAATATAATTTTTGGTGCATCGGCCGCTGTGAACAGGAAAGAGAATATAAATTTAAAAATTTATGCACTCAAAATATAATTTTTGGTGCATCGACCGCTGTGAACAAGAAAGAGAATATAAATTTAAAATTTATAATTTTTAGTGCATTTTCCCTTGTGATCATGAAAAAGAAATTAAATTCATATTTTTCTTAAATACTTTATGAGAGAGAAGAAAAAATTCTTGAACCAACAATTCCAAAATTCCTTTAATTCCTACTTACATAAAACACAAGTGATAATTCTATAAGTGAAAGTCGATCCAAAAGTGGAAAGCAGTGAAAATATTTGTGATTTATTCAAATATGCAAAATTCTAATTAAACTTTATGTCTGAGAAAAATGATCCCATTTTTAACCCAACACCTGATCGTTGTCTTAGAAGTCATACTAAAGCCGGAAATTTAGAAACTCGTCCAAAAGTTGTTCATTCTCCCCCTATTAAAACTCAATCATTCGATTCAAAAATTTCCGAAAACGATAGTACTTTAAAAATTAGCACAGAAATAGAGAGTGAACAAACATTTAATGCTTTTGAAAATAATCTTCTTGAACTAAAATCAAAACATTCATCTACACCAAACAAAGAATCTTTTATTTCAATATTAGAGAAATCAGTAAAAATGTCTCTCCCAAATAATCAACAAGTATCTCTTCGCGACGCGTTAGAATTAGTGCCTGTGTTCGATGGAAAAAATATTCCAGTAGTTTCATTTATAGAAGGTTGCCATGAAGCAAAATTAATGTTGCCAGATTCACCCCAAGTGGAGGAAAATTTAGTAAAATTAATTCGTGGAAAGTTAATAGGAGAAGTTAGAAAATCAATATCGGGAAATATTTTTAAAACAATTTTGGAGTTAGAAGCTCATTTAAAGAAGATATATTTACCAAATAAAAGTATCTATCAATTGCAAGGAGAGTTAGGAAATATTTTTATGAAGGAAAATGAAAGTGTCATATCGTATGCGAATCGAGTAAAAGAATTATCGGATCAGATTTTTGACTCATACAGATTATCGAGTAAAGACGGTAAATTATCCGAAACGATGTTAAAAAATTTAGAAGTAGATATAATATCCTGTTTTCGTCGAGGGCTACGTCCAGAATTAGAAATTCGAATTCCAGATTGCGTAACTTTAAAAGAAACAACAAATAAAGCATTAGAGGCAGAACGAAAATTAAATGCGGTTGTAGAGCTTAGAAAAGAAAATTCTTGTAGGCCAAATAATGCAAAAATTACATTTGCTAGTGCAGATATAGTAGTATGTCAAAATTGTAATGTAGAAGGACACACTTCACGCACTTGTCGTAGGTCAGAAAAAAATCAATACTCAGCGCAGCACAGGTACGAGCGCTCCGTATTCCGCATGAAGCAAAGACCACCTGTCTATTATCTAAGAAGAGGGATCTCCCCCTCGTTCAGTCAACGAAAGCATTCCCCTTCACAATTAAGATTCTCGTGTTTTCCCCAAAATTTACATAATAGAACAAACTCACAATTTCCAAATAAAAGTGATTTTCGTACTAATCAACAAAACAGATTTTTTAATGTTACTTGTAAATATTGCAAAAATCGTGGACATGTTATTAAAAATTGCAGAAAAAGAGAATATAATAATTCTAATCAAGGTCAACAGTATCGATCATCCACTTTAATGAACCAGGGAAACGAATAATACCTTCCCATATCGGGTACGATGGGACAGGTGCTAACAGAAAAAGCGTGCCTAAAAAGCAAATATCTGAACATTTAGAAACCATTCAAATCAATTGTACTAAAGGAAATATGATACCATCTATTTATGTTAATACAATTTCTAAACCACTTCATTTAATGATTGATACAGGAGCAGGATTAAATCTTTTAAAAGAAAAAATGCTTGATTCCACAATGACTTTAAATAAATTTAAAAAAATACAACTTACAGGTATTAATGAACACCCTGTACACACACTAGGTCAAACAAAATTAAATATCTTTGGTTATCTAACAACTTTTAACATAATACCAAATGAAGTTCCCATAGAAGAAGATGGAGTTTTAGGATCAGAATATTTTACAGATAATAATGTCAAAATTAATTATGCTGAAAAATGTTTAGAAGTCAAAGGAAAAATGTTCTATTTCGCATCAAGAAATTTTATTACTCTCCCACCTCGATCAATATCTGACATATTTTTATTTGTTGAAAATTCTAATTTAAAAGAAGGATATGTTCCACTTTTAAATACTGAACCTGGAGTTTACATAGGAAACGCTATAGTCACAAATAATAATGGTAAAGCATACGTAAAAGCAGCAAATACACTATCAAATTCAGTAAAAATACAAATTCCGAAAGTAATTTTACAAGAATATGACGAAGTTTTTAATAACTCCTCTGACACAAATCAAATTAAAAATAATAAAATAAATATTGAAAATAACACCGCGGAAAAATTATTTGACAATTTTGTGTATTCAGAAACCTTGTGCGATAAGCAATTTGGATTTTATAATATTACGGGTAAAGAAAGAATTGAAAAAATATTAGATTCACTTCGTTTAGATCATTTAAAACCAGATGAATTAAAACATGTAGAAGCATTAATCGCGGAATATTCTGAAAGATTTCATTTACCAGGTGAATATCTAACTGCTACCAATGTTCTCCAGCATAACATCCCTACTAGAGACGACGAACCAGTATTTACGCGACAATATCGATTTCCACCAGTGCATAAAGAAGAACTTTTAAGACAAACAAGTGAACTTTTAAAAAGTAAAATAATCAAACCTTCTCAATCCCCATATAATACACCAGTATGGATCGTGCCCAAAAAGAATGACAGTCATGGAAATAAAAAATGGCGAATGGTATTAGACTTTCGCAAATTAAATGAAAAAACAATAACCGACTTTTTCCCCCTACCGAATATAAATGAAGTGCTCGAGACCCTTGGAAATGCGCAATACTTCTCTGTGTTTGACTTAGCTTCCGGTTTTCATCAAATTAAAATGAGCCCAAACGATTCTCACAAAACAGCCTTTTCAACCCCATATGGTCACTATGAATTTGACCGTATGCCTTTCGGTTTAAAGAACGCGCCAAGTTGTTTTCAAAGATTAATGAATTGTTGTCTATCCGGTCTTATTGGTACAGATTTATTTGTTTATCTTGATGATGTAGTAATTTTTGCAAATACTCTTGAAGAACATCAAGAAAAATTTGATAATTTTATGTCTCGACTGTGTAACGCGAATTTAAAATTGCAACCAGATAAATGCGAATTTCTCAGACCCGAAGTAGTTTATCTCGGACACATAATCGATAAAAATGGAGTCCGACCTGATCCAAAAAAGATAACTGCTGTTAAAAATTTTCCAGTTCCAAAAAACGTAAAAAATATAAAACAATTTTTAGGCCTTGCCGGTTATTATCGAAGATTCATTAATAATTTTTCTAAAAAATCGGGACCTTTGACGCAACTTTTAAAAAAGGACGTAACTTTTCAATGGACAGATAAACAACAAGTAGCTTTCGAAATTTTAAAAAATGAACTTTGCGAAGAACCACTCCTACAAAGACCAGATTTTGAAAAACCTTTTATACTTACAACTGATGCATCCGGTTATGCTATTGGCGGCATATTATCACAAGGCGAAATTGGTAAAGATAAACCTATTGCTTATGCGTCAAGATCTTTAAACGAACATGAAGTAAAATACGACACTTATAATAAAGAGGCCCTCGCGATTGTATATTGTGTTTTACATTTTAGACATTTTCTCTATGGTAGGAGATTTAAAATTGTTACCGATCATAAACCATTATTATGGTTTCAAAAATCAAGCGATCCTTGTTCTCGCGTAACAAGATGGAAATTAAAATTAGCAGAATACGATTTTGAGATGTTATACAAGGCAGGAAAAATGAATGTTAATGCGGATGCATTATCCCGAAATCCAGTAACTTATGTGAAAAAATTTGATCGCTGCATCCCAGAATACGAAGAAGAAGAAAAAGAAGAATATGACGAAGAAGAAGACGAAAATTCAGATGAAATCGAAGATGATGGTGTTTATTGTAATGAAGAATTTACTGACAAAATAAATGTTGAAAGTGTATCTACGAATAATGAATTAAATCTTGTTAAAAAAATAATAAGTTTGATATATGAGAGTACGAAAAATAAAAAAGTTAAAAATCTTTGTGAAAAAATTAATAATGAAGACTATCCGATAAATCTTGAAAGTGATAAATGTATTGCAGTGATGACTAGAAGAAAATCAAAGATATTAAGAGAAGAAGCTACTAGTTCCAAGAATTTAAAAGAAAACGTGCAACGTTCGTGTCAAAAATCAAGTGAAAAAGTGAAAAATTCAAGTGCAGAAATGAAAAATTCTAAATCAAAAAAATCTAATTCTAGTAATAAAATCGATGAAATTAAATCAAGGCGAAGTGAAATCAATGTGCGAAATTCGAAAAATGTGAAAAATACAAAATCTATTCAAAGTCCGCGAAGTCAAGAAATTATTCAAAAATCCGTTCGAAATCTTAGAAATCGCGAAAATTTGCAAAAAATAAATTATAATGAAGATTTAGTGACTGATGAGGATAAAAATTTCATCAAAAGAAAAAGAGGTAGGCCTAAAGGATCAATTTCTAAACAAAAAACGCGTAAAATTAATGAAGATAACGAGTGCGAAAGTGAAGATTCGGAAGAAAATTCAGATCCAGAATATATTAAACAAAGTCAATTTTATCAACCTTTTAGTGCGGAAGAATATGAAAGTTCAAGTGATGATAGTGTTGAAGATTTTCCTCATGAAGAAATTATTGAAGATAGTGCGAAATCGAAAAGTAAAGAATATATAGAAGAAGAATACGATAGTGATTCCGACGATTTAGAGGAAATATATTTTCCTAATGAAATTTCAAATTCAAAACAAACCCAAAGAAAAATCAATAATGAGCATGAATGTCAACGCCCTCCTGCTGAGCCCCCTCCTGAGTTCCCCCTCGACCCTTTTCTAAACGAACAAAACGTGGGTGAATTAGAAAAATTAATTGATGGACCCTTATGTACTAATGTAGTGGAATGTAAAGACCAGTTAAGAATGCGGAAAGATAATTATGCGTACTTTTTATCTACAACAGGTGTCCCTTTAGATAATGGTTCTCGAAGTCTAAATAAACAAAATGAACTTCCTCAATTCAAAAATTTGTTAATTAATGAAGCTAAAGAAATTAAAAAGGGAATTTTTTACACATTGCTTTACCAATTACTACAGAATCAAGTGAAAGTCTTACTCAAATAACAAATAATATCAAATTAACAATTGAATCATTTAAAAATTTAACAGAAAAATTAAAATTAAAATCAGTTAGTATTGCAAAAACAACAGTCATTAATCACGTAAATTGGCAAGATATCGAATTAATTCTTAAAGAAACTTTTCAAGATTCTTGTACTAAAGTTATAATTTGTAAAGGTTATGTTCAATATGCAACAAATGAACAAAGACAAATTTTGATTGAAGAAGCACATTCCTCTGCTATAGGCGGTCACAAGGGAGTTACGAAAACCTATAATAGAATTCGGCAAAAATATTTTTGGGAAAATATGAAATTAGATATTCAGAAATATATTCAAGCATGTTTACAATGTCAGTTGAAAAAGTTAGTTCGAGTAAAAACTAAAAACCCAATGGTTATTACTGATACACCAGGAACCGCGTTCGAAAAAATTTCTATGGATATAGTAGGACCTTTGCCAGCAACAGAATCTGGAAATGAATGCATTTTAACTATACAAGACTGCTTAACAAAATATTCTGTAGCAGTACCTTTACCAAATCAGCAGGCTAGTACAATTGCAGATGCTTTTGTAAAGAAATTCATTTGTACTTTTGGCTCTCCAAAAGGCGTTTTAACAGATCAAGGTACAAATTTTTTGAGCAATCTTATGAAGCGATTAGCAAAACGATTTCGCATTCGACAATTTAAAACTACTTCTTTTCATCCTCAATCAAATGGTTCATTAGAAAGATCGCATCATGTATTAGCAGAATATCTTAAACAATTCATCAATAAAAATACTCAATGGGATGATTTGTTAGAATTAGCTATGTTTTCTTACAATACGAGTGTCCATGAAGGTACTAAATGTACACCCTATGAGTTAGTTTTCGGTAGATTACCAAGATTACCTTCAAGTTTACCACTTTTGGAAGAAGAAAAACTCGAGACCTATGATGACTATTTAGTAAAATTAGTTACAAAATTACATGATATTCAATCTCTCGCGCAGAAAAATTTAATTGAATCTAAAGAAAAATCAAAAACTTACTATGATCGCAAAGCTAACCCTCAAAATTTTAAAATCGGAGATAGCGTATTTTTATTACAAGGTCCCAAACCGAAAAAATTAGGTAATCAATATACAGGACCACATGAAGTGTTAGAAATATTGAGTAAAGGAAACATAAAAATTAAAATAAATAAATCACCAAAAATTGTACACATTAACAGATTTCGCTTATCTCATATTCATCATGGTAACCAAAATTAATTTAGACATTCAAATAAAATATAACAAGAATAGTGAATTAATTCAAATCTTAATACACATCCTTCAATATATTCACTAAATACACATAAACAAAACAATTTCCTTTTGCAACATTATTGTTTGCTCTTATAATTATAATTCTCCATTAATACAATTAACTTTTTTATTAAAGTAAATAATCCAGTTTGCATATTCTTAAGCATTAAAATACGAATAAAGAAAAGGCATTGTCAGTAACAAAATAAATAAATATTATAAAAAAAAATATATAATTATCTGTAATAAATACAGATGACTCGAATATTATATTGAACAACTGGAGTATTTTCTTAAGCATACATTTTAATTTTTAGATATAATAAAAAAGAGACATTAAATAATTGATAATAATATAGAGATATTTCTGTTTCAGGTGATTAAAATATATTATGGACATTCATTATATTAATATTTGCTATTTTTCTTCCAGGATCTATTTTTACATTATAAAATTTACTTTTTTTTTCTTTTAAATATTTCGTATAAGAAAGTTTCATATTAATATTTTGTTTTTTTTCCTAAATTCAAATATTCAAAAATTAAAAAAAAAAAAAAAAAAAAAAAAAAAAAATCAATTTTTTAAATTTTTAAACTTCATTTTCTTGTAGTTCGTATCAATACCGAAATTTGATTACCACAATCGGACACGAAATTTTGAGATCTAAAACTTGTAAATCGAGATTGAAATTTTTTTTTTTTTTTTTCCAAATTCAAAATATTCGAAAATTTATATAAAAAATGCCAGATAAAATCGTCAATATCTCGTAAACTATAAGCCTAATTGAAAATGTCATCGATTTCAAAAATTATTTATTTTAAAAAAAGAAAAAAGAAAAAGAAGAGAAACATGTAGTCTTGAAAATGAGAACAACGTTACCTGATAGAATCTTATACTCCTTTAGGTAATATGGACGGGCATGGTAAAAATAAATAAATTTTCCAAATCGTGTTATAAAGAATTTATCAATCGAATTTAGTTTTCTAAACCAATATATTGATTACCGGAGTCTAGGAATTAAAAAATAGCAATAATGTCATTTGGAACATGGAATGATTATATTGAAATCAAAAATTGAAAAAAAATTCTATTGATAAAGATAAAAGGAAGGATTGCAACTAATGTCACAATGAGTGTGTAAACAATATGATTATAATATATCGACACTTAGAGTAAAAAAAAAGAAAATTTTAATTAAGCAAATGCAGCTTATCTTGTGAGCAATGTTTCGAAAAATATCATATAGCAAGAAATTGTTACAATAAAAAAAAAACGAAAATTATCCAATTAATTAATATTAAAGCCAAAATTCTTTAAATCAATGTTGTAAATTCTATTCATGTCAAAACTTCGAATGCTTCTCGTTTTTCTCTTAAAGGAGGGAGGGATGTATAAGCTTATATAAATCTGTTTCAAAATTATACCTGCGTTCAGAAAGGAAAATGTTAGAAATTTTTTTTTTTTCTCTGCCTTCCTCCTTTTCGTAAATATATGTGGATGAAAATCTTTAACAGAATTATATAACATTTCAAAAGTATAAATTATGTATGAAAAAAAAATAATTGAACTCTGTCATCATCAGAATGTAATCTATCCGTATGCACTATGTATTGAAAACTTATATCTTATTCTAAAATTAACCAATGTGTAAAGAGCAAATAATAATAATACATCCTTAAAATCTTCTATAATACATGGTATGAGTGTCTTTATAAATATAATTAGAATTCCTTTTTATATACTACTTCTACTAATTCTGTGAGCTTTTACGAAAGTATTTCAAATTTGTATATGCTTCTATACATAAGATCCCAATCTATATGATTAAATCATTTTTAAATCATGTATGACTATTAACTCAAAAATGATAGTACGGGATATGTGTGAAAATCTTTGAAATCATTAACAATAATATTCGTATGTATTTTTCAATATATATAAACTTGTATCTTAACTTGGTGTGAATAAGGTGTGAAACTATATTATGTGTATGACGTATTTTCTCTTAGGTCTTTTAAACATTGATGTCTAAAAACTTTACATAATATAATCAAAATTGTAAGTGACATTTCCCTCTAATAACTTAACTCTTCTCAAAAACTGAATTCGTAAATTATTCAATTTCATTTCTAATTTCCGAATTTTAAAGGGGGGAGGTGTCACGTCACCGTAACTTTTATATTCAAAATTATAAGAATTCTTTTTTTTTTAAATCAATAATAAGCTGAATGTCTCTGCGACTAACACCCGTGTTTTTGTTACGCATCTAAAATACCTTTCACTTAATTGTAAACTCCCGCCCCTTTGTCGCGTGGCCAAACATCTTTTCTTTTATGTATAAAGACCCTTGCGTTTTGTATCGTTCTACGTTCACATATTGTATTTCTAAAAATATACAATTAGAAGCGAGAAACTCAGTATTACCTTAAAAGGGCATAAATGAGTGTCCCTTCCTAACAGCTACGATTCACCACGTAGACTTTCTCTTTCTAAATTCTATAATATAATCAGATATACCACCCCTGTAGTGTTTCTCGCTTACACCTGCGATTTCATCGCAGTGGTGTGCTCTTTCTAAATTCTGTAATTTAATCACAAAAACCCTCGTTGTGGATAATAAAAAAGAAAGAGATAGTCTTAGCAATGCAAGCCAATGGAATCATATAGTCTCCCTTATGAAAAACTTGATATAAAAGGGCTACTTTTTTACGGAGAGTTCAGTTCGAAACTTCACCTCATCTACGTTATTTCTACTCGTCATTTTTGGATATCAGTGCCAGTTCATAGTGCTTATTACGGAATCTAGTCATTTGGACGATTTCTATAACGAGTAAATTCTAGTCAAGTGCCGTAAAATTCTACACAAAAGGAGTACTCATTTACCTAAGGACCTGTGATTTTCCATATAATTGGAAAATAACCATCTTTCCTTTTTGTGGAGGAATCTCATTGTGGGTCTTCGTCACGGCAATTCCGAACTCCGGACCTGTGGTCATTACCTGGGCCCGTCAACCTTCCTGAGACGTATAAATCTACTGGTACCAGCCCTTTTACCTGCCAAATCAGAAGACACCACAGTGGTCCTATTCATATATCTTACTTCTAATTTTAAAGGTAAGTGTTTTATATTTACACCCCCACTTTTCCTACATTCTCATAAATCTGTAGTAACCATTTGAATTCCTTGTTTCAGTGGAATGCTGAACTCTTTTTTTCCTTGGATTGGTTGCTTCGAGATTCTCTCTCTCTTAAAAACAATTTTACCCTAAGTGTTTGTCATAAATAAAGTATAACATTAACATTAAAAATCTCTATTCTCTTTCTTTCCTGTACCCTTAGCTCAGAGCCTTCTGCTCTGTAAATGAAACAGGAATTTACTGAATCACCGAGCGGCCATAAATAAAATAAAATATTATTTCGTTAGTTATTTCTCTATTTTGAGACGTAACACAACTATTGACTAAGTTTGGCGAACTATGTGAGGCAAAAAAAAAAAAATTTTTTTCAATTTCTTCAAATATGGTCGAACTATGGGTAAAGTATGGCGAAGTATGGGAGGCGAAAAAAACACTTTTTTTAAATTTTTGAACTATGGGCGAACTATGGGCCAAGTATGGCGAAGTATGGGAGGCGAAAAAAACACTTCTTTTTAAATTTTTGAACTCTGGGCGAACTATGGGCAAAGTATGGCGAAGTATGGGAGGCGAAAAAATCATATTTTTCCAATCTTTGAACTGTGGGCGAACTATGGGCAAAGTATGGCGAAGAATGGGAGGCGAAAAAATCATTTTTTTCGAATCTTCGAACTATGGGCGAACTATGGGCCAAGATAGGCGAAGTATGGGAGGCGAGAAGAACAGCTTTTTTAAAAATTTTGAACTATGGGCGAACTATGGGCAAAGTATGGCGAACTATGGATGGCAAAAAAATTATTTTTTTTCCTAATTTTCCAACTAATAGCTAAGTTTGACCAACTATGTGAGGCAAAAAATCATTGTTTTTCCAATTTTACAACTATTGGCAAACTATGGGCCAAGTATGGCGAACTATGGGTAAAGTATGGCGAAGTATGGGAGGCGAAAAAAACATTTTTTTTTATTTTTTGAACTATGGGCGAACTATGGGCAAAGTATGGCGAAGTATGGGAGGCGAAAAAATCATATTTTTCCAATCTTTGAAATGTGGGCGAACTATGGGCAAAGTATGGCGAAGAATGGGAGGCGAAAAAAACACTTCTTTTTAAATTTTTGAACTCTGGGCGAACTATGGGCAAAGTATGGCGAAGTATGGGAGGCGAAAAAATCATATTTTTCCAATCTTTGAACTGTGGGCGAACTATGGGCAAAGTATGGCGAAGAATGGGAGGCGAAAAAATCATTTTTTTCAAACCTTCGAACTATGGGCGAACTAATGGCCAAGTATGGCGAACTATGGATGGCAAAAAAATCATTTTTTTCCAACTTTTCAACTATTGACTAAGTTTGGCGAACTATGTGAGGCAAAAAAAATATCATTTTTTTCAATTTCTTCAAATATGGGCGAACTATGGGTAAAGTATGGCGAAGTATGGGAGGCGAAAAAAACACTTTTTTTAAATTTTTGAACTATCGGCGAACTATGGGCCAAGTATGGCGAAGTATGGGAGGCGAAAAAAACACTTCTTTTTAAATTTTTGAACTCTGGGCGAACTATGGGCAAAGTATGGCGAAGTATGGAAGGCGAAAAAATCATATTTTTCGAATCTTTGAACTGTGGGCGAACTATGGGCAAAGTATGGCGAAGAATGGGAGGCGAAAAAATCATTTTTTTCGAATCTTCGAACTATGGGCGAACTCTGGGCCATGATAAGGAGGCGAGAAGAACAGCTTTTTCAAAAATTTTTGAACTATGGGCGAACTATGGGCAAAGTATGGCGAACTATGGATGGCAAAAAAATTATTTTTTTTCCTAATTTTACAACTATTAGCTAAGTTTGACCAACTATGTGAGGCAAAAAATCATTTTTTTCCAATTTTACAACTATTGGCTAAGTTTGGCGAACTATGGAAGGCAAAAAAAACCATTTTTTTCAATTCTCCAACTATGGGCGAACCATGGGCCAAAATAGGCGAAGTATGGGAGGCGAGAAGAACAGCTTTTTCAAAATTTTTGAACTATGGGCAAACTATGGGCAAAGTATGGCGAAGTATGGGATGCGAGAAAATCATTTTTTTCTAATCTGCGAACTATGGGCCAAGTATGGCGAAGTATGGGAGGCGAAAAAAACACTTCTTTTTAAATTTTTGAACTCTGGGCGAACTATGGGCAAAGTATGGCGAAGTATGGGAGGCGAAAAAATCATATTTTTCCAATCTTTGAACTGTGGGCGAACTATGGGCAAAGTATGGCGAAGAATGGGAGGCGAAAAAATCATTTTTTTCAAATCTTCGAACTATGGGCGAACTATTGGCCAAGTATGGCGAACTATGGATGGCAAAAAAATCATTTTTTTCCAACTTTTCAACTATTGACTAAGTTTGGCGAACTATGTGAGGCAAAAAAAATATCATTTTTTTCAATTTCTTCAAATATGGGCGAACTATGGGTAAAGTATGGCGAAGTATGGGAGGCGAAAAAAACACTTTTTTTAAATTTTTGAACTATGGGCGAACTATGGGCCAAGTATGGCGAAGTATGGGAGGCGAAAAAAACACTTCTTTTTAAATTTTTGAACTCTGGGCGAACTATGGGCAAAGTATGGCGAAGTATGGGAGGCGAAAAAATCATTTTTTTCCAACTTTTCAACTATTGGCTAAGTTTGGCGAACTATGTGAGGCAAAAAAATATCATTTTTTTCAAATTCTTCAAATATGGGCGAACTATGGGCAAAGTATGGCGAAGTATGGGAGGCGAAAAAATCATATTTTTCCAATCTTTGAACTATGGGCGAACTATGGGCAAAGTATGGCGAAGAATGAAAGGCGAAAAAATCATTTTTTTCGAATCTTCGAACTATGGCGAACTATGGGCCAAGTATGGTGAACTATGGAAGGCAAAAAAATCATTTTTTTTCCAATTTTCCAACTATTAGCTAAGTTTGGCCAACTATGGAAGGCAAAAAAAATCATTTTTTTCAAATTTTACAACTATTAGCTAAGTTTGACCAACTATGGAAGGCAAAAAAACCATTTTTTTCAATTCTCCAACTATGGGCGAACCATGGGCCAAAATAGGCGAAGTATAGGAGGCGAGAAGAACAGCTTTTTCAAAATTTTTGAACTATGGGCAAACTATGGGCAAAGTATGGCGAAGTATGGGATGCGAGAAAATCATTTTTTTCTAATCTGCGAACTATGGGCCAAGTATGGCGAAGTATGGGAGGCGAAAAAAACACTTCTTTTTAAATTTTTAAACTCTGGGCGAACTATGGGCAAAGTATGGCGAAGTATGGGAGGCGAAAAAATCATATTTTTCCAATCTTTGAACTGTGGGCGAACTATGGGCAAAGTATGGCGAAGAATGGGAGGCGAAAAAATCATTTTTTTCAAATCTTCGAACTATGGGCGAACTAATGGCCAAGTATGGCGAACTATGGATGGCAAAAAAATCATTTTTTTCCAACTTTTCAACTATTGACTAAGTTTGGCGAACTATGTGAGGCAAAAAAAATATCATTTTTTTCAATTTCTTCAAATATGGGCGAACTATGGGTAAAGTATGGCGAAGTATGGGAGGCGAAAAAAACACTTTTTTTAAATTTTTGAACTATCGGCGAACTATGGGCCAAGTATGGCGAAGTATGGGAGGCGAAAAAAACACTTCTTTTTAAATTTTTGAACTCTGGGCGAACTATGGGCAAAGTATGGCGAAGTATGGAAGGCGAAAAAATCATATTTTTCCAATCTTTGAACTGTGGGCGAACTATGGGCAAAGTATGGCGAAGAATGGGAGGCGAAAAAATCATTTTTTTCGAATCTTCGAACTATGGGCGAACTCTGGGCCATGATAAGGAGGCGAGAAGAACAGCTTTTTCAAAAATTTTTGAACTATGGGCGAACTGTGGGCAAAGTATGGCGAACTATGGATGGCAAAAAAATTATTTTTTTTCCTAATTTTCCAACTATTAGCTAAGTTTGACCAACTATGTGAGGCAAAAAATCATTTTTTTCCAATTTTACAACTATTGGCTAAGTTTGGCGAACTATGGAAGGCAAAAAAAACCATTTTTTTCAATTCTCCAACTATGGGCGAACCATGGGCCAAAATAGGCGAAGTATGGGAGGCGAGAAGAACAGCTTTTTCAAAATTTTTGAACTATGGGCAAAGTATGGCGAAGTATGGGATGCGAGAAAATCATTTTTTTCTAATCTTTGAACTGTGGGCGAACTATGGGCAAAGTATGGCGAAGAATGGGAGGCGAAAAAATCATATTTTTCCAATCTTTGAACTGTGGGCGAACTATGGGCAAAGTATGGCGAAGAATGGGAGGCGAAAAAATCATTTTTTTCAAATCTTCGAACTATGGGCGAACTATTGGCCAAGTATGGCGAACTATGGATGGCAAAAAAATCATTTTTTTCCAACTTTTCAACTATTGACTAAGTTTGGCGAACTATGTGAGGCAAAAAAAATATCATTTTTTTCAATTTCTTCAAATATGGGCGAACTATGGGTAAAGTATGGCGAAGTATGGGAGGCGAAATAAAGACTTTTTTTAAATTTTTGAACTATGGGCGAACTATGGGCCAAGTATGGCGAAGTATGGGAGGCGAACAAAACACTTCTTTTTAAATTTTTGAACTCTGGGCGAACTATGGGCAAAGTATGGCGAAGTATGGGAGGCGAAAAAATCATATTTTTCCAATCTTTGAAATGTGGGCGAACTATGGGCAAAGTATGGCGAAGAATGGGAGGCGAAAAAATCATTTTTTTCGAATCTTCGAACTATTGGCCAAGATAGGCGAAGTATGGGAGGCGAGAAGAACAGCTTTTTTAAAATTTTTGAACTATGGGCGAACTATGGGCAAAGTATGGCGAACTATGGATGGCAAAAAAATTATTTTTTTTCCTAATTTTCCAACTATTAGCTAAGTTTGACCAACTATGTGAGGCAAAAAATCATTTTTTTCCAATTTTACAACTATTGGCTAAGTTTGGCGAACTATGTGAGGCAAAAAAATATCATTTTTTTCAAATTCTTCAAATATGGGCGAACTATGGGCAAAGTATGGCGAAGTATGGGAGGCGAAAAAATCATATTTTTCCAATCTTTGAACTATGGGCGAACTATGGGCAAAGTATGGCGAAGAATGAAAGGCGAAAAAATCATATTTTTCGAATCTTCGAACTATGGGCGAACTATGGGCCAAGTATGGTGAACTATGGAAGGCAAAAAAATCATTTTTTTTCCAATTTTCCAACTATTAGCTAAGTTTGGCCAACTATGGAAGGCAAAAAAAATTATTTTTTTCAAATTTTACAACTATTAGCTAAGTTTGACCAACTATGGAAGTCAAAAAAAACCATTTTTTTCAATTCTCCAACTATGGGCGAACTATGGGCCAAAATAGGCGAAGTATGGGAGGCGAGAAAAACAGCTTTTTCAAAATTTTTGAACTATGGGCAAACTATGGGCAAGGTATGGCGAAGTATGGGATGCGAGAAAATCATTTTTTTCTAATCTTTGAACTATGGGCGAACTATGGGCAAAGTATGGCGAAGAATGGGAGGCGAAAAAATCATTTTTTTCAAATCTTCGAACTATGGGCGAACTATGGGCCAAGTATGGCGAACTATGGATGGCAAAAAAATCATTTTTTTCCAACTTTTCAACTATTGACTAAGTTTGGCGAACTATGTGAGGCAAAAAAAATATCATTTTTTTCAATTTCTTCAAATATGGTCGAACTATGGGTAAAGTATGGCGAAGTATGGGAGGCGAAAAAAACACTTTTTTTAAATTTTTGAACTATGGGCGAATTATGGGCCAAGTATGGCGAAGTATGGGAGGCGAAAAAAACACTTCTTTTTAAATTTTTGAACTCTGGGCGAACTATGGGCAAAGTATGGCGAAGTATGGAAGGCGAAAAAATCATATTTTTCCAATCTTTGAACTGTGGGCGAACTGTGGGCAAAGTATGGCGAAGAATGGGAGGCGAAAAAATCATTTTTTTCGAATCATCGAACTATGGGCGAACTCTGGGCCATGATAAGGAGGCGAGAAGAACAGCTTTTTCAAAAATTTTTGAACTATGGGCGAACTATGGGCAAAGTATGGCGAACTATGGATGGCAAAAAAATTATTTTTTTTCCTAATTTTCCAACTATTAGCTAAGTTTGACCAACTATGTGAGGCAAAAAATCATTTTTTTCCAATTTTACAACTATTGGCTAAGTTTGGCGAACTATGGAAGGCAAAAAAAACCATTTTTTTCAATTCTCCAACTATGGGCGAACCATGGGCCAAAATAGGCGAAGTATGGGAGGCGAGAAGAACAGCTTTTTCAAAATTTTTGAACTATGGGCAAACTATGGGCAAAGTATGGCGAAGTATGGGATGCGAGAAAATCATTTTTTTCTAATCTGCGAACTATGGGCCAAGTATGGCGAAGTATGGGAGGCGAAAAAAACACTTCTTTTTAAATTTTTGAACTCTGGGCGAACTATGGGCAAAGTATGGCGAAGTATGGGAGGCGAAAAAATCATATTTTTCCAATCTTTGAACTGTGGGCGAACTATGGGCAAAGTATGGCGAAGAATGGGAGGCGAAAAAATCATTTTTTTCGAATCTTCGAACTATGGGCGAACTATGGGCCAAGATAGGCGAAGTATGGGAGGCGAGAAGAACAGCTTTTTTAAAATTTTTGAACTATGGGCGAACTATGGGCAAAGTATGGCGAACTATGGATGGCAAAAAAATTATTTTTTTTCCTAATTTTCCAACTATTAGCTAAGTTTGACCAACTATGTGAGGCAAAAAATCATTTTTTTCCAATTTTACAACTATTGGCAAAGTTTGGCGAACTATGTGAGGCAAAAAAATATCATTTTTTTCAAATTCTTCAAATATGGGCGAACTATGGGCAAAGTATGGCGAAGTATGGGAGGCGAAAAAATCATATTTTTCCAATCTTTGAACTATGGGCGAACTATGGGCAAAGTATGGCGAAGAATGAAAGGCGAAAAAATCATATTTTTCGAATCTTCGAACTATGGGCGAACTATGGGCAAAGTATGGCGAACTATGGATGGCAAAAAAATTATTTTTTTTCCTAATTTTCCAACTATTAGCTAAGTTTGACCAACTATGTGAGGCAAAAAATCATTTTTTTCCAATTTTACAACTATTGGCAAAGTTTGGCGAACTATGTGAGGCAAAAAAATATCATTTTTTTCAAATTCTTCAAATATGGGCGAACTATGGGCAAAGTATGGCGAAGTATGGGAGGCGAAAAAAACCATATTTTTCCAATCTTTGAACTATGGGCGAACTATGGGCAAAGTATGGCGAAGAATGAAAGGCGAAAAAATCATATTTTTCGAATCTTCGAACTATGGGCGAACTATGGGCCAAGTATGGCGAAGAATGGAAGGCGAAAAAATCATTTTTTTCAAATCTTCGAACTATGGGCGAACTATGGGCCAAGTATGGCGAACTATGGATGGCAAAAAAATCATTTTTTTCCAACTTTTCAACTATTGACTAAGTTTGACCAACTATGGAAGGCAAAAAAAACCATTTTTTTCAATTCTCCAACTATGGGCGAACTATGGGCCAAAATAGGCGAAGTATGGAAGGCGAGAAAAACAGCTTTTTCAAAATTTTTGAACTATGGGCAAACTATGGGCAAGGTATGGCGAAGTATGGGATGCGAGAAAATCATTTTTTTCTAATCTTTGAACTATGGGCGAACTATGGGCAAAGTATGGCGAAGAATGGGAGGCGAAAAAATCATTTTTTTCAAATCTTCGAACTATGGGCGAACTATGGGCCAAGTATGGCGAACTATGGATGGCAAAAAAATCATTTTTTTCCAACTTTTCAACTATTGACTAAGTTTGGCGAACTATGTGAGGCAAAAAAAATATCATTTTTTTCAATTTCTTCAAATATGGGCGAACTGTGGGTAAAGTATGGCGAAGTATGGGAGGCGAAAAAAACACTTTTTTTAAATTTTTGAACTATGGGCAAACTATGGGCAAGGTATGGCGAAGTATGGGATGCGAGAAAATCATTTTTTTCTAATCTTTGAACTATGGGCGAACTATGGGCAAAGTATGGCGAAGAATGGGAGGCGAAAAAATCATTTTTTTCAAATCTTCGAACTATGGGCGAACTATGGGCAAAGTATGGCGAAGTATGGGAGGCGAAAAAATCATATTTTTCCAATCTTTGAACTGTGGGCGAACTATGGGCAAAGTATGGCGAAGAATGGGAGGCGAAAAAATCATTTTTTTCGAATCTTCGAACTATGGGCGAACTATGGGCCAAGATAGGCGAAGTATGGGAGGCGAGAAGAACAGCCTTTTTAAAATTTTTGAACTATGGGCAAACTATGGGCAAAGTATGGCGAACTATGGATGGCAAAAAAATTATTTTTTTTCCTAATTTTCCAACTAATAGCTAAGTTTGACCAACTATGTGAGGCAAAAAATCATTGTTTTTCCAATTTTACAACTATTGGCAAACTATGGGCCAAGTATGGCGAACTATGGGTAAAGTATGGCGAAGTTTGGGAGGCGAAAAAAACATTTTTTTTTATTTTTTGAACTATGGGCGAACTATGGGCAAAGTATGGCGAAGTATGGGAGGCGAAAAAATCATATTTTTCCAATCTTTGAAATGTGGGCGAACTATGGGCAAAGTATGGCGAAGAATGGGAGGCGAAAAAATCATTTTTTTCGAATCTTCGAACTATGGGCGAACTATGGGCCAAGATAGGCGAAGTATGGGAGGCGAGAAGAACAGCTTTTTCAAAATTTTTGAACTATGGGCAAAGTATGGCGAACTATGGATGGCAAAAAAATCATTTTTTTCTTCTCTTCGAACTATGGGCAAACTATGGGCAAATTATGGCGAACTATGGATGGCAAAAAAATTATTTTTTTTCCTAATTTTCCAACTATTAGCTAAGTTTGACCAACTATGTGAGGCATTTTTTTCATTTTTTTCTAATCTGCAAACTATGGGCGAACTATAAGCCAAGTATGGTGAAGTATGGGAGGCGAAAAAAACACTTTTTTTTAAATTTTTGAACTATGGGCGAACTATGTACCAAGTATGGCGAACTATGGAAGGCAAAAAAATCATTTTTTTCCAATCTTCGAACTATGGGCGAACTATGGGCAAAGTATGGCGAAGTATGGGAGGCGAAAAAATCATATTTTTCCAATCTTTGAACTATGGGCGAACTATGGGCAAAGTATGGCGAAGAATGAAAGGCGAAAAAATCATTTTTTTCGAATCTTCGAACTATGGGCGAACTATGGGCCAAGTATGGTGAACTATGGAAGGCAAAAAACTCGTTTTTTTCCAATTTTCCAACTATTAGCTAAGTTTGGCCAACTATGGAAGGCAAAAAAAATTATTTTTTTCAAATTTTACAACTATTAGCTAAGTTTGACCAACTATGGAAGGCAAAAAAACCATTTTTTTCAATTCTCCAACTATGGGCGAACTATGGGCCAAAATAGGCGAAGTATGGGAGGCGAGAAGAACAGCTTTTTCAAAATTTTTGAACTATGGGCGAACTATGGGCAAAGTATGGCGAAGTATGGGCTGCGAGAAAATCATTTTTTTCTAATTTTTGAACTATGGGCAAACTATGGGCCAAGTATGGCGAACTATGGGTAAAGTATGGCGAAGTATGGGAGGCGAAAAAAACATTTTTTTTTATTTTTTGAACTATGGGCGATCTATGGGCAAATTATGGCGAAGTATGGGAGGCGAAAAAATCATATTTTTCCAATCTTTGAACTGTGGGCGAACTATGGGCAAAGTATGGCGAAGAATGGGATGCGAAAAAATCATTTTTTTCGAATCTTCGAACTATGGGCGAACTATGAGCCAAGATAGGCGAAGTGTGGGAGGCGAGAAGAACAGCTTTTTCAAAATTTTTGAACTATGGGCAAAGTATGGCGAACTATGGATGGCAAAAAAATCATTTTTTTCTTATCTTCGAACTATGGGCAAACTATGGGCCAAGTATGGCGAACTATGGATGGCAAAAAATTATTTTTTGCTTCCTCGTGGAGGAAGCTATGTGTTCCTTTCGTTTATAAACTTTTTAAAAATGGTGAAAACAAATTTTCCTCTATATAGAAACATGTTATATGAGATCCTGATCAATTGTCCGGATGTATGTATGTGTGTGTGTATGTGTGTGTGTGTGTGTGTGTATGTGTGTGTGGATCGTTTTTGTGAACACGATATCTTTAACAGGTTTTAATGGATTTGGATAAAATTTGGTAGGCTTATTTAACACATTAATCTCTCAAAAATGACGAGAGGATTTTTAAAAATACCCAAAAAAAAAAATTTTATCGTCTTTTTTCCAAAAATTTTTTTTTAATTGAAAAAATTTTTAAATCGAAAAATTTAAGGTAATATATAATATAATCGTCTTCTTTATGTCAAGATGAATCGATTGATATATATAAAGTATAGATTTGATTGAAATTTAAAGAATTAAAGAAAGTTAAAAAATCAAAAATTCTCATTTTAGCTATAAAATGATGTGTTTATTTAAATTCATGTTTACATATGAAATAATTTTATTCCCTGCATTGAAACGAATTGGTTGGTATATATAAAGTATAGATTTGATTTAAAATTTGAGAATTAATAAAAATTGAAAAATCGAAAATTCATATTTTAGCTAAAAAATTTTGTGTTTTTTTTAAATACAAGTTGATGAATAAAATAATTGTATTCCTTGCATTCAAACGAATCGATTCGTATATATAAAGTTTATGTTACACTCAAAATTAATTAAAATTTTCATTATTTTTCAAAAAATTTAATTAATTTAAAACATTTTTAACTCGAAATTTTTTAAATCAATCAATTGAATTGGACAAATTCATTGCTTCCTTCACGAGGAAGCGAATTTTTTGCTTCACACAATGAGGAAGCATAATGTTTATGAAATAAACATAAAGGACCCCCTCCTTGTTTTCCTAATTTTCCAACTATTAGCTAAGTTTGACCAACTATGTGAGGCATTTTTTTCATTTTTTTCTAATCTGCAAACTATGGGCGAACTATGGGCCAAGTATGGCGAAGTATGGGTGGGGAAAAAAACACTTTTTTTTAAATTTTTGAACTATGGGCCAAGTATGGGCAAAGTATGGCGAAGTATGGGAGGCGAAAAAAACACTTCTTTTTAAATTTTTGAACTCTGGGCGAACTATGGGCAAAGTATGGCGAAGTATGGAAGGCGAAAAAATCATATTTTTCCAATCTTTGAACTGTGGGCGAACTATGGGCAAAGTATGGCGAAGAATGGGAGGCGAAAAAATCATTTTTTTCGAATCTTCGAACTATGGGCGAACTCTGGGCCATGATAAGGAGGCGAGAAGAACAGCTTTTTCAAAATTTTTGAACTATGGGCGAACTATGGGCAAAGTATGGCGAAGTATGGGCTGCGAGAAAATCATTTTTTTCTAATTTTCGAACTATGGGCAAACTATGGGCCAAGTATGGCGAACTATGGGTAAAGTATGGCGAAGTATGGGAGGCGAATAAAACATTTTTTTTTATTTTTTGAACTATGGGCGATCTATGGGCAAATTATGGCGAAGTATGGGAGGCGAAAAAATCATATTTTTCCAATCTTTGAACTGTGGGCGAACTATGGGCAAAGTATGGCGAAGAATGGGAGGCGAAAAAATCATTTTTTTCGAATCTTCGAACTATGGGCGAACTATGAGCCAAGATAGGCGAAGTGTGGGAGGCGAGAAGAACAGCTTTTTCAAAATTTTTGAACTATGGGCAAAGTATGGCGAACTATGGATGGCAAAAAAATCATTTTTTTCTTATCTTCGAACTATGGGCAAACTATGGGCCAAGTATGGCGAACTATGGATGGCAAAAAATTATTTTTTTTCCAATTTTCCAACTATTGGCTAAGTTTGACCAACTATGTGAGGCAAAAAATCATTTTTTTTCCAATTTTACAACTATTGGCTAAGTTTGGCGAACTATGTGAGGCAAAAAAATTTCATTTTTTTCAAATTCTTCAAATATGGGCGAACTATGGGCCAAGTATGGCGAAGTATGGGAGGCGAAAAAATCATATTTTTCCAAACTTTGAACTGTGGGCGAACTATGGGCAAAGTATGGTGAAGTATGGGAGGCGAAAAAAACACTTTTTTTAAAATTTTTGAACTATGGGCGAACTATGGGCAAAGTATGGCGAAGTATGGGCTGCGAGAAAATCATTTTTTTCTAATTTTCGAACTATGGGCAAACTATGGGCCAAGTATGGCGAACTATGGGCAAAGTATGGCGAAGAATGGGAGGCGAAAAAATCATTTTTTTCAAATCTTCGAACTATGGGCGAACTATGGGCAAAGTATGGCGAAGTATGGGAGGCGAAAAAATCATATTTTTCCAATCTTTGAACTGTGGGCGAACTATGGGCAAAGTATGGCGAAGAATGGGAGGCGAAAAAATCATTTTTTTCGAATCTTCGAACTATGGGCGAACTATGGGCCAAGATAGGCGAAGTATGGGAGGCGAGAAGAACAGCCTTTTTAAAATTTTTGAACTATGGGCAAACTATGGGCAAAGTATGGCGAACTATGGATGGCAAAAAAATTATTTTTTTTCCTAATTTTCCAACTAATAGCTAAGTTTGACCAACTATGTGAGGCAAAAAATCATTGTTTTTCCAATTTTACAACTATTGGCAAACTATGGGCCAAGTATGGCGAACTATGGGTAAAGTATGGCGAAGTTTGGGAGGCGAAAAAAACATTTTTTTTTATTTTTTGAACTATGGGCGAACTATGGGCAAAGTATGGCGAAGTATGGGAGGCGAAAAAATCATATTTTTCCAATCTTTGAAATGTGGGCGAACTATGGGCAAAGTATGGCGAAGAATGGGAGGCGAAAAAATCATTTTTTTCGAATCTTCGAACTATGGGCGAACTATGGGCCAAGATAGGCGAAGTATGGGAGGCGAGAAGAACAGCTTTTTCAAAATTTTTGAACTATGGGCAAAGTATGGCGAACTATGGATGGCAAAAAAATCATTTTTTTCTTCTCTTCGAACTATGGGCAAACTATGGGCAAATTATGGCGAACTATGGATGGCAAAAAAATTATTTTTTTTCCTAATTTTCCAACTATTAGCTAAGTTTGACCAACTATGTGAGGCATTTTTTTCATTTTTTTCTAATCTGCAAACTATGGGCGAACTATAAGCCAAGTATGGTGAAGTATGGGAGGCGAAAAAAACACTTTTTTTTAAATTTTTGAACTATGGGCGAACTATGTACCAAGTATGGCGAACTATGGAAGGCAAAAAAATCATTTTTTTCCAATCTTCGAACTATGGGCGAACTATGGGCAAAGTATGGCGAAGTATGGGAGGCGAAAAAATCATATTTTTCCAATCTTTGAACTATGGGCGAACTATGGGCAAAGTATGGCGAAGAATGAAAGGCGAAAAAATCATTTTTTTCGAATCTTCGAACTATGGGCGAACTATGGGCCAAGTATGGTGAACTATGGAAGGCAAAAAACTCGTTTTTTTCCAATTTTCCAACTATTAGCTAAGTTTGGCCAACTATGGAAGGCAAAAAAAATTATTTTTTTCAAATTTTACAACTATTAGCTAAGTTTGACCAACTATGGAAGGCAAAAAAACCATTTTTTTCAATTCTCCAACTATGGGCGAACTATGGGCCAAAATAGGCGAAGTATGGGAGGCGAGAAGAACAGCTTTTTCAAAATTTTTGAACTATGGGCGAACTATGGGCAAAGTATGGCGAAGTATGGGCTGCGAGAAAATCATTTTTTTCTAATTTTTGAACTATGGGCAAACTATGGGCCAAGTATGGCGAACTATGGGTAAAGTATGGCGAAGTATGGGAGGCGAAAAAAACATTTTTTTTTATTTTTTGAACTATGGGCGATCTATGGGCAAATTATGGCGAAGTATGGGAGGCGAAAAAATCATATTTTTCCAATCTTTGAACTGTGGGCGAACTATGGGCAAAGTATGGCGAAGAATGGGATGCGAAAAAATCATTTTTTTCGATTCTTCGAACTATGGGCGAACTATGAGCCAAGATAGGCGAAGTGTGGGAGGCGAGAAGAACAGCTTTTTCAAAATTTTTGAACTATGGGCAAAGTATGGCGAACTATGGATGGCAAAAAAATCATTTTTTTCTTATCTTCGAACTATGGGCAAACTATGGGCCAAGTATGGCGAACTATGGATGGCAAAAAATTATTTTTTGCTTCCTCGTGGAGGAAGCTATGTGTTCCTTTCGTTTATAAACTTTTTAAAAATGGTGAAAACAAATTTTCCTCTATATAGAAACATGTTATATGAGATCCTGATCAATTGTCCGGATGTATGTATGTGTGTGTGTATGTGTGTGTGTGTGTGTGTGTATGTGTGTGTGGATCGTTTTTGTGAACACGATATCTTTAACAGGTTTTAATGGATTTGGATAAAATTTGGTAGGCTTATTTAACACATTAATCTCTCAAAAATGACGAGAGGATTTTTAAAAATACCCAAAAAAAAAAATTTTATCGTCTTTTTTCCAAAAATTTTTTTTTAATTGAAAAAATTTTTAAATCGAAAAATTTAAGGTAATATATAATATAATCGTCTTCTTTATGTCAAGATGAATCGATTGATATATATAAAGTATAGATTTGATTGAAATTTAAAGAATTAAAGAAAGTTAAAAAATCAAAA
Source organism: Leptopilina boulardi (assembly GCF_019393585.1). Taxonomy (NCBI): domain Eukaryota; kingdom Metazoa; phylum Arthropoda; class Insecta; order Hymenoptera; family Figitidae; genus Leptopilina; species Leptopilina boulardi. The sequence goes on along the minus strand of NW_026137948.1, from coordinate 47,234 downwards.
ATTCTCATTTTAGCTATAAAATGATGTGTTTATTTAAATTCATGTTTACATATGAAATAATTTTATTCCCTGCATTGAAACGAATTGGTTGGTATATATAAAGTATAGATTTGATTTAAAATTTGAGAATTAATAAAAATTGAAAAATCGAAAATTCATATTTTAGCTAAAAAATTTTGTGTTTTTTTTAAATACAAGTTGATGAATAAAATAATTGTATTCCTTGCATTCAAACGAATCGATTCGTATATATAAAGTTTATGTTACACTCAAAATTAATTAAAATTTTCATTATTTTTCAAAAAATTTAATTAATTTAAAACATTTTTAACTCGAAATTTTTTAAATCAATCAATTGAATTGGACAAATTCATTGCTTCCTTCACGAGGAAGCGAATTTTTTGCTTCACACAATGAGGAAGCATAATGTTTATGAAATAAACATAAAGGACCCCCTCCTTGTTTTCCTAATTTTCCAACTATTAGCTAAGTTTGACCAACTATGTGAGGCATTTTTTTCATTTTTTTCTAATCTGCAAACTATGGGCGAACTATGGGCCAAGTATGGCGAAGTATGGGTGGGGAAAAAAACACTTTTTTTTAAATTTTTGAACTATGGGCCAAGTATGGGCAAAGTATGGCGAAGTATGGGAGGCGAAAAAAACACTTCTTTTTAAATTTTTGAACTCTGGGCGAACTATGGGCAAAGTATGGCGAAGTATGGAAGGCGAAAAAATCATATTTTTCCAATCTTTGAACTGTGGGCGAACTATGGGCAAAGTATGGCGAAGAATGGGAGGCGAAAAAATCATTTTTTTCGAATCTTCGAACTATGGGCGAACTCTGGGCCATGATAAGGAGGCGAGAAGAACAGCTTTTTCAAAATTTTTGAACTATGGGCGAACTATGGGCAAAGTATGGCGAAGTATGGGCTGCGAGAAAATCATTTTTTTCTAATTTTCGAACTATGGGCAAACTATGGGCCAAGTATGGCGAACTATGGGTAAAGTATGGCGAAGTATGGGAGGCGAATAAAACATTTTTTTTTATTTTTTGAACTATGGGCGATCTATGGGCAAATTATGGCGAAGTATGGGAGGCGAAAAAATCATATTTTTCCAATCTTTGAACTGTGGGCGAACTATGGGCAAAGTATGGCGAACTATGGATGGCAAAAAAATCATTTTTTTCTTATCTTCGAACTATGGGCAAACTATGGGCCAAGTATGGCGAACTATGGATGGCAAAAAATTATTTTTTTTCCAATTTTCCAACTATTGGCTAAGTTTGACCAACTATGTGAGGCAAAAAATCATTTTTTTTCCAATTTTACAACTATTGGCTAAGTTTGGCGAACTATGTGAGGCAAAAAAATTTCATTTTTTTCAAATTCTTCAAATATGGGCGAACTATGGGCCAAGTATGGCGAAGTATGGGAGGCGAAAAAATCATATTTTTCCAAACTTTGAACTGTGGGCGAACTATGGGCAAAGTATGGTGAAGTATGGGAGGCGAAAAAAACACTTTTTTTAAAATTTTTGAACTATGGGCGAACTATCGGCCAAGTATGGCGAACTATGGAAGGCAAAAAAATCATTTTTTCCAATTTTCCAACTATTGACTAAGTTTGGCGAACTATGTGAGGCTTTTTTTTCAAAATTTTTGAACTTTGGGCGAACTATGGGCCAAGAATGGCGAAGTATGGGAGGTGAGAAAAACACTTTCTCAAAACTTTTGAACTATGGGCTAAGTTTGGCAAACTATGGGAGGCAAAAAAAACCATTTTTTTCAATTCTCCAACTATGGGCCAAGTATGGGCAAAGTATGGCGAAGTATGGGAGGCGAAAAAAACACTTTTTTTAAAATTTTTGAACTATGGGCGAACTATGGGCCAAGTATGGCGAAGTATGGGAGGCGAAAAAAACACTTTTTTAAAATTTTTGAACTATGGGCGAACTATAGGCCAAGTATGGCGAATTATGGAAGGCAAAAAAAATCATTCTTTTCCAATTTTCCAACTATTAGCTAAGTTTGGAGAACTATGTGAGGCAAAAAACCATTTTTTTCCAATTTTCCAAGTATTGGCTGAGTAAAAATATGATTTTTTTAAAATTCTCCAAATATGGGCGAACTATGGGCAAAGTATGGCGAAGTATGGGAGGCGAAAAAATCATATTTTTCCAATCTTTGAACTGTAGGCGAACTATGGGCAAAGTATGGCGAAGATTGGGAGGCGAAAAAATAATTTTTTTCGAATCTTTGAACTATGGGCGAACTATGGGCCAAGATAGGCGAAGTATGGGAGGCGAGAAGAACAGCTTTTTCAAAATTTTTGAACTATGGGCAAACTATGGGCAAACTATGGGCCAAGTATGGCCATCTATGGAAGGCAAAAAAATAATTTTTTTTCCAATTTTCCAACTATTAGCTAAGCTTGACCAACTATGTGAGGCAAAAAATCATTTTTTTCCAATTTTACAACTATTGGCTAAGTTTGGCGAACTATGTGAGGCAAAAAAATATCATTTTTTTCAAATTCTTCAAATATGGGCGAACTATGGGCAAAGTATGGCGAAGTATGGGAGGCGAAAAAAACACTTTTTTTAAATTTCTGAACTATCGGCGAACTATGGGCCAAGTATGGCGAAGTATGGGAGGCGAAAAACACACTTTTTTTTAAATTTTTGAACTATGGTCGAACTATGGGCCAAGTATGGCGAACTATGGAAGGCAAAAAAAATCATTTTTTTCCAATTTTCCAACTATTGACTAAGTTTGGCGAACTATGTGAGGCAAAAAAAATATCATTTTTTTTTTAAATTTTTGAACACTTGGCTTACAGGAAGAGATTCCTGTCAGGCCAAGCGCTTGAACATTCCATAAATATAATTATTTACAATTATTAATTTTTAACTATAATAAATAATATACGTTATCTAGTGTGACGATATACTCAGCCAGCGCTGGACCAGTACAGCGCAAGCATTGTCTGTCAGAACCGGCAGGTAGTAATTTGCCAGCGCCAGAAATCGTTATAATTTCAGCGTCAAGCCAGTGCAGTCAATCAGCCGTACTTTGCTATACTTTGCCCATGGTTCGTCCATAGTTGGAGAATTGAAAAAAAATTATTTTTTTGCCTCATATACTTTGCCATACTTTCCCCATAGTTCGCCCATATTTGGAGAATTTTTAGAAAAATGATATTGTTTTGCCTCACATAGTTGACCAAACTTAGCTAATAGTTGGAAAATTGGAATAAAACGATTTTTCTTGCCTTCCGTAGTTCGCCATACTTGGCCCATAGTTCAAAAATTTTTTAAAAAAGTGTTTTTTTCGCCTCCCATACTTCGCCATACTTAGCCTATAGTTCGCCCATAGTTGAAAGATTGAAAAAATGGAAAAAATGGAAGTAGGCCTCCAAGGTTATGCAGATTTTCCACTTCCCTCGTAAAATAAAAAAAAAAAAAATTATTATTATTATATCAGATAATCATTATTTTTAAATTGATTTGATGAAAAATATTTTAATAATATACTTTTAATAAAAATTGGTCAGAAACTGATAAAGTAAAATAAACCTTTATTATAAAAAATAAAATATAACTATCAATTAAGAAAATATTAATGATTTTTAATAGTTACAAATAAAAATAATTTTTTATTATTACTTATGAATTTTATACGTTTAAATATTTATAACATATTTTATTTTTAAGTAATAGAGACTGTGGCGTTAATAATTGTATTCTAATTAATTTTTTGTATAATTTTTTACAACTGATTATAAAGAAAAAAACAATTGTCTGCATCATTAATAATTATTTTCTTTAAAAAAATAATGCATTAGTATTACAAATTCTTTGACATAAATTAAAAAGAATATTAACAAAGAATATAAAAGAATAAAATTTGTGTTTACCGGACAAATTTGCAAAACGATGTCGCTCTGCCATATTTTATAAATTTCAATTTGACACAACTTCTATTTATCTGTATCCTCTTCAAATGATTAAAATGGAATCAATTAACATTCAACTTGTTTCTAATATTTATTTATATGTATCTTCGACCCGAACTTTACTTAGCTATTTGCAAGATATTAAACTATTCTTCTTTATTAAACAAGAGACATCGGGTCTCTTGACAACCAGCTTTATTTATAAAACAATAACATTTGGCAAAAATGAGTCATTCACTTTTTTCAATAATTTTAAGTATTCAAAAAATTCATTAAGATAATAATTTTTTTATATTATAAAATATAAAGAGTATGATAATTAAAATTACATCTGAAATAAAATACTTCCCAAAAACTCTTATTTTATATTGTTTTTATTTTTATTTGAATTTAAAAATTTTCGACGCCCTGTAACAAAAAGACTCAGTTCCTTATTACCTTTAAAATTTTATTCCAGTCAATTAAATACGACTATGTTAATTTTTTATGCAAAAATTGCATTTTCAAAACTGTTCTTCCAAGTTTTGTGCAAAAAAATTATAAAATAAAAAAGTTTTTTCAATATTACATAAAGCATTTTTTAACATTCCTTATAACTACGTGTAATGAAAGTAAACCCTCAAAGCCTCAATTCTTTCTATATTACCTCAAATTTTTTGTTAATGATTTAACTCCTTCACTATCACTAACCTCTATTGAAGCATAAAAATATCGTGCCATTCTTTTGCATAACCGCTATAGCAACATAGACAAAATAAATACACAATATAATATGAGCATTAATAGGTTTTTAATGGTTTGTGGGGTCATTGATTACAAATTTGAAGTCAAAATCAGAAAATGCAAAAAGCAACTTCAAAACGTCTAAAAAAAATTTAATTTAAGGAATCTTTATAAAGATGCTTAATAGTTATTTGAATTGTCCAACACTGAAACGTCAGGAAAAGCTGTTGAAACTGTTAATAAAAATTTCAGTTATTTTTTCTTTTTTAAACTTGCAAAATGAGTAGATGAGATATTAAATAGATTTGTCTTACCTTAAAACGTAAATTTTTTTTAAAAAATAATAACTTTCCAATCTAAAATTATTGTATTGTCCAGAGTCTACATAAATGATCTAAGAAATAGTTAAGGTATTTTTTTCGATTGTCAAACTAGTACAGTAAGACATCAAAATAGCGCACTCTCGAACAGTGCAGATATTAGTCAGTTAGGTAAACGAAGAATTCCAGGAGGAAAAGCGAAAGGAACTTAATTGTATTGTGTAAGGCAGACCCACAACAATACACAACTCTCTTGATAACTATTTTTTGTAAAATTGAATTATTTACTAGTATTCACATGTATTTCTTTAAAAAATTTACGAATGTGAAAGTTAAGTCGAGAAAGCTCGAAGAATTCAGGCCTCGGATCGACTTTAAGGCGCAAAACAGTCGTTTTAGTAGATTTAAATTTTCAAAAAAAGCGAAAAAGTATATTTCTTCATTTTAATTAAATTTAATAAGTATTTTACTTTAAGTAAATAATGTTATTATATATTCAATACATTTTAATTATTCCTTAATAAGAATAATTATATAGGAATATTATCAAGAAAATTTTGTTTCGAATATTTCTTATTCAAAGACGTAAATTTTTCAAGTTTTATTTAATTAGAACAAATTTCTAAAAAAAGGACTGACAACAACTCAATTTTATACTTTTTATTTGAAACTTTTTTAAACAATCGAATTTTTAAAGAAATATTCACATTTTTAAAAATAATTAAATTTTTGGAGAGTTATAGTTGAAATTTTTAGAAATAATTAAATTTAAAAAAATTTAATTATTAAATTTCAAATAATTTAAGATAAAATTTTTTTAATGTAATAGAATTTTCAAAGATTTATATTTCAGATTTTTAAAATTAATTACACTTAATATGATTCTGAATTTAAATTTTTTGGTGATTTCTGTTGCTAAAGAATTTATAAAAAATTAAAGATAAAAATTGAAGTTTAAAATTTTTTAATTGAAAAATTCTGTCATATAATTGAATTTTTGAAGAATAGTATAAAAATGATTAAAAATAATTGAATTTCAAAAGAAATTGATATTATAAAATTTCAAAAGTAATGTGGGTCAGTTAGGGTAAATGAGGACAAGAGGTGTTAAGGCTTAATTTACATTTTTATAATTAAGTTCAACGTCAATATTTTAACCTCAAATCACCTACAAGAGGTTCTGAGTATTGATAAGCTTTTATCTTGATAATTGTCAGCAAGATAATTCAAGTTATCGTTCAATGCAAAAAAAAACTTGAAAATCAAAGTCAAACAGTTTCAGTATTTTGTCTCGCATTTAAAAAAACGGACTTAAAAATCATACAAAAACTTTTTTTATTCCTTATGACTCCCTTAACATAAGTTCACTTGAATTTTTTGTCAATTTGGTTAATAATAACAAGCTGTTCCCATTAACCCTGAGTTTTTAAATTTTTGGGGTAAATGGGGACAGCTTTTTATTATTAACCAAATTGACAAAAACCAAAAATTCAAGTGAATTTATGTAATGAGAGTTATAAAGAATAAGAAAAAAATTTAGTATGATTTTTAAGTCTGTTTTTTTTAAATGCGAGACAAAACACTGAAATGAAAAAAATTTAATTGGTTCAACTATTATATAACTACTACAAACTTTTTAAAGTTTTTTCATAATACAGTAATATACTTAATATAACTTTTTTCTTAAACCTTTCTTAGAAACTGTGCTCTCCCCATTTACCCCAAATTTTATGAAATTTTCTAAATTTTAGGGTAAATGGGGACAGTCAGTTTCATGCGTTTAAAGCTTATCTAAACTTATTTCTGCTGCATAAAATTAATCCTGATAAAAATGTAGGAAACAACTTAAAAAAATAAACCCGCAAATATTACCTTTTAAAGGAAGAAACTTACGTATGTGTGAAAAATAGGGACTTTGTCCCCATTTACCCCAACTGACCCTAAATATTAAAAAATTCGCATTTTATTTATATAAGTCGAAAAAAGTCGTATGTGCAAAGAAAGTTGAAAAAATTGTATAATCAAAGGTCTGACAATTAAAACACCTTAATCAATTGTTAGGTCCATTCTTCTCTTCCGACAACTTCAAAGCTAACATCTTCCAATTTAATTGATAACTTTTTTTAGCTCCGCTCTGATGCTTAATTTCAATTACTGGTCTTCTTTAAGGAGCATTTAAATTTCCCTTTTAGAGTATGCAACAAGCGTTAAAAGTCAAATTCTTTAAAATATTTTTTTTACAAATTTTCCATAATCGAATTTATGTAAAGTGATTCGTGGATAATCATAAATAAAAAAATTAAATAAACTCTACATTACGTAGAATTTTTTGCAACTATTTTGTTTCCTCATCCATAATAGTCATGTGCTCAATGATTTACTAATCTGCAAAATGAAAGAACAAAGAAAAAAATAATAAAGTTTCGAAAACAAAAATTGACATATGACTTTTAAAAAATTTGATTAAAATGAATTCCTATTCGCTGTGTTAGTGGAAAAAAAGGACACGTTCGTTTGATGTAACTAAGACGTGTCCTTTTTTCCACTAACCCAGCGTATTATACTATATAATCTAACCCAAGGAAAGTAATAAAATCGCAGTTCACAATATTCAAAAATTGCAATGATTGTTTTTTGCAAGACATTATTTATTTTTTTTAATTTTCTTTCGAATTTTGTTTGTGTTCTAAAAATTAAAACAGTAGAATTATTTTATTCTTATAAAACTCACATTAAAAATAGAAAGTTTTCTTAATTAAAAAAAAGAAAAAAATTTAAATTAAAATTTTCGTTTCTTAAGTTGCAAAAATTTTTATTTTGATTTTAATTTAGAAAAATATATAATTATGTTACAATTTTTTTTATTTTGCTATCGAACTGACGACAATTGGGTAAAAAATAATTTTAAAAAAATTAAATAATACTTACATATCTTTAAAAAACTGGTTACTATTATCCACATATTATTCACATATCCTTCCAATAAACTCTTGGTTATAAATGTGTTGAGGGTAATCACTAATCATTAATTTCTAAAATTACGATAAGCGAATTCATTAGTTTAAAATTTTAGAGCATCAATAAGTAAAAGTTGACAATTCCTGGAAAATTAACTTTTAAATTAAAATTTAATGTATAATATTGCAGTGCAGTTTTTGTAAAATAGCTGCTTCAAGAATTTTCTAGTTGACTTATATACGTAAAAAAGGCTTTTTTGTTTATTTCTTTTATAGTAAGATTTTTTAGTTATGTGCAAAATAATTAATTTTAATGTTAAAAAAGATTTTGCAATATCTTACAAATACAAGTTCAATGTGTGTAATCAATCAAAAAATAACGCAACCTTACTTTTTGACATGAATGAAATTAAAAAATGTTTGCATTACTTTATAATTAACCTTTACTTGACACACTTTTTCTGAGTATCATACTTGACACATTGGGGTTTTTTGTACCCCATCGACAAAAATCATCATGAAAAATAAAATATTAAATATATCTACTTCAATTTTTTTTACATATTCTTGAGAGGCATCTTCTGAAAACTATATAAGTTATATAGTAGAATATTTAAGGTAAGTATTTTTAAAAAATTGGAAAACGTGAGGTATTTCGAGAAAAATTGAAAAGAATGGAAAAACGTGGGGTATTTTGTACCCCAGTGTGTCAAACAAAGGTTAAAAAAAATTCGTTTGCCATATTGGATTCGCCATTTTTAATTTTGAAAAACTGACTTCAGATTTGTAATGAGCGACCTCGAAAATTCCTGAGTATCAAGTTTCAATCGTATTTAATGAATTTTTAAAAAATAATCCGCCATATTGGATCCGCCATTTTGAATTTTGAAAAACTGACTTCAGATTCGTAATCAGTGACCTCGAAAACCCCCGAGTAACAAGTTTCAAGCAAATTCAATAAATTTTTAAAAAATAATCCGCCATATTGGATCCGCCATTTTGAATTTTGAAAAACTGACTTCAGATTCGTAATCAGCGACCTCGAAAACCCCCGAGTAACAAGTTTCAAGCAAATTCAATTAATTTTTAAAAAATAATCCGGCCATTTTGGATCCGCCATTTTGAATTTTGAAAAACTGACTTCAGATTCGTAATCAGCGACCTCGAAAACATTAAAATATGTGGTGACCTAAAATTTTTGCATAATTTTCTAAAAGAAATTTAATAAATATATTTACTTATTTCTGAAATAATAGGAAAGGAAAAAGTAATAATTACATAAATTTTTTATAGATATATAAGATTATTAATCTGTTTGTTATCCTGATTTTGTAATATTTTTTGCTCATTTGATTGTAATAAAATTTATTTTAGATGGATCCGGACTTTTCTCATTTATCTCCAAGGATAAAATTAAAGTTCAATAATGAAATAGTAATAATTACACAATAATAAATACACATAATAAATTATGTAGTTCCGCAAACAGAAAATCATGCTTCTATTCCTTTTATGAAACGAGTAAATATGCAAATTAGGTAAAGGTAGACAGTTTATTGATATTTGTTTTGAAAAGGACTGCTTGACTACCTGGGGTGCTATTCTCGAAATGAGTTCCGTGCACGAATCGAAGACTTTCGAATAACTTTGTCGAAAACTGTATTCTCGAACTGTTCACTAGGCGTTCGTAGACGAAACGATTCGAGTGAAATACAACGAGTGGTCTTAACCACTCGAAGCAAAAGTTTCGTGTTCGAATTTTGGTACTGCTCATGCGCAGCAGTATTATTTAATAATATTATGTACACATATTAAAAGGGATTCAAAGTTTCGAATTGTTATAAGTGTAAGAAGTGTAAATAATTATAAGTTAAATTTCATTTAATTTCTAAATATAAGGTAAGTTTGACGTGGACGTTAATATTTGATCCGCTAGTAGATAAAAAAAATTTAAACCTACATAACCACAAAAAACTTAAATAAAGGTAAAAGGAATTTGAACTAATAATTAAAAAGTAATAAAATTAAAAATTGGAAATAAATTTTTCATTAATTATTTTTATCAAAAACTGAAATGATATTTATATTGATTAATTTTTCTTTCGTTTATGCGTAATATATGTAAAATCAATTATAGAGTTTCATTCATAATAATAATAATAAAAAAACATCATGTCGAAGTAATTTCATTGGTTACAAAAAATTACACTGGAAAGTCACTAGATATAAACGACGGCAACACTGTACAACCTATTCGTCTACGAACGATCGTCGAACGAAGTTTCGAATGGTGCTCGAGAATACGGTTGTTGCTTCGTGCACGAAACTTACCCATCGAATTTGCTCGCATACGAACAGTATTCGAATGATTTCGAGAATAGGACCCCTGTTCACTAGGCGTTCATAGACGAAACGGTTCGAGTGGAATGCAACGAGTGGTCTTAACCACTCGAAGCAACAGTTTCGTGTTCGAATTTTGGTACTGCTCATGCGCAGTAGTATTATTTAATAATATTATGTACACATATTAAAAGGGATTAAAAGGGTTTTGAATTGGCTGACGTCCTGAAGGAGAAGGCAAACGTCGTCCCGATAGTCTCGAGAAGGACACTCGAAATAAGAGACCTAGACGAGACTACGGGAGTCGACGACGTCATAAAAGCTGTTCAGCTGGCCTTGAAAAAGGATGACGTGGAGGTGCCCTGTAGAGTCCTCACTTTGAAACGCGGAGCTAAGCTAGCAATAGTCCAGCTCCCTGAAGCAGAAGCAGATGCTCTGCTGAAGGCGGAAAAAGTGAGGATCGGCTGGATAAATTGTCGTATCAGACAGAGACTGGAGGTACAGAGATGCCACCGATGTCTTGGGTACGACCATCTAGCCCGGACATGCAAAAACCCGGATAGGAGCAAAGCCTGCTGGAGGTGTTGTTCAGCGGACCACTCGCACAGAGGATGCGAGGCAGTTCCAGTCTGTGCATCCTGCGTAGATAGCGGGATGAAAGAGACGAACCACCTCCCAGGAAGCGGGGCATGTCCGATCTACAGGGCAGCCCTGGAGAGGTTGAAGGCAAAGAGCTAAGATTTCTCCAGGTCAACCTCGGTAGAGGAAGTGTCGCACAGGACCTCCTGATGCAGACTGCCAGGGAGAGAAGAGCTGATATACTGCTCATTAGTGAGCAGTATAAGAAGCGAGGACTCTCGAACTGGTTTCAGGATGCATCAGGGAGAGCAGGCATAATAACATGCAACCCGAACAGCACTATCACCCGTTTTCGGAAGACACGCGGTGGTTTCGTTTGGATAGAGGTGGCGGGTGTACGTATTTACAGCTGCTACTTCTCTCCGAACGATCCCATTGCAAAGTTCGACGCCCAGATCCGCTCTCTTGAAGATAGTCTTAAGACTTTCGACGGGGATCTCCTCATTGCGGGGGACTTTAATAGTAAGTCCCCGGAATGGGGAGAGACTCGCCTCGACAGGAGAGGGATCTTGGTCTCCGGGATGGTCTCCGCAAACGGCCTGGTAGTGCTAAATAGGGGGAAGGAGTTCACCTTCAGGCGGGGTACGTCAGGATCTATTCTTGATATAACCATCGCCTCTCCCCGCCTGGCTCGCAGGATTAAAGAATGGAAGGTGCTGGATGAAGAGACCATGAGCGACCACCAGTACATAGAATTTTCAGTCTCTGAGGAAATTCCTAGAGGACATGAAAAACTGCAAAGAAGCAGTAAATGTCCCTCATGGAACCTCAAGAGACTGAACAGGGAGAAGCTGGCTGAGTCTCTGGAAGAGTCGAGACTTGTTCACGAGCTCAACTGGATGACGAAGCCAGTTTCTCTAAAGGGAATAGTGCGTGAGGCGAGGCAGGTAATAGTGGATGCTTGCAACCACGCTATGCCTCGCCGGCAGACAAGAAAAACAGGGAAAGGGTCTATGTACTGGTGGAGCGAGGAACTAGCCTGCCTAAGGAAGAAAAGCCACGCAGCTAGGAGAAAATACACCCATTCAAAGGGAGACTCCGAGCTGCGAGAAAAATGGCATGAAGCCAGGCTGATCTTCAAAAAGGCAGTACGTAGTAGCCAACGCCGTTGCTGGCAGGACCTAATCGGAGAATCAGAAAGGGACCCATGGGGATTGGCCTTTAAGATTGTCACTAAGAAATTGGTGCCAAGGCGGAAAATCCCCGGTCTGGATGATCCGAGTTGGGTCCTGGAAATTATAAGGACGCTTTTCCCCCACGCGGAACCAATCCAAAGGGAGGACTTTACTGAATGTGCAGTAAGCAAGGAGGAACTCTTCACGCTTGAAGAGTTGAAAAAGGTGGCAAAGACGTTGAGAAATGGCAAGGCGCCAGGCAATGACGGAATACCCAGCGAAGTCTTGAAAGAGGTTGTCGCTGTTTATCCAGAGCTTCTTCTCAACGTCTTTAATACATGTCTAACGGCGGGAGAGTTCTTTAGCGACTGGAAGACACAGAAGTTGGTCCTCCTTAGGAAAGGAGAGAAACCCCTAGATAAGGCCTCATCGTTTAGACCAATATGCTTATTGGATACGATGGGGAAATTTCTAGAGGGTCTGGTTCTGCAGAGACTTCAGGAAGTCCTGATAGGCGAAAATAGCCTATCCGAGAATCAATTTGGCTTTCGGAAAGGCCGGTCAACAGTTGATGCAATACTCACTGTTGTCAATAGGGCGAAGAAAGCCAAAGAGGGCAAAAGGAAAGGATTTTGTGCGCTCGTTGCTATAGACATACGAAATGCGTTTAATACCGCAAAGTGGGACGTCTGTTTGGACGCACTGAAACGTAAAGGGGTACCACCCCATCTGTTGCGAATGATAGACAACTATCTTAGCGACAGATGGGTTGAATACAAGAGCGATGCATGCCATCTTAAACATAAGATGACATGCGGAGCTCCCCAAGGATCAAAGGTAGGTCCATTCATATGGAACGTCATGTACGACGAACTCCTGGGAATCGACCTACCTGAGGATACGTTTATAGTTGGCTTTGCGGATGACGTCATTGTCGTGTGTCTTGCGTGGAGCGAGGAAACCTTGAGGTAAGGGTCAATGAAGGTCTGAGACAAGTAAAGCGCTGGCTGGATCTCAACGGTCTTCAGATGGCCGTAGAGAAGACAGAGGCCCTGCTCGTCACTGACCGGAGAGCCTTTAAAGCCCCAAAGATTCAGATTGGGACAACCGAAGTCTCTTGGGGGACAAAGCTTAAGTACCTGGGGGTGACGTTGGATCGAAGGTTAAACTTCGCCCAACAATGTCACACCAAGTCACTTGAGTCCGCTGAATGCATCGGAAACCTTTCAAGGATGATGCCAAACGTCGGCGGCCCCAGGGAAAAGAAACGGCGACTGGTGGCGACCGTGGGTCAAGCAAAGCAGCTGTATGGTGCCCCTGCATGGGCTGATAAAGCCCTAAAGAGCCACGGCATCTCTAAGGACCTACTCTCCGTAGAAGGAACTTCGGCACGGAGAGTGGTCTCTGCCTACAGGACAGTTTCAACGAGTGCCGCCCTAGTTCTTGCGAGCATGCCGCCAATAGATCTATTGGCGGTGGAAAGACAGGAAGTCTATATGCTTAACAAAGAACTAGCAAACTCGCAAGAGCAGGAAGTTACGAATAGTCTAAAGATGGCTATTCGTAGAGAGGCAAGAAAAAGACTCGTTCAAAAATGGCAAGAGAGATGGGATGAGGAATTGAAAGGAAGGTGGACGCACCGCCTGATTCCTCACCTCGCCACCTGGCTTGATAGAAAGCACGGCGAAGTTGGTTACTACCTGACACAAGTGTTGTCAGGTCATGGTTGCTTCAACCAGTACCTCCACCGGTTTAAAATAAGAAGAGCACCCGAATGCGTGTATTGCGATAAATCCCTCGTGGATGACGCTGAACACACGCTATTTTCCTGCGAGCACTGGAGCGTTGACAGAGAAGCTATGTTTGCGGTGATTGAGACCCGATTCAACGCCGATAGCATGGTCTCTGTCATGCTCCAAAGTGTGGACTCCTGGAGGCATGTTGAGACCTTCGTTTTGAAGGTCATGTCTACCAAAGACAAAGACGGCAGAAGAAGAGGTTGACCGGAAGATATCTTGGCTCGGCTGGGGGTGTGCGGGGGTGCGAGGAGACATTTGATCTCCTCTCCTTTCCCGCCCCCCAGCCTATGAAATGGTGAAGGCAAGGGAACCGTTTTACTTGCGAAGTGTAAAGCCAGACGGCAGTTCCGCAAGTGAGAGCAAACGGTTCCAATAGGGGTGTGGTTTTAGCGGGTCGGCTTACATAGGAGTAAGTCAACCCCGCACACTTCGGAGAAAAGAGTGCGCCTCCGAAACGGTCTGATCCTTGGAGTTGCAATTCCCTCCTTGGTGTAGCAGATTTCCACGTTTGCCTTGCGCAAAAAAAAATAAAAAAAAAAATAATAATAATAATAATAATAATAATAATAATAATAGTAATAATAATAATAATAGTAATAATAATAATAATAATAATAAGAATAATAAGAATAATAATAATAATAAGAATAATAATGATGCAGTCAATAAATATTTCTTATATCATAAGTAATTTAATTGGTTCAAAAAAATTACACTGGAAATTCACTAGAAATAAACGACGGCAACACTCTACAACCTATTCGTCTACGAACGATCGTCGAACGAAGTTTCGAATGGTGCTCGAGAATACGGTTGTTGCTTCGTGCACGAAACTTACCCATCGAATTTGCTCGCATACGAACAATATTCGAATGATTTCGAGAATAGGACCCCTGATCTATTGTTCGAAGGGTTTCTTTCAAACAGTGGGCAGTCTATTGTACGCGCATACATATATATGTATATATATATATATATATATATATATTGTGACGAAGTAATTCGTCACAAGGCAATTTTCGACTCGGGTTGAGTTTTGCGCGTTTTGGAGTTTGGAGCAGAGACAACGCAGGAGTCCGGAAGGTGGCGCCATCACGGCGGCCACTTATGGAACGAGACGGAGACGAAGGCGATCGAAGTGGAAATCAATGAGAGATACACAGAGAGCGTGTAGAGTCTTGGACGTTGTCGTGTTGTGAAATTTGTATTGAGTTGTGTAGAGGAGTGGTATCTTCTTGTAATTGGAGACGATTATTGTACGGCTGTCGAGCGGAGGCTCGAATTATTATTACAAGTAATAAAGTGTATACAGGAGAGTTTTTGTTTATTTGTGTGTTTGGACATTTTTCCCTTACCGGCGTCTTCCGGACATCAGCTGAGAGGACAGACAAAAAGGAAATTGTGAGCCGAGTTTCGACGTGGGTAAGTCCAATTTTGTTGTGTCGTGTCTCAAGGGTCGTGTCCCTTTTCTCGACCTGTGTTCTCGACAGAATCTCCTCCGAGATCGATGATTGATATTTTGAGTTTTGGGGTTATTTTACGATTTTTCTGGTTTGCCAATTCCATTTAAAAATTGGCTGGCGTCTAACAATTTTCACGTTGGGTTATCTTTTTGTAACTTAAAAAGGGGTTATTAATTAACAACATTTAATTAATTTAATAATTTCGTTATAAAAATTAGCGCCCAACGTGGGGCCTCGTTGAGAAACTTTGAGACACGACAAATTTTTGTGACTTGATTTTTGTGACTTTCTCGACCTGATATTTTCGACAGAAAATATTTTGTTGCTGATTGTAATTTTTCATGTAATGAATTTTATTGTTTCTGCCCTGAAATTTATAATTTGCGACATGGTTGAGGAGTTGTGTTCGGGCAAATAAAGTGAGAAAATTTCGCGAGTGTTCCCAGGTAAATTTAATATGCATAGCGTCCGCCATAGTCACGTGTAGAAATTTTCAAGAATTAATTTCAGAGACATTTCTCGACCGATTTGGACGAATCGATTTTTCTCGGAATCAGTGAATTTTTCTGGATTTTTGTGCGTGATTATATTTTGAAAAAATTATTTATTATTAATAATTGCTTCCCACGTGGCCGGCGTATTTATTATATCATACCATGTGATTCGTCGCGCATGCGTATTACATGATATCTCGGTGTTTGAATTTGAGACCCATGCTTCTCGACTTGGAAGAAGATAGTTTCAAACACTTGTGACTTGCGCAGTAGGGAATCTTGCGACTTGTAAAATTTTCAATGAGTGGAGAAATTGAAAATTTTAAATGAAACGTGTGGAATAGAATTGAGAGTCGATTAGTGTGACTTTTTAAAAAAAAGATTTGTTAAATAAACAAAAATTAATCCAGGACCGTATTATTATCGCGACGGTCATCTTTAAAAATTTCTTTAATTATAATTGGAAATTTTAGTGGGTAAAATTTCCTTAACGACAAGTCAAGTAATTGTTGAATTTTCTTTTTGTTTACCAGGGCCGTGTCAACGGACCGACGGGCCCTATCAAAAATTAATTGACATTTTACGTGAGAATTTTTAATGGGAAAAATTCTCTTAATGACGACCCGGTTATAAAATTGAATTTTTACGAGTGACCAGTGCCGTAACTAATAGTGAGCGGGCCCCAAAAATTATAATTTTTACCAAATTTAATTTTTGCGACAGGTTAATTTTTGCGACAATTTATTTTTGTGAAAAGTCAAGTGGTGCTAACTTGAATTTAATTGTCAGGGCCGTACCTATAAAATTGGCACCCCTATTTCTAGAATTCCAAAATAAGTGAAAAATTTTAGGGAGTAAAATTTTCCTTTGCGACTAGTCAAGCAAGTGTATAAAAATTATTGACCAGGGCCGTGTCAACGGATCGACGGGCCCTTCAAAAAATTAATTTACAATTTTGCGTGAAAATTTTTAAGGGAGAAAAATTTTCTTTGTGGCGACTCGATTATTTAACGGAATTTCTTTTTATTGACCAGTGCCGTATATAATAGGGAACGGGCCCCTTTAAAAAAATTTTTTTTTTGTTTTTCGACAATTAAATTTTTTGAGCGTTCAAAATGGCAGAGGCAATTGAACGAATCCATATCTACAAAGAAAGGATGCGTCTCTTGTTAACAATCCCACAGGCGAAGGAATTGTGGCAAGTGATTTTAGGAATGCCGGTAGGACAAGTGGTAACGAGCCTGTTGACTAATCAATTATGTATTAGTGGCTCGTTACAAGTTTTGCGAGAACGATTGTTTCAGGCAGAATTGAAACTCGCGCTCCCCCCAGAAACTGACGTACCCTTTTGCGACGAGTGCGACAAAGGGAACTCAGTCAAAGTTTTTCAGTTTGAGGCGAGTATTATTCGAGTAGCGACGAGGAGAAAAATTCACGGTCGATTCGTGACTTGGGATTTTAGGAGATCAACAAAGTAAAGGGGCCATAAAAAAAGGTTGGGAGATAAATCATCGCACAGCAGACCAAGTCCGACCACCGATGACTTTCCGCCCCCTCCACCGCCCCTTCCACAATCACCACCGGTGATGTCCACAGCGTCGATCCCCACAAATTCCCCACCACGAATGTCAGCCGTTCATTCTATGAACTCTGCGCCAACGACCACCGTGAATTCTGCCCCGTCAATGAGGGTTTCAGCTACGATGTCGCCCGGGGTGATTAGCTTGCGACAATCTATAGCCAAGTTTACCCTGAGTCCAGAACTACAACAGCTGATCCGTATTAATAACCATTTAATGGCTGCTAGTATGGGTCAGAATGTGGGGGATAATAGCAATTTCCACCGGCAATCTCAAAACCCAGTAGAATTTGAAACAGGGGAAGGGGATGAAATAACTTCGGTTAATCAGGACCAATCAGGAGGAGAGAGTCCCAACACCATCCCCGACCCAGCCCCCCGGACATTAGGCCAAAACAGGAATAGGAGTGGAGAAGTATGTGACAGTAGACGCACATACATAAAGAGAGAAAGGGGTTCAGGAGTAAAGAGCGAACCCAGCGAGTTAGGTAGCGACAATAGTAGAGTGAGATTGGAAGTTAGCGACGGATTCTCGACTAGGGAAGGGGATCGTCAGAGACGTAGGGATTCCAGCCGAAGACCTACTTCTCGGAATACTCAACGGATTGACGCTAGGAGGACACTCTTTGAAAATTCTTCGACTGACAACGAGACTGACGTTAGCGACAGGACTCAGAGGCGAAGAGATTATCGTTTAGCTTCTCGATTAAATAAAATCAATAGGACTCTAAAAGATTGGGATATTAAGTTCTGCCGAGATTGCGCCATGATAAGCGACGAAGACCTCCTCCAAACACTTCCCAGCATTTTTAAGGGTAATGCGAGTAGGTGGTTCCGCACAATTCGTAAAGAAATTGGTTCGTGGAGATCATTTAAAAAAGCTTTTCGACGAGAGTATTTAACGACCATTGATGACGACGAAGTGATAGACGAGATGAGGAGTAGGACTCAAGCGAAAGGGGAGAAAATATCTTCCTACATAACCAGTTTGCGACTTATAATGGGGCATCTTAGGAAACCATTGTCGACCAGAGAACAGGTTAAAATCGCGTATAAGGGACTCATCCCCACTTATCGGAAACAAGTTGATTCATCGGGGTTAGAATCACTCTCGAAATTAGAGAGAAATTTGCGACAGTTCGAAAAGGTTCAAGATCTCGACGACAGATACGTTCCTCCTCCCCCTAAAGAGAAAAAAGAAAATTTGTCAGAAGACAAAGAAGACTGATTCTGAGAAGGGGACTACAGAGGTGAATGCAATTAAACAAACAAGTCCTCAG
This sequence comes from Leptopilina boulardi, assembly GCF_019393585.1. Taxonomy (NCBI): domain Eukaryota; kingdom Metazoa; phylum Arthropoda; class Insecta; order Hymenoptera; family Figitidae; genus Leptopilina; species Leptopilina boulardi. The sequence continues at coordinate 28,567 of NW_026137948.1, read as the reverse complement.
CCATCCGCGACTCCGATACGGGCTTCTAACCCTACTTTTGCGACAGTGGCCGCTGGGAAAGGCAAGCGCCAATTTCCACCAAAACAAGGAGTTGGAAACACTGGACATACAACACAAATTGCGACGGGCGGGTCGAAGCCATTTGTGGGGGCATGTTTCACATGTCAGATGGTCGGACACAAAGTTTTGGAATGCCCCATGAGGACATGCTTTGTTTGTCAACAGCGTGGTCATTTCGCGGTACAGTGCCCAGCTAGAGTCCAGGTCGAGTCATGCCTTGTTTGTCGAGCACCTGGCGTGAATTTCCTTAATTGTCCGAATTGCGTCCAAGTGAGGGCCGCTTTGGGAAACGGACAATGGGGGGCACAGAGCGGGTCTCTACCCCCCTCCAACCCACTGAAGAATCATTAAAACCGATTCTTAACGACTGGGTTGCGACCAGGGTTGGAGAAGGTTCAGGGGAAAAGAAAAGTAAACCAAGAGGGTTAAATTTTTTCCCCATCAACGAGGGTGCATCCTGTAGTGGGCAACAGAGTGGGAAGAGACCACTCAAACGTAGTGATGAGAGAGTTGGTACTGACGAATTAAATGAAGAGAATTCATTTAAATTTGTGACACAGGTGCCAAAAAGCCAAATGAGTGGAGAGCATTCACTCAAAAACGTGTTAGTGACAGATGGGACTAAAGATACTGAAATGGAGTCAGTACCAATAGTCCAGGGGAGGGGAGAGGCTGTGACGGACACAGCTGACCCAGAACCCTTATTCGACAAGGATGTAGACGGCAGTCGTATGGAAAATCGTTATTTCTTTCGAATGACCATTGGCGACAAATCTTATGAGGCACTTTTCGCACCTGGAGCGATGATCTCGGTGATTAGCGACAGAGTGGCTGAGCCTTATAAGAGCCACATCCAGCCTTGCAATACATCGATAAGAAGCGCCATTGGTGGAGTAACTGAGACAGCTGGATTGTTGAATTTGAACATCGAGGTGGATGGCCATTCTCAACCATTTAGCGTCAAGGTCCTTAGTTCAGTAGTACAAGACATAATTTTGGGTGTGGATTTTTGTAAAGCCTGGAATATGGAGGTACAATTGGGACTGGGGTTATGGAGAGTTTTCAATGGCGACTGGCATGTTTTTGGCGTCAAGAATGGGATTGAGAGTGATGAGTCGATCTACGCTGAATGCGCTGGAATCTCTGCGTTGACGGACAAACAAAGAGAGATCATTCAAGAAATGGTGAACCGATTGGTTCTTCCAGAATCTGACATACTGGGGGTGACAAATCTGACAGAACATCAAATAAGGGTTACAGACGAGACACCAGTACAGCATCGCCAGAGACGCATGTCACCTATTATGATCACGTGGGCTCAGGGACACATGATTCAACTACATGGGCAAGGCGTGATCGAACCATGAAGTAGCGACTGGAGGAGTGCACCGGTGATTGCCAGAAAAGGGAATGGAGATTTTCGAATGTGTATGGACTACAGGGATGTCAACAAGGTTACCGTCAAGGACGCCTATTTAATTCCGACGATAGACTCCATACTCGACAAGTTGAGGATGGCACGATACTTGTCGAAGATCGGTTTGAAATTAGCATATCACCAAATTCCAATGGCAGAAGAGAGCAGAAAGTACACGGCCTTTGCCATCCCCGGCTCAGGACTGTGGCATTATTGACGAATGCCATTCGGCGCCGATGACCTTTCAACGAGTAATTGATGCCCTTTTCGGTCCGGAATTTGAACCTCACGTGTTTGGTTATCTCGACGATATAATAATTGTGACAAATACTTTCGACGAACACGTGACATGGCTAGAGATAGTTTTGAAGAAGTTGGCAGACGCGGGATTTGTGGTTAACCCAGAGAAATGTGAGTTTGGGTGCTCTAGGGTTACCTACTTGGGGTATCTTCTCGACAATGAAGGATTGCGACCAGACCCCGAAAAAACCGAGCCAGTGAGAAACTATCCAGCGCCAAAGAACGTCAAACAACTCCGAAGATTTTTGGGCATATTGGGGTGGTATTCGAGATTCATCAAGAACGATAGTGAAATCAAGATACCTCTTCTTAAATTGCTCAAGAAGAGTCGAGACTGGGAATGGGGCGAGGAGCAACAAGAGGCTTTCGACAAGTTGAAGGACAAACTTACGACAGCGCCAGTGTTGGCCCGTCCTGACTTTAGTAAGACATTCACCATCCAATGTGATGCGAGTAATTTTGCTATTAGAGCTGTGTTGACTCAGGAGTTTGACGACGGTGAACATCCGGTGATGTATATCAGCCGTGTTCTGACAGGGGCAGATCGGAATTATAGCGTCACGGAGAAGGAGTGTTTAGCGTTGTTGTGGGCGATTAAGAAGTTGCGACCGTATATCGAGGGATACAAGTTTAAGGTGATCACAGATCACAGTGCCCTAAAGTGGCTCAGAAACTTGAAAGACCCGAGTGGTCGACTAGCGAGATGGGCCCTGGAAATGCAGGTGTGGGATTTTGAAATCATTCACAGGAGAGGTGCATTGAACCAAGTCCCAGATGCATTGTCCAGAATGAGTGAGGATGACGAGGAGATGATCGATGCCTTTGATACCATTATGGACCAATGGTACCTTAAGCGACGAGATTTGGTTCGACAATTCCCGGAGCGTTTTCCTGGATGGAAAATTGAGAACGATCATCTTTATCGACATAGGAGTGACCCGTTACTCCTTCCGATTGTTGGCGACGAGGATGGTTGGAAACTGGTGGTACCTGAGGAGTACAGAGAGAGAGTTCTCCACGACGGCCATGGATTGGCGTCGGCAGGTCATTTGGGGGTGGAGAAAACGTACAATCGAGTGGCGAGAGAATATTACTGGCAAGGAATCTGGAATGATGTCCACCAGTATGTCACTCGATGTCCCCAGTGCCAGCTTCACAAAGCATCACAAGCAGGACCGGCAGGACTAATGGGACAGAGGATAGTTGAGCGACCTTGGGCTGTAGTGGCAGCGGACACGATGGAGTTTCCACCAAGCAAGAGTTGGTGTAAATATCTTGTCGTGTTCCAAGATCTTTTCTCGAGGTGGGTTGAGGTGAAGCCGTTGCGATCAGCTGATGGAAAGTTGGTGGCCAAAGCATTTGAGGAATTGGTCCTCTTCCGCTGGGAAACTCCTGACTTTTTATTAACAGACAATGGGAAGGAGTTCGACAACAAGTTCCTCAAGGAGACGCTTCAGGAATATGGTGTCAAACACATCACCACACCATCCTACCACCATGATTGCAACTTTCATAGGGAATGATCATCGCGACTGGGATCTTCATGTTCACGAGTTTCGCCATGCTATGAACACTGCGACACAGGTGGCGACTAAAACGTCTCCCGCATTTTTGAATTACGGAAGACATCCTCGACCGGTTAAAAGTTTGCGACGGGAGGTAGAACAACGAGATCAGGTTAAGAGAATTGCGCCAGAAGATTGGGTAGACAGGGTAAAGAGGTTGGATGCGTTGCGAGACTTAGTAGCGAAATTTATCGACAAAGAACGTGATCGACAGACCGAGTACTATAACCGTAATCGACGTGAGGGGTTGTTTAACGTGGGTGATCTAGTACTCCGTAAATCACACAAATTGTCGAGTGGTACACGGAATTTTGCGACAAAACTCGCACCGAAATATGAAGGCCCCTTCGAGATTGTGGAGAAATTATCGCCGACGGTTTTTGTCTTATGCGACAACGAAAGTCGTCGTATCACTAAAATTCATATCTCAGACCTTAAACGATATCTTCCCCCACAACCTCATTAATTTTTACTAATGATAATATAATTTTAGATTCGAGGAGGAATTTCGACAAGGGTAATATGAGACAAAGGGAACGAGATCAACAACAAAAGCTTCAGGGACCTTGGACAAAATGTAGTCCTCCATGTAGTCGACAAGGGACGGACAATTTTTCAACTTGGGTTTTGGTGTTGTGGTTAGGCGTTACTGCTGGGAGTAGTAACGGTCTAGGGGGGAGGTGTTTGTGACGAAGTAATTCGTCACAAGGCAATTTTCGACTCGGGTTGAGTTTCGCGCGTTTTGGAGTTTGGAGCAGAGACAACGCAGGAGTCCGGAAGGTGGCGCCATCACGGCGGCCACTTATGGAACGAGACGGAGACGAAGGCGATCGAAGTGGAAATCAATGAGAGATACACAGAGAGCGTGTAGAGTCTTGGACGTTGTCGTGTTGTGAAATTTGTATTGAGTTGTGTAGAGGAGTGGTATTTTCTTGTAATTGGAGACGATTATTGTACGGCTGTCGAGCGGAGGCTCGAATTATTATTACAAGTAATAAAGTGTATACAGGAGAGTTTTTGTTTATTTGTGTGTTTGGCCATTTTTCCCTTACCGGCGTCTTCCGGACATCAGCTGAGAGGACAGACAAAAAGGAAATTGTGAGCCGAGTTTCGACGTGGGTAAGTCCAATTTTGTTGTGTCGTGTCTCAAGGGTCGTGTCCCTTTTCTCGACCTGTGTTCTCGACAGAATCTCCTCCGAGATCGATGATTGATATTTTGAGTTTTGGGGTTATTTTACGATTTTTCTGGTTTGCCAATTCCATTTAAAAATTGGCTGGCGTCTAACAATTTTCACGTTGGGTTATCTTTTTGTAACTTAAAAAGGGGTTATTAATTAACAACATTTAATTAATTTAATAATTTCGTTATAATATATAATTTAATACCATTTACAGTGAATATATATATATATATATATATACAGTAAGATTATTTGACTATGAATCACCCCCAATATATTATTAAAGTTTATGAAGACTTTAGTATATTTTACTTTAGAAATATGCAACCCGATTTACAGAGAAGTTTGAAAAAAACATTGAAGAGGAGTCATTTTTAAATTTGCCGCTTGAAATTGGTTGCGCGCGATGATTTAAGTCATCACGTGATAGCAGAAATGGCATGTTGGAAACCATTTTGGTTATACGAAATCAAAACATAACCCCATATAATCATCGTATTTGACATTATTAATAAAAAACAAATAGAAATAAAAAATAAATAGTCATTAAAAGATTATAATAATGATAAAAAAGTTAAAATAAAAATTTAGTAAAAAAGTGTTTGGCAATTTTATCTACATAGTGTGATGTGGAAGAGAAATATTATGTCGATAAAATTGCCAAATACTTTTTCACTAAATTTTTATTTTAACTTTTTTATCATTATTATAATCTTTTAATGACTATTTATTTTTTATTTCTATTTGTTTTTTACTAATAATGTTAAATACGATGATTATTTGGGGTTATGTTTTGATTTCGTATAACCAAAATGGTTTCCAACATGCCTTTTCTGCTATCACGTGATGACTTTAATCATCGCGCGCATCCAATTTCAAGCGGCAAATTTAAAAATGACTCCTCTTCAATGTTTTTTCAAACTTCTCTGTAAATTGGGTTGCATGAGTGCGAGTGAGATTGAAACAAATTACGCATAGGAGCGTTATTGTCGCACTTCTTTTCGAATAGAGAACAGATATTTTTTATTCATCATTTACTTTTTTCGTCGTATAAGTATCAATTAAGAAATAGTGAGTTGTTTTGTTGAACAATCAGTGAACTGAAAGTGAATCAGTGTAAGTGCATTTTTTCAATATCATAGAACATTCAGTGAACTGCAAGTAAATTAGTGTAAGTAAATTTTGTTAATAGTAAGAAATTTGAATTTTTTGTTGATTACAGTAATATATATTTTTTTTCAAGTGATTATAAGTCATTCAAAAAATGTAAAAAATGATTAAATATATCATGAATGTTATGTAAATAAATCTTTATTATTAAAAAGTGTTCTTTAAAATATTTTTGACATTTAAGTGGTTTTTGAAAGAAGGAGTTATTTTTTCTCTATGTTTATTGGTTTTGTAATACTATTATTAAAAAAAATATTCGAGAGGAATAGATGTTAACATGTAAATGTCATTAACAAAAATTAATTTTTTAGTTTCGTTATGAAAAGTAAAATTTCATATCAACTTAATATAAATTCAAAATTTTTTTAAATTTATAGATGAAGTAGAACAATATTTTTAGTAAAAAAGTGATAAAATTTAATTATTTAAAGATAATAAAATTTGTTTTGACAATTAAATTTTTTGTCCAGTTTTTATATTTTTTTCTATGATATATAAGAAATTTTCTATAGATATTTATAATGTAAGTTTATTTATATTTTGCAATTGGAATTTGTATTAATTGGAAATGGATGTTGAATAAAAGTAGAATAGAAATTGGAAATGGAAATTGGAAATTAGAAATAGAAATTGGAAATGAAATTTGGAAATGGAAATAAATGATTATTGGATACAAGGAAATTGAAAATAAAGAATGAAGGCAAAATTGAAAACAAAGAAATGTGAGAAAACTAGAAATGGAAATGAACATTTAAAATTAAATTGGATTATCATATATTTCATATTTCTATCTTTTGAAGAAAAAGAAGTTATTTATTTAAAAGTGATTTTCATCATATTTGTCAAATTTACAAAATAAAAATCATGTCTAATAAAAAAAGAAATAGTTAGTTTAAGTGATGAAAATTATAATATAATAGATAATAAAAATGCAATGTTGAATGATGATCATATGCATGAATTTCAAAAGCTTTTAGCAAGACAATCAAGTATGTTATATAATATGCAAAGTACTTTATGTTTACAAGTACTTGATATGATAATTCCAATCCATAAAAATAAGAGACACATTCAAATTCTTTTTAGAGGTTCTTTTAAATCTGCTCACTGGATTTGCACTTACTATGATGGAACAAGACTTTATATTTTTGATAGTCTTAACAAAGGCTCTTTAAATGAGGATCAAATGAGCTATTTAATTAGATTATATCCATTTAAACCACCTTTGGTATTTTCAAAAGTTCACCAACAACCGTTTGGCAGTGTTGATTGTGGAGTATTTGCAATAGCATTTGCAACATCATTATTTTTTAATGAAATGCCAAACACTCTTTCTTATGATTATTATCACATGGGAAATCATTTGAAGTTAATTTTTAAAAACAACCATTTAAGTCGTTTTCCGGCTATAATAAATTCTATTAATCCAAGTTTAATTGTTAAGTATAATTGGGAGTGTCTTCTAAGTGATCCAGTTGAAGAACTCTTATATGGAAAAATAAACCCTAATAAAATTAATGATCAAGAAATTCCCTGTGCAAGAATTTTAAATAGTGCAAAGGACATTAATAATCATTCAAACACGAAACACTATTGTGACGTACTTAAATCGAAAAGTAAAATAAAAAATTTATTTCATTCAGATAAAGTAGATTTTTTCTCTAAAAAAATGCAAACAAGTCAGTTAGAATTCCAAGGACAACATGTGAATAAGAGGACGTTTGAATTTATCAATAATGAAATAGACTTCTTTCATAAAAAAGGCAGTGTACAATGTCAAAAAGAATTTAGAGAAGGATTACTTAAACATAAAGATTTGTCCAGTCAAGTTAATGATTTTAATGATGATAACATGAATGAATTTGTTAACTTAGAAAATACTGTTGTTCCCATTCCTACAATAACGAATATACAGGATACTGTAAAGCAAACAAATCCTTTATTTAAAATTGTCAGAAAGAGTGCAGTAGAAAATCAAAGAAATTATCGCAATAGACAAAAGTTGAAAAGAAAGAATAATAATAAAAAACTTTCAGACGAAATAGATCTTTCGTCTGTGAAAAAAAGAGCCAGGCAGAATACCAAAAAAATATAGAGAAAAAATGAAATTAAAAAAAGAAAATGAAAAAAGATCTTTGGTTGATGTTTCGAAAAATGGAAATTATAATGAATCTATTGATTTAATAAATGCAATTTCTCCTGTTCCAACAATAACAAATTCAGAATTATATGATAGTAGTCTGAAAGGAAAAAACTCTGCTATTGAGAAAAGCGAAAATAGTAGGGATAAATTTCAAAAAAATTACAAGAATCAAAACTTGATACTTAGTACACAAAAATCAATTGTTCCTTTGCCAAGCATATCCAATGACAATATTATTCATGAATCAAATTCTAATGAAAATTATCTGGGAAAAATGAATTATTATTGCAATCATTGTCAAGCTAAGCATTTTAAAGATGAAAGAGTTAGTGGTAAACAAGATAGTTTTAATGACTGTTGTGGTCATGGTGGTGTTATATTGTCATCAGTGCAATACCCAGAAAATTTAAGAATATTGTTGGAAGGACTTCATACAAAGTCAGGTCATTTTAAAAAGAATATAAGACTGTATAATAATTCTTTTTCTTTTGCATCTTTAAACGCTAACGTAATTAATTTTAATAACAGAAGAAGGGGACCATTTTGTTACAAAATACAAGGTCAAATATATTACCAAATTAATAGTGCTTTATTTCCGGATAAAGGTGAAGACCCATGTTTTAGTCAATTGTTTATTTATGATCCTGAAGAAGCAATTCGTTATAGATTAAAAAGTAACGAAAATTTGGATGAAGAACTTTTACAAACTATACAAAATATTATGAGAACTTCAAATGTATACACAAAATCTTTTATCATGATGTCAGAAGTAATTAAAATAGAAGCTGAATTGGCAAGACAAAATAATGAAGATATTCCAGAGTTACAACTATTATTTACGTTGAAAAAAGGATTTGATAAAAAAAGGTATAATTTTCAAAGTTTCAATGAAGTTGCTGCTATTTTTAATACAAAATCAGAAGGAGAAATAACAGAATCCTATGTAACGGTTTATAACAAGTCTACTGAGGAATTAAAATTAGTGAGTAATTTGGATCCGAATGTTGAACAATGGATCTATCCCATATTTTATCCACTTGGAAATGGAGGTTATAATATTAATATGATTCGTAGCGATAGTGATTTTAGAAGTAAACCATACTATTTCTAGGTCTGCCTATTGTAAATACAAAATTGCTGTAAGAGATAAGGAATTCAATCAATTTTTATATGGGGGAAGATTGTTTCAACAATGGGTAGTAAACAATTATGTAAAAATAGAGGAAGATAGATTGCGATTTTGTGCAAACAATCAAACTCACTTGAGAAGTGAAACATATCAAGGACTAATCGATCATTTACAAAATCATGATTTAGAAAATGATGTACATGTTGGAAAAATGATTATACTGCCTTCCACTTTTATAGGATCACCTCGTAATATGATGCAACAATATCAGGATGCCATGGCTATTGTTGGTCGACATGGTAGACCGGATTTATTTATTACAATGACATGTAATGCAAATTAAAAGAGATAAAGGAAAATTTATTACCTCACCAAACTGCTGCTGATAGACCTGATATTGTAACTAGGGTTTTTGCATTAAAAGGAAAACATCTACTACAACATATTGTTGACAATAAGTTGTTTGGAGAAGTCAAGTTGTATGTTTATGTTATTGAATTTTAAAAGCGAAGATTGCCCATATTCATTTGTTAGTCATATTGAAGAAAAATTCTAAAATATTATCTGTTGAAAGTGTAGATCGTTATATTTCTGCAGAAATTACTTACATAAAATAATAATGCAAAATAACATTCACGGACCTTGTGGAGATTGGTGTTTGACTGATGGAAAATGTTCAAAAAACTTTCCAAAAAGTTATCAAGAAGAAACTACAATTAAATAAAATTGTTATGTTCCTTGTCGGCGAAGAAATAATAATAAAACGTATGAACGACCAAATGGATTCTTTGTTGATAATTCTAATGTGGTTCCATATAGTCCTATACTTTCAGAAATATTTAATTGTCACATAAATGTGGAAATAGTTTCAAGTATCAAATCTGTTAAATATTTATATAAATATATTTTCAAGGGTCATGATGCTGCATCCATTATTATTACAAATGTGAATGGTGAGGTAACTGTTAATCACAATGAAATTAATCATTATGAAGAAAATGGGTATGTAGGTCCAGTTGAGGCAGTTTGGAGAATTTTAAGTAAACCTTTGGGGAAAAAGAGCCATAGTGTTAATCGTTTACCATTACAATTACCAAATGAGCAGAATATTATCATTCGCGAAGGGAAAAATAATAACAATGTTTCTTTTGATTTGCAAAAAAATACAAAATTGATAGATTTTTTTAAACTTAATGAACGTGATAGAACTGCTCGTCAGTATTATTATTCAGAAATACCAGAACATTATCCGTGGGTGATGAAATCTCTTGAATGGAAAAAAAGAATTCCTAAGGAAAAAGTATTAGGAAGAATCTATTCAGTAAATCCACGTCAATTGGAGTTATTTCACCTCAGATTATTGTTGCTTACAGTAAAAGGGGTAACTTCTTTCCAAAGTTTAAGAACAGTTAATGGAGTTCTTCATGAATCTTTTACATCCGCCTGTTTGGCATTAGGACTTATAGAAGATGGTAGTGAGTGGATTAGGACAATGGAAGAAGCTACTTTATGGATGATGCTTCATTCACTTCGACAATTATTTGTAAGAATTCTAATTCATTGTCATCCTGTACACCCTGAAAAACTTTGGTAACAATTTAAGGGGCAAATGTCAGAAGATTATTAAAAAAATTCAAAAATTGACAATATTGAAGCTGAAAAACAGCTTATAATCATATAAAATCAATGTTATTAAATGAAGGACATAATTTAACTTATTTTCAGGGATTATTAGACATAGATGACAGTTTTTCTGTGCAGGTTGATAATATGAATATTTTTGAACATATCAAGATAGGAGAGCAGAATTATACTAAATTAAATATTAAATAAAAAATATAGTTGATTATATACTTGAAGTCATAAAAGATTCTTCTTTTAATAGTTCTAAATGCTTGTATATTAATGGCTGTGGAGAATCTGGAAAAACTTTTTTACATATAACCTTATGGCATTTATTAAAAAGTAAAGGAATAAATGTTTGCAACATGGCATTTACAGGCATTGCTGATACACTGCTTCCTAACGGGAAAACTGTTCATAAAGTCTTAGGCTTACCTGTTCCACTGTACAGTGATTCATCTTCAAATATCAAAGTTCAGTCAAAAGAGGGACTCTTTTTAAAAAATATTGATGTTTTTATTTGGGATGAAGCACCAATGGCTCCAAAATATGCTCTAGAAATTATGGATAATCTATTTAGAGATATTATGAAATCAAATTAAGTTTTCGGTGGAAAAATTGTAATCCTGGGAGGAGATTTCCGACAAATTTTACCAATAAAAGACCGAGGTACTAGATCAGAAATTATAAATTTATCAATAAAAAATAGTAAATTATGGAAACATTTTAGAAAATATACATTGACAGAAAATATGAGAGCTTTACCAGAGGAAACAGAATTTGTAGATTTTCTACTTAAAGTTGGTAATGGTGAATTAAATGATGTAGATGACAACGTTCAATTACCAGAACATATTATTCAACAAGGAAATGTAGATATTGCTGAAGAAATGTATGGTCATTTGATACAACAGAAAAAATTTACGGATTTGTCAGTGAGAGCAATTTTAGCACCATGAAATGTTGACGTTGATGATATTAATAAGAGGGTGGTAAGTCTCTTAAACAGTGATGGAGAAAAAATATATAAAAGCATTGATTCTACTAAAAATTGTGATAATGGAAAATTTACTGAAGTTTTATTACCAGAATATTTGAATACTATTTCTCCACCTTCTTTACCACCACATGAATTACACTTAAGAATTAATTCTGTCGTAATGCTTATTAGAAATCTTAGTATTAATAAAGGATTATGTAACGGAACAAGGTTAATTATTTTAGATTTATCATATAATGTAATTAAATGTCAAATATTAACGGGTATAAAAGTGGAAATATTGTTTTTTTACATCGAGTAACTTGATTGATACCTGTGTTGTTAATTTCAAGTGTAATTTTTTAAAAAGCAATATTTTTTATAGTGAAAATGTATAAATTGAAATTTGAGACAGCTGAACAAAATAAGGCATTTGAGGTTTGTAGAATATATATTACTATTAATTAAAAAAAGAAAAATATTCAAATCGACATATCTTTGGATTTTTATATGGTGTTTTGTTTCAGGTTAAAATGATTGAATATACTATCAATTGTTTCCATTGTGTCAATGAAAAATAAACCTTTAAATTTGGTAAGTGGAATTTAAATTAAAAATATCAATTAATATAATTTTTAATAAATTTTCCTTTTAAAAAATTTATTTATTTTTCCATTTAAAAAAATTAATGTTTTTAGAGAATCTCCCTTAAATTATAAAATAAAATGATTACTAAAATAACATTTTTAGTATGTGTTAAGTAATACTTTACACACTATTATAAAGAGAAGTACTTTACACAGTTTTCTATATATGAAATTTAACTTTTTAGGTTAACGTGGTTAAAAATAAAAATATTATAAGCAATGAAATAAATAATAATATTCATATTTGCTTTTATAAATTCATTTATTACATTTAAAAAATCTTTTTTTAATTTACAAATGGTGCACTTCTATGTATTTTTTTCCGTGTATCATTTTGTATCATCTGAAAAATTTATCACGATATTATTATAATGTTTGAAGAACCATTTTAATAATTAACAGTATTGTAAAATATGTATTGTTATTCTATATATGCATTTCAAAAGTATATATAAATTATATTCTTTGTTAAATAATTATTGATATTTATCAACTATGTATCGTAAGACTGTGTTATTTTGTTTATTTTTTGATAAATTTGCTTATCAATTTATCTATTTTTTAGCTGCAAAATAAAGTTTTATATTTTTAAAACCAAGTAAAAATTTTTAAGTTGTTAATAGTCTTTAAAATTATAAAAATTATTCTTTCTATGAAAATGTCAAAAGAAGATTAATGAAATGCGTTATTTTAAAACAATAGGTAAATTTTGAATACAATTTTAGATTAAGCATTTATTTGGTTTTTAAAAATTATTTTTTTGTTAAAAAAGTGCTTTTAAAGATCTTATATTTATTTCATTCAATTTACATGACTTGAATTTTCCAAAGAAATGTATGTAAATAAATTTTTGTTAAAAATCGCAATTCTACAACAAAATACATTTAAAAAGAGTTTATGAACTTTAAAAATGTGCATTTTCTAGGTAATGTAGAAAAATTAGATAAATCATTAAAAATTAGATTTTTGTTAATTATCTGCTTTTAAAAATTAACATTTTTTGGTCGTTAAGTTGTCAATTTTTTCAGAATTTTATTAGTTTTTGAAAATAAAGCGGAAAAATTGTAGGTAATTTTTTTTAAATTAAAAGTTATTTTAAAAAATAGAGGTCGCATAATTACGGCACTTAGTGTAATTTGAAGAAATTATTAAATCGGTAAGCGAAATAAACTCAGCTTACGGTACTCTAAATTATTTAAAATTAATTTAAAAAAAAGAGTTTTCATGAACATTTACCAATGACATTTAAAATTCATCAATGTGATGTCCAATAGAATTCTTCTTCATTTTTGGATCAAACCATTGAGAATAATCAGGAAATGGTTGCTGGCAAATTTCAGAACATTTTAAAAATCATATATTTATTGTTTAAGTTCCCAAATTCAATTTATGAAATTGTTTTGGTTCGATTTTTTATTTAACAGCCGTAAATTTTAATTAAATATGAAAATGTCATGAAAAAATGTCGTTTTCAATGCACATTTCATACGCTTTTTATTCAAAATTGACCAATTGAAATCGCATGTTTTTTAGATATAAAGTTATTAAAGGTGATATTTATATTATATAATATATAATTATTTTTATCAATTTAATTTTGAATATAATGCACAATAACAATAATCAATTTAAATTATAGAAGAAATAAAAACTGTCACTTGTATCATTTTTAAAATTATTTTATATGAATCAACTTAATAAATAATAAGCAAACTTATCAGTTTTATTGTTGATGTACTTTTAATGTATTTTTAACATTGATAGAATAAATATTCAGTTTTTTTATTTAATTGAACTTTGAAAATTAGGATTTAAATAAAAAAACTTGCAATTTTAAAACATAAATTTTTTCTGCGTGCAATATAAAAATTCATTTTTTTATTTTTGTAAATTTACATTAGATGTACAACATATTTGATTTTTAAGATGGTAATTTGATTAATGATTTATTCGTGTTTAAAATTTTTTCAAAAATGGGGTTATCTCTGAAGTTTTGTATTCGATTAAATATGTATTTATAAATAATAATCAGAAATATTTACTGACATTAGAATCAGAAACTACACGCGCGCGTTATTTTAGCTTGTATGTAATGATAGAATGTAATGATTGAGCGATGAAAGTATTGAAGGGGAAGAAAAATATGTAGAGGGGATGCAAAAGAGAAAGTAGGATTTTGAGGACTATCGGAGAGAAGAAATTGTAGTGTAGTGGTTGAGCGATGAGAAGATTAAAGGGGAAGAAAAATATGTAGAGGTGATGCTAGAGAGAAAGTAGCAGTTTTAGGATTGCCAGAGAAAAGAAATTAGTACAGCAAAGCCAGTAATTATTGTTCTTTTCTTTCAATCCTCTCACACGACTATCAAGTAAGCTATAACTTAGTCTTTGTAGTTTATAGAGTTCTTCGCACAGTTTCGAATAATGATTATGGAATGAAGAATATATATTTAGCGCTTATTTCAGAATATTTTATACTTAAATTTAGTATATACTATACTTAAATTAATAATATATTCCTAATATTTAGTAAATACTCTCAGATTCAGTATATTATACCAGATACTTAGAATATATTCTTATTTTAAGGATATTATTTTCTACATTTAAGTAATCAAATATTTAAAAATTGATGCAATGTATATATTCTTAATTTCAGAATAAATTTTTTTCGGTGTACAGATTGAATAATATATATATATATATATATGGGACGTTCTTTGTCAACCATACCACCCCATCTTTCCATAATTGGTTTAATTTAAAAAAATTTTATAATATTGGAAAAATTAGCTTGGAATGTCTACTTTTTAATCCCGTTGGGCGCTTTTTGAAATTCAAAATGGCGACTTAAATATGGCGCCTAAACGACATAAAAAACACAAAAAATCCACTAATATGATCTATATTATTGTTTAAAGCTTCACATACGACGATAAAAATAACCACAACATAGTTTACTTAAAAACTGATAACGTATCTCCATTCAAAATTCAAAAATTCAAAATGGCGGATTAAATATGGCGGATAAAATTAAAAATTGAACTAGACTCGTGAAAATTACTACTTGGGGGTTTTTTTTATATCATTTAGTTGAAGCTATGATAAATAAAAAGAAGTGTTAAGTGTAACTGGTTTTTTATATTACAGAGAATTAGTTGGCTACGTACAAAGTGTTGTACCAAGAAGATCGGCTGGAAAATCGGAGATACTGAGATTCTAATTAAGCAACAAAGAAGGAAAAAAAGTGCAATGCATTGTTTGGGGTGCTGACAATATCGATGCACTACAATCAAAAATAGTTGAAAATGAGGTATACATAATTTTTAAAATAATTCTTTTTTGCATCCTCGTGGAGGAAGCAATGTAGTCCTTCAAATTATAAAATTATTAAAAATGCTTTCACAAATTTTATTCTATTTATAAATGTCCGGTTTTTATCTATGTGTGCGTTTGGATCCCGTTTTCTTGTGAATAGGTGGAGACAAGAATTTTAAAAAATACCCACACAAAAGAATTTTATAGATTTTTTTTCAAAAATTCTTTATATATATATATATATATATATATATATATATAATGAATCACAGAATTCATTTAAATTAAAATAAACAAATTATTCAAAATCAAAAATGCACATTTTCGCCAAAAAATTTTATTTTTATTTTAATTCAAGTTAATATTTAACAAAATTGTATTACTTACATATTACTTACATTCAGGGACGTTTACAAAATTAAAATTAAATTCAAAAACACTTTTGTTTCGTTTTGAATCAATGTATTGGAAATAAAAATAACTTATCTTTTAGTTTTTTTCTTAACAGCAAAATTGAAAGTCAATGAAATTTACTTTTGTTTCAGATTTTAAAATCAAAAGTAAATTCAATTTTAATTTTGTTTTTAAATCAAAATTAAAAGTCAATGAAAATTACTTTTGATTCGAATATTTAAATTAAAAGTAAACTTTATTTATTACGTTTTATTATTTTTATATTATCTATTTACAAGAATTACTCATCATTATTTTTATTAATAACAAATTGAAGTCAAAACTACTTTTGTTTTAAACTGTGTTAACGAAAGTAATGTGTAGTAGACTTTTGTTTCAATCTGTGGAAATGAAAATAATATGTAGTAGACTTTTGTTTTACTCTGTGTGAACAAAAGTAATGTGGAGTAGACTTTTGTTTAAATAAAAAATTAAATACCAGTCGAATTTTATTTTGTTTTCAAATATCAAAACAAAAGTAAAATTCGACTTTTGTAAACGTCCCTGCTTACATTAAAATGAATACATATATATTAAATAATTAAAATATATATATATATAACTTTTACATCTTACCCAAAATTAATAGAAATTTATTATTTTTTAATTTTTCTAACAATTTTTTTTACTTCTTTAATGGTTATTATCTTCTCCCACTCTTTTTTTTTGTTTTTGACAAAAAAATTCAACCTTTTAAATAGGATTCTTAGGTGAATATTAATAATATAATAAATATTAATAATAAATATCAGCATTGTAGTAAAATAATAAATAAAGAGAACAATAACAACAATATTTATACAATTAAATATTAATAAATAAAAAAATAATTAAAATAATAACTTTTGCATTGAAAATTATTTTAAAATAAGTTTCTTTTTTATAAATTGAATATTTTAATAATTTTTGTAATTATGAACTTTGAAACGTTTGTAGACCTTACATATTGATGGAGCTTTTTCGCGCGTTCCCACCAAACCTGAATATAATTTCGGAAATACAAAGTACGAATTACAAATATTCAAAAGAACGTCTATAATTTCGTACGGTAAATATGGTTCGATTGATGAACCATCTTTCGATATCGATCCAGTTAATATAAGTGACATAATTCATCAGGAGGGTAAAAAAATCAGTAAGTTTTTAATAATACATATTTTTCAAATTAAAATTTTGTATTTAATTATATTAAGTTTTTAAATTTTTATTTTAGAAGTCTTCGGCTATATTAAAACAAAATTTCAAGAAGAAAAAGTTGGAGTTTTAAAAAATTTTGGAACTTATGGTTGTGGTTCCGTAACAGATGGACAATACAAATTAGAAGTGAGGATTGCATCCTTCAGTAACACTTTAAAGTGTAACAAGGGAGACTTATAATAAAAATAAAATGAATTAAAAACAAGTTTTTCAATTCTTTGTATAGTTAAAATTTAAATTAGTAAAAAATTACTAATAAATATTTCAAATTTAAAGTAGTAATAATTTACTAATTCAAATTTTAACTGTACAAAAAATAAAAAGACTTTTATTAAATAAAAATAAAATTTAAAACAACAAATTTCTTGTTGTTTGAACAGTTTAAATTTAAATTAGTAAAAATTTAGTAATAAATTTTAAATACAATCATAAATATTATTTATCTTTTGTACTTAAATATTTTAAAATTAAATATATAAAGATTAATGAAAAAAGAAGTGTTTTTATTCTTTGTACATTTGAAATTTAAATAAATGAAAATTTACTAACTTAAATTTTAAGTGTAAAAAAAATTAGAATAAAAATAAAATTAAAATAAATTTATGAAAAACAAGTTTTTTAAAATGTTTAGTACAGTTAAAATTTAAATTAGTAAACATTTATTTACTTAAATTTTAACTGTACAAAGAATAAAAAAAATTATAATAAAATTGAGATAAAAATAAAATTAATGAAAAAACAAGTTTTTTATTCTTTGTACAGTTGTATTTATGTTTTATACAAAAGGGAATAACAAATTTTTTTATTCTTTGTACATTATTTTCTTCTTAAAATCTTTTTCTTAAATATTTACTAATTTAAATTTTTATTTTACAAAGAATAAATAATTTATTATAAAAGTAAGGTAAAATTAAATTCTTTAAAAAAACAAGTTTTTTTATTCTTTGTGCAGTTGAAATTTAAATTAGTAGAAATTTACTAATTTAAATTTTAAGTACACAAATTATTAAAAAAAATTATAATATAAATTGAATGATATTACAAAAAATTAGTAAAAAACAATTTTTTTATTCTTTATTGTGATCTGAAATCATAGGAAATTATGGGGAAAATGACCCCGTTGCATCAGCCATCTTGATTTTTTATTTCTTTCTTCTACAGATATTTTAAAAAGGGTGAAACGAAAAATAACTTACCCAACCCCATGTGCGAAATGCCAAGACTGACGATACAGCCCAACATTGACCCAGTAATGTCTGCCGAAGTATGGCAAACGTTGCTGGACCAGTACTGGCGATCAATTCGTCCCATTATTGGGCCAATATTGGCAACAATTCTCGGTTACTCTAATTTGCCATTATTGGGCCGAACTATGTCCCATTACTGGGCCAATATTGACAATGCTTCTCAGTTACTGCAATTAGCCATAATTGGGTCGAACTCCGTCCCATTATTGGGACAATATTGCACCGTTTCTCGATTATTCTAATTTGCCATTATTGGGCCTTCTCTGCCCCATTACTGGGCCAATATTGGCACTGCGTCTCAGTTACTCCAATTTGCCATAATCGGGTCGAACTCCGTCCCATTATTAGGACAATATTGGCACCGTTTCTCGATTATTCTAATTTGCCATTATTGGGCCATCTCTGTCCCATTACTGGGCCAATATTGGCGCTGCGTCTCAGTTACTCCAATTTGCCATAATTAGGTCGAACTCCGTCCCATTATTGGGACAATATTGGCACCGTTTCTCGATTATTCTAATTTGCCATTATTGGGCCTTCTCTGTCCCATTACTGGGCCAATATTGGCTCATTGATGGCTGAAATGTTGAATTTCTTTTGACAAGTCATTTTTTCCAAAGTTGGAACAAATCTTGGCCCAGTAATGGCGCATTAACGGCTGAAATGTTCCTAAAATGCAGCTTATCAAAAGATTTTTGTGTTGAGATTCCCATATCCGCGTATAGTGTAGTGGTTAGCGTGTCAGACTTCGGTGCGTTAGGTTGCAAGTTCGGTTCCCGCGAGCGTTACAAATTTTCAAATGTTTAAACAATTGTGCTTTCTGTCAGGACTTGAATTATAAATGTCTAATGAATTAATTAGTTAATTAATTATTATAATTTTTTAAACTTTTTTAAACTTTGACAATACTGGGCCACTAATGGCAGCCAAGATTGGCTCAGTAATGACGTCTGATACTTGGCTGCCGACGTCCAACCGCAGTTAACACAACAAGAGTTGGGCCAATATTGTCTGCCAAGACTTGGTGTCCGATTTGACAATGCTGGGCCAATATTGGCCCATGTTGGTTTTCGCACATGAGACGGGGTCGTCACCAGATGGCGTATCGCAGTATTTCAGATCCCAATTCAGTTGTTTTAGATTTAATTGTTTTAATTTTTTAAAGGAGCCAGAATTTATATGCAACTGCAATCAGAGGAGGATGTTGAAACTTTGGAACAATGTGGTTTATCTCTTCAACAAATTCTTAGAGGTTTTCGAGAATTAAAAAGAGCGAACAGTGGACAAATAACAAAAGAAAAACCAGAAATTTAATCATTTAGAATGACCATTAATGATGATTTTTTTCATGAATGAAATTTTTTTACAATGTTAATTTGCATTTTTCGTTTGTTTTCAGTTAATTTGTGTTATTATTCACGAAAATTTTTGTTTATGTATTTAATTTTTCATTCAGTTAAATTTCATTTTATTTTTATTAAAGGAAATGTTGAATTTTTTTTAAATCAATGGTTCATTTTTCTTGTTGCTTTTCCAAAATGGAGAGAGTCCTAGGAAAGTGCTCCTTGTAAATTCTGTCAGAATTTTTATTAGAATTTCCTTCGAAATCCCACAGTACTTCTGCTAGAATCCCGATAAAAATTCCGATTTCCAACAGAAATTCTATCTCATGGGCATAATATCAGACTCCCGAACTAAATTCTACCAGAATTTATGGCAGGAAATTTCAGCGGACATTGCAAGGGGCACTTTTCAAAAAATCTTTCCACGTACACTACCGGTCAGAATTTAGAGATCACACAATTTTTGGTGAATGAAAAACATCATAAAACGTAAAATTTATAAAAACTAAAAATTTTTTCTATTTCTTTACTAAAAGATGATAAAATTGTGAGAAGAATGAGACTTTTTAGATGTAATTTGGCCAACATTTTATTCAGATATTTTTAAAAAACCCTAATTCTTAATGTTTTACAAAAATTTGAATAACATTTAAAAGAATAACCGTTTTTTAATGTTCTTGGGTTTATTTAAAAGGTACTTTTCTACAGGAAAAGAAATACTTGTCATTATTAAAGTATAACTTTTTCCCTCAAAAATTCAAGTCTTCAAAGTTGAACCAAAAAATTCAAAAAAATTTGATTTTTTTTAAACAGAAACATAATTTATAAAATCCAACAAAAATTTATTTTATACAATTTGCTTGAAAAATCTGTATTTATTTCATGTTTTAAATGTTTTATAAGACGATTTCTTGTACAAAAAATGTCAAATTTTTTTGAATTTTTTGGTTCAATTTTAAAGAATTGCATTTTTAAGGGAACAAATTATACTTTAATGTTGACAAGTAATTCTTTTTCTGTAGAAAACTACCTTTTAAATAAACTCCAGAACATTAAAAAACTTTTATTATTTTAAAAATTACTCTGATTTTTATGAAACACTAAAAATGATGTTTTTTTAAATATCTAATTAAAATGTTGGCTAAATCACTTATAAAAAGACTAATTTTTTTCACAATTTTATTATCTTTTAGTAAATGTAGTGTTGTGGAAAATTAAAGAAAAAATTAAAGTTAAAGTTTAAACAAAATGAAAAGTTGAAATAAAAATTAGATATAAAGTGTCTTTGTTCTGAAAGTCTTTTTGAAAGTTTAGACCCGTGTTTGTCGCAAGGCGCCCGAGAGTCGCCAAAGTGTTTATATTAGATATCGTGTAACCTAAACAGTTTGAGTGGACCGAAGTGGCGTGATTTCGATTCTTCGAATGCACGTTTGACATTTTTCTATGCAAGTTAGAATGAGTGCGAGTGTGAAAATTAGAGAAAGAAAAGACGATCAAGACTCATGCCCTGCGTGACAACGAGATCACGAATCAGTCGAGTTTTTGATCGCCGAGAGAACAGTTCAATTAATGATGCTTATTTTGTACCAGAATATCTCTTTTGTTATATATAGTGTATGTTTATATTATAAAATAAATTATATTATAAAATAATGGATATTATGTTCAAATTTACCAAAAGACTTTTGTTTTTGTATACATTTTATTAAATTTTATTTTATTTTCATTAACGGATATATTGATTAGTTTCAATTGTTTACTTTTCTCTATTTTTTATGATTATTATAAAGTGAATAGTCTAAGGTATCTTCTATTATATTAAGTTAACAAATTTCGAAAGACGACACCGACCCCGTGACCTCGACACCGTCCTTGAAAAATCTATTTTCAATTATTTTCAAATAAATCAAAATACTTTGCATATATGCTGTTAGAAAATCTTACAAACTATTTTTATGTAACATCTTTTTTCAATTTTAACCCGAAAAAGGGTTATTTTGCAATTTTAACCCGAAAAAGGGTTATTTTGCAATTTTTTTAGAATTTTTTGATTTTTTCAATTTTTTATTATTATTTTTTATTATTTATTGTTGTTTTTTCAATTTTTAGTTAGTAACCTATAATATTGTGTCTAATTTTAAGTGTCATTATAATCAAATGTTTTTAACTTAATAATTTTAACATTTCTTAATTTAAAACGAAACATCTTCTATTATATTAAGTTAACAAATTTCGAAAAACGACACCGACCCCGTGACCTCGACACCGTCCTTGAAAAATCTATTTTCAATTATTTTCAAATAAATCAAAATACTTTGCATATATGCTGTTAGAAAATCTTACAAACTATTTTTATGTAACATCTTTTTTCAATTTTAACTCGAAAAAGGGTTATTTTGCAATTTTAACCCGAAAAAGGGTTATTTTGCAATTTTAACCCGCAAAAGGGTTATTTTGCAATTTTAACCCGAAAAAGGGTTATTTTGCAATTTTAACCCGAAAAAGGGTTATTTTGCAATTTTTTTAGAATTTTTTGATTTTTTCAATTTTTTATTATTATTTTTTATTATTTATTGTTGTTTTTTCAATTTTTAGTTAGTAACCTATAATATTGTGTCTAATTTTAAGTGTCATTATAATCAAATGTTTTTAACTTAATAATTTTAACATTTCTTAATTTAAAACGAAACATCTTCTATTATATTAAGTTAACAAATTTCGAAAAACGACACCGACCCCGTGACCTCGACACCGTCCTTGAAAAATCTATTTTCAATTATTTTCAAATAAATCAAAATACTTTGCATATATGCTGTTAGAAAATCTTACAAACTATTTTTATGTAACATCTTTTTTCAATTTTAACACGAAAAAGGGTTATTTTTCAATTTTAACCCGAAAAAGGGTTATTTTGCAATTTTTTTAGAATTTTTTGATTTTTTCAATTTTTTATTATTATTTTTTATTATTTATTGTTGTTTTTTCAATTTTTAGTTAGTTACCTATAATATTGTGTCTAATTTTAAGTGTCATTAAAATCAAATGTTTTTAACTTAATAATTTTAACATTTCTTAATTTAAAACGAAACATCTTCTATTATATTAAGTTAACAAATTTCGAAAAACGACACCGACCCCGTGACCTCGACACCGTCCTTGAAAGATCTATTTTCAATTATTTTCAAATAAATCAAAATACTTTGCATATATGCTGTTAGAAAATCTTACAAACTATTTTTATGTAACATCTTTTGGGTGCACTTCCGAAAACCCCCCCCCTTCCGATTTTAATGAAACTTGGTATACTTACGTAATTTCATGCGCTGATCACGAAAATGATAGTGAAAATTACCGCAAATTTCATTTTTATGGTGAAAACCATAAAAAACACCATAAAATTATGGTTTTTTGCGTTTAACTCGTAAAAAACGCAAAACTAAAAAAAATCGTTCTTACAAAAGTTGTAGAGCTTCTAAAAATGAAAATTTTATGTCCTATACATTTTTTACCAAAAGTCATTAGTTTTCGAGAAAAATGCAGAAACATGAAAAGCACACTACAAAAATTACTAATACCACGAAACTGGAATTCCTATAAAGATAGTTTTGAGAGATCGCACATTAAATTTGATTCGTTTGAATATTATATTATTATGATATTATATTATATTATACATATATTATGTATATATAATATATAAGATGTCTTCCCCCCCTCCCCCCCTGGAAGTAGCTCTGCACAGCAAAGAATGCAGAGGCGGGCGAAGCGCGCCATCCCTAGTATCGTTGCTCTCTATCAAAACAGACAGTCAAATTCACATTCTTAATGGTACTGGAAGGTACGGAACCCACCCCGACCCCCCTCCTCCAAGATGTCTTCCCCCCCTCCCCCCCTGGAAGTAGCCCTGCACAGCAAAGAATGCAGAGGCGGGCGAAGCCCGCCTTCCCTAGTATCGTTGCTCTCTTTCAAAACAGACAGTCAAATTCACATTCTTAATGGTACTGAAAGGTACGGAACCCACCCCGACCCCCCTCCTCCAAGATGTCTTCCCCCCCTCCCCCCCTGGAAGTAGCCCTGCACAGCAAAGAATGCAGAGGCGGGCGAAGCCCGCCTTCCCTAGTATCGTTGCTCTCTTTCAAAACAGACAGTCAAATTCACATTCTTAATGGTACTGAAAGGTACGGAACCCACCCCGACCCCCCTCCTCCAAGATGTCTTCCCCCCCTCCCCCCCTGGAAGTAGCCCTGCACAGCAAAGAATGCAGAGGCGGGCGAAGCCCGCCTTCCCTAGTATCGTTGCTCTCTTTCAAAACAGACAGTCAAATTCACATTCTTAATGGTACTGGAAGGTACGGAACCTACCCCGACCCCCCTCCTCCAAGATGTCTTCCCCTAAAAGTTCTTTTGGAAATAGCCCTGCACAGCAAAGAGTAGAAGGTTTTTTATTAAAAGATATTGTCCGTCACATAAGACATCTGCCTCTTGTGGATAATAGCTAGAAGTTGGTAATTTTCACCGTTTTTAAATATTTTGCATTTTTCTCGAAAACTAATGACTTTTGGTAAAAAATGTATAGGACATAAAATGTTCATTTTTAGAAGCTCTACAACTTTTGTGAGAACGATTTTTTTTAATTTTGCGTTTTTTACGAGTTAAACGCAAAAAACCATAATTTTATGGTGTTTTTTATGGTTTTCACCATAAAAATGAAATTTGCGGTAATTTTCACTATCATTTTCGTGATCAGCGCATGAAATTACGTAAGTATACCAAGTTTCATTAAAATCGGAAGGGGGGGGTTTTCGGAAGTTTATCCCATCTTTTTTCAATTTTAACCCGAAAAAGGTTTATTTTTCAATTTTTTAAGAATTTTTTGATTTTTTCAATTTTTTATTATTATTTTTTATTATTTATTGTTGTTTTTTCAATTTTTAGTTAGTAACCTATAATATTGTGTCTAATTTTAAGTGTCATTAAAATCAAATGTTTTTAACTTAATAATTTTAACATTTCTTAATTTAAAACGAAACATCTTCTATTATATTAAGTTAACAAATTTCGAAAAACGACACCGACCTCGTGACCTCGACACCGTCCTTGAAAAATCTATTTTCAATAATTTTCAAATAAATCAAAATACTTTGCATATATGCTGTTAGAAAATCTTACAAACTTTTTTTATGTAACATCTTTTTTCAATTTTAACCCGAAAAAGGGTTATTTTTCAATTTTAACCCGAAAAAGGGTTATTTTGCAATTTTTTTAGAATTTTTTGATTTTTTCAATTTTTTATTATTATTTTTTATTATTTATTGTTGTTTTTTCAATTTTTAGTTAGTTACCTATAATATTGTGTCTAATTTTAAGTGTCATTAAAATCAAATGTTTTTAACTTAATAATTTTAACATTTCTTAATTTAAAACGAAACATCTTCTATTATATTAAGTTAACAAATTTCGAAAAACGACACCGACCCCGTGACCTCGACACCGTCCTTGAAAAATCTATTTTCAATTATTTTCAAATAAATCAAAATACTTTGCATATATGCTGTTAGAAAATCTTACAAACTATTTTTATGTAACATCTTTTTTCAATTTTAACCCGAAAAAGGGTTATTTTTCAATTTTAACCCGTAAAGGGTTATTATGCAATTTTTTTAGATTTTTTTGATTTTTTCAATTTTTTATTATTATTTTTTATTATTTATTGTTGTTTTTTCATTTTTTAGTTAGTTACCTATAATATTGTGTCTAATTTTAAGTGTCATTAAAATCAAATGTTTTTAACTTAATAATTTTAACATTTCTTAATTTAAAACGAAACATTTTCTATTATATTAAGTTAACAAATTTCGAAAAACGACACCGACCCCGTGACCTCGACACCGTCCTTGAAAAATCTATTTTCAATTATTTTCAAATAAATCAAAATACTTTGCATATATGCTGTTAGAAAATCTTACAAACTATTTTTATGTAACATCTTTTTTCAATTTTAACCCGAAAAAGGGTTATTTTTCAATTTTAACCCGAAAAAGGGTTATTATGCAATTTTTTTAGATTTTTTTGATTTTTTCAATTTTTTATTATTATTTTTTATTATTTATTGTTGTTTTTTCAATTTTTAGTTAGTTACCTATAATATTGTGTCTAATTTTAAGTGTCATTAAAATCAAATGTTTTTAACTTAATAATTTTAACATTTCTTAATTTAAAACGAAACATCTTCTATTATATTAAGTTAACAAATTTCGAAAAACGACACCGACCCCGTGACCTCGACACCGTCCTTGAAAAATCTATTTTCAATTATTTTCAAATAAATCAAAATACTTTGCATATATGCTGTTAGAAAATCTTACAAACTATTTTTATGTAACATCTTTTTTCAATTTTAACCCGAAAAAGGGTTATTTTTCAATTTTAACCCGAAAAAGGGTTATTATGCAATTTTTTTAGATTTTTTTGATTTTTTCAATTTTTTATTATTATTTTTTATTATTTATTGTTGTTTTTTCAATTTTTAGTTAGTTACCTATAATATTGTGTCTAATTTTAAGTGTCATTAAAATCAAATGTTTTTAACTTAATAATTTTAACATTTCTTAATTTAAAACGAAACATCTTCTATTATATTAAGTTAACAAATTTCGAAAAACGACACCGACCCCGTGACCTCGACACCGTCCTTGAAAAATCTATTTTCAATTATTTTCAAATAAATCAAAATACTTTGCATATATGCTGTTAGAAAATCTTACAAACTATTTTTATGTAACATCTTTTTTCAATTTTAACCCGAAAAAGGGTTATTTTTCAATTTTAACCCGAAAAAGGGTTATTATGCAATTTTTTTAGATTTTTTTGATTTTTTCAATTTTTTATTATTATTTTTTATTATTTATTGTTGTTTTTTCAATTTTTAGTTAGTTACCTATAATATTGTGTCTAATTTTAAGTGTCATTAAAATCAAATGTTTTTAACTTAATAATTTTAACATTTCTTAATTTAAAACGAAACATCTTCTATTATATTAAGTTAACAAATTTCGAAAAACGACACCGACCCCGTGACCTCGACACCGTCCTTGAAAAATCTATTTTCAATTATTTTCAAATAAATCAAAATACTTTGCATATATGCTGTTAGAAAATCTTACAAACTATTTTTATGTAACATCTTTTTTCAATTTTAACCCGAAAAAGGGTTATTTTGCAATTTTTTAAGAATTTTTTGATTTTTTCAATTTTTTATTATTGTTTTTTATTATTTATTGTTGTTTTTCAATTTTTAATTAGTAACCTATAATATTTTTGTCTAATTTTAAGTGTCATTAAAATCAAATGTTTTTAACTTAATAATTTTAACATTTCCTTATTTAAAACGAAACATCTTCTATTATATTAAGTTAACAATCTTCTATTATATTAAGTTAACAAATTTCGAAAAACGACACCGACCCCGTGACCTCGACACCGTCCTTGAAAAATCTATTTTCAATTATTTTCAAATAAATCAAAATACTTTGCATATATGCTGTTAGAAAATCTTACAAACTATTTTTATGTAACATCTTTTTTCAATTTTAACCCGAAAAAGGGTTATTTTTCAATTTTAACCCGAAAAAGGGTTATTATGCAATTTTTTTAGATTTTTTTGATTTTTTCAATTTTTTATTATTATTTTTTATTATTTATTGTTGTTTTTTCAATTTTTAGTTAGTTACCTATAATATTGTGTCTAATTTTAAGTGTCATTAAAATCAAATGTTTTTAACTTAATAATTTTAACATTTCTTAATTTAAAACGAAACATCTTCTATTATATTAAGTTAACAAATTTCGAAAAACGACACCGACCCCGTGACCTCGACACCGTCCTTGAAAAATCTATTTTCAATTATTTTCAAATAAATCAAAATACTTTGCATATATGCTGTTAGAAAATCTTACAAACTATTTTTATGTAACATCTTTTTTCAATTTTAACCCGAAAAAGGGTTATTTTGCAATTTTTTAAGAATTTTTTGATTTTTTCAATTTTTTATTATTTATTGTTGTTTTTCAATTTTTAATTAGTAACCTATAATATTTTTGTCTAATTTTAAGTGTCATTAAAATCAAATGTTTTTAACTTAATAATTTTAACATTTCCTTATTTAAAACGAAACATCTTCTATTATATTAAGTTAACAATCTTCTATTATATTAAGTTAACAAATTTCGAAAAACGACACCGACCCCGTGACCTCGACACCGTCCTTGAAAAATCTATTTTCAATTATTTTCAAATAAATCAAAATACTTTGCATATATGCTGTTAGAAAATCTTACAAACTTTTTTTATGTAACATCTTTTTTCAATTTTAACCCGAAAAAGGGTTATTTTTCAATTTTAACCCGAAAAAGGGTTATTTTGCAATTTTTTTAGAATTTTTTGATTTTTTCAATTTTTTATTATTATTTTTTATTATTTATTGTTGTTTTTTCAATTTTTAGTTAGTAACCTATAATATTGTGTCTAATTTTAAGTGTCATTAAAATCAAATGTTTTTAACTTAATAATTTTAACATTTCTTAATTTAAAACGAAACATCTTCTATTATATTAAGTTAACAAATTTCGAAAAACGACACCGACCCCGTGACCTCGACACCGTCCTTGAAAAATCTATTTTCAATTATTTTCAAATAAATCAAAATACTTTGCATATATGCTGTTAGAAAATCTTACAAACTTTTTTTATGTAACATCTTTTTTCAATTTTAACCCGAAAAAGGGTTATTTTGCAATTTT